>NC_071506.1:24350427-25684427 GCF_027887155.1 Malaclemys terrapin pileata | reverse complement strand
TATTGTGAGCCAACAGGGTAGAGGGAATCTTGGGGTAGAATCACACAATAGGCTGTATGCCAGGAAGCTCAGGGAAGCAGGTGGTGACTTATAGGTTGATTAAGAGGCTATGAATACTCTAGCTGGGCTGAGTCTTTGGATGGCACTCACCAGCTGAGAGGCAGAAAGTTTCAAATCTTCTTAAAGAAGCTCTCAATCTTTTTTATATCAAGAGGTGACATGGACACCTGTGGGGTGGTGATTTGAACACTGCAAGCAGACCAGTCCTGCTAATAGAACAGGAGTACTTGTGGCACCTTAGAGACTCTAGTTCTTTTTGCAGATACAGACTAACACAGCTGCTACTCTGAGTCCTGCTAATGTTTGACCACATGCCTACCTTGGATTAAAGCATTTCCTGCCCTTCTTTAACTCCTTTTCTTCCATGATAGTCAAGAGGGAAATTGGCACGTGCACTACAAAGGCTGCTGTTTGGCTATCATGATTATTCTCGCCAGAGGCCAAGTAAATAATACTGGGGAGCAAAGAGCTGAAAGGAAGTCAGAGGTGGTACATATGGCATCAAAAAATAAGTTGGCTGTTATGGCCCATTAATTGGTTGAACAAGGTGCAAGCCATGAGCTACAAACTCATGGAACACAAAGAGCAAGAAATTAATGAGAACAAGGTTTTCTCACAAAGTGTTCATCCTCCTCTTCCTCAACGTACTACATACAAACACCAAAGCTGATATGTGCTGCCCATTTTTAGAAGGATTTCCTGTCTGATTAAAGCCATTTGTGCAAGCTTATCACCATCGCTGATCATTAGCTTGAATAACCGAATGAATATTTTCCCCTCCCTGAATAGATCACACCAGGATAAATTGAAATAAGTTAACTTTACCAGTTTCAGCTTTTTCCTCATCTCATTTGGGCGGGTGTCTGCTGGGAAAACAGCACCAAAGGAGAACCCAAGTGCTGTGCATCCAGCGACTTTTATTCCTCTAAGCTTCGTACAGTGATAAAAAATAACTACTTCACTATTTCCAGAGTGGGTTACTTCCCCTAATTAGTGAGTCAGCTCTGCTTATAAAGATTACAAGAAGACATTAAGCTATGTTGTAGAAGGGAGTATTTATACAGGTCAGTAGGGGTTTTCCTAAACATTTTGATTACAACTTTAACTGCACTAACACACATGCAACAACCCATCATTAAATTTAAACAGCCTGATGATATGCGGTACAAGGCTAAGGGAACTGCAAATGGATTGCTGTAATCTGCCATACTGTCACTTACTCCTGCTCCTCAACAGCATAATTGACTAATAGGATAATAAGGTGGCATTTTACAAATCTGAAAGCTATACTCCATTGTTTTAAATGCCCTTGAGGAGAAAATGCTGCAAGTCAAGATGACAAAGTGGGCCTGATCTCAATCATCTTCCTTGATTCAAAGTTTTGAAATGCTTCAAGACTCATCTGGACTAATGGATTACTCTGTGTACAATGGAACAGCATCATAATCTGTTCTACATGGTGACAAATGTACCAGTATTTAACTTTTAATAGCACTCACACTCTCCCTCCCCCCTTTCCCCCCCACAGAGCTAATAACCACAGGCAGTGAACAGCCAGGCTATGAGGTCTTGGCAAGATGACCTTCTAAATCAGAACTCACCAAGGACAAACATTGACCTCACTTGTCATGCAACAGGGCTCTGCTTCGTATAGGGTTGTTTTCATTTTGACCCTTAGAGGACAATACACCCAGAAAGGCCTTCCTTACTGTGATGTACAGTAGAACCTCAGAGTTATGAACTGATCAGTCAACCACACCTCATTTGGAGCCAGAATTACACAATCCGGCAGCAGCAGAGACCAAAAAAGACACCCCCAAGTATAGTACGGTACTGTGTTAAAATGTAGACTATTAAAAAAATAAAGGGAAAGCAGCATTTTGCTTCTGCATTGTAAAGTTTCAAAGCTGTATTAAGTCAATGTTCAGTTGTAAACTTTTCAAAGAACCACCATAAGTTGTTGTTCAGTGTTACAAACAACTCCACTCCCGAGGTGTTTGTAACTATGGAGGTTCTAAATAAGAGCTTTCTGGAATGCAGCTAGCCTCTCTCCCAATTATAGTAATATTTGCAAGCAAACAATCCCTGAATTGTGGTCCTGGTGGGCTAGGACCTATTAAATTGATTACTTGGACAAAATAAATATTTAATGTTCAGATTGATGGATTCACAAATTCCAAGGCAAGAAGTGATGATTGTGATCAGTTAATCTGATCTCCTGTATAATACAGGCCATAGAACTTCCTGGAATTGATTCCTATTCTATGCACTTGATGGAAAAAATCCTGCGGCAGTGACTCTCAGAGCCCAGGTCAACTGACTAGCGCACATGGGGCCTGCACTACAGGGCTAAAAATAGCAGCACAGATGTTCCCACATGGGCTGGAGCCCAGGCTCTGAGACCCAGCAAAGGGGGAGAGCTCAGAGCCCAGGCTCCAGACTGAGCAGTAACATGTACACTGCTATTTTTATCTCTGTAGCATGAGCCCGAATCTGTTGACCCAGGCCTGAGACTCACTATCATGGGTTGTGTGGTTTTTGTGTGTGTGTATTTATTTGTTTATTTTGCAGTGTAGACATACCCACAGAGCAAAAGGGCTGGCATCCTCTCTCACCTTCCCCAGACTACAAAAAAAGTGGACCCACTGCAGGACCTCCATGGTAGCATTCTCTGAAATGCTTCCAGTTCCGCGCGCAGGGCCAGTTAGACAGGCAGAACTGCAGGGTCTCAATGTGTGGATGAGACGATGGTGTAGGGAGGAGGGGGTTAGATTTATTAGGAATTGAGGAAACCTTTGGGAAAGGGGGAGCCTATACTGGAAGGATGGGCTCCACCTAAACCAAAATGGAACCAGATTGCTGGCACTTAAAATCAAAAAGGCCGTAGAGCAGTTTTTAAACTAAGGGCTGGGGGAAAGCCAACAGGTGCAGAGGAGCACGTGATTCGGACATCCCTTAGGGGAGGATCTATAAATGGAGATTCCCTATGTCCTAATAAGGAGGAGAGGTTCAAAGATGATAAAATACAGGTAGGATCTGATGAGAAACAGTCAAATGAAAAAAAGTCCTATTCAATTAAATCATGTAATGGTAGGCAGCTAAAAAGTGACAAGTTTTTAACGTGCTTACATACAAATGCTAGCAGTCCAAATAATAAGATGGGTGAACTAGAGTGCCTCGTATTAAATGAGGATATTGATATAACAGGCATCACAGAAACTTGGTGGAATGAGGATAATCAATGGGATACAATAATACCAGGGTACAAAATGTATCGGAAGGACAGAACAGGTCGTGCTGGTGGGGGGGTGGCACTATATGTGAAAGAAAGCATAGAATCAAATGAAGTAAAAATCTTAAATGAACCAAACTGTACCCATACAATGTCTACGGATAGTAATTCCATACTCTAATAAAAGATTATAGCAATAGGGATATATTACCGATCACCTGACCAGGATGGCGATAGTGATTATGAAATGCTCATGGAGATTAGAGAGGCTATTAAAATAAAAAAACTCAATAATAATGGGCGATTTCAACTATCCCCATATCGACTGGGTATATATCACCTCAGGAAAGGATGCAGAGATTAAGTTTCTTGATACCTTATATGACTGCTTTTTGGAGCAGCAAGTCCTGGAACCCACAAGAGGAGAGGCATTTCTTGATTTAGTCCTAAGTGGAGCACAGGATCAGGTCCAAGAGGTGAATATAGCTGGACCACTTGGTAATAGTGAGCATAATATAATTAAATTTAACATCCCTGTAGCAGGGGAAACTCCACAGAGGCCCAACACTGAAGCATTTAATTTCAGGAAGGAGAACTACAAAAAAATTAGGAGGTTACTTAAACAGAAATTAAAAGGTACAGCACCAAAAGTAAAACCCCTGCAAGCTGCATGGAAACTTTTTAAAGACGCCATAATAGAGGCTCAACTTAAATGTATACCCCAAATTAAAAAAACATAGTAAGAGAACCAAAAAAGAGCCACTGTGGCTAAACAACAAAGTAAAAGAAGCAGTCAGAGGCAAAAAGACTTCCTTTAAAAAGTGGAAGTTAAATCCTAATGAGGAAAATAGAAAGGAGCATAAACTGTGGCAAATGAAGTATAAAAATATAATTAGGAAAGCCAAAAAGGAATGTGAAGAACAGCTAGCCAGAGACTCAAAAAGTAATAGCAAAAAAATTTTTAAGTACATCAGAAACAGGAAGCCTGCTAAACAACCAGCAGGGCCACTGGATGATCGAGATGCTAAAAGAGCACTCAAGAACGATATGGCGACTGCAGAGAAACTAAATGAATTCTTTGCATCTGTCAGGGTTCCCTCCCCACTCTGAATTCTGGAGTACAGATGTGGGGACCCGTATGAAAGACCCCCTAAATTTATATTCTACCAGCTTAGGTTAAAAGCTTCCCCAAGTCACAAATTCCTTTCCTTCTCCATGGACGTTATTGCTGCCCCCACCAAGTGATTTACACAAAAAATTCAGGAAAGGGTCACTTGGAGTCCTCATTCCCCCAAAATATCCTCCCAAGCCCCTTCACCCCCTTTCTTGGGGAGGCTTGAGAATAATCTACCGACCAATTGGTTAACAATGTGAGCACAGACCAAACCCTTTGGTTTTTAGGACACTGAAAATAAATCAGGTTCTTAAAAGAAGAATTTTATTATAAAGAAAAAAGTAAAAGAATCACACCTGCAAAATCAGGATAGAAAGTAACTTTACAGGGTAATAAAAAGATTTAAAACACAGAGGACTCCCCGCTGGCCTCAGCTTCACAGTTACAAAAACAGGAATAAAACTGCCTCTTAGAATAGGGAAAATTCACAAGCTAAAACAAAAGATAATCTAACGCATTTCCTTGCTTTACTTACAATTTTTGTAATCTTAGATGAATCATTTCAGGTATGTTTACAGGAGACGTTGTCCCTGCCTGGTCTCTCTCTCCATCGGGAGAGGGAACAACAAAGAGAGCACAAACAACACCTCTCCCCCGATTTGAAAGTATCTTCTTTCCTTATTTGTCCTTTTGGTCAGGTGCCAACCAGGTTTGAGCTTCTTAAGCCCCTACAGGTAAAGATTCAGTACAGCTGCCCAGGAGGAATTTTGTGCTACCCTTATCTATATGTTTATGATAGCATCGATCTTCACGGTAGAGGATGTGAGGGAGATTCCCAAACCGGAGCCATTCTTTTTAGGTGACAAATCTGAGGAACTCAATCCCAGATTGAGGTATCAGAGAAGATTTTGGAACAAATTGAAAACTAAACAGTAATAAGTCACCAGGACCAGATGATATTCACCAAGAGTTCTGAAGGAACTCAAATGTGAAATTGCAAGACTACTAACTGTCATCTGTAACCTACCATTTAAATCAGCTTCTGTACCAAATAACAGGAGGATAGCTTAAGTGATGCCTATTTTAAAAAAAGGCTCCCGAGGAGATTCTGGCAATTACACGCCGGTAAGCCTGACTTCAGTACTGGTCAAACTGGTTGAAACTATAGAAAGGAACAAAATTGTCAGACACACAGATGAACACAATTTGTCGGGGAAGAGTCAACATGGTTTTTATAAAGGGAAATTCATGCCTCACCCATCTACTAGGATTCTTTGAGGGGGTCAACAAGCATGTGGACAAGGGGCTTACAGTGTACTTAGATTTTCAGAAAGCCTTTGACAAAGTCCCTCCCAAAAGCTCTTAAGCAAAGTAAGCTGTCAACCTTGGAAAAGGTTCAGAAAAGGGTAACAAAAATGATTAGGGGTCTGGATTGGCTGCCATATGCGGAGAGATTAATAAGACTGGGACTTTTTGGCTTGGAAAAGAGACGACTGAGGGGGGATATGATAGAGGTCTATAAAATCATGACTGGCGTGGAGAAAGTAAATAAGGAAGTGTTATTTAATCCTTCTCATAACACAAGAACTAGGGGCCACCAAATGAAATTAATAGGCAGCAGGTTTAAAACAAACAAAAGGAATTATTTTTTCACACAATATACAGTCAACCTGTGGAACTCCTTGCCAGAGGATGTTCTGAAGGCCAAGAATATAACATGGTTCAAAAAAGAACTAGATAAATTCATGGAGGATATGTCCATCAATGGCTATTAGCCAGAATGGGCAGGGATGGTGTCCCTAGCCTCTGTTTGCCAGAAGCTGGGAATGAGTGACAGAGGATGGATCATTTGATGATTACCTGTTCTGTTCATTCCCTCTGGGGCACCTGGCATTGGCCACTGGATACTGGGCTAGACCGACCTTTGGTCTGACCCAGTTTGGCACTCTTATGTTCTTATGTATTCACATAAGGCCCAGGGGAGATCAGAGGAATAATAGGTGCAGCTCACAGCAGAATATCAAAGAGTCCATAGTGAATGCCTTTCCAAGCGCATGGCTCCTCAGGTAACAGTCAACCCCCATCTTCTGGGAGCCCCATGTGAAATCAACTAGCAGAGACTAAACCCTACAGCATATACTTTTTTTTCCATTAGGGAAATTGCCTTCTATCCTTACTACTAAAGGATTTCAACTTATCACACTTTACTATTACTAAAATTAAAGCCTTAATAGGCAGAGAGAGAAATCTGGCCCAAAGGAAAGGTCTCAACTTACAACCAAATCCTCAGAGTCAAAACAGCAGGGCCAGATGAACTGATGTGGCGCTTGACCATGCAGCTATGAGAAATCAGCCCCTCGCAGTTGTGAGGTTTTTCATATCCTTTGAGTATTCCTAAGTGCAAATGGAATTCAAACGGTGAGAAAGAAATAAGCAGGCCCACCTCTGGAGGAGGCATCAGTTCAGCACTTTTATACTCAAACATGTTGCTGAACTCAGTGTTGTAGGGAATGCAGAAATCAGAACTTGTCCTTAATTTCCCACTGGTTCCCTTCCCATTGGTCTGGCCTGCATGTGAGAATCTCTCTATTGCTTTCCTTCCCTCCCCTCCCCTCTCTCCCTTCACAATCAGCAACTCACTTTTGATCCTCCTTATCGGGAATAAACACCAACTGGCAAGGCCACTGGGCTGCAATTTCCTCACAGGACCCTGTCAGAGCTATATGCCACTTCTTCTGTACAAGGTCATTGCTTCCTTCTCTCAGTTCTGCCCCCAGATCAACAATGGTTTTACTGTCCTTTGCCTAAAGGAAAACCACTACGGAAAACTCACTGTTACTTTCTATGTCCCCCCCCCACCTTTTTTTTTTTTAATCCCAGAGAATGCTGGCAATGTCAGGAATCAATCACAACTCACTTAATCCCCCATTTCCTCCCACCCGATAGTTCTCAGCAACCACTGGCCACTTTTTCCAGGAGGGAATGCACATCCCCTGGCTGCTCTCAAAGCTACTGACAGTGTCACTTCTTGTTAGAGAGAATTCAGCTGCTTCAAGTGCTTGCGTTTTAAGCGAATTAGAAAGAACACATTTTACATGGTGTAACCGCCCAGACAAGGAGTGTCCTGCTTAACTGTGGCATCTCGTTTACATCAGGGAGAGAGAGAGATGCAGGCACTGAAGTTTTTTGTGGTTTGACACAGGCACATGGCAATGGCTGGGTAAAAGGCACTGTGTGTAAAGCACAGCGGATTCACATGTATAAATCCAGTCAAACACAGACTAGACTCACTAACAAACAATACTGGATGAGATGATCTAACCCAGAGTTTGAAGTTACAGAGATATTCTCTTTTTGGTTTTTACATAGCCCCCAGCACTGTGGCGTCCAGAGAGTATAATCCTGTCTCCCCTGTACTCAACCTGAAGAAAGTAAAGCAAGAGATCCAGAAACAACTAGGTATTACAGAATCAACAGCTATGTCTACACAACACACCACTTTTGGTGGCAAGTAGGGTACGTGTAGTTACACACCCCAGTGAAAAGCAAACTGTGTCCACACTGCAGTGCATCACTACATGTGTCTTTCCCTGCAGAGGGGAGCTGCTGGACCTTGTCCTTGCTGCCAGAGCCTTTCACTGCGGCAGGGGAAGTGCTCCAGCAGAAGGGAGCTGCCAGGCTCTTTCCTGCGACAAGGAAAGGCTCCAGTAGCAAGGACTCTACACTGCTTAAAACAGCAGTGTAGACAGGGGGGCACAGCTTGGGAGAGCCGAGAGCCCTCCAGGTATGTCTTTACTTACCTAAGCCATGATTCACCATCTACACTGGTATGGGGGGGTGGGCGCTACATGTACGCTATATGCCGCTGAAAGAAGCCTGCGGTGTAAGAGCACTCAAGAGGGAATTGCTCTGGCAGTTCCTGTGGCTAAAATTGGGATTAGTAACCACTGAAGTCTTTTTCTAAAAAATTAGTCCCATGATTTAAGAAAAAAGGATTAACACCTAATTTGATCCAAATCCTTTAACACTCTCATACAACAGAACTGGAAGGGACTGCTGTTTATTCTGTCTATTTACAGCAGGGCATGTTAAAGTAATTAAAGGTTCTCAAAAAATAAAATGCTTCTGAACTGTATGCTTTTAACTCCATTTGAGTCTGTAGTGTCAGCAAGTAAAACTGTATCTTTGACTCAATGTTATAAGAAAGTTTTAGCCTGGATAATAACTTTTCTTTAATAATGCAAATTGCAGAAAATAATTATAACATTTGCATGCTTCGTCAACAAAGAGGGGCATTTCAAAGTCTCAGGGAATAGCCTAGGCAATAAGAAATGTTCTTGTTCTCATGTGTCAAAACCGCTTTGCTTTTTCCTCTTTGCTCCTGACCAAAGGTTTCATGCTGGAAATGCTAATCACATTCTCATTTACTGGAGCTCACCCTCTTGTTCTTATTGTAGCTGCCATTTGGTTGGATTACAGGCTATCACTACAATATTCACTACAGTACATAACAAACACATGGGTCATACAACGATATACACACACATCCCATTCTACCTCTGCATGAGCCATTCCAGAAGCCAGAAGTTTGGGGTAATGGTAGGAGCTGAAATCTACTAAACATGCAATAAACTTTAAGAAAACTGGCACCCAGCTGGTCTGTTAAAGGCAACAGTGCATGAAGCTAAATAAGTAGAATCCCACAGTTCTCACTCTGCTGCCAAATTCTTAGCTTCACACATTAACAAGCAGTCACCCACATTAAAAATTGTGCTTTCCACAAGATTTTGAATTGAGCTCAGAGAAAGTCAGGAAAATGGAAGCCAATATGTCTGTTGTGTGAAGCATGGATCTTATCCAGGGTTCTGTATGGCTATTAATGAAACTAAAAAAAAAGAAAAAACCAACTAACAGATTTTAAATGAGAAGGTGAAGTCATATAAACAGTAATGGGCAGGGGGTGTCCACAAGTATGATATTTGTGAAGTTCAAAAGGGTCTCAGGAAAATGATGAAAATTGGCACAAACCACAGAAGATGTTAAAATACCTTGTAATTAGCATGAATATGAAGAGCACAGGTTGCAGGATGGAGGTAGATAAGCAAAGGCCTTAAGAGAGAGAGAGATTTAAAAAGAATCAGTTACTCCATATTCTAAAGAGCTTCTAATATTTTATGCATGCATAGAGGATCTAATGCACAAATCCAAGACTATCAATGTATCCTGAAAAAACTCCCCTGGAAAGAGTGGATTAGGATGGCCTGTTGGTTGCAAAAAATGGCACTGAAGCTAGACAGACTCTTGAAAGGTCCTTATGAGGCTGTAAAATGGGAGCCTGCAAAACCAAAAGCCCACCAACAATTTGCAATTCCTCAAAAGCAGCTTTCAGGTAGAAAAGGGGAACCCAGCTTATATTATGATTTTCCTTTTTTTTAAGGCAACTAATCACCTATGGGTTTCACATCACGCTCTTAAACAGCATAGAGGCTCTTAGAAATTTTCCCTTTTGTTCAGATTAATGTGGACCTGGAGGCCAGAATGTATCAATGATGAATGTGTGTGTCTATACTGAAGAACATTTACGTTGGGGATCAGTATTGACGAACAGTAACACTGGATTTTCTCATGTTTTTATTTTTGCAAAGCTTTCTCCCCACCCCGTTTTCCACCATATTTTTAATGTTGTAGATTATAAAACTTCCGGAAAACTGTAGAAACATCTGAAGTTTCATTGAGAAGCTGGAGAGAAGTTACCAGAAGACAGGAGCAAAGATTCCAGTGCTTCCAATTCTATCATGCTGTGATTTATTTACAATAGATAGCTCCTACATTAGCTGCTAAACTTGGAATGTGTTACAGAAGGGGGGAAATGAATGAATAGCACTTTCCAGAGCTAGGATAATGATACCAATCAGCTCAGAAGATAGTAAGGGGAAACAGTGTCTAAGACAAGTCCTGATTTGTTTTGTTATAGAAGCAAAAATGTGCTCTCTTACTGTTTTTTCTAATCTACACAAAAACTTTGTGATAGATAATAGATCCTTCAGTGCTATCTTAAAATGCATTTTGAATAAGTGGTCACTTGCCTTTATGTGGATCTATTTGAATATATTTATGCTGATGTAATATGCACGCTCCTACTGTAGGGGGAAGGTTGCATTCAGGGGAAGCACTTATCAAGATTGAATTTACATTCTCTTAGACTATCAAAAAGTGCTTTTATACAGACAATCATACAAGCTGCATTCACATTTAGAAACTCTGGAAAATGCATTTTTAGAAAGGGATTTTGCTCTGGCTGAAACTGGTAAAGATGCAGAATCTACAGTGAGCTTGACTTATTGTTTTTAATAAAGAGATGTGCTAAAAAGCTTTGGGATGAAAAATCATAATTTTTTTTTTAAAACATTATCAAAATGAAGCCAGGGTTGAACCTATATCATAGGTGAAATCCTGGCCCCCATTTAAGTCACTGGCAAAAAGCTATGAGTCAGTGTGGCCAGCATTTCGTGCCATGTCTGTAAATTTAATTCACAATCATACTGCTCCTTCCTATGCCAAGCGCTATTTATTCTTACACCTTCAAAACAAGAAATTATCCCACTCTACACTATATTACACACACACACACACACACACACACACACACACACACACACACACACAGGCCCTGAAGTATGAGCTTCCTGAATCACAGTCTATATATTTATGCATGGGTGTATACACATGCACACACATGAAAGTACTTAAGCACACACTACAAGGTCTTTGTATGTATGAGTTTGTGTACACACACACACACACACACACACACCCCTCTCTCTCTCTATATATATATATATGCATGTGTGCAACACTGGACACAATAAATTAAGATGAGTGAATTTTAATAAATTATTGCAGGTGCATCAAAGCAGGTCATCCACTGAGTGAAAGCAAAATGATAGCTCGTAATATTCACTGGACAAGAGAGGTTCCCTTACACGCCAGCTTTCAAAAGACCTGATGGGTTTCCAAAATTTTAAAAACAAGGGTTCCTATGCAGCTTATGTACAACTACTACCCAATTTTCTATTAATACAAGAGGGAGAGGGGGAAATCAATAAACCTCAAAAGCCAGCTATGCTAGCTCAAGAAGTCACTTGTAGTCACATATCCAATGAAGACTTATAAATCATCAGTTCTATGCTTTTTAATGCAGTAAAAGAACAATTCTGATTTTGTCTGTCTGTTTATAGTTTTGAGATAAAAGGTTATGTTAGGAGATGGGGAATGCTATACATGTAACTCTGTGCACATCTACCAGGGAACATGCTCTGAAGATCTCAGAATCAGTCATTGCATTTTACAGACAACACTAGCAAAGCCATTTGCCAAAAAGACTGTCACAACTCTTATGCTTGACTGCAAAAATAGAGGTGGATAAATTGGTCTGTTTTCTGAAATACCTGCCGTTCCTCTAATCGCTGAGTTACAACCTATGTTGAAGTCTTTTGGCTATCCTGTGGAAATAAGTCTGGTGTATTTAGTACAGTGGACAGGTATCTCTCTACACCACAAAGCTACAATCACCTGGCACCCTTGCTGGAAGTCTGAACAAGTGAACTCAAGGACTAAATATGGATGGAGACTGAAATACCCTCTGGACATAAAATCGTGGCTCAACTGAATTCAATGAGAGTTTTGCCATTTACTTTAATGGAGCCAGGATTTCACCCTCTTTGTCATTTAGAGGAGGTCCTTCCAGGTCAATGTTGAAGCAAGGCTGGGGACGTTTGCATTGCTACTGCTGAAGCTGTACCTGTTCTGTTTAAATAGAGGACTTCATCTCTAGGCAACGGTAACTCACATTTTTGTTTTGAAAACCAAAAAACTGAAAGGCTTATCCATCATCTATAAAACTGAGTACAGTCTGATTCATTTTAGCTTGATTTCCATTTCATTAACATTCAAAAACAAGTCTTGAATGTATCAGATGGACAACTTACAGAGGCTTTTTATTGCATCTGCAATAGTCCAGCAGGCCCAAAACCAATGTCATTTTAAGTAGCTAAGAAATAATATGCTTTAAACGTTTTAGCATAATACTTATTGGATTCAGCGCACTCTGCTTTCAGTGGATCAAACTCTTGCTCTCCTTTACAATCATGAAAATGTGGAGTAACACCACTGAAAGAAAAGGAGCTAGTTGAAAGTAACCGAGATCAGAGTTTGGTTCAATTTACACTTTTCTCCTGGCTCCCTTAAAAATGGAAGTGATAAAAACAGCACAATAAGATGGTTTCTTGCATCACCAAAGATGTGTTTATATTTTTCCCTTCTGAATTAATAAGTTCACTTAAGAAATTCTCCAACCCATTGGACACTACGAAAAACTGAGCGTAGGAAGCCAGTGCTAAAGACAACAATGCTAGTTCTTTTGGCATATATTAGAATATATATTTATATTAGAAAAAATCAGACAAGTCAGACTGACAGACTTGAAGCAGCAGGGTTTAGTCTCCAATGACTCTTACTGGGACTAGACTTGATTTACGTCGATTAATGTTCCATTTGGTCTTTTTTCCCAGGCAGAGATTGTGAGTATTAAGTATTTTCAAGACAATTAAAAAAAAAAAAAAACCCTCCAACCAGAGGCGACATGGGGGATGGGGGGAGGAGAGGCACGTTGGGTCATGACCCCCCTTCCCAGCCCCCTCCCTTGTGATTTCTGCCAGGGTTTATATATTTTATTTATTTATTTGTGGGGAGTAGGTTCAAAATACTTGTTCCCACCCCGCTATCAACAGCTGTGCGTTGCCTCTGCTTCCAACCATCCTTATAAATCTTTCCCTCTTGAAAATTATTAATACAAATCTGCTTGAAATTTTTTCTCCCTTGTTATAAACAGGGACTGAATTCTAGTTCATATTTGCTGTACTGTAACTTATTGGCGGGGGGGGGGGGAAGGGTTACAAAGTACATTAAAGCAATTAAAAAGGAAACAATAGTGCTATACAGAACCTTACTAAGGTACAAGCTGAAATCTATTGTCTCTCGATGCTCTTGGAGCTTGAGCTGAAAGCGTTACAGACAGGAGTATCAATATCGGAGCCATTTCTAGGGCTATCCATCCACATTATTATATCGCTGTTAGATGGGATGTCTATGAACAGAGCTAGTAATTCGCTCATCAACACCTGTACAGCTATCTTGATTAGCAGCAAAGAAGGTATATCAGATCAACGATGCTGCGATGCTGGTAGCAGCTATTTATTACATCTCCTCGCTGAACCAGTGCCAGTGCAGTGGTATTCTTTGCAATGAGGAAGATAGCATCTGCTTTTTTCATGGTGGCCTGCTATCTCAAAACACTAACCCAGACCTCTTCCCTCCCCTCACCTCCCAGTCCCCCGAAGAGACTACTCTCTACAAAAATCAAGGCTGATGGTCTCAGTGCTATGACTATCCTGCTATGCACCAAATGAAACCTTTGTCGCTGCCCAAGGAAATTCAAGAAGCACCGAAGTAAGCAGTACGAACATGTTTATCTAGTGTGCACACTCGGGAACGTGACCTAAAAATGGCTTCTGCAGGATAATTCTATGTCCTTCCACCCCTTTTACATAGACAGATCGCTTTTATCATTATGCCCATTGAGAGTCAGTTCAGAAACATACAATTGTGCTTGGTGCAAAATTCTAGCTGCTGTGCATTTTTTCTTAATGGTTCTAAAATTGGCAACACACCAGGCTTTCCCAAGATGTAGTGTGTAATAAAAATATTTTGCACTCGCATATAAACATCTAAGAATCTCAACACTCTTTTCAATCACTAGTTATACCTTCAACACCCCTGTGAGGTAAGTAAGCATTATCCATATTAATACACTCACATTATATATAAAGGACGCTATAGCAGAATAGAGGAATTAAGTGCTTTTGCCCAATGTCTAGATTGAGTGTGGCGCTCAGAACAAAACCTAGATTTTAGATCCATGTTTTAACCACAAGACCATCCTTCCTCTTCTATTCTAGAAATAATAACCGATTTACAGATGAGTAACAAAGTTGAATGGTTAAGTGACTTGTCCAAAGGTACACAACAACTTAGTAGCAGGGCGAAGAATAGAACCTAGGAATCCAGTCCCTTTTGCTCCAATTTAATAACTAGATCGCACTCTCCGGGGAGTACCACAAGCACATCCATGACTGCCAAGTGGCTGTTCCCCCAAAGTCACTGCAAAGTACTGCCCAGACATAGGGGTTTCCCAGAAAACAACAAACCCCAAAAAACAAGACAACCTCCCCCATATTTTAAATAATTTACAATAAAAGAAAACCCCCTGTAACGTGCAGTGACTAGTGCAAAGGAGCAGCACTGGCAAACAGGAATAAACAACATTAAACATTAATGTTGAAACACCTAATCCCTACAGGATGTAAAAAATATATACAGTTCAGAAAAAACTGTCAGAAAATCCCTTGGTGAATGGTGTCCCCTCATGCATCTCATTTGTAGCCCTTCAAAAAAAATGTATAAAATATTAACCATTTCTTTATGAATAAATGTTGCTCAGAAAGATGGAAACAGTGAATGACTGAAGGTTAATTTTTTATTAATTACAGAACAAAGCATTCTGACTTATTCCTCATTTGGATACCTTTAAGCAGTTTGGGCCTGGCTCATCAGATCTCTGAGAGAAGTTTCCAGCTAACAGTCACTTTGTAATAACGAGTGGGAGCAGAGGGCTCGTGTTCACTAAAAGCTTAACTAACAGCGATGAAGGAGTTTGGTTAAGGCTGATTTCACAGAAGAGAGAGATTGGATAAGCCCCTCCCGCTCTACAGCCTTTTCAGTTTTTTTATGAGGCTGCTGCAACTTGAGACTGCAACACCAACAAAACTTAGCCACTACATTTTAGCCAAAAAAATGAAGACGGCTCTACGATGGAAAATAAAATAAAATAAAAAGGGGTGTATATGTGTGAAAATAGTGCTCGGATCTTTCAACAAATAAATCAGAGAGAGAGAGAGACTACGAGAAACATTGGGCATCGCAGATTCATCTATTTTAATATAATTCTATTGAGTCTTCATCACCCTATCCTCAGGAAGCATTAGTATTTTAGACCAGGGGTTCTCAACCTGAGGTATGAATGGGTTTCAAGGGGTACCCTTCTTAATGGCTTGATGGGGGTGGGCATGTGCCACATATAGGGATGGGGGGGGGGGGGCAGGAAGGGCGGTCCCAAAAAAAATTTCTGGTATCACACAGGGTCACAGTATGGGAAAAGGTCGAGAGCCACTTTTCCAGGCTGATCAAAAATCCTGTGAAGCGCAGTAACTTAAGATACACACACATGAACAGGAGGAGAAGGGCTTGGGGTCCTTGACCGCGTACTGAATTGAAGCCACATTACTAGGCCCATGGAGGTGCGACCAGGCAGCTCCCATTGGCCACAGTTCCCGGCCAATCAGAGCTGTGGAGGCGGTGCTTGGGGCAAGGGCAGCGTGTGGAGCTTCCTGGCTGCCCTTATGTGTAGGAGCTGGAGGGGGGGGGGGACATGCCGTTGCTTCCAGGAGCCGTGTGGAGCTACAGCATGTGCAGAGCGGGGCAAGCCCCTGACCCCACTCCCTGGCTGGAGTGTCGGAGTGAGACAAGTCCTGGACCCTGCTCCCCAGCCAGAGCTCGAGGGCCGGATTAAAATGTCTGAAGGGCCAGATGCAGCCCGCAGGCCATAGTCTGGCCACCCCTGGCGTAGACAGTGTCTGGTATTACACTTGAGATAAACCTCCTTGTTCTTGTCAAAGGCAATGCCATATCAATGACAGTGTACTCCAGCTTTAACTCTTCCCCTTAGAAACAGATATCAAACACCAGCACAGGACTAACCCTGGCATAAATTGTACATAATTAGATTCAGCCAGATTCAAGTTTCCTTCTGACAATATGAATGGCTGACAATAAACATTTTACTTAAGCGTCTGCCAGTATATCCAGTTACAAACCCTTATTTGCACAGTTTGTAAAATTTTCCTCTAGATTTCTATACACCTTAGCCCAGATCAACAGTAAAAAAAAGTCTGTTGAACATCTGTATTTCAATTAAACTTATTGGAGCACTTAAAGAGACATTTACTGATTTCAAATGCTCTTTTGTAGTTCCAAAACTCAGAGAGAACTTAGAATTTTAAAATGACATTTTTTCAAATAATTTAAATACATAGTACGGACTAAGGGTTTTTGCTTGCAAATAATAAAAATGATTAAAAAATAGAATGAATCATTAATTGGAGTTTGGCTATTGGCTGAGCACAACGCTACTGTCTCATAGTTTTTACTAGACATTGGTATATTGATTTTGCTATTGCTCCTTTGCTGTTAATAAACAACAAAAACATTTTGTACTTCAACTGCTTTGTATGATCTTGTCTGAGGCTCTCAAAGTGTTTTATAAATATTAAAGAATTCAGACTAGTATAGAGGATTTGACTGGGATAGAAGACCGCTGGGTTCTATTTCCAGCTCTGCTACTGTCCTGTTGGGCAACTATGGCCATGTTACTTCGCCTCTGCGCTTCAGTTTCTTCATTTGTAAAACGGGGGTGACAATACCATTCTCCTTTGTAAAGCACTTTGAGATCCACTGATGAAAAGCACTACATGACAGACTAGGCATTGTTTATTTATTTGTGAATAGATGGGAAAATTGAAGCAGAGAGAGATTAAGAAACTTGCCCAAGGAAGCATAGTGAGCATGTGGCAGAAGAGTGAGTGAAATCAAATTTCTAAACTCCTAGATTTAAGGTCAAGATGGTCTGAAGTTCAGTGTCTCAAGCAGACAGTCTGCAGAACCAAATATTTATTTTTTAAAAATTGCCTAAATACAGATTTTTATTCATCAGCTCTTATAATTGTTTCATTATTTTCAGGAAATTAGACCTGGCATTTAAAATTCTCTTAAAACTCATTAACATGCCTTTAATATTCTGTACTATAGCCTAATGCAAATGCAATATTTATGGGTGTCTGCATTTGCATGTGTGTACAGATATTTGCATGCATAAACTGGGTATTTTGCATGTCTAACTCCTGTTTATTCACAAAGCCTGCTGCTGAGGTCACATTTTTAGAGGCACACTGAAAATCTGACCTTATGCAGTATATTCTGCAGCAGCAGTCTAGGCACAGTGAGGCATTGAGCCTTCAGGTTTAAATATAACTCTCAATTATCCTCTTTTTGTGGAGTTGTGAAGACCCCTAACCATTTAATAACTAGTTTTTGAATATTTTAATAAATTTCTATAACATTTTTTTGTTTACCTACAGCAAGCTTACAGCTTATATGGGAGCCAAAAAATACTCTCTCTTGAAAGAGGCTAATATGAAACCATATTTTGGAATCTACTCAACCATTTCCAGAAAAACTCAGTCTTTTCAGTTCACTGCAAATCCAGATCATAAAGAAAATGGATGAAAAAAAACAACAAACTTGTGTTCTTAATTTATTATAAGGCTCAATTAAATAACAGCCCTTTTGATAAACAACTATCAAAAGCTGCCAGGGACATTAAGAAACTGGTTAGTGCACAATTGAGATGAAAAAAGTCTTGTAGTTAAAGATATGAGTTCTATTCCTGGCTCTGCCATGAATTTCCTGTGTGACTTTGGACAGGTTATTTAGCTTTGCTGTGCCTCAGTTCCCCCATTCGTTTCATCACTGGGTCTAGTTGCACTTTTTAAAACACAGTTTAGAATTTCTTAAAAAGAACTTAATCAACTTGGGAGGTTTCATATGTATTTATCCTGCAGGTTAGGAAACTAAAGAGAAAAAAAACAACACCACACCATTATTAAAACCCCTCCAAAAACTATCCATTGTTGCAACACTGTATTTTGTTTCATGCCTGTGAAATGTAAAGAAGAACTGTTTTTTTCCATCCCCAAAGAATTCCCTTTAAAAACTCTACAACTGGTTGCAAAGTCTTTTTCTCCAGACTTCAGAAAGCTGAATTTTGATGACACCACAACCTCCCTTCCCCATTCCCTCAAGAGCCTTGCTGTAAACATACACCTGGTAAACACGCACTGACTTGAGGAACACTGGCTTGAATCCCATGAAGGGCAAATGGAACTTTAAAAAGCAGCTACCCTTATAGTTGAGCACATGTGGTGTTCTCTTACTTTTAACTCAGATCCCTGTTTGTTTGTTTGTTTGTTCAGAGGCTAAAATGAAAACCTATAAATAGGCTTAGCAGACTGATTTTTAAAATAATTTTGACAGATTTTTTTTAAAATTGATTTTGATACCTTTAAATTTTCTAAGTTGCAGGAAATTATGGGGGTGTCAGACAAGGGGGGATAGCCAATAATTATTTAACAACAGTAGATGCTAAGATTCACAAAGTTAAAGCTTACTAACAGTTAAGCACAAATTGTCAACATGTCAAAATGTACAAAGTAAATATCCTTAAATCAAACTTGAATAAGTTCTCAAGCAGCATTTTTCTTACTTTACCAATCTCTAATTATCAATGGATATATTTTTCATTGGGTTGTGTGTGTATGGTTAAGTCCATGTTTACCAATATTTACCCATAAAAACCTAAGCCCTTCCAAGCCTACCTATAACAAACCAAAGCTATTTCATTTTTAAAGAACTCAGATATTAGATATTAACTATCTAACAAACCAATGTTTTTCCAGATGCTGAGAGAGAAGGTATTTCAAGCATTATTTTTATAACGTTATGTTTACTAAGGAGAAATCACACAGGAATATTAGAATCTAGTGTATAACTGCTTTTTCTGATCCAATATGTGGAGTAAAAACAATACGTCTCTGCCATTAAAGACACCACAAAATATTTTTCCATATCGCGTGGTTCATCTCCACACTGGCTCTCTGTTTGAAGGTGGCATTCGAAGTATTCATAATCAACCATCAATAATCAATAGTTTGACAATCAATAATTGGTAGAAATTTTAATCATGCTTAAATGTTTACTGAGAGGTGTTCTCTCTAGTTCGAATTAGTTTAATGACAACAGACCTTGGGTAAGTCAGCTTTGATTGGATTTATTAATCAAACACTTAGTAAAGACAGCTCATACAAGGAGGCATACATTACCAACAGCTGTGGAAGACCTTCCCTGTAGTTTCTGACAGCTTGCGTCCAGCCTGCCAATAGTCTTACTTCCCTTATGATTTAGGGACAATTATACCCAATCCCCCCTCACTCTTCTCTTCTGCAGACTAACCAAGCCCAGTTCCCTCAGCCTCTCCTCGTAAGTCATGTGCCCCAGCCCCCTGATCATTTTCGTTGCTCTCCATTGGACTCTCTCCAATTTGTCCACATTCTTTCTGTAGTGGGGGGGCCCAAAACTGGATGCAGCACTACAAATGTGGCCTTACTAGTGCAGAATAGAGGGGAATAAATCACTTCCCTGGATCGGCCGGCAATGCTGCTATTAATGCAGCCCAACATGCCATTAGCCTTCTTGGCAACAAGGGCACACTGCTGACTCACATCCAGCTTCTCGTCCACTGTAATCCCCAGGTC
Organism: Malaclemys terrapin pileata; assembly: GCF_027887155.1. NCBI lineage: Eukaryota > Metazoa > Chordata > Testudines > Emydidae > Malaclemys > Malaclemys terrapin. The sequence continues at coordinate 25,664,479 of NC_071506.1, read as the reverse complement.
CTTTTCTGCAGAACTGCTGCTTCGCCAGTTGGTCCCCAGTCTGTAGGGGTGCATGGGATTCTTCCGTCCTAAGTGCAGGACTCTGCACTAGCCCTTGTTGAACCTTGTCGGAGACCGTATGAAGAGCTTTGCTAAAGTCAAGATATATCACATCCACTGCTTTCCCCATATCCAGAGAGCCAGTTATTATGCTTTCTTTTGGATAATTTCATCTATTATATATCTTGCAATTAGTGTATGATAAAAATATATCTTACAATAACTTTCAAAATAGTTTAAGGGTTACCGCACAATAAAATTCCATTCTTCATTAGACATCTCTATCTTAACTGAAAAGCATGATGGGAGTCTTGCTCCCAGACAAGCCTTAAAATCCTGCTTGGCCTCTTAAAGGTCATCAAAAGAATAGGAATATCCGACCTGTGGGGCCTTGAGCCTATGCTTTCAACCCATAGTCGGTCAACTTCCACAAAAAAGCCTTTCAAAACTCATACATTGAATCCCCCCTTTCCTCTAAATGCTTCTTTTTCGTGAAGCTGATAAAGGTGATGACAAAATGAGTTCTAACTGGAATATCTGTAGGCTTGTAGTAAGCCTCACATAAAAGGTTCAGATCAAAATGGCTGGGGTAGGCTTAGAAAGTCTATTTGTGGCCCTCCAGCAAAATGGGAGATATTATATAGCTAGGTCTTCAGAATTGCTCAATTTCAGACGGAGTTGGAGTAGGGTTTTTAGGTAACACCTCCAGCCTACGCTTTCCAAAACTAATTATGTTTTTTCCCTGCTGTGCTCAAAAAAAGACTGAGGCTAAATGAAAGAAAAAACAGCTCAAATGTTTCATGTACAGTGCAGGTTATTGTCAAAATACCCTATCTTTTCTGCTAGATGCCAGAAAGCATACTCACAGGTTTGGACTTTCAGAGGGAAATGAAGGACAAGCTACTAACATTCCATAATGGACACTGAGAGCTACTAGTCTTTTAGGATATCTCTGACAGGTGAAAAATACACCCTTTATAATCACGTTAGCTTGGTCAAGTAAGTTTAGCATTATTGAAAAACACATCTTTTTGCCTGTCAGGACAAAGCCATAGACTATCTAAGGCTACTTACTCAAGTATTTTGTAGTTATCAGAGGATGTGGACTGGAGTCAGGACTCCTGCATTCTATTCTTAGCTCTGCCATTAACTTGCTGTGTGTGCGCTAAAAGTCAATTTACCTTTTCCCATCTGTACAATGGGTATAGCTACCTACCTACCTCTCACAGGGTTGTTGCGAGGCTTAATTCATTCATGTTTGTGAAGGGCTTAGAAATCCTTGGACAAAAGGATTCATAGAAGAACATGGTATAATTAGTATTACAAGCCAATCTACAAGTGAAAGCAAAAAGGCTCCAAAGCCATTTCACCTACTAGAATCTTCTACCTTCCCCATGGAAATCTCTAACACTGGACTTAATTCCAGAGCCAGAGCTATAATCCAAAGAAGGAGTTGTTATAATTTAGAGAGTTGCAGTCTGGCTTTGTCTAGGTCTGTGAATCCAAAGAGGCTTGTGTGTAGAGCCAAGATAAAGTTGGCATGAAGATAAGGGAACCCTCAGGATGCGCACTCTGACCTGCACAAAGACCTCTGTAGCTCACAGCCACTGCCTTCCGAGACTTTTCTTTACCCACGGCCTGAAAAACAGGTGTTTGAAGAGGATGGTCCAGTGAGTGGGAAATTTATCACGGGAGGGAAAAAAAATGGGAAGCTTACAGTGTGCTCCCAACCTGCATGCAAAGCTTGAATTGCATTCCTTCTTGCTCTCCTTGCTGCAGTCTGAGATGTGGTCTACTGGCCATGTAGAAAAAAAGGAAAACACATAAAACAGAGATAAGGCATTCCAGTCAATCAGAGTTTGAGTACGTCTTAGAAGTCCACTCTCTGTCTAAACAACAGCCCCCTAGCTTGGATAAGTGAATCGGACACTTAACAAATTAGGTATTGTTAAAAGTATATATATATATATATATTGCACTATATTAACTAAATACTAATACTAATTATTATTAATTAACAAAGATTGAAAAATTCCCTCCCTCCTCGTGAGCCAGAAGCCTTCCTGGGTGAGTGCCATCAACTTCTGCAGAATCTGAGCTTCCATCCAAAATAAAAAATCCCAGTCCTGATCGTTGTAAAGAAAACCTGAACTGAACATATCCAATGCAACACCATCTTCCTGAGTCTACAAACAGCTTCAGTGCCTTCCAACTCAGAGCTTTCCCAACTTACAAGAGAGAAAAGGACAAATGCTAATCAGAACCTGTGTGCAGCAGCGAAACTGACAAGAATCAAGTCAATTTTACTCTCTCAAGCAGCAGCAGAGGAAAGTATTGGAGTTATTCACTGTGGAGAAGGCCTGAAAAATGGATGTTGTGATTGGTGTACTTTATCTTATATGGGTATGACAATATTACAGCTGAAGGTGTATTTTCCAGCTTAGGTAAATGTACACACACTAGCTTTGATTGAGCTAATGTGCTTAAACTAGTAGGTAGCTGCAGCAGCTCAGGCTAGCCCCCTCAATTACAATCCTGTCTGAGATCCTAGGTACATATTCCGGCCTCTAGCCACCATCCAAGTTGCCGTGGCTACACTGAGCTAGCACTCTAAAATAGCAATCACAGCTAGCATGTGTACCTCTATGTGATCTGGAAATTACACCTCTAGCAGTAAGGAAGATGTACCCCATGTAATGAAGTCTCTCAGCCACCACCAGTAGCTAGGAGGGTGGGTAGGTGGATGAGATAAGAATAACACTTCTTCTCCCAAAGAGGCACTGCAGATTTGTCAAATAATTGTCAGCCTGGCAGAATCATGAGATTGATCCAAAAGATAAAACTAATTCAAAATTTTATTATTTTCTTCTAGTTTCTGAGCTCTTGGAGGTCATGTTTCCAAGCATTTCTCTGCAACCATGAGGGCCAGAATATTTATAGGGAGGGGTTGTTTTGTTTGTTTAATAAAATAAGATCCAAGAGTCTCATGTAATCACAGGAGTCCAGAAGCTGAGGCTTTAAGAAAAACATCCGCTATTACAAAACTCATTTTAAAATCACAAAGGACACTGCATTGGTACTCTTCTTTGAGATCTAATAAGAGAGGGAAAGGTTGAAACGTAAATGGATTCCCTTCCAGAGGCAGCCCTGCCAAAACAAGTCTGTAGCACAGTATTCAGGTAGTGTAGGGAAGCTTGCTCTGAATCAAATGAGCACTTTGGTGCCCACCCCATCAGTAATTACTACCGTGATGAGCAGCAGTTCAAGATCTTTCCATGAAAACAAAAACGTTAAGAGAGAACCAAAAAAATAAAATTTCCTAAAACACATCTGGACTTGGACACATGGAGGCAGGTAAACCTGAATGGGTTAATCTGGACACACAATCCAACCTGACAACCATCAGCTCCTTCATCAGTCAGGGAACAATATGGCCACAGGGAAGCACTGAAATGGTCACTCGTTTCTAAAGCCAAGCCTAATCATAAGAAAAATTCCTTCCCAGAAGGAAGATATTGAGAATTTATGGAAACTGATGGCACAGCCTGTAATCATGTGAGACATAATGTAATCTGCAAAGCATTAGGCACAGTGTAGCCAAGTACAGCTGTGACACTCTGCTATAGCAGACAAGAAATGGGAGAGTGGAGTTACAGCCATATTTTTTTCCTTTCTCAGCTTACTATGCAGCACCTGAAGGAGAGGACAATTTATTTATTGGTCAAATAAAGAAGCAGCAAATTGTGTACCTTGTACATTTATTTTTCAGGCCAATATGAGGTTACACAAACATTTTCTGCACAAAGGGGTTGTGCCACAGAAGAATGCCACTGAAGACATTATTTATCACCCTGGACATAGCTGGACTTAGGGCCTGTGTATGTGGCTGTAATGAGGCAGATTGGCCGCCCACATTCAGTGGTCCCCTCACTGAACCCTGATGGGCAGAGCCACGCCACGCTCAACCCTCCCGCTGGAAGTCAGTGGGCGGGACTGGACGTACAAAAGGCGGGATGGAGAACTCAGCTGGGGCCCAACCGCCGGAGGAGCTCGATGTCTCCTGCGAGCTCCCGAGCTGGGAGGCTGCCGCAGACCCCGAGGAAGCTGAGGACTGGCCAGGACCAGGGCCATTTACAGACCCGTACACTGAGGCGCTGCAAGGCCTTCACCGACGACCAGGATGGCCCTCTCCAGAGCCAGGTACACCCGGAGGGGGAGTTGGGAAGTGGCCTGGGGTAGCCGACCCCTGTCTGGCTGCAACCCTGCCAGTGAGTGAGTCAGCATATTGCGGTCAGGATCCCCGCTGACCCAGTGGCAGACCGCTCTGCCACTGCTAGGGCTCTGGGCCTGCGTCCCCCCACCCCCGACCCATGGGTGGCAGCCTCCCCCCTCTCAGGCAAGAGGCCTGAGCTTGTCAGCCCTCCCCCAGAGCTAGGAGGCCTGACTGTTTTGTGGCTTGGCCTGAGTGCAGGCCTGAGTCCACAGTCTCTTTGCTGCCCCGCCCTCACCAGGGGCTGGGCTCTGTAACTGTGTTTGTCATTCGGCCCGGATCACGGACCCGTGCTGACCTTTCCCGCTGCCCCGCTGATTCCCCAAGCCAGGCGATCACCGAGAGACGTAGTGAGGCGGACTGGCCACCCACAGACCCCGGGGGGCATTCCCCACAACGGACTACAGTGGCACCCTGATCTTATTCAAACAAAACCAAAGAGGAACAGGAAAAGCTGGTTGCTGGTTTCAAGCAAGTTTGAAAGCCAACAATAGACAGAGAGAGAGAGAGTGTGTGTGTGTAAGTAAAGCCATTTCAGGGTAGCTGAATGATCCAACACCTTGACACAGAGAAATATTTATACATAAATTACAGTAACTTTGCCCATGCTAACGAGGCTGTCATCCCCTCGCCCCCCCCATGTGATTTATCGTGATCTTGTAATGGAAAAGCTTCATTTCCTTGACACCTGGGTGGTAATGGGACCAATAATTCCATCGCTGCAAATGTTTCCTCCTCTCCCCTACTGGAGGTGTTTTAAAATCTAGAGTGCATTTGCAGGTCACAGTAATTCTGATACCAGTCTCCAGAGCCCAGAGAGGCTGCCACACACACATTCATTATCCAAGATGCCTGGCTAAGCCATCGTCTTCCTTTATACATTTAAAGGTAAAGGATGCCTGTCCTTACTTAGCAATAGAGTTTGGGGAAATGACATGAATATATGAGTAACTAAAATAAGGGTGACCCAATTTATAGCTGAAACTGACCATGCAAATTAAAACTTTTAATCAAGGATTATTTCTCTTTTTGGGAGAGGGCAGATGGGTTATTTACATTTTAAAAATCAACAGCCGCCACTCTTCCTAAACCCCCCAAAAATAAAAATCCTATGGGGCTTTCTGGAAATCACAAAAGCTATCATCATCCAAATAATGACACCTGCATCTATTTAAGCATGAAACAAAATGTGCAGAAGACAACAGGGGAAAGACCGTGAAAAATGAAATTATGGGCCTCTTTCAGACAAAATGACCTCAGCAGCCGGTGGTCCATACCTCTATAATCCTGTGGGCTGTACAGCCATAACAGTGGCCCTGATGAGGGTGGTATTTAAAAACAGGTTGCCAGACACTGAACTTGGACAGTATAATCAGGACATTATACTGCTAAAGATCCCAGTCCTGAAAACTGCTCTGTGCAGGATGAGAAGGGCTTTCCATTAGAAGTAATTTCTTTCATTCTCTACAAATGTCTCAGCATTTCTTTCCATATTTGGCTTCAATCCAAATATGAGTTTTAAAAAAATTGATCCTAGTCATTTCAGGTATTTTTGAGATATGAGAGCATGAAAACAGATACCTTCCTCACTGAGGACTAGTATCATGCCCAGTTCAAAAGTTCATGTCTGGGCAGGATGACTATTTTTTAAACGGGGGTGGGGAGGAGAGGTGAATGTGATCTCAGACACCGGTAACGCTGGTGTGTGGGTGTGTGTGGGTGTTTAAAAGGCCAACCTTAACTTGCATGTACTTTTTTTTTTTTTTCCTTCTCCTTTCTCCCCGTTCCTGCCCCACCCCCTTTTTTTGGCAACACAGTTGAATCTGACTTGAGCACAATGTGGTGGAGATCAAACTCCAGAATTCTTATTAACCTTGTCTTGAAACATGGCTCTGTTTGGCTGGCAGCAAAAACTGCATTAGATGCTGTCAGGGTCAAGGGGATGCATCCAGGAGTAGAATAAGAAGGACAAAACCAGAAGTAAACAATGCCTGCTAATGTGCTAAAATTGGCACAATGGCTCTCAATAGAATGAATGAAAGACATTCTACTATGTCAACACACACACATACACACTTTAAAAAAAAAAAGATTTTCCCACAAAAATTGCTGATTAGAACTTCACTTAAATAATGAATACCCTAACCTGCAATCAACGGCATTAGATGCTGTCAGGGTCAAGGGGATGCATCCAGGAGTAGAATGAGAAGGACAAAACCAGAAGTAAACAATGCCTGCTAATGTGCTAAAATTGGCACAATGGCTCTCAATGGAATGAATGAAAGACATTCTACTATGTCAACCACACACACATACACACTTTAAAAAAAAAAAAAAGATTTTCCCACAAAAATTGCTGATTAGAACTTCACTTAAATCTATATAAAAAATGAATACCCTAACCTGCAATCAACGAGATTTCCCCATTGAAGACAATAATCCATTTTGATATGACTTCAGCTGCGCTTGGCAAGAATATGAACATCTCCCTCAAACTTTCATGTGCTGTCCAAACTCGAAGCCTTTAGCAATTACATTCTCCACCCTCTCTGAATCACTCTTTTCTTGCAATTCCCCTGGTCTTGCTTTATAACTGAGCAGAGGGAAAGGGAGTAGGGCGAAAGAGGAAAATCCCTCTGTTTGAAGAGCTGTATTAATTTTAATTTCTGTGAACTAATGTAAAAGAAATCTGGCAATTTACTTTAAAGCTTTCACTTCCCAGCACTATAACTATGTAACAAGAAACTCTACAGCTAGCCATTAGCAAAGAAAGTATAAAACAAGAGTAATTTTCTTTGGGGATGGGAGAGCTTTGCTCTTGTGCTACTTAGGAAAGAAATCTCTCTACGCTGCTTCTGACCACAAGCTCACCAGGGTATTTCTTGGCTGACAACGTTGCTGCAAAGTGAACTGGAATGATGCTAAATGAGTGGGATTCCCTTTGGTTGCACTGCTAACAGAAGCTAAAAGGAAATTATCTGTTTACACCTTCATGCAACATCCTCTCAAATCATCTGAGCACAAAGGCAATCAGCATTTGCCAGTAATTACTGTGTTGTACGGCTCACAGTGACCTCACATTGGCCTCATGGGTTATATCATGCACTTCAGAGAAAAAATAATTGTCAGTGCAGGCCTAAACAGGTAGAATAGATAGGAGATCTAACCATGCGAGTGCAGTCCTGTCCAACAGGATTGAGAAAGGGGGTAATAGTTCCCAGTGTAAATTTAAGACACACAGAGAAACAAGTCCATGCTGCACAAAGCTGTACAGTATGAGATGATGAATTGATGTTGCAATAAACAATTCAAAGAAGAATTAAGAACTTTTTATAGACTGTGATGGTTGCAGAGTAATAGTCCTATTGTGCTTATTAATCTCTCCCAATACCTGTTATGATAAAAACCCAATGAAAGAGTACTGGCATTGCACTTTGTAACTTACTTATTGACAATGATGAAATGTGTATGTAAATATATTATTATTTAATGTGTATACTGCCGTAGAGCCTAAAGTCCACAGTCAGGTTGGGTACCATTGTGCTAGACATTGTACAAACATATAATACATGAACAATCGTGCCCCAAGAATTTAATGTCTGAAAGGCAAGATGTACCACGTAGATGACACAAATAGGTGGCTGGGTTAGGGGGTGATGTTGTAGTGGAGCCTAACGGACTGGGACTCAGGAGACCTGCATTCTATTCCTTGCCCTGTTGGGTGACCTTGGGCAAATCATTTTACTTCTGTTCTTCAGTTTCCCCATCTGCAAAATGGAGATAATGATACTTACTTGAGCCTTGCAGAAGACAAATGCTGGTGATAAAGATGAGGGATTGACAGAGGGCACAGACCTCAATGCCAAGTAGAATTTCAATTATGGAAGGTTATCAATTATTATTATTTGCATCATGAAGACTATTAAAGGACCTATCCAGGCCATATCATGCTAGTGGCTGTGCACACATATAACAAGAAACAGTCCTTGCCCCAGAGAACTTGCTATCTGTGACCCTAGTAGTAAGGTTCTCCTCTGGATCATGGCACTACATTGGCAAGGATGTGGAGTTGCTGGCCACCAGAACTATTCTAATACTGACCAAGATGAGGAGCAGATGGTTGTTCAAGCATGGAAGGCAGGAAAGACTAGGAGAGGAGAAAACTTAGGACTACTGGTGTCAGTCCAATGGAGACAGCCCCAGACCATTCTGCAACTGAAGAACATGGTGGGTGGGGAGGTCAACCATGCTTGACTCCTTTTGTGACTGTTAAGCTGTTGAGGAGGAAGGGCAGAAAACAGGTATGTTAAAAATGGGATGAGCACTTCCTTTCTCTTTCTCTGGTATGGAATGGCCCTTACGCTTCTATAAATAGAACACTGACAAAACATTTCCCCCTCACATCTTTTATGAAATCTGTTGTCTGAAAGAAAGGTGAAAAAATTGAAAAGGGGGAAAGGGGGAGGGAGAAAAACCCTGAGCCTCATGAGTTTTTTGGTCTCTTCCTTTCCCTGCTCCCTAAAATATTTCCTTGGGAGTGGCTGGAATAGTTGTAAATAGAAGTGGGTCAGAACTTACCAGCTATTCAGCATTTGCATCTAAAGAAGTCAGGTGCCCAGGGAACCAAAAAGACCATTTCCCTCATGGACAGGAAGCATTAGCACTTTCTTACACAACTTGGCACGCACGCTACACAAGGTCACACTTGCTTTTCAGATGCCTATCTAGCCTCAAACCCGTCGCACCTCACTTCTTTTTTCATATATTTGTGATAAACTAATTTGTCATTCATGCTTGAATGTCGATCCTGTGAGTCATGTCTAAGCAGGGATGTTAAGACCAGTGTCTGGGGGACTGAACAAAAAAGGTCATTAATAGCAATAGATGCCGGGGATATTCATAGGGCTGGCATGATTCAGTTTACGGAAGCAATTTGTTTTCAGGTTATCGGTGGTGATGGTGTATGACAGGCTCACAATACATTGCAAGTATAAAAACAGGGAAGAGAGAAAATAAGAAGCTCAGAGAACAGTCAAAAAAAAAATAAATCCACAAGTGAAGAATCAGGAAAAAAAACAGTGAAAAAACATGAAATATCCTCCTAGAATGGATAACCCGACGGAAGAGAGGACAGTTTGGGGGCTTCATGCTCCTACAGTCTTTACTCTCATTTCTCCTTAGATTATTAATAATTTCATATAGATTTTTATACAATACTAGATGGACTAGAACAAGCACTTTCCTTACATAGCTTATATTAGAAAAAGGGCCTGGGCAAGAGCCAGTTGGAATCAAAAGTGGAAAATTTTTCACAACTTTTTTTTTTAAAACCAAAAATTGTCCGGTTTGAAATCCACATCTGGATTTTGCAGCTCAGGCTCATCTCCATCTCATATATTTCTGCATATTCCCTTTTCTTTACTTGTATTCCAGGAGAGTCACGTGGTCAGTGAAGGTCCCTTTGCAGAAAACCAAATTATTTCCAGTATTCCAGGCAAATTTCAACCCAGGTATTGACATTATGCCTACAGAAAGTTCCCACCATTGTTTCAATTGAACGCTGCACTCAACTTCATTTGTTCTCATAAGGAATCCATATGGTTGCAAGCTGTTAAACAGCGGATATTTTTTTCTTCCTAGAGGTGGCTGCATTTCAGTAATGGGTAAATAGAGATGCGAAGACTTTGTGTGAGAGACTGCTAAATTACAAGAATTTTAGGATCCTTCAGAAAAATATATGAAATACTAATCATTAAAACTATTTATAGGTCATGTTCTTCCCATTTTTATTGTTCAAAACATCAAATTCATGATATTCAGTTCATTGTAGAAGATTTTATAGATTGCACAACCTTACCAATTATTTGTGGATTTTTCTGAATTCTCCATGAGACTAAAGATGATTGAAAACAATGGCAAAAAAAGGGTCTCTGTTAATGAATGTGCCAAAATCCCAGAACTTAAGTAGTGTCTGGGGCTAAGCACATTATGCTACTTCTTTCATCCATCTCGCAGCACAGAATTGAAGATATTTTTAAGCCATGTGGTTTAGAGTGATACCTGCAATTTATAGTTAACACTATATTTATAAATGTGTATACACTCATGCACACATATTTGTATGGGTATATGTGCGTGAGTGTGCGCGCACACACACACACACAAAATGCTCACTCCTGATACCTATACTTATTTATACGTAAATCTCACTATATATACACATTCAGTGGATAAACTTAAAAAGTTCCTTCTGATCCTTGAAATATTACCAGTTCCAGTGATAGTCACCATTTTTAAGTATAGGGAATATCTCCAGAACTTTTATTTTCTCTAGCCCCAGAAGAAACTTTCTAAGTGTACTCTCTGTAACACATTCACTGGTGAATACATGTTTACAATTTAGAATACTGGAGTATTTATTTATAAAATATTCCATATATTTGTTTTTAAATGCCTTTGTCTCCATTAATATATACAGCACTGGAACAAACCCATAAATCCTTCCCCTAGATCTTATTTCTACTGCCAGGAACAGACTGTCCATTAAAATGTTATAAACTCAAGACAAATACAATCATAATCTCTTGTGACCTTATGAAAATGACATACCACTACTCCTGGCCTTAGCAGCCCAAAGCTAGCTGCACACACCATAGCCATGTTCATTAGAGTCAAACCCCTAATATCTACTCTAACTAAACTACTGCTGTTGTCTGATCAAAATTAGCATGTGCTTCAGAGAATAACCAACAGAGCCATCTCCCTCAAATTATCTTCCATGAACATGTCGAGCAAAATCTTTAGACATATGAAACCTCTTCACCTAGTGAGATCATCTCTGGGTTATTCTGTCTACACAGCTCTCGCTCTATGGCTCAGAGCTATTCTCCAGAAACCACATATACAGCTGCTGCCTCAGTTTCTATTAGAACCCTCAGAAAGACTCCACCTCCAGCTATTCTCCCTCAATTGATAAAGTGGAAAAAGAAAAAAAAAAAAGAGTTCTGAGAAATACGAAGGCCATTAACGGAGAACCCAGCCAGGCTTCTCAGCCTGTCAGCACTAAGTTATGGTTCTGTACGGTTTTGTTTATTTTATTACAACTAAAAACTAATAAGGGAAATAAATAATGTGGGACTATGAAATGCTACTGCTCATTCATGAGGGTGGAAACTTCATATCCTCTAAGGATAAGCCTGGTTCTCATGAGTTATAACCATGATACAGCCAAGAAAAATATAGTGTCCCACTTCCAAATGCTAAACGTTACCCAGAGAGGGCATGTACAATGGGTTTAGTTTTGATAGGACATTTATCTTCAACAGCCCAGGGAACGAGGTCATAACATATAAATGTAAACAGAGAATAAATGATTGGTAGGAGAATTACAAGGCTGTCAAATACATCTCGGGGTTCAGCTGGCATCATATAAACTAGAAGAATGAAGCTCAAATGTTTTGTGATGAGACTGGAACCTTGGGGAGTGTTTACAAGTTGGTTCAGTTTCATTGTCTTATTTCTTTTTTAAATCGTCTTTATTTGGATCCTACAACAAAAGCTATGTTTAGATTTTAGTGGCTTTGTAAAGGGTTTCCCCAACTCCATCGCCCTCCTTTCTTAGCTACATAGCAATGAATAGCAGCACTTTTAATGCAAACTTTTCACTAAGGACCTAATCCTGCAAATACTTCTGCACATAAATATCTTTACACTGCAGTCCCATGGGTCTATTAACATGTATAGAGTCATGCACAAAGGTAAATATTTTTAGGGTAAAGGCCTAGCAAAAGAATAATCCTCCTGGGGTTAGTCTTCCTATTTTATTTGTATAAAGTAATTTTTAAAAAAGTTTCACTTGTCAGAGACATGGTGGCAATGAAAAAAAAATGTTAATCATTTGCTTTATATGTTGTATCTGTTACGTATGACACTGCATAATTTTTTTAAATTATTATATTTATTTATTTTATTCCTGAGAATAGAAAGAGTGAACCACAAAGATAGAGGGAGAACAACTACATACAACTAAAGACACTGTTTACACTTTTTCCAGTCATCATCCACAGTGCAACTGCACCCTGAATACCCCTCAAGCTCCTCTAGTCTAAATGGCCTATAAAACCAAGGATTCAGACTTTCCCATGAGATTTAGAAACAGTATGACTTCATTTTGGTAACTATGTGATTTACAGGCAAAATCAGCAATAGAATGCAGGCCTGGGAGGAGGGAAGTCATGCACATGTATTTAAGGTGCATATGCGCACATTGTGGAAAGGTAGGAGATGGTCTTGCCATCATTAATTTGACAGGTCTCCCCTGGGGAGAGACTGTCCCTCAATCTGCATTTCTAAAGAAGCCTATTACCACAGTATCTCCTATCACTGGAGTTCCTGTTTAAGCATCTGATTTCCAGTCAGACATGATTGGAAATCCATATGATCAGAGCATCCAAGTCTCTTGACGGGTCTGTCAATGTTTCAAATAATTAAGTCATTAAATCATAGTATCCAAGTTAAAACAATAGCATTACAGAGCCAGGTTGGGGAACATTTCTTAGATGCACTCTGGACCGGGAGAAGGAGAGAACGCAAGGGAGACAAAGGGCAGAGCTTTTGCTTTTATGCCTGTGTTACAACAAAAAGCATACAGGCCCTGCCGAAGAGAGACAACTGAAATAATGAGCGGGGAAGAGAGATGAAGAAGCACACAAGGTTTGTGCTGTTAGCCAAGACCTGCTGATGCTGTACAGACAGACAATGTACAGACAGGTCTTCTGTATCAGAAGTGCCCATAATGCTTTCATCTGAACATGATCCTGTCAACTAAGAAATATATCCTGCAGAGACTTCACCGAATGCCAGCTGAAAGGCCTTTGTAAAGGTTGGGATGCAGTCTGAGGGTGGGAGGGGGAATATATCCTGGTTAGGGAACAAACCTTTTCCCAGCTCCTAGAAGGTTTCTTAGAAATAAGGATATTACAAGTAGTAGTAATTCTAGCTGACTCCATGGGAGAGATTCCTATTACAAATCAAAGGCTAACAAAGGGGAGAAAAGATTCTTAACGTACATATTAAAATTAAATTTAAATACAGACATTTGGAAAAAATTAATCTGCCCCATTTAACCATGGAGCTTTACAAATTGGTGCTTACTGTTTACACAGGAGGCTTATACAGTCAAGTCTCACAATGCAGTGGATATTGTATTTTAGCTTTTAACTCTGTTAGTATCTTTTCTCTGACACAGAGTGGTGGGGTCTGAAGAACACAGTGTAGATTACACTCAGAACAGGTTTCCTAAAATTGTTTCTGGAACAGGGGAACAAACTCTTAAATTGAGACACAGAATAAAATATCTTTATCAGAGAAGGAATAGTCCAGGAGAAGAGGAAGATAAAAAGGTGGCTTTAAGCTACCCCCTGCCCCTTCCATATTCTTGGCTGCTCTAGGGGCCAATGTGGACCACTGAGGAACTCAGAGTAGCCTCCAATGCAAAGCACTCCAGCCACTCGCCACTTTGCCTCCTCCATGCCCTTTCCGGCCACACAGCACTCCCTTGGCACACATGCACACCAGAGGCTGTGCAGGAGTTTGGTATATGGTCCCCTACAGTTTCCTGTACCACCCTTGTGCTGGGTGAATTTTCAGAGAGCTCTTTTCATCTCCTTCATGTTGCTAAAGGGTCATAAAGTGGCCTTCAGCGGGGTATAGAATCTTACCCAGAATCTCCTGTGCAGACCCACCATACTATATTTGCAATTTTCACAGTACATCCTGAAATTAGGCTAGAGTGACCAGTTATGAATCAAAGTGGATTCTGTCAGCAGTTTGGGATTAAATAAAAGATGTGCTATCTCAAAATGATCAGAAAACCAAACCCCAGTCTTTTCTTTCATACGCCATAAAACAGGCTGGAGGAAACGGAAAGTCAGCCAGCAACGCGATTCGTCCTGACATCATTTATTGCCAGTTCTACAAGATAATCAATTAAGCCATTTTTGGCTACTCATAAATGTAATGCAGTAGATAACGTTCTGTACAAAAATAGAAAGTGAGACTCAAACGTCACTTGTCCCCAAGGCAATCCTAACAATTTTTGGCAATCTAATACCAATTGGATTTTAAAACCTTAATTAGCATCTAACAAAATCTGAGATGTCAACACACAAGAAAATATAATGAACATGCCAAAGACCCACACTCCCCCCATACTTTTATTTAAACAAAAAGTTGGCAAACTCTTGTCTAAAATGTCAAGTTTTCCTACCACATATTCCCTTAAAAAAGGCACTTTGGATAGGCTGTCTGTAATGGCTGTCTCTCTGTAAATTTTGAGACTTGCATAGCTGGAATGTCAACTTGTCAGATGCACAAATCTCCACCATCAGTCAGAGTGATTAATATTTGAATAAATCCCCTATCTGTATATACACAGGGAAATATGTGCAAATGAGACATAGCAATGTAAGGGAGATTAAGAATCCAGTACACCATGAGATTAAAGATATTCCTTCTGCCTGGGGTCTGAGGTCAACAGCACTTATTCTTGTTGATTTCTCACTGTGTACATGGGCAAAACTGTGGTTCTTAACTTTATAAGGGTATTTCAAGATTTTTGGTTTACTTGACTTAAAAGAGCTGGCAAAGGGCACCGAGTTTGTGTGTGGGTGCTTTTTGAGGGTTTTTTTTTTTTTTTTTATTGGCATGAGTCCTCAGATTCAAACAACAAAAAAATCAGACACAGCTATTCCAGATTTAACTACTTTCATGGCAGATAGATTATATGGTCCAGAAAGAGCAATCGAAGGGACATCAGAGCGTGCCATGTATGTCCAGCTGTGTTGGTGAACTAACTGCATTTAAAAGAGAGAAGTGTCAAGTCGGGAGTGCTACGGGAATATTCTAGGCATCGGAAGGCACTTTGGTCGCCATACTAATTCAGTTGCTGGCCTGAATTGAGATTGCCAGCAAGGGTGCCGGTACTGGGTATATTCTGTGCAACATGGGATTCCTCTCCACTCAGAAGTGGCCTGAGCCCATCAAATAGGCAACAGATGGCAACAGCTTTCAGGTCACTATCAAGCCCAACCTAGGACACGTTTGAGTTCAGAAAGTTCTTCTACTGATCCTTCTAAGCCTGATATATTTTAAACACACAAGATGGCCCACAATAGTGGATTGAAGTGAAGCCCTGAAGTTACTTTGAGAGTTTATTTTTAAAGTTTCCATCTGACACACCCTGTTAGCTAAAGAGAGATCTTCGGAGCCCAACATTCTGATGCAACTGCCTCTCTGAAACAGAGCCAAGACTAGGGATTCCAGGGAGACAAGACCAAACATTCAGCCACTGATGCAGCTACTAGTATTAATACCGTTGCCAGCCATTCACGAGACAAAAGCTGCAGCTCATCAGCCCAGATTACTGGATCTGAATATGCAGCAAAACAATCAGGATGTAATTGGTTCAGCAGCATAGAACTCAGCAATGTTAGCACTGATGGGAACCAGTACAAACTCTAAGGTAGACAGAAACAGCTGTCATGGAGGCACTAAAATTAACTCCCCATTAAGGTGAACGTGACTGGGTGTGTATGGTTAAAATCTTTTTAGTGCTATTGTTTCAGTGTCTCTTGCTGCAATCTCAAGCAGACAATCTATGCATACGTTTGCTCTTTATAACCAGAGAGGCTATAAGTTTTACACTTTGCTAGTGAAAAATTAGATTTGGGTCAATACAAAATGTTCCAAGGAAAGATACTAAGGTTTCATGTTCAGCTACTGATTACATGAACCCAGCTACAACTGATTCTAATGAGAACTGTGTGTACATATAATCAATGGCAGAATTGGGCCCTGAAGCTGTGATTTCCATATATTTTCCACAGAGTGGCTTTGCCCTTACACATCTAGGTCATTAGGTTTTTTTATTTTCTTTAACTGGTTCCATTGCAAATCCTGGTTACTGGTAACACTTGAGTCTGACAGGTACAAAACCTCAGTAGACAACAGAATAGCATCATGACTACTTCCTGGAACATAGAAGTAGTGCATTTGAAAGGAAACAGGAACTTAAAACAGGAGCATCCTGTGCTGAAAGGCTGAGCCATAGTGAACATTTCCCCCCTAAAAAAGAAATGAAAATTATATCCACTCTGTCACTGAACTGTCTGACTATGACCCTGTTTGCTAAAAATACAGGTACAGCCAAACACAGATGCATTTACACCTAACCTAGTTACAAATTATATTATAACCATGATCAGTAGTAATCAGAGATCAATTTACCTGTAGGGACAGGCAGAAATGGCTAATTATATACAAAACCCCATTGTCAATTATTATTTTTCACCTATCACTAACTTTTAGGCCCTATTGTCTATCTTTTAAAGTGTGATAGCATCAACATTTGGAAGCAATTGCTGTAGCATAGTTTCCTGGCTAGTGGTATTTTTCCCCCATCCATGATAGCCTAAATAGTACAAGATATAGGGTAAAATTTTCAAAAATATCTACGTGATTTAGGAACTTAGGTTCCACTGAATTTCAATAAGCCCTGGTCTACACTACAAACTTCTGTCGGTATAATTATGTCGCCCTGGGGTGTGGAAAATTCACACCCCGGAGCGATGCAGTTATCCTGACCGAACTTCCAGTGTAGACAGTGCTTCTCCCATCAACATAGCTACCACCTCTCAGGGAAGTTGTGAACCTATGCCAGCGGGAGAAGCTCTCTTGTCAGCATAGGTAGCATCTTCACTTAGCGCTAAAGAGGCAGACCTGCACCAGTGCAGCTGCAGCACTGTAGGTGTAGACAACCCCTAAGCCATAGGCTCTTGAGTACCTAAGTCACTTTTGAAAATTTCACCCCATAATTTATATTTAGTCTACAGAAAAATACAGAATCACAGTCTCAAGAACTAAGCACAGAAATGCCACCCTGGAATCAAATCCCAGTTCTGATACTGACTTTCTAAGAGGCCATGGGCAAGTCACTTAACCTCTCCATCTGTGTAAAGGTGATCACAACACTAGTACACAGAGGTACTGAGAGGATTAGGAATGCAGATAAGTGCAGTCTAAGTGATTGCGATTGAAGCCGTAGCATGGAGAATGCCTAAAAAAAGGATAGGTTTCAGAGTAGCAGCCGTGTTAGTCTGTATCCGCAAAAAGATACACCTTAGGGTGCCACAAGTACTCCTGTTCTTTTTTTAAAAAATGATAGTGAACAGTGTGTAAAATCATCATTTGAAATGGATCTTTGTAATGTAAGCATCCATTTTACCTACCCCTACAAGACTCTCTGAATTCAAAACCTTTATGCTCTGATTTGGCATTTCCACACAAGATTTTTTTTTTTATGTGATTAACAGCTTTATTAATTTAACAGCTCCTTATTTAAGAGGATTCCACCAGATTACTGTTAGGATCTTGGATAGAAGGCACACAGTGTAATATATACAGGAAGGCAATATAAGCTCATCAGAACTTCACGCAGTACTTAATATAATTGAAGACACACACAATAAAAGTATTCTTCCTAAACTAATAAAACCATTAAAACGTCAGCTTCAACCCAGCTGTATGATGTATAGCGTACGGCTGGCACAGAGTCAATTCAAATGGAATCTTACTGAATCTCCCTGATTTATTAAGTCTGACTGACTTGTTTCCCCACAGTACCCCCTCCTCATTTTTCAATGCTGTCTGTTTGCATACAGTCTCAGAAAGCATATAAACGGGCACGTGGCCAGATATGGTAGCACAAAGCAGACTCTTCTCAAACCATTTCCCCATTAGGCGCGCATAAACAATTGTTAAAAAAAATCCTCAAGATTCAACAGACTTTGGGGCATTTTGCTGTATTTGTTTAGATTTTTAAACAAAACAAAACAAAACAAAACCCCATGTAATGTACAGCTATGTGGGAAAGGAACAGGGTGTGTTAGCAAACAGAGAATTTACCACAAACCAGGGGACAGACTGATTACTCAGCAAGCAGGAAGTCGGTGTCATAATCTGACTAACATTTCTGAAGTCACTCTGTAATGACTGCGATATCCAGAGCCAGAGATTGTTAAAATTGCTCTTAAAGAGGTAATGCTGAAAATATGAACAGCTAGTTTACAAGTTCATGGGAACTATGTGGCTTTTATTACTTGAAATACATTAAATCTGACTCGGATGGCAGCCTCCTTGCCCCCTCTTAAAACATGTATATAGATTCCAGACCCGATTTGGAGGGCATTACACCACCGGGACACAAAACTTAATTGCTTCATGACAAGCAATTGTTCTCCTCTGTAATATTTTTCACACAATGCAATGAACTCATATTTTCTTAGAGAAGAGAGGAGTTAAAGAGGGGCTTTACAAATTTTTTTCTACATTGTTAAAGCTAATTTGACTGTAAGGAGACAAGCAAGCGCATTCTGGTCCACCCTCCCATCCTGGACATGTTGCCTTTCACTTAACTCTGTACTGAATTCCAGCAGGTCTGGTGAACAGGGCTAGGTGTCCAGAAACCCAGATTCAATTTCCAGCTCTGCCACTAACCTGTTCTGTGAACTTGGCCAAGTTGCTTCACCTCTCTGTGACTCTGTTACTCCTGCTGCCCTTTGTCTTTTCTATTTAGGCTGTAAGCTCTTGGGTGAGGGACTGTCTCTCATGATTTGTTAATGCAGCACCAAGCACAATGGCGCCTCTAAGTGTTGCCATCATAGACCTAAATTTATTCAGCTATCAACTCTCTCTCTCTGATTTTCTGAGGACTCCAACCATATGAAATGTAGCTGCTACTCCTCTGATAGCAGCCTCACATTTCACTGTAAAAAGCCAACGTAAGTTACGTACAAGGTAATGTTTGTCTTCTAACCCAGCCTTGCGTGGCTTGTTCTAATGGACCCATACATTTTCTTGTTACCCATTTCACTCTCTCATATGCAATTCCTAAGGTCACTTTGACCAGACAGTGCCTGGCCATGAATCATAGAATCCTAGAATATCAGGGTTGGAAGGGACCTCAGCAGGTCATCTAGTCCAACCCCCTGCTCAAAGCAGGACCAATTCCCAACTAAATCATCCCAGCCAGCGCTTTGTCAAGCCGGGCCTTAAAAACCTCCAAGGAAGGAGATTCCACCACCTCCCTAGGTAACGCATTCCAGTGCTTCACCACACTCCTAGTGAAATAGTGTTTCCTAATATCCAGCCTAGACCTCCCCCACTGCAACTTGAGACCATTGCTCCTTGTTCTGTCATCTGCCACCATTGAGAACAGCCGAGCTCCATCCTCTTTGGAACCCCCCTTCAGGTAGTTGAAAGCAGCTATCAAATCCCCCCTCATTCTTCTCTTCTGGAGACTAAACAATCCCAGTTCCCTCAGCCTCTCCTCATAAGTCATATGCTCCAGACCCCTAATCATTTTTGTTGCCCTCCGCTGGTCTCTTTCCAATTTTTCCACATCCTTCTTGTAGTGTGGGGCCCAAAACGGGACACAGTACTCCAGATGAGGCCTCATCAATGTCGAATAAAGGGGAACGATCACGTTCCTTGATCTGCTGGCAATGCCCCTACTTATCCAGCCCAAAATGCCATTAGCCTTCTTGGCAACAAGGGCACACTGTTGACTCATATCCAGCTTCTCGTCCACTGTGACCCCTAGGTCCTTTTCTGCAGAACTGCTACCTAGCCATTCGGTCCCTACTCTGTAGCAATGCATGGGATTCTTCCATCCTAAGTGCAGGACTCTGCACTTGTCCTTGTTGAACCTCATCAGGTTTTTTTTGGCCCAATCCTCTAATTTGTCTAGGTCCCTCTGTATCCGATCCCTACCCTCTAGTGTATCTACCATGCCTTCCAGTTTAGTGTCATCTGCAAACTTGCTGAGAGTGCAGTCCACACCATCCTCCAGATCATTAATAAAGATATTAAACAAAACCGGCCCCATGGCCGACCCTTGGGGCACTCTGCTTGAAACCGGCTGCCAACTAGACATGGAGCCATTGATCACTACCCGCTGAGCCTGACAATCTAGTCAGCTTTCTATCCACCTTACAGTCCATTCATCCAGCCCATACTTCTTTAACTTGGCGGCAAGAATACTGTGGGAGACCAAATCAAAAGCTTTGCTAAAGTCAAGCAATAACACATCCACTGCTTTCCCCTCATCCAAGACCCAGTTATCTCATCATAGAAGGCAATTAGGTTAGTCAGGCACGACTTCCCCTTGGTGAATCCATGCAGACTGTTCCTGATCACTCCTCTCCTCTAAGTGTTTCATAATTGATTCCTTGAGGACCTGCTCCATGATTTTTCCAGGGACTGAGGTGAGGCTGACGGGCCTGTAGTTCCCTGGATCCTCTTCCTTCCCTTTTTTAAAGATGGGCACTACATTAGCCTTTTCCCAGTCATCCAGGACCTCCCCGATTGCCATGAGTTTTAAAAAATAATGGCTAATGGCTCTGCAATCTCATCCGCCAACTCCTTTGGCACCCTTGGATGCAGCACATCCGGCCCCATGGACTTGTGCATGTCCAGTTTTTCTAAATAGTCCCGAACCACTTCTTTCTCCACAGAGGGCTGGTCACCTTCTCCCCATATTGTGCTGCCCAGTGCAGCAGTCTGGAAGCTGACCTTGTTCGTGAAGACAGAGGCAAAAAAATCATTGACTACCTTAGCTTTTTCCACATCCTCGGTCACTAGGTTACCTCCCTCATTCAGTAAGGGGCCCACACTTTCCTTGACTTTCTTCTCGTTGCTAACATACCTTAAGAAACCCTTCTTTGTTACTCTTAACATCTCTTTCTAGCTGCAACTCTAATTGTGATTTGGCCTTCCTGATTTCACTCCTGCCTGAGCAATATTTTTATACTCCTCCCTGGTCATTTGTCCAATCTTCCACTTCTTGTAAGTTTCTTTTTTGCGTTTAAGATCAACAAGGATTTCACTGTTTAGCCAAGCTGGTCGCCTGCCATATTTACTATTCTTTCTACACATTGGGATGGTTTGTTCCTGCAACCGCAATAAGGTCTCTTTAAAATATAGCCAGCTCTCCTGGACCCCTTTGCCCTTCATGTTATTCTCCCAGGGGATCCTGCCCATCTGTTCCCTGAGGGAGTCAAAGTCTACTTTTCTGAAGTCCAGGGTCCATATTCTGCTGCTCTCCTTTCTTCCTTGGGTCAGGATCCTGAACTCTACCATCTCATGGTCACTGCCTCCAAGGTTCCTGTCCACTTTTGCTTCCCCTACTAATTCTTCCTTGTTTGTGAGCAGCAGGTCAAGAAAAGCTCTGCCCCTAGTTGGTTCCTCCAGCACTTGCACCAGGAAATTGTCCCCTACACTTTCCAACAACTTCCTGGATTGTCTGTGCACTGCTGTATTGCTCTCCCAGCAGATATCAGGGTGATTAAAGTCTCCCATGAGAACCATGGCGTGGGTTCACAGCGGAGGCTTTCTGCTAGCCTTGTATGATGCTCCCACTGTCAGGCAGAATTTCAGTCCCTGCACACAGGGGACAACTCTCCCCCGACTCTGCTACGAGGCACATCGTGCCCCATGCTGGCTGGGGAGGAGGCAGAGCATGCTCCCTCCAGTCCCCTTTGTAGGATGGGAGCAGGCAGCACCCCATAGCGGTGGACTTGCTCTCCCCGCTCACTAGTGAGCAGGGCTCATCCCAGTGCTCTCCCAGGGTCAGTACAGTTCTGTACCACTCCTTAGTCCAGGCTGTGCCTGAGGGTAGGTCTACATTGAAAACGCTGCAGCAGCTCAGCCCTGTATCAACTGTAGCGCTTCAGTGAAGAGCTTCTCCAGTCGCAAGAGGCGGTAGCTATATCAATGGGAGAAGCCCTCCTGTCAACAGAGTGCTGTCTACACCTGGTGTTAGGTTGGTATAACTGCACTGCTCAGGGGTGTGGATTTTTCACACCCCTGAGCAACACAGTTATACCGATGTACGTTTATAGTGTAGGCACAATCTAGCCCCTTTATATTTACTTCCTCTTCAGTAAATCTCAACAGCATCAGCAACCTCCTCCCTTCCCCCGCATCCTCAAACACAGCTACAGAAGAGCTCTCCTTCCAAAACTGCTGACATGGTGCATGTCTGATTCATTGTAATCCTGTGGAAACCTTTTGCTTCCATGTTCTCAGATGACAAAACATTTCCAGTGCATTGCTTCTGCAATCGGGAGCCATGGAATGCCCCTTCAGCTGAGGCAGGAAACCGTTCCTGAGTATTTCTCATAGCTCCAACAAACCTCTGCTGGAATGGAAGTGGAGCACAACGCTATGTGCCACAATTGTTGCCAACTGCTACCACCGCTTCTTTCTTCATGTGAATTCCTCAGCATGCACTCCCATTGCTTTTTCAGCGTCTCACTGGTATCTGTTCATTGTGGGCTTTGCCTTTGCCCTCTCTTCTTGTCCTTCCCATTTCACAAGCACTATTCGTGTGTGAGGGGACAGACACCTACCAAGCTTTGTATGCCAGCATTCTACATTATTTTCAAACAATTTCCTAGTTTCCTTTTATACCATTATGATTTCTTACTCGACTAGATATTAGGAAGTGTGAATTCACAGAGAAAGTACGGGGCTGTCTCCCTTCGGCATGATTATGCCTATTAATTAGCCTAGGATTAGACATGAAGTTCAATTGGAACATTCTCACTGCCCTCGAAATGGGAAAAGCTCCTCAAGGTCAAGTCTGATGCTCCTGTTGAGGCCAGATAAGATGGCATGCACAGTATTCTCTGTATGGTATCGTTCTCTCCATTAAGACATGCACAAAGGAAGCCATTTTCAGTTCATGAAAGCAAGTTGCACTGGTCCCACAAAACCTAAGAACTCTGCTACATATTCTAAAGGTGCCAGGACAAGACTCTCCTCCCTCAGTACCCAAAAGGGAAAGCTGAATTCTCCTCCTCTTTCCTATTTATCTTACTACTAGCCACAGAATCCCTTCTTCCTCACATGGAAAGGCATATGGGGCAGGGAGCAGTCGATGTGGGGTGGTGAAATGGAGATCACAAAATAGGACAACATACAAGACTAGCAAACGGGAAGAGACAAGTGCATTTCCCATAAGCTGGTATGATCCTAGCCAACATGTGTAACAGGCTTTGTGCAGGCTTGTAACTTGTTTCGGTAAACAACAGACGTTGTTCCAGAAGAGAAAAAAAATGTCCCTAATAATTAACTTTTCAAGTTTCTCTGTGGGAGTTTCTGACGATCCTGTGCTGCCATTTGGCATCTCTGCATGGGACTTGCTGGGCGTGAGTCACCTCTCATTTTATGCTGTTTCTTTATACCATTGCAACTTCATGGACTCCAATGGACTTACTCCCAGTTTACGCCAGTGTGAGCAAGAAGAGAATCAAACCCTCTGTCAATCACTCATTCTTAAGTAAAGCTTATTTTTTAATTTGGTTAAGTTGTGTTCAGCACAGTTTCCCCATTAGAAGCCCTACAGCTGCTTCATCTCTAGGAGAATCAAGTGCTCCTTCAGAATTTTTATTGTGATGGGAGAAAAAGTGCCGACTGCAGAAGTTTAGGGGATGGTCTCTGCTCTGCAATCAAAACACTGCCAGCCCAGTATGAGAGGGAAAAACATGCATATGTATATATGTACATACACACAAAGGAACATGTATGTAAATACACATACATAAAATTACAGCAGAATCACTCCTTTAATGCTTTTTTAACTGTTAAGTCACCTTTACAGGAATTTTAATTTTTACATTAAAGCCAAACAAGTTTACATGATTTTTTGTTTTGTTTTAAATATGCCCCCTCATCCCGCCCGAGTGTTTATTCTCTTATGGAAACATCTTATAGGATTTAATAGAAAGTGATGACCTTACTATATGATTTTGGGCCACCCTATGGAATAATAGAGTGTCTGTGTTATAGAGCTACAAACCAACCACATTTTCTATCAAATTCAATAGATTATTTTCTATAGCAGTGCTTCTCAAAGCCGGTCTGCCGCTTGTTCAGGGAAAGCCCCTGGCGGTCTGGGCCAGTTTGTTTACCTGCCGCCTCCGCAGGTTTGGCCGATTGCGGCTCCCACTTGTCGCGGTTCGCCGTTCCAGGCCAATGGGGGCTGCGAGAAGGGCAGCCAGCACATCCCTTGGCCCGCGCTGCTTCCCGCAGCCCCCATTGGCCTGGAGCAGCGAACCACGGCCAGTGGGAGCCGCGATTGGCCAAACCTGCGGAGGCAGCAGGTAAACAAACCGGCCCGGACCGCCTGAACAAGCGGCGTCCCGACTTTGAGAAGCACTGCTCTATAGAACCCTCTGAAATTTCCATTAGGAATTTTCCATTGGTGTTAACAGGAAGTGAGATAGCATTCACTCAAACAGGACCCTGGAAGTAGGAAGGCCCTACTCTGAAGACTGACCCTGCTCCCATTAAAGTCAATGGGAGTTTTGCCACAGACTTCAAAGTAGAGAGAAAGAATATTTCAGTGGTTAGCCTGGGACTCAGGAAACCCAAGTTCAATTCTCAGTTCCACCCTGGATCTTCTGTGTCACCTTGAGCAACTGGCTGAGCTTCTCTGTGCCTTAGTTCTCCATGGGTAACAAATGGATAGTGCTTCCCTACCTCGCAAGGATATGGTAAGGATACATACATTAAAGACTATGAGGTGCTCAGATTATATGGTAATGGGGGACAGATATGGATCAGGAGAGATAGGACTCAGTCCTAATTTCCCCTTTGAATTTGGCCAAAGTCCCTGAGCTCTCAGTACAGGGCCTTCCTCAAAGCAGCTGCTGCACAAAACTCCAGTAAGAAAGATTTAAAAAAAAAAAAAATCAAATCTTTAGCAGGCATTTAAGATCAAACCAGGCTTGAATTAAACCTTCTGAAAGGAAACTAATGCACCAAGTCTCTTTCCTGCCCTTCAAATTTTCTGCAATTTTTGCCTTGTCTTCCCCAAACACAGTAACCAACTTTAAGTGAAAAGAACAGGAGTACTTGTGGCACCTTAGAGACAAACAAATTTATTTGAGCATAAGCTTTCGTGGGCTACAGCCTACTTCTTCGGATGCATAGAATGGACTTTCCAGTTTTGAGAGCTCAGTCTTAATCTGTCCCTGTTTGCTGTATAGGATGTTGATCAGGTGGTTTTGCAGTTTCTTTGAGAGTGTGTGATACAGTCTCTCAGCATAGTCTGTGTGATATGTAGATTGTAATGGATTTTTTACCTTTAGTCCTTTTGGTATGATGTCCATCTGTTTGCATTTGGAAAGGAAGATGATGTCTGTCGGTATCTGTAACAAGTTTTTTCATGAAGTTGATGGATTTCCACTCCATACGGCTAAATGCAGTGCCTTGCATAATGACAGGTTTCAGAGTAGCAGCAGTGTTAGTCTGTATCCGCAAAAAGAACAGGAGTACTTGTGGCACCTTAGAGACTAACGAATTTATTTGAGCATAAGCTTTAATGGGCTACAGCCCACTTCTTCGGATGCATAGAATGGAGTACACTTTCATTATGAACAAGAATCATTCTTTAGGCAGCTGTTGGCCCTTCAATTCTTAGAGGATTGAGAGACTCATTTCAGTGATCTCTGCTTTAACCTACCCCAGATAAAACAGCTATGCCACTGGGCCTTCCCATTTATGGACACTGAGAACTTCTTGGTTAGTGTTTAGATCTAAAACAGGTTGTATAAACAGTGCAAGGCAGGCTGCACTGTGATTTCTTCTATGCACTCAACCAGAGGGTTTTTTAAAATGGCAATTCTTTTAAAAGTACTTATTTGCCTTTCAAAGCTGAGAGCTAGCCCTCTTAAAAATAATACTTTTGCTGAGATAAAGAGGCAGATTTTCAAAAGCACAAAGGACACTTACTTATGCAGCCAATTCCCATTGAAAAAAATCAGTTTGAGTTGCTAACCTATCTTCCACTTGTACCTCTGAAAGTCTCTCATAATTGTCCTGCGCCCCTCTAGGATTTTTAAAGTTAAAAGTGAACAAAGCAACTGAGGTGTGTGTGTGTGTGAGAGAGAGAGAGAGAGAGAGAGAGATCGAGCGTGAGAGAGAGCGCAATAAATGCACCACTGCCCTCTGCTGGATGGAATCAGAACTACTCAACTGTATCATGGGCCCCACACAGCCAACAGCTAAAGGAGATTTTTCTTCAGCTCAAGCAATAGAGGCAGTGCTTTTGAAGAAGGAGAATTTGGATTCTATAGCTGTCGTCACCATAACATGCCCAGTTGCTGCGCTGTGCAGCTTCCCCATACCTCTCCTAATCTATTTTGAAGTGGAACGATTTTTCTGTAAAGTCTCAGCTAATAAATGCTAAAGAAGTGCTTCCATAGTATTTTTTGTAAGAACTGAGATTTACCCTGGTGTCCTTGGCCTAAGATTTCCTTCTACAACACTGGCTATGGCTCTCTAACCCAGAGATATTTGGGTGACGTTGTGTGTATATTTCGTGAAGCATTTCAAAATCCTTGAGATGACAGCTGATATTTAAGTGTAGTTGTATTGTGTGTGCAACAGACAAAAACCAATTAACTATTTATATTTTAAAAAACTTATTTAAAAGAAATGCTAGCGGTGCCAGGTGTGTACTTCTTGAAGCAAACTTAGAGAATTTTTTCACTTGACCAGACCTCAGAGCTGCCATGTGACCACTCAGTCTAAAAAAGTCACTACCAGGTCCTCATGGGCCAACTAGAGACAAGTGGTATAAACTGAAAGGATGAGAAGGGAATTCCCTTCAGGCCCCATTTTGAAGGGGGGGGGGGGGGGGGGGAATTACTGTTCCAAGAAATGCAAGCTCATTCCACCCCACCCAAAAATTAAATAAATACAGAACAGTGGGAAATGGTTGTTCTGTTCCTGTCTAGACTCAAGCAGATGAATGGATTAATCAGCTGATTTTGACTAAGCTGTGAACCATTCCAATCCTACCAGCAAAACAATGCCACTGATTAAGTGGTCTAAACACAACATATGTTTTTACTTTATAGTGGTGAGCTTCCACTGAGACCTATTTAAAACAGCTAATAATTCCTTATATGGCTACATTTCAGAATTTTACTTTTGCTCCCAGCAAACACACCCAGAAGGCCTTCATTCCTCACCCCACACTCACTCCCATGATTATTTACTGGCCATATTTTTTGGTGTATGCATTTATGGCACTGCAGTTTGGTTACAGAATGAAAGTCAAAACCTACATTCATAACAAGAAAGCCGACAACCCCTTGACATGGTCAATGCATCTCATTTGATTAGGACAAATCTTCCCCATATGTGTTCTTTGAAACTGTAAGGTCGCCCCAGAAGCCAAGGTCAAATGGAGCTGAGGGGTGAAAACATTATCTACTGTCTGTGTATATCTAAGAACTGGAAACTGGTCTGAGGGGCTGTTATACACAACTATAATCCTGACACCAACAAGAGGAAGAAGCAACTCATCTGAACAGTTTAAGATACTCAGCTGTGTTTCCGTTGAAATGTGTTTCGTTACAATTACAAACTGAACTCAGATAAATCTATCAGGATTAGATACAGAAGTGACCTTATCACATTTAACCAGCCATTGGTGCTAGCTTTTCTAAATACAGGGCCAGTGACAAGACTAGCAAAGCCAGTGCTGGAGTCTACTGAGGCAGAGAATGTGCTGACTTTTTGTTGGGCTTATTGTTGTACGCACTACATAAGCCTAAAAAGGTCCATTCCTTCACATGTTTGTTCCTTTTAAACACTTAAGAAACTGAATAGAATCAGGACAAAAGGTGAGAGAGAAAACACATGCACACTTAAAATAAACTTACTACAGTAACCTTATTTTCAAGTACCTCTCTACTAATCTTAACCTGTAGGTATCTACATTTCCTAAACTACTTAAGAAGGGAAGACAGGGGATGGGAGGGTATAGCAACACATCAGAGAGCCATTACGCTAAAGCAAAATTTTTTGATTTTATAAGAATCCCTTGTAAACAGAAAAATCAAAACTATTCTGGGATAGCTGACTTACAAAATCATGTTAACTTTAGCCTATACTGGAAACCTCAGGGCTGTAGAACATCTGTGTTGATTTAGGTATCAGTGAGAATAAACGTCTTCTGTACGTAGCAACGTTCCAGAAACAAAACCACAAGAAAGCAGGGGGAAAAACCCTGACACCTTGGACCGGATTCTGATCTCAGTTGCATAGGCATAGATGTGGAGGAAACTCCACTGCCTTCAGAGAAGGAACAGTACTCCAGATTTACCCAAGTGTAACAGATTAGAATCTGGCTCTTATCTCCAGCTGAATGTGTGAGAGAGACATGTTAAAAGAGAACTGGAAAGAACTAGTCTCAGGGGAAAGCCCATTGACCAAGGAAAACCATACCAGAATAAAAGAACAGTGTCTCAACTGAAACTGAGCCATAATCTTTGCAGTGTGAACACACTGGACATTATACAGGATAGCACTGCTAACACACAGCCAAGAGCAAGTTCTAAAACAGCCTGATTTTAGGATGGGACTCCTTTTAAAAATATTCTGTATTCTCCAGAACCTGAATTATTAGTTTCCATATGTGATAAAGTTTCAGCACAGTACATGGGACCTTTCAATCCAATCAAACCCTCTTCGCATTCAGTATATTTCCAAGAAGAAACTACATCATTCAATTCACTTCTAAGAAACTGCCATACATATTCAGCCAGAATACTGCTAGAACTTTAAAGGCTAAATATTCCTGATAATTCTGCTACTTTAAGTTAATGTTCCTGAAATTTTGCTTATTACAAATTGATTGTTCTCAACAGAGAAAAGACCTTTTAGAGATAGGAACAATTGAAAACACATAAATGCCAGATAATAAGGAGCACATTAGGAAGTTTCAGGAGCACTTGGTGTTCAGTACTCAAAGCTAATTTTTAATATTATGTACATCAAAATGATTCTATTGATTTTTTTATGTAGCTAATTTAACTCCAATTGATACAAAAAACGAGGGAATTCCATAAAGCTGAAAGCTCTCCCCATTATATTCAGCACCAGCAATGTGAAAAGTTCACATTATAAAGCATATCTCAGCATGTCTAAAATTGTGACTTGAATTTGAAACTAAAGATTTTAATTAAAATTGACATCTCTGAGCAGACTGCTGTAGACAGCCATCTTGCTGAAGTGACAACCTTTATGACAGAAGCAGTAAGGGAGCCAAGAGTAAGACAGGATAAAGCAATAGTAATTGTATAATGGTTTACATCTTCAAAGCCCTTCATGAAATTAACTAATTAATCCTCAAAATGCCCCTGAGAGGCAGGTAAGGACTGTTATCTCGTTTTGTAACTAGGGAAAACAGACACCCATCTGATTTACACTGATGTAAATCCACAGCATCTCTAGTGATCTCAGCGAAGTCACTCCTGATTTACAGCAGTGCAAAAGGAGGTTTAAGTGAATTGTCCAAGGACACAGTGAATTGGAAGCAAGAATTCATGGCTCCAAGGCTCAGTATGTTAGACCACATTGTTTCTGTTTAATCGAGAAATACACAGTAATTTTCCTCTTCACATAGTTAGCCTCATGTCAGATACCTGGAGGTTAAATCAGCATCCATCTGCAAGTGCCACAGACTCCTCCAGTGAACGAGCATGGAATCCCCATCGGAGATGGCCGCGGCTGCTGCTGCTGCTGCACGTAATGATTCTCTACTGGTGCTGACAGTGGCACAGTGAAACTGGCATAACTCACTACATCCACAGCAGTGGATCAAATTGGAAAGCACTTTACCCAAATAATAACCTACAAAGAACAGTTGCTTAGGTCACAAGCCCTCTGAGACATGAACAAGCTCAGTACTGTAACCCTCTTCCCGCTTCTGTAGATTTTGGAAGAATTTTGGGGAACAAGAAGGTACGACACTGTGGTTTCCTCTTCTCGCAAATACAAGCCATTTTCCACACTCTACTTCCCTCATTTAAAGAAGCATACAACCCTTATTTAAAAAAAAAAAAAAAAAACAGAAACCTGAAGTAATCTACTCTCATGGCCTAAATGCCATAGTTTATAATGAATGGTGTTATTACCAAAGTGGCGTTAGACCATTATCACAGTATATTATAAGACATGTAGAACAAGAGTCCCCTGAGTTTGACTCATCCACTTCCAGAAATTACTCCTCAGAGAATTTTGCATCACTGTGCATGCCAGAATTCATGTGCCAAGCAGATTTCTTTGCTTCCCCACAGGGAAAGCAAAGGGAAGCCACAAGAGCGGTCACACGCCCCTCCCCAGCAGCACAGGCAGGTCAGTTTAGGCTTCTGGAGGAGCCGACAGAGACGTAAATCACCGTCGGGAGGGGATGGGGGCTGAGCATTCATACATGTGAGAGAGAGACACACACACACACACACGCACTGTCGCACTTGCTCGCTACTGAGGCATGCTTAGCATGGAGGGGCAGGGCTTTGGGGTGTTTCTGTGGAGGTAGGCATGTGAAGACTCTGTCCCCTCAGACAGAGCTGAATGTAGCGGCCTGCCTGCTTAGTAAATTGTTCCCATTGTCTTTGTGAATTCTCCCAAGAGTATAAAACAGGTGTAAAAGTTTTAAGGCTCCTTTATATTGCCAGAGTGGTGTAAAGGACAGTATGGCCATATAAATGCTTATAGTGCTTTAGTGATTAGAACTGGTCTAAATTTTTGGACTGAAAAAATGTGCTCCATGAACTATTTGCTATTGACCTTTCTGGTGATGGACAGTAGCCAATATAAATTGATTTCCCAGTCATCACTTGCTCTTCAGTTGCCTATGATGCAACACTGAGCATATTGTTGACTAATAACTAGAAATAAAGGGTCAAACCAAGCTACATTGCTATTAGACAAGAGGGCTTGAGGATTTCCTCCAATGCTCATCACTCCTATTCTCCATCCATTGTACTGTAGTTTAAATAAATTACCTAAATAAATGAAACCAACATGATTACATTGCGTTATATTGACAAATAAAATATGCAGATGCAGAATTTTAAAAGATAGTGTGCAGCATTTTTAAATTTTTGGTGCAGAATTCCCCCAGGAGTAAGAAATGGAGATCAGCAAGTTCTTCTTCTAAGAAAGCGGCAGTGTGGTCTGGTGAGCAGGGCATAATGCTGGAAGTCAGGCGACCTGGCTTCTCTAATGAACTTGGGCAAGTCTACTTACTTCAGTGCACCACAACTACACCATCTAGAAACAGACATATGCACCATCTTTGTAAAGCCAACAGCAATCAAGAAGAGAAAAGGGGTTAGTTAAGTCCTTGCTGTTATTGTTGTTAATAATAAAATGCTGCCTTCAAGAATTCTGCCTTAACTACTCTGTACTTTCTCTGCAGAGCTCCTGATGCAAAAGTAAGACACTAATTAGCTTTGACTAATTCATGAAGGAAAAAGACCTAATTAGCAACCCTCCAAACTTTGAGTGACCTCTCTCCCTGATGCTCACTGTGGCAGCCCATCGGCATCCATAAATTCTTTCCTCCCCGACAAAAGAAAGGATGATGGATAACAAAAGGGTAAACTGAAATGGCAGATGAGGGTCAAAACATAAGCTTCACTTGGTAGCACCCTGCTGCCTGAATAAATGGGGAAAGATTGGTTGAATGTATAGAAACTAAGGTACTAAATACAGTTGGCCCTTAACCCAATTTTCTCTCTCTCTTCTGGGCAGGCTCAATTTTTCTCAACATGTATCATAGAATTTAAGGCCAGAAGGGACCACCAGATGATCTAGTCCAGGGGTAGGCAACCTGCGGCACTCAAGTTGATTTTCAGTGGCACTCACACCGTCTGGGTCCTGGCTACCGGTCGGGGGGTTCTGCATTTTAATTTAATTTTAAATGAAGCTTCTTAAACATTTTAAAAATCATATTTACTTTACATACAACAATAGTTTAGCTATATATTATAGACTTCTAGAAAGAGACCTTCTAAAAACATTAAAATGTATTACTGGCACGCAAAACCTTAAATTAGAGGGAATAAATGAAGACTCGGCACATCACTTCCGAAAGGTTGCCGACCCCTGATTCTGACCTCCTGAGTATCACTAAACCTAATCAATCCCAGCTCTCTTAGAAGCTCCTGTAAGCCCCACCAGTTCGCGATGCACTACAATTACAATGCCCATGGATTGCTACATGTTCACCTCTGTCATAGTTGTTCCAGCTGTATTATGCACACCCGTGCCCTAGAGTCAGGCAAGTAAAAGACCAGTGGGAAGAGCTGGGGGGATGGAGGGAAAGCCCAGGCTAAAGTAGATTTCCAGTTCTACTCCTCACTCGTGGAAAAGACTTTAGCTGCATACTTGTCTATAAAATGTGATCCTCATTTAGTGGAATTTGACCAAGAGGCTCACGTACTCCATCCAAGCTTGATCATCATTAAGGGTTTCATTTTTTTAGAGGAGAATTCAGTGTTTTAAAATTACACTAAATGAATGCTGCAAATACCCATTTCAACTTTAGGATAAAAGCTAAAAGTTTATCTTGGCATAAAAGATACAAGCTGTATTTTACTGAAACCTACACAGTAAAAATGATTTATTCTTGGATTCAAAATGGTATAGCGCTGTGCATTGGCCAACACTGGTATAGTAATAATAGAGAGATCATACAGACTGATTACTGTCCAATTAAACATTTGGAATGGAATTAATTCTTTCTACCCAAATATGTCTTTTTCTTTGTAGAATTAAACGAGCAATCTGTAGTAACTCTTCATTTCCTGGCCCAATATGAAATCAAGATTATGAAGAAATGTCTATATTTAGAAAACTTTAGCCAAATGAGTGCCGTTTAAAATAAAATACTTGATTAAAACCTAGTGTACTGCTCTGATCATTTACTCAATAAAATAACATTACCCAAACCAAACTGAAATTCACACAGAAAATATATTTAAGTTAAAAAATACACATGGACTATGACTTATTCTATGATACATAATATCTATTTAAAAAATTGTTATGGAGCACCGTCCCTTCTACTGGTATGCAGTATATCCAATAATTCCTTGTCTGCTCCAATTTTTTTTTCTTTTTAAAGGTGCAGTCAACTTAAAAGTCACGGCTTAAAATTGCATTTCTGTATTTAGATAGATATAAACTGCTATTCTGAGGACTACAACTGCAATTATTACAAATGAAAGAAATTAAAGGAAACTATTTTTCTCTATTTCTCTGTTAACTTTGTGCATAGTCAGTTGCACTGATTTACTTGTATAATCAGTCATTTTCCCCCTGTTACCTTTGTATAGTTTTCTTTCATATAGCAACAAGAGAAAAGAGGATGGAAATCCTCACATAGGAAAATGTGATCTATTCTTGGATATACAGGAACATAGTCCATTAGGAAGAGCTAACTAAGGAATTTACCTCAGACAAGAATTCAGATCTCTTGACTCAGCCCAAATTCATAGCCATTGGCCCATGCTGCCTCCCCAGTTTACTGTTTATATTTAAATATTTACATTAAATAAAATTCAGAGACTGCAGTCAGGATCAGGACCATGTTGTGTTAGGTGATATTCAAATAAATAGGAAGACACAGACCCTGCCCCTTCGGAGTTAACAATTTTAAAATGCTATTCCTTACCACTTAAGAGTGATGGATGACAGCACTAGCAGACTGCATGCTGGGACATGTCAGCAGAGCAAGAATGAATTGATAGGGATGCACTTCTTCAGACGTGCAAAAGTTTCAACCCTGGTATGCACCGAGAAGTTCAGCTGCTTATCTGAACTCCCCAAATCATCTTAACTCTCTGAAGTCAGCCAAACCTGAACTGAACCATTTAGACATAGACTGAGCTGATCAGAAATAGTAAGTGAAGAAATGTTCAAAAGTTTTTTAAAAAGTTGATATCAGAAAATTCCCCAGAAAGGTTTATTTGGGGGGGCAGCTTTCATTTTTTCCAAACCAGTTTACCCACTTCAGGATTGGGCAAACACTGCAGCAGAGACTATTATGATCAGATATCACATGTTCTATCCAAAAGTATATAGCTGCTTGCTTAAAACAAAAAAAGGACTAGCAATTTATATAGCCTGTGTGTTTATTATGTTTGCACAAGTCCTAGCACAGTGGGGATCCTGACCGATGACTGTGCTACCAAAATACAAATAATCAGTAATAATAATCTCAGTGAAATGAATTACATACTTAACGCCTCTTCATACTATGTAGAAGACAATGGCTATATATTTGACAACAGGCCTTCATTGCATCTGCTTATTTACAAATTTTATTTGTTGTCAAGGTTCTTGATGCTAATTTTCTTTCAGATTCTTAGTTAAATGTACTGAAGCAACACCTGGAAAATTCTCATTTAAGATCTCGTGCCTCAGTTCCCTTATACTTGTGAGCCTGGAAGAGCAGTGAACCCTGCTTCATATTTTTTGCTCCCAAGAAATCCGTATGGAACCTGTTATTTGGTCCAAACAATGATGAACCTCAAAAAATTGTTATAACATTTTCACTACTCTAGATGTTAGTTCTGCATTGCATTCAAAGCCAGTGGTACAGCGCCCAAACTGGCACCATGCAAGGGCATTGATTCAGCAGTGGCTTGAGGGAAGAGTGCCAGCTACTGAATCACTAATACCACTTCCTACAGCACCTGATTTCCTGCAGCTAGTCTGGAAGAAAAGTTTAGGAATTAAACACAAGAGAGATGGAGAGAAATTCAAGAATACCTAAAGCATTCAGCCAGGTGGATGGAATTAATCCAGAACAACTTAAGAAGCTCCAAGTCGGGGAGAGCACGTGGGGGAAGGAAGGCAGGCGGGTGGAACAAGATGAACACTTGGGTATATTGTTTGGTCAAAACTCTATTTAGTATGCATGTCAGATGAAAGACAAGCCTATACTATGGCTCAAGAAAAGAGACTACATTTCCAGTAAATATGGAACCTATTTATATTCAGGAAATCTTCCTTACTGTGTGCAGGTGACTTTTTAAAAATTATATTCTATGTACACATATAAAGGTGAAGATTAAATTCAGAGTTTACAACCTGTTCATGATTACCATTTAACTTCAATCAAAATGTGAAGATATTTCCATTAATAATACTGGACAGCATGACAACCCTGAGAATTGCTTAGAATGGCTTTAAATGCTGTAGGATAAAAATGATGAAGCTTGGCATTATCTGAGTTCTCATATATTTTCCCAAAGAATATCTGAAAAAAAATCATAGAATCCTAGAATATCAGGGTTGGAAGGGACCTCAGTAGGTCATCTAGTCCAACCCCCTGCTCAAAGCAGGACCAATTCCCAACTAAATCATCCCAGCCAGGGCTTTGTCAAGCCAGGCCTTAAAAACCTCCAAGGAAGAAGATTCCACCACCTCCCTAGGTAACGCATTCCAGTGCTTCACCACATTCCTAGTGAAATAGTGTTTCCTAATATCCAGCCTAGACCTTCCCCACTGCAACTTGAGACCATTGCTCCTTGTTCTGTCATCTGCCACCATTGAGAACAGCCGAGCTCCATCCTCTTTGGAACGCCCCCCCTCAGGTAGTTGAAAGCAGCTATCAAATCCCCCCTCATTCTTCTCTTCTGGAGACTAAACAATCCCAGTTCCCTCAGCCTCTCCTCATAAGTCATGTGCTCCAGACCCCTAATCATTTTTGTTGCCCTCCGCTGGACTCTTTCCAATTTTTCCACATCCTTCTTGTAGTGTGGGGCCCAAAACTGGACACAGTACTCCAGATGAGGCCTCACCAATGTCGAATAAAGGGGAACGATCACGTTCCTCGATCTGCTGGCAATGCCCTACTTATCAAGCCCAAAATGCCGTTAGCCTTCTTGGCAACAAGAGCACACTGTTGACTCATATCCAGCTTCTCGTCCACTGTGACCCCTAGGTCCTTTTCTGCAGAACTGCTACCTAGCCATTTGGTCCCTAGTCTGTAGCAGTGCATGGGATTCTTCCATCCTAAGTGCAGGACTCTGCACTTGTCCTTGTTGCACCTCATCAGGGTTTTTTTTGGCCCAATCCTCTAATTTGTCTAGGTCCCTCTGTGTCCGATTCCTACCCTCCAGTGTATCTACCACGCCTCCCAGTTTAGTGTCATCTGCAAACCTGCTGAGAGTGCAGTCCACACCATCCTCCAGATCATTAATACAGATATTAAACAAAACCGGCCCCAGGACCGACCCTTGGGGCACTCCGCTTGAAACCGGCTGCCAACTAGACATGGAGCCATTGATCACTACCCGTTGAGCCCGACGATCTAGCCGGCTTTCTATCCACCTTACAGTCCATTCATCCAGCCCATACTTCTTTAACTTGGCGGCAAGAATACTGTGGGAGACCGTATCAAAAGCTTTGCTAAAGTCAAGGAATAACTCATCCACTGCTTTCCCCTCATCCACAGACCCAGTTATCTCATCATAGAAGGCAATTAGGTTAGTCAGGCACGATTTCCCCTTGGTGAATACATGCTGACTGTTCCTGATCACTTTCCTCTCCTCTAAGTGTTTCATAATTGATTCCTTGAGGACCTGCTCCATGATTTTTCCAGGGACTGAGATGAGGCTGACTGGCCTGTAGTTCCCCAGATCCTCCTCCTTCCCTTTTTTAAAGATGGGGATGCTCATCGAGTCCAGCCTCTTGCCTTCACTAGCAGGACCAAGTACTGATTTTGTCCCAGATTCCTAAGTGGTCCCCTCAAAGATTGAACTCACAACCCTGGGTTTAGTAGGCCAATGCTCAAACCACTGAGCTAACCCCCCCCTCCCGCCGCCCCCATATTTGGACTATGTTCTATAGTCAACATCAATGCAATCAGCACATCTGGGATGGTGCCACATAGAAGATGCCAAATTGAGGATGGTTCCTCCTGTACTTTACCTAGACTTTTCAGGGGTATTTGGAGAACTTCTCTCCCCATCCTCCATCATGGAGTAGCACTGTTCAGGAGGGGCCTGACTCTGCACCCACTGACTTGAGTGATGCAAGTTGAGACATTACGTCAGCTTTTGCTAATTTGCCCAACAGCATTTTTAGATTAGGTTAGGCATTAGGAAACAGTTTCTAATTATAAGGATAGTGAAGCACTGGAACATATTACCTAGGGTGGCTGTAGACTCCCCACCATTGTAGGTAAAAAAGTCTAGTAGTGGGGTCAGAAGACAAGGGGCATCGCCCTCTCAGGATTTTTGCACTTTGAATTTCTTATGTGTTCTTACACCAATAAAAACTGCTTCTTAGAGTCCTCAGAATACGTGTATTTGCCCATTTGAAACCTGGCCATTAATCCATCACAGATGGCAGCACAGGCTCTACTATGTACAATGTTTCAGTAGGGAGGGAGTTTGTTTTAATTTGTGTTGGTTACACTGAGGAGTGAAGTAATTTGCTTTAGATTGTTGGCCATGGGCAGTGGCAGAGGTAATTGGGCCACTCCCTCATCTAATCCAGGAATTGAAACCCCCTTTTATGAGTATAATCTTTTACAATAAATCTTCAGAGGAGTGTTGGCATGCCCAAACATATACAGGAAATGAGATTTAGCAACTGACATGGTGTTCAAGGCCAGTGTGTAGTTAAAATCCATTCAAATACTAAGTACACATCATTTCATACATATAAATGGACTTTATGCAATTCAAGGGACACAGTCAACTTTAAAATCAAAATTTCACTTGCCTGAGTCTCCTTGCCAACTTTTTTAGTTTTACTATCACATTTTCCTATTTTTGAGAACTTGCTTCCTGTTGCTGTATTCAAGACCCAGGCAAACAGGGAAAACTGATTAGAGAGGGGGAAAATCAGAAGTGATTGACGCATGCATGAAGTAAACAGCCTGAGAGAGAGAACTTTTTTGTCTAATCCCTTTTAGTTATGGTATCTTAAAATTGTTATTGTAATAATAGTAGAAAAGATAGGTCATACCCCAAATCACAGAAATGTGATTTTTGAGTTGACAGCGTTCCTGTAAAATTGTATCTCAGTCCTAAGGGTGGACTTACTAAGTTTTAAGGAAGGGAGACCGATGGGTTAAAAACATTTAATTTAAAAGCAATGTGAATTCTCTTACATGGGTTGCAAATAAGTTAGATTATTGAAACTGAAGGCATTTTGCAAATTTGGATGCAAATTCTCAACTGCCCCCACGTTTATCCTGGGTACAACTGATAGGAGAAAGCCAAAGTTAAAACTCACTGCTCCTGAGTGCTGTTTTAAGATGTGTTGGCTGGCTATGGATCTCAAGGGACCATCTAACAAGCCAAGGATAGCCAGAGAGTAGCATGTCCATTTGCCCTTTCTGTTTGTCCTTGACAAACCCGTATGCTGTCTGTTTCAAAACAGACTGACATAGAAGTTAGCTGTACCTGCTTTTTTCTGGTGTGCTTGCATTGTCCCTACCACAATTGGGTTCAGGTCCATGACTGGAGCTTCTAGAAACAATAACCATAATAACGATCATATTGGTTTCCACTTTCTTTGTCTGGGTGGAGTGGGGCAAAGGCAGAGGAGTGGACCAGAGAATCTGGCCCTTATTATTTTACCATTTGCAGGTCACCTTTAATTACAGTGTGGATATTAATGAGTCTGCTTTTTGTAATTTTCTTTTCATAGTTTTCTGAGCCCTATTCTTGAAAGACCCATATGGTGTGCTATGATTTAATCAGCTATAGTTTGAACTTCCCAAGATGTGTTAATGATCATTGCTGCACAAGGGCAACTGAAAAAGCAAAGTGTTTTTCATTTGGGCGCGTTGAGGATTTGTTTAAAAAATCTTAGTATCATTAGGATCTAAACAAGATATAGTGCATAATAATTATGCATGAAATAAAATATTCCCTATTGTTTAAATATCTAGTTTTTGGATAATATTGCAATGTCTTGACAGAAAATTGGCTTGCTAGTTACAGTGAAGTTCCTTGTCTCAGTTGGCAAATTAATTACACTTTTTTTAAGAGAGGGTTGTGGGGAGGTTGGGATGGAAACAATAATTCTTTCCAGGTAGGAGTTATTTAATCATTGAGATAAATAAAAGTCACCTGACTTTTTAAAAATATTGATTAAAAGCTTCAACCTCATTTGAAAATTTGTGCAAGTACAATTATGAATGAAAATTTATAATTAATTGAATTATAAACGCTGGGGGGAGAAGGAGAGGGTTATATAACTTATTTCAATGTCCCTATAAGTTGGGTAACATATGAATTTTACAAATTGATATATGCAAAGAACAAAATATTTTAATTGTTTTGTTACAAATTCTTCCTAAATATGATTGTTTTCTATTCCCTTGTGCTCTTAAACAAAAAAGAGCAAAATTTTCAAAAATGGCTAGTGGTTGTGGGTGCTGCAGTCTTTGGGTGCCCAACTCTAAGACATCTTAAGGCAGGCTGATTTTCAAGAGTGCTCAGCACACATCTCCTGAAAAGCATGTCTTTTTAAAATGTCTGAAGTTGGTCACCCAAATCACTAATCCCTTTTGGAAAATGAAGGCCAAAAGCTTATTTATATTATGAGATATTCTTACTTTGTAATAAATGCATTAATCTCAGTCTTTCTATGCTCTACCTTGTATTAATGCAAATTTCCCTTGCAGGCCAGTATTTCTAGTCTTATTGACCTCAATTCTGCAAATACATATGCAGCTATTGACACATGCAGAAGGTTAAAACACATGCATAAATGACGGATCAAGGTCATGAACTATAGAGTATTTTTGAGAAGATTCTATCTTTCTATGCCCCTTAAATGTTCAAGGTGTTTGGATCCACGGCAATTTCTGTAAAATATACTCTCTCCCATGTCAAGACATGTCCAGATATTTTCGCAATTAATTAGGTATTTGCAAGTGACCATAAAATGAGTATTCTGGCAACTGAGGTACATCCAAATAAGTACTATACCAATTTAGGATTTAATACGTTATGCTTCTATAGAGCCTTTCATCAGATGATCTCTATGTGCTTTTCTTAACATTAAATTAAGCTTCAGAACATCCTATGAGATATTATCTCCATTTTACAGATAGAGAAACTTGGATACAGAGAAGTTAAGTGACTTGCCTGAGGTCACACAGAAAGTCTCTGGCAGAGCCATGATCTTCCCAAATATTCTGAATCCTAAACCTGTGCTTTAAACTACAAGACTATACTGAGGGGAGTTTACAGCAACTGTTAGTGCTGCAAATAGCTGGTGGATACACTATAAGCAAAAGATATTCATGGATAAACTCTCTCACTTGCTCCTAGACGTTATTTACAGACTGCAACTTCTAACAAAAACTTATGCACTGCAGTCATATTTTACCTACATGCTTATTCTAATTGCGTATTGAACACTATTGAGTGGCTAATTAAGAGTCTTCGAGGGACTATGGCTGTTTGTTGGTTTAATTTCGTTTTGGAATGCGTGCTTGCATAAATGCCATAGAAGAAAAAGTCTAGAGGCCAAAAACATCCCTAATATTAAAGTATTTTACATTCTGTGAAGTTGCTCCCTGAGGGTTTCAATTCATCTCGACTAGTTGAAAATCCAAGTTAGAAATCCCCTCAGTGCCTAGCAGAAATATGACCCTTTCCTTGTCCAGGCACGCAGAGAAGTGATGAATCAGACTTTCCCAAGAAAATGCTGCAAGTCTCCTTTTCCTAATGGGTGTTGCAGGCTGAATAACTGAGGTTTTCCATCAGTGGTCACAAAGTATAACCCTCTTTAACAGCACATAATTTTTTATGTCAAAGAAAGCGAGAGGCATGGTCTGGATTTGATCGAGGTTATCTAGTGCTATCTTGGACAGCACATAAAGAAACCCTACAAGTTTTTAAAGAGCACTTTGCTTCTCTCCATCCCCCTATTTCAATGTGACTATTGACACACTGCCAGAGGGTTTCAATTTGCTTGCAGTAATCCCACTCTATTCTCTACTGTTCACTAAGGAGCATTGAGACACACAGTGCACATTGAAAAATATCTGTGAAGACTGCCAGACACTACTTCCTATTACCTGCAGCACATACCAATGTACCTATCTGCTTAGGGCTTTACAAGGCAGTTTAACTAGGGTTTCTAAGGGACATTAGCAAACATTACTCTTTATCATTTCAGTTACAAGGTCTTAAGGACTAGATCCATGGAGCAGAGCTACCCAGGAAAGTCCCCAAAACCTGCTTCTTCCTTTAAAGTGAAGATGGGCCAGAGCCACATGGTCATCCCCTTTGGAGAGGTGGCAGGATCTGGTCCTAGGGACAGCAGGATTTGGCCTTTTAGAGATGTTAAAGAAAGTGTGTGTCAGCCCACTTGTATCAGCCTTGGACAGCCTGTTTTATGGAGGGTTTTGTTTAAGTCCTCACTTGGTTTCCATACTTCACCAAGATTGAGCCAGGGAAAACAACAAACAGCTGAGCACTTTCCAGGCTCTGAAGGCAATCAATCCTCACAACAATCCTGCGAGGTTTATCATTGTCCCCGTTTTACAGAAGGAAAAACTAAGACAGAAAGGCAAAGTGACCACCCACGGCCCACAGCAAGTCAGTGGCAGTCAAGATTAGAACTTAGGCCCTCCTGACTCACCACCTTTACACTCATTCCTCCAGACCACACTCCATCCAAACTTCAACAGCTCAAGCTCTTATCCAGGCTTTCACACCAGTTAACAGATTCAGTGAAATCCTGGTGCCATTTAACTTAAATGGCAAAACTCCCATAGACATTAATGAGGCCAGGATTTTACTTTCGATTATCTGAAGCACTGCCAGTTATGGGGAGGATGGAGAAATGGCATTTTCCATTCCATACACACAGTAACACTACACAACTAGCTTAGGACAGAAAGTGATAGAAAATCCTGTACCCAGCTGAGAAAGAGATAAAATTTACACACAACCAGAGCACTAGGTGTTTTCCTCAGAACATTAAATTGTTTTAAAAGTGGGCAGAAAATAGCAGCCTGAATGGTGATACTTCATTTTTAAAACGTGAGAATAAAGTAAAAAAAAAAAATGGCCTACATGCAGTCTGATTTACTCAAGCCTGGCTGTTAAAGCTCTCCCCAAGCCCAAGAGGAAGGTGCAGAACAGAAAGCCAACTCCCTCCCTCCATCTTGCCTTGCAGTCAGGCAGGGTACTTTGAACTTTGCCTGAAGCATAAGTTTTGCTAGAACATATGCTTCAGAGCACATTAAAAACAGGCGGAGGGGTGAGGGAAAAACATCTCCCAATCATACTCTTGCTTATAGTGGTTCTTTATATTAGGAGTCTGATTTTTCCACTTCGCTCCATTTTAACTGTACTTGATCACTCGTTTGTTGTTTCTTCAAAATGCTTTAAAGTTCTGTACACAAAACTCTATAAAATTAGGATTAAAGAACAAACGTTAGACATAATAGCAGTAAAAGTACAGTACAGTCTAAGGGCTGTACAATTGTTAGCTGCTAATCAATAGTATACAGGTAACAATATTAAGGAAGTTTTGTATCAAACTGGGAAAGCCATTATAATATGAAACAGATTTACAGTCTTGCAAACAAACATTTTCCATTGTCCTGCTCCCATCTCTTGCTTCGAGCAGATGCTAAACAGACTCTTTTCATCTTCCTAGAGGTGGGTAATAGAATCAAAGAGTGCTGCAGGGAAGTATGCATCCAAATCATTGTTTATTTGGATCACTATAATCCAGCCAGATTTATACAAAAAGAAGGATCCCCATTTAAGCAGACTTATTTCAGGTCATTTCTATTTCACACTTGCACCAGGTCTCCCAGAGCTCCATGAGTTAACACAGATGTTTAAGAGATGGATGAAGAGCAGAGACTTAATATAAAGTTTGCAGACACAAACCAAAAAGTAACACAGCTGTAATGCACAGCCCCCCACTGTGCAAATGACTCCAGCTTCCTGTCTAAAATAGCTCGAAGTATTTTATTAATTCAGAGCAGGTCAAAGTTTCACATCAACATCCACTGGTTTCAAGATGGTCTGTGCTGAATTTCACAAGATCACTGGATATAGTAACAGACTATCAAATTATCTGTCTGAGGAACATTCTCCAT
This sequence comes from Malaclemys terrapin pileata, assembly GCF_027887155.1. Taxonomy (NCBI): domain Eukaryota; kingdom Metazoa; phylum Chordata; order Testudines; family Emydidae; genus Malaclemys; species Malaclemys terrapin. The sequence continues at coordinate 25,621,145 of NC_071506.1, read as the reverse complement.
GTGGCTGACATAACCATGATATTAAGGGGAGGAGAAGGGGGAGAGGAGAACTAAGTTTTTCAAAGAGGTAACAGCGTTAAAGTGAAAGTACATAGCTTTAACACAATGGGCTGGATTCACAAAAGGACTCGGGCACCTAAATCTCAGAACGAAGGCCTAAGGGGATTCACAAAACACCTGCTCAGCTGCCCCTGAGCCCTGGAAGGGCCTAAAATCGCTCAGCACCTAAATTTTTGCAGTAAATGTTCCATAGGCACCTCTTTCTGTCTGAGCACGCACACTGCAGCCCCATGCCAGGCATCCAGAGGCCTCAGCTCCAGTGGGGGAACATAGCCATTTCTTTGCCTAACTCATCTATGGGGCCCAATCCGGTAAGTGTGTTCAGACCACGCCTACTAGATCCGGCCCCTATAGATGAGCTTACAGAAGATGGCTGAGGATGGGAGGAAGCCCTCATAACTTTTAGCCCAGTTGTTAGGATAATCACCTGGGTTGTGAGAGACACCTGGTTCTAGTTGCCCCTCCACCTGAGCAGGAAAAGGGATTTGTGAACTGGGATCTGCCACTGGGCTCTGGAATATTGTGATGTGGGGCTCCCTGAGTCTCTCCTGTTCAAACTATGCCACTGGATAAATAATTTTTAAAAACTGATGCTGGGCTGAGGGGGGACTGGATCCTGGTTTCCCACCTCCCCAGTGAGTGCTCTAACCACCATCTGAGGCACTCTTATGCTTTCTCTCTCTGGTCCCATGTTGAAGTTATTGCGCTGTGGATAAACTAATGAAAGAATCATTGGACCACAGAGAGAGAGAAAGCACTGAGCATCACCACACCGAAGTTTCTTTGTAAATGTAGCCCAGTAAACCTAAAAAGTTTTAAATAATAAAATGAGCAGGAATCTACAGAGGTAACTGAATAAGTATCAGCTTCCATGAGAAAAATGTAAAATTAATGCATCATCTGATGTTTTCCTCCTTGTATAGAAATTCTGTTACTTGTGCTTTTGATTTACTGCTTCATTCTGTTCAGAAATGTACACCTCCGACAGTTTATGGGAGGCCAGTTTAGTTAACTTACACCCGAACTGTACATTACAGAGCTACAACCTGTGCTATAGTCGATGCATAAAAACACCCAACATACATGCTGTCCTGCAAAGATTCACTTACTTTGTGCAACCCATACCCAGTACCTGAAATGAACCTTTGTTACAATTCAGTGACTTCCAATGAGGTTTCATTACACCAGATTATTCTGACTGACATGTCAAGACAAAGATAGCTGGGCCTTATTAAAGAAGCAGAGTTACATAGTTAAAATACTGATTATATGGATAATCATTATCCTTTCATTTCCCTAGGCAAACAGCATTGATGGTGGCTCTTCACACCTCTTTGCACTTTAATATAGAACTCCAACTTGGAAAACCCATGAAGGAAAAAGTGCATGTTAACAGACTAACAGGAAAACTTAATTCCAGCACGGAGGATCTTTAAGTTACAGGTTCCTTGGATTGTTTTTATTTTAAGTTTTAATAAGAAACGCATTTTGGCTTTTCAGCAGATTATATTACAGTTTTATTAGGAAGCGGGCCCCACTCAGATCCAGGCACTCCCTCCTTAAACCAGCTGCTGAGAAGGGAAAGCATGCTGGGATTTCTGCCAGGATGTCTTTCTATCTAAGGTACTTTTATGGCCCAGTCACTATAGTATCTGATCGCCTCACTGTTTGTTTAGAGTCAGAGTTTAACGCCAGAAGGGACCACCAGATCATCAAGTCTGACTTCCTGAATATCACAGGCCATTAACATCACCCTGCACCCACACACTAAACCCAACAACTGATGTATTTCTCCTCACAACACCCCTGTGAGATAGGGAGCTTTATTTCCATTTTACAGATGGAGAATTGTGGCTCAGTAAGACTAAGTGACCTGCCCAGGGTTACACAGGATGCTTGTGGCAGAGCAGGGATTGAACCCAAGTCTCCCTTGACATGCCATTCAGAATCAGACCAGGGATCTAGCTAGTCCCATATCCAGTCACTGACAGTGGCTGGTACCAGATGCTTCAGACGAAGCTTCAAGAAAAGCTGCAACAGGAAGTTATGGGATAACGGGCCCCTGCAAGGACTCTCCTAATCCCCAGTAGTTGGAGGTTGGCTTATACCCTGAAGCATGAGGATTTATATCCTTCCAAACCTCTTGCTTGTTTTTTGGCGTTTACTATTCTAACTGGATATTCTGGTTGCCCACAGGCATCCCGCTGAGTTCTAGACCTCAATGACACCAGTGTCTTGTCAGCTTCACTTTGTGGCTTCTTGGGAAAGGGACAAGCTGTAGCAGCAATGGGGATAGAGGAGCTGCCTGTCTGCAGACTCAGGCAGAAGCCAGTGCGTTGTTTCGTGCCAGCGTCTCATGTGAAAGGCTATCTTTCCAATTATAATGGCTAGAAATTTCTTTTAATGAAAGCTTTAAAAAATTGGGGAAAATGTATAGCTCGATTCCCCTTTCTTCTGCCTCCCATTTGCCAAGAAGAGCATTCTACTTACCACTAGCAAGAGGAATCTTTTTCCCCAACCCTTGCCCTTAACTCATAAACAGAACAGACACCGCTATGTCTCATTATAGCCTGCACAAACACACGGTCATGCTGAGAGGGCAGTCCCATGCAGAGAAGCACACAACAGCAGAAGGAGCAGTTGTCTGCTAGTTTCTCATAACAACAGAACTGTTCTTCATGCAATACGTGGGCTGCTTAGAATTTTCATTTTTAAGCCCTTTTCCAAGGGCTAATAAATCTGGACATGAACATTTGTTACAGGCTGAATCATCACATGCAAGGTTATATGTAGCAGTATATTTCCCCTCATTAAACTAGAGCAATGGCAGTGATTCTATAAAGCTATGAGATTGTTCCATTGTAAGTTTAATTTTAGCCACCCAACTCTAAACTTCCCAATAAAAATACCTTTCAGCCCAAATTTAGCATGCTTAGTTTTGGGTCAAGAACATTTATTTATTTGGGGACGGGGGGGAGGAGAGAGGGAATTTGAGGTTAATTGATCAAGTTGATTTTGAGTTAAGCATCTGTCTCAATTTCCAAAAAGTGGAAATAAAGCTACTTTTCCTCCAACTTTTGTGTCCACTTATATTTAGACTGACAGATGTCTACAGGTCATAAAAGAAAATTGTGTGTTACTTTCTATGTGCAATAAGAAAGGATGAGTCAGGGACAAGGGCATAGCTGAAGTGTGAGTTTTCTCACTTATTCTGATGATTGTTTCTCCAATAGTCTAATAATTAGAGATGAATCCATTTTCAGATAACAAATGTGGATTCAGGCAAAATATGACAAGTTTGGCTTCAGATAAGCCTTTGTGAACAAAAATATCACAATCTACTTGTCTGACTTAAAAATACACAGTTTGGATATAGCTGAAATCCAGGCAGGAGACATTTGGATAAAATTAATAGGTTACATATACATTTTAATTCACTAAAATTTATCCTAAATAAAATTGTCCTCTTGCTCATCCTTCGTTGTTATAATGTGCAATTATTTCAAATTTTAACAACCTTAATAAATGCTTTATGCATCCTTGGACATTGCTCATACAGTTTTTTTAATGAATTTAGATCTAATGAAGGTGCCAAATTAGCAGCACAGTGAACCTTAAGACTTTTGTATATACCCAGAGATCAAGTGCAATAAGTTACGCTAGGCTGCCTCGTGCCAGTGTCTGACTGCATACCACCACAGATGCTCAAATACCATGGTGATGAGGGCAGGAGAAGAACCTGAATAGTACAAAATGGTATGTATTGGTCCTAAGCAAGAGAGGGCCTTCTATGGACACAAAATGGTACAGTACACAGCTGTGCTGCGGTAGCGTTTTAAGTGTAGACATAGCATAGAGGCAGGCACAACTTTAGCATATGCTATTAAAGTTCCCTCTTGTCAGATTACCTCATTCCCGTCCTGCGATACTCCTGAGATTTCAAGCCTGGAACATTAGGGCAGATACTGCCAGTAGCGCTGTTAACAAATATCTGCAGAGGACAAGAATGAGACCAGCAAGCACTGTAAATTGCTCTGACCTTAGCAAGATCTGAATTTAAGTTTTTAGAGTGAAAGATCAGTCAGCTCCTTCATGTGATGCATCACCTATCTGTTTTTCAATACAGATGTTATATAGCAAGGGTGGCCAAACTGTGGCTGACGAGCCATATGCAGCTCTTTTACCATTCAAGTGTGGCTTGTGGAGCCCCCCATATTCCCTTCATCTCCACCTACCAGCTAGGGAGGGGAGGGGGAACTCGGAAGCTCTACCTTGCAACGAGGTGGTGGGATAGGAGCGTCTGTCCAGTGGGGGTGTAGAGGGGGGGGGCCTCGGGGCTTCTGCCCAGCCGGGTGCACCTGCCGGGGCTTGGGGCTTCAGCAAAAGCAGGCCTGAAGCCCTGAGCCCCATCAGGTGTGCCCCGGCTCTCGAACTTCTGAAGACGGTCAGAGGATCAGTAAGTTTGGCCACTTCTGTTACGTAGATAGGGAGCCACGTTCTGCTCCTGATTTGCTCCATGGGCAATAATGACTTCAATGACATTATGGAGGGTAAGTTAGGACAGAATTTTACCCACTATGCACAATTAAGTACTTACCTACCAGATCATAATGTCTGCAAAGGATTCTGTGTATTCTAATGACTCGCCATGAAAGATTATTCCATTTATTATTAACTAGAAACTACAAAAACAAACGTCAGGAATACAAAGTCTGAGATGCCACTTTCACTCATTTCATGTTGTTACATTTCCCACTTCTCTGCTCCCACAACACAATAAATTTACAGATAGAGTAGATACTGAATGAATTGGCTATACTGTCTTTGCTTTAGTTTTTCCCTGCTTCTGACTGTGTGTGTCACAACCTTCATGTTATCCACACACAGCTGTTTTGTATTCATTTAGCCATGGCTTCCATTGTAGAATGTAATTATTTATTGCTGTATCTCTAGCCTTAACAGTTTTTGTAAGGCTAAATAGTCCATGAAATAATCAGAACGAGACTAGGAGAAAGGTTGCAGTGAGTTGTAAATCTGAAAAGAATCTCTGTATGTCTTTGGGTTTGGGATGGGAAAGAAGTAGCAATGTAATTCTTATCCTGTCACGTGGATACTTCATAATTATTAAAAGGGGTTAAATTCGGTACTGTTGGCAGTAGCTATTTAGAACATAAAATGTACTAGGAGTCTTATAATTACTACTATAACTGTTCAAATACTAAGTGACCCAACCTCTAAAAAAAATTAAATGTTAATCCCCAAACAACAAACCACTGTAAACAGAAGTCTTTCAGTTCCATCCTTCAGGCCATTTTTCAGCTGTCACTTTTCCCTTCAAAGGTTATTTCTTAAAACTAAATAAAATATTTATATTATCCAGTATGAGGCAAGCAACAAATTCCTCTCCCACTTCCGCCACACAGATTTTAAGAGACTGTCTATAACTTCCTCTTTTCCCCCCTGTTAAAAGTGTTGAATATTAGTGCTCATTTTTACCAACATTGAAAATGGACATGAGACAGTCCAAGGTCAGGCTCAAATTAGATGTTGACTGGTTTGGTCATTTCTTGCTTCATCAATCTTGAATCTTGTCCCAAAACATCAGCTTTAAAAGCAAAGCAGCTGATGTGATTTTTTGTCCTGTATCAAAGATTATTAAGAGTTTACATTTAGGTCCAAACCTGCATTGAGGACTGCACAGGCACACCCATGCCCTAGCACAAAACCCCTTTCAGGTGCTGTATGCAAAACATTCCTGCACCTGCCTGGATCTCCGTACAAGATCTGGGTCTTAGCCATTTCTTTTTATACAGTCAGTATGCTCACATATAGCATTATTGAGCCACTTCTATTCTCTGGATTTAAATCAGTGCCATTAAGAATAGAATTTAGCCCATGCGTATCATGTCCATAAATAGATCTTGCAACATTTGCTATCCAAAAAACAAACCAACCTTACTCATCCACACTCAAGAGACTTCATTCTGCTCCATCTGAAGTCAATAGGTATTTTGCTATTTATGCCAATCAAGGCAGAAGTGGGCCCAAAGTGTATGTTGGTGCTAGCTCTAGCTGGAGCTAAATACTGAATTATTGTCAGCACTAAATATGCAAAATGAAAAGTACCATAAAAGTGCGAAATGTTGTTATCAATCTAATTCCTGCACATTTGCTGGAGAAAATCACCTTTGTAAAGGTCAAATTCTCCTCTCAGTTAACCCCTGGATAAATACAGTGCAACTCCAATGACTTCAGCGGAGAGCAGAATTTGGCCATAATTGAATGCACCAACTTGGAAAAAGTGATTTCTGGGTGGAATTTATTCCCAGATATTTCTCATCAATTCCCTAAACACTGGGAACCTGACCCTGATGATTGACCAGACAAATTCTTGAGCTTCCAAACTCTATTTGCCAGTACAGGAATTCTCTGCCTTCATAGAAACAGACCAGAATGAAAGGATTATTTTTTGTGTGTGTGTGAATGCATTATAAGAAAAGATGCTAAAAGCCCTCAAATAATCAGTGGTAAATAATTCGCAAATGATCTCTTTCATTGTAGAATGTCACAATACAACCTCACCCATAGCATCACCACTTTAGGTGGGATTGGGAAACCACTAGATTTAATTTACCATCTAACCAATATAGCCTCCTGGATGGTAATTGGTGCCAAAGGCACCTAATGGCAGGACATTCAAGAAATATTCCTACCTGAAAAGGAAAATTAGAACTGATCTTATATTTTTAAGCAAGAGTAATCAGCTATAGCCTAGATTTAAAGGACGGCATTTGAAAGCCGACGTTAAAATGAGAAATCCACAAAGCAAGTGAGTATGTTCATGAGACGCCAGAGTGTGCTGAAATTCCATGAATACCAATGTATTTCAGTTTAGGCACTGGCTGGCAGAGGACCACCCAAAGTTAGCTGGAAAAAATAACTTTGAAATGACTTACACTGGTACTTTTAAAATAATCAAGCTTGTGTGGTGCGGCAGCACATTTGCGAGAAGCGTCATCATCTTACATGCACACAGCAGATTAGAGAGGAATAGCCCTATCAAAAGATAACCTAGAAAGCAGCACTGTGTTCACAAAACACATCAAATGCAGGAAAGAATTTGTCCCTCCTCTTCAATGGATAAAAATCAGAAATGGATAAAAAATAAATAAATAAACTATGAAAAAAACTTTTGGGATTCAAATATTTAAAAGAAGCTATTAAAAGCATTTGGGGAATCTATTAATAAATAATAATTTATTATAACTAATAAATTAAGGATGAGATTTTGCTTTATTCTTTTAATAAAAAATATGCTACCAATTTTAATCTATAACAAGAAGCAGTGCACAACTGAGACCACCCAAGAGAGTATTAAAATCTGGGCACCCTTTAAGTGCCTTCAGCTGGAAACTGAAAACTTAAAAGAAGGGACTTAGAAAATCTCAAGTGAGATTCTCTCCTGAGGTTTTTTTGGCCTGAGCAGGAAGATGGTTTATATGCTTTGAGGTTTATTTGTCTTTACAAAGCATACGAGTGAATTAATGACATGAAGCTAGATCCTCAGCCCCGTTTAGGTTGCATTGCAATGTCAAATCCCCAGATGTGTCTGAGCTCTCATCATGATACAGCATGAGGTCTAATCACCACTAGCTGTACTGCTCTATTAAAAGATCAGAGTGGCTGAAATCTGCTCCATTTCATGCTAATTAAGAGCAAATCCTGATTTATCTACTCATGAGAGTAAATTGATTTGAGTGGGATTACTTGCATGAGTAAGGAGGATCAGGACTGACCCTAGGCCTCCTGGCAAGATGTCAATGATGCCCCAGCTGGGCAAATTTTGAGCACTTTTAGCCTCTAACTGATGGTTGGGATAGATGATAAAATAGCCCACCACCCGCACACAATACAAAACCAACTTTTAAATAGCATGCTTGTTTTGCTATTGTAAATATTAAGATTTGCACTAAATAGTCAAGAAATCTGATTATAGCAGATAATGATATTACAAATATTTGTTAAAAAAGAAAGAAAAAAAAAGAAGAAGTTTCCAAGGCAGCACCTGCCTTAGGCTTGTAAAAATTTTCAAAGCAGAATGGATACACCAATACAAAAACTTGGCCCAAACCTTCTCTTAGCTCCGATTACTCCATTCCTCAGAGACCAATGCATCTTTTTAACAAAGACATGGTTTATAAGCCTAATATATTATTAGCACTACATTTTCTCCCATGGCTTTCCTAGCTTTCAGGTCCCTGCAGAGTGGCTGTTGACACTTCACATGCACCTACTTTATAGACCCTTTGTCTTCTGACAATATAAGCAGCAGAAGCTAGATAACCCCTATATGGAGAGGAAGTTAAGATGGTTCTCAATTCATGGTAGTATGCCTGCAATAACAAAGATTGTAGAGGGCTAGATGACATGCAAACAGACCTTGTATCTATAGACCTTGTATCTATGAATTTCTGCTACCTGAAATTCTTTTTCCAGCCCAATAATGATATTATCAAATAAGAAAACAAAGGTTTTGCTACTTTACTGTCATTCTGTAAATCTGAATATTTCAGATCTGCATGTAGTGTCTTGTTGGTTTAGCAATGTTTGTATTGAAAAACACTCCTTTTCCACCAGAGGGGTATGTAACAAACTCAGGAACGGACTGCATTCAAACAGCAGTAAACTGAACAATAAGAAAAGGGGAAATTGTTTTCTATTTGCACATTTTGTTTTCCTTCAGTAAAGCCACAATGTTGTATGCCTCTGGCCTTGTCTGTATGGAGTGTCTTCTTACTGTTTCCAATTGTTACATTACCACCAGTGCTGGGATATCTAGAGTAGATTAAGACATCAATGACATTTTTATCACTGAGTCATCTGGACCTTGCTCTGAAGAGTTACATGACAGTTGTTAAAAACCGCTGACACCTTGTCTATGCCAGCAGTAGTGTGATGGTGGAAAAGTTCAGTGTAGATACAAAGGTCCTGCTGTGACCATTTTCTGCCTACAGATGAATCCAGAAATACTTCACTAACACTATGCATGTATTCTTTCTTGGTGCCCTTTTCTTAGTGGAATAAATTCCCCAATGGTGAACCCCTAGTTATCGCTAGATCAGTGGCTTCCAAACTTTATTGATTCATGTTACATTTTCTTAAAAAATTGTTGTGACGTGAATGAATGGAACATCAAACTGACATACTACCAGTGGTAAAAGTATCATGGTTTAGGAACCCAAGCTTTAGATCATTCTTGAGCCATTCATCTCCTAAATGTCGCATCAGGTAAAGAGCATACACTCCAAGTTCCCCAGCTCACTTTTTAAGTGGCATCTTAAGTTTCCCTCTAACAGGTTGCTCAGTACTCTATAGTGCAGTGTTCCTGAACCTTTTTGATACCAGGGACCAGCTTGCTGCCTTCCTAAATTGTCTCAGGGAAATCTCAGGGACTGACAAGGGGGGCTGCCACAGACCTGCGCCAGTCCACGGACCGGTCATTGAGAAACACTGTTCTAGTAGAATAACCTGTCTTGAATTTTATAGGCCTGCATTTTACAGAAAATAATTCATAAGGATGGCCAAGAGGTAGGAAACTGGCTCTCGGCTGCCCCAAATAGCATCAACATTTCACTTGTTTTGCAAAAAAAAAAAAAAAAAAATCATTTTAAAATCAGCTTCATTCCAAAAAACAGGATTCCCCACAAAACAATTTCCCTTTTCTCACTGTGACCCCTGCTTATCATCTCGATCAGAATCATCTCATTTTTATATTGCTGTATCCTCAATCTGTTTGTTGTATGCTCTTGTTGGCTCTTAATACTTCGGTTGTAAGCTCTTTGGGGCAGGAACCATCTCTTTGTTCTGTGTTTCTACAACATCGAACACAAGGAGACACTGATTCCTGGACTGGGGACTCCTGGACACTACTGCAATACAAGTAATAATAGTGTAGCTAATACTTACAGACAATATCTAACTATAATAATATAACCATCTACCTAGAGATATTTATATGGTTCCCACCCCCATAAGATCTGCATGCACTGTAGAGTAAAGGAAGACATCTAAGATGCAAGCAAGCAAGTGGACCAGTAAAAAAAATCAGCATGAGCCATCTTCCTCACTGATAACAGTAGAAAGCTGGTGAAAGTGCTAACACCATTCACACAGCACAGTGGACCAGATCCTCAGCGGATATAAAATGGCACAGATCCCAAATATTTCAATTCTGTATTGGACCGTGGAGGGGAAGGAACAGATGATGTAGTCATATTGTGTGTTAACACATTCCTTTCCACTGGTATCTCAGAGGGATGTTAACAGCAGCTATTAAAGTTGGAAGTTTTTAAAATCTGCAAGTCCTTTTAACTTGCATCCAAGGGTTTTAAAAGAGCTGGCTGAGGAGCTCGTTGGATCACTGATGTTGATTTTCAATAAGTCTTGGAACACTGGGAAAGTTCCCAAAGACTGGAAGAACAAGGATGATGTGCCAAGGTTTAAAAAAAGGTAAACAGGATGACCCAGGTAATTATAGGCCTGGCATTGATCTCAGGAAAAATAATGGAGCCGCTGAAACAGGATTAGATTAATAAAGAATTAAAGAAGGGTAATATAATTAATGTCAATCAGTATGGCTTTATAGAAAATAGATCTTGTTAAAAAAAATCAAGTTATGTGATTACAAGTTTGGTTGGCAAAGGTAATAGTGTTGCTGTAATACATAGATTTACATAAATTGTTTGACTTGGTATGGCACAACATTTTGATTAAAAATCTAGAACAAAATGAAATTACCATTGCACATGTTAAATGGATTAAAAGCTGGCTAACTGATAGGTCTCAAAATGTAAATGTAAACAGGGAATCGTCATTGAACAGGCATATTTCTAGTGGGATCCCACAGGGATAGTCCTTGATATTTTTATCAATGACCTGGACGATGAAAAAATCATCACTGATAAAGTGTTCAGATGACATAAAAATTGGAGGAGTGGTAAACAATGAAGAGGATAGGTGACTGATACAAAGTGAACTTGATCTTTTGGTAAGATGGGTGCAAACAATCAGAGTTTTAATACAGCAAAACGCAATTATAAACATCTAGCCACAAAGATTGTAGGCCATACTTACAGGATGGGGGACTCTAACCTGGGAAGCAGTGACTCTGAAAAAGATTTGGGGGTCATGGTGGATAACAAGCTAAACATGAGCTTCCAGTGCAGCGCTGTGGACAAAAGAGCTAATGCAATTCTTGGATTCATAAACGGGATTCTCGAATAGGAGCAGAAAGGTCATTTTACCTCTATTTGGCACTGGTGTGACTGCTGCTGGAATACTGTGTCTATATGGAGATATACCTATCTCATAGAACTGGAAGGGACCCCGAAAGGTCATTGAGTCCAGCCCCCTGCCTTCACTAGCAGGACCAAGTACTGATTTTGCACCAGATCCTTAAGCGGCCCCCTCCAGGATTGAACTGGGTTTAGCAGGCCAACGCTCAAACCACTGAACTAGTAGTTCTGATGCCCATAATTCAAGAAGGAAGTTAATAAACTGAAGAAGGTTCAGAGAAGAGCCACGAGAATGAATAAAAGATTAAAAAACATAGTATATATAGTGATAGACTCAAGGAGCTCTATCTATTTAGCTTCACAAAGAGAAGATTAAAGGGTGACTTGATCAGAGTCTGTAAGTACCTACATGGTACTTCAATCTAGCAGAGAAAGTTATAACATGACCTAATGGCTAGAAGTTGTTGCTATAGAAATTCAGACTTGAAAAGGCATAATGATGAGGGTAATTAACCATTGGAGCAATTTATCAAGAGTCATAGTGGATTCTCTGCCACTGGCAATTTTTGAAATCAATATTGAATTTTTTTTTTCTAAAAGTTATGCTCTAAGAATTATTTTGGGACAGCTCTATGGCCTTTGTTATACAGGAGGTCAGACTAGATTAGCAAAATGGTCCCTTCTAGCCTTGCAATTTATGAATTCAATGTAGTCTTGCCAAATATATACAAGCTGAGGATCTGACCCAGCAGATAGACTACATGAGTTACTTGTTTCTGCTTCTACCAGCCGAAAGAAGAGAATTACCTGGCAGTTCAGACTTCCAGAGAAATGCTGAAGAGTGGGTCGTTTGGGGGTTATTGGTTTTTTCTGATGGTACGTATGTTTAAAATCACACTTCAGATCCTACCCGCAACAGAATGCCACAGTAAGATAATGCATTCAGGCACAAGATGGTAAGAGAGTTTCATTTGTTTGACAGACGTCTATATTGAAGGCTAATAAAAGCTGAGTGAATATTGCAAAGCCTATCATAAACATTCCTAAACATAACTAATTACAAGACTGATAAGACTTGGGGGCTGGAGCTCTCTTGTGCTAAATCAGATTATTGTTTGTATTGACCAGCACAATCTGGCTAAATCCCCTGTGCAAACAAGCAGTTTCAGCCAATATAGTCACACTGAGCCAACAAAGTCTTAATTTGTTAGAAGAAATGTTCATTTTACAGTATCTTGTACATCTGGCAGTGACTGAAATGCATCTAACTTAGTCAACAGTCAGATGTAATGAAATACTGCCAGCATTTTTCCACTGGAGAAATTTAGCATTCTGCAGAGTCTGAATCCAAATCTTGAACATCACTGAACATCAGATGTTACTGTATTCATTTTTAATTAAATGGCTTTTGTGTAGTGCTTACAGATAAATAGGCTGCCCACAAATGTTGTCTGTGATAGAAGGTACATAGAAACGGAGTTAAAAAATAAAAAAAATAGATAAACAAATAAATAAAAGCAAAAGAACTAAGTTTAAGTCTGGGCCAGTGACATTGCTGAGAAAATGCCTTTTCTTTTTAGCATCTCTTTTCTTTAATAACCCTGTTTAATTTCTTCCTGAAAATTGATTGACATTTTTGACATCTGACCTGTACAATCAATTGATGATGCTTCTTTCCCATCTGAAACGTGCTTGAACCTTTTGATGCACATTAGATAAAATCTTCAATATTCGTTCTTTATCTCGACGATATGTTCTTAACATTCGCTGTTCCCTTATAGCCCCCTTCTTGTAGACTCCAAATCAACCTATACGAATTAGCGAATGGCAGATTCTTCCCCTTCCTCCACCCACTCCAATTCTGAGTTCTCTAGGATTTCAGTTTTCAAGAATGTAAAACTGCTCCACATGGCTGCCTACGGATGCACATGGAGCAGATTGGGAAATTTCTCCTTGGCTGATGGAAAACATGACTAATCTGCAATAGGAATGGCTCTAAAATTGACTTGCTCCCCCAGTGGAACAGAGCCATTGGTTGCTAATGTGGAAAGCCCAAACTCCCAGCAACCATGCATATTTTCTGATTCATTCTTTTTGGCACCAAGATCTTTTCTTATCACTTGTCAGAAAATAATATACCGTATCTTGGGGGTGGGGGGAAATAGCACAGTACCAACTATATTTTATTCTAGTTACACTTTGAAAATCCAACTCTCTCTTCACTTTTTCTGTTAATGGAGAGGGAGGGAGGAGATGATGGACTTTTAGACCTGAAACACCAATTGTGAGATAACGTACTGAAACACCAATATAGAAACAATCAGCCCCAGTCACTGACCCTGATGTAGAAGGAGAAACAGTAGCTTCAACTGATATCTAGCTACAAGTCCTGCTTTCTTCCCTTCCGTGGTACCTCTTCTTCTAGAACAATGGGCAACTCAAGCAAGCTCTTCTATTTTGAATTATTTATAGGCTTTTCTATGGTACTTCATATCTTAAACATTCATTAATTTAGCCTCATAACTGCCCTGATAGGAAAGGGAAGGGGGGAAATTTAAGGCAGGGAGAGGTGAAGTGATGTGACCAAAGTCAGTAGCAGAGCAGAGCAAAGAATGCGAGTTTCCTGAGTCCCAGCCTAGTACCCTGGCCACAAGACCATCCTTCCTCTCTTCTCCTTACATTCAGGAAGAGAACCCTGTTCTGGGAAAGATCATCTTCTCCAGAAATAAAGACTGAAAGGTGCAGAACCTATTGTGAAATATACTCTTCCTTTTAGAACACTTGTAGTAAAGCACTGCCTCTGAGTGCCGTCAGAGCATAACCAGTTAGATTTCCCATAGCCTGACATTTAAATAATATTTTTTAATCCAATGAAATAACATAGGCCCAGTTCATCCTTGATTTATGCAGACACAACGTTACTCAAAGTCAATGGAGTTACACTGCTTACACTCAGTTCAAGCTGTCCCTAATTATTTAATATTCCTTATTTAGGTCCAACATTTTATCAGAGTGCTGGAATCAGTATTGGGATTACAGATTAGCATAGAGGAAAGTTTAATCCTTTCCTTTTGTTTCAAAGATGTAGGCATAAATGCATGCTAAGTTCAGGAAAGGTAAACAAATCTGATAAATGTGTTTGATTGACAGAGAAGGCTCAAGGCAAAAAGACCTCTGTGTTTTGGTGGGGATCTCTTATTGCTTTGCTATGGGCTGAGAATGAGTCTGCCTCAGTAGATACAGGGCTTTTCCGCTCTGCTTTATGGCTACAGGCTCCTAAGAGCCTGGTCAGTTCTTTCAGTCATTTTCATCTGGTGTCCCATAGTAGTTTGAGGTGGAGCTTTTCTGTGCCTATAAGAAAACTGCAGGTCTGAGGCCTACAAGGATTCCCTTCCTCAGGGAGCCTTTATGTGCTGAAAAATGGAGGGGGGGGAAGAGGGTGGAGAAGAGTCACCAACTGCTTGAATTGTTCCTTTGTCTAGGCAGCAAGGCCTTAAATGAAAGATTGCCTATCAACTGGGGCTGTGGGAAATGATAATTGGGGCTCAGCCCTAACCTCATTGTTCTGCACGCATCCACAGCAGCATGTTTTCACAAAATAATCTTTCTGAATTACTTTTCTACCCACCGTTTGTCTAAGACTGTAACCATCTTGCCCTCCCTTTATTTCTGAAGTGCAATGACGCTCTTGGGTTCCGTAGTCCAAAAAAAAAAAAAAAAAGAAGACAGCCAAAGCAATGTTTTGTCCAGTGGTTTCACAAAGGGAGGTTTCTTGTCAGCTTGCTCCGACAAGACACTCTACATGGGCCTTTAGCATGAAGTCAGGACAGCTCCTAACTTCAGTTTTGGATTCCTCACAGGACCCATCATATGCTCTTTGGCCTTGGAAAACTCTTGACCTCTAGCTAGCTGACAGAATGGAAATTTGCATTCTTTAGCTCCCAACGAAGTAGGGAGGATACCCAATGCAATAAGCTTTCAAATGAGCTGGAATTTCCAAATTCCCCCCAAATAATAAGTCATATCTTACTGTCAGGCATCTCTAAATGCACCTTGTCACATGACAAGTGCCATCTTGCTGGATGGTTAGTTGTAAAAATAAGTAAATAAAACTAAAGTGGGAGGTTAAAATGGTCCGATTTCCAGATTTGCTGTGCACTCACAAATTCCACTGAAGTCAATGGAATCTGGAGGTACTCAACACCTTTGAAAACCAACCCCTAAATTAATAGTTTTTAATCTAGCTTGTTTTCAATGTGGAAATTTTAATGTGATATTTCTTTGGTGTGTTTAAAGTTACAGGATTTTTATTTTTTTTTAAGATCTAAGTTTGAAAACAATATTTATTTACGTCTCAGAGCCACTTACATTACAAATAGAGTTTTGGCCCTTGAGTACAAAATCTCCCCAGATGTAAACTCAGCTGTTCATGTAATTAATCACTCAAGATGACTAAAGTCGAGTTCCAAAAATCCCTATTCTTCAGCTTGAGAAACTAGAAGATGCCAGAGGTTGCGATAGGAATTCTTCAGCAAAGGCATAGAGCCTAAAAATGTAACCTGAAGTACTGTACCAAATATAGGATAGGCTGCCTTCCCTTCTTGAGGCCTAATTCTGCCCTTGGTTACATACATGTGGCACTGTTTGCATTCTGTTGGAGAAGCACAAAGGACATAAACACCCCCCCCCGGCCCTCAGTATAATTTAATTTTAATCAAGTCCTGTTATTTTTAAAGCCACACAGACCCACATTATTGTCTGTAAGAAAACTTGCATGTTTTACTGTTAAAGATGATCTACTTTTGAAAAAATGTCAACTTGCTCCTGTGCAGAAAGAAGAGAGAGATCTGACAAAATACACTTTCAGGGTAAAAGACGGACCTGTCTATAAAATGCAATTTGAATGAAACTTTGTATAGATCATATGAACTTAATCCTTGGTACTATTTCCAGCCAGGCAACAGTAATGAGAAAAATTCTTCAACTGAAGAGGCGGGTTATTTTCAAGCTGCACTGCAGCCTTTCAGTCTCGATTTATTCTTCCCCAAAATACATTACCCCTATAGAACAAAACTATAAAACTTGTGTTTTTGTCAGGAGCAACTGTTTCATAACCATAACGCACACTAGCACTGTTTGGCTTTAAGACAGTGTTTGTCACTCAAACAGATGTTGCACTGTAAATCTGTCCAAAGAAGATACTTTATTCTTTCTTTCTGGTCAGAGAACAAAGCGGATCAAGCAAAACTATTAGGGCTACGTAAACCTTGTAGGAGTTTGGGTGAACGAACTCTTGCAAGATTGTTTGGAAGTTTGAGTCTGAGCAAGCTGAACTTCCATGGCTACCTCATTCACAGTTAGCTGCTTTCTATCCCCTCCCCAAGATTCCATCTCTACAACAAGCCCCAGGGTATGCCCCTGCTCCTTTTTTATACATCTTAAGGCAGGGGTCCTAAGGATTATTGGGGAAGGGGGAGGAGGGATGAGAAAAGGGAGTTACCAACAACAGGAGCTAGGGAGGCTGATTGTGGGGAAGGGAGTTTTTCCCGTTTCCAGCTGCGCAAACAACCTCAAACCTGTATTCACCAACATTTTGAGAAGGGCTGACGCTTGTGAACTCATGCGTTCAATACAACCTTTTTTGATGTGACATGGAAATTCTGTGGACAGGCTGCAAAAGCAGCTGTCCTTGGCCAAAATGGCTTAAAATGGGGGCTCACAAATGGGGAAAAAAAGTGAGGGGGGAAAAATTGAACCCAGAATCCCCAAAATAAGAAAAACGTTGACTATTACACTACAAGAGATATAAATAGTTGAAACTGGGGAAACAACAGCTGCTATGCAGATGGCATTTTCCACATCTTTACTGCCAAACCACACAACTCAGGGCTCCGTATTTCTGTTAATCTTCTTTAGTCAATGATGTGCCACAACAAGCGATTCACACAACTATGCACATGCATTCTATGAGTCTTTAAAGAGCCCTTAGAAAGTTATGGCTCTAGATTTAACTAAACAAATGTTCGGATTAAAGGTAGATGCCATTTAATTATCATTTTAAGGGCTTCCTCTAATTATATCCTATGGAAATATACTTTATAGCACACTGAGGTTCAAAATTAACAAGGGCCCAAGGCCATCAGTATACAGTACCTCCCAGGCCGTTAAAAATGTATTAGTGGGTAGGCCAATGGGCCCATGCAACAAATAGCGCAGTGATTTCTGTAATTATACAGTAGTAAGAAGAGTTACATCCTGACATGAGCAATAGTAGCATATTGTCCTGACACAATTCTATCTTGGGCTCTCCTTAAACCTGCCAGAGCGAACGTCCTCTAGCAAAAGAGATTTACACAAGTTGTGATTAAACCCTTGCTAATTCTATGGTTTCTGTCCCAGTCCCCAATCCCCTATGTACAGCATCTTCTCTGACCAAACTATACAATATTCTTAAATAAACCAATTACTTTAGGCCTGTTTCAAACACTGCACACAACAGTTTATTTGTTAGACTCATAAAACACTAACAGAGATGAAAATTAGAAACAGCCTTCTGCATGTGTGTATCTGGGAGGGGGGGGGGGAAATAGGTGATCTTCGGTATAGAATGAATTATAACAGAGTTTTAGACAAGAATAAACAGGACTTCTAAAGTTTTCTGTCTGCACAGAGCTTTTAAAAGAACCCAAAACAGACAACTTTGTTAAGCCATGATTTCCTGTCCTACTTACATTTGGAAAAATACTTCTTTATGGAGGGTAAAGTGGAAGAGGAGGGACAGAAATTCATTTCCTTGCTACAGCATCACTCTCCATGTGCAATCACTTGTCAACACAAGAGAATGCTCATGATCACAGTCCTTGTGTCTAAAGTTCCCTTTTCATGGCATTTTAAGCATCACCACCACACATGCTCTTCAGATCAAATAAATGCAACAATCCCAGGAAATTCCTTTTGGTTCACCCATACTTTACAAGAAAGTCACACAGCTGAAATTCATTTATGCCAAATTCTTTAAACAATATGCAAGAAGCACAAGCTTTGAATAGAATACTAATTATGGGCAGCCAGACTTTTTTTTAAAGGGTCGGGTTAAAAATTATGGTTCAGTGATTCTAGATCATATTGTCTAGAAGCATGGGAATATGATGGAGTTAAATGTATATCCAGGACACAGAGCAACACATGTAACAAGGGTTAATGTAATTTTACCTTTCTATTAAAAATGCCAGACACCATAATTCTCCCAGTGTTTTATTTTCATATTCTGGTTTATCATGTGATACACACATATCAAGTGAAAGGATGCAAATGAAAGGGTATGGTTCAAAAGGTAACACATCATCGGTAACACCTGAGACACGTTGCACATATGCTAAGTCGTCGTCCATAGCAGAAGTACTGTATATAATGACTACCTTCGCCTATCTGAGCTGGAATGGTGCTGATTTAAATAAAATAAATAAATAAATAAATTTAGATGACAGATAGATGGATAGACAGACAGTTTAGAGCACTCAACACCTTCAAAGGAAAGAATAAAGACCTTGGTGATTTTTTGCAAAGTGTGTTGCCTCAAAGCCCTTTTCATTCTGGTTCAGACACGGTATCAGATTTACAATTGAAACCATATTCCTTTCCCTTCTAAACTGGCCTGGTGAATTACTTTTCTGCAACCTGATAAACACCAACTCTTAAAATTCAAATGATGCTTTTCAGATTGACTAGAGATGACTGCAGATAGTAACTGCAAAACCAGAGGATTCATTTCACGTTCCACTCCAAAGCAGCCTGTACTTCAAGATTCCAAGAAATCCTCACCACAGTGTGCGAATGCCCAGTGGAGACAATTCTAATTTTAAATTCCCAACTGAGGCGAAGTCTAACGAGCCAGTTAGCGAAGAAAGCTTTCCGTACCTTATCTTCCTCCCTCCTAAGCAAAGGTAGCATGTTGGGGCTTACTTAACACCGGGGTGGAGGGCTGGTTTGAATTCCTAGATCATTCAGTTTTTTTCTTTCCTTCTGAAAACTCTAGCATTCTGACCAGATGCTTGGTGGGAGCAATTCCAGTTCCATCTGTTTGAGAGTTTTAAGTTGTGCAACATAAATTTTACTTTAATGTGTTGTAGCAACAACCTCAAAAGCCCCATCTCATCTTTCAAATGTGCTTGCTCAAAGCCAGCTTTCATATATATTAACACATTAGGTATTATGCAGTACATGTCAGTGCAATGTACAGAGATTTAGCCACACCACTCCCATTAGCATTAATGGTGGTTTCACAACCAAATCCCTGAGTCACGTTGAAAATGTATTTTTGAGAAGTTCAGATCCCATTCCTTCATACCCTATTCACATCTGTCTTATCACTCGTTTTCAAACAACCCATCTGCATCCATTCTCATTAGGTTTCATAAGCTAAATACATTCAGGTCAGGTCAGTATTTGGATTGAAGGAAGTTACAAAGTGCTAAAGGAAGTGACTCTGGTGCTTCATTAGTGTGAACTCTCTGTTCTGAGGTAATATCGAGTGAGCACTAGAGCTGTCTGAAATTTTCAAAACTAAAAATCTTTTAGCTGAAAAAGTGGCCTTTTTATCGTATATAATACACACATGCACACTTACTTTCAGTCTTTTTAAACAAAATGTGGACCAAAAAATTCAGCTTTGGACTTTTTTTAGTTTTCATTTTTTCATAATCAACCCACCCCATTCTTATTTATTGACAAAATGGAAGGAACAAACAAAGGTGAGGGAAAGGGGGGCAGAGGGGAAACAAACCAAAAAAAAAAAAGAAGAAGAAGAAGAAGAAGAAGAAAAGAAAACCACTCAAAAAAATCCATTTTTAATTTTTTATCAAAAAGTTTTAAGGCATGAAAACTCATTCCTCTTTGAAACTTCAGAAGGAAGATTATTTTGAAATATTTTTGCAAAAACTAAGATTTTTTTAAGCCTGCTTCAATCAATACCCCCAGCATGATGTTGACAGGCACTGACCTGCTGTCTTCTAGATGACATATAAAAGAGATATTTTATTTTATATTACATACATACATTTTATGGAAGCATCACAAGATGGTGCAGTTATATGTAGTTTTCCAAGTTTTTCTTAGCATACAAACAAATGTTCAGTCTTGGTACAAACAAATGTACATGCTGAAGAGGTGTTAGTTTTTGTTCCGCAAGGTTCTACGTAAAGACAGGGGTCCTTGGAGAGGGAGGAGTTGTATGAGCAACAGGAAAGTTTAAACAGAGACAAGGTAGAGAGCAGAGTCAACTTCTGAGGCAGAATTGCTCTCTGGGAACTAGACATTGGGTGCTGGGCTCAGATTCCCAAAAGAACGAATTGCCCTGCATGCTGTTTGACACCTTTGTTCCAGGACTCGTGTATATGTATAAAAAACAAGTTATAATAGTTAGAATATACACAGTTATATATAAACAAGTTACATTAGTTAAATATACATAGACTCCATGTCACCTATTTCTCTTCCACTGGGAGAGAAGTTGTGTGCACATACACACAGTCTCTGTACCATTAATCATCAAAGCTCTTTAGGAATCCATGAATGCATGCAAAAACCTCATCATGACATGGTGTTTATTTTCTTGCAAAATTTTACAGCAACCCATTTTATATCACTATCACAGTCTACAGACTAACTGAAGTCAATACAGTAACCTGTGACTCCGCCATTGAATTAGAACAATGTTTAAGCATCATATACAAAAAAAAAATATTCGGATCTGAGAGCAGAAACAGTGATTTTACATGCTTCCACCACAGGCAAATATTATCGGTCACGTACTAGTCACATACTAGATTGAGCACAATCAGATTCCTCTGAGGTGTCAATGGTAGCAAATGGTACAACAGAGTGGATCTCATTCTTTGATGCTACTATTGCTTTAATACATTAAGTGTACTGCTATTGAAGTGTCTTTCAACTCTTCATTATCATTGTTAAAAAAGAACACTAATAGATGTATATAGACTTCAAATACCCCCCCAAAAAAGAATCAGAGAAACTTATGTTAAAAAAGAGGTCAAAATTATGCACAAAGCAATTCTGTGTACTTCAAAAGCTAAAGGAAGTTTTCTTGCAACTTGTCTTACTTTAAAGGCCACACAGAACCCTTTGTTCCTCTGAGATTTTGCACTCCTGAGTATTACATTCCTCAATGAGCTATCAAGCACAAAACCACTGGTTTTTAATGGATACAAAGTCTGCAGTACTGCTGGCTTCAGACTGCCTATGGATATTCTCAATAGCATCTCAGATTAAACAATTAGGAAGCCCCCAAAACCAGGTTCTTCCAGCTGTGGTTTGCAAAGTCTAGGGTTTAGTAGGAGCCAATCTTCTGAGGGGATTTGATAAGCTCTAGTGTGAAAGAGCTGATAGCATAGGCAGCAGCTCCATATCCAAAGCGCAACTGGATGCAGTGAAATGGGTAGCGCCAACAGCTATACAGAGGAGGTGATGCAAGAACAGAGAGAAACCCAAAACAAGATGAAGTCACAAATTACAATGTCATGGTTTTGCATGTGCACGTGTACATGGAACTCACACTTTTCCCACTGGCTCTTGTTAAAATCAACAATAAAAACTGAGCCCATTAGTTTACTGCGAAAGGCTCAACAAGCAGATGGATTTACCAATCCTTCCAGGCTATGAATTTTATTACAAGTCACACATCCCTGCATTCTCATCCTGACACGCCTTCCCTCCTTTTCAGATGACTTTGGAAGGTACAAAGACAATCCAATAAAATTTTGGAAAAATGCTCAGCCTTCTTTCTCCTCCCTCCATATAGGGGAAAGATTTAGGGAAAAAAATCTATTATCCTCAGTTGGGCAAAGTGCCAAACCATTTAGTCATTGTTAGCCTGTTTGGTGTTGATAAAAAATACGTTTCTACGTTGTCATATCCTTGTCTTTTGGGAGGGGTGAGAATGGGAAGCTTTTTGCTTCTGCGACACACAAGGATTTCTACACGCATCTGTGCATGCACATGCACACACACACACACACCCCTCGTTCCCTCCAGAAATAAAGAGCTATACATGTACATATATACATACACAAATGAGGACAGACAGACACCAGATATAGTTAAATATCGTATAAGAAAATAAATATGCACAAGATGTTCTATGAAAGAAGAGAGTTTGAACTTGGAGCAGTACACGAATGGAAGTTTCAAGTCTTTTATTCGAGGAACAGATCAGCTCATCTAACACTCTGTTTTGGAGAATTTCTGTCAAATTGACAATCCAATTTCAGCAGCGTACATAAAACTCTGCACAATTATTTAGCACTGTGCAGATTTTACATAACTCTTGAAGTTACTGACTTAATTCATTTTCCTTCCAACTACAAGACAGATTAATGTGAAATGAACTAAGACAGGCAACCAAAAGTAATGTTACTATGGCTAGTAAGCATGCTTTAAATTGCTATATCAGTAAGCTGCTTAAAATACTCACGATCTTTGTACATTACATTTGCTCAATAATAATTACCTCTCAAACCAAGGATTATGAATATATGTACTGAATATTTCAACACAATACCAAGACAGTACAGGTAGCCAGCGATCTTGAAAGCTGACTTTTTCTTTAATAAGGTGCACTTTAATATTTGCACAAAAAGTTTCCTGTGGAGCTTGCTGATCCAGAAATCAGGAGTTCAAGACAGAATGAAGTGCAGAATCCCTGACACAGACACCCCAAGGCACGGAATCAGGATACATATTATATCTGGGGGAAGCAATCAGACCATGGGGTACCTACTAACGGCTGGCTGAAATCACTAGAAACGGACAATAGATTGATCGTCTTCCTAGCCATCAATAAAGGTAGTGCTCAGTAGGAAGAGACAAATATTACTAAGGGAGATACTGTATCTTAACTAAATTAACAGGATCATATTTTCCAGTTACAATGTAATAGAGCAGAAACATTACAACAGAAGGAAGAGGAGCTTCTGTGTACTGTAAAGTTGCTTTAAAACAGGAGGGGAGAAAATATAGCTCCTTGGGGAAAGGACTACTGTTCACTATGCATTTGTACAGCACCTACTAGAGTGGAGTCCTGACATGATTGAAGCCTTTAGGGTGCTACAGTAATATAAATGTTTAATATTAACTAATGATAATATTAAAAATCTCAAAGTTTAGGATAAACAACAGGCCTATCCTCACTTTCCTACAACTCTACACCATTCTCCTGCCCACAAGCACAGTAAGGAACCTAATGCAGGATAGACTATGCAACAATTTCCAATCTTGATTTGCTCTGCCTTCCACAAACACAATCTTGCACATACACGCTCTAACCATCTGACATTGGAGGCATCTGGATTTTGCTCTGAGCTGCCAAGAAGAAGAATGCAACAATCCAAAGAAAGGGCGCTCTCACAGGATTTTGTGTGTATTGGTTTATAGTATTATCACTTATCAGATTGCTTCACTGCAAATGTCACAAAGGAAATTAGGTTAGTTAGGAGTACAGGGATTTTAGTTACTGAAGTTAATTTCTGCACTTCTAGGAAACTCTCCAATAACTTGTCAGAGCTGATCAAGAAAAACTTAACAAAAATAAATAAAAGGACATACATTTATGAGAAAAAGCAACTCTGCACTATTAACACCTGTGGTTCTGGGGTTATGGAAAAATACTGAGAGTCCGTACTCACCACTAGGTTTAGAATATCTTTAATCATTACATAATACAGTTAAAGTTTCAGGTTAAGTTTAACACACCTTTTAACTGTAGTTTTAGAACAGACTCAAAAGAATTGTGAAGACACAATCCTACAAGTTTCTTTTAAAGAAGCCAACTTGTATAAATTTAAGAAAGCCCATAAAAGCCCCTATGCATCAAGCACAATTAATCATGGCCTGCACTGCTTCCCAGAATGGGCTTATTTGATAGGGCTTAGAGACAGGGGTTCTCAGGACAATTTTTTGGTGGCCTCAGAGTGCGGCCACCAAATCTTGCTGGTGGCTGCTCTCACACTTTTTCCTAAAATACTTAATTAGCTTTAGGAAAACCAAATATATATGCACATATACACATCCAAATCATTGTAATTTATTTATTGCTAGCTAATAAGTCCATTGTGAAAAGCGATATTTACAAACATACAAGTATCACTTTTCACAGAAGTATCTCTTACTCAGCCCTGCCAAGCCTGGGGACTAATTAAGCCCTGGATGAGGAGCTGGGGGAGGCAGTGGGGGCCTAAAGCCTGAAGCCCCACTGCTGGAGCCTAAGGCCTGCCAGCGTGCAGCCGGAGCCTGGGACTGGAGCCCAAAGCCCTGCTGTCAGAGCCTGCCAAGCCACCACCCCAGAGCTGAAGCCCAAAGCCTGAGTCCCACCACTCCTAGGAAGGTGGGGAACTCACCGGCTGCCTGTTCCTCCAGCATTGTGCCCCAGGTGTCTCCAGAGGGGGCAGGGCCCAACCCCGGCTGGCGGTCCCAGCAACCAACACCAAGGTGGTGCATCCAGGAGCAACAGGAAGAGGGAGAGGCTGTTACTCTCCTTCTCCCTCCTCCCAGGATTCTGTGGCCGCAAGAAAAGCCCCTGGTGGCCGCATTTGAGAAACACTGGCTTAGAACGTGCCATTTAATAAAATGCAAGTAAAACACTGCCTATTCCATTTTAACTACAGCAGAATGGGATCAACATGTGTCCTGCAGGTGCTGAGACATTTCTTAAAGAAAGACACAAGATTATTTAACATAATAAAAATCTTTCAGGGAGGGGAAAGCTTTTCTGTGAAATAAGTGAGTTTTTTTTAATCATTGACCTCATTCCAGATTTATAACTAATTTCGGTTGAGGGAGACAGTGGAAAAAAGTAGTGATTCCATTTGGTCTATGACAAGAACATTGGATGCAAGGATTCCCAAAGCAGAGATCATTCTGTCATTGCTATATATAAACAGAGTATCTCTAACAGGGGCGCTGGAATGGGGAGGTTGCAAAGGGGCGATGGCCTTCCCACTTTTGAAAATGGATGGGCCTGGCTCATCCACTTTTCGCCATGGGCCAGCCCCCTACCCTTCCTCTTCCCCTCGAGGCCCTGCCTCCCGGCCAGGAGGAAGCTGAAGCCCAGCCAGGTAAGAGTGGCCTGGGGAGCCCGGGCAGCTGTGAGGAGCCACGGACCCTCCACACCTGCCCGGGGTTGGGGGGACCTGAGAGCAGCCCTGGGCCCACGTCCCCACCCTCTGGGCCCTGCGCCCAGGGCAGATGGAGGGTCCACGGCTCCCCAGGCAGCTCTTACCATGGCCCGGCTGTGGTTCTTTGGCCACAGAGGCCCCGACCCCAGGCCAGGCCAGGCCAGAAACTGAAGCCAGGTTGGGGTAAGAGCCACGTGGGCAGCCGTGGGGAGCTGCAGACCCTCCACCTGCCCTGGCCCAGGGCCTTGTCCTCTTGGGGGAAAAGGAGGGGCTGAGGTGGGGCCACATGGCCCCCACTTTTAGGAAGAATGCGTCACCCCTGATTTCTAGCAATTTTTATTAAATGACAGCATAAAAAATTCAACCACAAGAATTTGAAAAGTCTTCTAATATCTTCTTAGTCTTACTGAAAAGATAGATATATTGTTTTAACAGATTAAAAATGCACACACACACACACGAATGGAAGAAGAGCAATCAAGTTAAAAACTGGGAGGAAGGGGGTAAAGCAGGGAAATCTCATTGGTTGTGAGATAGACCTATAAGTGACAAATTGTCAGAACAGTTCACACAAATCAGGATTTGCAAACCAAAATGCTTAATTTATAAAGAGTAACAAGGACACTACCATATATCTGCAGACATAACATGATCTTGCTGCCATCATTATTATTATTAATAATTATTTCTACTACAGTAGCATCTAGGAGGTCCAGTCAGGAATCTGGGTCCATTGTGCTTGGCGCTGTACAAGCACATAACAAAAAGAGTTCCTGAGCTTACAAACCAATCTAATAATATTAGTTGAAGACACTTTTTTTCCTTGATTTCAATGGTAGTAAGAGCATGTCCTTGATGCCTGACACTTTCCCACTGTTGCTCCCATATCAATTGGTATGGATCCATTTATTTATTTACTTTTTAAAACTAGACACACATTACTTGACACTACACGTAATTTACTAAATGGGTAATTCTTCTGATGAATTGTCTGCTAAGAATACAGAACAACACACCCTCTCTATTCAGTAAGGGGGTCTATCATGCAGAGGAGTTGCACTGTTATTTGCCATTTTCAATATCAGAAGGAGTTTATTTGCAAGTCCCTGGTGCATTGACAAAGGCATAAACATTTATGGCCAACCTGCTGCCTGCCATGGGAACACAAAACAGGCACATGCATTTACTATGTCCACAGAATACCATATCTGTGTATATAAACAGGAACTGTCAAACATTAGTGCCTGTTTGCACATGCAGTTACCCATTTTGCATGTAAAAATACCTGTTTATATAGGCAGTCATGATGATTTACTACCGAGTCATCTATCAGTTGGGCTATGTCTACACGAGCACTTACTCCAGTATAACTTATATTGCTCAGGGGTGTGAAAAAATCAACACATTGAGTGACATAAATTACACCAACCTTAGCGCAAGTGTCGATAGCACTATGTCGACAGGAGAAGCTCTCCCTCCAACATAGCTACCGCGGCTCACTGGGCTGGAGTAGTTAAGCCGACAGGAGAGCTCTCTCCTCTCTAATGTAACCTCTTTATGCCGGCAATTTACAGCGGTGCAGCTGTATCACTGTGTTGTAAACTCTCTAGTGTGGCCATAGCCTTAGGTATCTCAATGTTATTTTTCTACACACTCAGCCTGTAGACTGATTGGTTCAACACCCATTACAGATTTCTTTATTAAAACTATGTATCTGTCTCTTCAGCAAGACTGAGAAAGAATCGGAAGAGTTCAAATAAAATCAGAAACTCTTAATGTTGTTATTTACATGACATTAGCAAACATCATAATGGTGCCAAGACACAGTATGAAAATCCACAGCATTATCTGATCTAACAGACAAATATTAAAACTTTTTCAAATATTCAGCTCTACAGCCTTAGACAAAAAAGCCATATTATCTAATCTTTGTTAAAAATATAACATACGCCCCTTAGCATTAACTACTTCAGATCTCAGCAGCTTGAGGTTATTTCAGGATTCACTGACTGATAGTGTAACTATATTATATGGGATTTAAGTTATAATGTGTACAGACTTAATTATCTTCCTGTAGGCCATATATTTGGAATACTATAGCAATATTTACAAGTTTGTTTCAAAGGTTTCTGATTTTATTTAAAGTATTCAAAGCATTTAAGCATACCCAGAGCATACATTAAAAAACTTCCAATAAACCATTCACTATGCAAAAGCAAATTTTCATTAAAAAGAGAGCCTTTAATTGGTGGGAACTTACTGAATGTAAACCATTTCTCAGAATACCACCCCCAAACACCTTTCTTGTAACAGATGATCGTTAACTTGCTGCAGGATGGTCATTTTAACTACTGAAACCTAGCCAATGTCTTCTGAATCGCCTAATACTGCCTCAATATAGTTAAGGCACTTGTGGGATCCCGCCCCCCACATAAGAGCTGTTGGCCAGACTCAGCAATGCAGATCACTCACAGCTTCCAGGGCATTGGTTCTCAAACTTTTGTAGTGGTGACCCCTTTCACACAGCAAGCCTCTGAGTGCGACCCCTCTTATAAATTAAAAACACTTTTTAAATATTTAACACTATTATAAATGCTGGAGGTGAAGCAGGGTTTGAGGTGGAGGCTGACCGCTCGCGACCCCCAAGTCATAGCCTTGCGACCCCCTGAGGGGTCCCAAACCCCAGTTTGAGAACCCCTGCATTAGGCCTGGTCTACACTGCCACTTTACAGCGCTGCAACTTTCTCACTCAGGGGTGTGAAAAAACACGCCCCTGACCGCTGCAAGTTTCAGTGCTGTAAAGTGGCAGTGTAGACAGCGCACCGGTGCTCCCAGCACTGGTAGCTATTCATGGGGGTAAGTGGTGGTCCACTGGTGCTGCAACTACACAGCTACATTGAAGACACACCCTTATGGGTGTTCAGCACTTCTGAACTTCAGGTCCTGGGTATTTAAATTCCGTATGAAGCAGCTATGTGCTAAACCACCTTGCAATGATCACCAAAAAAGAGCTGGGATCACATTTTCCACAATTCAAACAGTTTTCTGCAAGGGTTTTGTCACAAAGAAACTGAAATTTAAAAAGGTGACCATTCTGGAGTCTTTGATATCTAGGGGGTAGCCGTGTTAGTCTGTATCTACAAAAACAACAAGGAGTCTGGTGGCACCTTAAAGACTAACAGATTTATTAGGGCATAAGCTTTCGTGAGTAAAAACCTCACTTCTTCGGATGCAGTTTACTCACGAAAGCTTATGCCCTAATAAATCTGTTAGTCTTTGATATCTAGGTAACAATACTGCACTAATTATCAGTCTGAATTTAATGTTCTTCAACCAGCAGATCCAGTCTGGTAAAGTAAATAGGAACTCATTCAGAATTCTAATGTTAGGGTAGTAACTAAGATTTCAACTGTACGTGCTGGGTGTGTCCTCACACAAAGCTGGAGCTCTTAATGAACAAAATCCCCATGGGAATAGATTGTAAAGCGAGTTTGGAGCCTAACTGCCCTTTATGCCTTTGAAAATTTCCTCCATATTTTTAGTGGTGGTGCTGGTCATCTTCAGCAAAGAGTCCTCAGATTTACATGTGGATGCATTGCAAGGCCAATTCTAAGGGCAGGTCTCATGCTAATGCTAGCTCATATGACCATGCCCCTTGCTAACACTAGAAAAGCAGGGATGTTGTAAATTGCGCATAATGCCAGAATTTAGACCTTTTTCTAAAAATAGTTAAAATAATACAAGAAACAACTTCTAGTGTAGAAAAGTAGCATTTGCCACACCAAGTCGGCCTGTCACTTTATCAAGTCTATTATGCTAATACTTCCAGTAGCCAAGACCATATTTTAGAAGAAAAGAACCACCAGAACGCACCTAGCCAGTTGTACAATGCACATAGGAAAAAAAATTATTCCTTCCTGACCCATGCAGTGGGTCAGTTGATGCTGTCCCCAATGCATGGAATTTATCTGAGGAATAGTGGCCATCTATGACAGGTCTCTAGCCATATGTACAATTAAATAACTTATTTATTTGACCTTGCAGAACAGGTGGGCAGAAGTCAATATGTCAGCTGTCAAGGACTAAGGAACAAGCATGGTCCATTGGCTGAATGGGGTGGTGCATGAAAAAGAAGCCTCATTTGCCTACAACAGGAGCAAAGCTGAGCTTTGACCTAAAACAAATACATTAATGGTCTCACCATGAAAAGGGCATCCATTGTTCTCCACATCTCTAGTCACATCCCCAAACAGTATATTCAGCTCCATGATCCAATCCAGAAGCCATTTACAATAATCTCAGTAACCAGGTCACAGTAACCATGAGATCTTCATCCAATTTAGAGGACTTGTCATCCACCTGGATGCCAGATCTGATAACCATTACCAAATCAAATGGATTTTATCACCATTAGCACAGTCTGATTTTATCACCATTTACACAGCTACAGAGTTGAGCAATGGACTTTTTTTTTAAGCCAGCCACAGAACTTGACTCATGATCTTCATTTTGCTTTTTCCAATTCTAGTGACCATAACTTTAACTGAGTAGTAACCTCTCATTCTTGTAGCATGAGACTGAGGGGAAAGGAAGGAATAACCAGTTTACATTATATCCTTCACAACGTTCCAACTCAGAGTAATCTTATGTAGCATTTGGTCATATGTTTTAGGGGAAAGAGAAAAACATACATACAGTACTAGGAGCAACCTAACTCACTATTATACTCTATAAACACTTGAGCAGTTGCATTCTTTATACACAGTCATACTCCATAGTAAAACACTTGGCACCCAGGAGTATTTTGATATTTGAGTACTTCTAGCAACGCACTTTAGTAGTAGGCCACAATTAATAAGCAGGGAGGGGAGAGCGGGAGAGGGACAGATAGCTTAAAAGATATCGACAAGGAGTCTCTTCTCCAGCAAGGCACTGTGGCGGACAATAAATAAAATTGAAATTGCTGATCTCAGCTCAAGTCCTTGAATTATTCTCCAGATCACAGAACACATACAGGAAATAAAGTTAAGTAAAGCTACCCCACAGACAAATTTGGCACAGTTTGGCTTTTTCTGCTCAAGAGAAAGATCTAAGACAGAGCAGGGAAGGAGCATGAATTTGTCACTGTTGAGAAGGAAAACCCATTCAGGTAAAAAGATTTAGGTCACCTGCCTAGCAGGACTGGGAAAACTCACACTGGCTGACTGCCCTGCATGTGACCCATTGAAAAGAGGATGGAATTTACTTTCCAGGCAGACACAGCTCTTTACAATGAGAACTTGGAGATTACAAACTCAACTCTAAAATACAGCCTCAGAGATTAAAGCACACACACACAAATAGCACAAAATTGCACCAAAAAGGTATTATTGGAAGTTCTGACACTAAAGGATCTAAATTGGAGGGACTGGACTACATATTACACAGAAGAGAAAGAAAAAGTGTTTTGTTTTAAAGCAGTAGTAAATATTACTCGTCTCAGTCAATTCAACAGTCAGATTCCAGCTCACAGCAACCTCTCCTCATTAAGTATTATTTTCAGCCCTGAATTAGTAGCGAGCCTCTCTATAGATAGTGATTATGTGCTCCCCTCTGACTCCCTAGCTTTAAAGAGTCTCTTTCAAGCACTGAAGTCAGTCTCCAAATGAAAACAGAATGCACACATGAACACAGACCCAAATACCTTCAGGTTTTTTAAAAAAAGAAAAGAAAGTATGCACTGAAACTTTACACCTCATCGTCCGGGCTAGGAATTTGCTTGATAGCAGCTTGATTATACTGCTTGGGCTAGTTGACTTCTTAGGAATTATCAAGGAATGCAAAGACAAAACAGAAAACTCCCTCTGATGTCCCCTGTAGTGAGTGACCTGCTTAAATGCCAAGGTGACAGATGCCTTTATCAGAAAAAGCAACTTCTCTTCTCGGCCTTTCAGGTGACTTGCAGACAGAGCGAACAGAACAGCTTTGATGCAACAGATGGATATATAATTTCAGTAGGTCTACAGTACTTATTATAGAGGAGTGAGCCTACATTTGGTAAAGCAGCCAAACCTTTATATAAAAAATGACAGCCCCTCCTCATTAACATTATCTTATTTTAGGGTGGGTTTTTCTTTTGAATTAATTCTGATGCCAAGTTACCCAGCATGGGATCTTGTCCCGCCTTCACTCATGGCATGGACATCAGGGCTGCTCTAATACAATGTGGAATATCTAAGACAAGGCTCTAAAGCTGGATTTTAGAAATTCCAATCAAATCTGTTCATTTGTATTCATAATCAAGGAACACTGTTCTTGGTTGTTGTTTTTTTTGAGGGGTGTTCTCCTTTTCAACTTCAGGCCTCACTTTCTATAATCTTGTGTCTGCAGCTGGATGGGATTTCCAAAATCACTCAGCATTGGTCTACTTCTGCTCCCCATTAAGGCAATGGTAAAAATCCCATTGCCATCAACAGAAGTAGATTTAGGCCAACACAGAGAGTTTTTGAAAATTCTTCTCCAAATGTTTAGAGTGGTTTGCTGACTCTCCTCCACAGAGCAAGCAGTGTTTCAATGAGACACGTCTGGTTTTCCGATGTGCTCTTTGCCTCAGTTAATCAGGTTCTTGGTCTTCCCTGAGAAAGGCTAATTTAGCAATGCTGTATGATGGTGGAGTATGTGGTATGACAAATATTCTTCCACAACTCACAAAACGTATTAGTGGGACTTACCTATCTGAACTTTCATTCTACTGGACAGGCACAGCTGTGTGATTTTGCATGCTCTAAGGAAGGGTTTAGGGTTCAGTAACAGTTCTGATAAACCGAACTGTAATTTTGCGAAGAGGCAAGCAAGTCCGCTTTCTAGTTATCTAAGTAGACAGTACAGAAGTCACATTTACTGATTTCTGACCTCAGACATTTTATTTTGCTAGGACTTTTCAAGGACACACGTTCGCATTTCTAAGCTTTATCCCGAGAAATGAACTTAAACTTAAAACTATTTCAGTGAAGAAGATGATGGAACTGATTGCTCATGTATCACCCCTGATGTCCGCAGTATATACAAGGGCTTAAGTCAAATGTGTTAGGACAATAGCACTTACTGTTTTGTCTCATTTTTGCAGGGATCTTGATTGATGCAGTCCTGCCTACATTGTTCGGCACCCTCCCTTAAGCGCACACAGAGCTGCTGCCTCCAGAGAATAAAACACCCCCTCTGCAACATGGAGTCAATAATCAGATAGAAGGATAATGGACTCAAAATTCCTTCTGGCAAATTAAAAGAAGGGTTTGGATTCATGGAAAGGTTTAAAATGGAGGGCGGGAAGAAAAACAAGTGGTAAAATATACTTCAAGAATCCCAAAGCAGATGCAGTAAGTATATAGATTCTCTCCTCAAAACAAAGTTACCACATCAAACAGAGATCTCTAAATATCTACTGCTAGGAGCTCTGAATGAAAACCTATTTAATATACTGCAGTCATTAGAGCATAAACAGATGGATACAGATGGCACTTGTTCACCCACTGCCAACAAAAAAGAAATCTGGCATTCCACACATGTGGTGGCTAGCAAACCCCCCAAAGGCAGTATCTGTCTTGAAAAGAGACTAGCTCCTCCTGCAGAACAGAAGGCGTTAAGATGTAGAAATAGGGTTTGGTCCCACTTAGAGATACAGTAGACAAACAAAACCACAGTCCTTTCTGAGGTAGGTTCAACAAGGTGCTAATCGAGTCCTCCCAGACCTTGCACGGTACAAGAAGGTGAACGTCTAAACATACCCTTAGTAGTGAATTAACTGAAGGTCTGAAGTCCCACTAATGAGGGACATTTACTAGCTAGTTACAGCTCCTAGGGGGCAGCAGACTGAGATGGAAAAAATAAACCACACACAATACCCTCTTCTGCCTTGTGTGAACAAGGATGCCAGTTCCACAGCCTGGACGTAATTGGGCCACATAGCATCTTCCAAAGGGAAGCCTGGGTTCACCAGGGCTGACTCCTGGTGCACATTCTCAAGACAAACTGACAAGCCAGCAGGCACTGACTCCCTTCTGCCCCCCTCTCTCCCCCTCCCCAGCTGACAGAGCTCTCCCCTTTGGATACTGCAGGGCCACAGGCAAAACAGCCAGCTAGGCACTGGAGCTCCTTGGAAGAGCTTCTTCAGCACCTTCCTCCTCCTCTTCCTCTCCCAACTCGCCTGCTCAAATGGAACTCCCCAGGCCCATGGAATCATCTGGGCCCCATCATTCCCTCCAGCAGCTCTCCAAACAGTCTCTCTCTTTAAAGCTCCTTTGCTTCCAACCAGCCGGCAGAGGTGCTCTTTTGCCAACTTGCTTCTCTTAGACACATGTTGGATGCCGGTGAGGGAAGAAAGGGTATATGGCACACCGATTACTTCAACTCCAGAAAGGAACTTAAGCAGCCATCCTCTTCCAGGGGCAAAGGTTGGGTTAGGTGAGTCACTATGGGGAAGCAGTACAGAGCACCACCCAGATTTTGCCAGTCTCTGGCCTTCTGGACTGCATTTGGCTCCCCCGGGCTTTTCTATAGGATTCCTTTGGGTTTTTATTTTTGCCTAAAATCTTTGATAATGTAGGCAGCTTCACTCCCTCCCTCTCCACAGTTTGCTCGGGGATATCCTTCCCCTTTCGCCACCACCCAAACCTTGATTACCTCCCCAGAGCAGCCTACATCTCCCTACTTTTATTTGCCAAGCTAAGGCCCTGGGGTGGCTACACTTTATGACTTCATGTAAACAATTAGCGCAAATTGTTTCAGTGTATGCGTCTAGTGGTTCCTCCAGTTCCTTTGGCTATTGTTTTCATTGGCTATCCCTTTCGTGCCATTAGATATGGTTATAAGAAAAGAATATTGTGCTTTTAGAGGTTTCTAAAACCATCAGAAGCCTTCAGCGGGACATGGATGTTACTCCGCATTCTCCTTTCCTTTTCCATTTCATCTGCTGTAATTAACATTCGCCAAGGCAGGCCGATAAGTGACAGAGAGGAAAAGAACTGTGGAGAGGTTTTGGCCTTGCTGCCCTAAATGAGGGAGTCCTTTGCAGAAAGAGAGCTTTGCAGGTTAGAGGTTGGCCATTACAATCCTAGTGAGCAAAGAGTTAGACAGGCTATAATCTTTAAATCTAGGATTTAATAATTTCTAAAAAGCACCATGAGCGACTTCAGGAAGGATTTGATAATGTCTTTCCAAGCATCTGTTCCGATGAACCAGACAGATAAGGTGGTATTTACTTATTCAGAATGGAGACCTGAAGTTTCTGATCATTTTAAAACATCACACACATATAATCCAGTAAAGTGCAGCTTTAGCACCATTTGTCTAGGAAATCTGAATGACAAAGGATTGTGTTACCTTTACTCATGTACTTTCTTCCCAACCAGTCCCTTTAATTTAAATGGATTTACTCATGTAATGAGGTACTGTTCAGGTTGAATAAGGGTGGCAGAACTGTACCCCCTCAAAAAATTAAATACGGTTGGTTAGGTCAATCAAAATGAGTGTAAGATTTGCAAAAAGCCATTCAATATGGCTAACACGATGGGTATATAGAAAGGTGAAATCGTACAAAATTAGTGCCTGTGCAGAAAAAGAGGGGAGTAGAAGTTTTCCCTTCTCAACAATTCTTCAGAAATACCACCTCAATCAAAGTTTTGACAATTACTAAGCATGTCAACTGATCATGAAAATTCATCAAGTATGTCATAAATGACAAGGAATAAGTAAGTACTTGACTGCTGAAATTGGCTGGGCTACAAAAGTTACTGACAATCACTTCCATAAATTATATGAACACATCCATCTTTTGACACAGAAGGTGTTTCCAGAGAGTGATGATTTCAGGCAAAGAACACCAAAGTTTGTATACCTGCTTAGGAATCACACTATATTTTTAATCACTGTTATGCCAAAGCATTTCAGAAAATGGCTCATCTGTGCTTCTACAGATGAAAAACATTTGCCTCTGAAGCAGATGGACTTTCATAGGACTTTTCCACATATAGGAAATTTAATCAAATCAATTTTGAACACCTATATTTCTTCTCTGGGTTACAAAAAGTCATGTGTAGGTAACAAAGAATAATGTAACCCAAGGTGTACTTATATATTGTAATGCAGCTGTACCTCCATCAAGGCATTAGAGAAAGATATTATAAATCAAATCCTGTGTGGTTTGTTCAGGTCACTTGAATTCTGGTGACAGGTTTGCTGAATTTGCAATTCAGGAATTGTTCTCAGGGCATTACTACACAGGCCAAGTAAAGGGTGATCTTAACTGTGATTTTCTTTGTTTTTGATATTTTAACCTTAAACATAATTTTAAAAAAATTTAAAGACAAAAACTATGTTTTTGTCGGTTTTGTGTAACTTTAACTCAGAATTTTGTAGTTATCTTTTTCTTTCAATGTATCTCCAAAGTGTTTGCAAAACTTTAATGCTTATTTTTTTAATATGAGTTTACAACCCTCAACACATGCCATTGAGCTGGAGTTCCATTAGCTCCATCTGAAATTTCATTTGGGAATTTCACTGGGTCCATCTAAAAAAAATAAGATCAACTAGAGGGGACTACCCTACCTCTGCAGACCTTACAGCAGACTATAGGAAGGAAGCCCTGATCTAGCAGACTTAAGTGGATTACCTAAGGCCTACAAGAAAGGAGCTCCAATGGGACCAACTTGTTTAGGACCTCCACCTGGTCTGAGGCCCCTGTCCATTGCCAATTTAGATACATGGAGTTTCCCCTCAATGAGACCTTTAAGCACATAAAGTGTTCAACTTGGAAAACGTCATGCATTTCTAGTGGTAATACTTCGGGTTTCTGAGCAAGCAGTATATCCCCCACCCCTCCTGCAGAGCAAAGGATATCCATAGGAATGTCTGGAGTTGCTGTGAGGCCTTCTACCCCGGCCTCCTCTTTCTATAGTCCTTCTGAGGTCCAGAGGAAGGTAATCCAGAGATTCACAAGTATTAGGGGGAAGCAGCAGTTACAATACACTTAAATTTTACTCTCACTTTCCATTATAAACTCATTGTATCAAAACCAAAGCCTCTCTAGCTTTTTTATTTATATTTTAAATATACTCCCCAACCTAAACCTTATTCTGAACCCAGGGTGATTCTTTTAGCTGTCAGTGGTACTGGCCAAGTATTTCCAGAGATGCCCTAGGAATCTCAAGTTCCGATGCCCACAATTCAAGAAGGATGTTGATAAATTGGCAAGGGTTCAGAGAAGAGCCACGAGCATGATTAAAGGATTAGAAAACATGCCTTATAGTGATTGAGCTCTATTTAGCTTAAAGTGAATCATAGAGTTAGAAGGGACCACAAGGGTCATCTAGTCTAATCCCAGCGAATAGAAGATTCAGAGATGACTTGATTATAGTCTATAAGTATCTACACAGGGAACAAATATTTAATAATCTATCAGAGAAAGGTATAATATGATCCAATGGTTAGAAGCTGAAACTAGACACATTCAAACTGGAAATGGAGGTGTTAATTTTTTAGCAGTGAAAATAATTAAGCATTGGAACAATTTACCAAGGACTGTGGTGGTTTCTCCATCACTGTCCATTTTCAAATCAAGATTGGATGTTTTTCTGAAAGATCTGTGCTAAGAATTATGTTGGGGATGTTCTATGGCCTGTGTTATACAGGAGGTCAGACTAGATGATCATAATAGTCCCCTCTAGCCTTGCAATCTACGAATTAAGAGTATGGTTCAATCTCATACGATCTTCTGCACTGGCCCTGTCTAGTAGGCCCACTGGTCTGTTTCTTAGGCCTTGTCTATATGAACAGGTAGTGCACAGCAAGCTGGGGTATAAATCTAACTCACGCTAGCCTGGCATGTGTGGACCCTGCTGTCGTGCATTAAAAGTTCCCTAGAGCACTTTGATCGATTCACATTTCAAAGCAGCATAGATCAAAGCGCACTAGAGAGCTTTTAGTACATGACAGCAAGGTCCGCATGGATAGTTGGCGCATGGCAGGCTAGTGCAAGGTAGATTCACCCCCCAGCTTGCCGTGCACTAACTGTATAGACAAGCCCTTGGACGTGAGGTCGAGTATCCGTTCTGTTTTCATTCCAATCACTGCCTCTCTTTTTCCATAGCCTTTATCCTTATTCTCAACTCATATACTCTTACTGGTGGCACAAGTTATTCTTTTGACCCATTTCCAGGCCTGCTGCAAGCATATAAAAAGCCATGCCAAACAAAGAGCAGAGCTTATACTCCCAAATTCTTGCAAGACCCAAGCAGAAAAAGTACCAAATGGACAAAGGTGGATCAATGTGCAGTCATGTCAGCTTGAGGGCCTACATATAAAAGTAGGTTTTGAGTTTCAAAGGGGATGGAAAAGAATGACAAAGTAAGAGGCTGCATAAGAGCACAGATCATATATGGTCTTTTCATGCTAGAATAATCTCCCGTGCTCTGTAATGACCTATCAGCCAAGGCTTCCTCATTTCTTCCTCTTCTTCCTCCTAATTAAAATATAAAATACATTCCACTATTTTTTTTCCCATGTTACAGATTGGATAAACCAAATTTGACAGCACTGAAGAAAACATTAGGGAATTTTACATTACATGATGGTTTGCTAATGGGCCAGCGAACATCTCTGATGGCTTACAGATGAAAACACTTGTTTTGTTTCCTTTCACTCTCAAAATGCTGTCAAAAGGACTGGCAATCAAATCACTTATGTGGATGTGTGTCAAAAACATGCCTGAGCCAGGTACAATATATATACTTCAGCAGCAAGATTCACCTGAAATGACATACTAGATTTTCTGAACAAGGTCAAAAGAGATGAGATGCAGCTAAAGTATTATTTCCAAACCATTTATGGTGTGTGCGCGCATTTTAAATTCAAATATTATACTAGAACAAATGTGTGTGCACACACACATTTGGTTTCATAAGACAAGGTCTAGATTTAACACACACACACACACACTTTCCAGTACGTACAGCAAAAGACCCAACGTCTTAAAAGTGATTGTAAAACTATATTCCATATGCACCATATCACAAGGTTTAATAATTGCTTAACAGTTCTCTTCATCTCTATGAACCATTTCTGCATGGTCACCGACTTGATGATAAAATAAAAACTGGGCTGGCCCAGTAAAACTAAGACATCTCCAAAAGATGCAGTTTTTATAATAGGAAAGCATATAATTTCATGTGCAAGTTTCCTTGGTTACCAGAATCACTAGAAGGTGGATGGTTTATAAACTTCCTTTCAACTATTTAAAATAACATTTTCCAGCAAATGTATGAAATTAACTATCCCCTTTATTTTTACTTTTTAAAATAAGCAGCTATCACTTTTCTACACATGGGAATATTGGTTATTTAAAGCTAATGTTATTGGCATAACAGAGAAACAAAGACACAATTATGAAAAAGCAAAAAAGCATTTACATTTTAAACACGTTGGCTGACTTTATTTTACCAATCTGCATAAATCTGAAATCACAGTTCTTTGGATCACCTGGAGGATGTGTAATATTGTATCGCTCAATAATCTCACTGCTTTCCTTTCCATATAAGGAGAATTATTTTTCTGTATACATGCAGTGCTTTATTATGTGCAATCTTGGGGGGCGGGAGAGTGTAATCATATATCCCCATTAAGACCATTAAATCATATAGCCATTAAGGGACCTCAATTAGTATTGAAAACACATACATATACATAATGAAGAAAAGCATTGTTAAAAAAGTTAATTGACAAGAGAGAGACCTACTTTAATCCAAGTTTTCCCAAACAACAAAGCAAATAACCTGAAACGAATTATAATGGGAAGCTACCTTCAACCTTCACTATGGAGGGACATCACATCAAGTCATAATTGGCACTGGATTGTCACTCACGGGGAGGCTCACAACAATGCATTGTACATGGCTCTGTTGGTTCTTTGTTTGGATTCCCCTGATTGTCTGTGAGCATATTAAATCCAATTAACAGTTTAAGAGCAAAAAGAAGAACAGGAGTACTTGTGGCAAGTATCTAGACTTCTCTATGAAACTGAACTAACAGTTTGGATGGAAACCTGATCCCATCCCATGACATTGATACCTGATATTGTACAGTCAGTTCTGAATGCTCTGGGAGCCCATCCTGTAGCCTGGACCTAGAGATGATCTGCCTATATTCTCCACTCTGAAGATAGAGCTCCAAGGAGAGGGCTCAAATTACAGGCCCAGAAGAACCCTGTGCTCCAAAAGCCAGGTAGCGGGCAGAGTTTGGATTCAAATCAAACTGTGGGCCAAACTCACAGGTGGCAAGAACCTGAAATCTCCACTGACTTTATGCTCAGCCCTTCTGCTTTATGCTGAAAACCTGAACCCAGATTCACACAGTGTGTAAACAGGAAAACCTGTATGGTTTACAACAAATGGTTCCTTATGGTTTTCTCTTTGGCAAGCCATTGCTCCAGCCTACTACCCTACTACATAAAAAAAACCCACAATAATATTAAACTAGAATCCACCTTAAATTTACTAACTCAAGGAAAGGAATTAATGGGAAAATGACTGTACATCCTTAACCTATTCCTCTAGGTCATCAGTTCTCAACCAGCAGTACATGTACCCCCTGAGGGTACATCAACTCATCAAGATTAGTTGCCTAGTTTTACAACAGGCTACATACAAAGCACTAGCAAAGTCACTACAAACTAACATTTCATACAGACAATGACTTGTTTATACTGCTCTACATACTGTGCACTGAAATATACGTAAATATTTATATTCCAATTGACTTATAATTGTATGGTAAAAATGAGAAATTAGGCAATTTTTCAATAAGAGTGTGGTGTGACACTTTTGTATTTTTATGTCTGATTTTTGTAAGCAAGTCATTTTAAAGTGAGATGAAACTTGGGGGTATGCAAGTGAAATCAGACTCCTGAAAGGGGTACAGTAGTTTGGAAAGTCTAAGAGCCACTGCTCTAGGTGAAGGTATTTATTCATTGGGATTCAGTCCAACCCCCATTAAAGTCTAATTAAAGTACATCTTTTTTTCCCCTCTCCCCCACCACATTCCTCCATCCTGGGAATATGTGAAATTAGATTACATTCCTCTGAAATTTCCCAAAACACAGTAGTTCACCCAGACATCTTCTGCATCTAACTATGGAGAAAAAACCTTGTTATGCCCAGTAGTACTTATGTGGTTACTCTTAAATAGACACCTAGCACCTAAATTCAATCTCCATCCAATTTTACTCTATTGTACAAATCTCCAATTTTCTATATACAAAGTTATAAGAAAGAGGCACATGACTGGAAAGTTTTTTCTTACAGATGGCCTTTTTGGCAAATGCAGCTGATAATCATTAAAAACTTTGTTTTTTTAGGTCATCTAGTCATAGAGTTTAAAGCCTGAAGGGATCAGTAGATCATCTAGTCTGACATCCTGTATTTCACAGGCCACCAGCGCTCCCCAGCTCACACGCACTAAACCCAACAATCAAAATGAGACCAAAGCAAATGGGAGGGAAATGGTTAAATGAGATATACTCGGATAATCCTGGCAAGTGACCCGCACTCACATGCTACAGAGGAAGGACAAAAACTCTCAAGGTCACTGCCAATCTGACGGGGTGGGGTGGGAGATTGATTCTTTCCCAATCCCACATATGACAGTTAGACCCTGAGCACATGAGCAAGAACCAGCCAGCCAAGCATCAAAGAGACAGAATACTCAATGCCACCTCAGAGCAGTGGCCCACCCTGCCCAATGTCAAATCTCCAGCTGTGGCAGGCGAAATAGACAAAAAAGGAGTCTGTATCTTACACTCAAAATGTATATTTGTAAAACTATATTACCTGTAAAGAATATAAACACCAATATGAAAAGACATTTTTCATAAATTTTGGAGAGCAATATGAATTCACCTCGTAAATGAGTGTGTACGGCAGAAGGCATGGTGAAAATGTAAAATTCCTTCCATTTTAATAACACAGAACCAATCCTGCAAACATTTACTCCTGAGCATAGTGCTTCCTGCACTGAGGACGGAGTCCCACCAATTTTTGCACTTAAATTCATTAAAGTAGTAAGCAATGCATCCAGTAGCATGTGTTTGCAAGACTGGGCCCTAATGGGCCATTAGTCACACAGGAAAGGACCTTTAATGCCAAGCAACTCTCATGATTTCTTAATACCCTGAAAAGAGAGAGGAGTCTTTTGGACTGCCAGGGAACTGAACATGACAATTTTCCTTTTAAAGTAGAGGTGCAAATAAAAGAGGAAAGAAAGGGAAGAGACAGACACTGAAAACTCAACTTAAAAAAGGCCTGTCCAATTACTGTAATTTGCTTTGTTTCTATCTAGAATGACAACTTGTATATCAAGTTTAAACCCCTGAAAAATGAGGGTTTACAATGAAAATGCTGACAAATTCTTAACCACACAA
The DNA here is from genome assembly GCF_027887155.1 of Malaclemys terrapin pileata. Lineage (NCBI taxonomy): Eukaryota > Metazoa > Chordata > Testudines > Emydidae > Malaclemys > Malaclemys terrapin. The sequence goes on along the minus strand of NC_071506.1, from coordinate 25,579,161 downwards.
GCACTGCCAGGCACCGTTGATCCAAGGGAATTATAACTGGGAGTGAGCAGCTTTGAAGGAATAAAGATAAAAATTCCTTATGTTGCGCTAGTCACAAGGAACACTTATAGAACAGGCTCCACAAATGTCCATTATAAAAAGAAATTGAAAATAAAAATTTTTAAGTTTAAAGATTTTTTTAAATTGCAATTTTATTTTACTAATTAAATTCCCAGTCCTGCTGCCACTGAAATCAGTAGCAAACTGCCATCAACAAATAGCTGCAGGTTTGCGTGGGCATTACTTCCATTTTCATTATTGCGTCTGAGTTTGAGTGTTTCTGAAAAGCAATGCTGAAATGTCTAAAATGGTAGCTAACCAAGAGTCATACTAGCTCATAAAAATACAAGTGGGAAGCAGAAAGACAGTGTTTGACCTTTGAAACTTGCCTTCTTGTTACTGAGAGAAACCTCCAACTTTTTTTTGTTCAGCCTGCATTTTTAAAGAAATCACTGCACAGTTCAAATAAACCAACTGATCTAATTAGCAGACCACAAGCCACAGGACAGAATTCTCCCCCTTGAAAGTGTGTCTCCCTCTCCGCTGGCATCTAGGAGCACTGAAGCCCCACAAACCTGCTACAGAGATCAAGAAGGTACTTTGATTCAAAAGCTAGACATGATTAGATTTCCTGTCTATTTTAACCAATTTTTAAAAAGTGTAACATAAATACTTTTGGCATCAATTTTTTTTAAGGGAAAATGAATTGGACGCCATCTCACACCTTCCCCTATTCCCTTCCCCAGTATTTCAGCACATCCCCTTTATCAGATGGAAACGTGGCTCTGCAGCACACTGCTGACCTTTCCATCTGGGAAGAACAACCCATTCTGAGTGGCACACCAAATGCTTCAGTCAACATACAATGGGAGTGCTGCCATATACCATCTCTCTTCACTGAGCACAACCTCTCCCTTTTGTGGTTTGTGAAATTAGACCAGAGGTCTCTGCAGATTCCCAGAACAAAGGAAACACCTAAAAATCTTCTGCCCCAACAAGCTTTGGGCAGGACCAGTAACTTTCCCTAGGTTACTCTTACCCAGGGCACATGAAAACTAAATCAAGAGTCCCCTCGCATTTAAAAATGCGGATTGCATCATAAGTGAATGATGTTCAAACAAGAATAACTGCAGACTCTCCAATAAATACATGCTAAAATTAAGACATGGGCCCAAACTCTTCTGAACTTCAAGGATGTTCAAGGATGTTGAAATCTGAACCTGAACTTGAATTTTGCAATTTGAGTTGATCTCTGACCAACTACCGTATCTTCTTGATCCAGCTGTATCTCTCAGTTAAGAATAAGACTGGTAAATGGTAAAGTCATACCATTTAGCTGATCCAATAAAATTAGCCAGACTGGAAAGATCCTTTCTCAAATGTCTTCTCATCTTAGTTAGTAGATAACATTTTTAGGCTGCTAGGAGGCAGGGAAAACCTGACCTATTTAAATGACGTTATGGTCAAAGTTCAACTAACCTTGTAACACCTGCACCTGATTTAACTTGATTATTTTTAGTCCTTGGTTACTTGTATCTGCAACTGTTTGAGGATCTGCAATGGATTCAAAAATGTGGCAAGATTCCATATCCCCAAGGTCTGTCTCACTTCCTGAAAATTTCCCTCTGGGAAAGGTCTTTATTTTCAACAACCTTCTTATTCAAGCCAAATAAAAGCGGCTGTACACACTAACCTGCCAAGAAAGAAAAAAGGCCCAAATGATTTAGGACAGAAAGTCTGACGAGATTACAAAAAGTTTCCAAAAACTAATAACTTCCATGGAATAAGCTTTGTCCTACATTAGCTGAATGATTTGTTTTCCATGATCTCCTTCTGGTCTTTTTAAACCTCTTAAAAGCAGTACATTTTAGAGTGTAATTTGCTGTAGGTCTGTTAATTTTTGCTGAGTTATTCACAGAATTCACTAGTCAGAAAACTCTCCCTCTTCTTTCTCCCTGAAATCTACCTTTCTCTACATTCTTTTTATTAATTTTCTGTGGCTCTCCAGATTTACACTGAACTGCCATGGGAAAAAGCTACCCAGAATATCCTTTTAATAAAGCCAGGAAAAACAAGCTGGTATGTATAAAGCAAAAAGTCTAGTCTTTAGGGAAGACACTAATTATTTCAACATTGTACATGGTAAAAGCAGAGCACAAATAAAGCACACATTATACTGCATACAAATAATTCTTATCAGAGGCAATATGGTAAGAATAGAGTCCTAGAAGTGAGGAATCATAGATTTTATCCTACAATGGTTAATGACTTGTTGTGATAGGCAAGTCGTTTAATGACTAGATTGGACTAGAAGGTGCCTCAATTTATCCATCTTTAAAATGGTTATGGTACCCACCTGCTATACCTCCCAGGAGTGCTGTAAGACTTCACTAATTGTTTGTAAAACATTCTGAAATCCTCAAATGAGAGAAACACTAAGTGGAAATGAAAAGAGACATTCACCAGCTAGGGTTACCACCTCTGAAATGCAAAAAAAAGGCACCCCGCACACAAGGCAAGCCCTCCTCAACCCCAACCACAAAGCAACTCTGCAACCCCGCCCCCCCCCCCCTTCAATAGCCACTTATAGAATCTAGAGCAGTGGTGGGCAACCTGCGGCCCACGCCGCTTCTCGCAGCTCCCGTTGGCCGGGAACGGTGAACCACAGCCACTGGGAGCTGTGGGCAGTCGTGCAAATGTAAACAAACTGTCTGGTGGCCCTCCAGCAGATTATCCTGACCGGCCACAAGTTGCCCACCACTGATCTAGAGAGATAACAAATATAGATAAGAATAACATCACTGATAAACAGGTGTTTGTTTTATCAGTACATTTTGTTAGCCAGTCTGTAGTCTGTTTCGTTTAGCCAGTGCTCACTGAATGTGAGGTTCCTGATGTGAGCTTTTTTTTCCGGAGTGTAGTAGGATCACTCGCACTATCGCCCTGATCTTCCATTATTTAATATGCCTGGCACGTCTCCTCACTTCCACGTGACTCAAACCCTCACACTCTCATACATGGTGCACTTGCATGTTGGTGGGTAACAGTTTTGATCTGTTATCGCTTAAACTGCAGAAGTGGGAACACTGCAGCATCTTTAGCTGGACACAGACATTTAACATTAGATATCCCAGTGTTTGGTGATAATAATGCAAATCTTTAGACCCACATTAAAAAAATGCAGGAGTACTTGTGGCACCTTAGAGACTAACAAATTTATTAGAGCATAAGCTTTCGTGGACTACAGCCCATTAAAAAAATGGTAGATTAAATTATTTTTCTGACAACTGGCAAACCCATTAAAAAAATAACCACAGCCAGGCCAGTCAAATACCAGCTAGATGATAACCTCTCACCAGAGCACTCCAGCTTCTTTGTGCCAGTACAGTGAAGCAAAGCATAAACTTGTATTAATTGACTAGTTAAACCAGGTTTCTGGCTCCTAGCATTGCCACAGCACGCAGGTGAATTTGGCCCTAAGTGTATTATATAAACCATCACAACCCTATTAGGAACATCTGAAAAGGAAGATATATCACCAGTACAGTAGCTTGCTTGGTGACAGAACAGCAGTAGCATGAAACAGGACTACTGAGTGAGGGACCTAACTGTGCTCTCCTTCTACAGTGTAAATCAATAAATCAGTTTAGGTGAATGGTGCTACATCAGTTACACCAATGGTGTCCATGCCCAATATATTCAGCCAGGGAAAAGGCATTATATGTTGGGGAAGGCACTGGCATCCATATCCTTGTGAGGACAATGGCACTTCTCACCCTCTGCTAAGGGGACGGTGAGTTGCTTCCTAAGAGCTGTTGTAGTGGCAGTTGCAAGAGAGTGAAGTGGGTGAGGGAATAAGAGGGCAAGAAACGAAGAATGGCACTGAACTCAAACTAAAGCCATTGTACAAGCCCCGACATGCACGTGAACGCTGCCTGTGAGAACTGCTTGCCTCAAGCGGAGAGGCAGTACTCTTCTTGTTTTAGGGCATAACTCACCATCCCACAGCACCAGGGCGCTGCAGTAAGTTATTTATGAATGATCTGATGCACAAAAAACAACACACAACATCCAGTTCCAATTGCTGCACAAGAAACATAGCAGGAAAAGAAGCAGAAAAGTTAATTTACTTAGATTGTCATCTCTCATTTTAGTTATCTGTACAGGGCCATGCAAATCTACAGCACTGTATGAACAGCATGTAACAACTACTCATGACTGTCAATGGGTGTTTTAATCCACATTCAAAACCTAGCTATTCGCTTTCTCCCAAGTGGAACAAAAACATATGAAACTCCTATGCAACTACTGAAGTATGAACATTATATGTATGGCTTTATACCTGGAGGCCACAGTTCTGCTGTGCTAGGCACTGTGCAAACTGTATCACTGTATCAAAGAGGTAGTCCCAGAACCAAACAGCTTACAACTGAAGTTGAAGAGGAGAGACAACAGAGGGACACAAACAAATGGGGGAGGAGAGGGTGAGAAAAGCTGATCCTGTGATTCGGATCCTAGTCTAGGGTGACCAGACAGCAAGTCGGAAAAATGGGGACGGGGGTGGGGTAATAGGAGCCTATATAAGACACAGCCCCAAATATCAGGACTGTCTCTATAAAATCGGGACATCTGGTCACCCTATCCTAGTTTCAGACTAGGGTTCAGATCCCTTCTTCGCCAGAGACTCCCTGTGTGACCTTGGACAGGTCACTGAGTCCCTCAGTGCCTCAATTTCCCCTCTGTAAAATGGGGATAATACCACTGCCCTACTTCCCAGAATGAGGATAAATGCATTAAAGATTGTGAGGGACTCAGACACTATGGGAATGGCAGGGAGATTAAGTATCTGAGACAGACAGAGATAGGAATCACAAAGTAACAACAATGACACTGCCCAAGCATTGCTGAGTTTTGTATAGCCCTCACAGCAGAAAAGAGTTTAAGGAGAGATCTGGGAGAGGACAATAAGGGGACTTGGAGAAAAGATACACAAAAGAGCTTGTTGGAAAACTTGACAAATGAAGTAAATACACATACCAGACTTCTGAAACGTCATAGAATGGCTCAGATGAATTAATCTGAAAATGGCCTCTTTCATATATACCAACAGAGTAAAAAAAACCTGTTGTGCAACAGTTATGGTTGCTCAAATGCAACCGCTAAAATGCACTTGACAAAGGAAAGCATCCCAGGAAAGAAGAGAATTAGGCTCCTCAGCTTTATGGTACCTCACTCAGTTATTTCTAATACAGCAACCCAATATACTGGCCTTAAAAGATCTGCTTGCTGAAGACTGCACGCCCAGTTGTGCTAGTACAGTTTAAATGGTGAGCCAAAGCTCAAAGATTGATTTACCACTGGCAATTTGCTGGCCCACTATGCTATTTTCCACTGTGGTAGCCAGCTGAAGACTGGAAAATATTAATAAGGTGCTCAAGAGAGATGCAGCAATTCTGAAATATTCTGGTAACTAAGATGATTGGAAAGATGACTATAAGCTCTTTGGGGAAGGGACCATCTCTTGAAACTTCTGTGTGCTGCTGCAATAACAACCACCACAGGAAGGTGTGGAGGGCAGGACAGAACAACAGTCTTTTGATAAAATGCTTTATAGGGCAGTGGGAACTAAAGCTAAACCTACCCCAAAAATCCTTGAGTAGAGTAACATCACTTTTGTTTAAACCTTACAGTCATAAACTTGTTTCATTTTAGCTTCCCATAAAAGTTCCCACCATTAAGACCCAAACTTGCATGGTTTCAAATGCCCTTAAAAACCAACTGCCCAACATACAGTTTTCTAACTAGCACTCAACTCGCCTAGAAGCCCACAATCTCAGTCCATAATGAGGCATCTAAACAAGTGGCCTGATTTCCAGAGTGAAGTGTGTACCCTTCAGATCAAGTTTAGTTAAGGGGAAATACAGCTAACCTCCAGCAGAAGAGGGGAGGGGGATTTGGAAGAAGAATGGGTAGTGGCCACCAAGCTTTACATGGCAACTGATCACATAACCTTACAGCAGCATTCTACAAAAAACATGGAAACAGATTTCTAAATCTCCTGTTTGAAGCTGTGACTGAGGTTGTGTTTGTTTTACAGCCAAAAATGAGAGTAAATTAGAAGTATCAGCAGGGTAGCCGTGTTGCATCTGAAGAAGTGAGGTTCTTACCCACGAAAGCTTATGCTCCCAATACTTCTGTTAGTCTTAAAGGTGCCACAGGACCCTCTGTTGCTTTTTAGTAAATTAGAAAAATCACAAGAAAATCTAAAAGATTATTTATTGCCTGTTTTATACCCCTCGAAGCTGTCTGTTCCTCTGCATGCCTGCATTACAAAGGGATGCAATCAAAGAGGGGCTGGAGAAGAAAATGCATCATTCAAGGCCACCCCATCTATTTTAACACTATCCTTATGATCACTGTCATTGTTCAAAAGCATGTGTTCTTTATTGTAAAGGAAAGGTCAAGGAGAGAAGGGAAATCCTCTCACCCAGTGCCAGGAGGGTTTGACAGTTTCCATATTCAAATTTCCACAGGGTAACAAGCTTCATCTCAAAACCTTTCCTTCATCTCAGACAGAGGACGAGTTTTTGCTTGCAAGTGCACAGCTCAAAATGCAACCACATGTGCTTACCAGGAAGCGTGACTAGAGCAAAAATACAACCCAAATATCCCACAGAGCCCACGTGACCACAGGCTTCCAGTTCAGTTCCCCCCTTTGGTGCTGTCATAGCCACATATGGTAACAACATGACAAGTCTTCCTCGCTGCATCATGCCTAAGGTTTGCTCATCTAGGTGGTTTGTCTTCGGTGTAACCCAGAAAGATGCTGCTGCATTTGCAGGAGGTGGGAGCCGACTGGTTCCGTACTCACTGCAGGCAAAAAATGCCACATCATCTCTTCAGCTGCCCTAAGTTAAAATAATGGAGAAGTTTGTCAAAGACACTAGAAAGGGGGAAAGCACAGAGAGGAAATTCACAAGAAATCAAATCCCACACACACCCACAGAGACTGAATCTCATATTCTGATTAACTGCATCTGAAATCATTGTATCCAGCTATGAGGTGTTACTGCTAAACACAACAGACACCAAAATAAACCAGGACAAACAAACAGCCACAGAAGAAAGCCAAGAGGGGGAGAAAACAAACCCTCAGGGGAGAAAAATAAAAACCAGAGCAATAGTGTCATGGGAATTAGCTCTCATAAAATGTTCAGCATGTTGTAGTTTAATGCAAATGTAAATTTTACTTAAAATCTAATCAATTTATTTTGCTTGCATTTTTCTTAAATATACAAAACAAGCAAGTTTTTGCTGGTGGGCTCACTCAGCTATGAACATTATACTAACAGTATCAGTAAGATCAATCATGCGCTAAATTGCTACTGAAAATATACTCTCTCTTCTGGCTTTATTTCTCCACATGGCTGACCTGCTATTTTCTGCTATACATTCCTTACGTAAAGTGTAACTGCATTTCAAAATTGTATATGGCCTTATACCGGCCTTTGCAAAGGGGTCAACATAGAACATATTTTCTGTACTCTGATGGTATTTGCCTGTGATACTATGGTGGATATATATCTAAGTTAAAAACAAAAAACCCCAACCAATAAGATAATTGGATAGATAGCTAGATATTAGTTGGTGTTGTGTTGTTTTTTTAAACTTAGAAACTAACATGCAATTATGTGACTGAGTACTGTGCAGGAATGCATTAGCAGTGCTAGAGGCTGGGAGCTGCACTGTTGCCTACGATTCACTTTGGCCATCCCTACATTAAAGTAATAGAGTGTCATGACAGCCTTACATATCAGGCCCCTGGCACATCTCTGTAGAATGGAGAGGGGAGAAAATGCATTGGGTAATTACAGCCCAGACCTGGCAGCTCCTACTTGGAAACGGTTTTACAACCTTAACTGCAACATCAGATCATTTTATTCCACTTACAACTTTCCAAAGCTTTAACCTTCTGCTTCGGTTTCTGCCTGAAGGTGAATGAGCAAGATCCCACTCAGCTGTTTTTGAGATCAGCAAAAGTTGAAATAAATGATAACCACACTTTTAAAAGACATGGCTACCAACAAAATACGGCTGCCATTTGTAACTTGAAACACTTGAAGCTTGGACTTACTCCTCACGAAGGGATCGGGCCCCCCTGCTTGGCTTTGATTTACCATAGTTATGACTATTTGAGATCAGCACTCAAAAAAAACCCATACACACAGTGAACAGTTTTGTTACATCGACAGGGCGAAGAAAGATGCCCTGCAACAGCGTGTAGCTAGATAAGTGCACCCTTTCCAAAATCTGTTCTCTGTAAGTGGCGCTGACACTAAAACTACTGAACCAATTTTGGACTGCTGTGGTGCAACCTGGAACTGCCATTAAAGGTTTCCAGCTGTGTCAAGGGGAGAAGTATGGAATGAACATGGGTTTCAAGTGATTGGAAAAGAATTCTGCAGCAAGGAGTTTGGAAGCTGTGAGAGCATTTAAAATTCGCAGACCCTGAAACTACCTTAAAAGTGACCTGGAATTGATTTTGTTTTATTGGACTTGTGTACTTTTTGCTTCTTTATGATGTTTAAAGTAGATCTGAAAGTTTGCTGTTGCCTTGGTTATTTTTTTTTTTGTTTATTTGTTTTTGGTTGGTTGTATCTTTACTTTAGAACCATAAGGAATGTCTTATGTCTGGTTTCCCCTGGATTTTCCGGAAGTCTTTTGGGATTTCAGAGCAGTGTGACAAAGTTCCTCCTCTATCTTGGTGGGTCCTGCACTTATTGGTGGATTTTCTTGCCTCAGAGATTCACCATGTGGGTTGGGGAACAGCCCAGAGACCTTCCCCTCTGGAAGAGCCCACAGTCCAGGTCAATTGGGAGGTTTGGGGGGAACCCAGACCCGCCCTCTACTCCGGGTTCCAGCCCAGGGCCCTGTGGACTGCAGCTGTCTATAGTACCTCCTGTAACAGGTGCATGACAGCTACAACTCCCTGGACCACTTCCCCATGGCCTCCTCCATACACCTTCCTTATTCTCACCCCAGGACCTTCCTCCTGGTGTCTGATAACACTTGTGCTCCTCAGTCCTCCAGCAGCACACCCTCTAAGCTCCTTGCACCTCTTGCTCCCAGCTCCTCACACTCGCACCACAAACTGAAGTGAGCTCCTTTTTAAAACCCAGGTGCCCTGATTAGCCTGCCTTAATTGATTCTAGAAGCTTCTTCTTAATTGGCTCCAGGTGTCCTAATTAGCCTGCCTGCCTTAACTGGTTCTAGCAGGTTCCTGATTACTCTAGTACAGCCCCTACTCTGGTCACTCAGGGAACAGAAAACTACTCATCCAGTGACCAGTATATTTGCTCTCTACCAGACTCCTGTACCCCACTGGTCTGGGTCTGTCACAGTATATGTATTGTGAGTTTTCTCACTTTCATTAAAAGAATTGGGGTGTTTTACAAAGACGTCTCCTCTCCAGAATGTTTATTAGCCATTGAAGTTAAATGAGTGTTAACAAACAAGTTGTCAGCATTTTAAAAATCTCTTCTCCCCTCAACAGCTCAATTCTCTCGACACCTGTAATAATATCTATGACATTTGTGATAATTTACTAGGCCTCCGGACATCCTGGGCCCTGCCTAACAGTTTCCCACCATTGCTAACACTGGTGTTCTCACTTTGTCTCCCAACATTGTTAGTGGCTTCCACTATTAAAGGCATTTCTTGAAACTGTTTCACAAACTATCTGTGAGGCAGTTAAGAATAAATACAGGGATCACATCATCCACTGAAGAACTGCAATCATCATTGGGTTGGAATACAGCAGCTTACAACAGTATACAAGGAAGTATTACATCCAACTGAAGCTTGAGAGGTAACTTTATATAGGTATCAGGGGGTAGCCGTGTTAGTCTGTATCCACAAAAAAAACCAAGGAGTTTGGTGGCACCTTAAAGACTATCAGATTTATTTGGGCATAAGCTTTCATGGGTAAAAAACCTCACTTCTTCAGATGCATGGAGAGGTATCACTTATTATATAGGTATCAGTTTGAATTTGGGCTGACCCAGGATTAGCAACCCTGCTCTAACAACAAAAGATATCAAAGCATCTTTCATAACTCTAAGCACTCAGGACCTCACCACTGTATTCTTTAACCTCATGCTAGAGAATTTTTTCAGTACTGATTCAGAGGGCAAAATACTAAAATCATTTCCCACAACCAACAGATTGCAAATAATTTTGCAGTCCCTTGGTAGTCTCCCACCTTAGTACTAATCCAGCCTCCATACATTTACCTTATCAAGTCTGCTGTGATCACAACACAAAATAGGATGAAATAAGTGGATGACTCCCTTTTCACAAAGGAAGTGTTCAGAGAAAGAGACTGAGTCAGGAGTTCTGCTTTCTACTCCGGACTCTGCAGATGATGGTGTAATCCACATGCTTCACTCACCCATCTGCAACATCGGGACAATTCTTATCCACTTCAAAGGGTTCTTGGAAGGGTTATTTAATTAACATCTGCAAAGTGCTTTGAGATTTCTTGTGTGAAAGGCACTATAAGTGATTAGAACAAAACAGGAAACTACGATTACCATTAATATGGCAAGAAGGAGAAATCTGACATTTTAGAATAGCTCAGATAGCATTGCCACCCTATAGAGAACAATAGTTTCCTATGGGGGAAAAAAAATTCCCAGGAAACAGAAGTGAACAGGACATGTTGTAACACCTAATTATGCATTTCAAATCTACATGCCTATGCAGGCATATATATATATATGGCCCCTATTATACTATCCCAGCACCTCAATCATTGACAGAGTTTACTCAGATAACACCTCTTTGGGATAGGGAAGTATCACCCTATTTTACAGAGAGGAACTGAGGCACAAAGGAGTTTAAGTGACAAGCCCAAAGTCACAAAATTTTGTCCCTGAGCTAGGATTTGAACACAGGGCTCCTGAAGCACAGTCCATGTCCCTGTCTACTCTAGATAATTCTTCCTAGAAGATAATCTCCTGACTCCATCTCCTCACTGAAGAGCTTCTCCATTTTGATGTCTTTCCATAATTACTTAAATCGCTTTCCTTCTCACAATGGCCTATATTCTTGGAAACATCACAGAATGCTATTGTGAATACTATTTGCGTTTGCATTGCTATTCGCAGGTCCCCTCTGCAATTCTCATCAGATCCCATAAGCCAAAATTACATAGATATATACGTTTAAAACACATGTTTTTAAGGAAGAAAATAATATCCCAAGCAGTTTTTCCCTCAAGCCTTGGTCACTGAGAAAAAGAAACAGTAGACCCAACAACCAGCTTTGTATTATGGATACAGAATACTAGGAAATCTGGTAAATCCTAAAGAAGTGATTTTCAAAGTGTTCTCTGAAGAACACTGGTAGGTGACAGAACACTTACTGATAGTCCATGGATGGTCAGGCAGAGTGGATGAATATTAAAAAGGTTGTAATCAGATTTTTGTTTTAAATTGGAATTCTTTTATTTGAATTAAATACAGGCTTACTTTTAAAAAAATAAACCTATTTAAAATTACATTTGAAATTGTGACAACCTATATTAAGGTCTAATCTATTAATCCCATTTAAATTAATTAAAAATAATATTAAGCAGTACGTTTGCTGCCATGTTTTAAAGAAAATTAAATCAGTTCATTCAAATTTAAGAAACCAACAGGCAGTTGAAAATGCAGAAAAGATTGTTTTCCTCTCCCAAACTATGAATACAAATGGGGTGTCAGAGGATGAGAGCTACTAGTTCTAAAACCTTGAAGGACAGAGTGACCTAGAAACAATCAGTTCAATTCACTAGCTACAGATGTTTTCTTTGTTTAATAAATGTTAGTTTATATGCAAAACATGTTTTGATAAAACTTTTTTTCTTATGTATCGAGCACCTCAAGGTAGTTTTATTTAAATAAAAACTATTTTAAAATGTTTTTGTGCATTTAATTGAATTTTAATTTCCATCCAAATAGAGTTGGACACAAATCACATATAAAAATTAATCATAATCTGGTAAATAAGAAATGTATCATTCACCATTTTCTAACAATGTAAAAAAATTAAGAATCTGAACAAATGTGAATTAAGTATATAGTTGCTTAAATAAACTTACATAAATATATAGTCTATCCTCCTGGTTAGCAAAAACAAGGACCAAATTTAGTGTAAAGAGTATTTATTTATTACAATATTTTTATACTGGCAAAAGCCTTAGTGTAGGCAGACACAGTTACATCAACATAAGAGTCCTTTGGCTGGTAGAGCTTATTTTGTTTGAGGAAATACTTTCAGCTACAAAGCCAACTACAAAACTCAAAAAGAAGACATTTCTTGTCTTTTCAATTTTCTTATAAAAAGAAGACAGCAGAATATAATAATTGTGCCATCTAATTTCTCTGTGTCAAGGCTGACCCTGCTCAATGGCATGCACATGCTTATTATTCACCCGATCACGTTGTGACGGGTTGGATCACAGAAACCCCATTGGGAGCTGCCACCCGATGTGCAAAGACTACCCCTGCTTCTGTTTTCCCTGCCAGCTCAGGACTCCAGCACCCTGTCTTGCTGAGCCAGACACTCCCGTCTGGCTCCAGACACAGACCCAGGGTCTGAATCACTTGTCCCAAAGCTGCAAGTTTATCTGAAAACAGCTCACAGGAGTGTGCTTGTCTTTAGCACTCAGATGCCCAACTCCCAATGGGGTCTAAACCCAAATAAATCCGTTTTACCCTGTATAAATCTTATGCAGAGTAAACTCATAAACTGTTCGCCCTCTATAACACTGAGAGATATGCACAGTTGTTTGCTCCCCCAGGTATTAATACATACTCTGAGTAAATTACTAAATAAAAAGTGATTTTATTAAATACAGGCAGTAGGATTTAAGTGGTTCCAAGTAGTAACAGACAGAACAAAGTAAGTCACCAAGCAAAATAAAATAAAATGCGCCTATTTATGCCTAATCAAGCTGAATACAGATAATCTCACCCTCAGAGATGCTTCAGTAAGTTTTTTCTCAGACTGGACACCTTCCAGGCCTGGGCACAATTCTTTCCCCTGGTACAGCTCTTGTTGCAGCTCAGGTGATAGCTAGGGGATTCTTCATGATGGCTCCTCTTCTTCCTTGTTCTCTTCCACCCCTTCATATATCTTTTGCATAAGGCGGGAACCCTTTGTCCCTCTGGGTTTCCACCCCCCCCCTCACTGGAAAAGCACTAGGTTAGAGATGGATTCCAGTTCAGGTGACATGATCACATATACAGGAAGACTCACAGGTAAATACAGCCATCTGCAGACAATGGGAGTCTGCAAGATTCCAAACCATCCTTAATGGCCCACACTTTACATAATTACAATAGGCCCTCAGAGTTATGTTTTATATTTCTAGTTTTAGATACAAGAGTGGTACATTTCTACAAATGGAATGATCACACTCAGTAGATTGCGGATACAGACTAACACGGCTGCTACTCTGAAACCTGTCATTATGCAAGGCACTGCATTTAGCCGTATGGAGAAAGCACTTTATATGCATCCGAAGAAGTGGGCAGTAGCCCACGAAAGCTTATGCTCTAATAAATTTGTTAGTCTCTAAGGTGCCACAAGTACTCCTGTTCTTTTTGCGGATACAGACTAACACGGCTGCTACTCTGAAACTCAGTAGATTATAAGCTTTGTAATGATACCTTACAAGAGACCTTTTGCATGAAGCATATCCCAGTTACATTATATACACTTATATTTTTATAAAACCATATAGACTGCATAACGTCACACACGTGTGTACAAAAGTTATCATTCTATACTATGTACATAGACCTGAATCTCAACATAACCACGTTTATATCTAGTGAGGATTAGAGAAGCTTATGTCAGATGCATTTCAAAAGAGAACGTAAAGGAATATTTCTGATGATCTTCTCCTATGTTTTCCCGGCCTTGAGTCTGTGCTCCAGCACCTGAAGATCACGCTGAAAAGCACAGATGTAAATATGAACAAATGCTTCAGTTACATTGCACAGAAGAGGATAAGTACTTTGAAGTCTGCAGGTCTCTAGTTCTGATGAACTGCTTGTTGTTCAAAATGTCCCTAAATAGCTAAGCTAAGAAGCCAAACGGCTTACTCGCTCTATCATCGCTCTCTTTGCAGGCAGGTAGGAGGGAAAGTGAACCTGTTCAAGGGAAGGATTGGAAAGGTGCACATATCTAAGCTCTAAAAGAATCCTTTTAACTGATGTACTGCCAGGAAATTCCCTTCAACAGAACACTAAAGAATTGGTAGAATTAGAATCTTCTCATAAAGATGATTGAAACATTCCTATCTTCTGTCTGGTGCCAAAATCTTTTAACTCTGGATGCACAAAAATGCAATAAAATTCCTTCATTCAAAAGCATAAGAAAGATGCCAGACTTTCTTCTGCATATTAAGGAGGCCTGGATACTGAAGCATGCATTGCTGTAATCCCCTATGAACATCACATCTTCTGTGTCCTGTTCGGTCCTGAACATGCACCCGCACCCCACATAAGCACGCTGGCATCCTCTCTCACATATACACATGCACGCTGTTAGTTAAAACTTCTTCCCAGCCCTGCTTCACCGCACACACACACACACACACACACACACACACACACGCACGCACACCTTGTTTTACGTTGGCAGAGGACAGCTTAAACCTTGTTTAAAACAGGAATGATTGAGAGGAGGTGCATACCTCTGACAGCAGACTTGTTGCTCTGACATGTCCAGAAACAAGCTACATCATCAGTTTCGATGCCTGATAGGAAAACTGCACGGTCCCCTGCCTGGGTGAACAGAAGGTCTGATCTCTTCACCAGACAGTGTCTGTTCATCTAGGAGACTCAGATTTTCTTCCTTTTCCCAAAACATTTCAAGTCAAGGAGGCCATTTTACTGCCTCTTTATCTGGGCCAGAGGCAGCAAGCTGCACAGAGGAATCAGTCTGTTCAGCAGTGAGACACTTATCTCAGCTGCATATTGCCTGCTTTATTCTTTGGGAAGTCCATGAGAAGGGTGTTACAGAAACGCAAGTGACTGAGCAACTGAAATGAGGACACTTAACATTTCAGCTCCTTCAGATTTTCATAGTACGGTCCCGGGGTAAAACTCATCCCGGTGCAGCTGGCCAGCACAAGGCCCAGATGCCACTAAGTGCCACTTCTGCAATACTTTAAGGCTTTAAGTGGGATTTAAGCCTTGTCCTTGTGCTGCACAGGGGCAAATTTCACCTCCTGTGGCAAAAACCTCTATTCCAGAAGTTCACCATTTCCCTATGTAGCCCAGAACTACTGCTCTTCAGAACAGGGAGTTTTATCTGTTTGGCAGAGCTGACAGTACAGCACCAGACACATTTATGGTGCTCTACCATAATAGATCATCACTATCAAGCAAACAACAGCACGCTTCCAAGAAATAGCCAATTAATGAGAAGCTGCAGCTTCCTGCAGCTGTGCCAGAGAGGCTCTTTTTAAAACTCTAACCTTGCTGTAATGGGAACTGTAATAAGGCTCCAAAATTCAGTCTTTTTAATCAAAATTAGAAATCTGAAGGAGCCCTGCAGAGCTGTGTTGGAGAGAGGAAGAGAGCTAATAGGCTCTGGCTACTTTTGCAAGGAAACGGGAGAAAGATACAAATAATCCCCCCCGACATCTTGGGGATGCGATCCCAGCTTTGCACCATTTGGAGTCAGTTCTCAGGCAACCACCCAATCAAATCATGGCTTTGAACAATGAGTGAATCTGCGTCCAAACCCTCTCCTGCTCCGCCCCTCAACCCTCCAGCAGCCTCCTGGAGGAAAATAATGAAATGTACAATATATAACCTGCCAGTTAAAACCACAGCTCTGTGTGTGGGAAAATCGGCACAGAGAATTGTTTTAACTCGCTTGTTTGCTTTTCTTTCACTGCGGGAATGGAGGGAGGGAGGAGAGTAGGTTGCTGTAATCTCGTATGCCAACTAATCACTGAAATATAACAGCTACAAATGAGGTTCAAGTTTATATTTTAGCAGGTGAAACAATGAAGCATTAAGCAAAAGGCAGATGGAAAATTTCTAACTTCTAAAGACAGTAGGTCAAATTCTGTTCTCATTCACAATGGGATGTATCTGGAGCACTCATCGATTTCAAAGGAATTCACTCTGGTGTACCCACAGAACAGAATCTGTATATTTATAGTGGTGACGTGCACACTGGTTAACATTTTCAAAAGCGCTTAAGTGATTTAGGAGCACAAGTCCCATATAAAGTAAATGAGATTTGGGCTCCTAAATCGCTTGGGCACATTTGAAAATTGTATTTTACTCAATGTAATCACTAAACCCCATTCAGAGTTATCAACCTTTCAATGGTTTCTGTCTGAAAGATGAAGAGTCTTACTTACAACTGGGGAGGGAGGTGGGAGGAAGGACAGGCTAGCCATCTCCTTTCCCTCTTGCTACCCCTCCTTCCAAGGTTAATGGGTTATAGCATTTTTGCTGCTCCTCAAGTCAAAAACAGCTACATTTTTCAAAAGCTCAGCTCTGCTCATAACTTCAACAACATCCAGTTTAAATGATCCATCTGGGCAACCTCTCTTTCGATCTCTACATCTGAATAACCATCACAAGGGTCTCCCAAATCAGACACATATGCAAAAGCAAAATCTCCATCTTGCACAGGCAGAGGAAGCTCTGCTAGACATTTTAGCATTAAGGCAGGGCAGTCAACTTGCTATTGGCCCTAATTAGCACTTCTGCGAACTGTTTAGAGAGTCATATATTCATAGTTATAGATTTTATGGCCAGAAGGGACCACTATATTTTCTAGTCTGACCTCCTGTATAACACAGGCCATTAAATATCACCCACTTACCCCCATATTGAGCCCCCAAACTTGTGTTTGTCTAAAGCATAACTTCCAGGAAGTCATCCAATCTTAATTTGAATGCATCAAGAAATGGAGAACCTACTCTTCCCTGAGGAGTTTGTTCCAATGGATAATAATTCTGATTGTTACAAATTTGTGTCTTATTTCCAATTTTAATTAGTCTGCCTTCAGCTTCCAGCCATTGGTTCTTGTTCTGCCTTTCTCTGCTAGATTAGAGTCCTTTAGTAGCCAGTATCTTTTCCCCATGGTATTCTTTACCTGTAGCCAAGCAAAATTCAAAAGGGTGAAATTCTCTCCTACTTTCAAAAATAAGAAAATGAAAACTCATCTGAAAGCCAAAAGCCCCACTGATCAGGACAGCAAAGGCTACAGCAAAAATAGGAATTTGCTTTAGAAAAAAAGATCTGCTCCTTTTACCCGAACAATCTTTACTCAGGCCCTAACCCTGTATCAACATCTGCTAGCACAGTCCCTCATGCACATTCAGTTACCATCCAAGGCTTATTAGAAAAAGCACAATTAATTTCCTTAGGTGTAATTTTGGTTTCTTCTGAATTGGATTCATCAACCGGGACTGATGTCATAACTCATGGCAAATAGCAAGGAACAATCATCGGCGGTTTCCCTCCTGTTCCTGAACTTCTCTGCAGGCTTTGTGGATCGATGCAGGTTCAGGGCTCTGCTCTGGTCCCTACAACCAATTTGCCAGTGAAGTGCTGGGCAGCCTCCCAGTGGAGAGGCAAAGACAGGTTGGAGTCAGGTGTTGAACTGCCTGGCACAGCAATCACTGGCTACCGGAGTATGTGAGAAGTCTCTGAACTGAACACCGCTGCTGGGCAATGGAAACGTGGAGAATCTCTGGTGCTAAGGGAATTTGGAATTTACCCCCAGCTGCGAACTCCATTCCAAATGCAAAATTCCTGGGTGGGGAAGAGGGAGGGAAGCTCATTTCACACAAGAACATAATCCCTTGCAAAAGGCTCTTTCACAGGTAGCAGAAGTGGAAACATCTGCTCTCCTGCATGGGGACAAAGCCTGGGAAGGGCACAGTCAGTGTGAACAAGGCAGCAGGGACAGTATCCCATTCCCATAACAAAACCCTCTGCCTCTAGTCTGCTGGACTGGAAGACACACACAGGCAAAAGTTGTAATCTCTAACACAAAATAAATCTTTTCTTCACCCATCTAAATGTTGCTCAGCTACAGATACAAGAATATGAAGTCAGTGAGACTTTGCATAGGTGTAGGGCCAGCACTGACTGATCCCAAGGCAGAAAGGAAGCCTCAAAACTCAAGCCCTCTGTCATCTAAAATGCTGACTTTCCATCTTTGTGTTTTTTCTTTTCTGTTTAATTGATCTCTGCATTTTGGTAGTGACAAAATGATAGCGCTCCTTTGGCATGCTACTGTGTTACTTGTTACTGTATTTTGTAGTCTAATAGCTTGTACGGCAGCTCTAGAACCTGGCAGGAGCATGAGAATTATTATATTATATGTTCCGCTTGGGAACGTGCAATATGCAAGGAACAGAGAGAATATAAATATGGCAGAGGACAAGCTGCCACAATAATTAGAGTATGCCCAAATATGCATGCTAAGCCCCACAACTGACATGACAATGGGAGGGCATGGGTATGGAAAGGAAAGTAGATCTGTAAGTGGTGCGTGTGTTTCCATCAGCACGTGCACAAGGATTCTCAGCACACATATTTCCGAGCCCCAATGACTCATTATCTCCAGCTATTGATCCATTAATTAAAAAATTCTGCAGGAAATTACTTCCTCTTTGTAGGTCTACACTGACCCAGCTAGTGCAATTTTAACAGGTCACACACATGCTGCAAACATCTCTTACCACTTTCATCAGGTCATTCCTTGCAATACATTATTACCTACCATTCACATTCACTATTTGATCCACTGCTGGGATCTCATTCTCTCTTTGTTTGAGGATACTTTTTGAGGGGGAGGGGGAGAGGACTAGTAACAAAGGTCGGACTGAAAATACACAAAAGCCAGGAAACTCAGAGTTAAGGCTGAAAATGTGTGCTGACACTGCAGCATTATCTCCCACCATTAAGCCTTTTCTGGATCTTTTGGCACAAGTGCCAGAGTTAAGGCCAGGGTGTCAGCAGAGATTTTCAGGCTTCCTGATGAATTTCTTTGCTTAAATCAAATGCTTAATGTCACTTAGACATACTATTCGTTAACACCAAATCAACCTTTAATGAAAATTGTGCGCACACACACACTTATATATATGCCATTAGCTATATTCTTCGCAGTGGCCGTGAATTCTGTATGAGCAAACTTGTAAAGTCCCAGCTATCCAAAATGGACACAGAGGCGGAGTAAGCAAGTGGCTGGATGGTACTGACAAACAGACCAGAGTAACCATAGCAATCAAAATTTCACAGAGTAGTGTCATATAGCAAGTATCGGTCTCTCCCCTCCAGCCTGAAATCAGGAGAAAAAAGGTTGTGTTTTTTTAAAAATGGATTCTGAAGCTTCACTGTAGAGCAGTTCCACAGGAGGTTGGCTACAAGCTGGCATTGGAGGTTTCAGACTGTACTGTTCTATGGTATTGTAGAAAACAAAGCGCGCGCGCACACACACACTTCAATCTCAAGGTCCTTTAGTTATGGAACCTGGGCTCATAGAAGTTCCGCTGATTTTATTCCATGAAACAAAAATGCTTTACCAGACTCACAAAACGTATCCTACAGATGACAATATTTGGCCTAGATCACAGCAACCCTCACTGAAACTGATGATGACTTACTGAGGTGAGTAAATCCATTTAATTTTTCCAGAGTAAGAGCTCATAATCATGGTGAATATGGCTGGTGTATTTTACTCCCTTATGTTTTGCATATTTGAGCTTATGAGGAAACGTCATCAACTAATAATTTGAAGGAAGGTTCAATAAAACAGTTCAGTATTCTCAAGTTCTAATTGTCACAGGGTGATGATCAAGAGCAAATTCTGATTAGCAGCCTAATGAAAATGAGAACCTGGCTCAACTGCGAGTATTGATTAACTAGTGGGAGCCACCAGTTTTAAAGGGCAAGACTGTTGCAGTGTAATACTTACTGTGTTACACTATATAAGGTGGACACCTTTTACTGAGGCCTTGGCTACACTTGCAGATGTACAGCGCTGTGAGTTAAACCTGACTTCGCGCAGCTGAGTAGGGAAAGCGCTGCAGTCTGTCCATGCTGACAGCTGCCCAGCGCACTGTCGTGGCCACATTTGCGGCAATTGCAGTGCTATTGGGAGCAGTGCATTATGGGCAGCTATCCCACGGAGCACCTTTTCCCATTCTGGCGCCATGGGTTGTGAGAAGGGGAGTGTGGGTGTGGGGGGTCCTGTCCCAATGCCCCGTGATGCATCGCTTCGCATCCCAGAAAGCCCTTTGTTTCTGTCCACCTTTGGCACCATCTTTCAACGGTTTCTGTGCAGCACAATCTGTCTGCGGGAAATGGAGTCCGAACTGCTGAGGCATATGCTGACGAGTCTCGCCAGTACGTCATGTTTGGCTGTCGAACTATTCCTTAAGATCCAAAAAAAGAAGAACAGGAGTACTTGTGGCACCTTAGAGACTAACAAATTTATTAGAGCATAAGCTTTCGTGGACTACAGCCCACTTCTTCTAAATTTGTTAGTCTCTAAGGTGCCACAAGTACTCCTGTTCTTCTTTTTGCGGATACAGACTAACACGGCTGTTACTCTGAAACTTAAGATCCAAAGTGACAGTGAGAGTGAGGAGTCCGACGATGCTATCGAGCCGCGTAACGTGTACGACACGAAATTGCTTGTGGCATTCACGGACATGTTCAGCACCGTGGAACGCTGCTTTTGGGCTCGGGAAACAAGCACCGAGTGGTGGGATCACATCGTCATGGAAGTCTGGGATGATGAGCAGTGGCTGCAGAACTTTCGGATGAGAAAAGCCACTTTCATGGGACTGTGTGAGGAGCTTGCCCCCACCCTGCGGCGAAAGGACACGAGATTGAGAGCTGCCCTGCCAGTGGAGAAGCGGGTAGCTATTGTAATATGGAAACTGGCAACTCCAGACAGCTACCAGTTGGTCGCAAACCAGTTTGGAGTGGGAAAGGCGACCGTTGGAATTGTGTTGATGCAAGTTTGCAAGGCCATTAATCGCATCCTACTCAGAAGAACCATGACGCTGGGTAACGTGCAGGAAATAGTGGATGGCTTTGCACAAATGGGTTCCCTAACTGTGGAGGGGCGATAGATGGGACGCACATTCCTATTCTGGCATCACTCCACCTAGGATCCGAGTACGTTAATCGGAAGGGATATTTCTCTATGGTTCTCCAGGCGCTTGTGGATCACCGTGGGCGTTTCATTGACATTAACACAGGCTGGCCCGGAAAGGTGCATGACGCACGCATCTTTCGGAACACTTGGCTGTTCAGAAAGATGCAGGCCGGAACTTTTTTCCCAGAGCAGAAGATCACGGTAGGGGAAGTTGAAATGCCCATTGTGATCCTTGGAGATCCCATTTATCCGTTAATGCCGTGGCTCATGAAACCCTACACAGGGAGCCTTGACAGCAGCAAGGAACGGTTCAACTACAGGCTGAGCCAGTGCCGAATGACTGTGGAGTGTGCCTTTGGCCGTTTAAAGGGCCGCTGGCGATCTCTGTATGGGAAGCTGGACTTGGCCGAAAACAGCATCCCCGCGGTTATATCCGTGTGCTGTGCCCTCCATAATATTTGTGAAGGGAAGGGTGAAAACTTCACTCAGGCATGGACCTCTGAGGTTCAACACTTGGAGGCTGAATTTGCACAGCCAGAGAGCAGGGCTATTACAGGGGTCCAGCACGGGACTGCAAGGATTAGGGATGCCTTGAGGGAGCAATTTGAGGCTGAAAACCAGCAGATATATCTGGTGCCCTGCCCGGGAGTGAAGTGCAGTAGTTCCAATCTTTAGGAATCAGTGTTTGCTAAGCAGACTTGCAGTGCCTGTTTATTTCCTGGGCTAAGGAGTCTTTTACTTTATGCAATAATAAAGAAGGTTTTCAAGCCAAAAAATCCGTTTATTGAAAAGAAAAAAAAATTATTCATTGGAAAGAAACAAGGGGGTGGAGTGGGGAATGGTACAATCACAGATTCGCGTATGTCCTGTCTGGTGTGCTGTGCAGTGAGTGCTGCACTTCAGGACATCTATACTGCATAGTGATGGGGGTTGAGTGCAGAGGGTAAGGGTCGTGGTTTTCAGGGCTGGGTAGTGAAGATACTGGTGTTGGAGGCAGCAGGTGGTGTGAAGAACACAGAAGTTGGGGAAAGTGGGTTGGAGGTGACAGTGGGGCACAATGGAAAGAGTTTTGGGACAAGGGCTGTGGGGGGGGTGGCGTTTGCGGTACTGCTCCTCTTTCTGCATGGCTATCAGCTCCTGGATAGCGTCTGCTTGGCGCTCCAGGATGCTTATGAGCCTATCAGTGCTTTGCTGCCGGTACTCGGTGCTTTGCTGCTGGTGCGCTGCATTTTCCTGGTGGATCCTGCTTTCTCTCTCCCTCCAGTTCTGTGCTTTCTCATTCTCTTTAATAGATTGCTGCATCACTTCTTGCGGCATGTCTTCTTTGCTTTTTCGCAGTCTCTTCTTGAGTCTTTGCAGTCTCTGAGCAGGCGATAAGAGGGACGGCCGAGGTCTCAAGGTTGATGCAGCTGTATAGGCAAAATGCAACATTTAACAGAGGCAGCATTGTTTATACCTGACAGAATAATGATTCCCCCCACACTTAAGGAGTAGAAAACACACAGGGTCTACACAATAGCAAATTTTCCTGTCCGAAACAGAGCACACATATCCCACGGGACCTCAAAATGGTGAGTAAGGGGGACTGATTGTTTCAGGGCTGCACTGTCCTCTGGGTTTCTGTGCCTTGGGGAGAGCCAACAGCTTTAGGTGGCACCTACACTGAACACTGTCCCAACATTTTCCACAGGAGTTCGTCCTGGACGATATCTCGCTGCTGAGGGTGACCTGGAAAACAAGGAAGGGTCTTCTACTACAATGCAGCTTCCACCCTGGTCCATATGCAGCTTGCCTGTGTGCAGCAATGGTCCCTCCGCCCTTCGCGGCACAGTGGCGCAGACACAGCCTGGCTGGGAGAAGGACCACGGTGGCTCTCCCAATAAACCTGCGCAAGCGCATTGCACACATTCTGGATGAGACATTCGAGGAGATTACCAAGGCTGATTACCGCGATGTGATAAACCACATCAATGCACTATTCCGCATCTAGGCATGCATGCCTAACCCTCCTCTCCCAAAGAGCCCGCACCGAAAAAATCCCTTCCCGAAAAAAAACCCCGCTTACCGGGAACCTGCTCTTCTGTTTGTCCTCCACCAAGTACCAGCCGCTACGACTGGCTACCTTCCTCCTGGCTTGAGAAGAGCTCCTGGCTGCATGGCTCCAAGGATTCTGGGGTGTCTCCATCCGGCCCACCACCATCACTCCCGTTTTCCTCCTCCTCCTCCTCTTCCTCCTTCCCCCCCACACCGGCTCTGAAGTGTCCATGGTGGTGCTCGGAGTGGAGGTGGGGTTAACCCCAAGTATCGCATTCAGTTCTTTGTAGAATCGGCAGGTCGCGGGGGGAGCACCCAAGTGGCCGTTTGCGTCGCGGGCTTTGCGGTAGGCACTCCGCAGCTCCTTCACTTTAATCCTGCACTGCAGGGCGTCCCGGTCATGGCCCCTTTCCATCATGTCCTTTGATACCTTCCCGAAGGTATCGTAATTCCTACGGCTGGAGCGCAGCTGGGACTGTACAGCAACTTGCCATTGCTCCATGCTGGGGCTCGCTTGGTGCATGGAGGCATGGTCACCTGGAAAGATTCGCTGATAGCACTCCACACCACGCCGGGCTGAGCAAACAGGAAGGGGATTTTTTAAATTCCCAGGGAATGTAAAGGGTGGGTCACATGGTTGGTTACCTGAGGCCAGGGCAGTAGAGTTTGAACTGATGACCAGAGTGGCTAGAACAGGCATTGTGGGATACTGCCGAATAATTCTGGAGGCCATTCACAGCGCATTGGGCGGCCACACTGGCGCTGCAGCGGCAGCGCAATACTCGCTATTCCTCTCGGAGAGGTGGAGTACATGCAGTGCTGCAACCATAGAGATACAGCGCTGCAAATGCCTTGCCAGTGTGGATGGGAGTGAGTTACAGCGCTGGGGGAGCCTTTACAGCGCTGTAACTCGCAAGTATAGCCAAGGCCTGAGTTGGATGAAATAGATTTTTAAAAGGCCCAAACAAAGTTATTGCTGGTAACTCAATAGACTTAGCAACCCAAAGCTGAAACAACTCCTTTTTACAGAATTAAATATGCCATCAAATAAGGAAAACTGCAATTGATGTTTATGGCTGACATCATGCAAGTAGCAGAGCTTGTATGTATTTAGCCTGTCCCTCTTAAAATTCAGACCAGGACCGGTTGCAAATTACAAAAATTACTGAAATTACAAAGTGAACTATCAAGAGATCTTAACTCAGCAGGAACAAAACTAGCTAATCGCTGGTTAGGAACTTCGGAAATTACAAACTAATCTAATTAGAGACTTTATCTTGTCAGTTACAGTCCACGTGTTAAATATTTATCAGTAAATCAAAAAATGGAAGGTTAGTTACACTGGCACATGAATTACTAGTTTCATGCTAGAACACTTGCCAGCGTGGATCAACGTTAAACAAAATGACTGATTTGGCTTTTACAGTTTTAAAGACAAGTAATTAAATATCATCCATAAATAAATAAAGTTGTACTGAAAGCGAAGGAGGCCACAGATATAATGAAGGCTGTCAAAAGGGGATGAAACATATACTAAGGTGACATGAATTAAACTACAGTATATACTCGTTCATAAGCCGAATATTTTTGGTAAAAAAGTGACGCATCAAAGAGCAGGGGTCGGCTTATAAACAGGTCTACACCAAAATTTGATGATTTTAAACTCTATGGAATCGTTGAATTGAATATCTAATACGTTGTCATTTGTTTACCTGGAGCGTCTGCAGGCATGGAGCCCCTCAGCTCCCTGTGGCCGCAGTTCGCCGTTCCCCATTGGCTGGGAAGGGTGAACCGTGGCCACTGGGTGCTGAAGGGCTCCGTGCCTGTGAACGCTCCAGGTAAACAAAACGTTCTGACCCACCAGAGGCTTACCCTGATGGGCTGGGAGCCAAAGTTTTCTAACCCCTGAGACATAGGGTCGGCTTATGAAAGGGTCATACAGTTTTTGCTATTTTTACTTATCCATCTTTTGGGGTTGGCTTATAAATGAACAGGCTAATGAACGAGTATATACAGTAATTTAAAGTAAGGCCACTTTAATTCTGAATCAGAGTGTCCACACAGGGATTTAGTGAAGTTTAACTGATACATTTTAAATTCAAATCTTTAGTTAATTCGGATTAACTTTCTAGAGTGTCCCCATGTAGACAAGCCCTAAGCATCTGTAAAAAAAAGAAGGTACTTGTATGTGTCAAAGTATTTTGGGGTCCATTAATTTGTACACTGGAGGTGCAAGGGACAAGGACTTCATTTTTTCACTTGTCTATAAAGGGATATGCATGCTAAAGGCACTAATATAATAAAGTAATAGCAACAACTGCGGGAAGATGGAAAGAGACAAGATATTGGTAAGAGTTAAATAAATTTCATTTTAATGTTTGAAGGTGACTAAAGCCCTCTTGGGATAAACCAGGTTGTTAGTTGCCCAGAATTTTTAGCCAGATCCCAGAAATTTTGGGAAATAACATCAGGATAAACTTCTTCTCTCTGAAAGTGCCAGGCTATGCAGAGCACTGAAGACCTCAAGTGTTTTAAGTGCTTAGCTAAAAGACCTTCTCCATACACACATCAGCATGCCCCAGAACTTGGTGGGCCAGATTCTGCTCTCAGTTGCAGCAGCATAAAATCCATAGCAAATCCATTGACATGAATGGATTTCCTCTGGATAGACAACCGTATAAAATAAAAGAGAGCACAATTTGGCCCAATTAGTATCCTAGAAGGTTGAGCGACTGAAGTTAACCCTGCTAGGAATTGAATCTGTGCTTCCAAAGAGTCCAGGGATTGCAAACTTGAGGCCAAAGGCACATTCGCACAATGACGTGAAATAACAGAGATTGAAATTGGGGAGCGGGGGAGGGAGAGAAGTGGTTTAAAAAGGTAAAATTAAAAGCACTTAAGAAAGAAATGTTTCTGCCTACAAAGGACGGAGGATTCAGTCAGTCAAAATCTGCAAATTGGTAGGTTGTACATTCTGCACTGTCTGTCAGCATGGCACATCTTAAAGGGCTGAATAAATAATTGAAGAATAAATAATTGCGCCAGAGCTCTGTCTCATGGGCCATTTTTTATAGATTGCTGTCTAATGATAGCCCCATCTGTGACACTTTGCATTAATATGAGATAAAATTACATAGTGCCTTGTTTGCTCTGACACTGGGATGTTATGATGTCTCTTAATATTATCATGAATAAAGGACTAGAGCAATGAGGGAAGCGTCCTGATTGCTAGGAAATGCTCAGCTGGAAAGAACCAAGTTTTAACAGTCAGAGATGTTTTGCCTCCAAAGGGGGAGGGAGGAAGGAGAAAACATTATTTCCTGTGTACTTACCATCAGTGTAACAAAAGAAAGGAGGAGCTAGTGAGTGTTCTTGGGTGCAGAAGGAGCATGAGTCCACTTCAAAGAGTCTGGTTTAGAACGTACCATTTTGGGTCTAATCTCAGCGGCACAACTCAGCGCCAAGGAAATAGCACCCAGACCAACGGGTCTCGGTGCTCAGTCTTTCTGGCAGATATCATCAGCGATGCTTAGTTTTTCAGTTCTCAAACTGGATTTGTGTCTCCAGAGATAACATGCTTGTTAAAAGCCAAAATGTTTTAAATAAATAAATAATACATAACAGGTGAGAAATAACACACCTCAACCCTACTGTTCCTCTGCAAATTTGTGTACACGGAATCAATCACTTACCTCTCTAAAAGCGCAAAGTTTCAAAAAGTAGAATGAACAAAAGATTATTTGGGGTGGAATAGATCTGGACAAGGAGAAGAAATCTGGAGATAAATGTGAGAAGAGAGGGACTAATCTGAAAAGTTTTCAAAATAAATCACTTTAAAAATGTATAGTGTGTACCTTCTAAAAATGAAACCTGCATCTATCTCTGAGTTGTGAAGGATATGTATTAAGGTTATAACAACCAACAAGAATGCACTTTTATGTAGAAATCTATGATTAAATTGAGTCTTCCTGACTAGCGATTTAAATCATGATTTAAATCAAATCCACCCTGCTCTTGAGTGAAATCAGATGCCTCAGTGGATACCAGGAAGGGATACAGGCAAGCTGCTTTGGAATAACAGATAGATAGGATAGGAAGATCATAGATGTATTTTAGAATCACATAATAGCAACACTATTTCTACAGCATTTTCCATCCTAGAATCACAAAGCACCTTGAGATTACATTCAATAAGTCTCACACTATATTCTGTGAGGTAGGGAAACATTTTTATCTTCCCTTTGCAGATGACTGGGAAACAAAGGCACATGCAGGTAAAGTGACTTACCCGTGGTTGCACAGCAAGTCTAGATACAGGCCTCCTGACTTCAGGTCCTGCTCTTTAATCACAAGGCCAGTCTGCTTCCCACTTCAATCTGAAGCATCCAGCAGGTGAGCAGATCCTGCTATGGATCTGGACTGACATTTCTGATGGGTGGTTATTACTCTCACCAGACTAGAATTGCAAGGACTTTCATAAATGACTCAAATGGTTGTCTGTTTAGCTCTTTACTTTGTACAACCACTATCCATACCCACTGCTGGGCTAATACAAACGGGGGTTGCAGAAGAGGAGGTGGAGTGTAGGGCATTGCTGTCTGAGATGTAGCCAGCAGCATTTCCTTCCCATTCAAAAAAGCCAGGAGCTGCATGGGATGTCTTTCCCTTACCCTCTCCAACGAGTGACAGGTAGGTGGGATGGACCGCAAGGACAGGGCAGCTGGCCCACTATAAGGATGCTGCGCATACTCTCTCTCTCTCTCTCACACACACACACACCTACACCTGCAGTGACAGCAAGGCGTAGCTGCTATCAGGGTAGATCCATGAAAACAGATATAAGCAGCTAGAAGGCAATTTGGATCTCAGGGATTTAGAGAAATAGTATTGGCACAGTTTGTTCTATAGACAGATATAGCTAAGGTTTTATATTATATTTAATTAGATTTATAGGATACCTCCACAACTCTGTCACATTCTAGTGATCTAAAACAGGGTGACTTCTGAGAGAAAAGCTACTGTCTTCTCTGAAGCCTCAAAGCACAAACCAACCAAAACCTTGGTGCAGCTAGTTCACTGAACCACAACTGAATACTTTGTTTTCACTTGCACATACAGCCTGAGTGAGTACCTCCCAAAAATAGCACAGGAGGCTATGACACTGGCGGTCAAGGCTCCCAATGACATTCTTAATGACATGACTGGACTCATAAGCGCCAGGAATCAATTTGCAAAAACAAGCAGGTTTTCAGCCCTCCACAGACCGAGATAAGAATCAGGGCTTGTCTACATTACCCGTTGGATCGACAGGCAGCAATCAATCCAGCAGGGGTCAATTTATCGCGTCTAGACTAGACGCAATAAATCGACCACCGAGTGCTTTCCCATTGACTCCGGTACTCCACCGGAGCAAGAGGCATAGGCGGAGTCGACAGGGGAGCGGCAGCTGTCGACTTACCACAGTGAAGACACTGCGGTAAGTAGATCTAAGTACGTCGACTTCAGCTGAGTTATTTACTTAGTTGAAGTTCCATAACTTAGATCGATCACCACCACCACCACCCCCAGTGTAGACCAGGCCTAAGACTAAAAAAGAAATGGAGGAAGAGGGTTTGTAGGGATATGAGTGCAAGACATTGACTGAACAAAGCCAGTATGTTGACATATGTGGTTTTATTACATCCAGCTTCCCACAACACACATCCCACAACACACACACACACACAAAAACACCACACATCGTAAGTCACCTACTCTTAGGTCGGGTCTAAAAGGACAGAGGTATAATTATTTTTTTTACCAATATAGTTATACTGTACAACAATATAAAGGTGGCTTAGGCACCTTTGCATTTGGGAATAGCTATACAGTTATAAAGGCACCTATATACCAATATAAGTGTATCCACACTAGGGTGGCTTAACCACTTTAGTGACTTGTGACTCTGCACTGTTTATAGTTCTCAAACCCCTAACACTCTAATGTGCAGCACAGATCTTTAAAACATGTAACAAGGAGGCCAAAGGAAGTATACAACAATAGCCAAAAGCACAATGGTGGAAACTTAAAAGTATATTAAGCTCACTTCTTTAATATTCTTCTGATGATCTCCATTAAAAAACTGTGATATAAATAACTTATAGTTATAAATAGACCTCCTGATTAGTGTGGGACAGAGATATATTTGGATATAAAATAAAGTAACACCACTTCAAAATTGGGTACAATCCAGAGGTGTGTTCCACATTTGGTTTAGTGCAGATGGACTGATTACAGTTTTCCACCTTCAATATTTTTAGAACTGTATTCTAGATAATAGAGGATGAAACAACATGAACCATCTGGGCTCGCTCTTCCTCTTGAGTGGTGGCAATTTAAAACAGCACAAATGCCATTCAGTTGTATAATTACTGTTGAACATGCCACAAAAACTGAAACTGGATGAAACTTGTTAGAGGAAAGGTAACATGGAACAGTCATTTCATGGCCCTGATGCTGCAAAGACCTATACATGCACTTAACTTCACACACTGTAAGTAGTCCCATTGACTTCAATATCTGCACTGGGATAGTGATGAACTCCTCTCCAATGAACACAAGTACCCTTATCAGTGGTACGTACTGCTCAGCCCTCCCTGCTCAACCAAGACACCCGCTCTTCACATCCAGAATGAATAAATTCCAACAGTATGAAAGGCAAATGCTTACACCAAGTCTATCAAGGAACGATGGCACCAAGCAGGAAGCAGTATGGTTTAGTGGATTGGGCACTGTCCTGGAATTCTGGAGACCTGGATTAAATTCCCAGCTCAGCCCCAGATTTTCTGCATGACCTCGGCAATTCGCTTAATCTACCCTGTGCCTCCATTTCCCATCAAATAGGAAGCACAACTCCCTACTTCACATGGATATTATCCATTAATGATTGTGAGGTGCTCAGATGCACATACAGGGAGTATTGAGCAAAACTTTAATTCAGATAAAAAAAAAAATCTCCATCCTCTTTGGCCTCCATTGTTATATTGTCAGGAATATTTATTAAGCCTGTCTTTGTTATGTACCCATATTATAACCTTTAACTACGGTGCAAAGTTATATCCTAGTAATCCCTGGCCTGACTCTCAAAGGTGCTGAGCTCCCACAACAACCTTTGAAGCCAATGGGAGTTGAGCACCTTTGAAGGATGGACAATCAGACCATCCAACTCACTTTATTAGATGTATTTAAGGAGCACCGGGTGGATCAGAGAGAGAGACTGAACAGGAACACCAGCTGAAGCCAGGGTTAAAAAGATGAGCCAAATAAATTACCTAGTGGGAGGGAGAGGCGTGGGCTACAAATAGGAAAAACACATTTTCTATGGCAAAAAATAAAAAGTTCAGAGGTTGCCCCAGACACGGTAAATCTTTTAGTGTCCTCAAAAGTCATTCTGTCTTCCAGACATTCCACTGTTTTCTGTGGTGGATAAAAAGGGGCCAGCGACCCATGAAGTGTCAGGAATTCATCTAACAGAGACCAGGCGAAGTTGCCGGACGGCTATTGTGCTCAAGTGAAGTTCAAACGCAAATCCTGTCAAGAAATGGCACTGATCATTGGTTCAGCTGGTAGCGAAGGGGGTTGAGAAGGAAAGGGAGGGGGAGGGGGGAAAGTTTAGGCCTTTGCCAAGTAGCAGATAAAAAAGAAAGAGCAAGGCCACAATGGTATTAGGGTAACTTTCTCACAGCTACAGCTGAAAAGGGGGGCGGAGGGAGGAAAAGGAAAATGCAGGCAGCTTGATGGTCAGGCCTTTGTACAAAGCAGGCCTACTGTTGCTTTTTCAGGGGCTTGGAGGGTAAAGGGGTTTATATATTTACATTTATCAAAGCAGATTGACAAAAAGGAATTTTGAAAAGTACTGCTCTCGACATTAAATATTCATGCCAGCAGCTATAGCAGGGCTAATGGAAAGTGTTCAACAAAACCCTTAACAACTTTGTTAATGCATGGAGACCAAGAGGGGTCATGCCACATTTTGAGGAAATCACGTGCCGTTTCCATGTGAATATAACAAAAATAGTTTTCTCTTTTTGACAGACTTAATAGGTGCCCATTTACTGAACTAAAAACCAAACAGAATTGGAGGCATCAAATTAGGGTTTTAAACACCCATCAAGTGCATGCTTTTAGTTAACCACTCTGTGTCACAGTCATTAAAACCTACTGCTATGATCTTGCCTCTGGACTTCGGTCATCAGCAGAAATGAAGCTGCCAGTGTGATGCACTTACATAGACATCTTTGTCCCGATCGAGGAGGATTTTGGCAGTTACTAAGTGGTCATCTATTTAACTTCCACACTGCAAACAGACTCAAATTTTGTTTGGTGGGTAAAAAGGGGCTGGAGGGGATGTTATAGTTTTATAGGATGCTGTAATTACAGTTGCCATCTCAATTTCATGGGAGAGAGACAAAGCAAAACTCAGATATCAACACCCCCTACCTTTTGGGGAAGATGGCACCATATTTGAAATGTGAACCTAGATCAGGATCCACATTTTGCAGAAAGCCACCCACCTCGCACTTACCCCCAATCTTTATGATGGGCCAAACCCTCAGGTGCAAAAAACCCAAACTTCCTAAACCTGGATCTGAATTTTGCTCCTTTCCTCCTCATTGCCTTCATCAAAAAGAAGGAGGTGAAGCTTGCTCTCCTCTCCACAATGAGAAAAGTGTTTTTATGAGGAATATACTGGGTCATATCCTCTGGTACAGGATGGCTGCTTTGTACCACACACTGGGCAGACTTTGATCAAAACCTAAGTGAGTGGCCTAGGGAGGATTTCCAGGTGTAGAAGTGATCAAGCAGCAGCGTACCATTGATGAAGGGCTTGTATACCACACACCGTAATCACTGCAAGCATAGTGGATAACGGGGACGCGATTATTGAAAAGGGAAGGTTATCAGGATGACTTATGCTAGGCAGAGCTTGGGCTAACTGTTTACGCCATTGTAGCCAATCTGGACGAGCATCATTTAAACCACCTTTAGGTGGTTCTAAGCGTATAGTGGGAAAATACCCATGATCGGAACAGTGTAGGCAGAGTACCCAAGGATCTGGCCTGTAAGAGCTTTTTATGCCCCCTTCTCTTCAAATCATCTGTTTAGGACAAGAACATCATTACAGTGCCTATCACACCGGGAATTCAGTCCTGATTTGAGTCTATGAGCACTACTACAACAATAATATCAGGATGACAAAGCACAAAGTACAGCCACCAACCCAGATTCAAAAGCAATTAGAGTCATAACAACCACATGCTGGATTCTGACCACACAGGCAAAATTACGAGTTTAAGGAAAGTACTGCCTGCAGAAGATCACTATACAAATCACTACTTGCAGTCTCAAAGATCACACAGACACATGTGCTTAGCTGCTCTTAAATGTATATGATATGGCTTTAAGGTTCAAAAGCTGCTGTCTCTGTTAAACGTTTTTCCCCCTAGGTCAGCAAGTTAAATCAGTGTGTGGTTCCTGCTATATCAACTCTGCAAGTTAGACATTTTGCTTTGATAGCAGAAGTGAAATCAAGAGGCCAATTAACTTGGTTTGTTCTGAATTCAAGACAATTTATGGCCCAAGTAAAATGATTTGCAATGCAAGACAAGATCAGGTCAGGGAATCACTTTAGGAAACCAACATAGTCTTATCAGTCCATTTCTATCAAAGACTTTAGGATATGATTGACTCAGATTCTGTAATTTCTACTAGTTGGTGCAATTAAATTATATCGGCTTAGAACCTCTTATGACTCATCAAGCTTTCAAAACAGCTTCTACAAAAAGAGCACCAAGGCCTGTCTTCATTCTCTATTCCAGTGGTTCCCAGCCAGGGGCCTGGGGCCGTGAGCAGGTTTCAGGGGAGCCGCCAAGCAAGGCCAGTGTTAGACTTGCTGGGGCCCAAGGCAGAAAGCTGAAGCCCAGGGCTCCCAGCCCTGCCAGCTGGGGCTGAAGCCGAAGCCTGAGCAACTTAACTTTGTGGGGACCGCTGTGGCATGGACCCTGGACAATTGTCCTGCTTCCTACCTCCTAATACTAGCCCTGGCTTTTATATGCAGAAAAACAGTTGCTGTGACACTGGTGGGCCGTGGAGTTTTTATCGTCTGTTGGGGGCGGGGGGGAACCACTCAGAAAGAACCCCTGCTCTATTCCCTTTAATTAAAAAAACAAAACCACGCACACACAGAGAAGAGAAAACCACCATGAGTCATTCTCAGGACACGGACTCGTTGTTAATCTGAAAAATGCATTTCTGATCGGGAAAAATAGAAACAAATACACGTGAACATCTCCTAGAAATCCAACAAGTGTTAGTGGACAATAAGACTGCCTTTTTATGTTCATATGCATGGCATTCCTTACATCCCATTTTACCTAGAAAAGGTACCATTGCATTTTCTACTTTAGGCATCATTAACCCTCTGCATTCTGGACATGAAATACTGTGGTCATCCGACATTTAGCCTTCACAAAGTAAGCAAGAGCCTTTGCAGAGCTTCCCAAGTTAAAACAGCCTCACAGTCCGAACTGAAATTACACACCTGCAGCTGGCCTGAACCCAAACAGCTACACCACAATTAAATGGCCCCCTAAGCCCGAGTCCCACCAGCCCAAGTCAGCTGACATGGGCCAGCCGCTGGTGTTTAATTGCAGTGTAGACATACCCACACACTCTAGACAGGGCATTAGCTGAGGTTTGTTGAATAAACAATTAAGATTAAGTAGCTTCACTCTTCCTACAGGCATTAGCACGATCATATCAGTTCATGAAATGGTCATGAATATAGACTGCAAAACCTAGCAAGAGTCTAACATTTTCATGCTTTTTATTCATTATGACAGGGTCTTTTGTGAGCACCTCGGTTCCATCACCATTTCCATTCGCTTTTAGGGCTATCATATCAGCCCTGCCAGACTTCAAAGAATTTTTGGTGGCTTAATTACGGTTAAACAAGAGTATTTAAAACTGAAAGAAGTCAGTTGATGCAAAGCCATTTTAAGCAATATATATGAACACTAAAGCATAGCTGACACTTATTGCTTTTGAACCAAACTAAATGCATCAGTTTAGAACAAAGGCACACAATAAAACGCCACGCCACACCACACAAAAGACCAGATCCAGAACCTCAGCTGGCATAACACAGTACAGCACCCTTTGAGTTAATGCAAGTATGTCTGTTTATGCCACCTGATGCCCTTAAAACTCACTTTTAGCACACAAAGGCTAACCCCTGGATAACCAGGGCTATTATTTTTTTAAATATCCATTTGGTCGTCAGGAGTTAAACAATGCCCCAAGCATATTTGAGTGTGTCAGGTTTGTACTTTTCTGTTCTGTAACATGTAATATCACAGATCACTTATTTTTATGCTCATCATCAGCTGTTACATTCATCACTTGACGTCTGATTTTCCTTCTTTGTTTGTTTTTAAAATACTTCCTAATAAAAATCTCAAACTATTATTAATGCATATATTTTTCACAAACTATGCTTTTCATATTCTGATGTTAAACAGATGTTAACTACCTATACCCTCTGTGATGCAAGCATTAGCCCTATATTTTAGGTGAGAGAGCTAAGGCAAAGAGGGTAGGTGAGATGTCTGAGACCACAGAAACAGTTAGTGTCAGCGAGGAATTCACATCTGAGACGTTTCTAGACATAATCCTGGGTTCAGGCCATTAGATTACACATTCCTGTAATATCCAGCCTTTGTCACGACAACAAATCAAATTCATACAGAGCTAGAAAGCAAAGAGATGTAACTCCACTTTAGAATTTGACTTGAAGTACCTAGAGGGAACAGAAAAAAAAGCATTGAAACTAATATTCATATGCCAGCAACGACTATAACCCTAAGTGTTTAACAGTTTCTTTAAAAAGTCTTTGTTTAAACCAAACTGATTCTATTAATCTCCTACTGAACAAATATGATAAATTTCTATCCAAATTATCCTCCGGTGAGCAATGATGAATACCAGCAATATTCTTTAAGTGATCCATTATTTTAATCTGGCTATAAGCAGCTCCAGGTATTTTATATGCATAGATATGAATAATCTTCAATCTGATAATCAGGTGTAAAACAGTTTGGTGCTGTGAGGTTTGGACAGAACATGGAAACAGTCAAACCCTCAGTAACAGATCGAGCAACTCAGAAACCTCATCTCAGCGGAGTTCACATTGTAACAATACAGAACATAATTTACAAGCTACCATGAAATGCTAGAGGTCAAAATTTTCAGGGCATAATTTAAACAAGAAGAACGTGCATAGGATATTGTATTAGGCTTTGAGATCTTAAAAAAAAAAAGTTGGCTGGGGTAAAAATGCAGACAGTGCTTTGTGGTTAGAAAGAAAAAGGTAATTATTTGTCAGATGTAACATCCAAATGCTTTTCTCTATTCTTTTTATTAGCAAGCTCATCTATCTACCCACATGCACACACATACACCATCTGACTTTAAAAAGAAAGTGTAAAGCATTATTTGAAACATGTTCACAAATTATCTTTTTTGTGTCCCATTGCATAAGAGGTACATGGAGTGGTACCTCAACATCTTCCAATGTCCCCACCCTGCTTACTGGTGGCCCTTAATAATTTGGGTTGTTAAAGCTACTTGGATGAACTGCATTTTCAACACGATAAAAGATCAAATCCTTTTGATGTTTAAGTCCCAGGAAGTT
The DNA here is from genome assembly GCF_027887155.1 of Malaclemys terrapin pileata. NCBI lineage: Eukaryota > Metazoa > Chordata > Testudines > Emydidae > Malaclemys > Malaclemys terrapin. The sequence goes on along the minus strand of NC_071506.1, from coordinate 25,543,157 downwards.
CAAAGGTCAGCCTGCTTACCTAATTTGCTGTTTATGCAGAGTCAAAGCAGGAAATGCCTCATTTCTAAACTTTTCAGTTGAATGTATCATTTATTGTGAAGTTTGAAGCACTGTTAATTGTTTAACGTACTGGTGTTTAGTACTATGCTGAACAGTTCATTCAAATGGGTGACAAATGCTTTCTGATCACCTAGAGGAAGCACTTTGATTGTGCAAAGTATCTCCCCTTCCTAGGTCACACTTGCAAAAAGGAAAAAAAAAATGGTTTCTACCTTTCCTGGGTATATCCGAATGCATTGCACATTTTGCATAGCAACAAAACCAATGAAAAATATTATTGCATAACTTGTTTTTAAAGCGAGCTGTGGTAAATTCTGAGAAAAAGCACACACAAAAGAATGAAAATAGAATATAAAAATTAGCATAAAAGCAGGAAGGAGACAGTAAAATGGGACAGTTTGAGCAAAATGGTTTAAGTTAACAAGTTACATACAAATGGATATGTGTTTCAATGAAGGAACCTGTGAAAGCAAACGTTCTTTGTTTAAAAAACATATCCAGTTGCATTTTCCTTTAATATGCATAAAGCATGGGGAGAGAGAGAGAAAAAAAAACGCTGATTGGGCTCAATGGCTTTTTCCTTGTTCTAAGACAAGTCCCCACAGGGTTACCTTTGCCATTTCTAAATTTTTAACAAAAATTACAAAGTCTTGTATGAATTGCATTCCAGCAAAACAAAACAGGGAGACAGAATCATTGCCCCAGGCCTTGGGCTGTACTGCGGCTGATTTGCACTGACTATTGGCAGCAAGCGGCCCTAAAACATCCTGTATCCATCCATGGGACAAATGCACCACTCAGTACAGTTGTATGGAGTCAGAATAATGGCTCTTAGGCCATTACCTCCCCACCCCCACTTTGCTTGTCCTCCCAAGAGGGAGGTCAGGGCATTAGTGTACCCCAATGATCATCAGTTATAGCTTCTTGGAGCCACAGACAGCCAGCACTAGTTACAGCAGCCTGAGGTCTGCTCTAACTTATGCCAAGGAACCAGCCCGGCATACAGTCAGCCCCGGATCAGAACCGCCTAATTAGGGCAAAGGCCACCCTTGCACATCTTTTACTGGGCTGCACCACGCACTCTCTGCCTACAGTCAAGAACCTGGATCCTTATGCCCCGTCTGGGAGGCCACACCTTGCACATGATGGAAAACAGATGTCTAGCAGGATTTCTAACTACTATGATCCTATACTTTATTGCTTAAAATGTAAAGTTGTTTAGCTGCTACTGCAAATTTTCCTCTTGGAGATTCTTGGGTCTTCATAATCATCTCTGCTTCGTTTCTAGTAAACTGGATCCAGCTTTCAGCAATGTACCGTCATACCAGCTAAAATAGTTTGAGATTCACAGAGAAGTATATTCGTCAAAGAGCAACTTTGTTTATATATATATAGCTCCAAGGTAAGCATTATTTTTTACTCATCTTTATATCCTCAAGGGTCCTTCAGTATTGTTTTCTATTGCTTACATTGCAGCTATTTAAAAAGCCACAATAATAAAAAGACCTGTGCAATTGTGTATCTAGGCAATGTCCATACTTCTAGTATCCCACACACCAAACATCCTCCCCACTAAGCATTAAAAAAAAAAAAAAAAAGACAAGCCTTTATGTGAAGAAGCTTCCCCAAAACTATTTTGGCTTCTTATTACTATTAAAACGTACACTGGTTTCACTAAGAACTTTTTTCCTGGAAAGCATTCAGCCATACAAGGAACACAGGCCTATAGAAATTTACCAGATTTGCTCATGAGTTTAGATTCCACCCCTGCCCAACTCCCTGTATCTCACTTCCCATTTGTCTTTCTTCCATGTGTATCCTCACCCAGGAGTTGTAAGAGAGGCAGATACAAGAACACTCCATTGTTATTAATGAATTGACTCAGTCATGCTGTTAACAGCCCCATTTAATTGTACAGTAGCGTTTGCTTGGCAGCTCCTCCCATTATAATGTAATAACAATCCTCTACACTGTCCCAAATGAATTACCAAGGTTCAGTTTACCATGTCACTTAACTCTCCACAGCTACTATCCAAAATACTAACCACTTGACTCTTTGTGCACTATGATTAAACATACAGTCAAGATTAGCCCAGTCAATATCCATCACAGCTTTCACATGCAACCCACAGAAATGAGTGCAAATAAAGAAATACTGCAGCACCAAGATGCTAACTAACAATGCTCTCATTACAGGCAAATCTGCCATTAATCACCGGCTGATGGGTCTGGGCTGGTGTTTTCAGCTCTCTCCTATTAGAGAAATGAAGTAGTATTTAGCCTAGTGAATTGTAATGTAGGCATCTCTTGCCTAGCATTAATAAATCAAACTTGTAAGTCGTTCCCTTTTTTTCTGTGCACCCTTGTATTACTGTAGCTAACCATTCATTTTGAAATACCTAGGCTCCCTGGAACCACAGGTATAAACCCCAGCAAGGTCAACCTAGAGACATTCATTGCTAAATAAAATGAGTTCCATGTAGTTTACTATGTGAATAGCTTCTGGATCTGGCCTTAATAAACATGGCATTAAAAAAATCCCATGACACTTCCCCTCCCCCCCACTCCCCCCCAAGACTAGCAGTATGACCCAGTATCTCTGAACCAAAATTCCCTCCCCACAGTTCTGCAGTCAGTTCATTCATGGTGTATCAGTGTGTTGCCACCCTCCAGCCCAGAGGTTGCTGCATTTTGATGAAGCTATGTTCAAGTACAGTTGGAAGAGCACTTCAGGAAAAAAGCTCTGTATAGCTATCAAATAATAGGGTACATCTACACTGCAATAAAAGACCCGGGGCATGACAGCAGCTGGCCCCGCATCAGCTGACTCGGGCTCAAGGGGCTCAGAATGGGAGGCAAAAAACTGCAATGTAGACATCTGGGTCCAGGTTGGAGCCCAGGCTCTACGACCCAACCAGGGTTTCAGAGCCGAGGACCTCAAACCCCTTTACTGCAATTTTTAGCCCCTCTGCCTAACCCCCGGGAGCCTAAGTCAGTTTCCCAGGCTCTGAGGGCTGATACTGGGGGTTTTTATTTTAGTGTAGATATACCCATTGAGGCTGTGCAGGCTTAATGAGCTGAGATTCAGAAGTAAATCAATGTATTCATGTCTGAATATTGGTGACATCATAGCAAAATTTTTGGAAGCCTAACTTCTCAGCAGCTGACCTTCCAGTGATCTGCCACACACTATCCACCCATCTTCTCACTGGTCGTCCCCTACTACTCTGACCCTCCACCATTCCTTCCATGATAATTTTCCTCAAGCTTACTTTCCATCTCTGCACCTAATGTGACCAAAGTACATAAGTATGCATCTGCTGACCTCCAACATGAGGGCCTACTTCTCTCCAATAATATTTCTAACTTAGGCATTGGCCTTTTTGTTCATAGAGGAGAATCACAGAGTCTTCACCAGCACAACATTTCAAAAGCTTCAATTTTCTTTTTGTCAGCAGCATTAGCTTCCCACAATTCACACCCATAAATCACTGCAGAAAAAATTAGGCTTTTTCCCCAGTCGCACCAACGTACAATTTGAGATGACACAGTTTTTCCACACTTTCTTAAGGGAGGCCATAGCTGAGTAAGTCATCCCAAGTCGCCTTCTGATTTCTTTGGAATTGCCTCCTTGGTTGGCTATATATGATCCCATATAATTAAATTCATCTACTGCCTCTACAGTTTATCTATTACTTGCAATGATTGTTTGCATCCTGGTTTTGCTAGTCCCATCAATGTACATGCATTTTGTTTTTGTCACATTCAGGAACAGTCCGTATTCCTCATTAATTGTTTTACAGACTCCCAACATTTGTTGCATTTCATCAGTAGTTGTAGCAAAGAGTGTTGTGTCATCAGCATATCTGAGGTTGGTTAAGAAGTATCCGCCAATAGAAATCCTGGCTCCTCCCACTTTGTCAAAACCTTCTAAGACTTCTCATATAAATCCTGTGCATATGTCAAAGAGGCTTGGGGACAAAAAACACCCTTGTCTCATGCCCTACCCAGTGAAAAACCACTCACTGTCACCTACTGCTCTTTATACTGTGATCTGGTGGTGGTGGTAGAGCAAGGAGTTCAATGAGATGCTTTGGAATCCCCATGTTTCCCAGTATCCACCAAAGATGGTTGGGTGTGTCGGACGGTATCAAACGCTTCTGAGTGGTCAGTGAAGTACATGCCCAATGGTTGAGTGTGTACGCTTTCTATTGTTTAATCAGGTAACATATTTGCGACTTGGTCATGTGTGCCTCATCCCTCTCTGAAGCCAGCTTCTTGTGGGGGGTAGTTCTGCTTCTATTCTTCACTACATGCAATCCTAGATTCCATAGAGCAGAACTTTGCTCAAGTGCGATATTAGGGAGATGGTACGACAGTTACTATGCTCTGTTATGTCTCCCTTCTTTGGTAAGGGCAGAAAACTTCCCTTCATCCAGACCCAGAGCCCATTTCTGGGCATCCACAACCTAAGTCATATTCTCGGCTCTGCCACTGGCTTGCTATGAGATCCTGGAAACTCACTTCACCACTCTGTGCCTCCCTTTCCCTTGGAATGGGGATAATGATACTGACACCATTGTAATATAATTTGAAATCTAATGATGGAAAAGTGCTATATAAAAGTGCTGGTATTATTATTACTATTATTATTATTATTACAGAAGTCTGATCTGAACCCCAAGTTATTAGCACTGGGAGCTATATTTAAATAGTACCTTTCATCAAAGGATCTCAAAGTGCTTTTAAAAGTTGGTTTCATCCCAGTTTTGCAGACAAGGAAACTGACATGCTAAGAGTATAAGTTGTAACTTATATTTATGCAGCAGTGTTGTTGTAGCCATGTGGATCCCAGGATATTAGAGCAACAAGATGGGTGAGGTAATATCTTCTATTGGACCAACTTCTACTGGTGAAAGAGACAAGCTTTAGAGCTACACAGAGCTCTTCTTCAGGAAAAGGTACTCAGAGGCCTGGTCTACACTGGGGGTGGGGATCAATCTAAGTTACGCAACTTCAGCTACGTGAATAACGTAGCTGACGTCGACATACTTAGATCTACTCACCACGGTGTCTTCACTGCAGCGAGTCAACTGCTGCCGCTCCCCCGTCGACTCTGCCTCTGCCTCTTGCAGCGCTGGAGTACAGGAGTCGATGGGAGAGCACTTGTGGGTCGATTTATCGTGTCTAGACTAGACTAGACTCAATAAATCAACCCCACCCCGGATCGATCGCTGCCCGCTGATCCGGCGGGTAATATAGACATACCCAGAGTATCACAGCTAAATACAGGGTGGAACAGATTGTTTAACATAAAAGGTATGTCTACACGTACAGCGCTACAGTGGCACAGCTGCCGCTGCGCTGCTGTAGCTCTTCAGTGTAGACACTACCTGCGCCAAAAGTGATAGAAGACAAAAAACACCCTATCGCCTGTGGGTGAACTTTCTCCACAAAGCCCCCATTCTAAATCTGCCCTCAGTCCTCATCCTCAAAAGGAAACCCGCACAAAGCCTTCAAAAGACAAGCCTGGGAGGATAAATTCATATCTTTGCTAGATACTAAAAATCATGGACTGAACAGAGACACCGGATTTATGGCTTATTACAACAATCTGTAACTCACTAACCCCCCTTTTTTGGTCCTATGACTGCAGAGGTGTTAATAGTCCACTTCACCCTGAATGGTGTCTTAAAATGTGTTTCAGAGTAGCAGCCGTGTTAGTCTGTATCCGCAAAAAGAACAGGAGTACTTGTGGCACCTTAGAGACTAACAAATTTAAAATGTGTGTTAACTATTTATGCTAAACAATCTGTTTCACCTTTTATTCAGCTGTGACACTCTGAATACCTTTCCAGACCTGAAGAAGAACTCCATGTAGCTCCAAGGCTTGTCCCTTTCACCAACAGATGTTGGACCAATAGAAGATATTACCTGACCCCCAATGTCTCTCACTCATGTAGCAGTCATAGTGTCAGGAAAACAAATCACATCTCCAGACTCCTCGCTCTACCCGCTACATCACACTGCACAGCACTGAAGCAAAAAGGAAAAGATTTGTTATTTGCAACAAATTGTTTTCCCCATTTTTTTTTACTGGTTACACAACATTTAAAAAGCAAATATTAAAAAAAAATTACAGTATTCTAAGTGTTTCTTAAGACTCCTTGGCCCCTGTAGCGTAGACACTTACTACAGAGACAGAAGGGGTTCTTCCATCACTGTAAATCCACCTCTCTGAACTCTGGTCTACACTACAGTTAGGTCAACCCAAGGCAACTTACGTCAACCTAACAATGTAAGTATCTACACTAAAATTTCACTCCCACCAGTATAACTCAACCGCTACGCCGATTTAATAACTTCCCCTCCACGACCGACACAGAGTCAATGTCAACGTAGTTAGGTCAACGCAGAGTGCGTGTAAATACTGCGTTGCTTACATCTACTGTCGCTGGCTCTCACAAGCCATCCCACAGCAATGCCCTATTCAATTGGTGCAAGCGCTCCTGATGAGGACGCGCTCCGCCAACACAAGGAGCAAAGTGTAGAAATGCACAAGCAATGTAATTACTGTGGCGGCTGTATGCCAACACTGATTAGGTCGACTTAATTTTGTAGTGTAGACATGCCCTGAAAGGCAGTAGCTAGGTCAAAGGAAGAAATCTTCTGTTGTCCTAGCAGTGTCTACACAGGTGTACACGGTCTACACAGGCCTTATTCCCCAATCTCTTACACCAGTGTAATTAAAGAGTAACTCCTCTGAAAATCAATGAAGTTATACTAGTGAGTTGACAATCTAGCCAATTGCGTCTAATAATTAGACATTATCATTCACTTTAGGCCAGATCCAACTCCCACTGAAATCAATAGGACTGTTTCTATTGCCTGTTAAGATCATTATCCAATTCACATTAGAGCAGAGAGAGAGGAAAATGATCCTATAAAAAGGGATGTGATAAATAGTATGAACTGACAGACAGGTGTTTCCAAGGTCCTGTAGACCAGAAATACTAATAATAATAATTTGCAGCTATTTACATACCATGATGTGTCTGAGAACAGAGGTCTGGTACAATTGATCCCAGAACAAGCCACAAAAATTGTTTAGCACCAATATGGGTTGTTGTTGTTTTTCCAAACACAATGTAACATGATGTGCTACAAAAATAGCAAAAACTGATAAAAATAGAAGACTTATCCTGAACTGAAGAGCAAAGTTCTGGAGTCTGTTTATTTAAAGACACTATTGGCAACCTCACGCACAACATCATGTTACAATAGGAGTTTTACTATTAGCACATGCAATTTCTCCCACCCTCCCCCCTCAGTATCACAAAGGATTTCATTGTTCTACACATCTGAAAATTTTGGCTCCAAACTTGGATGTCTTGCCTTACTGGGGGAAGCTTTAGACTACAGTTTGAAATATTCGACAAGAGTATCTGGGAAACACTGATTTCTTCTTCCTAACCCCCTAGATATTGGTCATTTCTCACCTTTTCCTTCCAATATTTCACCTAAAAGTTCAGCCATCATGAGGATACTATTAAGAAAAAAAAATCAGACTTTGTTAAGGAATGTAAACGGGCATGAATACTTACTAAGAGAAGAAGAACAGGAGTACTTGTGGCACCTTAGAGACTAACAAATTTATTAGAGCATAAGCTTTCGTGGACTACAGCCCACTTCTTCGGATGCATCATCTCAAGTTAACTTGAGCATAGATAACTGACTACAGTAAAGGCAAGCTCCAAGTCTCTCTGTGCCTCAGTTTCCCATCTGTAAAATGGAGATAATAGCACTCGCCTACCTCCCAGGGGCATTGTGAAGATAAATGCATTAAAGATTATGAGGCACTCCGATACTATGGTAACGCATTACAAAGAAGTATGATAGATAGATAGATATCTAAGTGCCTTGGGTTTCTTTTAGTAAGAAAGTGATAGGCTAATTAAAGAAAATGCAGGACTTCAATATTGTCTGTAACAAAAATCAGTCATGCTCCATGTAGATTACAAGCCCAAGGCACTTGAGGCAGAGTAACCAGAGTCAGCAGGAAATTTGCAGTCATGTGATGATCAGTGTAGTTAAATGAAAACTCCAGTATTGACAAAAGGGTCAAGCCTCTCCCACTAAAATCAGTAGCAAAACCTCCCCATCATCTTCCATGGAAGCAGGGTCAGGCCCAAACTTTATACAAATAAATAGAACTTAAAATAAAAAAGATTAAATTAAGAGATGCCAAGATTTGCTAAAACAGACCTACGAGCGTCCCAGTTACACTGAATGTGGACAGCTTGACTTTATACCATGGAGACAAACACACTGGTCACACTGGACAGACTAAAATAGTTCCACATTTTTGTAGCCCTGATGCAATTCCACCAGTGTTAGCTCTAGTGTAGATGCACAGCCAACCATCACAGGAGTTTGACACTGTCAATTAACAGGGTTACACAGGAAAGCATTAAAAAACACAGACAACAGCCAGCAGCCCATCTATCCCAAGACTCTCAATGTTGCTGGCAGAGCTGAACCAGTATCAGCACCAGGGAGAAGTTTTTAGAGTTTCCTCAGCACAGACAAGGTCCTTAGATCATGCAACCTTTTGGACCTCCCCTTCTCCATCATTTTCCCCAGTGGTTCCTGGCAAAGAATAGCCCTGTCCCCCTCCTCACCCCTGTTTCTCTCTCTCTCTCTCTGACACTCACACACACACACACACACACACACACACACACAGAGTTGGGCCTTGCCTTCTCTTTTCTAGATGTAGTGGTGCAGTCACAAACATTTGCAAATACTTCATGTTCCCCTACTCTGTATGAAGAACCACATCTATTGTCATTTCAACTTCCATACCATTTTCCAGCACCTTATCCCCTCACTGAGTCCAGAATGAGATTATCCTAGCAAAGAAATCTGAACCCTTTTGAACTCTATGGGAGTTTTGCCATTGATTTCAGTGGAGTCAAGACTTCACCTAGGTGCCTGAGCTAAATTTAAATAATTCAATATTGAATAACCTCAAAGTAGAGAAGCAGAGGGTATGGGTGTATTAGAGTAGAGCAATCCACTGTATTATACTGTTCAAACTGTTCTGAATCTCTCAAAGGAGTTGGTATGCAAGGCTAAGGTTCAGGCCAGCCCTTATTTTTTAATTCACACCTGTTTTCCAACCCCTAAACAGCAGCACCATCAGAGAGTTTTCCTTTAAGTTTCCATCCAGGTAAACATTGACACAGAAAATCCAAGCAAATTGGCCATAAATCTTAAACTCAGAACATCACAGGGTCAGATCCACAAAGGAGAAAGTGTTTGAGTGCAAAGAGTCATTTACAAAAAGGGTACCCAAGTATTTTGGTGATGGTGCCTTAAAAATAATATTATTTCACTTTATGTCAAGTTTCAAAAAAGGGAAAATGCACTCTGTTTTACACCTCTACCCCAATACAACACGACCCGATAGAACACGAATTCGGATATAATGCGGTAAAGCAGCGCTCCGGCGGATCAAAGCAAGTTCGATATAATGCGGTTTCACCTATAACATGGTAAGATTTTTTGGCTCCCGACGACAGTCTTATATCGGGGTAGAGGTGTACCACCTTACAGACAATAAAAAGAACCCCTTAAAATAAATTAAAAAGAACTGGTGTCATACCGATGGCATAAATTCAGCTAATGGCTACATCTTTTCACATTTACACTAGCAAAGTAAATCCCTTTCACTCCAGTGACACAAGGTTAAAAGCTTTCTTGTGCAAAATCAGAAGCCAGCTTGAGTTTTAAATATAATGCTGCTTTGCATTTACACTGCAACAAGGATGACAAAATGTTTTACAGACATGAATTAAGTAAGCCTTCCAGGTAGATACCATCCCTGATTTACAAATGGGGAAAGTGGAACCACTGAGACAAGGGACAAGGAGAGGCTCACTTGGGATCCTTCATGAAAAACCTAAAAGGAACAATAAACTGCGTGAGAAGAGAATTCATCTTTAAAACTTGGATAATTTGACTTTTAAATGAGAGCTGCTGGGTTCCATAATTTCTGAAATATACAGCATATTTAGTTTGTGTGTGACATGAGACTATGCTGCAAGAAGACACATTTACAAACCAGCACACAGTCTGGCACTCAACCCCATTTTTTGCGGGGGATGGGGAGGGTTTCTGTCTCAGCAGATCAAAGGCTCCTGGCCATGGGAACTGAAACAGCTCACATAACAAGGCAAGGTACCTTCCACCACACTATCTGCTGATGATGATTATCAGCTGACTAAAGGCACAGAAGAGCCACAACAATTCTGTCCGGAACTATAGCTGGCAGCCTGCACATTACACTAATATCTTCCAGGGAGCTGGGGGAGGACATGAGAGGAGGAATATTCTTTCAAGTAAACCATTCGAGACATAGCAGCAGCCGATTAGACCATAAATGTGAACAGGAACTGCCTTCAACCTAGGCAAGAATGCCTTGTCCTGGAAGTGCAGTCTGGCCTCAGCAGCGGACTGCTTGTTGTTTTATCTGTGGCTGTTCTATGGCATTTTCCTCTCTGCAAAGGGGCTTGCATTAGGAGAGTGATTTTGAGGGGGGAATTCTCTCTGCCAGGGTATCATTTAGCAATTTATTACATGCCCTCAACCCCATTGTTTCCAAGCCTAGAAGAACAACAAAAGCAGCTGTTAATCAATATTCAAAATTATAAGGCTTGCCTGGCAGACAGGAAGCAGCACCTAAGGCAGATCTGCCTTTGAGAAGGTTACAATTCATGCAAGGGGCAAAAAAGAAACTGAGACTTTTGTATCGGTTTAATTAATTGTGCAAACAAGAATAGGGCCTGAATCTGTGAGGTGCAACGTGTCACTGAGTTGAAGATGCCCAGCACGCCACAGGATTGACCCTATAGCTCTTGTGAACAAGTTCAACAACATTATTATTATTCAAACTGGTGATTAATAAAAACAGACATGTAGTGCGAATTTTTCATCAACACGGATTCCTTGCAAGGAATTTTCTGATATTTTGCCATTGTAATTCTTGTAAAATGTTGGGATACCTAACTTTAATATGTAGCTGGCTTAAGTGCTCTTGTACCACCTCTTCCTAGTAAAAAACTGGACTTTAATGCAAAGGATTGGGTCGATATCACATACAAGGATCTGCAGCATCCTGGAAGCACATAAAACTGTCACTAGTGAAATAGTACGCCATGTGATTGCTACCGACTCTAGTTTCTTCTTTAATCTTGCAGTAGTGGACGCACCACCATGGGAGGATGTGATCTTCACTTGGCACAGGGTGCTGGATGGAAGCAATGCAGACATGCTCAGGAGATCTACTCCCTACAGCCATAGACACTGCTGCAGAAACTGTTAACAAAACCTCACGGCACAGCTACTTTTTGATACCGATAAATGGATTTTGCAGGGTTGCAGCAATGCAAAGCAAAGCATCAATGTTGTCTGCTTTAAAAATAAAATCTAAGGGACAGAACAATGTAACCTGATTGAAAGTCTCTTGAAGTCAATGATAAGTCTCCAATTGACTTGAATGGGCTTTGGATCAGGCCCACTATGCTCCAGTGAGGACCAAAATCAAACGAATTCAGCAGCTGAGAAAATTCCATCAAAAGTAGGGACCAAATCTATGGTGCCAAACCCACAACCAGACTCTTTGCTAGATTTACACTGAAGTTAGCGGGAACTACAGGCACCCATGTACCCTGGAAAAAATAATCAGACCCCTTTTACTGAAGTGCCTAACTTTAGGGATCCAATCCTGAAAATTTTGGCCTTTGTTCCTTATACTTTTAAACTAAGGATTCCCTCCCTTTCTATACTGCATCCTTTAAACACAAAAAAATTGGAAGGAAATGTTAAAGGATGGTACTAACTATTTCTCCTGCTTTCACCCTTATGGCTGCCCCATCAAAATTAGGGATGTAAAAGTTAAACCTGTTAACGGGTTAACCAAGAAGCTTGATGCTTATCAGTTTCTGTTATCAATTAAACTCTGCCCGGGGATCCCCACTCCTGGCCCCAGGCCCAGAGATCCCCACTCCCGGCCCCATGCCCGGGGATGGACCATGCAGAGCCCCGAGGATGGGCCAGCAGCCAGGACCCATGACCAGCAGCAAGGAGTCCTGGGTGTGGGACTGGCAGGAAGCAGCACCGCCTAGAATGTAAGGGTGCTGCAGTTCCCCCCACACCCATAATTCCCCAGTTAAACGTTTAACCACGTAACCAATAGAATTGCAACACAGTCATTGTTTTTACATGTTATTTACATCCCTAATTAAAAGAGTCCATTTTAGACAAATAAGGAGCACCCACCCATCATCATATGTAAGGAATGGGTTCAAATGTTCTAATCACTGACTCTTCACTAACTGGGAGAAGGGTTTAAAAAAAAAGGAAAAAGTACAAAGGGATCCTTTATCCTGTGGGTAGAATTAAAACCAAGTAGAAACGAGCTCATTCTTAGGCTTATAAACCAAGCCTTTACAGATAATTATGTTTTATTACTCTTCATTTTATGAGCATTGTGTTATACAAAACAAATACCAGATGCCTATTTGTTTTATTCATTTTAGGGGGAGTGGGGAAAAAAAAATCTCTACCAGCACTGTTATGAGCAGCGCTGCTTTTAATTAAACTCAATGCACAATGAAGGCATAAAAATTAATACTGTTTGAAACCAGCAGGTAGGAAGCAAATATATCCAACTGTAACTGCTGAATACCCTCTCCCTTGGCGCCCGCACTGCAAGGGGGAACATTCACAAGCCTATTACTTAGGAGCTGGAATTCGCAGAGCTGGTGCTCTTGCGCAAGGTCATTTATAGATTTCATTTTTGTGAAAAATTAATGCCAGTCTTCGCAGAAATCAAAAAGCTGGTGGGGGAAAAAAATCAATGGGAATTTAACACCACCTCTGTTAAAATGACACGCCAAGGCCCACGCAGAAACACACCCGTAATAAGTGAGAGCTGACTCTCTTAAGCCACATTAGGCGACCTGCTGAAATGGAACAAATAGGATACGCTGCTGCCACCTTAGAGAAAAGGCAAAGGATGTGCAAAGTGATTTCTGGCTAGCCTGGAGTGAATCACACTGTCTTCTGAAAAAACAGTTAACGTGCTGATACCTTTCAAAGCAGGGGTCTAATTCTTCAACCATTTATTCACTGGAATCAGTGGGTGAGTAATCCCTGCTCACATGAGTAAGGCATGCAGGATGAGGCCCCTGATTTGAAAGGGGGGCCATGTATCTGTAGAGCCCCGCAAACCCACAGATCTCCGCAGACCATTTTTGCGGATCGGCTGCAGATACACATTTTTGTATCGATGCAGGGCTCTATATCTCTGTAATTTGAAGAATACCTTTGCTCTTTTCAGATTGAGGCAAACAAATCCAGTATAACAAAAGCAAAAATTTGACACATTTTCTCCAGAAACTAAATTAAATCTGACTTTTCAGCAGTCGGATATAAATGATGAGTTGCCTGGAGGCACCAGGGGAAAACTATTTCCCATTTACGATACTGGTTTCCTTTTTTATTTTAATCGCATTCAGATGTGATTCTGGCAGACCCAAGAGTGACTCCTTAGGTCAGGCTAATGTTAACTCCACACTGTAAATCCAGTTTTCAACATCATATCTAGTATTTGTTTAATGTTACCTTCCCCAAAGAGAAGCTGATCTTCCTGAAATTTTGTGTACAGCACCTCATCCCAGAGAAGAGTTTTTCTGGAAAGTTTGGGTGTTTAAAATTATATATTACAGACGCACACACACACTCAGTTATGGTGCAACAGTAAATGAAGAGTGAAGTGGGTACATCCTTTAGTTTTTCATTTTTAGAGACTTTCATACTTTACTTTTTAAAGTAGAATTATTGTACAGAATTTGTAATACATTATCTGTATTTTAGAGAGAATCTACTGATACCTGCTTTTCTACCTTATCTATTTCCTAATGAAATTTGTTTACAAATACATGCTATATTCTGTAGACTTCGGTAATCCAGTCAGTTAATTAATTAATTAATTATAGTCCTTGCCTATAACGAGACCACAAAATGCCATTATACTGATCAGTGTATCGATAGTAAACTATGAGGGTAACTGTGTTTCACAAAGTTAAACTAAATAAAATAATAATATACAATCACACCAACAGGACAATTCAGGATTAAAGTCCGAGTAGCAAATGTCTTAACATTTCTAACCCCCTAATTTTACAGACACACATGACACAGCAGAACTCACTTGGAATCATTTCATTATAGCCCAAGTTACAAACATTGTGGCTAAATTAAATAAATCCTTTAGATACAAGGAATAATCACAAACCACTAAAACTGGAAACAATAAAAAATAAAAAAGTCTATACTCACTGAAGTTCAACAATGTTCTTTTGCATTAACCAAAAGAGAGTTATCTGCATTAGTCACTTCATGTCTTATTTTTATCCCTCTAGTATCTCGAGGCATCAGTTAAGACTGGAGCACCACTGTAAAACCACATAATAAGAATTGGTGGTCCCTACTGACAAGGTGCTTACAATCTCAATAGAGATGACAGACAACAGAGAAGCAAGGTGTGGGAGGAAATACTATACAAATAAAAGGATCAGGGCGAAAGGTGGGAAACATCATGTTACTTCCACTTCATGGGAAACATGCAAAGTTCAACGATAGCTCTGGAATTCTCTCCCTTCTGGCAGGTTCCAGCCTGGATCTAGAAGGCTCTCACCATCTCCTTGTTATTAGGAAAGTTGGCCCTTTCTTCTCAGACATGGACTTCAACTTCCCTTCAAAGAACAATGTCCACCTAGATTAAAGGAAGTTGATCTGGAAGCTGCAGCACTTGCAGAAGCTCCTCCATACCAAGATGCATGGGAGCAGTGAGCCCAGCCTTCCACAGCTGCAATGCCTACTCGTAAACCAACAGACATATTTCAAGGCCCTATTATTATTATTATAGTATATGAAGTCTTTAACCGAGGTGCAAGGTACTGAAGTAGGATCTTTAATCATACGTCTCGCCAACAAAACCACTACCAGCTGGGTTCTTTACTTAGCTTCTCAAGATTCTGTCTGGTTTGTGCCCAAGGCAGGACCCTCTCAGAGGTAAGACTTTGCTCTTGGAAGTCTCTCCCTGAGAATGTCTTCTGCAGCTCTTAGCACAACTCTCAAATCCTTCCTCTTTATATTGGTTCATATAGGACCATCCTATGCACCTTTACTATCTATCCTTCTGCACATATGTGGGTGAAGGAGGAGATTTAGTGCTGTAGATCGGGTTTATGATTGTGTTTTTCTCATGTAATATGTGAACAACGTGCGTATGACCAAGTGAACAAACCAACAGGAAAGCACGGATAAAGCACCAGAGTGTACTTTGTCACTTGTGTTAACAATTGTAGCTTAGCTTTAATTATGTATATAACTTTGCAACATACCAGAGCATCTACAGAAGTATATTTTGTAAATAAATAATAATACATAATAATAATAATGAAGAGTAGACCTTACTAAATTACTCTGCCATTAATATTAGGGGGAGAGTGGTAGAAAAGCGATCACGTTGTGTGTGCAAATTATCCAGTTACTATGGTATTTTTGTATTTATTTAGGGCAGGGAATAGTCTACAGGAAAGTGTGCCTGGGAGCCTTGTACCCATGATCTTTGAAGTGTCATCCATGTAACTTCACAGAGCCCTAACAACTCTCGTGCTTTGATTATTCTCCCTTCCCACCCCACCACCTCATTTAATCACTTTATTCTTGCCACAACAGCAGCCGGACAAACATAGTTGAGAGGTTCATGGCTGAACAAGTTACCCTGACTGACAGGAGGATTTGGAGAATTTTGATATTCCGGAGGAAGCAGAAGAAATTACCAACTGCGGGGGAGGAGGGGCGAAGCAGGGACTACAAGGGTATTTATTAAAATGGTTGCATGTTCCCCAGAAAGAAAACATCTTTGACACACACATCTTTGCTTTATGTCTAACAATCAATGACTGCCCAATTTAGTCATGCATACATGAACTATCATATGCTGAACATATGTAAAAGCTACTTGAGATTTGTGTCAGGTCCAAAAATAAAATACAATAAAATAAAAATATATTTTAAAAGCACCTTTTATAAACTCCTCTGTATTTCCAAACCAATATTTGAGTCTAAGAGCAAGGCAGGCAGTAAGTTAACAATGGGCTTGCATTAAGAGATACAGAACTACAATATTGTATTTAAAGGGAGAGCAGGGGACAGAAATAAGGTATTTGATTGCTTGAAATAGTTCCCTGCCTTCCAAAAAGTTGGCTTAAAATTCCTATCTATAACACTCACCTTGCTGTTATAATTTTATTACCACTACTTTTGGGAATTTCTCTGGTACTTAATATGCAGAAATGGTACACAGGACTAGGTCCTGCTGCCATAGATAATGTGGTTCTAAGAGAAATCCATCAATTGTTAATGGCCATGCAAATTGTTGAAACTAGAGAGTTATTCACAGTTATCTCACTGTGATTTGGTAAGTGTCCATGCCTGATGTGATCACTCACTTGATATTTTATTCCATTAAAATTAAAGTAGTATGCTTACCTTTCAGATGTTAAAATAAAAGGGGTGGGAAAAGATTTTATTTTTGTTTTTAGTTATTTTAGGTATACCTGTACTTACCTGAAGTTTTTATATTAGGAGAAATCTTTAAGAATAAAATCACTGCCAGCTGAAATGCTTAAATCCATATGATCAGATATTAAAGAACTTAACCTGCACTTAAGTTTAGGCTCAGATCTTGCAAAAGACATATGCATGTGCAGAACTTTATCCACTTAGCCTTAGTAGGACTGGGGCCAAAAACTGCAGATTAAGCACTTTTTAAACTTCTACTCAGAGGGCTTAAACATTTCTATTGCTTAGGCTAGAACAATTTGTTGTTTAATAAGTTATATACAGATTTCCTCAAACTCATAATGAGTTCAGTGTCTTGCATAACCAACTCACTGATTATTAATTTTCAGCTTTACTGCAATTCTTACATATCAGATGCAGTTTTCTTGTTTGAGATTCCTTGTTTTTACTAAAACGTGGCTTGGGGTTTGATTTTGTTTTTAACAGCTCTCAAAGGGAAAAAAGTTACTTTTCAGGAGTACTTCAAAAGGAAATCATATTACACAAAATAAACCCTAGTATTATATTTCCTGTTTGGATTAGATGGAATTTTTTAAATTAAATATAATTTAAAAAATTCCATCTGCTAGCACCCAGCACAATGGTCAATGGCAAATCAAGGAGATAAAACCTTTATATGTTTATCTTCCTGAAATAGCTCATCGAGTGTATGTGCAGAGAAACCCAAACCAAGCCTTTAGAAATATAAACCCAGACACTATAAGCCAAGAATTGTCCTTCCCTTCGTCTCCAGATAACAGGCTTGATTTCCAGAAACAGCCTCTGATTCCGCACCTGCACACAATAGTGGATGCAATTTTGATAGCACACTTCATAGCAGTTCAACATTAAACTACCCAATTGCACCTGTAAATCAGGTACTGCTATAAAATGTGCCTGTAATTATTTGCAGGTGCAAAAATCAGAAGAGTTGAAGCTCCTCTGAAAAGAATCAATGCCTCTCACTAAACTGGTTATGTAGCTACATGAATGTGTGAGACACACATAAACTGATGCCCCAAGGACTAAAAATGGGCCAAGCAAACTAAAGCACAGAGCACTGGTACCAGTACTTGCTCCCTTAGGAAGCCCATATACAATGGTGGGAGTATGTTCTGTGCCAGTTTGTGCTCTGCTCACTCTGCCAGACCAAAGGCAGGTTTACCTGCAACCTGCTCACTCTAATGCTGAAGGGGAATGGAGCAAGTTAATCTGGTGGCCAGAGCAGATGAAGGCACCCATTCAGACCCACTTCCATCTGCTGCAAGAGGTGGAGGTGTTTATGGAGGAGCTGCATAGGAAGACAAAGCATCAAGACAAAGCATCACTGGTAACCCTTCCTTTGAAGGGCTGAGGAGAGGGAGCTATCCCAAATTGGTAGGAGGGTAGGAGCATAAGCACTTCCTCCACCCAGGAGCTAAGACAGAAAATGAAGAGCACTCCAGGAATGAGAACCCCCCGCCTCTCAGCAGTGGAGAGGACAGCAGGCCTGGCACTGGGGAAGGAGGACAGATTCCTGAGACCCTAACACCACTTCTACCTTTGCAATCTCCACCACACACTGCAAGATAGCCACTAAGTGAGGACTCAGTTACACCTATAGATAACCGAGCCCGTTCACACACAGTCGCCCCCCTTTTTCATTTACACAGAACATGAGCTGTATCCTGCAGGAGGTACAGCTCAAACACCTATACACACAAATCTGTAGGGGAGAGGTTTGTTTCACCGGTGCATGCGATTCCCATTAACAAGGCAGCATCCAAACTTATTGAGGAAAGCAACAATACCTCCCCTTCAAACCCCTCCACTGGTTTCCCAACCAGCCCATAACAAATCTAAGATCCTCCTAGGATCCTTCAAGGCTCAACACAATCTCAGCCTAACCTGCAACTCATTTCTGCTCTCCCGAGCTCTGCTCACGCCCTACTTTCCTCCCAGTCCTCCCTTCACCAACCCCTCCCAGCCGCACACTTTCACTCAGGCTTTCCTCCTCCTTTCTCCTATTAACACAAGACATTCCATCTTCTCCCTCCTTCCGGGAACCTTTCCCCCTTTGTTCTGGACTGCTGTCTTACATTGTAAGCTTTGGGTGGCATCTTATTCTACATTTGTAGAGTATCATGTATTTTTTTTTTACAGCCCCAAATAACTGATTAATAACAAACCTGGGATCCCCTAAGGAATTGAAGATTTGGTTTAATGTAACATGTAATGCTGCTGGAGAAGGAAATGTTATTATAATAAATAATAAATGTTATTATAGGTGCTGATGCACATATCCCCAGAACTAAGATTGGGCTTAAATTGTTCACTTTCATCAATAACACATCTCATGTGACTATGTTTACAGCAAATCCAATGTTTTCAAAAAACCTCAAGTATATAATTACAATCTATTACAATTATGCAAAGAAATAACATTACAAAGATGCCTTCTCATTTCCCATTCTTAGCACTGAATACTTTTGTTTTTCAGCCAATCAACTAAATTAGCCCTAATTCTGTTTCATTCAGACACACAAAGAGTGTATTAGAGAAAAAAGTGAACAAACAGGAAATTCACTTAGGAACCGTTTTTTAGCTTTCATGTGTTCCTGGACTAGAAATTGTCATGGGGAAAAAAAAGTCAACTTAAATAAGAACAGCTTTAGTGAATTTATTAACGGCATTGCGAGGTCACATGGAACATTTACCAGTTATGGAGACGCCGATAGCAGCTGTAAATGTGACAACATCTGGTACAGTTTGAGTTATGTGGGGTGAATTAAAAATTGTATATACTTAAAGGCAACAAAGTCATCCCTTCCAACACCGTGACCCAAGACAACTCTGTCACAGATGAAGCAAGCAAGGGAATCTTAGTTTGGAGAACATCAGTTACTAGAAGCTGAATAAAACATCAATTACCTATCCTTGCTTCATGAAATAGAAGTTGACACAGCTGACAATAATTAAGACTCGATCCTTAGGTAGCACTTTACAGATCTCAAAGCGTTTTAAAAAGGAAAGCAAGTGGCATTCTCCACTATTTTGAAGACGTGCAAACTAAGTCACAATGTGGCGAAATAACTCATTCAAGGTCACACAGCAGGTGAATGAGAAAGCTGGGAACAGAATCCCAAATCAGGTCTGCTGACTCTTATCCTTTGGACCACAGTGATATGGAAGGAATAGGTTGGAAACTCATGAGATACCATGTGACAACATTACCAATGCAGTGCAGTATGGAGGGAAACTGGAAAAAAAAAAATCTAATGTACTTTAATATGAAATCCAACATTATGAATGATGAATCCAACATTAAAGCCTCCACGATACAAGTTAACACAGCTCAAAAAGAACAGGAGTACAGCTCAAGTTAAAACAGCTCAAAAAGCCACACTAGATCCTACCATGACTCTTTGGAAAGGACATGATTAGGAAGTTAAACAAAGAGGTATCTCATTACAACACCAGAGCAAAAGAAACTTTGATCAAAACCTGACAGCCAATGTTAATATTTAAAAGTATCCAAACAAGATACGTTGGGAGAGATAAGTGGCGAATGCACGACATTTAAAATGGACAAAGAAGAAAGAAGTGCCACCTTCCTGCTTTTATTGTGGCATCCTAGGCTTCTTTGGTTGCTTTTAATAATATGTTTTGTTGTTCAGCAAAGCCACACTAACCAAAATTCAGATCTCAATCAAAAAGAGTCTGCTTACTAAGAACACTAAAAAGAGAAGACTGAGAGGGAACATGATAGCAGTTTTCAGGTATCTAAAGGAGTGTCATAAGGAGGAGGGAGAAAACTTGTTCATCTTAGCCTCGAAGGATAGAACCAGAAGCAATGGGCTTAAACTGCAGCAAGGGAGGTTTAGGTTGGACATTAGGGAAAAAGTTCTTAACTGTCAGGGTGGTTAAACACTGGAATAAATTGCCTAGGGAGGTTGGGGAATCTCCATCTCTGGAGATATTTAAGAGTAGGTTAGATAAATGTCTATCAGGGATGGTCTAGACAGTATTTGGTCCTGCCATGCGGGCAGGGGACTGGACTCGATTGATGACCTCTCGAGATCCCTTCCAGTCCTAGAATCTATAAAACACGTATATAGGCTCCTATCGAGAAAAGCAGTGAGACACGTTCTTTCCTGAATCAGGGTCATATACATGAAAATATTGCTCCTTTTTTTGTATGAAACATACTGCTCTCTCCTTCAAACCCTTCCTTAAAGCCAGTTTCTTTCATGACTTTTCAATATATGGATCTCCTCTTCTAGGATATTGACACCTAAACTATTGTCCATATAATATGTCATCTAAATTAGATTATAAGGCTTTCAGGGAAGGGACTGTTACCATATATGCTCTATAAGTTTTGTATACATCTACACGCCCATATAAAAACTTTAATATTCATTTTATTTAAAAAAAAACCATTACACAACAATAAAAAACAAAGACAAACATTAAATAAGTGTTTTGGTCCCAGCCTATCAAGATGAAGGGGTGAGGAGAAACAGACTTCAGAATACAGTGTGATCTATAACAGGGTTTTGTTTTAAAATAAAAATATCCTAAAGTATTTGCTAATGTGGAAAGCTGTGGAACCTTAAATATAACCTAAAGTTATACTCATGCATTCTTCTGTGCTAATGTAATCTGCATAGGATATGCAACAGACACACACACATATTGCATCATCACATTTAGATATAGCCAAATCCTGTGGAAGAGGAATCAGTCATCTTAATGGTACAGAGCATGCTATTTAACTTATTTTTAAAACAGTCTCTAAATACTTGCTTGGTTGCCTATTGATTAATTTCTCTAGTTAACAGAATGGTTTGTTTATCAATGACCACAAAACTCCTTGGATATTCAGAGAGAAACTTTGTAGTCAGAAAGAAGAAGAGACAGTGAATACAGATAATGCTCCAGAAATCACCATATTAACAGCCAGTCCTCTCCACACCCACCCTAAATAAGTCTTTCCTTCTCTTGCTATGCAAAGTGTTTTCCTTTAAAACAAACTGAAGGATGGGGTATGGGGGGTTGGAAAGGGGATGGTGTTTTTAAAACATTAACTACAAATATCTGACACAGATGCTTAATTATCCTAAGCATGGAATATAGGAGTAACCTCATACTGGGGTTCAGAATGATTTACCTACACAGGAGCAGCCATAATTAATCAGACCGATGGTCCCTCCCTAGTTCACTACTTTGTGACAAACAGGGGTTGCTACTAGATGCTTTGGAGGAAGGGGCAGGAAACCTTCCAGCAGATGACTATGTGATAACCCTCACACAGGGAAAGTTTCCGCCTAACCCCAAGTAGTTAAGAGTTTGGTTTAAGGCCTGAAGCATGATGGAATATGTATGTGCATGCCTGTATACGCCCAGTCACACATGCAATCTTTTTCAGAAAAGGCCTCCCACGTCTGTCAATGGCTACAAATGGAATGCATGTATAAAGTCTCCCCTCCCTCTGAAGAAACAATCAGAGAATCCAGAGATTTTATGTCCCCTAATACAAAATTAAACTGTGAATGCTTACTAGTAGTAGTATGCTAGGACCAGTCAGGATCAGTAGCCTGCCCCAAGCAGCTCACTATGAACATAAATGAGACCACTAAAGTATGGGCAGGGGAGAGGGAAGAACAATACAAACAGAGCAATCAGGGTGAAGATCATTAATTTTGTGTTTTCTTGTTTTACTTGTTCTTAAAAAAATAGCTACAGTAAGGGATGGGCTGGGTATGTAAGGGGGAATGGTTAATAGGAACAAGAAAGGGAAAGGCACTATTGAGGGCCGCATGAAGGAAAGGATAGAATGGAGGGGGGCGGTGGACTGTGAAGCAGGTGTAGAGGCAAACAACTGAACAGCAGTGAGAAATAAGCATCCGGAACCAAAATATAAGGAAGGAGTTTCATAGCATCACCACTGGCTGAAAGTTCAGAAGGTACCATTGCTGCAGCTCCCAGCTCCTACCTGTGATCCCAGGGACTAACTCCGCCTAGAAGTTTTGTTTTCCCACCTGGCAGAAGAGGCCCTGGTGTCCTGGGAGGAGACCCATTCTATATGTACATATACATACACACCATTTTCAGCACAAAAATAACGCAGAAGGAAGAGCCTATTAAAACGACGTCTTCAAATGTCTCCGTTTTGTGGGAAACCTGGTAAATGCCAATGCCCATCTATTTGCTGCATTTTAAGGAAAAGCATTTTAAATCAGCAGTATGACAATCAAGTAACTGGAAGTTGATAGGACAGCAGTTTGATGGGGATAGCAGCCAAGCAGCTGTGATGTTCTGAGAAAATGCCCCGGCTCCTTCAGTGGCTCTTGAACTTCTCCAAACTCCTACTGGTTGTATCAAATCTATAGGCCAACTCTGGTCCTACTGAGGTCAGTGGCTTCACACAGGAACAGAATTTGGCCCCGTATGACCATTCAGCCTTTCTTAAGTATCTACACTGAACTAGAGGGTTTCTTACTCATTCCTAAATAGCAGCTTAAAAGGTGAACTGAAATTTTTTTAAAAAATAAATCTTACTTACAAGATGCCAAATCAGTAACAGAATTTATGCAGAGACGTAAAGGGGACAAATACATTGACAATTTAATATAACATATTTGAAGCTCAGCTCCTCTATTTGCCTGCCAAGATCCAATTTTAAAGTTTTGAGTCTCCCTTGTGAGACTGCCTAACGAGGGAGGAGTTCAGAAAAGGACTTAGGACTCTTGTACTCTTAATTCTAACAGAGAACACCCAGAACCCCAGACTCTATATTCTTGGCAGGTAAGAAAAGACCGTAACCAGTTAAACATTTCATTTTTTCCCTTTTGGTTCTTTATTATGCTTCATTATAACCTTCACATAGGTATCCATAAAAATGCTTAGGACAATGGTTCTTTCAGCATAATGTACGTCTATCTGTAAGTTACATATGGTATACTAAAAATGAATGGAAATATGTAGAGATACATTCATCTATCATAAGCATGCAATAGGTTGGTACTATCTTGAGAGATGCCACATATTTATAGGTGCATATACAGATGTCTAGTTGGATTTTGGTCTCTTAAGCCTATATTCCATGTATTAAAAACGAGAGCGCTCAGCTGGGTGTTTACGGGCCTCTAAAATGTTCCTCATTTCAGGCTCAAAGTGGTATATGTTCCACACCAATTTGGTGGAACTGATCCCACATCACTTTCCGTTCCCTGCATGAAGCATTTCTCTGTGTCCCTTATTTTGGGTTGCGGCCACACAATGTATCCTGTATTTGGGCGTTGGCTGATTGACAGGTATAGCAGGCGAAGGTTTGAATAATGTCTCCCTTTGCTTATGCTCTGATCAGTTCATAGAGGCTACAAGAGCCAAGATGGCCCTACATGTATTCTGTCTCTCTCTCATAGAGAATCTATGGATTTTTCCATTGATGAAGTTTCCATCCCTGATTACACATAGGAGGATCTAATCCTTTTTACCATTGGTGGAGTATGAAGGGCCTGATCCAAAGTCCAGTGAAGTCAAGGAAAAGCCTTCTACTGACTTCAGTCACCTTTGGATCAGGCCCTAAACATGTGACTACCATCACTGTTACTTTCTCCATTTTCTGAAAGATGTGAGGTCAGGGCTATCCAGAGTCAAAAAGGCAAAGATAGGTTGGGTTACAGACATTGCTATCTTCCACCTTAGAAAGATTTCAGTTTTTAGAAAATGTCTTGAAAGCTTCTGGCTACATTAGGACAGACATGCAGCTTGCATTTGTGTCCTCTATTACCTTTCTGACCACATCAATGGTAATCTGTAATATTACCTTCCAGAAAGTAACTTGACATTTAATTTAACCTACCCATGAATTTTGCTTTTGTCAAAAGACAGTGTTTAGTCCACCTTTAAATGGCCTCTCTTTAACCTTCAATAAACATGGCACCTGTTCCTTTCAATGTATGCACCTAACCATTTCCAAAAGTGGAAAGTATCAAGCTAAAATTTAAAAAAATCATATTGAAAAGGAATTAAAAAAAAAAAAAAAAAAAGAGTGGTTCTAATGACAGACTATAGAAGTCAACCCTAATGAAAAGATTCAGGGACAGAATACAGAAAGTATTTTTAAAAACCCTGTTTGCAATAGTCCAATCACGATAATGCAATTCATCTTAGTCTGCATCAGCTTTAGCCGCCGAGATGCATAACTTTGATGAAAATTAATTAGCTCTCACATACAGATGGCTCTCTTAATAGAACTTATGAAGACTGAGCCAAATATGTCCCCCTTCTCAATGGAATAAGGTGCACTTTTCACTTTACATAAATAGAGAAATCATCAGTTGACTTTTCTCATCTCTTGGGGAAAGGGTAGGGGGAGAAAAGAGAGAAGCTGTATTCTGTAGAGATGTAGATCTTGCTTTTACCGGGCCCTAATAATTTTGCTCCAGGCAGAATTTCATTGCAAATAATGTCAATATTACCTTTTTTACAAAGTGACATTTTACATTGGAAATAAATGTAAATCATAACCTTACTCTGTTGATATGACATCATCAAGATTTTAAGTCCAATCATCTCAGCTGGCTTGACAAAGATTCTTCTTACAGCCAAGCTCAAATCATTCATGATGCACCTTGCATAGATCAATACTTCTGCACTTGTATGGATCAGTACTATATGAAGGGGATCATGTGATGAACACAAGCACAGAAACAAGACAGTATAAATGCCACAGCAAAATTTAAAAAAAAAAAAGTGTGGCACAGAAGCTGACACAGAGAGTGAAATATTTGACTTGGCCAACTCCTTATGGACAAACTAATCCATTTCTAATACACAATTCTTGGAGAAGGCACATCATTTTAAAACCATGAGGACATGTTGCTTAATCCTATCCAAAAATTGCACAACAAAAGCAGCTTGGTCTGACCTGAGAGTCATGTAAATATGAATTTAGATCTAGCGTAGGCCTAGTTTTAAAATCATAACAAATTTCTTCTTTAACTGGTATAGCCTTGTGCAATGTTATCTTTCTCAGGTGCAGTTTCAGTTACAGCTAATAGAGGACTACCTGTTACAATATTTACATATATATATAGATATATGTTATATATTCTACATGTAAGAAATACTACTGGCTGCCTGTAGCCATAATTGCCTCAGGATGTGACCTTGTCAGATTTCATACATTGAACAGAGTCAGCTATGATCAGTATTTGAATGGGAGAAAAGCAAAACTCAGGATGCTACAGGAAGTGGTATTCAGTAGGTGGCACACTTTGCCATAAATCAGTACTGAATCAATGCTTCAGCATTGTACTAAAGGACAGCAATATGCTCTTGCAGGTCTTTCAGATAAGATAAAAAGTTAAAAGGTCTTAACCATTTATGGTAATTCACAGGGGTATTAGCCCCAGTATCTTGACCACAATTCCAATTCAACAACTACATTCAGCCAACCTAAATTTCCTCCTGCAATCTTAAATAACTATGATTATCTCCACGTCCCGTCTTAAACTATTGCATAGCGTTGCTGTGCAATGTTAAACAGTTACTGCACTCTACCCCAGATAGAGTTGCACTTGCCACTGAAGTGGACTAGCAGGGATCCCTATACTTCTTAGATATGAAAGACTACACATCAGGTGTGTTTTTTATTAATATTAATGTGTACTATAAGGTGCATGTTGTACACTCCTTAATGAAATTGACCTGCACAGACATTGTAAATAATACAAGCTCAGGTTCCCAGGTAATTCAAGTTCCCAATAGTCAAACCTTTGACTGGTATTTTTTTGTGTTTTAAGAATCTAACAAAACTTTAAACCATAGTGAATTCTGCAGACTTCAGCAAGGTGGCTAACAGACATGAAAAGTGTAGACTCACTCAGATTAAACAAGCATATGCCAGAAATCTCTGAAGGCTATAGGCATTTTCTCTCTCTGTTTTATGAAGAAGACATCAGTTACTATCCACAATTTAAAGGAAATCCCAGTTCATGAGTCAAATGTGTAAACATCTTGATTTGAGCTACACAATCTGGATTTACCCCAGGTTTTTACATGTTATTCATACTAAAAAATTATCAATTTTCTATGCTCAGAAAGTGGATAAAATAAAAAGCCAAGAAGTATTTATGAAGCTCCACACCACTTCCTTACAGGGCTCTAAAATAAGCAGTAGGTTGATCATGTTCATATCAAAGAAAGCACAGAGCTTTCCTGGGTTTCAGCATTAGCTAATTCATTTATTTCAAACTTTGTGGCTAATGGCTGCAAGAGAAATTGGCAGCCAGTTGGAAATTTTGGTCAGCATTAATATCATTGTAACTTCTTCATTACCCTCTGCCAGGATTATTTTTCTCCCACACTGTATTTCACTATCCATTGCAAACTCTTCCAGCCTTTGGCAGTTCCTGATGTAGCTCTAGATAGTACTAACTCAGCAATATAAAGTTGTTCTGTTTTTTAAAAACTTCTGTTACATGGAAACAGACTATGCAGTTTTTGCATGGGAATATTTGCTCTGGAGCACCCACAGCAGTGGTCAGCTTTTAAATTAACTGTTTCAAATTGACTAGTTAGTATTGCCATTCTAGAGGTAATTCCTGAAAGCGATTTTTCAGCAGCTACATATACAAGCTACATAATTGCAAGGGATATTTGGGGAGAAGAGTAATACAGTACCCATCTAAACCATCTGGTTAAACTTGCCCACAGTGGCAGTATGCAAAGCACCAAAAGAAGAAAGGTAATCAAAGGGTTACACAGAGTATACAGAAATTGTCCCTAGCCACTGGAAAGAGTTATCAACATGGGGAAAAATACCAAGGGACCTTAGAATCTATGGGGTTTTCCTCCTTTACCCATTTGTATCATCTAGAGAAATAAGATTGTGAGCTATCTTACTACACCCCAATCTCTACAGATCACAGACTCAGTCCTGTCACTGGACAAATGCTCTTTGAGAAAGACAAGACTGGGTGCACGCACACACACACACAATCACTGCACACACACTCTACAAGTCATCAGCTCTCTTTGAGCTTTGTCCTAGGTGGTTAACTTCAGGGCTAGGAAGGAAGAGAACGTTTACCCTGAAGAGACAAAATGATGAATGAATGGTGGAGCCAGATATCAGGGTAGCCTCTAGCAGCATCTTTGTTGCAAAGCCAAAGAGTGCGCACACAGGTCGTCAGCTCCTGGTCTAGCTAAACCCAGGAGAACCTACAGGACTTTGCATCCCATTGGAAATATTTTCCACAATGAGGTGCTTCCACCCCTATGCCCCCGTATATCTAAGTAACTTACTAACAGCTGGAAAGAATTTCAGGGCAGGAAAAGAAAAATCATGGTTTTCCTGTGGCCTGAAAGTCTGTAGCACATTTAAAAATGCAGATAGCTGACAGCTGCCTAGAACACGAGAGGCCAGAAAAAGCTGGCCTAACCTTAGGCAGGCAAACACAGAAGGGGCACTGGTCACTTACTTTTCATATTCGGTGTTGTCTCTATCGCAACGCGAATCCTTGTGCTTTTGCCAGTCTTTGCCATGCTTGCAGGTGGTCAAGAGGACAACATCCTCCCCGTTGTGGACGTGATATAAGGCATTCCTGGTGTCTGACCCTATCCCTGTCAGGTACCTTTTCCCCTTGAATACCAACATGTACTTCCTGAGAGGAGGGATGGTGTTAAACCTTAGAAATCCCTTCTCCCCTCCTGTCCTAGGATGATCCTTAGAAAAGAGCGGAATAGAAACATCGAAATTCGGTCTGAAGTTTTCAGTACTGATGCTAGCTTTAGCCAGCATCGCCTGGCCAATATCAAACCCTACGTCTTCAGTGTAATCGGGCCAGGTGCCGGAATATAAATTAAAAATTAAATGATTTCTACCATTGTTCCACAAGTGGAGGCTTTGCACTTTCGATCGCAGGTTGTGCACATACTGGGGTGACAACTGGTCTCTGTCTAAGGTATCCAAGCTCAGAACAAACAGGCAAGCTTGGCTCGGATCGGAAGTGTAAAACCTGGATCCCTCGATGGCTGCTAGAATATTTTGGTAACTTTCGGCGATTTTCTCCCCTTTCTGCTGCGGGTACACGTAGACTTTAAAGCCGTTTTTCTTGCAAAGGGTGAAATCGAAGCAGGACTCCATGCGGCACTTCTTGCCTTTGTAGACGCTGGAATTGGCGTCTCTCTTCTGCCTAGGGGAAATGTGCACATTGTAATCCTCGTTTTCCAATTGATCCCAAGGAATGAAGGGGCGCAAAGCGTCCGGGAATCGGGGCCAATAGTGATCCGGGCTGGTGTGGTGCAAGCCATTCCTGCTACTGTGCTCCTCTCTCCTGCTTTGGTTTCTCGCTGCCCTGAACTGCAAGCCTCCGAAGTAAAACAAAAGGACGAGACAAGTGCCAGCTGAGAGCAGGATGAAATAGCGTTTTTTGGCCTGCATGTGTCCTATCTGGGTCAAGATGATTGTAAATAAACACAAGGATCACCCAAGTTTGCCAATCAACACTTTCAGCTCCAGTCCGCCATCTTCCCGCCTGCAAAGACTTCAAACTCTCTTCTACCACCTTCTCTTTATTCCTTTCCCAAAGCCTTGGACTGATGCAGCGCATGTGGGCGATTTCTTTAACTTTCTCCCCTTCTGTCTTTCATCTTTGGCTCGCACAATAGAGAGAGAGAGAGAGAGAGAGAGAAACAGCGAAGGCGAATAATTCACGCCCAGCCCGGGCTTGGAAAGCAAAGGGCTGGGAATTCTCTTGCATGCACCCACAGACACAGACACAGACAAATGAAATAAGCACCAAATTCAGCTCCTTCACCCCTCAATCAGTTGCAAGACGGAGTGTATTTCCCCTCCCCCACTCTTTCTCTCTCTCTCTAGTGTTGCAAACGATCAAGGTACAGCAGCAACTTCAACTCATCCAAAACACTCCCGCAATAACCAAGCTCCCCGGTTCCAGAGCAAGTCAGCAACAGCTCACAGCCAGCGCCGGTTCACACCGCTATCATTATCACATCCTCCAGCTTGAGCGCCGTAACCTTACAAATCCCTGCATTTCTCTTTATTCTCTTCTGCAGAGGAGCTCCAAGACTCTGGTGCTGTTTACCCCTCTCTCCGCGATCTCTGTGAATGGCCCCCGGGATGGAACCAGCCGAAGCAGCGAAGATCCTCCTCCTTCTTCCTCCTCCTCCTCCTCTTTGCCCCCGCCCCCCCAGTTAGTCAATGAGGTGCGAGCTGCCGAAGCACGGAGGAGGCTGCCTGCCCCGGTTCGAACGTCGCCGATCGCAGAGTTCGATCTCCGAACGTTACCCGGTTCTGAATGTTACACTTACACATTCCATTCCCCGACACCACAGCGCTGACCTCATCCATCCACGCAGCCCGGTTCCCCATTGGCTGAGCGTCACGTCCGGGGTGGGCGGTGCTTCCGCTGCACCCATTCATAACCCCCCAGCCGGAGGATACAGTGTTGCAGTAGTATATTAAATGGAAACGCTCTGGGGACAGGGTGAGTGAGAGTGTTGCTGGGAAGGGGGGTTCCCCTCAAGGGGATGCCTGTTTAAGAGATCGCCCGCAGAGCAGCTTGCAGCATCTTTGGGGCACAGTCGCCCCTCCTGCCCTTTCCCTGGCACAGCACTGATGAGCGACGGTCTAGGAGGGTCTCTCTAGTTTTATGTTAAGCAGCGTCCTTGGGTGGGAGACTGAAATCTGATTGCAACAACATACAAGTACTTTTCAGTGTCCCCACCCCCAAGTACAGGCAGTAACAAGACTGGCTGCAGCCCACAGGCCGGAGAGGCAGTTGTCTAGGATGGCAGTCATAGGTGCTGGAACTAGGGGTGCTGCTGCACTCCCTGGCTTGAAGTGATTTCCATCATATACAGGGTTTACAGATTGGTTCAATAGCTCTCAGCACCCCCCCCCCCTATACACACTGTTCCAGCACCCCTGGCGGCAATATTCAATCTTTAGTGATTGTTTATGGTGGGAGTGTCTGTTGGGGGACAGACGCTTTCCAGTTCGCCTAAGGCTAGGAGCTGAGCCAAGGGAGGGTATATCTGAAACAATGCATGACAGTGTTAAGGGCGAGCCACCTTTGCGGGAGAAATCCTCAAGGCTATGTCTGCTGAGCAGCACAGGAGGGATCTTAGCAGCAGCAGCTGGCTCAAGATCCTCTCTGGCAGGCTCGTTAAGCCAAGGAAGAAAGCGCGCCTACCCTTTCATCTTTTAACAGCCCGTCACAAGTCTATGCTAACTGCAAGCCAGTAATGCAGGAGCTGAGCCAAACACATCCAAGAGAAAGTTCCCCCTGAGTAGGAGAGGACCTATTGCTACAGAGGGAAAGGGAGCAGAGGTCTGGGGAGCGCTGGTGCTAAGGGGAGGAAGAGAGAGTTGCTCAGGTTAATCGGGAATCAGGATTTAAATTGGAAAACTGAGGAAAGGGAGAATCTCTTTCCCCTTTCAGATGGACTGGTTTATATGTCTCTACTACTGCCCTCTACTGGATGGAATACTGTATTACCTCACATGTATCTCTTCCCTCTGGTTAGTGTTTGTTCCTAGGGCTAAAATGGAAAGAGTTCCTGCACTTTGAATCTCAAAGCCATGAATTATAATTCCATCTGGTACAAATATGATGTTATCTATTGATCTTAACGCATTTAAGATGTGTTCTTGTAATTAAAGCAGGGGATTCTTAGTCAGCATGACTGGGATCCTGTTCTCTGTGTGGCCTCAGGCCACTCATATGCCTGATTTACACCTTACGTGTGCCCCTAGGCACAGCATCTTCAGTTCTCTCCCCGTCCCCCCATCCCCGCCACCTAGAGCTGACCTTTATGTTTTCCATAAAAAATGAAACTTTTAACCCACTTGTAACTTTTAGGTGCCCTCAGAACGCCAGGGCCCCTAGGCACATGCCTACTGTGCCTAATTGGAAATATGGCTCTGGCCCATCCCTGTGCTTCAATCTCCCCATTTTCAAATGATGCATAACCTGTTTACCCCACAGGGATTATTACTACAAAATGCATGTACCTAGTGTACAGGATACGTTACAAGCAAGGATAACACGACTTGTCCTGAAGCCCCTATCTTAATTTTTAAATAAAGTGTTTTGAAATTTCCAGGTGAAACATAGTAAGTACAAAATATTG
Organism: Malaclemys terrapin pileata; assembly: GCF_027887155.1. NCBI lineage: Eukaryota > Metazoa > Chordata > Testudines > Emydidae > Malaclemys > Malaclemys terrapin. The sequence continues at coordinate 25,511,249 of NC_071506.1, read as the reverse complement.
TTATATTGCTCAGTGACTGTCAGACATAACTGGCAAATATTTAAGAAGAATTCCATTAGACAACTACATACCTTTTAAAAATCTGGCCTTAAGCAACTTCCCTGTGGATTCACTGTTATAACTATAAAAAGCAACAGAGGGTCCTGTGGCACCTTTAAGACTAACAGAAGTATTGGGAGCATAAGCTTTCGTGGGTAAGAACCTCACTTCTTCAGATGCAAGTAATGGAAATTGGGCTCCTAGTTATAACAGTATCAGAGGGGTAGCGGTGTTAGTCTGAATCTGTAAAAAGCAACAGAGGGTCCTGTGGCACCTTTAAGGCTAACAGAAGTATTGGGAGCATAAGCTTTCGTAGGTAAGAACCTCACTTCTTCAGATGCAAGTAATGGAAATTTCCAGAGGCAGGTATAAATCAGTATGGAGATAACGAGGTTAGTTCAATCAGGGAGGGTGAGGTGCTCTGCTAGCAGCTGAAGTGTGAACACCAAGGGAGGAGAAACTGCTTCTGTAGTTGGATACAGTTCACACCTCACCCTCCCTGATTGAACCAACCTCGTTATCTCCATACTGATTTATACCTGCCTCTGGAAATTACCATTACTTGCATCTGAAGAAGGGAGGTTCTTACCCATGAAAGCTTATGCTCCCAATACTTCTGTTAGTCTTAAAGGTGCTACAGGACCCTCTGTTGCTTTTTACAGATTCAGACTAACACGGCTACCCCTCTGATACTGTTATAACTAGGAGCCCAATTCATTGATCAGAATGGTGTGCTTTACACCTATTTTGCACTGGTGTAAGTGACTACACAAATGCAGAGCCATGGTGAATCAGGCCCCAGGAATGCAATCAAGAGTCCTGATTTCCACTCCCTTTCTGTAACTAATAGAGGGTCCTTTTCCCCTCCCTCATCCTCACTGAGGGCTTGTCTACACTGGCACTTTACAGCACTGCAACTTTCTCACTCAAGGGTGTGAAAAAACACCCCCCCAAGCACTGCAAGTCTCAGCACAGTAAAGTGCCAGTGTAGACAGTGCACCAGTGCTGGAAACCAAGCTCCCAGTGCTGGTAGCTACTCCCCTCATAGAAGTGGTTGTTTTATAGCGCTGGGAGAGTGCTTTAACATTGATAGTGAAGACATACCCTGAGCTCCTTGAGTCTGCCATTCATGCTTCTAGAGGTACCTCAACACTCCAAATCTGAGACTGTAATGAAACACATACCCCAACAAGCGTTGCATGGCTTGAGTTTCACTGGGAATACACTGCACAGCATTCACTTTCCCTCCCTCACATGGATGCAATATAGTCTGTGAGAGGCCTGTAACTGAGAAGAAAAGGGAAATTTAAAACAAAGTGTGCATTCACAAAGATGAAAAATCCTGCCACTACTAAAGAGGATAGTTGAGGGCCTGCCAGACCTATGATCGTGAAGAGCTCATCGGTGACAGTCAAACTGATTTGGGCAGGAAGCTGATCTGAGGACTCTACTGCCTATAGTCTGAGCCAAAAGAAGACGATTCCTTTCCAAAATCAATTAGATTTTGGGGAGGACTGCTAGAGGAAAAGGGACAGGGTCTGATGTAGAAGCTAAGTGCTGCAACTCGACTGAAGAAAGAATTTAGAATAGTAAGAGAGAAAGGATCCCACAGGCAAAGGAAGTAGCATTTGTGACCAGCATAAATAGCGGTGGGGCTGGAAAGTAAAATTCTGGTTGAGCACCTGATAACACAGGAGTAAGATTAGACTAAATAGTAAATCTGTCATGAAACCCTCCAATCATCCCCTGAAAAGAGGTCAGCTGCTTAGAAAGATGAACCAAAGCTGTTGATAGCAGTTCCTTCTGTCAAGAGTATGAAGAATCCCATTAGTATCTGCATATTCAGTTTCCAGTGACCAATTTAAGACAAAAAGGGAAGCCAAGTGCCCATGAGTCTTGCCATTTGTGCCAAGGGCAGTAGCTGTTAAAACTAGGTTTTGAGGATCAGGTACTAGTAAGTCCAAGCAGGAAATTCTGCTCATGATAGAGAATAATTGAGAGGAAAGGGACATGATCGGACCTGAAGCAAAACTGTATTGCATTTGAAGTACTGAGGCCATCACAAGGATCACAGTAGTACCAATAAATGATGAAACCTAAAGAGGATTAGACCTAGGCAAAGATAATTGTGACATCACTTTGAAACCTGTACTAATTACCCTACATATCACTGCAATTGACCCTTACATTTATTGCTTATTATTTGTATTGTGATAGCCCCCAAAAGTCCCAGTCAGATCTGGGCTCCATTGTGCTAGGGACAGTAGGAAGACATGTCTGTTCCCCTAAAAGCTGTCTAAGATATTGCTAAGACATTGCTATCATTCACATTTTGAAGGCAATCTTGGTAAGTCAGACAACACCTTGAGTTCACTGCTGCTTTCTGAAGCAGCACCAGAATGAAATTAATGAGACTCTAGTCAATTTCATCATTAATATTCAGAACCCTGTGGGCAACAGTGAAACTGACAAAAATCATGTAAAGTTCACTCAGCTGCTGCATGGGAACCACCTGCAGCCTATGCAGAACCTGGAGGGAGAGGAACCTGGTAATGGAAGCCGAATAGTAGTAAAGTAGTAGATATGCTTGCCCCTAGCAGCAGGTAGGAGGCTTGGGAAGGACAGAGTAGCTGACCCCCTCCACCACATAGGTCACTCTGCACACCCACAGCGAGAAAGCCAGGAAGGGAGTAGGCTTTTAAAATGTTAGATTCCTACCTGCCAGAGACTGATGTTTGAAAGACAGAACCCCCAGCACGCTTCGGATGCTGTTTGTTAATAAGGGTCTGCCAGCTTGAGGGTGAGCCTTTCAAGCTGGTCCTTACTGACTGGACTCTTTCAAATCTTTTACATCTTCATCTGGCTGGCAGTTGTCTGGGAAACTTTCCAAGTCCTTAGATAAAAGGACAGGGCTGGGAATCAGGGTTTTATTTCCAGCTTTGCCACAGATCACGTGTGCTATGAGGCAAGTCACTTAGGGCCAGATTTTTAAAGGTATTTAGGCACCTCAAGATGCAGCAAGGCACCTCATGGGATTTTCAAAAGTGCCTAGGGCCCGCATCCTCAAAAATGTTTAGGCACCTAACTTGCATTGGTATCAATGGAAGTTAAAAGCCTAAATACCTTTGAAGATCTGGGCCTCAGTGCCCAACTGCCACTGACTTAGACATCTTTAAAAATCTGGGTTTTAGAACCTGATTTTCAGACCTGATCAGCTCCATTTGTAGTTTATAGGAGCAGTGGATGCTCAGCACTGATGAGAACCAGGACATTAACTTCTCTGGGCCTCAGTGTTTCAATCTGTAAAATGGGGGTGATACTTCCCTACCTAATAGAATATTGTCAGATTTGATTTGTACATGTTGTGATGTGTTTTGAGATCCTAGGATAACAGGCACCAAATAAATGCAAAATGATGTGTTCAAATTCTTGGAAAGATTGTAAGTGAAGAGCTCACATGAAGCTAAACATCCCACTTGCCACCTAGTCCTGCCACAACTTATGCCACAAAAACACAATTGCTAACTGGAGATGCCAGAAGAATTAGGCTAACATTTTCAAAGTCAGGTACTAAAGTTACACTCTTCAATCCATATTTAGGGACCTGAATAAAAGTGGCTTGATTTTTACTTTGATTTATGTGTCTTAATATAGACTGAAGCACAAATCTTGGGCTGAAAATACTAACTTTTGAGAGCCATGTTAGTGATATTGACTGCCTTGTGAGTCTCACCTACTTCTCAGTGAGGTAGCACATATTTTAGGGTTAAACTGTAGTGTGTAATTTTTTAAGTCCAAGGGGGGGAAATGGAAAAGTCTGACTGATGAAGTGCTTAATTCTGCTGGATTCCACCTTCAAATAGCTTTTTGCCTGAAGTTGTTATTGCTTACCATTAAAAAAAAAAGAAAAGACAAAGCATACTTTCAAATGTGAATTTATGGAATGAGAACATGCCATAAAAAATTATTCTCCGGCTTGGAGCAAATTAAAGTGGTCTCTCCTCTACAAATTAATGCAATTAATACTAAAGCCATGGCTGTTTATCATGTCTTGATAATATCACATGGGAATGAAAATATTGGCTCTTTTATCCCTTTAAATAGCTGAGATGAAATGTTTGTGCTTCAGTGTTACAACAGCTGTTTCTCATGTCCTCATACATAATTGGTTGGTTTAGAGGCTATTTAATTGTAAGGAAATTATTTGGGTTTTGTATTGGTTTACTTTTAGGGTAAAATGAAAATGTTCTCCTAATAATAAGGTGACGCTTTCAAGGGGAATAATAGTTTAGAAGTCTGTTTTACTGTCACACTGGACAGAGAATGAAATTAGAGGCTTTAAATATTAAGCTCTCAGTTTTACATTACACTCCATGTGGGTGAGCCCTGATGTCGATGGCGCTTTGCGTGGATGCAGAGATCAATCTGCATGAAGCTCAGTGTGGAACCAGTGTGCCAACATTTTTGTTGTTTTGAATCAGGCTGTGTTTTCAATCCAGGCACCAGACCCAATCCTACTCCTTTTGAATTCAGCAGGAGCTTTGGCCTAGATCAACAAAGGTATTTTAGTTGCATACCTCCCATTTATTTCAATGGGGGTTAGGCACCTAAATACCTTTGAGGATCTGAGTTTTTTCCATTAACGTTAATGGGAGTAGGAGCCAGCGTTAATGATCTCCTCAGGAATGGCATACTGCGTCTCCCTCGTGTGGCATGGTCTCTTTGCAAGCTATCCCGCTATTCACTGGGGCATCTGCAACAGCCGTGACTCACTCCATTGGAGAAGATGCTCTTACTCTAGTGATGCCCCTGAGGGTTCAGACAATGTTACCCACAATCTACGTATTGGTTCTTCTTCCCCTGGAGGAGTATAACGACTCAATCCAGATTTACTCCCTGGCTGACTAAACTATTTTCAAAGTGGGTGCAGTACTATGTAAATAGCTTATCTGGGGGTGGGAGGAGAAACTGCTCTGATTTTGTAATCGGAAATCGAAACTAAACAAGCACTTTCCTTCACTGCACACATGAACTGGCAGCCCATGCCAGCCACCTGACCTTTCTGGGCCTGATTCTCCTCTCATGCTGGTGTAAGTTACTAAAGTCAATGGAGTTATAGCAGTGTAAATAACAGGATCAGGGCTCCTCTTTCTTCAGCCCAAAGAGACATTTGCAGCTGAACCCTGAGGCAGGATCACACTGCTTTTCAGTGAGGGTGTGCTCATAGGCTTTGCTGCCACACCTCTCCAGTAACCTCTCCTAACTTTAGGACTGTGATGGGGGCTGTATAAGAAGTCAGCCGGTAGATTATATTGAAGTTCTCATTTTAATCTAATCTCTCTAGGGCCATTTAGGAGCCTGGACCTGTAGTTAAACCATTACTGGTAACCAGAATCTGATCTAGGCCACCTAAACTGGATTTAATAAGTATATAGGACCAAAAACTCCCTTCTGTTCTTTTAGAAGGAGAAAGTCTTAATATTTTAAGAGCCTCTGGATCACTTGATTTCTTCAGCCCCATGACAATCCACCCCTACCTGTGATAAAGCATGGGACTAGATCGGGTTCTTGAAACCGTTGTGGCTCTGCCAATGAGCAGACCTCAGTGTGTTTTACAGGGAGGGGCCCCGCTGAGAGCACCTGGGGTGATATGTAATACATCTGCAGCAGGAGTGTGCAAATCTGTCTGCATATCCAAACACCCCAGGGGCACTGTAAATGCTTGCAAAGGTTTGGGCTGCAGCAAGGCTCTTGGTGAGTCACTTCTAGGTGAGGATGTGCATTCCCTCCATAAAGCACCTTTTTTGACACAAAAATGGGTGGCAATCTGATTAACCTATGAGTCACAAATTGGCTAAGTCCTTATTCTTCCCAGTCCCCACCTGTTCAAATAACTACTACAGGAAACAGATTTCAGAGTAGCAGCCGTGTTAGTTTGAAGCAACTTTTCTAGACCTTTTTGTAAAGCTAGCTGTCGCCCTGTCTACTGACACAAGTTGTACTGATCAGTTTTTAAACTTGTCCAAAGCCCGATATAGACACTCCTATGTCAGTTTAAGAAGGGCTTATTTAGCTTCTTCCTAGTTGCTTTAAGTTAAATCCACTAGTCCAGTTTAAATTGGTTTAAGAGAGTGCCCACATAGCCCTTTGCACCAGTTTTAAATCATATCTTTAGTTAAACCAGTGCAACTACGTGAGCAGACAAGCCCTTAGGAAGAATCTACATTCCACCTACAAAAGCAATAAGATTCAGTCAAGAAGAGGAATTCTTGTGTTAAGGCTCATCAAAAGGGATGATCTTACTCCATTCACCAAACCAAGTGGGTCTAAACATTGCATTTTAAATGTTAAATAGTTCTGAGGTCCACTGTAGTTCTCATCTGCACATCCTTAGATACTAGGGAAGGACAGAGGTAAAATCCCACCCTTGTTCTGACACACACACACCCTCCCCTTGTTAGTACTTATTGGTATATTTAGAGTATTTTGAACCTTTGCCTTCTACCTTATGGGGGAAAAGTCACCCTTCTCCATTCAATTCTTGAGTCATCAAGGTTATTGCAGGGGGCAGAGTTTACACCGAAACACACTAGCCCATGGAACTACAATGGTCTCGTCTTGTTCTTTTCTCTACAGCAAGGTTGGAATTGTAGCCACTGGAATGCATTGGTCTAATTCAGGAGCAGCAGGAAGCTTCCATGACAGCATGCAGGGGACACACAAATTGCCATGGTAGCCAACAGCAGTATTTCCACAGTGCAAGCCCCTTTAGACAGGCTCTCTGCAGGTGTGTTCATTTCACTCCCAGCAAATACAGCACTAATGTAATACAGCACATTAACATACTTTTAAATGCAAATTTATTTTTCAAATCAAATTAAGACATAAGGAAATATAGTGAATACCAATACAGTAATACATCCTAAAGGAATAAACCCCCAGGGTATCGAAATGTACAGGACAGTAGCAAAGATAAAAAAAATGCTACAGATCTACTGATGATATTCTGCAATGTGGAATACTGAGGTATGGATCCCAGTTTCTAGTTCAATATATGAGCAGTGGCTGGGAACATGTATCAAGCATCTCCCAACAGCAGCTGCTGCTTATTAAGAAGCATCTTGGACAACACTCCATTCACTGATTTTCTCTTCCTCTAGAGAGGGAATGGCCACAGCTGGGCTGGATGGAGTAGGGAAAATGAGCTGAATTCTCAGAGCTTAATCAGGGAGATGAAGAATCTTAGGGTGGGGCAGATTTTGATCTGCCAGTTCAGACTGGAAACAAGGCATGCATTTTTAACAGTGAGAGTAATTAACCACTGGAACAATTTACTAAGGGTTGTGATAGATTCTCTATCACTGACCATTTAAAAATCAACGCTGGATGATTTTCTAAGGCTATGGCTACACTGGTGCTTTACAGCGCTGCAACTTTCCTACTCAGGGGTGTGAAAAAACACCCCCCTGAGCGCAGCAAGTGACAGCGCTGTAAAGCGCCAGTGTAAACAGTGCCCCCGCGCTGGGAGGCTGTAAGCTAATCCCCTCGGGGAGGTGGAGTACCTGCAGTTCTGGGAGAGCTCTCTCCCAGCACTGGCGCCATGACCACACTCGCACTTTGGAGTTTCGAGTGTAGCCATGCACTAAAAGATCTGCCCTAGGATTTATGTTGAGGACATTCTATGGCCTGTGTTATACAGGAGGTCAGTCTAGATAAGTGTTTCCCAAACTTGGGACGCTGCTTGTTTAGGGAAAGCTTCTGGTGGGCCGGGCCGGTTTGTTTATCTGCTGTGTCTGCAGGTCCGGCCAATCGCGGCTCCCACTGGCTGCGGTTCGCTGCTCCAGGCCAATGGGAGCTGCTGGAAGTGGTGGCCAATACATCCCTCAGCCCGCGCCGCTTCCAGCAGCTTCCATTGGCCTGGTGCAGCAAACCGCAGCCAGTGGGAGCTGCGATCGGCCGGACCTGCAGATGCAGCAGGTAAACAAACTGTCCCGGCCCACCAGGGTCTTTTCCTAAACAAGTGTCATCCCAAGTTTGGGAAACACTGGCCTAGATGATCACAATGATCCCTCCTGGTCTTGGAATCTATGAATACATTTTCTGTGTGCTAAACCACACTTCACAAACAGGGTTAATGTCAGTGTGGGACTGTCAATGACTGCAGTTTTAGTTTTCTATCACTACCTTCCTACAGATGAACTGACCCACCTCAATGCACGAATTTAGCTTTTCTGAGGCTTTTGAGTGGCAATGGGGTCTACTAGACTAAGGCTATGTCTACACAACAGCTTATGTTGGCAGAGCTTATGTCGCTCAAGGGTGTGAATAAACCACCCCCCTGAGTGACATAAATTACACTGACATACGTACTGGTGTGGCCAGTGTTATGTCAGAGGGAGATCTTCTCCTGCAGACAGGGATGGCTCCAGGCACCAGCCAAGCAAGCTGGTGCTTGGGGCGGCAGCCTTTAGGAGGTGGCATTCCGCCCAATCCTAGGGCGGCACGGCCGATTTTTTTTTTGGTGTTCCGCTCTGGCCGCCCTGTAGGGGGCGGCGGCGTGGAGGACGGGAGTGCCCTGCAGCAAGCCCAGTAGGGCAGCCCGCGTCCTTCCCTCCCAGCTGACCAGAGCAGCGCAGAGCTCTCCTGGCAGGCGGCGGGGCTGCGTGGCAGCGCCCCGCTGAAGCCCTGGCCGCTCCCCTTCTCTCTCTCTCCACCCCACTCCCTCCTCCTCCCCCATTAGCTGGGGCACATCTGCAGCGCAGGGAGTCACCCTGGACTCTGGCTCTGGCCGTTGTTTTTTTTTTTTTTTTTTTGCTTGGGGCAGCCAAAAAGCCAGAGCCGGCCCTGCCTGCAGACATAGTTTCTGCTGCTCGCGGAGGTAGTTTTATTATGCTGAGAGGAGAGCTGTCTCCAACTGGCATAGAGCATCTTCACCAGATGTGCTGCATTGGTGCGATGCTGTACATGTAGACATGCCCTGAGAAAAGGGCTGGAAATGCAGAACTATTGAGTTCTAAACCCTGCTTTGCTATGACTCCTGTGTGACCATAAGCAAATCACTTAGGTCCAATTTTCAAAAGGTCCCACCAATTTTGAAACACTTAGGCCCAGCTCCTCAAACGGACTTATATGTCTAAGTCCCACATTTACATACCACTGTGATCCACAAAACACTTGTTCAGCTGCCGCCTAATACCGTAGGCACCTACATTTTTTCTGTAAAAGTCTCCTAGACACCCAAGGTTTCTGCCTCTTGGCAGGTTCCCAGATATCTATCTCAGACCTAAGCAAAGTGTGAACCTTGAACTAGGTGAAGCCTCACCTATGTTGCCTGCAGGGCCTGAGCTGGTAGGCATGCTCAGGGCAAGCTTAACTCCACACAAAATAACCAGGGAAGGAAGGAGGCCTTCCTTATAACTTTTCACCCAGTAGTTAGGCTACTCACCTGGGATATGGAGGATCCCAGTTAATTCCTCTCTCTGCTTCTATAAGGAGAAGCAATTTGAACAAGGGGTTCCCACCTCTCAGGTGAGTCCCCTAACCAGTCAGCCATGGGATGTTCTGAAGTGGGACTTCCTCAATGTCTCCTATTGAAGCTCTTCTACTTTGTACTAAATAGTTGACTATGCATTGGTCCAGAAAGAGAGGAAGGATACTCACCTTGGCCCAGGGTACTCACCTTAGGCACCTATGGCTTAGGACAAACCCCTCGTGTCAGCATCTACTATTGGCTAGCTTAAGCAGCTCTCCCCACAGTGTGCTGGCTTTTTTGCAGGTGCCTACCTCTTCCCATGCACTTATAGGGAGCCTAACCACCTAATTCAGACTCCGTGGATTCTAGTGATTATCAAAGCACCTGAAAGATAGGCATTGCTAAATCCCTTGGTGGATCTGGGCCTTAAAGCCTGATTTTCAGAGGTGCTAAGTACACATCACTGCAGTTGAAGTCAATGGGTGTAGCAGGTGGTAAATACCTCTGAAAAATTAGACTCTCATCTCAAATGGAGCAACAAAATCCTTTGGAAATATTTGGACTTGACGCCTCTGTGCCTCAGTTTCCCATCTGTAACATATAGTGACAAACAAAAATGACATCTTGTGACTGTTAAAGCTGCATCAAGACACATCCCATTAACCCAATGCCTTAAGAAAATGGAAATAAGAAGTTGTGGGGAAAGATCTGTGCATTCCTTTCCTCCTACAATGCGGTCAATAGTGTACTCCTGTCACTTCTATTGCCAACTGATACCCAAAAGCAACGCATACCCCTGACTTCATCAAACTTGCATCTAATACAAAACCTTAACAGTGGTTTTATATCAATGATATCAGCACATCAGATCATCACATTCCATGCAGTTAGGAAGTTATTTTGCCTTAACATGGCCAAGGTCACTGCTAAGGGTTGAAAGCTTCTTGTTAGAGGAAACTCTGTAACACAATCCTACCTATAGAGCAGCTACTACCGCACTATAACAAAATATATAGAGATCCCACACTATGAAAGTAGCCCAGGGGTCAGCAACCTTTCAGAAGTGGTGTGCCGAGTCTTCATTTATTCACTCTGATTTAAGGTTTCGTGTGCCAGTCATACATTTCAATGTTTTTAGAAGGTCTCTTTCTATAGGTCTATAATATATAACTAAACTATTGTTGTATATAAAGTAAATAAGGTTTTTAAAATGTTTAAGCTTCATTTAAAATTAAATTAAAATGCAGAGCCCCCCGGACCGGTGGCCAGGACCCAGGCAGTGTGAGTGCCACTGAAAATCAGCTCACGTGCCACAGGTTGCCTACCCGTGTAGTAGCCCCTGGGATCAATGGATACTGACCCCTGCCTTGTGACTTTTCTGCCCTCAAACCCTGTCAGAAAATAAAAACCAGTCTTTTCCCAGCACTATTGGGGGGGTCACATATGTACAGTCCTGCCAGCCTCAATGAGTCAAAAATAGACTGTTCCTCCCGCCCCCAAAATCACAAGATTATCTTTAAAATCATGGGTTTGAGGGTAGAAAAATCATATTTGGTTCTTTTTATTTACCTTTGGTTTTTGAGCCTCTTGGCTTCTTCACATTTACAGGCTTTTTTCTGTAATCGTGAAGGCCAGAAATGACCTCATCCTTAAAAATCACAGGATTCCCACATGCAGCCTTTGCATTTCTCCCCTCCCCCTGGGTATCATTAGCATTACACACCCTGGGCTGAATCCTGGGATGGCCCAGAGCCATGCTTGGCACACCTGAATGGGGACAATTATATCAATTCACCACTGCCACCCCTGAGCGAGTAGCACCATTTTTAATGGCCCATTAGGGGCTGTTACACTGGCAGGGATCACCACAGCTCGGCATGCCCTACTAATGCCCTTTTCCACCCCATGTCCCCATGCTCAAGGGACTGGGCAGGGGTGGAACAAACTGGTTCCATACCACTGACAGATTCCTTTATGCCAGTGGTTCCCCAGCTCGCTCTTTATGCCAGCATCAGGGCCCTTTTACACTGCCATAACAGCAGCTCAGAGAGGCCATATTGCAGGGCAGGACCTAGCCCAGCCCATCATGTGTAGTGCTATTAGTGATCTCTACAATGTCCCTAGGAATAAAGAATGGGAACACCTAATTAGGAATGTGCACCCCGGGGTTAATCCAGCAGGCTGCAGCCTGAGTAAAAGCTTTGCATCAAAGAGCAGAGTTTCCTTAACCAAATTCCTGTGAAAAGAATCACGGTATGAGGCCTCCATATTTTTCCCCTCATCTATTTCCCATGTGCTTATCATCTTCTCTTGGCACATTTACAAAATATGAGCCTATTCCAATGACAGAATCCATTTACATCAGCTGCGAAACTGACTCAGTGTTAATTTTTGTAAAGACTCAATACACCAGATACACAATAAGGGTCTCTTTCTCCCCCACTTCCCCAATCCAAAGAAAAGAAACTGAGCCCCTTTAAATACCCCCTCAGGGGAATGCCTCTGTAAACAGATAGTCGTCCCTACAGCATACTCCAGGTCTGTTGCACCAGAGGGGAATGAGTTCTAAGGCATTTAAGCTGCTGAGAAAGAGGCTGCATCTCGCTCATTCTAAAGCAGCCAGGCTCCAGACAATGGCTCCAAACCAGCACCTGGATTTCCTCCTGGAAATGAATTGGAAGCCAGTGCAGAGGTCTCATGTGCTCCCTCTGAGGAAACACCAGTAAGTAAATGGAAAGCCACATTCTGCGCTTGCTGAAATTTCGGAGTGATGTTTAAGTGTAACTCTGAGTAGAGCACATTGCAGGAGAATGGTCACAACTTCCTTGTTGGTCACACAAAAAATTGTACCATTGGCTTCCACTGCTACTTCACCAGCAGAATGCCTGTAGTTCATACTTATTAACAAAGGTCTAGGGAAACCCCTTATTCCAGGCCGTGCACATCAACAACCTCATTCCTGGATGTTTCCCACACTTGACTGGCGTCCTCTCTCTTGTTTGGACTGAGAGGCAAGGGGCCAGTCCTCATCCAGACTCTGGTCTGAGCTCTCACTGTACAGATCAGAAAAAGAGATGTAGAGCCATATGTCAGGAGCACGCTGACAGGCCAAGCCTCCTTGCATACATAGAAACAATTGTACCCATACAAGGAAACAGTTGGGCCTAAAGGGCAATAATTCAGCCCTGCTCTCTAGCTCTTCTCAGAGAGAGAAGAACAGAGCCATTCAAGCACCAATTATTTTTCCCAGATCCTAAAAGGTATTCAGGTTCCTAATTTCCATTGATTTGAGGACTTAGGCCTTTGTCCCAACTAGCATCCCCAGCTATTTCCATAGGAGTCAACAATAGATCAAAGAGAGTCAGCATGGACACTTTGTCTATTGCCAAGAGAAGATCATTGGTCAGTAAAACAAGGGCTGTCCTAGGCATGTCTGAAAACCAGATTGAAAGGGCTCCAGGAACCTGGAGGGCTTCAGGTAATACCAAAATAACAGAAGTCTCTAGTTTCCAATGAGAGCTGCCCATGGTATCTGGAAAGTTCAATCCCATATAAATTATTATGGTTATTTACTCTCTATGCTACAGTAGTGTTCATAGGCCCTGGTCAGGAGCAGGATCTTATTATTCTGGATGTTGTTTGAACATAAGTGTAAATATAGTTGCTGCCTCTAAGAATTATGCTTTTCTTTTTAAAAAGCAAGACAAAAAGATTTGAATGATTACAAACGTATTGTTTACTGTAACTTGAAAACAGCTTGACTGATTCATATGTGAGTATGTGAGGGTAGGCAGCGGGAAGAGGGTGACACTTTGGCCACATTGACATCTAAGGGGAGTTTTGCAATTGACTTCAATGGGATCAGAACTTCATCCTGAGAGGATAAACATGACATGTGGGCGACAAGGTCTACACCAAGCTTCAGTCCACTGTGACTATTAATCCCATTAAAATTGGCGTTCACAATGGAAACACTGGCAGCCTTTTATGGATTTAGGACTCAATCCCATTCACATGAAAGTCAATGGGAGCACGGGCGCTGGAACGGTGGTGGCCAGGGGTCGAAGGCTCCATCACTTTTCCCACTTTTCACTGGCTGTAAGGGCGAGCGACACAGCGGGGAGGGGGCAGAGCCTTGGGGGAAGAGGCGGTGCAGAAACGGGGTCTTGGGGAGAAGGGGCTGTGTGGGGGGTGAGGCCTCAGGGGGAATGGGCGTCACAGAGGCAGGGCTTTGGGGGAAGGAGCGGGGCCATGGTTTGGGCCAAGTGGCCCCCTCACTTTAGGGAGCTTCTGTCACTCCTGGATGGGAGTTTTTCTAGTGGTTGCATTAGCAGTAGGATTATAACCCATGGCCTGACCCGGGTCACATTGAAGTCAATGGTACAATGTAATTCACAGGGTGAAATCTCAGCCCTGTTGACTTCAGTGACAAAACTCCCATCCATTGACTTCAGCAGGGCCAGGATTTACCACCCAGTGTCGTCAACTGAAGCAGGATCAGTATGATAGTCAAGCTGAAATATAACCTTGTGTAGATTCTTTGCTCTTTATTGAGAGTTGGAACTCTCAACTTCATCAAGTTTGCTTCATATAACCAACGGCAGCCATTTTAGTTTAAGTTTCTGCTATGAATAGTTTCTTTTTTCCTAACTTCATCCGATATTTATTGCTTCAAATGACAGCTAGAAAGCCATTGCCTAGCGACTGGCATATTGCTCTCTTGTGGTCTAGTTACGCACAATGATTGAATATTGCTATCTGTTCACGCGTCTGTCCTGGTCAAAAAGGAGTGCATTAATTTCCAGGCAGATAGTTGTATTTATGGTTCCTTATTTATTAAACATCTAAAAAACTCACGTTAATAAAGTTAAATAATGAATTTTATATCAGTTTGTTTGTTCCCTTTCTGGAATGATATGTCACAGACTCACAAAATATATTGTGTAGTGCTACTTAATAAAATCAAATCTACAGCATCTCCAGAAGAGAGAATTAACAGATTCTCTCTGCTTCATCTTAGGTGTGGAATAGTGCTCAAACCTCCTGGTTTTGGGATGGGGCTTGCTCTCTGGTCAGTGGTACATAGGAACCTATTCATCCAGGATCTTGACAGAAATTGGACTTATGAAAAGGACTGTGGTCCAGATCCTCAAAGGTATTTGGCTGCTTACCTGGGAGTTAGGTGCTTAAAACCCTTTGAGGATCTAGGCCTATTTGCTTCTTTCATAAACCAAACCGTATTGTAACCCACACGTGAGCTACAACACCGGAGCTTGATAACAGCAATGAATAGTACTGCAGCATATGATAAGCACTTTATAGACCTTGTCTAATTAATCCTCACAACAGCCCTTGAAGATAGGTGAGTGTCATCCCCATCGTACAGATGAGACACAGAGAAGATAAGGCCCATATTTTGAAAAGGAATAATTTATTTTGGGAGTCCAACCTGAAATCCTGGGACCTGATTTTCAGAAGTGCTAAGTGCCTGCAGCTTTCATTTACATCCATTGCAAGAACTCAATACCACTGTAAACCAGAGCCCATGTTTCAAGTCAGATGCCAAAACCTGAAGTGCCCACAATTAGTGGAGGCTTTTCTATAAATTTGACCTCTATGACTTGCTCCAGGAGACACGGAAAGTCAGTGTCAGAGTCAGAATTAGACCTCAGTGGTTGCTGGTTCTCAGTACTGTGCTCAGACGACAACTGTCTTTCACTACAAACTATATTAGTCGTGCTTTCCAATTTTGATCATTATACATTGTATTTACTTGTAATGAAACCTGCTGTACTTGAATATGAAGAACAATTAATAAAAGAAGACTTGCAGTTATATTACTGCACTTTTTCAATATGCATATGTGACAAGTGGAGAGTCATAGACTGGACTGGATGGGAAAGTATTGCTTCCATTGGTGTCATTAGGCTTTGCATGCTGAGATTTAGACCCCACTAACCTGAGATGGATTTGACTGTTGTTTAACAGTCCGGAGCGATGCTACATAACTATTTAGGACAGATAATTTATTTTGCCAGGACACTGGGGTTATTCCCTTAATCTTGCAAATGGGACCTTTAGTGATCACAAATGATGAGGTGTTGATTTTGTACCTCATTCATAAAAGAACATGCCCAGCATTGAGGTGTGCTCTAACACTGTGCCTGAACATTGGCTCAGTGCTGACTGAGAGAGAAAAAATCCACTCCATTTTATACCTATACCACCTATCCAAGTTGTGCGTCAGCCCAACCCTGCTTAACATATGTGATTTGACAGATGATGTCCTGCATTACCCTAGCTGTAGAAATAATACAATACCTGCCCAGGATCTGTCTGTGTGATCTTAAGTTAGCTAACACAATGGTAGCTATGATCTTATAGTACCTGATTAAAACTTGAATTTTATCTGATCTTGCTACTTTGGTCTTGTTCATTAAATTCTATATTCTTGTTAACATCCACTGATTCATGTTTTCCTCTTGGTTTGGCTGATGGTGCCTGCTTGTTGATGGGTGCACTCATCTTCTGCATGTAGATATACAGTTTGGCTCAGGAAGGGCTGAACTCTGTTCATAGTGACCATTATGAACTTAGCTGTGTGCCTATTGTGGAGTAACATGGATCAGAATTGGGTTTGTAATTAATATTTCAGAAGACTAAAACCCCGGTCGTCAGCGGGCGGGATCGAACCTGGGACCTCCGAAGCTTAGTGCATGAGCTAAAAGCCATATGGCTGTTAGCTAAGGGTGTAGAGCAGACTCATTAATCTCTCTCTAAATGGTCTCGGTGCCACTAGAGGGGACAGAGCACCAGACCCAGGAGGGTTACATAAGCTTGTGTGTTTGTACAGTGGCCAGCATGATGGGGTCCTGGCCAATAACTGGGGCTCCTAGGTGCTATGATAACATGTATGATAGATAATAATAATGCTATTTTTAGAAGAGGTCATTATTTATATTGAACAGTGTAGATGAAATGGTGGTCGAATATTATTGATATTTCTCCACTCCCCTCACCTTCTTCCCATTGCCCCAAACACAGTTTAGAATCTTATTATCTCTTTGCACCAAAACAACAGGAATCAGGCAGTGTTGTCTAGAAGGCAGAGCCAGGAACCAGCAGTCAGGATACTTGGGTTTTATTCCCAGATCTTCCATTGCCTGCTCTGTGTTCTTGGGGAACAGTACTCAGCCTGTCTGACTCATGAAAGACGCGCCCTCACCAGCCTCTGCTTGAACCAAATCTGCATCAGAAGAAAGACTTACAAAAAGCAATGAAAAGGCAGTGGGAGACACACCTAAACCCTTGGTATTAGGATGACAGAATTAAGGAAACTCCCCTAGCCTCATTTACATCGAAGATGGGACAAGGAGGCATCTCCATTAGCATACAGAATGGAGAACAGAGATTCCAAGGCAAGAACCACATGGAACTCTGGGACCAGAGAAGCAGGGAAGCACTGCATGATGGGGGATCTCTGCTCCAGATGTTAATAAACCCACACCTGCACATACCCAGCTCAGTAGTTATCAGACCAATTCTAGTAATAAATCCTTTATTGGTATCCAAAATAGTGAAGCTCCCTAATTGCATGGTGAGCTCCCTCCAAGGAACACTGCCCAAAGCCAGGAATGATCAGCTCTCATATTTAGCCTGAACAAAACAACGTTGGTATTCTCTCTTGTTTACACAAAAACAAATCTAGTGATCTTCCTTGAACCATTGTTGTTTCTCTACAAAAACCCCTATACATGCTCAAGTAAGTGTTCTGATGCCTGGATCCAAAATCTGCATCAGTTCCACTGGGACTTCAGCTTCTCCTGACTGATTGTGCTGGGGGGCTCTGCCTGACTCCAGCACTCTGGGCCTTCACCACCTGGGACCCCCCCCAGGCTTCATGGAGTGGTGAGAACCCAGCTCTCTCTCTCTCTCTCTCGGTATAGCCTTCTGACCTTGACTTGTGTGATCAGTTATAGTTTTCTAAACCAGACTTTTATAATCAGGTTTAAGTTAGATATAATATTATAATTGTTTTGTTTGTTTGGCTCCCCTATGGTTATTATCTGGCAATAAATAACTTTCTTGATTAAGCTGATTGCTTCTCTCTCCCCGTGGTGGGTGTTTTTTGGTTTCCTCATTCGCTCTGCAGCAATGCTCAAAATCCTGTGGGGTTTGCTCATCAAGTGGGTTACTACCAGAACTACCAGAACAATTGTTCTGTGAAAGTGGGGATAGAGACGTGCTGAACTTGGGACATATGTGGGTGGCAGCTTGGAAGTGCTGCTCAACCCAGTCTGCTAAGTCCAGGGGCATATGAGGGTGGCAGATTGAAAGTGCTGCTTGACCCAGTCTGTTTAGATGCACTCTATTCTGGTGGGGTATCCATGGCCTATGAGGGTGACAGCTTGGAAGTGCGGCTCGACCCAGCCTACTGAGTCCAGGGACATATAAGGGGTCAGCTTGGGAATGCTGATTAACCTGGTCCTCTCAGATGTGCTCTGTTAATGTATGTGTTCGTTTGATTTTGAAGCTGGAAGAATCCAGCCGTGGGGAACCTAGGACCTGCGGGATAGCTCCATTGGAAGGGAACTTGCAGCAGGGAGAAGTAGAGCTCCTTATGAGAACACAAGTGACACAAGCTGTACATTGATAGAAGTACAAAACCTCCCTCCCCCCACCCTCCCGAAGAGTAACTCTAATAAATGAGCATACCCCAAAGTAATGGGCAAAGCTGGTAACACTGGTTGTGTGACCTTTGGTTGTGTGCCTCAGTCTACCCATTTTTTCTGAATGGGTATTGTATTGTGCCAACCTCATAGGACTCTGGTGAGTCATAATTAATTAATTCTTCTTAAGAGTTTGAGAGGCTTAGCTGAGAGGGCCTATTTCAGTTGAGCATTAGAGTTAGTCTGTGAAAGTGTGATGTAATTATTTGTGTGCATTTAATATAGCTCTAGCTATCTGCATACCATGGGCCAGGTCTTCTGCTTGTATAAATTAGCATAGTTCCTCTCATTTCCTGGAGCTATGGCAGTGTGCATCAGCTGAGGATCTGGCCTCAGACAAATGGAGGCGATGTCCCTGTGATAAATGGAGAGGCATGAAATAAGTTTATCGCAGGTCTATGGGCACATCACTTCAATATTCTATTGCCGGAAGAATTATCCTAACATTAAGCAGCTTCAACCAGCTGCCTTTTTAAAGATCAATCAATCTGCCAGAGAAATCGTTCTCCCCAAAATGTAGAATTTCTCCCACTAAATTTCCTTGCTCAAGGCCCAGGATGGGTAAGATCCAGTCCTGACGCAGGAACAGCTTTTCTAGACATACAAATGTCACAATTTAAAGTCTGACGAAATGTGCCCCTGCAGGGTTAGAAGCAGGAGCCTTACGCCATGAAAAGGGTCGATTCCACAGTGCATCACACAGCACTCACTTCTAGCCCTTGCATGGGCTGAGATATTGAACACTAATACTTTGATTTTGGAGGGTATAGGAAATCTATTTGAGGTTATTTTGAATGATTTTAAAGGGACCTGGCTTTATAGGCAGAGGCTTACAAAAATAGTCCCAATAAAATATTTAAAAACTCTCTAAAACATCCCTAAAATAGTTTTTCTGTAAAGTACGTGGCATAAACAGAATAAATTATGATGTGGTGTGAAGACTTTATCAGCACTCACTTTCGGATTCATAGATTTCAAGGCCAGAAAGGGTCATTATGACCATCTAGTCTGACCACCTGCATAACACAGGCCACAGAATTTCACCCTGTAATTCCTGCACTGAGATCAATAACTTGTGGTTGAACTACAACACATCTTGTAGAAAGACATCCAATCCTGATTTAAAAACTGCAAGTGATGGAGAATCTAGCACATCCCCTTGTAAACAATCCAATGGTTAATTGCCCTCACTATTAAAGGAAACAAATGTGCATTATTTCCAGTTTTATTTGGATCTTGTTATGCTTTTGTCTGCTAGATTAAATAATAGTATCAAATACCTTCTTTGTGTGTAGCAACTTGTGTGTAGATCTTGACCAAATCACCTCAAATGTCTCTTTGATAAGATCAATACATGCTTTACGTTCATTCTTGTAGCTATTTTCTCAACCTGCTTCATTTTTTCAACATGATTTTAAAGTGTGGATGCCAAACTGGACAAGAGTGGTCTCCCCGGTGCCATAGGAATTGGTTATATATCCTTAATTCTACTCAATATTCCCCTGTTTATGCACTCAACATTACCCCTTTTAGCCATAGCATGGCATTGGGAGCTCATGTTCAGTTGGTTATCCACCCGGACTGCTAAATCCTTTTCAGAGTCACTGGTTTCCAGGATAAAATCACCCATCCTGGAAATATCATCTACTTTCTTTGTTCTTAGATGTATGACCTTGCATTTGGTTGTATTTGGTTGAACGTATGTTGTTCCAATGAGCCCCCCAGTGATCCAGATCATCAGTAAAACTGACCAGTCCCCATCATTATTTACTACTCCACCATTTTTTTTGTTTTGTCATCAGCAAAATTGACCAGTAATATTATATTTTCTTCTAGGTCATTGAGAAAGGAATTGAATAGCATTGGGCCAAGAACATATTTCTGCAGGACCCCATGATAAACACTCTCATTGGCTGCAGATTCCCAATTTACAATTGCTTTTTGAGATCTATCAGTTAACCAATTTTTAATCCATTTCAAACGTGCTATCTTGATTTTGCATAGTGCAAACTTTTTTTTTAATCAGAGTGACATACAGCACTGAGTCAAATGCCTCCGAAAAGTCCAAGTATATTTACATCAACATCCTTTCCAACCAGATTTGTAATCGCGTCAAAGAACAGTATCAAAGTACTTTCATAAGGCCTTTTTTCCGTGAAACCATTGAAAAGGCATTAATTATAACTTGAGAAGACCTGTACAAATGACTCATGACGTAGGCACTTGTGAGTAATACACCCATCCCAAACTTACGTTTGTGAGGACGTGTGTACTGGTTCTTCACATCTGTAGCAGGATCAAAGGCAGGATGGGAGCTGGTGAAGATTCTAGACAGAAGCTCTACAGTGAAACAGAAAGTAGTTTGAAGGATAATACTGTTCTCATTCTAATCAGTTCCTTGCTCAGTATGAAAAGCAATACTTTTTGTGACCGGTTACCATCATCATAGCAATGTTCATAGAATATTCATACAATGTTCTGCACATACTTCCCTGAGTTCAGTTTTGGATTAGCAGAATGCCATTAGAAGGATCTCTCCAAATTTGAGCAGAAGGGATGATCTTACTCTAATCACGAAATCAAGTGAGCGTAGGTATTGCAGTTTAGATGTTAAATAATTCCGAGGTCCCTGTGGTTGCAGATCATATGCACTGCAGTCCCCATAGGCCTGTCCCTAGATGCTAGTGGAGGATAGAGGTAAATCCTATCTTTGTCTGATTAGCAAAAGGACATCTCCAAATTTCAAGTTTGGAGGATGAAGAAAACAGCATCCCTGCTGCTAAATGAACAATTTTAATATTGCCTAACTTAATAAAAGAAGCCTAAATAGAGTGTTGTTTGCCAGCTCTGTTAAACTCCTGGGGAAAAGAAGCTTTTCCCCCTCGCAGCAGTAAAAATGAACAGCTGTTATCACCAGGTGGAGTTATAAATTTGGATCCCATGTACTTTCACAATTGCTCAAATTTCTGACAAAGTTTTATTTTCCTCAGAATTGCCAAAAAACCGCAAACCCAGGATGAGTCAAGAGTGATATGTACAAATATATTTTGCATAAGGAGTGCAATATCCTTCATGCTGCGACCTAAAGCTAAGGCAGAAATAACTGTTTTGTTCTCCCCAAAGCACTGCCACTTATGGCAGTTACAATGAGATGCAGTAGCTTCTCTCGCCCTCTTGCATCTGGGGCAGAGATGTTTTCATTGTGCAAATACTAACAGCTGCGCTTTCCATATTGGCAAATCTTACAGTTAAATAGGAGTGTTTAAATGAGGCAGTCAGCTTAGTACTGTGGTTCTCAACATTTTCCATACTGCCACCCATCTAGCTAGAGCTGTCCTCCCAGTTAACAGTCTGGGGAGAGTTGCATGGCCTC
The DNA here is from genome assembly GCF_027887155.1 of Malaclemys terrapin pileata. NCBI lineage: Eukaryota > Metazoa > Chordata > Testudines > Emydidae > Malaclemys > Malaclemys terrapin. The sequence continues at coordinate 25,489,636 of NC_071506.1, read as the reverse complement.
AGCCCCCATGAAACTTATTTGCTGCCCTCAGCTCGAGAACCTAGTATATACCACACTATTACCAGTCTCTCATTGGAATGAGCCAGAGGAGGATGATAAGCTGAGATTTATTACGTGCCCCAAAGAGTTCCACTTATTCATGGCATTACAAATTCCCACATGAAGTGAGAGAGATTTTTCTGATAAGGCTGCAACTTTGTACAGGGGGGTGGGGAACTGGGGCTCTCACTTTTAAAGTTGGCAGAAGGAATACCGGCCTTGATCCTTCCAGTCTTTGTGCGACTGGGTACAAAGTGTTGCTGCACTCTAGCATAGGTACGTTGTATGGGGTTCAAACAAGGTTAAGGACTAGATCCTCCCTCCTCATATGTCTGCTCCATTAGTCACAAATGCGTATGGCAAACAGGGGGTCAGGGAATGGGCATGTCTGATGAGAGACAGACTTAAGTGTCATCCTCACCATGCTAATGAGGTACTTCACTATGCAAGCCATTCTTTGGTCTAAGTTCTTCCATCAGACAGGAATACCTTGGTGGCCACACACAGCCATGATGGGGTCCCCATCAATTACCTTACCCTTACCTGGGTAGCAACCTGACCCTTCACTCTTCAGAGTCAGGCAGTTGGCAGCACAGTGGTAGCTTTTCTCCTCTGGATGGAGAGCCAGGATCAAGTCCACTGTAAGTCACACAGGTGCTTGCAATCAAAACACAAATTGCCACCCTTTCAGTTTCTTATAATCTCAAGGATTTTTCAAGGATAGGTAAATATTATTCCCATTACAGATAGCAAGCTGAGGCATAGAGAGAGTAAATCAAAATAACTTGCCCATTGTTATGCCGTAAGTTATTAGCAGAGCTGGGAATAGGACACAAATCTCCCAGGCCTGTACCCCATTCACTAGACAACTAGCCCATAAGGACATTTCTCAACTTCATAAGACACCCCACTCCAAATTTTGCAAGTGTCACTCTCTGCTCAGTAGGGCCCTGATTCAGGAAAGCACTGAAACGTGCTTCAATCCTTCTCTATTCAGCAAGCACTTAAGCACATATTTAATACTTTGCTGAATAGTTTTCCTGAGTTGGAGTCCAGAGGTCCCAGGAGGAATAAAATAGCAGGTAAAGATTAATATTCATTGGTGGTGATACATTGCCCTTGACCACAATATGCCTATTAGTATTAGATTAGTCTCTCATATTAGATCAGTCTTTCATGAGCACCAGGAAGTCACACAAAAATAATCTAAGGAAGCATAGTTCACTTCAAAGACTAGTTGGTTGCTTAATGTAAAAATAAATTTAAAAAAGGGATAGGCATAGAAACAAACTCACTCCACCAATGACTTCCTACTAATAACTGTATCAGGTGCAACCCCACTGGTAAAATTTATAACACAAAATCCCCATGAGCTAACATGGAAGTTCCTTATTCCAAAGCATTAGTGGCTATTTTTCTGTTTCTTCAGGGACTAATATTTCAATCACACAATAACTGCTGTCTCATTGTAAAGTGGATCTGAATAGGGTGACATATTTACTATGGCAAGAACAAGGGTGTGCTGCACCTACAATGGTAATAAAATGGCGATGTTGTAGCCACAGTGGAGGCAGTGACTGTGAAAACAACAGTACATAGTAAATGGTATTACTTAATCTTCTCAGTGGCTTTGATTTCTCTTGGCCTGGGATACAATGGGCAGAGTTTTACAGCAGAACTAAGCTTTTCCGTGAACACATTCTCCTCTCCAGTGAAGATTATGGCACAGAGGGACTTTTTAAAGGATGAGAAAAAGAACCTAGCGAATTGGAGCCCAACAAAGACACATACCACAAACAACTAATGGGCATAGATTTCTAGATGATCACTTAGTCTGACCTGTATAACACAAGCCATAGACTTCCACTCAGTAACCTCTGTATTAAGTCCCCAAACCTATGTTTGACTAAAGTATTTCTTTAATTTAAAGCCTTACAAAAGCAAGGAAATTCAGAATTAAGGCTGAAAACTTTGAGCTGTCACAATGACAATTCACTAAGAAATCGTAGGTAGGCCAATAATGTCACCCTAGAATTTCAGTGTTACTTTTGACTTCCCTAGATCAAATGATTTAATACATTTTGGTTAAACTTCTTCCTTCTACACAGTATGGTTAGTGCTTGTAAAATGTGCCAGATTAGTTTTCAATATGGGCTGAATCCTCTGCCCTTTGTACAGAGGTGAATTTCACTCTTAATCCATAAAACAGGTACACTGCAGGCAGCAGAGCGTGCACATGCTTCCTAACAATTAAATAATAGTGCTTACGAAAACCACTGACAGTGTGCTTCTAATTTATTAACATACCAATAAATGACTAAAATCATAGCATAGAATAAATCGGGAGTAAAGTATGCATCATAAAACAATAAACAACCCAGCAAGTCTTTTCTCTGTGGCTTCATCCCTTTAGAAGAAACCTATAAACTCCTACAAGCATATAACATAATTCTAGAAAACAAATGCTCCTGTGAGGCAGATAAATAATACATTGACCCATTTTACAGATGGGGAAACTGAAGTGCAGAGAGGCCCTCAAAGTTGAATTGCAATGAATTGGGTGAGTTGGGAATAGAACACAAGAGTTTTATGTCTTCTAATATGCAGTTCTAGCCATTGGCCAAGAGTACCTTCTTTAAGTAGCAAGTGGTGATTGTAATATTGTTGTCAGACAAATTATTTAGGATAATTTTATGTGAATCCAGGAGACTGATGGATTGACAGACCCTGAGAACCAGGGCTGGCTCCAGGCACCAGCCTGGCAAGCAGGTGCTTGGGGCGGCCGCTCCGGAGGGGGGCGGCACATCCAGCTATTCGGTGGCAATTCGGCGGACGGTCCCTCACTCCCTCTCGGAGCAAAGGACCTCCCGCCGAATTGCCGCTGCAGATCGCGATCCCGATCGCAGCTTTTTTTTTTTTTTTTTTGGGTGGGGGGCTGCTTGGGGCGGCCAAAACCCTGGAGCCGGCCCTGCTGAGAACAGTCAACTAACTAGAGGACAGATACAGCATGGGACGTGGCATTGCAAGCTTCCTCTTCTCACCAAAAAATTCACCCCAAGATGGGGGGAGACTGCTAGCTGGAGTCAACAAAGTAGTGTTGTTTAGTTCCCGGCCTTTTGAGGTTTTGGTCTCTTGCCCTAGGTTAGCCAGAAGCGATGGTGGTTTTCATGATGTGAACACTTGTCCTAAGAAACTGCACCAAGCCTACCAGGCCACTTCATAAATGATTTTAGGGATTCTTTTGGAAAGGTACATCATAAGCGTGAGCAATTTATCTCTGAGAATTGTATTTGCTGACTTTTGCATATAACTGGCTAATGTAGATCAGTGAAATTTTGGCCATTTATTTTTATTTTCCTTCTAAAAAATTAATGATGGGGAGAAATCTAGATTAAAATACATATTTTGCTGGGATTTATTGTCGGGATCTGAATATTTTTTCCTGTTTTTAAATTAAGTTAGTGTGATCATTTTTATTAGTAGGGTTTCGATCCTGCTCCCTTTTTTTTTTGGTTCCTCGGCTTCAATGCAAGCAGTATCAAGCTGTGGATTTGTTTAAATCAAACAAAACACTTTTACACTAGAGTAAAAATTCCATATTTTAATTACATTGCCATGCACAAATGAAGTCAAACAATGCAGAGTACAAAATTGTCCAATATACAAAATGATAAAGCAGATTTCCAAAGCTTCCAGATATCATGCCCAAAGATACCAAAAACTTGATAGTCATTTTAATTTCATGATTAAAACAATTCATCCCCCCCCCCCATCTTTTTATTTTTTGTTGACCTTGGAAAACAGAAGAAATTAAAAAGTAAATATAAAAACAATAAAGTGGAATTAACATTGACAGCCACTCAGAATTAGATAGTACAATAATTCCTGTGTTTTGAGAAAGAAAATGAACTGCAGTACAGATTAACCCCTTGGGTGCCTGGGAAGAAACAGTGTACATCCAACAAAAAGGCACGCTCTTGATTATGCCACCTTATTTGGCTCTGTCTTTAAAAAGTTTAGTGCTGGGTGTGCTGGGAGGAACTGCTCTTCACTGAGACCTATGAGTAAAACAACTCATTAACCCTTAGTGTGCTAGCATTTTCTAGACTGTCAGCCATGTGTATACTTAAAAGGAGATTAAGGGTCTGGAGCCAAATCCTCAACTGGTGCAAATTGGCATTGAAATCAATGGAGCGACAGTGATTTATACCAGCTGAGGAGTCATAGATTTCAAGACTAGAAGGGACCACTATGATCATCTACTCTGACCTCCAGCAAAACACTGAGCATAGAACCTCACCTAATAATTTCTGTTATAGATCTAGCCCATGATTTCCAAAGGAACCTAACCTGGCCTACCTTTGTGTGTCTGAAATTTGCATCCACAAACAACTGACAGTGCCATTATTTGTGAGTGCAAATGAGGCCATGGCTGCAGCCAGATTCGGAAAAGGGGCCTCGGATTTTTTGGTTGCTCAGTTTAAGACACCTTGGACATAAGCCATTGACTTAAATTTCTGCGACAGGTGTTCTGCATTTCTAAAAATCAGGGCCAAGGTCCCTGAAGTTGAGCTGCTAAAAACAGAGGAACCCAAAATTAGAGGCTACTTTTAACATTTTGGCTTCCTTTGCCTAGTTTGTAGGAGCGATCAGGTAGTTGCATGTCTATATGCTCTCATTTTCACCTGCAAACAACTGCCTCCACATTTATTTGTGAGTGCAAAAAAGAAAATCAAGTTTTAAAAATCTGGACCTACATACCTAGAGTCTTGAAAGGATTAAGTGGCCTGATGCAATGCTTTCTGAAGTTAACAAGCATCTTGCCATTAAGTATAATGAGATCAGACCTAATATTTCAATACTGGAGGAAATACTAGCATTATACAATGCTAATTATTGGGGTATGTGAAATCTTGGTGTTGGAAGCTAGCTTGGCTTTTTTCCCCAATTCTGAAATGCCATGGAAAGATAGATAATTAATTATTTCACTCATAGCATTTTTCTTTCCTAGTGGCTTAATCAGGGCCGGCCCTTCCATTTAGGTGACTTAGGGTGCCAGGATTTGGGGGGGGGCGGCAATTCGGCTGCGGTGGGTCCTTCACTCGCTCCGGGACCCGCCGCCGAAGTGCCCCGAAGACCGGGAGCGAAGAAGGACCCCCCCGCCGCAGAATTGCCGACGACGACCAGGAGCATGGAAGGACCCCCGCCTAGGGCGACAAAAACCCTGGTGCCGCTCCTGGGCTTAATGCAAAATAAAATAAGCCATCCTTATCAGATTATGTCCCATCTTAGAGGGAGCACATTCATTCATTTATTTCACGTTGTCTAATATTGTGCTGTGCATTTCATCCTAATTTTGAGTCGAGCCCAATATACAGTAATAACTCATCAAAAGAGTGCAGTTAACCTGCTCTCTGTGGCCCTCAACTTGTCAGCTTCAAACTTTCAATGGCCTCTAGCAATCAGGGGATTTATACCACTAGGGTCTGACTATGCAAAGTGCTCTGTGCCCTTAACTTCCATTCAGGTCTTACAGGACTAAGATGTAAGCTTGTTCACAGCATGGCACAAAATTCTCCCTCTCTCTATCTGGATCAGTGGAGCTGAAGCCTATTCGCAGGAGGGAGAAGGGTTATAAATGAGTACCTCCTGTAACAGGATTTTTAGCACTGGCTGGAAGATCACATACTTATGGCGTGGCATTGATCTTAGTGGAAGTCACTCAGATCTCTCTTCCACCCTTCTCAAAAGAATAACATAGAAATAGTGGCTACTGGATATAGCAAATGAGGATCAGGTAGTAAAATAAGAGGACTCTAAATATCCCTTCATCTGCACTAGTCTTGAGATCAGAGCCAGACTCAATAAGGGAAAACTTCTGCATGGATGTATAAATGCCTGCTCCAAACAAACAAAACCCCCAAGCATTCAACCTGGTGGATCAATATTTTTCTCTACACAGCTTTTTATTGCTCATATGCAGTTTTGCTACAGTATCGATCTCCCTTTGCTAAAAATTTGTGTATAGCTATTTAATTTGGTGGCTAATGACATTAAATAGATGAATTCACTGCAAGTGTTTAATAGAAATAATATGATTAGAGGTGCAATAATAGCTGCACAGTGGAATTTTTTTTAGATGTATTCAGTGCATATTCTTCACTTAAAAATCAGAAAGAAGCTTTACATCTCATTCTCAAGCTAAGCCTGGATGTTGTATCATAATGCTCAAAATCCTGCTTTTAGAGCAGAAGCTGTCATTATACAGCCATCTGCAACATCAGCTCCTTTCTTTGTCCAAACTATGACCTCAAACATGCCTTTTAAGGACGGCTCTCCTTTGCGGGCTGCAAGGTTGTTCAGAATACTGAGGATGCTTATAAGCTATCACAAACGTAAGCTAGTGACTGCGTGAAATTCATTCCATGGCTGTCCGACGTGGACTAGCATTCTTCAAGGAGTAAATCTAACCCAAACTCATTTATTTTTATGTTGGATTACAGCAAGAATCCAAAAGATTCTTGTCTAGGTTCTCAGCTTTAGCCCTGCTTTTTGGCTAAGGTTTTCAACACCAGTCTGCCTACATCACCTTCTGGTAGCTAAATGTAAATATGTTGCTTTTTTTCTTTGGCTGAGTTTAGTTATTGTCTATTCAAAACAACATATATCCTGTTTTCCCCCCAGAATACTGAAGACCTATAAAAGGCAGGTATTAAAGCCTCTGCTTATAGTACTCCCAACAAAACATTGTTTTGTGAAAGTTGCATCAGAAATGGAGTGCTATGTTACTTATTTTTAAAGCACCAAAATTCAAAACAACCTACTATAAGGGGTGAATCATGCAAAAGCTTGCTTACTGCTAAAGTTAGTTAGAACATTTTAGTTAAAATAGTTTTCCATCAGAAAATGCCATTTTGACTAATCCAAGTTTTTTGTGAACTTGCATCTATTTGAAAAAAGAACAGGATGCATATATCCGAAGAAGTGGGCTGTAGTCCACGAAAGCTTATGCTCTAATAAATTTGTTAGTCTCTAAGGTGCCACAAGTACTCCTGTTCTTTTTGCGGATACAGACTAACACGGCTGCTACTCTGAAACCTGTCATCTATTTGAACAAAATTTCCAACAGAAAACATGATTTTCTATATGAAAAGAAATCCTTTTGAAAATTTTGTTTTGGAAAAATTTCAAAACTTAGTTTCAAAACAAAAATTTTAATTCAAAATTTTATTTTAAAATGTTCAGTTTTATGTTAATGTAAAAATAAAAGTATTTCATGACACATCAATAGTAGTAGTATACAACATGACATATGTCAAGATACAATACTCACAATATTCTCTTATTTTACTAATTAGAGAAGCAGCTATTTACAATATCCTAGAAAAATGATTCCAGGCTAACATAAGGCTATTGAAAACAGCTGCTCCTCTAATTAGTACACGGAGTGCTTATCTTCTTGTTCAAAGTGTCACACTGTTTCAATACAACACAAACAGGAGACACGCTGAAGAAAAGGGACAGGTGAGCAAAGCCCACAGGTAGGTGGGGAACATGGAGACCGGGGAGATGGGTCGGAAACGAGAGGGAGTGTGGGCTATATTGGCAGAGAGAAAGGAGAGTCAGGACAAAACTGGGAGGAAAGATCAAACCAGTATCTTAGATGCCTATATACAAATGCGAGAAGTATGGGGAATAAGCAGGAAGAACTGGAAGTGCTAATAAATAAATACAACTATGACATTGTTGGCATCAGTGAAACTTGGTGGGATAATACACATGATTGGAATGTTGGTGTGGATGGGTACAGCTTGCTCAGGAAGGACAGACAGGGGAAAAAGGGAGGAGGTGTTGCCTTATATATTAAAAATGTACACACTTGGACTGAGGTAGAGATGGACATAGGAGACGGAAGTGTTGAGAGTCTCTGGGTTAGGCTTAAAGGGGCAAAAAACAAGGGAGATGTCATGCTAGGAGTCTACTACAGGCCACCTAACCAGGTGGAAGAGGTGGATGAGGCTTTTTTCAAGCAACTAACAAAATCATCCAAAGCCCAAGATTTGGTGGTGATGGGGGACTTCAACTATCCGGATATATGTTGGGAAAATAACACAGCGGGGCACAGACTATCCAACAAATTCTTGGACTGCATTGGAGACAACTTTTTATTTCAGAAGGTTGAAAAAGCTACTAGGGGGGAAGCTGTTCTGGACTTGATTTTAACAAATAGGGAGGAACTCGTTGAGAATGTGAAAGTAGAAGGCAGCCTGGGTGAAAGTGATCATGAAATCATAGAGTTTGCAATTCTAAGGAAGGGTAGAAGGGAGAACAGCAAAATAGAGACAATGGATTTCAGGAAGGCAGATTTTGGGAAGCTCAGAGAGCTGATAGGTAAGGTCCCATGGGAATCAAGACTGAGGGGAAAAACAACTGAGGAGAGTTGGCAGTTTTTCAAAGGGACACTATTAAGGGCCCAAAAGCAAGCTATTCCGCTGGTTAGGAAAGATAGAAAATGTGGCAAAAGACCACCTTGGCTTAACCACGAGATCTTGCACGATCTAAAAAATAAAAAGGAGTCATATCAAAAATGGAAACTAGGACAGATTACAAAGGATGAATATAGGCAAACAACACAGGAATGCAGGGGCAAGATTAGAAAGGCAAAGGCACAAAATGAGCTCAAACTAGCTACGGGAATAAAAGGAAACAAGAAGACTTTTTATCAATACATTAGAAGCAAGAGGAAGACCAAAGACAGGGTAGGCCCACTGCTTAGTGAAGAGGGAGAAACAGTAACAGGAAACTTGGAAATGGCAGAGATGCTTAATGACTTGTTTCGGTCTTCACCGAGAAGTCTGAAGGAATGCCTAACATAGTGAATACTAATGGGAAGGGGGTAGGTTTAGCGGATAAAATAAAAAAAGAACAAGTTAAAAATCACTTAGAAAAGTTAGATGCCTGCAAGTCACCCGGGCCTGATGAAATGCATCCTAGAATACTCAAGGAGCTAATAGAGGAGGTATCTGAGCCTCTAGCTATTATCTTTGGAAAGTCATGGGAGACGGGAGAGATTCCAGAAGACTGGAAAAGGGCAAATATAGTGCCCATCTATAAAAAGGGAAATAAAAACAACCCAGGTAACTACAGACCAGTTAGTTTAACTTCTGTGCCAGGGAAGATAATGGAGCAAGTAATTAAGGAAATCATCTGCAAACACTTGGAAGGTGGTAAGGTGATAGGGAACAGCCAGCATGGATTTGTGAAGAACAAATCATGTCAAACCAATCTGATAGCTTTCTTTGATAGGATAACGAGCCTTGTGGATAAGGGTGAAGCGGTGGATGTGGTATACCTAGACTTTAGTAAGGCATTTGATACGGTCTCGCATGATATTCTTATCGATAAACTAGGCAAATACAGATTAGATGGGGCTACTATAAGGTGGGTGCATAACTGGCTGGATAACCGTACTCAGAGAGTTGTTATTAATGGTTCCCAATCCTGCTGGAAAGGCGTAACGAGTGGGGTACCGCAGGGGTCTGTTTTGGGACCGGCTCTGTTCAATATCTTCATCAACGACTTAGATATTGGCATAGAAAGTACGCTTATTAAGTTTGCGGATGATACCAAACTGGGAGGGATTGCAACTGCTTTGGAGAACAGGGTCATAATTCAAAATGATCTGGACAAATTGGAGAAATGGTCTGAGTTAAACAGGATGAAGTTTAACAAAGACAAATGCAAAGTGCTCCACTTAGGAAGGAAAAATCAATTTCACACATACAGAATGGGAAAAGACTGTCTAGGAAGGAGTACGGCAGAAAGGGATCTAGGGGTTATAGTGGACCACAAGCTAAATATGAGTCAACAGTGTGATGCTGTTGCAAAAAAAGCAAACATGATTCTGGGATGCATTAACAGGTGTGTTGTGAGCAAGACACGAGAAGTCATTCTTCCGCTCTACTCTGCTCTGGTTAGGCCTCAGCTGGAGTATTGTGTCCAGTTCTGGGCGCCGCATTTTAAAAAAGATGTGGAGAAATTGGAAAGGGTCCAAAGAAGAGCAACAAGAATGATTAAAGGTCTTGAGAACATGACCTATGAAGGAAGGCTGAAAGAACTGGGTTTGTTTAGTTTGGAAAAGAGAAGACTGAGAGGGGACATGATAGCAGTTTTCAGGTATCTAAAAGGGTGCCATAAGGAGGAGGGAGAGAACTTGTTCACCTTAGCCTCTAAGGATAGAACCAGAAACAATGGGTTTAAACTGCAGCAAGGGAGGTCTAGGTTGGACATTAGGAAAAAGTTCCTAACTGTCAGGGTGGTTAAACACTGGAACAAATTGCCTAGGGAGGTTGTGGAATCTCCGTTTCTGGAGATATTTAAGAGTAGGTTAGATAAATGTCTATCAGGGATGGTCTAGACAGTATTTGGTCCTGCCATGCGGGCAGGGGACTGGACTCGATGACCTCTCGAGGTCCCTTCCAGTCCTATAATCTATGAATCTATGAAAAAGAAGATGTTTTAATCAGCACTGAATAGCAGCAGAGCTTAATGATTTTAAAAATGAAATATAGATTTTGACTCATCACAATGACATGTGAGCAGTACCTACTATTATTATTTAATGACATCCGTAGCGAGTACTTAAATAATAAAATATAAAAATGAAAAAAAAAAAAAACATTTTTCAAAACAGAAAAGTTTAATTTTTAAACAAAAATTTTAAATTTTTTCCAAAACAAAAATATTCAGAAAGTACAGGCAGAGAAAGTTTCTTTCCTGTAGAATACCACTTTCCTAATCCAGTGCCCAAACTCTCCCATTCTTACTCCTTACTCAGACAAAACTCACTGAAGCCAATGATTTGAGCGCATGATTTGGCCCCTAGGTGTTACTTGTAGAAGAACACAGATTTGTTCTTTTTTAATAGTCATTTTGGACCCAATTCTGTCCCCTTCAATCTTACCCTCCTTTGCAAGCAGTCCCACATTTATCTCAAAGTCGATCTGCACACATATTTCTACTACTCTAAGCTAACACATTAAAATCAATAGAATTCTGTCTGAGCAAGTCTCTGTAGGTACTTATAAGCCCCTCACCCATCCTCTTATTACAGACAAAAGAACCTTATATATTGCTTAAATAAACCCATACATTGTATGAGCGATAGCATATCTGAAAGAGGTTCCAAAGAGGATGGATCTAGGTTGTTCTCAGTGGTACCAGATGACAGAACAAGGAGTAATGGTCTCAAGTTGCAGTGGGGGAGGTTTAGGTTGGATATTAGGAAAAACTTTTTCACTAGGAGGGTGATGAAGCACTGGAATGGGTTACCTAGGAAGGTGGTGGAATCTCCTTCCTTAGAGGTTTTTAAGGTCAGGCTTGACAAAGCCCTGACTGGGATGATTTAGTTGGGGATTGGTCCCGCTTTGAACAGGGGGTTGGACTAGATGCCCTGCTGAGGTCCCTTCCAACCCTGATATTCTATGATTCCTATGATCTTTTAGAAAGGCATTCAGACTTGACTTAAAGACTTTAAGTGATGGAGAACCCACCACATCCCTACAAAAGTTGTTCCAAATGTAAATTACCTTCACTGTTGAAAATGTGTTGTTTATTTCTAGTATGAATTTGTCTAATTTCAACTTCCAACCATGGGCTCTTGTTATATCCTTTTTCTGCTAGATTAAAGAGCTGCCTGCCATCAGAAAATTCTTCCCCTTGTAGATACTTGTTGACCATGATCAAGTCACCTCTAAACCTACTCTTCAATAAACTGAACAGACTGAGTGTCTTTATTCTGTCAGTTTAAGGCCTTTTCCCCCAGCCCTGAAATCATTCTTATAGCAATTTCCTATCATAACCCCTAAATCCTTTTCAGTGTCACTACATTCCAAGATATAGTCCCCCATCTCATAAGTGTGACCTGCATTCCTTGTTTCTAGATGATGACGTTGCATTTGTCTGTTTTAAAACACGTTGTTCAAATGAGACCACAGTATCAAGAGATCCAAGTCAGTCTATATAACTGATTTCACACCATTATTTACAACTCCACCAATTCTTGCATCATCTGTACATTTTACATTTTATATACTTTTTCCAGATAATTGATAAAGATATTGAATAACACTGGATCAAGAGATGATCCCCTCTCGAAATACCCATAATGGATTACAATTTCACATTTACAATTACTTTTGAAATCTGTCAGTTAACCAATTTTTAATCCATTTAATATGGGCCACATTGATTTTGTGCTATTTTTAATCAGAATGTCATGCAGAACTAAGAGCGACAAGGTGGGTGAGTTAATATCTTTGATCGGACCAACTTCTGTTGGTAAAGAGAGACAAGCTTTCAAGCTTTGTCTCTCTCACCAACAGAAGTTGGTCCAATAAAAGACATTACCTCACCCACCTTGTCTCTTTAATGTCTTGGGACTGACACGGCTACAACTACACTTTATACAATGCAGGACTTAGTCAAATGACCTACCGAAATCTAAGTACATTACGTCAACATTGTTACCTTGTCAACCAAACTTGTCATTTCACAAAAATGATATCAAGTTTGTTTGACAAACTCTATAAAACCATGTTTATCGGTGTTAATTATGCAAACATTTTTAAATTCTTTGCTGATAGCATTCCACATCAACCTGACCATGATTTTGCCCAGGATAAATGTCATGATAACCAGCCTACAGTTTCCCAAGTCATCTCATTTTTTCTTTTTAAATACGGGCACAACACTGGCTTTTTTTCAGTTCTCTGAAACTTCCCCCGTGTTCTAAAATCTGTTTAAAAACAAAACCACAACATTAATGATTCAGAGAGCTCCATAGTCAATTTTTTTTTAATACTCTTGGGTATAAGCTATCCAGTCCCGCACATTTAAACATTTATCTTTAATAGTTGCAGATTAACATTCTTTCTAGTGACTGATGGAATAGGAAGTATTTAATTATCACAGTAAGATCTGACTACACTATTCTGCTTTTTTCTGACCACAGAACAGAAATATTTGTTGAATACTTATGCCTTTCCTGCATTGATATTTTTACCATATTTGGCTAGTATTGGACCTAGATAATTTGCTAAGATTTCAGTGGTTCATTATATATTTAAAGAATTCCTTCTTATCATCCTTAACACTACTGACCAAAGATATATCATAGATATCTTTAGCTTCCCTTATCAATCATCTGCATATCTTAACTGCTGATTTATACACATTGCTGTGAGGTTCCCCATTTTTTCATTTGTTATGTATTGGAGTGTTTTGTACTCAAAACATCTTTCCTAAAGTTTACTATAGATAATGTCAACAGCAATCTTGCTTCTTTGACTCTATCAACCCTCATTAAACCACAGGACCCGTTTCTTTTTACATTAAAATCTTATATTGATCACAGTCTAGAGATGAGAACCAATTGTACCACAGCCAGGTATCGAGAGCTTTCATTGAGATTGAGTTTACAAAGATACTATTTGTTATTAGAGGACAGAGGTAAAATGCAAGATTTTATTTTTCCACGTGTGAGGTCAATTATTAAAAAATTGCTATCTAGTGTTTTTGATATTTGTTTTAAGAAAAAACAGCAAAATGGAGTTGGATCTACAGCTGGCATAAATCAGTGAAGCTCCAAGAACTTCAATGAAGTTTTGCTGTTTTATGCCAGCTGGGGATCTGCCCCACAGCCCTTACAGAATAAAGAATAATGTCACTCTCAAAGGTTAGCCTCTCTTTAAAATAGTCTGCAGCTGCTTTAAGTCTAGTTGTAAAGTCACAATTTTACTCTTAAAACTAGAGAGGAAAATAGTGCAAAGAATAAATCTGCTAATGTACTTGGGTACAGATGGATTGGCAAAACCAAAGAGCTAACAGAGCTTTTGCAAGCTTCTTGCCTGTAAGACTTTATCTTTCTTAACAAATCAATTATGTGACAGTTTCAGACAAAGCAAGCAATATAGCTAAAAATAGGGAATAAAAAGCACATAACATATTTTCATCTGTAGTATATTTTCCAATGTAGGCTGATGATTCCTTCGCCCTTCTAGTATAAGAAAAGACATTATCTGAAGTAGCTAAGATGGCTTGGACTATGTGAAAACTCCTTAGTGAAGGTCTGATGTTGCAGCCTTTACTTACTGAATAAGGGTAGCAGGCAACTGGACCATTCATGGGAGCAAGGCTGCAGGACTGGGTGCTGAGACAGGAGTATTCTGATAGTGATACTATTCTTGTTTACCCGTATTTTAGAGGTAGTAGTCAAGTCTGTGGTAGGTCAATTGCCAGTGTCACAGTGGTAAATTTAATGGTGATACTAAGTGATAATGCGAAGTACACACCCACCCACAGTATTAAATTAACCATCATCTCTCTCTTTCTCACACACACACACACACACACACACACACACACACACACACACACACACACGGCTGAGTGAGATCTGCTATTCTAACACAATGGCATTAGTCTCCTACTCTGCTTTTACATAGAACTAATGGCTATGAGCATATTTAAATTCACTTCCTTTTGCAGGAATGAATGTATTCCTTCCCTTTCATGTTAGCTTAGTCTTGGCACCCTTGCAATAAATTAATTATGACTGTAGACAGAGCATTCTTTCCATGGATCTATTCTTGGGACCCAGGGAAAAGTGGAGGGGTCTGCTATTAATAAGGTGTCAGCATAAAAACACGAAAGCGTTCCGTAGCCTCTCTCACAACACAGTCCTCAGCTCCATTCACAATAACGTAACCCCCTTCCTTATTTATATTACACACTTTTCAGAGGAATGTGTTGGGATTCAGACAATTGTTCAGTGGATGTATAATAATTCCATAAATATCCCTGAGGAAGCATGGCCTACTTTCGGAGAGTAACAGTGATTAAATGTGGTGACTAGTTAAATACAAATCAAACATACAGTAAGCTCCTTATGGCCCTGGTCCTGCAGACACTTGCACACGTGAGTGGGAGAATTCTTATGCTTGAAGTCTTTTCACATGCATAGGTCTTTGTAGGATTGAGGCCTAGGTAAGTTTCAAGCATAGTGTCAAACAGTGGCCCCCTGAAATCTCTGAAAATCCACTGAATTCAGCTGGACCAAGACTTGGCCCTTATTTTCACATTTCTCAGTGCCTCTAACACTGTATTTCCCAGATCCTCCTAACTAAACCCCGGGAATCATTTAAAACAAACTGTTTTAAGAGGATTAGTTCAGACATCTAAGTTCATGCCCATGTACTAGCAGACATTTAAAACTAACATTGATATAAAAACATTTTACCTAACTCATCTTTTTCTCTCACACCCATATAGTAACCATCTGTGACAATCTTAACTTTATCATTTGAATTATTCTAGAATGTATTACTATGTAGTAAACTTGAGTATAGTAAAAGAGGATCCTTAACATATAAGTATATCTCTCTTTCTCTTTTTGTTTTGTTTTAAACAAACTGATAAACTTTTTTTTTTTTTTTTTTTTTAAACAGCAATAGTAATATAAGTGACCTAGGAAAATGACTGATCTCAGTTCCCAGAATTCATTCTAAAACAGAACAATAGGAAAGGCCTATAAAATGTACTAAAACTGTTAATGAAATTCTGCAATGCACATGACCAATTTCTAAAAACAGTCAACTTGCAATTCTATGGGCAACTCTAAAAAGTGCACATTGCAAAAGTATTGCTCTAGCAACTTCGCACTTAGAGGATATTATTCTTGTGCCTTTATTGGAGTTTTTCTAACCAATCTAAATGAAAGGCCACGATTTTCAAGAGTGACTTGTGATTCTGGATGCCTGAAAGTTCTGGATGCCTAATTTGAGAAACTTTAAGGAGACCTGGTTTTCAGCATTTTCTGAAAATCAGGCTCCTTTAAGGTGTCAAGCTAAGCACCCAACAATCACTAGACACTTTTGAAAATCTTGGCCATAACTAATTATAATTGTGTTCTAAATGGATATTATACAGTAGCCAACATGCTGAGCCTGATTCTTTTTATATATATATTCGTCCAAAAAGTATATATACTGTTTACATACCAGGGATGGGTAAAAAGTTCTGACAGAAATCCACGCCAAAAATATACATTTTGGGTGCACTGGTGCTCTAACTGGTTGATCTTACAATCATTAATAGTGTATAGAATAGCTTCTAAAAGTGTACCACATGAACTCCCTCAAAAATATCCCTTTGTCTTCCTATAATCCTATTAAGATTCATCTTCCCTCCACTATTGGTATCTAAGTCTCCAACATGGAAGGTTCTCTACAGGTTTGGCAGATGGATTAAGTGTTGGCTCATTAGGCTGGAGAGAAAGATGTTTTGTGGCTACCCAAAGTGCCATCTTTGATTTAGGAACTGCAAGAACCACCAGGCTGGTCCCTTGTGATGCTGCTGACTATTTAATTTACTTCATTGTAAATAGTCTGTTTCAAATAGGCCCCAATGTGAGGGGTGGGATGAAAAGTACTTCCCGTAATTTCCCATGGATGAAAATTGTACCACAGCCAGCTGTGACACAACCCATGATGTCAGCCACTTAGAGACTGAACAACAAATAATGCTCAGTTTGAATGCAACAGTCTTGAGCCTGCTACAGAATGCCCAAAGGGTTATTAGAACCATTTACCTTAACCCCAGTTCAGACTAAAAAAAGGGTTTTGGGTAGAAAGGGGAGGAAATGTTAATGGAGGTGTCTGTCCTCTATGAGGAGCTGTACAGAGTGGAAGCATCTAGTCCACCTCTCACTCTTTACAATCTTCAAGAGGTTTTGTTTGGACTCTGCAAGTTGTAATTCACCACCCCACTCCCAAAACATAGTGATTAGCAGAAGAATCAGAATTTCTCCAGTTTCTCCTGTGTTTAATGTAGATCAAAGCCATGGGCATAATGCATCTCAGAGAAGGGATCTTTTCCTTTACAATTTAATGGGAACCTCACATTGGCACAACAGAAATGCGGACTGCTTGGTTTATTGGTGAGGGCAGGGGACAGCAGACACCATGTCCAACAGCCCATTCAACCTCCCCTACTCCTGGCTACCTTCATAACAGCTGTTCAGTAAGTCTCTATAAAATATGTCTAGTGGCATACATGCCATGAGCAAATCTATCTATGCAATCTCCCATGAATCTGTGAATATATGCAAGTATGGGCTCTATTTTAGATACAGTCTCAGTGTAGATACTGAAACATATTTTAGTATTGAAATAAAGAAAAGACCATTCCTGACAGGTATAGAATGTGCTAACTCTTCTGTGTGGAGATCACATATAGTTAAACAGAATACCATTAGACTGTATAACTAACATATACAAGACGTTTACATTTCTATTGGGGGTGTTATATTGTGAACATTTTTACTGAGGTTGGAGAACTGCTGTAAGTTTTTCCTAAAACATCATCATGCCATCTGCATATATAATAAAATAATCCAGTAGTTGCCATGCTAAAACAGGACTTCTAGTGAAGGGCACAGATAGTCCCCTAAAGGGAACTCAAAGTTATGCACAGTGATGAAAACTGGAAACAATTTTCCAGCTAATGGTCTGTCAATGACCACTTTGAACAAATTAGCACTGTATTTTATGCACCACATTTTAATTCCACAGCAAACCAGGACTTTCCAGAATGCATCATCTTGACTGAATGGTTGTATTTCAGTTAATCTTTCAATTCTCCCTGGTCACCTTCTGGCAGTGCCATTTGTTATGCTTTTCATGAAGTAAAGTTCACTTTCATATCACCTGGCAGGACAGAAGCTTTAGAGGCTGGTAGTGTTTATGGAGAAGTCTCTGTTGGGGCTGTAAAAAACAAACAAACAAACAAACAAACAGTAAATATAAGCTCACCACACGAAAGGCAATAACGTATTTTAAGAGAAATAACAAGTCAGCAATGTGCTATGCAAATGTACTCTTATTGTAAAGACAAACTACTCCTCGTAGTTCAAATTGTCAGCCAGGTACTCTAATAAGCTTTCCCCATCACCTACATGCTTATTGCTCAATCGGTTCCCTGGAAAAAGGTCATGTTAGGACCGACAACAAAGGGAGTGCGCTCTTGTACATGATTGAATCAGTTCTGCCCGGATCTAGCACCATGATACAAACCAGCATGAAACATTTTGGCGATCCAAGTCCTGCAAAGCAGGCCCTTCTGCTTGTAACATCACTGGTCGGGGGCTGCCTGCTTTACTGATCCCATTATATTCAAATCACTGGAAAAATTCCTTCAAATCCAAAGGTAGGGCCTGGATTCTCCTGTCCCATTGACACTGGCCAAGGGGAGCCAAAGCGGTCAGACACCAGCTGGGAGATAATGAAGTAGCTTTGCCTCATGCTCTTCTCACTCCCTTCTGCTCATTAGACCTTTCCCCCCTTAGGTGGCCCATGGGGCTCAATGGGTTGTGGGAGGGGCAGAGGAAAGTTGGGGTGCAGCTCCCCCTCCACTGCTGAGGGCAGGAGTGCTCCCCGTGATCTCCCTCTCCTTTGCTTCAGGGACGTTGATAACACTGCTCTGCAGCCGAAATGCTTCTGAAATAAATGTAGTCAAACTTTACTAACTCTGGGTCACTGAGAACGAAAATGATGCTTAAAATTGTTGATTGACTCTAGTTTTCAAGATATGCTATTGGGTCAGTATATACGACCCTTGACTTGGGAATGGCGGAGGATAAGTGAGTTATAAAGGGAAGGGATCTCAATTTAAACCAGAAATGACTAAAATACATCTTTGACTGGATCTATGAATAAATCTATGACTGGGTTTGGACAGTACTTGCTTTTTAGGCAAAACAATGAATGATGCAATCTGAAGCTGGTATTGCATCATACATGATATGAATTGCATCATGTTATTCCTAGAAGTCATGGATGATGCAATCATAATGAAGCTTACATCACTCTGCTGAACAAACTGCCCTATATCAGCTCTAGAAATCATACAGTGTCGTGCTCTCTTATTTGTCAGTGTTTGATTTTGCAAAGGGACACATTTCTGTTTAGCCAAAGGGAGCAGAGATGCCTCGTACTTGTGTAACAGTCCAGATAACTTCTGCTATGTTTGTGGTGAAGTGACTTTTGCATCACAAAAGCGCAGTATAACCACTATGGTTAAGAAAGCCTATCACCTTTATTTTGGCTGCAAAATTGGAGATCAGGACAAGAGGTGGGCCCCACACATATGCTGCAACACTTGTGCAACAAATCTTCGCCAGTGGTTGAACAGGAAAAGGAAATCTATGCCTTTTGCAGTGCCAATGATTTGGAGAGAGCCAACAGATCATACCAGCAATTGTTACTTCTGCATGGTGCCTCCAGTTGGGAAAACTGTGTCAAAGAAGAAAAAGTGGACTGTGCATTATCCAAACATTCCATCAGCTATACGCCCAGTACCCCACGGAGAAGGGCTGCCGGTTCCTGATGCACCAGAATCATTCTCATTTGAGTCAGAGGAGGAAGAGGAAGAGGATGAAACTTCTGGTCCTGAACCATCAATGTCACAGGACCCACATTTTCTCCCATCCTCCTCCTCTGAACCACACTTCATAACACAAGGTGAACTGATTGACCTTGTCAGGGATTTGGAACTACCCAAGTGTAAGGCAGAGCTGTTGGGCTCCAGACTACAGCAGTGGAATCTCCTGGCAGGTGATGTTAGGGTTTCCATGTTCCATGACCGTCAAAAGGATCTTGTCCCATTCTTCTTCATGGAAGGTGATCTTGTAGCCTGCAACAACATCGATGGTGTGATGGCAGCCCTCAACATCGTTCACGATCCAGATGAGTGGAGACTGTTCATTGAGTCATCGAAGACGTGTCTTAAAGCTGTTTTACTGCATAATGGCAATGTTTTGCCATCAATTCCAGCTGGTCATGCAGTCCATATGAAGGAAACCTATGACAACATGAAACAACTTTTGAGGTGCATAAACTATGACCAACATCAGTGGCAGCTTTGTGGCGATTTGAAGGTTGTTGCTCTCTTGCTTGGTCTGCAGACTGGATACACAAAGTACTGCTGTTTTCTCTGCGAATGGGATAGTCGTGCAAGAGATTCCCACTACATCAAGAAAGACTGGCCACTCCAACAGTCATTGGAGCCTGGGAGGAAAAGTGTTCAGCATCCACCACTTGTTGAATCAAGGAAGATTTTGTTACCACCCTTACACATCAAGCTGGGTCTGATGAAGAACTTTGTCAAGGCCATTGACAAAACACAAGCAGCTTTCAAGTACCTCCGTGGAAAATTTCCAAGGTTAAGTGAAGCTAAGATAAAGGAAGGTGTCTTTGTTGGTCCTCAGATTCGTCAACTTCTTCGAGATGATGCATTTGACCATGCACTGCGTGGCAAGGAAAAGACGGCCTGGAAAGCCTTCCAGTTAGTGGCAATAAATTTTCTCCGAAACAACAAGGCAGACAACTACAGGTTGTTGGTGGAAAACCTCCTCAAGGCATACAAAAGCTTTGGTTGCAACATGTCACTAAAGATACATTTTTTGCACTCTCATCTAGATTTTTTTCCACCAAACTGCGGAGCAGTGAGCGACGAGCACGGCGAGCGATTTCACCAGGACATTGCAACAATGGAGAAACGCTATCAGGGAAAATGTAGCCCATCAATGCTTGCAGACTATTGCTGGACAGTGACAAGAGATGCTCCATTTAATGAATACAAGAGACAAGCCAAGAAGCGCCGAGTAGACACTGAATAGGACTAAACTATGTACATAATAGTTTTTTGCCTTTTGTTTCATAATAAATTTTATTTATATAACCCTTTTGCTGATTTTTAAAGTGTTACATAAACAGGACAGGTGAAATATTATCATGTAAAGCAACCATAAACACATGAAAAGACCTAGGTTTACAATTTATTATTAAAACTCTACTATCTACACAATATACATAGACATAAAATGTAAAAACTTAAATATCTTAGAAACAGTAGCCAATCAGTTGTTTTAATTGTCATATTTGAATTCAGCACATCAAAATACATAATAAATAGCACATTTTATCTCTGAAGCAGACGACTTCTCAAAAATTGTAGACCAGTGTAATCAACTTGTCAATAATCAATAACCAGTTAATCAGCAGCCAGTAACTGGTAGGAATTTTAATTTTGTTTATATATTTAATGAATGGCATGCTCTCAAATTCAGATTTGGTTAATAGTAACAGACTTCAAATAAGTCAGCATTGATTGGATTTATTAATCAAACATGACAAACACAGTTACCAATGGCTATGGAAGACCTTTCCTGTAGTTTGACAGTCTATGTCCAGCCTGCCGATGTTCTGATATTAACCCCAAAGCGGTGTTTCAATTATTAATTCCGTTCTGGTATGCATGTATGTATCCATACAGAAATGGATCTGAAAGCCTGTGAACAGGGTGTGCTGCGGTGCTATGAACAACCGAGTAAGACTCCAATCCTTGATACTATTGAGTCCTACTTCTGGCAGGCAGATCATGATTCCACCCTGCCAGACCAATCAATAGCCCCTATTGGGTTCCTTGTTCAGGCGCCATTTGTTCATAGTCAATAATCAATTATCCATAATTTGTCAGGATTCAATAACCAAAAATCAATAGCAATTTTAATTGTGATTATAGGTTCAATGAATAATGCTCCCTTGAGCTGAGATTTATTTAACAATGACAGACTTTGGATAAATCCAATCAAAGATGATTTATTAATTAAACAGTTAGTAAGACATCCCATACAAAGAGAGGTATACAATTACCCACCGCTGTGGAAGACCTTACCTCAAGGCTAATGAACTTATGACAAAAGATAGAAACTTCTTTAAAAATAAATTTATTTTTTACTAGGTTTAACAATTAGCAAAATAACTAGACAAGTAAAATACAATATTTGCCTATAATACACTCATAGCTATATTAGAATGTAATAGTTTATACAACTTAAGAAAAGGCTATGATCTTATTAATATTATTTTACATTAATATTGAAGTTTCAACCTTATAGTTTTTTCTTCCTTTGGACAAAAAGTTTTGATTCACAGAAAAAAAAAAAAACATTGTAATTAAATTATTCACTGAGGCAGAAATATATGGACATATATTTATAACTGACATTTGCAAAAAAAATTTATGTTACAATAATATAATAATGGCTATGACCCCAAAATAGTGTGTACCACAAAAATTGTTTTAAGTTTTATATTATTTTCCTTTAGTTATGTTAAAAATACATTGGTTATTAGCTAAAATTCTTGCTAAAATAAAGTGCTCGGTGGCGGGGGAGGGAGCAATAGTGAAGTTTTTCACATAATTGTGAGTGCCTGTGTTTTAGTAATTAGCATTACACATGTAGAACTGTATAATGCAGTGGTGGGCAACCTGCAGCCGGGAATGGCAAACCGCAGCCACTGGGAGCTGTGGGCGGCCATGCCTGCAGACGGTCGATGTAAACAAACTGTCTCCCAGCCCACCAGTGGATTACCCTGATGGGCCACAGATTGCCCACAGCTGGTATAATGCAATTCCTATCGTGGACAATCAAACAATCCATGACACATAGTCAGCATACGAATTGGTCACCCCCCATTCCTGATCAGCCCACACCCACTACAACACCAAAGAATACCTGTGACCATCTCTGCTCCTCTAAGATATCCCGGGGGTTGGAAGGAAATGATAAACTTATGAGTAACAGGCTGGTTACCTATCTTTCCACCAGATGCATAATTAAGTGTTCAATCATCTACAAAGATGTTGCAATGCCCTGAGGTGAAACCCAGACCAACTAGTGTTTTAACTGAGAAATTACAATAATATATTTCCACCCTTGATGTACATATTAGTCCTTTAACTTTGAGCCTAAAAGTTCTTGTAAGAGCGAGAAGGATTCATGTCATACAAATGGGTAACAGCATGAGAAAAACCAAGGAAACACTCAATCAGTTGCTGCACGATGGAGATGTAGCCATCCTATTCACACAAAACTGGACAGAGGTGAGCTTTAAGAGTCTGATTGTGATAGGTGAACCTGAGTGACACTGTATTGTTTTGTCACTTAAGATGTTTGGTTGAGCAGCAAAAAGGCCAAAAATAAATGTTGTGCATGCTATTTTTTCTATGCCTTATACAAATACTTGTATAATAATAAGGATCTGCATACAAAGTGACACAACAGCTGTTTAAGGTAATTATTGTTTACAGTTTTAAGCTGTGTGCATATTTAAGAAGGCTGTTACTATGAAAGAAGGTGGGGCATCTGTTGACACCTAATGGGCCGAGAAAGCTGTTAAGGCTTTCCTGGGAGCAATGCTAAACAACAGCTACTAAAGTTAGACATTGTAAAATGAGCAGGTCCTGATAAATTCCATCCAAGAGGTTTGAAAGAGCTGGGTGAGGATAATGCTGGATCATTAATGCTGATTTTCAATAAGTCTCGGAACATTGGGGAAGTTTCAGAAGACTGGAAAAAAGCTAATTTGTGCCAATATTTAAAGAGGGTAAACAGGATGACACAGATGATAATAGGCCAGTCAGTCTGACACCTATCCCAGGCAAGATAGTGGGACTGCTGATGTGGGACTCAATTAAAAAAGAATTAAAGGAGGATAATATATTTAATGCCAGTCAACATGGGCTTATGAAAAATAGATCCTGTCAAACTTGCTATCTTTTTTGATGAGATTACAAGTTTGGTTGCTAAAGGTACTAATGTTGATATAATATATTTAGACTTCTATAAGGCATTTGACTTAGTACTACATGACATTTTGATTAAAAAACTAGAAAGATATAAAAAATTAACATGGCACACATAAATGGATTCAAAGCTGGCTAACTGATAGGTCTCAAAATTTATTGTAAATGGGGAATCATCAAATGGTGCGTTTCTAGGGGGGTGCTGCATGGATTGGTTTTTGGCCCTATGCTATTTACAAGTTTTATTGATGACCTAGAAGAAAACATAAAATTACTGATAAAGTTTGCAGATGACACAAAAATTGGGGGAGTGGTAAATAATGAAGAGGACAGATCACTGATGCAGAGCGATCTGGATCACTTAGTAAGCTGGGTGCAAGCAAGCAATATGTGTTTTAATACAACTAAATGAAAAGGTATACATCTAGGATAAAAGAATATAAGCCATACCTACATGATGGGGGACACTGCCCTGGGAAGCAGTGACTATGAACTAGATTTGGGGATCATGGTGGCTAATCAACCGAACATAGCACTTTTGGCCACAATGTTGCACTGAGAACTAAGGTGCTTCTTGGATGCATAAATAGTGGAGTCTTGAGTAGAAGTAGAGGGGTTATTTTACCTCTGTATTTGGCACTGGTGCGACCGCTGCTAGACAATGGGTCCACTATTTAATAATGGGCTTTTCAGTCTAACAGAGGAAGGTATAACACACTCCAATGGCTGGAAATTGAAGCTAGACAAATTCAGATTGGAAATAAGGCATACATTTAAGGGTGAGAGTTAACTGTAACTTTAGCATTAACCATTGGAACAACTTACCAAGATAGTGGTGGATTCTCCATCACTGACCATTTTAAAATCAAGACTGGATGTTTTTTCCTAAAAGATCTGCTCTAGGATTTATTTTGGGGACGTTCTATGGCCTATGTTATATAAGAGATCAGGCTAGATGATCACAATGGTCCCTTCTGGCCTTGGAATCTATGAATCAGATGATGCTTTGCAGTTAAGATAAAAGATGTCTAACAAAGAATGTTATTTCAGTGTGCAGTATTAAACTATTTTACTTATCCTATTTTGAAAGCTGTTTTAAAGAGATATTTTTACACTGTATTAACCACAAAATGTATAAATGATCAAACTACTCAAAAGGGCATAAACAAGAGTTCCCTGTAACATGAATGAGGTCAGGATCAAAGGCCTGAGATGTAGAAAAGGAAAGACTGAACTACACATGGTGGTTCTGAATCTGAGACAGTTATGACCATGTGTAATGGCATGGCACCCACCTCTCACGAGTGCCCCCTTCTGGCTGGGTGTGTCTGCAGTCTTTAAAAGATTCCTGGCCCTGGTACTGGACCATATCCCCGAGGCTTCCTTCCTGGAGGCAATGGTTTTGTCCTCTTAGTCTGGTCTGGCCTCAGCTCTCCAGCTGGGCCTCCTGACAGTTCAGTCCCCTTCTGGGGGTTTACTTCTGTCCAATTGTAGGCCTACCCCCACTACTCCACGTCCCAGCCCACAGACCCTAAGAATAGCAGCCATACGCTGCTGTGTCCCTTTAGCAAAACTGCCTTCATTTCCCTGAACCACATTCCTGAAGCTCCAGCCTTCACTGATGCCTTACCCTTAGCTCAGGTCTCTTCTAAGCTCAGGCCCAGCAGCCAGCCAGCACGCACCTCTTCCTCGCTCCCCTGGTCCCTACTAGCACTGAGCTGTCCATCGTCCTGCAGTTCCCCTTGGCCAGCTAGGAGCACCATCTGCATTTCCCTAGCTCGAGCAAGGAATTGCCTGTCTCTGCTGCTCCTTTTTATAGGGCCCTCCTGGGCCCTGATTTGCTGCTCTCTGCAGCCTCTCTGATTGGCTGCGTCCCCTGCAGCCACTCTAGCCTGCTTGGAGGACCGCTCCACTGCTTCTTTCCTGGGACAAGTGTAGCAGGACCCTGAGGCCTCCTCCAGCAAGGGGCCTCTGGGCCTAGTTCACCTTGTCATTGCATGGGTAAAAACCAATTGTGGGTTTTCAAGGACTGGCATGTACCACCAGAGTCAGAAGTTGGAGCTGGAGTGGCCTATGGCAAAGATTTTAGCATGTAGCATGTAGGTTCTTCTATTGTTCTTTAATGTCTTCTCTGTAATGCTTTCAACTTAAGAATAAATGTGCTTGCTTATAAAGAGCTGTGTGGTAACTTATAACTCTGGGGCATTATGTTCTTCATAGCCTTCAAAGAGAAAGCAAAGCACAGATGCTGGCCTGTTTAGGTAGACTGCCTTGATGGGAATATCACACTATAGGCAGGGAACTGTACCACCTGGAAAAATCCCAAGCAGGAGGGAGAGAGATGTGGGTCTCTATCACAGAGAGGTGACATTTAAGGAGCCAGGAATTTGCAAATACCTGGAGGACGAAGGATGTTCTACCACTACCAGCCAGCATGGATTTACTAAGAACAAGTCATGCCAGACTAGCCTGAATTCCTTCTTTGACAAGATAGAAGACAGGGGGATTGTGGTGGATATAATATATCTGGAGTTTAGCAAGGCTTTTGATGCAGTCCCACATGACCCTCTGATAAGTAAACTGGAGAAATACAGGCTTAGCAGAGCTACCATTAAGTGGATACATAATTGGTTAAACAACTGCAAACAAAGAGCAACTATTAATGGAATGATGCTCCATTGGAAAGAGGTCTTAAGTGGGGTTCCACAGGGATCTGTTCTGAGTCTAGTGTTATTTAACATCTTTATTAATGACCTGCATGTAGAAATAGAGAGCATACTGACCATATTTGCAGGTGACACAAAGCTAGAGAGGGTTGCCAACACTTTGGAGGACAGAGCTAAAACTGGAGAACTGGGCTATAGACAAGAAAATGAAATTCAACAAAGACAAAAGTAAAGTTCTACACTTAAGAAAGAAAAACCAAATGTACAAATACAGAGTGGGGGATAACTGGCTTGGCAGAAAAACTGATGTAGAGGATCTGGGAGTTGTGGTGGATCACAATCTCACCATGAGTCAACAATGCGATGCTGTTGGGAAAAAAAAAAAGCAAATGCAATTTTAGGTTGCATTAACAGAAGCATAGCATGCAAGTCACGGGAAGAGATAATACTGCTCTACTGTGTCCAATTTTGGTCACCAATATATAGAAAGGATGTACGGAAATTGGAAAGGATCCAAAGATGATCAAAGGGATGGAATACTAGCCATATGAGCAAAGGCGGAAGGAACTGGATATGTTTAGTTTGGAAAAAGAGGCTATTAAGGGTGGGACATGCTAGCGGTTTTCAAATACTTGAAAGGCTGCCATTAAAGAGATGGAGAAAAAGTTGTTCTCTCTTGCCAGAGAAGGCAGGACCAGAGGCAATGGGTTCAAATTACAGCATAGCAGATTTAGATTAAGCTTCAGGAAAAACTTCCTAACTGTAAGAACAGTAGGAAAATGGAATAAACTGCATAGGGAAGTTGTGGAGGCTACTTCACTAGATGTTTTCAAAAAGAATCTGGACAGCCATCTGTCTTGGATGGTTTAGACACAACAAATCTTGCATCTTGGCATAGGGTTAGACTAGATGACCCTTGCAGTCTATCTAGGGGATAGCTCAGTAGTTTGAGCACTGGCCTGCTAAACCCAGGGTTGTGAGTTCAATCCTTGAGGGGGCCACTTAGGGATCTGGGGCAAAATCAGTACTTGGTCCTGCTAGTGAAGGCAGGGGGCTGGACTTGATGACCTTCCAGGGTCCCTTCCAGCTCAATGAGATATCCCTTCTAACCCTATGGTCCTATGATTGATTCTAAGAGAAGTAGTATCATAAATTGCTGCAAGCCATTGCAATAGGATAAAAAGAGTTGTGTCAGGAATGGAAATGGTTCCAAGCTGCAATGATTTGTCCTAAGTCAGATTAAGGAGAAAGCCATGCCAGATTCTGTTTTCATAAAATCAGGGTATTACCATTCTGAGCCTGGTGCAAAGAAACTACCCCAGGCAACAGTTATTAATGAACAGAATCTCTGCATCTTGTCTCCTCTAGGTAAACACGGATGTTGCCACATATCCTTCTTACCAAACAGTCTACTGATTGGCAGAATCAACACTGGCAGAGATCAAAGGTTGTACCCAACTGCTCACTACTGGACTGTAGCCAGCACAGACTGAACTGAGAGCGAAATGCTGCGGTGCACTCTGTCCATATCCCAGCAATCCCTCCCTTCTTCCGAATAGCAATGTACTGAACACTATGCCTTTCCAGGAAGCTAAAAAACACATAGAAAGTAAAGCCCTGGGGCTGCACAAAGACAACCATCTGCCTCACTGCCAGTGTAACAGTCTAGCAGCCTTTATTAAAATGATGTTAAGCAGTGACACATTAATCAGTGGGCTGAGTAGAGCAATAGCAACCATGCGACGCAGTAAACAAGCAACATCCAGTAGCGGAGAGAGAAAATGGATACACAGGCAATTTTTGGTAACATTGCCATTTTAATTTTGATTCCTACTGGTCATGTGTCTTGCTCTGGTTCACTGGATATTCCCCTGATCACTGGGACACGCGGTCTCATACATTCCTGAGGATTTGGTTTTTTTTATACCATTTGCCAAATTCAGTATCGAGGCAAATGACTGAGGATAAAAAGGGCAGATAATTTTTAAATACATTTGTTTGCCAGCTGGGACGCAATATTTTAGTCTTGGTCCAGGACAACAGAAAAGGTTAATCTATCACCTGGAAATATAGTGGTCTCACATGCAATATTGTCAAACCTGAACATTCAAAATTCATAAGTCAAGTCCCTCAAAATCATGATACTAAGTTAGAAATCATGAGATTAAAAAACAATTTTGAGTTCTTTTTGCTGTCTGGTTTTAGAGTCTTTAGGATACATGCAGGTCATGTTTTCAAGTTTTTCTCTACAACCAAGAAACTAAAACTTACTGTTTAAAATATGAAAGTTGACATTCTCACTATCACAGAACTCCAGAGCTGGGGCTTTAAGAAAAATCATCATATCTTGTGAAAACTGACAATCCTATAAATGTCCAGGGTTTTTTGTTTTGTTTGGTGTGTGTATGTCAGCTTTGGAGCATTTGCTCTTCTAGGAGAGTCCACTTTAAGACATCAAGAAATAATTTTAATGTCTGATGATACGTTAATCAGAAATTTGCAAGTAAACAAACTTTCTTGCCTAAGATCCCATGGTAGAGAATGCTGCACGCATTATCCATAAAATCAACAGAATAAGATCTTAACTTTTGTCCG
This sequence comes from Malaclemys terrapin pileata, assembly GCF_027887155.1. Lineage (NCBI taxonomy): Eukaryota > Metazoa > Chordata > Testudines > Emydidae > Malaclemys > Malaclemys terrapin. The sequence continues at coordinate 25,460,630 of NC_071506.1, read as the reverse complement.
ATTTTGTCTCATAGTTGGTCAAATGTGCAGTCAAAGTCTTGTATGTGTACATCACAATCATAGTGCAACCACAACGTGACAATGCTTTGCAGACACTGAAAGAGGCTAAAAAGGGATTGCATGGTATGAGCATATTCTGATTTCAGAGACAATTAAATTTTATCCACTGATGCTTCCCCTGAAGATTTGGGAATGGTCATCTCATCCATAGGTCCTTGTATTCTACGACAGAGTAAGCAAACCTCTAAGTCCATGCACAGTCTAATTATCCAGTACACAGACAAACTTCTTCCACTCACATAGGAAATTTGTGATTAATCCAACCATAGCAAATATATACTAGGTAAAATTTTGAAACCTGGATGCTTAAAGTTCCTAAATCCATTTCAGGCTGCTAAATGAGTGTGGGAAGCAAAAGTTGCTCATCACCTGTGAAAAATCAAATCACTTTAAATTAAAACCCAATTATTGATCTATGAGCCCAATCTGAGGCATCCAGGTTTGAAAATATTGGCCATTACTTTCAGACAGATGATAAATATCCAACAGTTAGGACTCATCATCTTTTTCACCTACTTTCTGACTAACTCACAACTAGCTTCTTGTTTGTCGTGCTGGACTCTATAACTCGTACCATGTAATTTTGAGATTAAGCATTTCTGGGGCAATGAATTTCATGGCAGATGCTCTCAGTTGGTAGCCTTTTGTAAAGCCAACTACTAGTCAGAGGTTAGTACAGCTGCTGTATGGAACACAGTTGGCTCACGCAGAAGGGATTGAAAATGTAGTAGCCCAAAATGGATTCTAGTCAGCTATTCAATGTCCTCAAGTAATTAAAACAGCCAGAGCCTGCTGATGAGTGACTCAAAATCCCCAAAAAAGGTGTTCACACCTCAACTGCTAGCAGAGCACCTCACCCTCCCTGATTGAACTAACCTCGTTATCTCCATACTGATTTATACCTGCCTCTGGAGATTTCCATTACTTGCATCTGAAGAAGTGAGGTTCTTACCCACGAAAGCTTATGCTCCCAATACTTCTGTTAGTCTTAAAGGTGCCACAGGACTCAAAATCCCAGCATCCCAGAGAAACTTTCAGCAATTTTACAAAGAAAATCAGATGAAGAGACACCTGGATCCTTTGTACAGATGTTTTATTCAGCAATTTTGTCTCCATTCCCTTTCCCCAAAAGCCAGGATTTGCCATGGACAAGTCTCTAATGTGTCCAAGTTCAGATTCAATCCAAACATTTCTCCACACAAAAATTAAGCTGGAAATCTGACAAGAACAACCTCTCTCATAAGACTTCTGGCACTGTCTTCCTTATCCTGACTGTAACTTGGAAACAGCCAAATCTTAAAGGTTTGGTTTAAAAATGGGCAAAGATTTAGGAGGAGATACTTATCTAGAAGGGTTTGCCCATTCCTAGAGAGGATGCTTAATACCCTCAGCTAAAGTTACAAAAGCACCAAGAATGACACAATATTGTGATCAACAGAAAATAATACGTACTGGGAGATTTCTCTGAACTGACAGACATATAAAACAAGTTAACATAAAACTGTGCATGTGACCACTTCTTTAGCATTTATAATTTCCTTTAAAGAATTCATCTGGAGTAATACAAACTTGTCCAGGAATCTGAATGCTGAACTGGCTGCTGTCCACCAATCTCACCATACAGTGTACCAGACAATGGGGAACGGAAAGGTTTAATCGGATTTGAGGATAATGAGCCTGATTGGTTCAGAGGATGTTGTCTGAAACTGAAAGTGCCTGTAAGATTGCAGAGCTTACACCTTATCTTGTGTTTACTCAGTGTTTGTGCCTAAAAGTCTGCCTTGATCTCACAAGACCTTGTGGGGTGCTCAGTGGAAAGTGAAAGGTTGTTGCCCTCTGCGCTCAGGGTATATCTGTATTGCAGTCATGGGTTGTGATTGCAGCTTGAGTAGATATACTTGAGATAGCTTTGATCTAGCTAACTTGAGTCCCAGAGCAGTGAAGCTGTTGCAGTGCATGCTTCAGCATGGGCTGTACAAGCCCACCTGGAATCCTGAGTTATTACTCTACTCGCAGGGCTAGCCTGTGCTAAAGCACACACTGCCGCAGCTTCCCTGCTCCAGGACCTGAGCTAGCTAGATTAAAGCTAGGTGGAGCATGTCGGCTCCAGCTGCAATCATACCCCATGATTGCAGTATAGATAGGGTTGACAGAATTAGATTTTTATTGTTTTATAATTCTGAGACGGTTACAGGATGGCTGGCCCCTGTAAATGACACAGGTCTAGCGTCCCTGTGACAGAACAGGTGCTTCCAGTTTGGCTAATTAAGAGGGCATGGTGGCATGTGGGGGCTATAAAGGATCGTTTCATCACAAATCCATACGGGATGTGTGCAATCCTTAAATGATCTATGGGTTTTATTTCCCCTGCTGGCCCAGACAAAGACTTTCCCACCTCTCAGAGTTGCGGGAGCCAGAGCAGGGGAGCACTGACATCAGCTGCAGCTGTGAGGGCTCAGCACTTCTGCAAATCAGACTCCAGGGTCTCAAGTCAGGCACCGAGAAAATGAGGCACACACAAAATCAGAGGTGCTGAAACAATTTGTATAGTGGGGGTGCTGAGAGCCATTGAGCCCACCTGTAAATCCTATATATGATGGAGATGCCTTCCAGACATGGGGTGTGGCAGCACCCCCAGTTCCAGCCCCTATGGATAGAATCCAATTCTCCAAGGCACCATTCTTCAGCCTTAACCATGAGACTGTCCTTTCTCTTCCTGCAGTTCCCTGTCTCATTTACTACACACCTTCCGACTTCTGCAAGAAATGAGGCAGAGGTCCTATTGACAACAGCTTCCTTTGCTACACAACCGTGCTCCATCACTGAATGAGGAAAGAGTGCTGTGGGGGAAAAATAGTTTGTGATCATGTACTTGATGACTGTATCAGAATGCATATGCAGAAGGGGGTGGATTAAGGTTGCACGGGCAGCGGTGGTGAATTCAGCTGGAAGAACTGCTAGTTAAACGTGGGAAAGGCTGATTGACATTTTTACAACAAGCACGATTTCAGAATGTCCTTAGACCCTTATGGCTCAGAGCATCTTCGTTACAAATGGCCGATCAAGGAAGTCATTCGTGAAAACATAGCAGGTGTTAAAATGCAAAAGGAATATCTGGGGGAATTCTGATGGCGCTTGGAAGGCTCTAGAGATTCTCTTATTTTTAATAGTTCTTATTCTTTAGGAATAATTGCTGGTTCCGCCACTGAAGCACCCAGGTATGAGCTCTGACCAGCTGGGAACTCTGCTTGACTTCTGGCTCTTATTACTTTAATCTGCACATTTCTTATTATGTTAGTCTGTAAAGCTGCCAAAGGTGTTAAGCCCTTGCATTTTGGTTTGTCTCCTGCTTTAATGAATGTCCTGTTGCACATGTTCCTGTAAATACAGTAGCTTATATCTGTAATAATAACTGTTTGAGACCGTAATGGCTAGTCTATACCCAGCAGGAGGGATTGCTGTGATTAGCTGCAGTTGTCCAAACCAAATGCTACTCAGACCTGCTAACCTCCATAGAACTGGAGCACCGTTGAAGGGCGAGATAGGACCAAATGGTACCTGGTAACAGAAAAAGAATGTAACATTCAGGCTAGAAATAGGCCTGTAAGAGCTAAACAGATGGTCATCTAAACACTCATCCAGAATTCTGACCAAACAAATAGGCCCTTAGGGGAAAATGATGTCCCAGGAAGAAGAATCTTATTAATCAGTAGGATTTTTACCCTCTGAACATATCTGCATGGTACTGGAAGTTCGAGAATGTGAATACTGTGAACAGTTTTCCATCGATGTTTGTTCAGCTTTTAAAACAAACTCATTCTGAGTGCGGTCCTGCCCCCTATAGGCTCACTTCCTATGACAATTCTAGTAAGCAACTTTAATATAATAATACATGACTTGTAAATAGTGCTTGTAATCAGTAGATTTCAAAGCACTTCACAAAGGAGGTCAGTATCATTATCCTCATTGTATAGATGGAGAAACTGAGATACAGAGAGGTGAAGTGACTTGTCCCTCCAACAGGCCAGTGGCTGAGCCAGGCATAGAACCCACGTCTCCCAAGTCCCACTCCAGTATGCTATCCCCTACGCAACACTGCCTCCCAATCAGGGAACAGCAATGATACTACGTCACCTAAGTGGCCAGACAGAAGTAGCTAACCTAGCTCAAATTTTGAACATGTACTACCTGCAATGATGAGCCCTGAACAAGATACAGGCGTAGGTATTTTTATATGGAAATTATTCACTAAATGAATTCAAAAGCTGAAATAATCAGCCAATTCCTACACACAAAATAAGTAGTGAAACCTGTCAAATAAATTATTCACTCAGCACTATTGGTAGCACTGTGCATTTGGATCACTTATTGTGTCCATGCTGCCTAATGTTTTGACTGGCTATGGATTTGATATTTTGTTTTCAATTTATACTTGCAGTATACAATCAAATCAACACCACAGCCAATCAATTGACATAGGCAGATAAAAGGCAAGTAAGTAATCAAAAACAACATATTTTGTTTGCTTTTAGAGACTGTTCACAGTTTACTCAATGATACACAAAAAGGTTGGAGGTAAATTTCAGTGTTCTACCTCAAGGCAAGCCAGGCCAGTTCATCTGAATGGATCCATATACACACTTCAGCTGTTTTCAAAAATCTGGGGAGAAATTACAATGCTGTTTGTTTTTATTCCAGAGCCAGGGAAGCATTAGACCCATTAAATCATTGCTCCAAGAAAAATATAAAGAGAAAAGACAAGATTTTCAAACATCTTAAGTGAGTGAGGAATCTAAGTCCCACTGAAAGTCAATGGGACTTAGGTGCTTTTGAAAATTTTATCTGGTGAGGCTTAAGAATCTTTTCTAACATTTATCCCATACAAATGAGGACCGATTATTCAAAAGATAAATCTGTGGCTGTCGCAAATTGTAGTAACCTCTCCAGACACTTCTAAATCACACCCAGAAAAGATCTGAAATGTCTGGCATCTCCACATTCCCTATGTCTCTCTTTCCATCTAACATTTTGTCTATTTAACATAATTAACATTCATTTTAGGTAGACTAGCCACTATTATATATACACCTTTAGAATAAAACAGAACCAGACAGGTCTTTTGTTAATTAATATTCATTCAATGAATATTCACACTACACTCAGGGTGACCATATTTTCCCAAATGGTCTCCCACCCCCTCCTCCACCCCACACTGCCCACCCGTGCGTGGGCCCGACCGAGGCTCCCCTCTCCTCATCACCCACAGGGATGGCCTGAGCCTCCCCTCCCCCACCACCTGCACGCACAGCCGGCCCCAGGGCCTGCTGCCACCTGCTTGTGTGCAGGGCTGGCTCAGCCCGAGCTGCTCTCCTGAGCCCTCCCTCCCACACAGGGCTGGTGTTGCCGCTCGCCTCCCCCCCACCCCCCCCCGCATGTTCCTCTGCACCCCCCTAGGAGTCACACCCCACTTTTGAGGCAAAAAACTGGGCATTTGTTCAGTTTGCTCTTGATCATCCGTTGGCAAGAGCAAACTGGACAAATGCCCAGTTTTGCTAAAAAAAAGTTGGGACGGCTGAGACAGGGCTTAAAAAAGGGACTGTTCCGGCCAAAACAGGACGTAGGGTCACCCGGATTCTGAATTTAGGTCTCATTCCCCACCTGACTTTTAACATTACCTCCCCACCAATGCATTTTGTCCATGAGCTAGTCACCACCCATACTCCTCCTGGGGTATGGCCTGGTGTCACGCATCAGGCAGCTGCCTTGGTTTCCCATCTTGGACTATTCAAATAAAACTTCACCCAGGCTTTTTGTGCTCAAAAATACCCCTCCTTGGGGACTGGGTTTATTAATATTAAATAAACTCCAAATAAAACTCAAAGTTCCAAAACAAAGCCAATCCAAATGTGCACACAAAACAAAGGGTTTTCTTCATCCTCCCAGGCCTTTGTGCCTGGGGCCTTTCTTGCTTTGGCAGGCCACCCCCAGGTCCTTGCTGGCTGAACATTCAGTCCTAACTTCCAGGGCTCTCTGTTAGCACCTGCTCACCCCAAATAGACTCTGATTTCTGAGCACCACCCACTCCCTCCCATTGTAGCTTCCTGCAGATCTTCATATGGGAAATCATATGATCACTCATGATTCTTTAGTAATCAGGGTTTGCTGGCTCTAGGCTTAGGGGCAACCCACCCTGTTATAGTCCAATAGAAAGGGGTATAGGTTAGAGACTTTCATTAATAGACTCCCTATATCCATTGACTGATACTTTAATGGACTGAACTCAGGCTCTTTGAGGGAGTTGAGATCAGTCATTAGGCTGATAAAATGTCTAAATTGAAAATTATCTAGATAAATGAGAACAGTAAATGTAAGCAGTACTGGTCCTATCAGAAAACCAAAGAGCTTAATTGTAATATAAGACTTTAAGGGACATAAGACTCAGCTCATCCCACTGTTGGAGAAGGTTATCTCTAAGACCATCCAGCACATGGGGCTTGTGGGCGAGAGGGTGATTTCCTTGAGTGAATTTCCAAAACAAAGTACTTGGCACTAAATATCAAAGTAGGAATTGCATTGTCCTTCCTTAGCCTTCTTAGCTCATTTTAGTGATCACAGAAAAAATGCTCTCGATGTAATATGGTGTAAGCTATTCCAGAAGATGGCTCTCATTCAACTTCCAATGCCCTTCACTTAATGGATCATTTCTGATTAACTGGGCCCAAGATTGTATTGAAATACCAAATAGAAAGGCCAATAATTGGCAGCTCTGAGGAGTTCCTCTGAAGAGTGGAACAGTTCCAGACACTAGGAAGTTACTTTAACTTTTGTCCTTGTCCCCTTAACCAGAGTGGTACCCAGTATTGGATGTTAACCCCAAATCTCAACTGGATCAGTGTCTCTAAAAGTTACCCCATTTGGTGCAGTTGAAGGCCTCTTCATTGAGCAAGCTCATCATTCATAGTTCCCACTCACATCTAGCCCTTCCAGTGAGATGGAACAGCATTTTAAAATTCACTGTTGGACAGCAGCCACGAACAAAATCCGATTTCAGCTTTGGTTTTCTAGCTAGCGCTTTGAGTATAAATTTAAAAATAATTCTTTAGGATGAAATCAGTTGGATGTCGTTGAAACTTGTTTGCTTCAGATTTCTGCCATACTGTGTGGACTCTGTCTGAGACGAGATCATTAGTAAAAGCTTCTTGGTACATTCTTGACAGTACCAGCATTATTTTGGATTCAAAACTTCTAAGGAATTCTACCAGGAAGTGATTAAGCCACAGACCTTTCCATCCCTCTAGTAAAAAGATAGCAATGCTGGTGTCATTATTTAAAAGCGGCGTTCCCATGGCTGCAGATTGCTCTGCTGTTGAGCGAGGTAGTCTTAACATACCATGATCTTATGGAATCCCGCATTTGTGGCTATATTGATTTATACAATTAATTGTGATAGTTTGAGACTATTTCACTGATATCTGACTTAGGAGTATGTGCACACTATGACTTTCCTAATGCAAGTCTAGCAATGATTCAGCTTTGTCGCCATGCTCGAACACTTGTTTGCTTCATATAAGAGAGCAGGACTAACCTCTGTCATGGAGTCAAGAGTCAGGGTGTATTTTATAGCCTAACCTCAGAATCAGATCAAAAAAGTTTCCTTCCCAAGAGGCCTGCTGAGCTGTGTGTGTGTGAAATGTGTGTACCCGGATGAACATTCATGGCCTGATTTTCAAAATGTGTTGAGCACCCACTGCTCCTGCTAAACAGAATGGGACGCGCTCAGTATCTTTGAAAATAAGGTCAGTCCATACTTCTACAGCACATGGAACATTGTTATGTCAATGAGACCGATGTCCCTCCTGGGAAAGCTGGGTTTTAAAGTTAGTTTAGAGGAGTGAGAAAAGACAGAGTCAGTAATGCACGTAAACTGAGCGGTACACAACAGGCACAAACAGCTCTATTTAAATAACAATAAGGATGGCAGGCGCACTGATAACAGCCACAGAATTGGAATAAATTCTGAATTTTCTGGCTTTTCTACTTTACAACCCAATCATGCAAACCCTTATTAACAGGAGTTGTCCCTATTATTATTATTTGTATCATCATATCACCTTGGAGCCCTAGTTGTGGACCAGGACCCCTTGTGCTAGGCCCTGTACAAACACAGAACACAGTCTCTGCTCAAAGAGTTTACAATCTAAGGGCCTGTCTACGCTTAAAATGCTGCAGCTGTGCTGTTGTAGTTCTTAAGTGAAGAGGCTACCTACACTGATGGGAGGGCTTCTTCTATTGGCATAGATACTTCACCTCCCCAAGAGGCAGTAGCTAGGGGTATGTCTACACTACGGGATTAATCCGAATTTATATAATTCAAATTTGGAAAACAGATTGTATAAAGTCGAATGTATGCGGCCACACTAAGCATATTAATTCGGCGGTGTGCGTCCATGTTCCAGGGCTAGCGTCGATGCAAGTAGCCAAAGCAATCACTCAGGTGCTGCTACGAAAGGTAGTGACTCTGGGAAATGTGCAGGTCATAGTGGATGGCTTTGCTGCAATGGGATTCCCTAACTGTGGTGGGGCGATAGATGGAACCCATATCCCTATCTTGGCACCAGAGCACCAGGGTACCCAGTACATAAACCGCAAGGGGTACTTTTCAATGATGCTGCAAGCACTTGTGGATCACAAGGGACGTTTCACCAACATCAACGTGGGCTGGCCGGGAAGGGTTCATGACGCTCGCGTCTTCAGGAACACTACTCTGTTTAAAGGGCTGCACCAAGGGACTTACTTTCTGGACCAGAAAATAACTGTTGGGGATGTTGAAATGCCAATAGTTATTCTTGGGGACCCAGCCTACCCCTTAATGCCATGGCTCATGAAGCCATACACAGGCAGCCTGGACAGGAGTCAGGAGCTGTTCAACTACAGGCTGAGCAAGTGCAGAATGGTGGGAGAATGTGCATTTGGCCGTTTAAAAGGTCGCTGGCGATCGTTACTGACTCGCTCAGACCTCAGCCAAACCAATCTCTCCATTGTTATTTCTGCTTGCTGTGTGCTCCACAATCTCTGTGAAAGTAAGGGCCAGACAGGGTGGGAGGCTGAGGCAAATCGCCTGGCTGCTGATTACGCACAGTCAGACACCAGGGCGATTAGAAGAGCACACCAGGAAGCGCTGTGCATCAGAGAAGCTTTGAAAACCAGTTTCATGACTGGCCAGGCTACAGTGTGAAATATCTGTTTGTTTCTCCTTCATGAAAACCCGCCCCCTTTATTGACTCATTCTCTGTAAGGAACCCACCCTCCCCCTTCCCCCAGCTTGCTTTCAAACCAAATAAAGTCACTATCATTTAAAAATCATTTATTCTTTATTAATAGATTATAAAAAGAGGGAGGGAACCCGGGTGGGGTTTGGGAGGCGGATCGGGGGGAAGGAAAAGGCCACTAAAAAAAGGTTAAAAAAATGACAGCCTTTTGCTTGGGCTGTCCACTGGGGTGGAATGGGAAGGTGTACGGAGCCTCCCCTCCCCCCCCCCCGCATTCTTACATGTCTGGGTGAGGAGGCTGTGGAACATGGTGAGGGGGGTTATACAGGGGCTGTAGCGGCACCCTGTTATCCTGTTGCCGTTCCTGAAGCTCCACCAGACGCCGGAGCATGTCTGTTTGCTCACGCAGCAGCCCCAGCGTTGCATCCTGCCTCCTCTGATCTTCCTGCCGCCACCTCTCATCTCGAGCGTCTCTCCTCTCCTCACGTTGGTCCCTCCTGTCCTCACGTTGGTCCCTCCTGTCCTCACGTTCACTGGCTTCTTTCCTATACTTTGAAACCGTGTCCTTCCACTCATACAGATGAGCTCTGTCACTGCGGATGGATTCCATGATTTCTGCAAACATCTCGTCTCGCGTCTTCTTTTTCGGACGCCTTATCAGTGACAGCCTTCGGGACAGAGGAGGGAGGCTTGAAGAATTTGCAGCTGCTGGAGGGAGGGAAAAAAGGAGAGAATTTTTTAAAAAGATACATTTTGCAGAACAATGCTTATACTCTTTCAGGGTGACCAACACAATTCAGATTACATAGCACATGTGATTTCTTTGCAAGGTCGCATTTTGCCTCTTAATATTGAGTGCCTGTGGCTTTGCTGATAGAGATCACAGACGCGGTCCGGGCAACAGAATTCGGCTTGCATGCGGCCATGGTAAGCCACTGTCTTTCGGCTTCTGCGCCCTCCTTTCCCACATACCAAGCAAAGCCGGTGCTGCGGTTTTCCTGTTAACATTCAGCAGCAGAAAACAAACTAACCCCCCCCCCCCATTCCAATTCTCTGGATGATCACTTTACCCCTCCCCCCACCGCGTGGCTGGTATCAAGGAAGATCCCTGCTAGCCAAACGCGAAAAGCTCTGGGCCAATCCTGCCCCTCCCCCCCCGCGCTTGGCTAACTGCAGGGAAGGATTTCTTTTCAGCCACAGGCAAACAGCCCAGTAGGAACTGCCACCTCTGTCCCCTTAATTAAATTCCCGTATTTCTACCAGGTTACCATGAGCGATATCACTCTCCTGAGGATTACACAGCAAGATAAAGAACGGATGTTGCTTGAATGCCAGCAAACACCGGGACCATACGCTGCAGGCTTTGTCATGCAATGATACCAGATTACTTGCTGCAAGCATGGCGCAGTCAAGTGTCCTACCATAGAGGACGGAATAAGGCTGCACTGCCCAGAAACCTTGTGGCAAGGCTTTTGGAGTACCTCCAGGAGAGCTTCATGGAGATGTCCCTGGAGGATTTCTGCTCCATCCCCAGACACGTTAACAGACTTTTCCAGTAGCTGTACTGGCTGCGAATGCATCCCAAGTCCTCAGGGCAAAGTAATCATTAAAAACCCTTGCTTTTAAAACAAGTTTTATATTTTAAAAGGTAAACTCACCTGAGGTCTCTTCCATGGGGTCGTGGTCTTGGATACTGGGTTGGGAGAGTACTTCAGTCAGGCTGAGAAAAAGATCCTGGCTGTTGGGGAGAACAGAGTGCTGGGTGCTCTCTGCAAGCTCGTCCTCCTCCTCCTCCTCTTCCCCGTCCGCAGAATCCTCAGGTGTAGCTGATGAGATTATCCCCGCCTCGGAATCCACGGTCAGAGGTGGGATAGTGGTGGCGGCCCCCCGAAGAACTGCATGGAGCTCGTCGTAGAAGCGGCATGTCCGCGGCTCTGACCCGGAGTGACCGTTTGCCTCCTTTGTTTTTTGATAGGCTTGTCTGAGCTCCTTGACTTTCACGCGGCACTGATCTGAGTCCCTATTGTGGCCTCTCTCCATCATGCCCTTGGAGATTTTTTCAAAAGTTTTTGCATTTCGTCTTTTTGAACGAAGTTCTGCTAGCACTGAATCCTCTCCCCATATAGCGATCGGATCCAGTACCTCCCGTACGGTCCATGCTGGTGCTCTTTTTCGATTATCGGCCTGCTTGGTTACCTGTGCTGATGAGCTATCTGTGGTCACCTGTGCTCTCCATGCTGGGCAAAGAGGAAATGAAATTCAAATGTTTGCGGGGCTTTTCCTGTCTACCTGGCCAGTGCATCCGAGTTCAGATGGCTGTCCAGAGCAGTCACAATGGTGCACTGTGGGATAGCTCCGGGAGCCAATACCATTGAATTGCGGCCACACTAACCCTAATTCGAAATGATAAAATCGATTTTGGCGCTACTCCGCTCGTCGGGGTGGAGTACAGAAATCGATTTAAAGAGCCCTTTATTTCGAATTAAATGGCTTTGTTGTGTGGACGGGTGCAGGGTTAATTTGATTTAACGCTTCTAAATCCGAATTAAAGTCGTAGTGTAGAGCAGGCCTAGGTCAACGGGAGAATTCTTCTGTCAGCCTAGCACTGTCTACACTGGGGTTTAACTGTGTCGTGCAGAGGTGTGGACTTTTTATACCCTGCAGCAACTGACCTAATTTCCTAATATAGACCAGGTCTAAATAAGAGTTTATAATCTAAGCAAGAAAAACCCCATTGGCAGTCTGGACTATTGATGTATATTATATTTTTGTATTAACTTAATTTTTTTCATGGCAAGTAAAAAAACAAGTGTTATCTAGATATTCTAAGGTGATGGGGGGGAGAGGAGCAAATTTTGTTTTTAACTAAGAGATTGGAACAGCTCTGCAGTGTCCCTGGTAAAAACAAAAAAAACAAGTCATTTAAATCATATCCCTATTAAGAACTGACAAGACTGAAATGGCTTCCACAGAACCATGCTAGTATCTTAAGCAAATATATAATTTAGTTGTTTTTATATAACACGGCTATTTTGTGTTCACATAACTAGGGAGTAGACAAATGGGACTTATGCCATTTGTAATGAAATTCTGGGGGGAAATATGCACTGTAATTGTAGTTCAGATATTTAAATTGAAGATACTCTATATACACGTCAGCTGAGAGAAAACAATTCAGCCTCATTAACAATAGAATTTTTGAGCTTAAGGAATAGATAAGGTAATTAAAGCCTATACAGTGTGTGCACTATCCCTTTAAAACTATTTTGGATTAATGATGACAATATTGCATTTACACAGTACCATTCTTCCAAATGGGTCCCTAAGAATATAAACCAACTGCACAATTGTATAGAAATATAGGAATTGCTTTGGCCACCACTGAAGTGCAGCCATCTCTGGCATGACATGCGTTTCTTGTAAGAATACAAGGCAATCATAGAAATGTCTGGCTGTAAAGGACCTCCAGAGGTCATCTCTCTGCACAGAGGCAGGATCAAACCAGCAGTATCACATAGCCATTTAACGTAAGAGAAGACTACAATATCCAATCAAAATAAAAAAGGGGAATTTTGGGTAGTTAGTTAACGAGTCTGAATTTGTACAGGACACTAGGATAATTCTTGCAAAAGTGCCATGGGATTTTTAATAACCACAGGTCGCCAGGAATATTTTTTTTTCCCATCTGACAGTACCCTTCAGGAGTACCTCATGCATACTGTCATACTGAAGCATCAGTTGGCACTAACTGAGAAATAAATGACCAATGACAATCAACAGCACTTCTCCGTACAACATGTATATTTTTTGTAGAGATTCCTAACTAAAAATTGACCCATTTAGTGTCTGAACACACTCAAAGAACAGTGTCACACAGTCACTTAAGGTAAAAACACAATTTTAAAATGTTTTATATGATTCAGATTCCAAGACTAGATAGGACCACTGTGATCACCTGGTCTGACCTCCTGTATAACACAGGCCATAGCATCTCCCAAAATAATTCCTTTTGAACTAGTGCAGATCTTTAAAGAAAGAAACAAAAACCAACCTTGATTTAAAATTTGCCAGTGCTGGCGAATCCATCATGACCCTTGGTAATTTTTTCCAATGGTTAAGTACCCTCAGCGTTAAAAATGTATGCCTTATTTCCAGTTTGAATTTGTCTAGCTTCAACTTCCAGCCATTGGATCGTGTTATACCTTTCTCTGCTAGACTGAAGAGCCCATTATCAAATATTTGTCTCCCACGTTGCTTCTTATAAACTGTGATCAAATCACCCTTTAAACTTCTCTTTGTTAAGCTAAAATAGATTGAGCTCCTTGAGTCTAATCACTATAAGGTATATTTTCTAACCCTTTAATCATTCTCATGACTCTTCTCTGAAACCAGTTTAACAACATCCTTCTTCAACTGTGGACACCAGAACTGGACGCAGGATTCCAGTAGTGGTCACATCAGTGCCAAGTATGTAGGTCAGAACCTCTCTTTTATGCATCCAAAGCTTCCTTTTGGCCACAACATTGCACTGGGAACTCATGTTCAGCTGCTTATCTTCCATGACCCTCAACTCTTTTTTTAGCATCACTGCTTTCCAGGATAGTCTCCTTTCCTATATGGCCTACATTCTTTGTTCCTATACATATACATTTAGCCATAATACAAATACATTGTTTGCTTCCATCCAGTTTACCAAAGTGATCCAGAGCACCCTGACTTTGCTTTTCATTATTTACCACTCCCCAATAGGATTCTATTTTTAGAGAATAAATTAACTCAGATACTTCGCCTTTTGGAGATAATGGATCACAGCAACCATCAAGAAGGTGAGAAATAATCTCCCCTGGTCCCTGTTGACTGTTCAAAGTGTTAATTGCTCTGCATTGCTTGTAAAATTGCTGACTTTGCTGTGTAATTGCTCAAGTCCTTTGCTCAACAAGTTGCCGCAGATAATATTTCTAGCATTGGCAACAAGTTGTGTTAACTCAGTGCAGACTTTACTACAGACAGGACAAAGAACTGAGGACTGGAGTGTATGTCCTTGTTCTGCTAAGTTTTTTTCCTTCCCTACGCTAATTTCACACAAATTCCACTTAAAGGTATTTTTAAAGGATATTTAAATGCACTGTTACCCATCCTGGTAGGTTTTCTTGGACTTCTCCCTTTCTATAATAATTCCATGAAGGCCCCACACTGGCTACATTCCTTCAAATGTTAATTGCTTGCCTGGGGGAAGAGTCAGGAAGCATGGATTCCTCTCCTCACCTTAGTCAACTTTGAGCACAGCATATCCAAAAGGAAATCTCACTACCAGAGGCAGTGTGGAGGAAAATTTTGACCAGTCCCAAAGGGACTGCTTTCAATCTATGTAGCTTTTGTTCCACTACAATGTTACCTCCCTCCTCATAGCAGTTATACTCACCCTTGTGGTGAGGGGTACGCAACCTCTTCTCAGGCTGCTACTGGGAGCCTGAAACTATCATCTTCGTGAGACTCCTCTACCCTGCTGGGTCAGAGCGGATTCTGTCTCTGCTCTCCTGTGTCATCACTTCCCTACATGAGTGGCCGGTGACCCAGCCTTTGGGGGACGCTAGCCCCCGGCTTCTCCCCTTCTGCCGGAGGCCCTGCCCCTTCCTCTCCCCTTGTGCCCTCTCTACCCTGCAGGAGCCCAGAACACTCCCACCATGGCCCCAGGACCAGGGCTGGACGGCGCAGCAGCAGCAGCATCTACAGCCTCAAAGTGCTGGGTGGCACGGTCCGAGCACCGGGAGGGCAGCGCGGTCCCAGCGCCAGCTGCCCCGAGTCCCTGTGATAGGCTGCCCAGCCCCAGCCAGCCTGGGCCAAGGCAGAGCACCAGGAACTGCAGGAGGGGGCCTCTTGGGGGCGCAGCATGGGTGGGGCAACGCCAGGCTGTTTGTGGAGGCACAGCCTCCCCCAGCCTATGATATCCACCGCCCATGCTTCCCTATAATACATTTTGTTAATCAGTCTATAAACTGACCCTTTCAATAGCAAATGTCATTTACTAAAATCAATTGATATAACCTAGTAGGATTAGATTTGCATTGTTTTAGTTAAGGGATGTTTATTTATAATGACTTAGGCCTTGTCCGCATTGGAGATTTGTCCTGATTCTGGCCATCCCTGGCTAGCCACAAGTGTAAGGGAACCAATACAAACCCCTAGTGTAGATATCATCTGCACCAGTGAAACTAACCCAGGTTTTGAGCAGTTTGAACAGGTCAGGGCAAATGCCCAGTGCAGATTCTTAATTTAAAATTTTTATCAATACAAATAATTTCCTCCCACCGCCTCATATCTTGCTGACTGAACAAACCAGACACCTTCTTTTGTGTACTATCAAGCTACCAGTGACTCCATCAGAGGACATTTTTACATATTCCTCCACTCCATCTCTGATGTTTGATTATGCATAATAGGCTTACCCCAGAAGGTTTTCATTTTAATGTTTCAAATTCACAAACAGTTTTATCACTTCACATTTCAACTAACATTCATGGGAAGTTTGCTGGTAGCTTTTTGGGATGAGGGTGAAATTGACATATACTGATTCTAACTGACTGAAATCAAATCTTCCTGTCTTTATTAATTTAAAAGGTGTGCTGTCAACTTGAAATCTAGTCCAGTCAAAACAAATGAGTTAAAAAAAGTGGCTTCAGGTAATTTATATGCCCCTGAATCTTCCTGCTGATTTTTGTGGGTTTTCAGTCACATTTTCCTATTTTAAAAAAATATTTCTCTCCCCCCTTCTTCCATGGAAAAGGCCCATACAACTGAAAGGGGAAACGGACTAATTGCCTGATTTTCAGAGGTACTAAGTACTCATACCCTGTTTCCCCGAAAATAAGACATCCTCCGAAAATAAGGCCTACTTACAGTTTTGCCTCTCGTTGTAATATAAGGCATCCCCCCGATAATAAGACCTCCCCGATAATAAGGCATCCACCGATAATAAGGCATTTTTCATTTCTGAAAAATAAGACATCCCCTGAAAATAAGACCTAGCGCATCTTTGGGAGCAAAAATTAATATAAGACACTGTCTTATTTTCGGGGAAACAGGGTAGCTTCCTTTGACTTCACTGGGAACTACAAGCACTTAGCACTGACAAAAAAAATCAGATTGTAAATGACTATATGGGGGAAAACAGTGAAGTTCATTATACTCAAAATTTGGACATAAAAAACTGACAATAGAAAGAAAAATATCTTTTTCCCCCTCATCCTTTCTGTTACAATATCTTAAGGTGTTACCTGTAACAAGAGCAGTTACAAAAATCAGATAGATGTACAATTTTGTGTGTGTGTTAATGTTAATAGTGGTTCTTTAAGAAATAAAGTCCTATTTTGTTCTCCTTAAGCATGTAGAAATCCTACTGACAGCAACAGGAGTTCTGTATTCCAAAGGAGAGGATGAGGCAGCCTGTATTTATTCCAACTTCCCTCTAAAACAACAACATTTTAATGCAAGTCCCCCCCATATTTAATTCTTAATAAATCAGCTTTCAATACAAAATTTACTATTCCTTTAAATGAGAAGGGTGAATACGCAAACTGTATTATAGGACCATGACTCTAAAATATTATTGAAGAATCTCTGCCAAAATACTGCTAAATAATTCCTTTCTAGTTAAGATCAAATTTATGGCTAATAGAGTAGAAGCTTGCTAATTCACACTAATGACTGCGAGATCCATTGCAAATTATTGAATTTTGCAAATAAGTGGGAAACACAATGAAAAAAGCAAGGGTAATGTATCACAAAATGCACTTTGCTCATTTATTCTGACAACTGTGGTTTCAATTATTTATAATACTTCATCATGCACTAGTAAATGTACTGTAGTCTATTTTGTAAAAATAGACATTAGTAAGATTAGAGTAATATGACATCTGCTATTACCTCTTTGGCTCAGAGGAGCACCACATTGACCAAGATTTTCAGAAGTGGGGAGCCTAAAGTTTGAGTTCTTTGTCTATAATTAAGTATGTAAATAAGTAGGCTGATTTTCAAAACTTCTGAGCACCCAGCAGCTCCCATTAACTTCGAACACCTAGATGAAAACCTCAATGGGAACATCAGGCCACTTATTTAGGTACCTAAATATGGTCTTAGGTAGCCTAAATTAAGGGCTCCATTTTGAAAGGCCTGGCCAACTTGCATCAGCCAAGATCTGATCTACTTCAAAGGGCCAAATCTTGGAGTCAGTGGGAGTTTTGCCTGCATAGGTCTATAGATATTAATCAAATATCTAAAGATTTAAAACAAACACCCCTCCTTTTAAAAAATAAAAACTTTATTTCTCCCTACTGCTATTGCAGGTCCATCTACAGAAGCAGAAGAGGAAAGCAAGCCTTCACTTCCCTAAGTGTAGTTAAACATAGTTCTGCTTTCCATACTTGAATCACAAGTGCAATGTATGTGAGCAAAGCTCATTGTACTATGGGGGAGGGGGTGGGGCGGGACAAAGCAAATTTGAATTTAGTCATTCCGGTAACAGAGTCATTTCCAGACTATTAAATACTAAGGGTGTTGGCCCGAGTTGCATCACACACAACCTACGCTGGATGAACACCATGTACTCAGCAAACGAGACGGTTGGGCATCCCAGGAGGATTAGTGTAACAGACTTGCCAGTGCATGCAGTTCTATCTGTTTTATCAAGTATATCACAATTCTGAAAGAAAAAAAAACCCAACATTTCCCCCCTTAATATATTAGCACTCATAGAGGTGCCAGATTGACAGCCCGGGAGCATAACGTTTTAATATGATCTGGAGAACAGCTCCAGTGCAGACAGCAGCTGTACAAGCTTCCCTCTCGAACTGAGCTGAAACTTGAAAGGCAATGTGAGGGAACCACTTCCAGTAGTGATTGTTCAGCTCCGTCACCATGATTTTTCAGTTCTTGACTGCTGCCTACCCTGCTAAGAATGCCAGATATGGAGGGAAACTTGTTGAGTAGGATCTGGAATGAGACCATCATTTCATTTCAGATAGCCTTCTGAACAGTCCTACTGTGACTTTAAGTCACTATCAGGGCTGGTTTTGGGGAGGCTAGGATTGCTGGCAGCTGTGCCTGTGCAAGGCATGTTGCAACTGGTTCTTGTGCAGAGAGAAAGGAGCTGGAAGGCTCATTGTGACCTCTGCCCTCCATTGCACAGCTATATAGGGCCAATCACAATCTGGTCTTCAGTGTCTTATGTTTTCACTTTAACACTGGCGACCAAAAGGGATGAAAATTCCTTCTGGAATCTACCATGAAAAAGCTCTTTGAAATTGTGTCCAAGAAATCAAAGTGATTCTTCCTTCAATATAATGTTTAGAAAAGCAAGAACTGAACCTTCTACAGCAAACTCCTGGAGCCATTCCACCTACCCTGCAGGGTGAATTGTATTGAGCAACCCTGAGTTTCTGTAAAAGAGATACTCCCTTCCTGTAGGGTAGCTGGAATTTTTAGGCTCCAGGAAACTATAGAAGAGCGCCATACTTAACAGGCAACTCAGTTTTCCAGCAGAGTGTCATTCAACCACAATTTATGGGGAAAGAAAAGATTTCCTGTAATCTGACTGTACTCACCCATCATGGGAATTCGCTTCCAGTATGCTGACTCATTTTTTGCTGTGTGTTCCTGTTTCATAGAATCATAGGACTGGAAGTGACCTCGAGAGGTCATCTAGTTCAGTCCCCTGCACTCATGGCAGGACCAAGTATTGTCTTCACCATCCCTGACAAGTGTTTATCTAACCTGCTCTTAGAAATCTCCCGTGATGGAGATTAAAAACCTCCCTGGGCAATTTATTCCAGTGCTTAACTACCCTGACTATTAGAAAGCTTTTCCTAATGTCCAACCTAAACCGCGCTTGCTGCAATTTAAGCCCATTGCTTATTGTCCTATCCTCAGAGGTTAATAAGAACAATTTTTCTCCCTCCTCCTTGCAACAACCTTTTATGTACTTGAAAACTGTTATGTCCCCTCTCCGTCTTCTCCTCTCCAAAGTAAACAAACCCAATTTTTTCAATCTTCTGTCAAAGGTCATGTTTTCCAGACCTTTAATCATTTTTGTTGATCTTCTATGGACTTTCTCCAACTTGTCCACATCTTTCCTGAAATGTGGTGCCCAGAACTGGCACACTATTCCAACTGAGGTGTGGAGTAGAGTGGAAGAATCACTTCCCATGTCTTGCTTATAACACTCCTGCTAATACACCCCAGAACGATGTTTCCTCACAGATTTTCCTCTTCTTTCCAAAATGGCATCAACTTTCCTCCACTTATTTGTGACAGGATGTACTCAAAGATGGGTCTGAATTTGGGGTATATAAACACGAATGACTTCCACCCAGCAATTTCTCTTCCCCCCACCACTTACTTATGCTCTCATTTAATTTTATAAAATGTAACCAGGAAGTCCCCTTTGAGATGTAACAACTCATTTGCATGGCAGCTCTCTGGCAGAGATGCAGTGAGCACTTACAGCTTGGATAAACAGGGCTTCGGGAGATGAAGGAGGACAGTTTGAATTGCCAGTCATGGGCGGCAGGTATAAGAGGTCAAAGGAAGCTAAGCCTCCCCTGATACAGCCACCGCCACCCCATGTCTGGACCGTGATGACCGCACCTGCGTTCCGCCTCTTCCACTTCCTGCTCCGCCCCTTCCCTGAGGCCCCTACCGCTGCCTGGTGAGTCCCTCCTCTCCTCCACTCCACCTTCCTCTCTGGAAGTCCCTGCCAGCCACTGTCTCCCTCCTCACTCCCCCTCACCCATAAGACCCCTCCCACCCACTGCTTGCCGCGTTCCTCCTCTCCTCCATCCACTTCCCTGTGATACCCTCCCTCTCTGCTGCTTGCCACGTCACTCCTCACATTCCCACCCCCGCAGGGGAGGGGGGTGAAGGAGAGGAGGGATGTAGAGAGTGCAAGCAGTGGGGGCCTCACGGGGGAGGAGTGGAGGGACGTGGCAGGCGGGGGGGAGCTGAGCGGGGAGAGGGGAGTCTGGGGCAGAGCAGGGGTGGGGCCTAGGGTGGAATGTGGGCAGGACTCTGGGCAGAAAAGATGGGATAGGGAGCTAGCCTCCCCCAGGGGAAGCTTCACCCGCCGCCCATGTTGCCAACACTGGAGTACAGACAAGAGAACACTGACAACTAGTTGGCTTTAAAGAGTCCCTGTCAGGTGGCGTTCAGTTTCATTCAAGTGTTGCTCACACTTGACACACACCTTTACCAACTTTAAAAGCTATTAAAGGGTTAACCCCCACCGTGTGTGTGTTTCAATAGGTACAATTCAACAGTTAATTTTTAGATGCCTTGGGCTTCCATGGTTTTACACCCTGATGAAGCTCAAGGTCAAAGAGGGAGTTGGATTGTAGCTGGATTCTCGGAGCAGGAAGATGGTTGGGACTGGAGGATTTGCTTTCCACCATAGGCTCCTCCTGTGTACTGAGAGCTGCCCTGATAAAAACACTGCAACATTCTAAAGAAATAAGCCAGAGCTCTGAAACACTGCTATTGTAAGCTGGAGTTTTGGACTATTATTGCAGAATACCGTGGTACCTTTTTTAGGATTATTCACACCAGTTTCTCCTTCCTTGTTCCTTGCAGTGGTCCAAATCCTTCCTTTAAGCAAGAAGTGAAAGTAGACTCCTATTTAAAACCTAAAATACACCTACTACATTGAGATTTTTGAGGGGATAGTCTTCCACACCCTGCAGAATGGGTCTATTTATGGTCAACATGAGATCATAGTACAGTGTCTGTACAACCCCCAGGAGACCAAAACAAAACTGCTGTCAACTAGCATTTGCTAAACTGGGATTGCTCTGGGGGTTTGTGCACACAGAAAATTATTAAACACACTTAAACTATAAATAGTAATGAACTGAAAGTAGTAGCTCTTCTTAAGGTCAGCAAAAGTGAATCCTAAACTGGTGCAGTTTTATAGTTAAATTACAAAGCACTCAACCTAAAATTAACTTCCTCTGGGCAATCTTAAAATAGTTGATTGCTGGATCTGAGCTGATGGGTGTTCTCTGTTAGTTGCTCCTGATGAAATATAAAAGTGGTTTATTGCATCTATAATTATATAAAAACTTTGCCCAGTACTTTTCTCTGCTGACTGGAGGAGTCAAGTTTAGATGTATATGAAATACAGTGATGAATATGAAAAAGGCATAAAGCAATGTAAACAGTATCAAACTTTCTGAAACTAGTCTGCTACTCAGACTTACAGTTCATACAATGCAGGTGTGTGTGATTATATATGTTCATATACAAATATTTAAAGGAACCACCAAGGCACATAACTTTAAGTGATCCTGTTATTATAACCCTCGTGCTCTCCTTCCTCCCCGTCCCCGCTGTTTGTCACTATCACTCAAAAAATCAAAAGTCAGGCCCTGAAAAAAAATAATGAGGTTGGCTTAAAAATCATGATTATAAAAAAAATAAACTTGAGGGGTTTATTTGCCTTCTGGTTATTGAGCCTTTAGGAGTCCCGGTTTCAGGTTGTTTTCTACCATAGTGAGGGCTAGAAAGTTCCTGAGATTCTCATGTAATCACCTGACTTCAAAAGTTGGAGCCTGTAGAAAACAACAAATATCATGAGAGTCATGATAAAACCATAAGAGCTGGCAATTCTGTTTTAAGGGTTTGAAAGCTGATACCATCTCTTTGGTTGCAGATTGTGTAGCTAAACTTTTAAGTAAGGTGCATATATAACTCTGGTGTCAAGTATGAGAGGGGTAGCCGTGTTAGTCTGAATCTGTAAAAAGCAACAGAGGGTCCTGTGGCACCTTTAAGACTAACCGAAGTATGGGAGCATAAGCTTTCGTGGGTGAATGCCCACTTCATCAGACGCAAGATATATAACTCTGGCCTCACCAAATTCATGGTCCATTTTGGTCAATTTCACGGTCATAGGATTTTAAAAATCATAAATTTCATGATTTCAGGTATTTAAATCTGGAATTTCACAGTGCTGTAATTGTAGGGGTTCTGACCCAAAAAGGAATTGTGCGGGGGTTACAGTACTGCTATCCATACTTCTGCACTGCTGCTGCTGACGGCTTTGCCTTCAGAGCTGGGAGGCCGGAGAGTGGCGGCTACTGGCTGGGAACCCAGCTCTGAAGGCAGAGCCGCCGCCAGCAGCAGTGCAGAGGTAAGGATGGCACGGTATGGTATTGCCACCCTTACTGCTGCCTGCAGAGCTGGACCCTCAGTCAACAGCCGCCACTCTCTGGCCACCCAGCTCTGAAGGCAGCAAAAGAAGTAAGGGTGGCAATACCGCAACTCCCTTACAATACCCTTTCAACCCTCCTGCAACTCCAGTTTTCCAGTTTATCGAAAATTCCAGTACTTTCCTAAGACCAGTGAACACCCTGTTAATGTTACTGCCGATTTTGGCATAGAGCCATACAACTATGAGAGACAGGGTTATCACATTCTGGTGTAGATTCTTTTTGTTGAAACTTTCAAAAATAACATCTAATACAAAGCAAACTCTTGAAAAATTAAAATACAAATAAAACACTAAGAAATAAGGCATGTGTAAGACTGAGAGAGATAAGGTGGGTGAGATGATATCTTTTATTGGGCCAACTTCTCTTGGTGGAAGGGACAAGTTTCCTAGCTTAACAGAACTTCTTTAGGTTTGAAAGTAACCAGAGTGTTACAAGAAGAACTCTGTGAAGCTCGAAAACTTCCATCATCAGAAGTTGGTCCAATAAAAGAGATTATGTCACCTACCTTGTCTCGCTCAGATTCTGGGACAAACACAAATATACATTGTAGAGTTGTTGTAAGATTCATGTTTTTAAATCTCAGTTGGGGAAGGAGTCACATTTTAGTTTATAAATCCTTAACAAGGATTAAATTGCTAACTGTAAAGCTGAAAAGAGGAAAATTAAAATTAAAATGGAAGCATTGTGCAACTCATTTGTCCAATGTCAGAAAAGGGAAAAACATCCTCATACGTGTTTCCCTAAGTTTGTCCTGGTAGACAAATTCAATGAAGGGAAGAAAACAGTGAAATTGTTGCAAACATCAGAAGTCAGATTATTAAAAATTCTCCGTTAAATCTTTTTCCCAAGGACACAAAGTCACTCTTTTTCCAGGCAATGGGCTAATTTTAGATGCCTATACGACAAGCTGCAACTAGTGGAAATAAAAGACTGAGAAGTGCACTTCAACATGTACAAATTTAGATTTTTATAGTACATTCATTTTTCTGCAGTCTGTGTCTGGGTTTGCCAGTGAGGAAATATATGGATGTATCGTATATATTTTTCACTTTCATTTTGAAAAGAACTCAGTCTAAGATTTTCAGAATTTTAGGCTCCTAAATCCATATTATGGCACCTGCAGAAGTGGACCACTCACTCACTTCCACCTAGGTAGATGGGAAGAGTAGGGTTTTCAGCACTTTTGAAACTTAGGCTACTTATTTAAGTGCCAAAATTTGAATTTAGGAGCATTACTCTAAGCTCCTATTTTTGCAAATCTTGCCCCCCCAGTCTCTAACTTCTATTGAATGGAAAGGTCTAGTCGTCCTGTAATGAATTGGTGGATTTTATACCTCACAAGGGGCTCCTCCAGTCTTACTGATCATGCTGCATGCTCTGCCCACTTTGAAGTGGGAAACAAACTTTAGTTCTAGCAAGTCTTATTAGCTGTTTCAATGTCATTGTTTCTTTCAGCAATGACAATTAATTTCAGATTTCTACTCTTGTACTTGTTCTCTGTGGCCTCTAATTTCCTAGGTAAAGCAATGTTACCCTTTACCGCTAAAGCAGAAACATACTTAATGCTGTCTAATTCAACTCTTAAAGAGGGAACATATGGTTGGAGAGTTTCCTTCAAGTTTTTCCATTTTGCCCTTCAATTTCACTATCTATGGTGCACAGGCAATTAGCATCAAATCTTTGCTTCACAGATTCTATGGTGTTTAATGTTTTCAAAGGGACATTAGATATTGAACAATACCCTATAAGTCCACCGAACTGCAGGCACATAGTAGATGAGTTCACAGGAAATGCTTTTCCCTTCTGTGTTTAACTTGAGCTTAGAACTCAATCTAGTGGTCTGGCTTAGTGTCTGAGAAGAAGGTTAGGATACTAGGCTGGGTAATGGAAGACGCTGCTTCAATTCCCATCTCTACCACAGACTTCCTGGGCCTAACCCCTTCCTGGGTTCTAGGGTGGGGCCAGAAATGAGGGGTTTGGGGTGTAGGAGAGTGCTCTGGGCTGGGAGCAAGCGGTTTGGAGGGGGGAGGGGGCTCAGGGCTGGGGCAGAAGGTTCGGGCGCGGGAGGGGGGTCAGGGGTGCAAGCTCCGGGGTCCTGGGAGCAGCGGCATGTCCCCCTTCCGGCTTCTATGTGGAATCGTGGCCAGGTGGCTCTGTGCGCTGCCCCCGTCCAGAGGTGTCACCCCTGCAGCTCCCATTGGCCGCGGTTCTTGGCCAATGGAAGCTGCAGAGCTGAGGCTTGGGCAGCGTGTGGAGCCCCTTGGCTGTCCCTATGTGTAGGAGCCGGAGGGGGGACATGCCATTGCTTCTGGGAGCCGCATGGAGCCATGGCAGGCAGGGAGCCTGCCTAAGCCCCACTGTGCTGCTGACCGGACTTTTAACGGGACGGTCAGCGGTGCAGACCGGCGCTGTCAGGATCCCTTTTTGACCGGGTGTTCCAGTCGAAAACCGGACACTTGCAACCCTCCAGACTTCCCTGGCTTAGGCTGTGGTGCCGCCCACATTCTCCACCATGAAGCGGGCGGGGAATCAGCTCCAGCCGCGGGGCAGCTCAGGCCGGTGCTCGGGTTAGACGGGGCAGCTAGGGTCAGCCAGCTGGGGTTGGGCCTGCCACTGTGGCCTGGGGTGGCTCAGGGGTTGCCCAGATGGGGTCAGGCCAGCCAGGGCGACTCAGGGGGAGGGGCCTTGGGTGGAAGGGGCGGGGTCGGCAGCCTAGCCTCCCTGAAGTGGTATGTTCACCCACCTCCCATGCCTAGAGAGGTTGTGGAATCTCCATCATTGGAGATTTTTAAGAGCAGGTTAGACAAACACCTGTCGGGGTGGTGTATAATACTTAGTCCTGTGTTGAGTGCAGGGGACTGGACAAGATGATCTCTTGAGGTCCCTTCCAGTCTTAGGATTCTACGATTGGCCTAAATCCTGATTGAAAGTGCAATATATGGCATAACTTTATGAACCCTTTTAATATTCAGGAGAGAACATTTTCCCATTCATAAATGGCTCTTTGAAAATCCTCTGGTTTGCTAATTTGCTTGTTTTCATCTTCTAGATATCCAATTTGTTGTCTTGAATGTGAACTCTCAGAAATGCATCCTAATGGTACACAGCAGCAACGCAAACTTCTTCATAATACCCCAATCATAAACTTGACTTGTATCTCTGAATATTGTCTTTCTTTATAAGAAGGGAAATTCAAAACATCAAAATCATTTAACACTTGGTGGTGCCAGAGTTACCACCAATTTAATTTTTCAAAAATTAACCTATTGCTCATTTGATACTAAAGTGCATGGTGAAGATCAAAGTTTTTTTCTCTAACAAGTTACTGAATATAGCAGAACAGCTGCCATGGTCAGTGCTGCAGGAAAAGCAGCAATTTAATAAAGAATAAAGTGATAATTATCTGGCAGCCTGATTCATTTTAAGATATGGCCTCTTCAATGAATGGAATGAACACACACACGCTCTTTAACTGATAACTGAAACTCTTCCTTGGGCTAACTAAATATTCAGATGACTGAATTTTCATTAAAAAAAGAAAAAAAAATCAAGTTGTGATATAATCCCCTGAGGAAAATAAGCTTCAGTTCTAAGCAGCCATATTTCATTTTACATTCTCCTCTCCTATCTTCTCAAGAAGCCTACATTTTATATTTGATCCATGCTTGTGCCAGAAATCTCTTCCAAAGCAGGTAACATTAACATTCTTCTAAGAAAAGAAAAAATAAAGATATATTTGTGCAGAATCACATGCTAAAGCATTTTCCGAAATACTGTAAAATAAACCTACCTTAAAATGGGTATTTTCGTCAACAAATAGTATTACTCATATTTCAAAGCCTTCACTTTAATTTCAAAGCATTAAACACTCATGAAATGATGTGCTCCAGCTGTGTTTGTTGACTGCTTTTACCAGGTAAGGTGCTTAGGGCTGCATTTTGTTATCAGTTACACCAGTGTATACCTGAAACAGCTGTGGACCAACCCTGGTGTAACAGAGTAGAATGTGGTCTTTGGTGTTCTTGTTACTCCAAGTTTCAGAGTCTAAAGAACTCTGATACTTCTCTGAGCTCTAACCTCTCAAGAGCAGAGATGTTATCTGAATACAATTTAACAGTGGACTAGCTTGTCCCTTTACTTGTAAAAAGTTGCTGCGGGGAGGGAGGAAATCCTCATAGATATTATCTCACACTATGCCATTGGGATGGGATTAGGTTCCCTGTAGAGGGGTTTGGCAAGGGCTCGTCCCTCTCCGGGGTGGCGGGGAACCACACTGCCTCGCTACTTCCTTTCAGTTGTGACAGGGAATTAGCCTGACCACGGGAGTCTCTCGTCGCAGCAGCAGTAGAGGCAAAACATAACGGTTATTCACACCCGGTCGGTGGGCAGTAGTGAGTTATGGGCTCAGGTCCTCAGACAGGAGCTGAGCAACTGTTATATAATGAGCAGGCCCCGGCCCTGGGTCAGGGCAGGGCAACAAAGAGTCAATGGCTCAGGCCCTCAGGCAGGGGCTGAGCAAACAGTTATATTCAGCAAGTCCAGACTCTTGGCTCCAAAGGGTCTGCTGGGCGGCTGTTCTTCTAGTGAGTTCTGGGATTGGGCTTTTATACTTCCTGTCCTGTGCCTTGACTTCTGGGGGGCGGGCACAGGATTCACTGACTCCGCCCACTTTGGTGTCTGGAGAGGTTCGTCACTCTCTGGGGTGGCGGGGAACCACACTGCCTTGCTACACTCCCATTATGAACCGTGTGGGGAACAAACCAGATAGACTTTGGGTGATATGAAAGTAGGGTTACCATATCTGAACTTTCAAAAAAGAGGACACTCGGGGGGAGGGGGGGAGGATAGCCCCGCCCCCTAGCCACTCCCTCCCACTTCCCGCCCCCTGACAGCCCCCCCAGAACCCCCGACCCATCTAACCCCCCCTGCTCCCTGACTGTCCCAACCCCTCTCCACACCCATGCCCCCGACAGCCCCCCCAGAACTCCCGACCCATTCACCCTGTCCCCTGACTGCCCCCCTTCTCCAACTCCCCGACCCCCTTATCGTGCCGCTCGGCTTAGAGCAGGTGTCTGGCTCTGCCCCTCCCAAGCGGCAGGCTGAGGAGGAGGGGAAAGTGGGGGAGGGGCTCTGGCTGCTGCTGCCAGCCCCGCCGCCGCGTTCCCTCACAGGCGCACAGCCCTGCCCCCGCAGCGCTGCTGAGCGGTTAAGGCTGCAGGGGATGGGGGCGCCGGGAAGGGGCTTTGACTGCCGAGGCCCCAATGCGAGCGGCGCTTGGCCACCCTGTCAGCCACTTTTCGGTCGATAAATAGCCGACTGGGGGGAAATCCCGGACATTTTTAGAAATCCCCCCCGGACGGCTATTTAAAGAGCGAAAAGCAGGACATGTCCGGGGAAATCTGGACATATGGTAGCCCTAAATGAAAGTCCATTGCTATCTGCACTGAAGCCCTGTGTCCCTACTCTGGCTCTAATTCCTGGATTCCCTACAAAGGAAGTAATATTGCTAAGTTTCCTGGTCTGGCAATGTGTTAATCCACTCTGCCGATCTTGTGTCTTGACTACTATCACTTCCTCCTCCTTCCCAACCTTGACTGCTGCCATCTATTCTTACCCCTTCCACTCCATTCAAAGTGCTGCAAAGTCATCCTCCTGTTCCACTGCTTTGACTATGTCTCCCAATCACCTTGAAGTCCCTACACAGGCTCCCCCTTCTCCACCTCATGAAACTCAGACTTCTCACCTCACCTTCCAAGTCCTGCAGAATCATGCCCTTCCCTACCTATGTCCCCTCTTATCTTATTGTGGTCAACTCCACCAACAATGCCAGCCTCAACAGTCTCACATGCGGTCACAGGGCTGGCTGGGGATCCCTTCTAGCCACCCACCAGACTGCTGAGAAGGGAATTTGAGCCTCCCCGTTTCTGGATCCCAAGGTATTTTCATGCCCCTGGAGCCTGAACAGAGTCCAGTTACTGCCCCAATCTCAGGGTCTGTGAGCATGCTCTCAGGATGCAGGCCTTCTGTCTGGCAACCCCTTCTGAGAGCTGGAACCTGCTGTCCAGCTATCTAACCCCTGTGGGGCACAGCAATGACCCTTCAGATATCTCCATACTTAAACACACCCTGTCCCAGAACTCCACTGTGAAAGTGTGAAGCTTCAGGCTTATCTCTCTCAGGGGAAGTTAGTAGCTATGAAGCAGTTAACATACAGAGAGAGACACTTTGCACAGAGACTAAATACATTTATGCTCCTTTATACTTAATCATACACACAAAGCAATAAACAGTACATGCACAGCCCTGCATTCGTTTCCTCACTTTCTAGCTCACCCTTCTCTTGGGAGTTCTTAGGGACTATCAATGTCCAGATAGGGAGTCTCCTGTCTCATGAGGCATTATATGTGCAACTGGATCGATTCTCCCTCATGGACTGGAGAAAACGGCCTCTGAATAGCATAGCTTCTGTCCTTTTAAAACTCCTTAGCCCCTTCTGTCAGGTGACACCTTGCTAGCTTTTCCTCATGAGTACAAACTCCTGCCAGGTGACTTTGTTGCCAAGGTTCCCTCTCCTCTAACAAACCAGTTCCTCTGGGTTGGGGCCAGTCTTTTGTCTAGAGTGACTAGAATTCCAATGATTGGATACTTAAAGTCAACTATTGTCAGCCCTGTATCTCTATGTGGCGGGATGTCAACCCAAATAGAAGCAAGTAGATGATAAAGAATAGGAGCGGCGGAAGCGCCCTAAAAGTAGGGGGAAACACAGGTGCCCAAACCATGGCCCCACCCCCGTGCCACCCCTTCCCTCCAAACCCCTAGGCAGCCCCTTTCCCTGAGCCCCCGACCCCTGCCTCCCCTTCTCCTTGAGCCCTCACCCACAGAGCGCCCCTCCCTCCAAAACCCTGCCCTGCCTCTTCTCCCAAGGCTTGGATCCCACACCACCTCTTCCCCCCAAGATCCCGCCCTGTTTGATCCTCTCTTCCCCCTGCTCACTCCTTACAGCTGGTAAAAAGTGGGAGGGCCTTGGCCCCCTGGCGTCCCCTGTTCCAGCACCCCTGATATAGAAAGCAAAAGATTACACCTTCAAAATGGAGTCTGCAGCTTGGTAAAGATACCTAGAGTTCATAATCTCACATGCAATTCATAATTTTTACAGACAGATTCCCAAATCAACACCTGAGCACCTCCATGCTTTCTCCAAAGCTGCAAAAACAGGAGGCAAAAACAAAAAGAATTCTGTGCCAAGATCTGGAAAGCCACCATATTATCCACCTTCAAATGCTTTCTTAAAATCACCTCTGCCACAGTGCCTACAGAAATCTGCCACCTGACAATGGCTAGGTAGCTGGTGAGCTGCGATTTCTTTGATTGCTGCTACTGAATGGCTTACTATACATAAGAATTATGCACACAGCTCATCTATATTAAAACACTCTGACCTCTTGTTTGTCTCCTTCACCTGTCAGACTGTAAACTCTCTGGAACAGGGACTGTCATTTAGCTTATGTTTGTACAGTGCCCAGCACAATGGGGCCTGACCTGGTCAAGACCTGGTCACGGCAGAGCTGGGACTGCTGCTGATTGAACAGGGAAGGGAAAGGAGCAGGTTGGCAGTTTGCAGATGTGTGGCACTTGCACATTGTCAAGTGCCACACATCTCTGGAGGGACCAGAGGAACAAGAGGGGGAAAGCGAATAGGTTTAGAGGAGGCCAGGAAGGGCATGATGGAGAAAGGAAAGCAGCAGAAAAAAAACTAATCATCTTCCAGCACTGTCCAAATCTCTCAGAAAGCTCTGCCTGCAACTTGGAAGCTCAAAAAATACTCAAAGCGATACTATATTTTGTTATTTGGCTATGGAAGAAAAAGTGGAAAAGGCAAAGATGGTGGTGGGGGAGACTTTTCTGGATAGTCTCTCTCTATATGGAGTTTCAACCAAATTTTAATGGCAGTGTTATGTAAGCCCCTGAATAGTGGACTCTCTGGAGTAACGGCTGAAAGACCATTATGTGCATAACGGTGCAAATGTAACCAATCTTCCTTAGGCAGGTAGCAGGGATCATATTAATGAATCATATGCTAGCAAAATAAGAAGAATACTTGAACCCCCGTGTGTACCTCAGGCTGTCTATATGATATTGAGGCACGCTCTTTGGGTAGGACAAAAAAAAAACAAACAAACCCAAAAAAGCCTTGCTAATATTTTAAAAAGTCATACATTCAAATTAGATAGTTTAATACCTAATGCTGGTCTCCATCCTTCTTGCACACTGACAGTTTCTTATTCATACTCCCTAACCTCTGCCATGGAGCCTTCTGGAACACAGTTATCTACCATTTGAAGTAAAGCAGTAAGTCTATTACTTGGTAGCAGGAACAGATTATTATTCTCCAAGATGATCAACCCCTAATGGGGAACATACCACATTTAGCCAGTTACATAAACTGCACTGATGTAACGTTCTCTCCTCAGGACATTCTCTATCAAAAAATGTAGCTTCTTTGTTGAACATCTGTTTGTCTTATAATAGTAAAAAGGCATCCTTAACAGCTCAAAATCCTACCTACCATTTTGTCATCCATTTTGTCTTAAGTAACTACACACACCATTTAGCATATAGGTCTAAATATACTTCTGCAGGCGACGGAGACTTGAAAGGATTCCTTAAGATATACACTTAAAATGTCCTTCCTTCAACAGACACACACAGCTACTGCGCCACCACACATCTATTTATTCCTATAATCAGCCTCCAAATTTTTCAGTGAGTTCTACACTAAGCAAAATGGAGTGTTACAGCTAGCAAATCATCAACACCACAATATTGGAGCAGATTTCCCCCATCCTTCTTGGTCTGACAGATTTGGTGACCTTCAGTTTATGTCTCAAGGCTCCTCTCGGTTCTCCTAAGCTTTTTCTGAAGTGATGAGGGGGAGTTAGTGGACACAAGTTTGTGGTGAGAAAATCTGAGTTTCAGGGAGGACGGAGTTTTGAAAGGGCTTTTTAGTTTTGGACCTTGATTTTAATTTGTATGCTGTATGTAACTTCTTCGTATTAATTTTCTGCACCTGTGCCAGAGCTTTGACCAGGTGAATTTTAAACACATTAAATATTGCACACTTTCCTCTTTGTGATTTTATTATGCAAAAAACACTTCTCTCTTCACTTTGAAACCATACACAAACCATAGCTCCAAAGGCAGCTTGATTTATAAAATGCTGATCGAACCCAACCTTTCAAGGACTCAATATTAGTGTAAAGCACAGGATTCAAAACAGGAAGAACTAAATTTGATCTCTTGGGTCCTGAAAGGTAAGAGAAACCAAATTTTTCACATGCTTTGTTTAAAAATGTAAATATTTTTGTAATTTCTAGATCTACACTTATATTCTGTTCTGTCTCCAGAGCTTTACAGGTCACCTGGAAAGCCTACTTGTTTCTAAATGCTGCAACTATTTCAACCTTATCTGTGACATACGATCTATGTTTCAACATCTGAAAGCAATGACAATCTTTTGAGGAAGAAACTGGGGAAGGCCACACTCTAGCCTTTATTGAAATGTATTGGAATAGGAGGACTCTTTAGTAGGGCAGTGTAACGGGGTCGGCATCCACCGCTAGCGAGCTGCCCCTCTGGTTGGGTGTGTCCACGTCTTTAAACCAGTCCAGCCCTGGTATGGGGCCATATCCCCAGGGCTTCCTCCCTGGAGACACTATATTCCTGCAGCCCTCCCCAGGCTCAGCCCCTTACTCAGTCCCCACAGCCAGCCAAAAGCTCCTTCATTGCTCCCCCGGTCCTTGCCAGCAGACTGTCTTTGGCCCTGTTGCTCTTCCAGCCAGACATGCAGTCCTTTCTTCTCCAGCTCCAAGCAGCAACTAACTGTCTCTGTAGCTCCTTTTTATAGGGCTCTCTTGGCCCTGATTGGCTGCTCTCCCTGCAGCCACTCTAGCCTGCTTGGAGGACCTCTCCACTGCTCCTTTCCTGGGATGGGTGTGGCAGGACCCTGAGGCCTCCAGCAGGGGGCCTCTGGCCCTAGTCCACCCTATCACAGGCAGCATTAGAATCAGAGGGACAGCTGGTATTTATGTGAATGTTCAAATTGTTCTCCGTGGCTTTCCCTGAAAGCCAGCTGAGTCCTCAGCAGGATGCATTGAAAAAGCCATGAAACACAGGATCTTCAGCCCCTCCATACTGTATGCATCTGGGCCACAGCAATTACTACAGGGTATGGGAGAAGTAACAGATGCTTTCCCCTCGTGAGGGATTTTGGCTTTGTACAGCCATGCTCTGCCCAGACCAACAGGCTACACTCTCATATTCGCTCTCCTTGAGCATGCCCCGTGCAGAGACCCACAGTTCATCTCAGCAGAATGGGTGTAGAAGCATGGCCTCTTTACTGACTCCCCATTTCCACTGTCAGCTCAAAACCCTACAGAAAATCCAGTTTTGACTGCATTTGGGGCCCGACCTGAACACTTAGGATTTGGTCCAACTCCTTAGTGAGTACCAATTCCACAATCCCCTGAAGATTTTTTCTGCACATTATTAGTTCCAGGTATCTTTCCCTTTGATCTTTCACTTTCATTAGCAAATTGAGCATCAGTGTTTTTGGATATGTTTTTCTTCTTCTTCATTGTCACCAGTAAATATCATAACTTCTTATTTTCTTTAATGAGTGCCCCATCACCTTCCTATTATGCAAGACTAACTAAGTGTGTCCAACTCAACCAGTAAGCACCAACCCCAGAAGACAAGTAGTTTAATGATGAAATCCAACCGATCAGATAGAAAAATAATTCAAAGGGACCATTAGCAATTATCAGCTTGTAGAGGGAAAACAAACCTAACACACAATAGAAAGTGTACTTATTTGATCTGCTCACATTTAGCATCAATTAAAGAGATACTGCCAAGTAGGCAGACCTCAAATTTTAATTATCTTGAAATTTGCATACTGTTTTAGTAAATTCCTTTTTGTTTAAGCCTGTGTAATATTCCTTTTAATTATCTGTAAGTCTAGGTCTAACTAATTATATTTTTAAATAAAAAATGTTATTTCATGTAGGTCCTACTCAAAACAGGAGAGGACACCTTATGCTCTCTGACTGTGGACTCACTTATTAGATTGCTCCCATGTTTAGGGTCATGCTGTTGCCTAACGACCTCTACTATGGAAAGTCAATAAATGTTGAGATTGTCTATTAGATTTGTAAATTTTGACACAAGACGAGGTTGTTAGGCAGAAAAATGGATCGGTTCAATCTAGATGTGCATGTTTGCCATTGTAGAGCACAAGCCATGCACAGCTTTGTGTGAATGGGATTAAAGTAAGTGGGGGGGATTTAATTATTTTAATTCAATGCTAAAGTGATTATTACTATAAAAAAAGCAAACAAGTACTTGACAGACTGATAACTGGTAACAGAACATTCATCTTCATAGATAAAAATCAAGATCCCCTAAACTTGGTACGATACACTCAGCACAAGATCGGTAGCTTTAAGCCATCTTGACACTCCCCTGATCCAGGGATAAACCAGTCCTAGGTAAGTTAGAGATCTAACTTATACCTGAGTACCTCTGGCCCTAAGGGGCTGTTCCAGCCATTGTGGATCACTGGGGTATACAATCACCCAGCCATGCCCTCCCCCGCCACCTTTTTTTTTCCCCTTCAGATGCCCTCTGCACAAGGGACCTCCAGGAGAGTGCTGGCACAGAAGTAATTACAGAGACTCTGTTGTACTGAAGGATTGAACTAGGCATGGGGAATTCACAGCTATCTGACTGGAATGGGGGAGCCAAAAATCTGGAGTATATAAAATCTGAGGCCTAACAACCCAATCCTTTTAAAATCTAACCATGTAAATGGTACACCACCAAGGCCATGGGAAATCCAACACGGATTTACAAAATTTCTACATCTTGCTGATTCCTTTTGCATACGATCTTTGGTTCAGCCTTTCCACTCCATCCACAGAGTTAAAACACTTGTCCAGGCACTCAACTCATATCTTGTTTACTGCAACATCCCCTTCTCTGGCCTTGGAGAAATCCCACCGGGTCCCTCTCATATCTTTTCAAAATGCTACTGCAACGATCATTTTCCTACCTCATCACTTTGACCTTATTACTCCTCTCTTTGCATCCCTCCACTGGCCCCCATTCTCAATTAAACATAAGCTATTTGTCTTCCCGTTCAAGGCACTCCCCACCCTACTCATCATCTCTCATTCACTATCAAATGCCAGTTCCTGCCTCTGCTCCGCCAATGATGCCAGCCTGCATCAGCCACTTGCTAAATTTTCAAACACCTTTGTACTTTCTTCTTTGCCCTTCATCCTTGGGAGGAGCTCCCCATAATCATCTCCAAATTGTCCTCCCTCCAAATCCCCCCTTAAAACTCTCCTTTGCTGTTATTAGAACCGGGCAAGTTTTTTCAGACAAATAGTTTATTTGCTGAAAAATGCAGTTTGGGGTTGACCAAAACTATTCATAAATGTGGGTCAAAACTTGACAAGTATTAGATAGCCAGCATGTTGAGACCACTGCCTGTCATGCTGACCATTAATGTCTCATGTATTTCTGTTTGTTGTATTCACTTGTTGCCTCTCGTCTTACACTTAGATTGTAAACTTTCTGGGGCAGGGATCGTCTTTTTGTTCTGTGTTTGTACAGAGCCTAGCACTGTGGGATCCTGGTTTATGAGTAGGCCTCTGAGGCACTCTGGTAATACAGATAAATAATAAATACTAATAGCATACAGAAAATGCAGATTTTGACTCAAACAGAACAGTGAGTTTACTCGTCATCAGTAAGAAATGAGGAAACTAGTGTACCACACAGAAAAGGGATCAGGTACATTGTAGACAGATTGCACAAACATTTCCACAAAATTAATATGCAAAAATCAGAATATGTAGCTTCATTTGGAACCATAGCAGCATACAACTTAATTCAGCTACACCTCAGTTTCTTTGTACTTGCTGATGAGATGGGGGTGCTGGAACAATTTTTATAGTGGGGGTACTGGTGATGGAAACCATGGGAGCTATGTATTTGGTGTTTATTTTATTACCACTTCAAGAAAGAGGGTATAGCAGCAATCCCAGCACCGCTGTGATGACAGTCTATAGTTTTAAAATACTTTAATAGCAATGATGGATGGACAACACATTCCTTTGGGATCTACTCAGTGTATTCTGCCCTCACTCGATGCAGTGCACAGAGACCAAAGTTTTTTTCTTGGGTGCTTAAATTTAGGAACCTAAAATCTATATTTAGGCAGTTGAGTAAGTGGCCGGATCTTCAGAGATGCTGATCCCCTCTTACTCCCATTTAGACTATGTGTACACAGTGTTGGGAATCCAAGTCACAGCATCACCATGTGGGGACTCCTTCAAGACCCTCGGTTCCTCAAGAATTCAGTCCGACTCCAGTCTTGTCACTCAGGTTCCTTTATTTGGCATACACCAAAGCTAAGCTGAGGTGATCAGACTGAAGTGTAGGGGATGGGAGTGAGGCATACCACTCATCCAAAATTACACAGAAACCTTCTTCTTCTATATGCATTTACACATCACATTGCACTAACACATTTTGGGATTGACTTGGTTACTTTGTAGGAGCCAATCCCTGGACAGCATGCTCTGTCCATGTACTCTGCATGCACGACTTAGTCTTTACCTCATCTTACATTCCAGCCTTATTTTATCCATTGTTACTTTGTCCATTGTAAATGGTTCTCTGAGTGTGTCCCCCCCACACCTTATCATAGCTAGTAAAAACATTCTGTTTCCAGCCTGCTGAGCCATTTACCTCCCAAATCCTGTTTCCCAAGAAATGAGGCCTCACTCACGTCCAATTACTCATGTTAAGCCAGGCCTACACACAGCAGCTGAGAGTATGCTTCCCAGTGCGGGAAGGCAGGCGTGTGCTAGTACACTAAAAATAGGGTGGCTGTGGTGGCACGGGTGGCAGCTAGGACTAGCCATTCGAGTACATACCCCGGGGGTTGGGCAGGCAGGGGCGACTCCAGGCACCAGCGCACCAAGTGTGTGCCTGGGGCGGCAAGCCGCGGGGGGCGGCCTGCCGGTCGCCATGAGGGCAGCAGTCAGGCAGCCTTCGGCGACATGCCTGCAGGACGTCCGCCGGTCCCGCGGTTTCAGCGGCAATTTGGCAGCGGGTACGCCGAAGGCACGGGACCGGCAGACCTCCCACAGGCATGCTGCTGAAGGTTGCCTGATTGCCGTATTTGGGGCAGCAAAATACATAGAGCCACCCTGTGGGCAGGCTAGTACTCAGGCAGGTAGCCTGAGCCACAACCCTGGTTGCTGCAACCATCCTGCTATTTTTAGCACACTAGCTCAAGCAGAGTTAGCATGCGTGTGTCTACCTTCCCAGGTGCCTTGTGGACATTCACTGTCTACATACTATGTCTAAGGGTGAGTTGCAGGGAGTCCGTACCGCTGAAAACGAGGTCACTTACTTATATGTCTAAATATGGATTTAGGTTCCTAGTTTCAAAAATATATATATCTGAAAAACAGTGGCCAGAGTCTCTCCAAAGACTAAACTGGCGAATAAACTGGCCAACTGTCTCAGTTTACTCCATGCATCCAGATTATTTAAAAGCTGTTCAAGAATGAGGAAACATGCAATTATTGGGGTAGAATATGAAGGTCTAACTAATATACTAGCAGCTTGATTTGTAGAGGCGCTGAGCACCAGAAACGCTCACTGAAGTCGAAGAGAGTTTACTCTCCAAGTGAAGTCCCAAGGGTTTAATCCTGTCTCTGATACACAGGCCTGCAGTCTTGTAAATAAAATCAGCCTGTCTCTGGGAATGTGCACACAAGAGCTGTAGCTATTTTTACAAGATATGCAGCGATGTACAGCCTGGTTAATTAAGATCAAGATTTGAACCCTAAATTAGAAGCACTGATAGTAAATCCAGCAATGATGTGTGATATTTACATAATTTACCACAAGTAAGGCACCTTCAAACTGCGACCTTAGTGTTCTCTTGTCTAAACCCAAAGATGACCCCATTTTAACTAAATAAACCTAATTCTTTTCATACTATTTTGGTGAAGAACTTGAGGTAACATCCCACCACTCCTGATCTCTTTTGTACTTTTAAAGGGAAGACAGAATCGTTCTCTCTTCTTAGGTCACAGGCCTCTCCAAATTTTATAGCCCTGCCACCCACAAACACAGACTGTTCTTCTACCTGCAAAAACTTAACACTAAACTAGTTCAAATCACTTTCCAGTTCACAAGGCTATCTGTTACTAGGTAACAACCCCACATATTCCTTGGTGCACTTGCTGAATTTGAGGCTCTGTGTTAAAAGTAACAATGGCAAAGAGAAAAGGCACTCTCTAACGGTGATTAGTTATTATCAAACCTTTTCACAAGAGAGCACTGAATTGTGGTACAGACACAAATCAGTGTCAGTGCATCACAGTACATTTAAATCCAGTTTTTCAGAGAGGCCCCAACTCAGCTTCCACTTAAGCACACACTATTCCAGTGTCAATACCTGCATATGCAGGGCTAGATTATATCTGCAGCATAGGCAATAGAATTTGTGCACAAATTCCAGTAAACCCAGGCATAAGAGATTAACATTGGAAACTGGCCACTCGGGTGTTTTTTTGTATGCAATGTTACATAGGCACAAGTATAAGCCAGGATCTGAAAAAAAAAAATCAGGCCCTAGAAATAAGTTTAATTTTTGACCCCAAATGGGAAGCAAGTGAGTGAGTGTGTAGGTGGGGTCACGGGTGGGTGTGAGGGAAAAAAAAAAATCATATTTCCAGAATCAAGATGCTTAAACTTGAATGATGGATCTCTCCATGCGGAACATCCACAATATTTCTGCCTTATAGCAGAAGATCTAAGACTGCAGTCCACCAGTGGTCATGCCTAATCAGAACTGTGCTTTGTGGAAAGCTGGGAAGGGGATCTCACTGCCTTAATATGTGCAAATGCACTCTTGGATTCTTGTGCTGTGATCTGTAGCACAAGACTGACCTCAAAAGAGAATTTAAGGTGAGCAGAAATGTGAAGTATCAGAGGGGTAGCCGTGTTAGTCTGGATCTGTAAAAAGCGACAGAGAGTCCTGTGGCACCTTATAGACTAACAGATGTATTGGAGCATAAGCTTTCGTGGGCGAATACCCACTTCGTCAGACGCATGTGGTGGAAATTTCCAGAGGCAGGTATAAATATGCAGGCAAGAATCAGTCTAGAGATAACGAGGTTAGTTCAATCAGGGAGGATGAGGCCCTCTTCTAGCCATTGAGGTGTGAACATCAAGGGAGGAGAAACTGCTTTTGTAGTTGGCTAGCCATTCACAGTCTTCGTTTAATCCTGAACTGATGGTGTCAAATTTGCAAATGAACTGAAGCTCAGCAGTTTCTCTTTGAAGTCTGGTCCGGAAGTTTTTTTGCTGCAGGATGGCTACCTTTAAATCTGCTATTATGTGTCCAGGAAGGTCGAAGTGTTCTTCTATAGGTTTTTGTATATTGCCATTCCTAATATCTGACTTGTGTCCATTTATCCTTTTACGTAGGGATTGTCCAGTTTGGCCGATGTACATAGCAGAGGGGCATTGCTGGCACATAATGGCGTATATTACATTGGTGGACGTGCAGGTGAATGAACCGGTGATGTTGTGGATGATCTGATTAGGTCCTGTGATGGTAAATATGTGGGCAGAGTTGGCACTGAGGTTTGTTGCATGGATTGGTTCCTGAGTTAGAGTTGTTATGGTGCGGTGTGTGGTTGCTGGTGAGAATATGCTTAAGGTTGGCGGGTTGTCTGTGGGCAAGGACTGGCCTGTTTCC
Source organism: Malaclemys terrapin pileata (assembly GCF_027887155.1). Lineage (NCBI taxonomy): Eukaryota > Metazoa > Chordata > Testudines > Emydidae > Malaclemys > Malaclemys terrapin. The sequence goes on along the minus strand of NC_071506.1, from coordinate 25,421,196 downwards.
CAAGGCCTGTGAAAGCAAGGGATCGTTGTCCAGGATGGGTTGTAGATCACTGATGATGCGTTGGAGAGGTTTTAGCTGAGGACTGTAGGTGATGGCCAATGGAGTTCTGTTGGTTTCTTAGTGCCATGCTAAGGCAAGTTCTCCCACAATGCATTATGAAACAATGAGTGGAGCTCAGCTTAGTGCAATGCTAAGAAATGTGAAGGAATCTATGATCTTCCGCAAGCTAGTGGAGAATGAAGGAAAGTCATGCATTTCAGAAAAAGGGTTGAACTGGAAATCCAGCTGCCCCAAATCTTGGGGAAGGTAATGGATGGATCATCCTTTTAGCAAAGTGAGACCTGGAATGATGGGATTCCTTTAAAATTTCTTACTCACTGAAAGCCAAATCCTGGTCTGATTAAAGTCTATGGGAGATTTGCCATTGGGTTCAACAGGAGCAAGATTTACATACAGTCACCATACGTCCCATTTTGGCCGGGACAATCCCCTTTTTAAGTCCTGTCTCAGCCGTCCCAACTTTTTTTTGGCAAAAGTGGACATTTGTCCCATTTGCTCTTGCCAACTTGATCAGTTGGCAAGAGCAAATAGGACTAATGCCCACTTTTGTCAAAAAGCAGGGTGCAGATGAACGTGCGGGGGTGGGGGGGATAAGTGGCAACACCAGCCCCACACACGGGGGGGGGGGGAGGCAGGGCTCAAGTGAGCAGCAGTGCCAGCTCCGTGTGGGAAGGGGCGCCCAGTCAAGCGGCTCAGGCCAGCCCCATTTGTGTGGTGGGGAGGGTTTAGCTAGTCCCATGCAGTGGGTAGGGCTCGGGCTAGCCCCAGGCGGTGGCCCGTACTGCCTTTGGGAAATATGGTCACCCTCTTTAGATCTGAAGTTCCCACTATCATCAACCCCAGCTGAGAGGGAAGGAAGATTTCTGTGTTGCTAATGTTCCCCATTGTGCTGGCAGTGATTTCTCAAGGAGACAGAAATAGATAGATAGCTTTTCCACAATAAGAACATACAGGTTCTGTGATCCTGTCTCTGTGACACTTGAAATAGCACCACCAATATGTTTGCTCTATTTCCCAGCTTGACTCATGACGCATACATCTTCAATATGTCCTCCGTCAGCGAACTGATTAAGATTTGGCCAGGAAACTCCAGGTGGTTAATTGATAAGAATATATCTCAAAGAGAATTCCTTTAATTATGTGCATTTGACATCTTTATATATGTTTTATGAGATAATAAATACATTTTCACTGGGTATCCATTGATGCCATATGGCAGCTCACACAAAGCTGAACAAATTAGGTATAACGAGGCTCATTAAAAAAAAGCACGATCTACTACTAAAAGACTTTTGGAACTTGAAAGATGGGGTTCAGAGGTCTGCATAATAGAGGAAATGCCCTCCAACTCCTTCCTTTGGAAACACTGGCAGAAGTCCAGAGTATCAAAGATGCTAGTGGCCTTGAGAAGACAGAAAGAGTTATCTGTGTGACTGATCAACTCAAACAACCGATAGAAGATTGAGAAGAGGAGGACATGGAATCAAGAAGTTAGTAGAATGTGCTCTTACGATCTTAAACTACTTTACCAAAGTAATGTCTTTCAGCAGTTATATAACTTTTATACTTTGCAGCCCTTCCATTAGAAATTTCAGAGTACCTTAATAACAAACAAAAGGCTTGTCTTCACTGCAAAGTTAACTCAAGTGCTAACTCAAGCATTACCCTTTACCTTGACTTCTGTCTACACACAAAACCCCTTAACATAAGAATGGTGATGCTTTTAACTAGAGTTGGCTGATCTCAGAAAGGTAGAGGCTAAAGAGTGAGTGAGCACAACTTGTCACCTGCTAACATGACCCCTTTGAAGAGTAGATACAGGCTAGCACCATTCGCCTGTTGCAAGTCCTCCAATGTCTTCCCACAACTGCCCCATGTGCCCAGAAAGGGTAGGCAAGTTCTCCCACAATGCACTATGAAACAGTGAGTGGAGCTCAGCTTAGTGCAATGCTAAAAATCATGGGATATGCCCTCAGAAGTCTTAGTGCCACACAAGTGAGTACAGCGCCAATGTGGACACAATAACTTTAGTATTATTTTGCAGTGTGGCTTCTCTCCCTTGAGGTAGGCTAACTCAAGAGGAGTAACTTGAGTGTAGATAGCTCAAGTCATAGGTGCCAACTCCACGAGTGCTCTGGGGAAAAAAAATCAGCTGTTCGGTGGCAGGTCCTGGGGGAAGGGAGCGGAAAGAGGCGGGGCGAAGGGTGGGACCTTGGGGGAAGAAGTGGAGTAGGGTGGGGACTTGGGGTGGAGCAGGAGTGGAGCACCCACACAGAAAAATGGAAGTCAGTGCCTGTGACTCAAGTTAATTCTTCAGTGAAGACATACTCAAAGCCTCAAAACACCCTGTGAGGCAGGTAGGTAGTTATCTCTAACAGTGCAACAACTAAATAACATGATCATTTGTCAAAACTCAGCTAAAAAGATTAAGTGATTTACTTAAGAAACCTGTGCAGAGTCAGGATCCCTGTCTGATGCTTTAAGTGTATCCTTCCTCTCTGCTCAAACACATGGACAACATTATAAAATGGAACAATTTATGATAGACATTAAATAGAAAAAGGTGACAACAGAATGATAATGGTAAACAGGAGGTTGTTTTGTTTGTGAATGACCAGGTTGTTGCGCTTTCTTCTGATTACTGGCTGCAACACCTTTGGGATTGCTCAATAGAACATGAAGTATTCCATTGTCTTGCTCCTGGACATTGACCTACTCTGTTCTTAACCCTATCCCTTCCACCTAATTAAAATGAACCATGGTGTTACAGGGTGGTATCAGCATGGTACAAGACTTTCTTCATTCTTTTAGTCTCTCGTCATGATTCTATTTCCCTCAAGCTCTAACAGATATCCTAGGAAAAGTGACCATTGGGTCTACTACCTGCATCACTTCTGCATAGTGTAGTGCTCCTACCAAAACCCATCAGTCCTTGATTATCTTCTTTAGGGTCCCTGATTTACACAGCAATCTAAAGCACTAATGAAATTTGAATAGAAGTTGCAGATGCCTCAGAAAGGGATAAGACACAAAAGTACAAGAAAGAGGGAAAAAACAAGAGACGATAGTGCTGGTTCAGTTTTGCTATGCTAAAGTGTGTTCTTTTTGGAAGGTTTGCCCCCAGTTGACACTATCATGGCATGTGTATCATCTGGTTGGATATACTGTTGTATTATTGGTCAGGTGCAACATGAATTTCTCTGGCTATTGTTCCTTCACTAATTGCAGACCCACTTCAGGGTCATTTAGCTGAGCAGCCAGTCTATTTAACAGGATGCTCCATGCCACCATTAAAGAAAATGCTTGCAACACATTATACAGAAGATCCTAAAAAAACAAGACAAAAAGCCAATTAAATTGTAGTGGTTCTATTTCTTTTCCACGCTATCCTACCTTTCCTATGGGAGTAAGATAAACTAATACTGTATGATGCTCTGTGTTGAACTTATTATTTATGCACAATAAAGAGTTTTCCTCACTCTTTTCCATAAAGCACACTTCCTGACTACTGCAGAGACTGTAGATAGATCCATTGGAAAACTGGCGGGGCCCTGTCAAGTGAGCAGTCAGGTGCGGCACACCAGAAATAATGCCTATTAAGCCCAAATCCTGCAAGGTGCAGAGCATGGATGTGCACAATTAGGTGCTTCATATGGAACCAGTGTGTCAAAATGATCAGGATATTCAAGAAAAAAAGGCAAAGTTTATACTTGTTTAGGTCTCATTCAGTAACAGGCTAGAGGGAGCTTTGGGGGAATTCCTGTTAAAGTTGTGCCACCCAATTAAAGAGACTTTTCAGGTGATTTCACTCTCTCACCTCTATTTTATGTCCTCTCGGGAAACTGCTAGGCCACCCCAGAGAGGAGTTATCTCTCGGCTGATAAGTATACTTCTGAAGAGCGCATCCTTTGGAAAGCTTGAGACCCCATAAAAATGGTAGGTATTTTTCATAATTTCCCCAAAGATGATATCCCTGGTCTTCAAACCCCACCCCTACCCTTCCAAGCACACATCCTAAATATAGTGCTCAAACTATCCAACTGAAAGTACTGTTCAGGAACAAATTATAAACATCTCTAGCAAACTGCATGTTCATATAATTTGTTTACTCTCCCGGCTTGTGGTTGTAAGAAAGTGTATTATGTTCCTCACACTTCTTGCCTACAGCACATTTCTTTACGAGAGCCCTTAAGTAAAATGTGGGCAGCATATCACTGTCTGATTTTCTTTTATGATAGCGATTGCTGGAAATCACCCCTCCTCCCCAAAAAGCATATTGGGTCTTCAGAGTCTGCATGATCACTGAAATTCATCCCTGTTTAAATGTCCCATGTACTGCTCTTCTGCAAAGGGTGAATTTCATCCTTTGAGAGAAAAAAATGTTAAATATTTATAAACATCTAACTTTTTAATTATTATTCTTCCACTGATGTGCAGAGGATAACAGATGTCTTTGCTGAATCTATGTTCTGACATTGTTGGAACCTCTAATTAACAATCCCATTATGTTAGCTTTAAAACTTCTGCAACAATATAAATTAAATAAATAAATTAATTAATGGAGATATCCTATCTCCTAGAACTGGAAGGGACCTTGAAAGGTCATCAAGTCCAGCCCCCTGCCTTCACTAGCAGGCCCAAGTACTGATTTTGCCCCAGATCCCTAAGTGGCCCCCTCAAGGATTGAACTCACAACCCTGGGTTTAGCAGGCCAATGCTCAAACCACTGAGCTATCCCTCCCCGAGTAAATAATTGTGTTCTGTTAGTCTCAGTCCTGCCTAGAATTGGGTGGCACACTGGTATATTCCATCACTGGACAATAATTCAAATTAGAATCTCTCATCAATACGGACAATTGACATTCATAAGAAATAAATCCAAGGGACACAATGAAACACAAATCTGTAGTTTTTTCTCCCCTTTGTTGTTAATCACATTCAAGTTGTTCAAATTTTAGTATGTTATTGAGAGCAAGTAAAGTTAACAAGAACAGAGCAATTCATATTTACCTCTTTTTTTTTTTTTTTTTGCTGGAGAAAATGTCATCATCAGCTTTCCTATGGACTACTTATTCTCTGCACTCCACCCATGAATCTGAGTTATTTTCTTTTGTCCACTCTCTACAAGTATGTATGTGTGTGTTTCTCTGGCAATTAGCTGATAGCCCCATTTAAAAAAAAAAAAGTCTGGAAAATCTCACTACTTCTGCTTTACTTCATCTCTCTTAGATGTAGCCAAACGAGATAACAATCAGGATCCCATTCCAGTCATATATGTGGGATTTGCTTCATGAAGGACCAATGCACTATTTTAGGACCTTCACACCAGCTGTTCCATTCCTTTGGAAAGCTGAAATCGCCAAATGGATTTCCCCCTCCTTTTGGGTACACAGGAACCAATATATGTCCTCGAAGCATGTCTTTTTCTAAGGGCTTGTCTACACTTACTCGGGGATCGAGAAGCGGTGATCGATGCGTCGGTGGTCGATGTAGCGGGTCTAGTGAAGACCCGCTAAATGGACTGCAGATTGCTCTCCTGTCGACATCGCATAGTGTGGACCCCGCGGTAAGTAGATCTAAGTTACGTCGATTTGAGTTACTCTATTCACGTAACTGAAATTGTGTAGCTTAGATTGAATTTCCCCTGTAGTGTAGAAAGGCCTCATGCTCAGAAACTCTCCATTCAGCAAAAATATAAACAGCAGATGTCAAGTTTTCTGCAGCAGCAAGAGGAGTTTTAGAGAGAAATTCCTGATCTAGCCTCTCAAGAAGCTTTTTTTAAAAATTATTTTCACTCTTACCCAGCACAAATTTATCAGTAAAGGACTCAGCATTAAGCACAAGCACATATTAGTCAATAAGCTATTACCAAATACCTTTTACTCTATTTCATGATACATATCCAAACCTTTCCTATAGCAGATGCCATTTTGGATCTGAGAGGTAAGACAGACAAAATAGAATACAGAGTTTATGCCGAAGGTGACACACAGAATACACACTGTAATCTAGAATACAAGTGCAAATCTAAAAGATTTGATTAAAGCCGTTAATGTTGCAAAAGCAAAAATATCTAAGATGCAAACGGTCTCGTGGATTATCTAAAGACTTGTCTACACATAGACGTTCATCTGCAATTAGGTAGAATGTGAATTTAAAGCAGATACACTATTCCTGATTTACTCCAGGAGTGGACAATCTTATTCTGGAATAAAAGCACCTTATTCTGAATTGACTTAATTTGCTTTGGAAGTGGATTCAGACTTCTGGAATAAGAGTGCCCGCACACAGAGAGAATACCTTGTCAGAGGTCAGGGCACTGCACCTGTGTTTCCTCTCAGTGGTCTAGCAAGGACGGGCACCCACTCGCAGGCTTCTGGCTCTCCAGCCAGTGCCTTTCTGGGAGGATACTTACATTTCTCCCCCTTCTGACTGGGGTATTTCCAGGCAGCACAGCTCTCTGCCTTCACGTTGAAGCACACACAGCTTGCCCAAGGGCACCTGCTTGCTTTCTCTTCAGAGATGGTTAACAGGCATAATTGCTATAGCTACAAGACACCACACAGCACTTCCTACACAAGCCTACTTTATTCTTAAGATAAAAAGCATTATAGAGAAAACATATTGAAAACAATAAAAGAACCTACACACATGCTAATAAGCGTACTAGACATCACCCAAACTCTAACATGGGCTCTGGTAGGAGCAGTCTTTGAACACCCCATCACAGGGTTTCCTTTGTAGTCATAAGTTCATCACAGCCTCAGCTCAGAATTAGCACTTTCATAACATGTGTAGTCTGCCCTTTATACAGTTCAGGGGTCATTGATCTGCAGTTTCCAGGAGCCGGTAATTAATAGACATTGACTTTCTTCCCCTGGGCATAGTTTCAAAAGAGTGGATTTGAACTGGGTCATCCCCTCACGCACCAGACATTTTCTAGAAAATCCACTTTACATGCATTGTCCCAAAAAGTCCTCTGAAGTTCCTAACATTTATATTAGTCAAGTCCCTAGTAAAGTTGCATACAATCCTACAATCACACATAAACAATTGTATTTTCAGTACTATGGACCTCATAGGCACCAAACCCAATTCAATAAGGTTTATCTTTATTCCATAAGGTGTATCTAGGACAATGGTTCTCAAACTGTAGGTCGGAACCCCAAAGTGGGTAATGACCCCGTTTTAATGGGGTTGCCAGGGCTGTTAAACTTGCTGGGCCCTGGGGCTGAAACCAAAGTCCAAGCCCCACCGCCCAGGGCTGAAGCCCTCAAGCTTCGGCGCCCCCCAGGACGAGGAGGAGGCGGGGACTGAGGCTTCAGTCCCCCTTCCTGGGGTCTTGTAGTAATTTTTGTTGTCAGAAGGGGGTCGCGGTGCAATGATGTTTGAGAAACCCTAGTCAAGGATATAGCAGGATATTCTCAGTCTGTCACATAGCTATTCCGGAATAACTCCCTGGATAGAGAAGCCCTAAGTTGCATTTACGAACCTGAGTCAGAGAAACATACTCTAGGATAGAATATGATGAGTTTAATGTATTCAAAGTCACTTCAAGGATCTCTATGTGGCAACTGGTTGGGAACCAGTAAATGTTGTTCCAGCAAATTGCTTTTGCTAGATCTAAGTCTCTCGCTTTAAAAAAATACAAAAAATTCTCACCACAGGCAACACTATAAAAATATTGTGGCAGAGCTCTGACCTTGTCCCCGCGGGTCCTGCGCTTCTAGGCGGTATATGCTAGCCTCAGTGGCTCTCTGTGACCCTCCACGAACCCTCCCTTCTCTCTCTAGGGCCAGGGTTACAGTCTACTGAGCCCTTTTCATCATAAGCCAGCAAGGAGGTTGGTGAGAGAACTCCCCCAGTTTCTGTTGTCCCTAGGGCTTGTTTTAGAACAGTTTAGCCTCCTATCCTGACAGGGGCCTGACTTCCCCTCCCAGGAGGTGTTCCTGTAGTGGTGGGTTGGGGGGGAACCCGGGCCCGCCCTCTACTCTGGATTTCAGCCCAGGGACCCTAATGGTAGCAGTTGTTGGCAGCCAACCTTTCACTGCCAGAGTTGCTACATTTCCCTGGGCCACTTCCCCACAGCTCTCCTGTTTCTCCCTTCTTCACCCTTACCTTAGGGCTTCCTTATCTATAACTTGAGGGTGTCTTCATTAACCAGCCCTTCAGCCGCACTTCCTCACCCTTTGCTCTCCCCTGCCTGCCTGGAGTGAGCCCTTTTTATAGTATCAGCGGGGCCTTAATTAGAGTCAGGTGGTCATATTAGCTTAATGCCCTCACCTGACTCTTTGCAGGTTAATTGGAGTCAGGTGTTCTCATTAGCCTGGAGCAGCCCCTGCTCTGGTCAGTCAGGGAACAGAAAACTGTTAATCCAGTGGCCAGTATATCTGCCTTCTGCTGTACCCAACTGGCCTGGGTCTATCACAATATATATTGAAAAGGTTTTGAGTTTTATTTCACAAATATTAGAAGCACATAAGGCTACAGTGTATCTATAAATATCTGTCTGTACCATTTAGGTGAAAATATCAGGTTAGTCCCACAGTGCTTGCCAGCTACAGATAGCTCTTGGTAGGAGGGAATTTGGCACTAAGATGATGTAGGTGCAGGAGTTTGAAGGCTAAAGTTTTACATGTATTCTATTCTGAAAAATAAGTCTATTAAAAATAAGTGTCACTGCAGGTTTCCATGTTTATTTTATCTCAGGTACTCCTGATTGCATATGTTCAGTTGATAAGTAAAACGACTGGTTTTTCTAACTGCCAACCTTGAAAACGAAAGCTGGGATCTGAGAGGCAAGCTGGGCTTTTTCATTCTTATACCTAATTTGTCCTTAATTTGTATTTGCTTGCATAGATGTAACTGATACATATTTAGTTCTGCTAACATTATTAATGGGAGAGGAAGGATTGACTTCTTCAGCAGTGTTCACAGTGAAGAGCAATTACCTCCCTACGTTAGAGGTGATGTCTCTGTCACTGTCCTCCTTTATGGCTCACAGATATGAGATAATGCAGCACATTATATAACTTGTTGCCCACTCATTAAATGAACATGAGTTACACCAAAGTGTCTATTAACTCTTTGTAACTAAGGGTGTAGTACAAGCCACCAGAATACCCATTAGCCATTTCTGAGTCAGCCTAGACTGATAAAACTTTGAGCTGCTTCTTTCTCTGCAGGCTCAAGGCTGACGCAATCAGAGCCAATGGCTCTATTATAATGAGATGAAATTTTTAGAAGGCTACCCTAAACTATAATTAGTTCATAATTAGCAGGGAACAACAACAAAAAAAATAGCATTCATTCACTTAAAATGATTTTTAATGTTATAATGACTGGTACATAATTATAGCAGAGCAGGGCTGTTTAAAAAAAAACTGACTTCAAAAGAAGAGGGTTCATTTGGTGTTTATTTGCTCTAAGGTTCTAATTACTTTGGAAACCGCCAACCCTCCTTATAGGATTACTAACAAAAAACACCACTGCAGCTTTGAGGAACGCTGAGCAAATCAGTTTTTAGCACCATTAAAAGTCTTCTATAAATACCAGATGCATATGCACACACACACCCCCATTACTATCCTTCCTTAGAACTCACGAGATAACTAATGGCAGAGCATATCAGAAAAATGAAATGGATCTCTCATTGTTACAGCGCAAACAATATGGCAATGCTGGTGACAAAGAGCAATTATTTTAGATTGGGCTATATCATAGTTTAAGTTTTATTTTGTTCTGTTTCACAAATACAGTAGTATTGATTCATTCCCCGTCCCCTTTATACTTCAGATTTACAGACTTTGTTAATCACTCCACGACAGTCACTTCAGCAATTTCATTTAGTAAAATTAACCAGAAAAATCTAGTCAGATTTATGTGGATTTCATGTGGCAAACTACAAAGCTCTGGCAACTTCAACTGCTGGAGCCTGGATGAGATTTGTGATGCTATCTGTCTTGGAGCTAGCTAATAAATCACATCTACTCCAGGTCTTCACCTAACTGACAGATTGAAAAAGAAACACTAACAGGCCTTGTTAGTGCTCTTGAAAAGAGCACCAATGTAGGGTCCTGAGAGGTACTGACTTCAAAGGAGGATGTGGGTATTCAACACTTCTCTGAATTTTGCCCACAGAGATGCTTAACCAACATATTGCTCTCAATAATGCAGAGCAATTAAGCCATTACCAAGTACAATCTGAAAAATATTACGAAAGGAATTTTCCTCAGAGAGGAAGGATGGTCCCATGGCTAAGGCACTGGATTGGGGATTCAACTCATGGCTCTGTCACAGACTTCCTATATCACTTCATTCCTCAGCTGATAGCATGGAGATACAGTAGAACCTCAGAGTTACGAACACCTCCGGAATGGAGGTTGGTTCATAACTCTGAACAAAACATTATGGCTGTTCCTTCAAAAGTTTACAATAGATTAGAACATTGTCTTAATACAGCTTTGAAACTTGACTATGAAGAAAAAAAAATTCTGCTTTCCCTTTCTTTTATTTTTTTAGTAGTTTATGTTTAACACAGTACTGTATTTGCTTTTTTTTTTTTTTTTTTTTGGTCTCTGGTGCATCTTGATTGTGTATTTCTGGTTCCAAATGAGGTGTATGGTTGACTGGTGAGTTTGTAATTCTGATGTTCGTAACTCAGAGGTTCTACAGTCATACTTCCTTCCTTTCACCTGTTTGTCTTCTTTAGACTGCTAGCTCTTTGGCACAGCAATTACCTTTTACTATATGCATGTATTGCACCTGTTGTCAGCTGAGCCATTAAGTGCTGCAGTAATAAATATTAATGATTAATAAAGCTGGTCACCATCTTCAAAATGTCTCCCACTTCCTCATTTATTTTTTCCTCCAAGCTAATAGTTAATAAACTTATCAAAAGTGCAGGGCAGTTAAGCATTTTCCAGGTACAATCTGAACAATATCAGGAAGATTAGAGAGCATTTCTACCTTAAAAATACAATTTAAAGTGGTAGAGCTATCAATAAAAACCTTTCCATATACTTAGACATTAAAATGCTATACTGTAAGTTTATGAGATCAACCTAAAATGGTGTCTGTTTAGTTAAGATATTGACAAACTAAAATGCTGACATGGAACTTCCAGTAGGCATTGCCATTGAATCTGCTGTGGGTAATATACTTTAACATGTTGATGTTAACATAGGTCATGTGCCCAGATGCCACAGAGATGGGCACACAAAAAGATAATTACATAATACAGGAATCTTCTTGCTTAAAATCAAAATTTACCATTATGCAAGACTTACATATTTTTTTCTCCTGGCAGACTGCCAATTTATTTATTTCTTCCTCAGCAGGTAGCTATCTCCAGATATGCCAGAAAAAATTATTATTTATTATCCCTTAAATTTGTAAGCAGTTCAATATAGTTTTAGTTAATCAGGAGTTGGCGAAGCGTAATCCAGTGTCCAAACACTGAGTTCTATAATACAGCCTGTACTGCCAGAACTCAGCATGCAGTGTTCCATCTTCATCTGAGTAGACCTGTAGTCTCTGTATAGGAGGGTGTATCTCATATTAAAGATGAGGCACTTAAGCATGATACATTTTATGCAATTAAACATGGCCCTCTGGCTCTTGGAAAATGGCCAGCACAACTCTTGTTTGGATTCCCCATAATACAGTTATTACAGTAGAAAACCTGTACTGTATTTTCATTTGTAACCATGACATGGAAGTCAATCCTGCTAGCATTTACTACTAGGTGTAGTGCTTACTATGGCAACAGTGCCTATGCCTTTAATGGAGCCACCCACCACAGTAAGTACTGCACACATTAATTAGTGTTTGCAGGATGGGGCCCTACATTTGTGATCATTTTCTAGTGTATTTAGGGCAGGGAAGGGGAAATTGCTGTGTTCAGTCTTGTAACAGTTTCTGTTGTGAAAAGCCCAACAGCTCTATGATTCCTTAAGTTGCTATTTTTGCAAATACGCACAGACAGAGAACATTTTAACAAAACTTCACAATCAGGCTATGCTCACAGAATGCACAGCTTATACTTGCAAGTTCTTTACTAGGCTAATTCTGTTTTTTAAAAGCAGCTTAGCAGAGATATCTGCTCAGATTTCTATTTGCATTCAATTGTGTGAAATTCTTCCATAGAAAAGAAATATCACTTCTGAGGTAAAAACAACCACACTTTCTCATTAGCCTGAAATATCTCAGATGGGGACAGCAATCAAAAGAGAGAGCTTTCAGAAACAAGCCCAGCAGAGAAAATTAAGTTACATAGGGGGAGTTCAGGAGGACACTGTGACAAATAATTTACTTTTTCAACATAGGAAAGGGGAGATTGCTATAAGGTAAATATTAGGTGGATTTGCACAAGCAGCTGGAGAATCTCTTATTATTTGTCATCTTTGTCTTGTGCATTTATATACCATTTCACTGCTAATTCCAACCTTTCATGAGCAGTTGCTGTATCACCTAGGGAAAAAAACAGGAAGTAGAAAATGAGGCATGTGGAATTGACTTACTTATTGTTTCCCAATAGAATAGTTTCCCTTGAGGACAAAAGAGCAAATTCCCATTATGATCTAAATATATTATTTTCTCTGAACGCACGTCAGGCAAGATTCCGTGCACACGCAGATGTCTCAGAACATTTCTCCTCCGACTAACTTGTGATGGGACCTTACTCATGCTGGAAAAGATTTATGACTATTCCCTACCTCCAACTTACCACAGGGTCCAATTAAATACCCATGGAAGTCTATGGGAGTCCAAATATTGACTTCAATGGGTGCCTGATTGAGCTGCTAAAACATTCACTTATTTCTAGAAAAGCTACCAAAGCTTTCTTAAAAAAAGAGAGGTTTATTTCAGTATTAAACCACCGCCAGGACAAAAATAGAATCCTAACCCCTTTCCTTCCTGAAACCAAAACGATTAAGGCTATGTCTCCATTAGGGACATTTTACCGGCATAGCCATCCTGGCATAACTCCATAGTGTAGACGCAGCCTACACCAAAGAAAGGGATTTTTCTGTTGATGTAGGAACACTACCTCCTTGAACAAAGTGAGTTCTGTTGACGGAAACATTCTTCTGCTGACATAGCTTTGTCTACACTGCCATAACTATGCTGGGTAGTGGGATGGTTTTTTTCACACCCCTGACAGACAGAGCTAGGTCAACCTAAATGTTAATTGTAGGTCAAGCCTCAGACTTCTCTGGATAGGGACATCTAAATATTAAGGACTCGTAGTGATAATTATTATACAATACAGCATTTTGGCACCAATGGTATTAATTGTTCTGTGACATTTCATAGCACTGACACTGGTGCTAACATTTAAAGAACAGGAGATGAATTAGAAACAAAAAGATTTCAATACAACTCAGAGTATACCGAATTTCATCAGCTTTTTCAGACGGAGATGTGCGTTCGGCTTATGTCGCTGAGTTTTAATTTTTAAAACTTATGTACATCAGAAGTTATTTTGGGAAGAATTCAACTTCAGCTGTGAGGTGCGAACTGACATTTTGAGGTATCATCAGAGAGATTACAATGAAATGTTAAAGAGAAAAGCCATTCCCTCTAGGCTGACTGAACCAGGAATGTTACTTCCTCAGTCCTTTGTGTGAGAGTCTCCAAGTTCCACCAAAAGCCTTCAGCTGCACAAGAGTATGCTTCAATTCTTCACCCACTTCCAGCATGCTAAAAATAGGGGTGACATCATAAACCCATTTTACCTAATATTATAAACCCAAGTGCATTCCAGTGTCAGTAAAGGAAACGTAAAATTAACTGTGCTGCAAAAGAGAAAAAGCTTTGTGAAAGGATATACTGTATTAGTACTCAGTGAGAGCACTATATGCCCTCAAGCTTCACTGAAAACATTATTACTTACATGTCATGAATGCTGGTTTCAGAATGCAGACTTTTTCAATACGACATTCATAATTTATTAACAGGCAAACACAAAAACCAGCTGGCCAAATCCTGAGTCACACTGAAGTTAACTTCTCATGATTAAGATAAACAGGATTTGATCTCCTATTTGTAGAACTGATTGAAAGGGAGGGTGCAATCAGAACTTTGACAAAGCAAATAAATACCTATAACAGGGGGACAGAAAGCACTAAATACAAATGTCACAGTCTCAGCATTGCCAATTATTAATGCAAAGAGACAAACCTTAACATACAATTCATAGTAACTTTGAAAAAAACAGAATTTAATATATCAGCTTTCTACGTGTCCTTGAATCACAGCTGCATATTGTACTGACCAAAACAAGATTTTAGTATGGTTGGTAATACACAGCCAATGCAAGTATGGAAGAGTGATCCGATGTCTACATTCCACCTTACACATTAGTTACGATAATGTCAGCTACAGTAAGTCCTGATTACAGAATCAATATGACTGGTAATTATGTTAGAGTGAGAAAGCAGAATCAGGTGGAGTTTGCAGGGGATTTTAAAGAAAAAACTCATCTTGTAACTTGAAAATTGAGCAGACTAGATAAAGGAATCATTATGAAAGGATACTATGGACCCCTACCTTTTCAGAATTAACTTTCTCTGCATATAAAATGCAATTAAAAAATGATCAATGAAAGAAAGGGATGAGGCGATATATGGAAGTTTAGGGCAAGTACCTGAGGACAGACAAATTACATGGGCGGAAGGGCACAGGCATTCTGGGGTTCACAGGTTAATTAAACCAAAATGTTGATGTACATTGAAGATAATGACAAGAAGTGCAAGCTACATCTCAAAGAGACAAAGAAGTGACAGTGAGATGCAGCTGTTTTGGAAAGAGGAGTAAAGCTGAGTAGTGCTCTGAAGTGCCTTTTACAATTACCTACGCTGTCCACACTCCCAAATCCTGTTCTTGCACAGAGCTTGACCATGATTTTGTTGGAGCTGATTTTTAGCCAGTCTAAACATCATATACACAGTTGTAAATGCACTATCACCTATGAAAATGTGGCCCTTTCCTCTCTCTGTGCCTTAGTTTCCCAATCTGTAAAACAGGACTAATACCCACTCTCACAGGGGTGCTGCGAGGCTTAATTCATTAATGTTTTTTAAAGTGCTTTGAGATCACCGGCTGGAAGGTGTTATAAGAGTGAGACATTTTATTATCAGCAGTGCTTAAGATACACATCAATGCTGGAAGGGTTTACAGTGAGTGCAGACAAACCTTTAACCATAGCAGTGGTATCATGGATAACAGTAATAGAGGCATAATTTTTCAGCATGTCCATTGACACACAAACTAAGGTACTGATCCTACAAACTTGTAAGCACACAAATAACTTTATTTCAATAAGGAGCTCCATTTATTTCAACGGGACTGTTCACATTAATAAAATTAGGTAAGTGTTAATATTTGAAGAATTGGGCACTCACACTAATTCAGAATAGTATTGTAATATATAACTCAAAGAGGTCATGTGGAATTTGGTTTAGGATGCTAACTACATCCCAAATTTACAGATGAACATGTATTGTTGTCAGAGGTGAAGAATGCATGTTACCAGAAAATGAAAAATGTATAAAAACTATTATATTTTATTGGACCAACTTCTGTGTAAACTTGAAAGCTTGTCTCTTTCACCAACAGAAGTTGGTCCAAAAAATATATTACCTCACCTACCTTGTCTCTGTAATATCCTGGGACCAACACAGCTACAACAGCACTACATAAAACCATATTTGTTTTTCTGGTCATCTTCTGCTGCATAACTGGATAACAAAATGACACACATGAATTCTCCAGACTTAATCCTGGATGTACAACAAAGTTTAAAACTCGATTAAAAGGCCCCTCAAGGACTCTTATACAAGACTACACCAATAGAATGTCAGAGTGAAATCTGACGATTATGCTCTTCAAAAAAATGATCCTTCATACACGTCAGGCCAAGACTATAGGTGTTACTGAACATCCATAAAATCCTACAGGCAAGATTTAAAATAGAAAGGCAGCCTTTAAATGCAACAATTTAATCACAATCAGACACTTGCAGTATATTTCTCTTCGAAAATGATTATTGATAATTGTTTATTTTTCATGTACTGTATTCTTCATTACACTGTCCAGTAGGTTTTTCTTGCTTGCCAATTAAAAGGGGGGAGGGAGGGAGGGAGAGAGAGAGAGTCTATTGTATGCAGTCCTTTCTTAGCTACCTGAAAACCAAAGTTTCTTTGCCTACCAGTTTTGACCTTTTCTGTTTGGGAGACATTGATTGTTTTCTGCCTGTGTTTCTAATGGAGCTTGAAATGAACATGGCGTTTTGTTTACCTCCTAATTTGCGCACCACCATCATCAGTATTGTCAGCAGAGCACTGGGAATAGGGTTTGTTTACTGTCTCTGTAAAACCAGCAGACGAAGTTTAAGAGCATAAAATATAGTTGTTAGGTTTTTTACCCAGGTCCTAAAATTACTTGGGCAATTTTTTGTCATTTTTAAAAACTGACCATAAAGAACTTGCTCTCGCTCAGGGATAGGTTGAATTCCTTTGGCTAATATATTCCCAGGAAGGAGAAAGGGTGGTTATGTCAAAGTGCCAAAGTACCTGAAGCTTCCACTGTGCTAAAGGGCCAACACTAAGAGCCAGCACTGTCCCAAAGGCAAGCATTGTTGGCTAGAGAGAGAAACACTGAACCAGTTCATCCTCCAGATAGCTCTCTGGTAAGGTTCTCATGGAGTCCCGACTGCAACTTAAAGACAGTCTCCAACATCAGAATCCCTGGGTAGCAGTGGTACAAACACCACCCCATCTCCTCTTCCAGAGGTGAATCATATCCTAGGTATCAATAAACCAATTCTTACTTCAGTACCTTTTAGAATTAACATCATACCAAAATACCATAAACATAAGCTACTTTCTCCTCACAATGACCCACAAAGTTGGGAATAAGGTACATTCTTTTGGCAGAAGCAAATACATTTGAATTCTTATTCCCAGTATCATGTACTCCAATAGGGTCACTACCATGCACTATGCTTTATTAGTATTATAATAAAGCCATTAAAAGGTCAGCATTTGTCAAATGCTATCACACAGTTAAAAAGGTATCACCTGTGTTAAGATTAGGGGTGGGAGGAAAAACCCATGATGGATTTCCCAGATAGCAGTATATTGCTTAGCAAATGTTGACTTTTTAAATGCCAACCACTGCAAAGACCTCAAAATACCAATTCCTTGGGCGAGACAGTTATTACTTAAATTCAAAACAACATTTTTTATATTTTAGATTGCCCATTGCTTAAGCACACAACCTTGGTTAGATGTAGAGTTTTAGACCAAAGGACAGTTGCAGTGAGTGATATAAAGCAATGTCCAAATGACAACAGAATTCTGGTACTTGTCTTTCAGTGATAGGTGTTAGCATCCACAAATGCCAAATGTACTGAACACACTTCAGTTCAGAAGAGGGAAGTGAGAGACTGTTCTCCATTTTTTCCAAGGAAACTCTCTCTGTTCAGGGCAAGAGCAATACTATTACAGGCTGTCTCTGCCATCGCTAGTCCACTGCTGGGAAATGTAGCCTCATTCCTGATCATTTGTTTTGTGTACATTCCACATTAAAAAATGTACATTAAACACATTTTTCAAAAGAAGCCTCCTCCTTATTCTCAGACTTAAATACTAGGGCCAGAACAAACATTCAGGTCCAATCATTTTCTTTAGCATCATCTCAATCACAAGAGTCACTCACTCCTCCAGTCCTTACCAATAATGCAGCCCCTTCCTTCTGCTGTAATGTAGCCATATTTATCTTTTCCTCAATATCCCAGATGTCACACAATTTCCTCCCGCTTACAGAGAGGGTTGATGGATGTATAAAATTTCTGCCAGAAATGTACAAATTCCTTCATTATTAGTTGAGGGTCAGAAACACCCGGTCTGTTTTAATACCAGTGATTATGTTTATTGATACTGCCACATTAACCGCTCTATCAGATGCGTTACTTTTTAATTAACTATATCATATATTTCATGTGGGTTTTTCCCCGTGTTCACTCCCCAGCTCACAGTCTTCTTTTTTTCTGCTAACACCTGTCATCTTTTATGTTTTCCCTCTGAAATTTTTGTTTTCCTGTAAAGGTCATTAAGCTCCCAGTTTATTTCCTTTTTTTCTTCTGTCACCCTACCAAAATCAACCTGCCTCTGAGCATAGCCCCATAAGCATTCCAGAAACTAAACAACGCTGTTTCCTTCTTGAACTTTGTGAGTTCCTGTTTTGTTCTACCTAGAATTATGTGTGTGCTTTTTATCCCATTGGTTGTCTAGGGACTCAGTTTACCACCAAGAACTAGGAGGGAAGAAAGTTGGTCTTTTATTTGTTTCAGTTAATTAAGTGCTTATGAAACATGTCAGAAGATCTGCGGATTTAAGTTCACTGTTCAGCTGGAGAAGAAAAAGATAGAGTACAGGAAAAAAGCCCTACAACTGCACTAATGTGATAACTCCACCAATGTAATCCAAGTCTGTTCTGAGGGTATCATCTCTAGAAATGAGATGGTGGTTCAGTCTTTGGGCCATTCGGTCCTTACCTATGGCTTTGCAATGTGGATACTTGCCTAGTCATGAGAGAATGAGTGAGAACATGAATTAGTTTCAAATGTGTCACCAAACAGCTGATATTAAACTTTTGGTCATTCCTGGCCTGGGCTACATTTGAGCTAGTTATCTAGATCAGTGGTTTTCAACTTGTGGACTGTGTACCCCTGGGGGTTGGCAGACTATATCTAAGATTTCCAAAGGGGTTTGTATCTCCATGAGAAATTTTTTAGGGGTCCACAAATGAAAAAAGGTTAAAAACCACTGATCTAGACTACATATTCCATTAACAGCCTCCTAAGGAATCCAGTCCCTCTTTAAAAAGTTTAAATAGGAGATACTTATACTTCAAAGGATTAGTTCCACTAGATTTAAGGGTGCAGTAGGACAGATTTTGGGTATAAACTACTTAATGGTGTTTGAGAGTGGAGGTTCTCCTAAAGAGAATGGGAAGAAATTCTCTCTTCTTCCTCCCCTCAGTTGTACAGTGAGCACTATTAAAACTCTACGGGTATAATTACAATAAAACGCCCACGGTTAACCCATGTCAACTGATTCACGCTCGCAGGATTTGGGTTGTGGGGCTATAAAATTGCAGTGTAGATGTTCAGGCTCGAGCTGGAGCCCATGCTCTGGGACACCACCAGGAGAGGGTCCTAGAGCTTGGGATCCAGCCCAAACCTAGACATCTACGCTGCCATTTGATAGCCCCACGAGCCCAAGGAGCTGATATGGCCCAGCCACGGGTGTTTTATTGCAGTGTAGGCAAACCCTGCTGTGACGCTGTTCAGTCTATATGGTTTTATAAAAACATGATAATAAGTGAATATAATGTAACTGGGATAGTTTTATAAAGATTTGATAATAAGTGAATATAATGCAACTGGGATATGCTTTGTGCAAAAGGTCTCTTGTAAGGTATCATTACAAAGCTCATAATCTACTGAGTGTGATCATCGTATTTGTAGAAATGTAACACTCTTGTATCTAAAACTAGAAATATAAAACATAACTCTGAGGGCCTATTGTTATTATGTAAAGTGTGGGTCATTAATGATGGTTTGGAATCTTGATGACTCCCATTAACCAGGACCATTGTCTGCAGATGGCTGTGTTTACCTTTTAGTCTTCCTATATATGTGTGTGCTGGCAAGTGGGCAATGAAGTCTTGCAGTGACATGTGATCATGTCACCTGAACTGGAATCCATCTTTAACCTGGTGCTTTTCCAGTGAGGGGGGGTGGAAACCCAGTGGGACAAAGGGTTCCCGCCTTATGCAAAAGATATATAAAGGGGTGGAAGAGAACAAAGCAGGAGAGGAGCCATCATGAAGAATCCCCTAGCTATCACCTGAGCTTGAACAAGAGCTGTACCAGGGGAAAGAATTGTGCCCAGGCCTGGAAGGTGTCCAGCCTGAGAAAAAACTTACTGAAGCATCTCTGAGGGTGAGATTATCTGTATTCAGTTGATTAGACATAGATTTGCACATTTTATTTTATTTTGCTTGGTGACTTACTTTGTTCTGTCTGTTACTACTTGGAACCACTTAAATCCTACTGTCTGTATTTAATAAAATCACTTTTTATTTAGTAATTTACTCAGAGTATGTATTAATACCTGGGGGAGCAAACAACTGTGCATATCTCTCTATCAGTGTTATAGAGGGCGATGAGTTTGCCCTGCATAAGCTTTATACAGGGTAAAACGGATTTATTTGGGTTTAGACCCCATTGGGAGTTGGGCATATGAGTGCTAAAGACAAGCACACTTCTGTAAGCTGTTTTCAGGTAAACTTGCAGCTTTGGGGCAAGTGATTCAGACCCCGGGTCTTTGTTGGAGCAGACGGGAGCACTGTTGCATTAAACATTTGGTTAAATGGATTAATGTGAATTCAGATGCCGGTCACTGCCAGATGCACAATACTGGTCCAGATGGACCAATGATTTGGTTGGGAATAACCAATCCTGTGTGCATCCTTGCAATCTCCCATATGTTCACAAGACATTGTGTGTGTGTGTGTGTGTGTGTGTGTGCGCACGAGAGAGAGAGCGCACAGCTCTAGGGCTTATGTGCATATCCTAGTTTAGATGAGCTAGTATGTAGTGTTGTAGTGTGTAGGTTGCTGGCCTTCACTAAATTGGTTCGCAACAGTAAGTGAATATTTACCAGGGCACAGAATCAAAGGATCCTAAGGGCACAGTCTTAAAATAATGAGAATGGTTAGAGTTTACACTCTTACCCATTCCTATTACAATAATTGTCTCATAAATAGATTCATGCATTTGTCTGTTTTCATTTCATTTTTTGTCAAAGAGTGATGTACTAGAATTTTAATGCTATATAATTATATATTCTGTAAATTAAAGCAGCATGGCGTACTGGTTGGGAATAGCACATTTCACACTTCATTACTTCTGCTGAAACTCAACCAATGTTAAGCTCTGATTTTTCCTCTCCTCAATATTCAGTTAAGTGTTTCTCTTGTACAGCTCTTTCTTGCTTATGCAGTAGTTTCACTGGCCCCAGTGGTGCTAGGAGTCTGGTTCTCTGGTATAGTAAACCACTCAAATAAGAGTGTGAACAGTTAGCACTGGGAAATGTACATAAACCTGGAGCCACATTGCTGACTGCATGAGGAATAGCAGTCACTGGTGCAGGAACCTGAGCTTGGCTCTCGCACATTCTAGGTATGTGCCCTCACCACTAACTATAGAGTCATTCTGTCTCTCTCTCTCTCTGATCCAATGACTATTACTGTCATTATGAATGACTATGAATCGCCACTATCACAAAACCACCATCATAACTGAGCACGAAGACTGAAAAGAGTGGGGAAACTTGCACTGCTGTTACAGACAAATAGAGTCCAGTCTCCAGGACTGTCAGTCTAGCACAGTGGTTCTCAACCTATTTATCATTGTGGGCCGCATATGCAGCTCAGCTCTTTATGTTACGTGAGCTGCATCCACATAATATATATACTACCTGTATGGCCCTGAGGATGTCACATGGGCTGCAGCGGTTTGCTGATTGCACCGCAAGCAGCCCGCAGGTTGAAAACCACTAGTCTAGCAACTTTCGCAAGCATTAATGCCACTTTTTTAAAAAAAAAAAAAGCAATGTGCAACAATGTGCACTGATGCCACCAATAGCCAGGCTAAGAGGGAATCTCAACCCATTTAGTTCCCCTCTGAAGCAGCTCCTGTTCTTATGAGATGCCATAGGATGCATTATACTGACAACAAATAGATATATGGTTTATATATATGGTATATATATTGAATAGGTTCACAAAGTTTTTAATATTTTATCTCAAAGATATAAATCTTAATACAGTAAACTCTGAAAAGCCATGTAATACATTACCAAGATTGCAATACTGTGGCGACTTCTATCGAAAGAACTTCCACCTCACTGCACTTACAAATACTAAGGAACATTAAACCTCTTAGCACCGCTATGAGCTAGGGATCATCTATCCCTGCTTTACAGATGGGGCGAGTGAGGCAAAGAAAGGTTAAGATATTCGTCCAGTGTCCCACACAAAGTCAGTGGCAGTGCCAGGAATAGAACCCAGATGTCCTGAATCACAGTTTTTGGCTTTAGCCACAAGCACAATTTCTCAAAAGATACTTCATTTAAAAGCACACATTTTTCTTTCAATCTTTCTTGTTTTTTTTAAAAAGAGGTCTTAAATTATAGCTCCAATTACATTTGAATTATTTTTCCACGGTTGTTTTTTTCCTGTCTGGGACTCCAACCTTTTTCCTCCCTCCAAAACACTGAATCTCTTTAAAAATCTGTCTTGTTTTTGTAAACAAAGCAGGAAATGAGAATTCCTTTGTAATGTGGCTGTCTCAGTTCAGGAAGTAAAGCAGATATTCGGGTGGAGCATCTTATCCCAGGGCAGGTGTGAGTGAAGGGCACTTTGCATGTGGATGAGAGGAAAGGCATAGCATAGAAGTAGTTAGCAAAAGATGGGCATTTTCATGAGAGTAAAAGTGGTGAAAGCAGTTGGCAGGTGAGAGAGAGAGAAAGGGCAGTGTCATGCCACATGTTGGAAGGAAGGAATAACAGGGAAGCAGGTAAAAGAGGAACCAGTATGCTCCGCCAGCGCAGTAAAACTGCTGCATTGGAGGGGCACCCAGTGTTGCTAACTTTAATGATATTATGAGTAACATGATATTTAGTGTTTTTCTTAAAGCAACAATTATCCGTCATGATGTTATAATCTCTACTTTCATTAAAACAAACACAAACAAACAAGTTTTTAGCTCTCATGGTTGGGGAGAAAAGCTTAAAACCAAGCCTCAAGCACACCCAAATGGCTCAAAAACCACAAGGCAAATACAAAATAATAAAAATTGGGGTTCTTTTTAAATCTTAAAATTTCAAGCCAGATTCATAATTTTGGGAGATATGACTCATGATTTTTGAACAGTTGGGGGGTGCCTTGCATGGGGACAGGAAAGTGAAGCAGCACAAAGGAAAAATCTCCTTTCTTAATACCTCACTCACCATAAAACACACTTTTTTTTTTTCATTTTATATAAGTGAATGCCCGAGAAAAATAAAGCAAGCACATACAAGTAATAGTCAGCAATAACATCTCTCAGCCAACAGTGTCACCATCTCAGCATTTACTGGACATGCGTCCCATTGCATATGGTAATAATTATGTAGAAAGTCACACAAAGTTACAGTCAGTTCCAATCACTGATTTGAGTATTGACTTCACTTCTGATGAATCTGTAGTGCTTAATCTGTATCACACAGAGAAAGAAAGGTCAGAACTGTTTCCTCCATTCCCCAACAAAATCGTTCCATTAATTTTCTTTTCATGTAAAGGAAAGCTTTCTGTGATGAAGCAGAGAAACTGCCAGCCAGCACGGCAGGGGTTAAGGAGAGCCTTCAGGCCCAGATAGCCCCGCCCTGTTATACCTGCAGCTAATGCCTGGCCTGGAGGGGGGAGAAAAGGAGACATCTGGGCTCAGTTGGGAGCTCTGCTGGATTGGCACTGGATTGGCCAGCCAAGGGAGACTGCGCAGGAGACCTAGAAGCCTCTGGCAACTGAAATAACTGGGTGACTGAAGCCATGCTGGGGATTAGCCTCATCAAACTTATGGCTGGAGCCCAGGACTATGGCAGGGTGTCGCCCAAGACCTAGGAGAGGTGTTTCTGGAGGCCCAGCCACTCCAGCAAATTGGACTATAAGGACCATGCCCCTAAACTGAAGGGACAGCAGTAGGAAGTAGCTCAGGCCAGTGGATTTAGACTCCCTGCTGGGAGGGCCTCTTGTTCAGGGGTCAACTCATATAAGGGCCTGAGCTGGGAATCAGTGGAGAGGGAGAGCTCAGGTCTCCCTACCCTACTGCCTCAGGAACTGAGGCACCTCAGCCAGGGAAACAAGGGGCCAGAGGATCAGGCACACCAACCACTACTAGCCATCCAGCCCTCCAAGCACCCTTTTACACTTTCCTTTAGAATGTAGTGTTTTTCCTCTCTCAGACCAAAGAGTATGTCCTCGTGCATGAAGTAAGACAGGAAGGTGTAAGTGTCAACTCCGTTATTGGTGGTGGTGGTGGGCGGGGGGGGGGGAGAACAGCCCTGCACTATATGCAAGTCACTTTGATCTGACTGGGGTTAGACCTGGGGAACCCAGTCTACACTGGGAGAAGCGAGAAGCTGATCTTCATCCTGCTCCCTGAATCCGATTTAAGAGGAGTCAGACATCCCACAAGCACTTCTTATGCTCAGTGGCAGGCCCCTCTTTAAGATAGGACACATGACATCTCTTAGACCCCTCCAACCTATTCCATGGACCAAGCCTGGTCCCCCTCTTCTCTTGCTTGGGGATTGAGCTCCCCGAGTGGAATGGCTTTTTCCCCCTCTCACCTCTAAAAGCATATCTACACAAAGACACTCAGGAAAGTTAAGATGAGTTAACTACAGTTGTGAAGTAAACGCACATTAGTTGAAGCGCATTAAACCTCTGTGGACGCTCTCATTCAGAAGTAAAAAGTGGCATTCATTCAGTTTGGCTTACTCTTCCAGAGGATATGTGATATAATCATTGGGTGTAATGGCAGCCCAGTAGATAGTGTATAGTCAGGGTGAAACAAGGGAAAGGCTTACAACTGCCCTTTTCTGTCATGCATATTCCAGGGATGAGTCACCAAGAATTGGGCTTTTCTGTGCTGACATGACAGTGTGATAATGGCAACGCAAACCATGTCACAACGCTGGCAACTTGAACACAGACGCTCGTTGTTCGGGTTCAGTTTGGCACAGCTGCACTGGATCAGCTCAGACCTTGTCAGTGCCACTTGCACACACTTCTTATTGAATACACAGGAGGGAACAACTTCAATACACTGCTGAGAACCCACTCTCCTCTGGTGATTTTAACAATCTTGTTCATATGGTGCTTTTGGCTATGGTGGAATAAGGCCAGCGGGGTTTTGGAACCGTAGCAGGTATCCGGGGTAACTACCAGTGGTTTACTTAGAATCCAATTAGTCTTCTAATAAATATCACTCATCTTTCTTTTTAGTACCTGCCATCACGTTATAACCAAATATGGCAAATGTGGGCCAAATACCACCTCTGCCCCCACTCAGGCAGAGGAGCAAGGGTTAAAGGGAGAATCCTTCCACCACAGTCACACAGCAGCTCATAACAGTTAGGGCAGCCCTGAGACTACAATAGCTCCTGCTGTTCTTGTGCCTGTGGTCTGTGGAGAGCAATGGAATCCCAGCGAATAGGGTGTATGGGAGAGCCCCCTGCAGAGAAGCACTTCACAGTGCATATAAGGGGATCCAAACTCTTTTGCAGGCTTCAGAATTCTTCTTCCGGATGCAGTGGAATGGCACCTATAATCTGCTGTATGCATGACCTTCCACAGCTGCTGAGGAATAGGCCAGGTTTGTCCCTATTACAATAAACCATTTCATTCTTTAGAGAAACAACCAGATTAATAAACCCGGTCCATCAAACAATAAATAATTTGTGTGCACAAACAGATTCAATTCGCAGCAGCCTGATGGTGCATGCTACCACCGCGGTGAGATGCCTACTATGAATGCAATGCATTCTCCAACTATAAGGAAGCAGAAAGATACAGCTGCTGAAGAGTGATGTGAAATTAAAGAGGGAATGAAATGTATGATCTTATTTAATCACACCTGGTGCTTCAATTTTTCAATAACAGCACCCTGCTAGACTGTGTCAAATCGGTTTTACAAAGTAAAAATTATGGATGGAAAATGAATTAACTACTTCACCACCATCACTAATATGCTATATGAGTCAGAGTTCGAGACAGAGACAACAGCTCAGAATTGTTTTCCTCAGAGGGTTTGTACTGGACATCAATACATGGTTAAGAGGCTAGCAGCGAATTACAATACTAACAGTACCAACTGCACAGCATCTGATCTTAGAAGTGACACACATTCAGCGGCACAAGTTGAGTGGGTGTGCAATCTATTTTTATACAAAAGAAATCTTCCTGGTCAGAATCCACTTCAGGGATCAAAATGTGGCCCTGGGATCAGCTTTGTTTTCTTGCTTCTTCAGGCGGGTGGCACATATGTGCAGAGAGACAGAAAGAGCAAGCAGGATAGCTGGAGACAGTGCAATATGTAGGACATCTCAGAAAAGCAATGAGAACTCTGATCCATAAGGATCAGTCATTTTGCACAGTGTAGATTTATGATAAGGAGAAAATTCATCCTAGAAATCATGTGCTTTTTTTATTGAGGTCATATTTTGCATTTAGGTGTTTGGGTTTATATTAAATGTCAAATATAATTTGATTCTGCAGGCATCACAATTTGTGATTATCCATGTCTCATTGGCTAGTCAGATACTGTATCTCAAAGAGTGTGCACCATGTACTAATAAATCACTTTTTGTAATAGACAGCAAGGTTCTTTATCTAATGTAAAAAATGGTCATTGTGGTCAAATGTTCCATTCTTCGGAGAAAGAAAAAAAAAAAAGACCTTCTACCTGATTCCACTTAGCAGCAGAAAATAAAAGGCCGAAGTACAATTAGCTTAACGTAACCACCTTTACATTAAATTCACAGAGAAGCAAATCAAACATGAAAAATAACTAAAGAGTGCCCATTGTGGTCACCTTGCTGAGTTGTGTACACTACTGCATGGTGATATTAATAAGAGACTCAAAGTCCTGCACAGATGCAGGATGTATTTTAGGAGTGGTTCATTTTAAGACATGAGACATTTCTTAATGCATGTGTTACACATTAAAAACAATTTACATTTATTCCAATGTTATTGATTCCAGAAGAGCAAGGCTCCTGGGCTTCAATCAATTAACTGAAAAAATTAAATGTTAAACACTATAGCAAAAACCCCAGAATAATTTTAAGAACATCAAAGCATCTTCATCATTAGTCATGAAACTCCTACTCCAAGACATGGAGCGACCACTGATTCCTTATAAATAAGGAAACACTACAGGAGAAAGCCCTGGCTTACAGATAGTAACACTACAGTCTTTGAGGCTGCTAAAAACACACAACAGTCTACATTATGTCTCATTTAAATAGATGGGGTGGCAGAAATAGCAGAAGAAAACATGAGTGGAGCCTTGCCACCAAAAAACAACAAAAAACAAACAAAACACCCACCAGGAAAATCCATGAAAATCAGCCTTACATGCTCAGAAGCACCATGAGATTACTTTGAAACAAATATTTTATTCACTTTGCAAAGCTTCTATTTCATGCTTTTGCAATTTTAAAATAGTCTTTAAAAAGTTTATTCCCACTAACCTTTTATCAACTGCAGCATGTACATAGCTCGCTACACTACTACTGCTATGAGTTCAACCTTACTTCTTGGCACTAAGTTGGACATTATTTCTGCTTTAGCCATATCTCCAGTCCAAAATGCTGATAAGGCCAAGTTCTGCTTTTGAAGCTTACCAGATCAGTTTTCAATGGTGACAGTATATTTGTGTATGTGTCTTTTCTTCAATTTAAGAACCCAAAACATCTCATCACTTTTATGCCAGGTACATTTGAACAGAATGGTTCTAGAAAGGAACCAAAGACAAGACAATTGGGCACAAGAGGTTTATTTTGTTTTTTGGCAAATCTTTCAAGTATCAGGAAGATGTGATATGACTATAGAAAAATCTCTTCACCGAGCATAAGACAATAGATATTTAAGATCCAGTCTGCTCTTTAGGAAATAGAAGAGAATGGGACCAGCTCCTCTTGGCCCTATCTACAGGGGGGATATTTCCTGCCGTTGCTAACATCAGTTCCATCAGTCTCAGCAAAGTTGGAAATCCTAGTGTAGACAGCCTGATGGCAGCTGACACTGCTTTAAGCACCATGCTACTTAACCCGGCTAAGGGGGTGGGGGTGTCTAGCAAACACTGTGCTTAAAATACTGACAGAAGGTATCCACTCCAGGGCTACCTATATGTCCCTAGTGTTGAGAGGGCTTCGGTATTTCCGGAGGGGCACTGTCTCCCAGCCATATGTTTGAGCAAAGATGCCTGGTGAACTCCTCCGGATATGCTCAAGGAGACTGACATCCTGTCAAGGGTCGGGGTTAAATCGTCTGGGTTTGACGACAATCGTTTGCAGTTCCTGTCTCTGCTGATTCATCTTTCCAATTTAGGATGCTGCAATGTGGAACTTCTATCAGCCTATGAAGACTGAATCTGGCTCATTTCAGAGCCAGCCAACAGTAGTCAATCATGTCAAGGAGATGCTTTCCAACAGCCTGATGAACTCCCTCTTAACACCTACGAAGAACTCGAGCCCAGGTTTCTCACATGGCACTACAGAACGCTACTGTTAAACCCTCAATCAGTAAAACAATACTCCTTCAGCTCCTGACTGGTAGGAGAGAAATAAAAAGGAGGTGGGGGGCTAGTTGCTAGCCTGACATAGGCACTGGGAACCCAAATCACAAACAGGAAGTTCAACAGATACCAATTAACTTATTTCTTGATTGAGCAGTAGTTGTTTTTGGTCGTTCCAGGTGATTGTGGGGTGGGGAAATGGTTCAATGGTCAGTGAATGAGGGACTCTCACAATTCACCCAAAAAGGTATTTGCAGTCCAAACAGACAGTAGAACAACATTGAAAAAAACCTCACCTGATGGTAAACATCACCTTTTTTGTAGGCCCGTTAGGCTTGTCTGTGGTCTACTGAGCTGCTTTTTCCTTTAACCTTATTCCAATATCCATCTTCAAATATTAGTCATTTTATCTACTCAGTGACACAAACTGAATTCTAGAACTTGGAGTCAGGTGTTATAATGGAGTCTGACTAGGAGCCTGCTGCCAGTTGGGAACTGCACCATTGACTACCTGTACCGTTGGGCACCAGTGGTGAGGGAATTAGTCCACTTCATCCACTACCATTAAGGAAGTCATGCATATTGCTTCAAAAACTGGTAAAAATTTAAAGGCACCAAATGGCGATTAAAGCTGAGGGTCCGATTACTGCAATCCACATATTATCCCTTTGGAAAGCTTGCTTTGTTCACGGCAAATCAGTTTCAGCAGACAATTTGAAGCTATCACGCCAGCACAGTTATATATAAGCTAATAAGCACTTACTATTGATGGCTTCTGCAGAAGCTGTTTAATTTTTAATCATATTTACTGTTTACAATTTTATCCAATTAGTGTTTGTGTAAGAGAGAGAGAAATGGAGAGATTGGGTTTACTATGGAGTACAATGACTGGATGATGCAGTCCTGGCAAAAATTGATCTGACCCCTTAACAATCCTGGGGAGACTGACATCATCAGATTGCTAGAGACTTTGAAATCTTCCTCTCTAATTAGGGAGGAGCTTGTCACCTTTTCACTTGGAATTCTCATTCAGTCTTCTTATTTTTAAAGAGAAAGCCATCTCCACCTACAGTGTTACGTGCCACCATTATGCTGTCAAAATGAGCCCCACCGCATCGCTGTCCCAGTACAATGCTTTTACCAATAGTTGAGAGATGTGCATTTATTAGTGTCATTATATTATCAACATATTCCTGTTGACATAAAAACTAGCAAATGAAATAAAGAGATGGATCATTTATTTTTAGGCATCAAGTCTTTTTCACAGGGCCTGCCAATACAGTTCTCAATTATAGAGAATGCAAACAACCCAGAAAAAGATAGACCTCATCGCACAGCAGGGTGGTGATGGGAGGAGAAAGAGCAATGGAAAGAAATACAAAAGATCTCAGGGTGCAAGAAATCCATTTATCAAAAACTAAGAAAGCACTACATTGGCACTATTAAACTACCCACCACTTGCTGTAATGTGCAGTGATAAAAAATTCCCTGCAAAAAAGAACCCCTCATAGGTAACATCCTGAGAGCTAGCACCTTAATTATTTTACCTTCACAAAGATTATATAATTCAGTGATGCTAAAAATGTAAGACTTTTTTTCCCTTCCAGAGCACATTATAACACAAAAGTTAAAGTTAAAAAAAAATAAATATGTGAGGTGAGACTTCCTAAAAATGGCCATTGCAGGAGATTTTTTTTTTTTTTTTTAAACAATGTCTGGATGGATTAGATTAATGTAACTCACACCAATGTAGAGGAACAGTTTAAGGGCCACAATCTCTTGCTCTTAAAGTACTAAGCCTCACCAGTTTACAGTCTCTTCCTTTTTCAGTAGCTGAGCCTGTCAAATCCTTGACGACCAAATAGTAACCAAGTAGTTGCAGGAGCATGTTTGTCACTTCTGAAAATGATCAGCTAACAGAATTTTCTACCGAGCATGCTCAGTCCTGCATTTTAAATGTCTGTACTTTGGTATTTAAAACAAGAGTATTCTGGATCAACCAGGCAGTAGAAAGTATAGCTGCAACTCTCATTTTGTGTGTTGCTCCTGGGGCCAGAAACTTGTAGCAAGGAAGGATGAGAGTATGTAATAAAAAGGAGACAGGAAGGTCTACAGTAGGCTCTGCTGTTCCTAAAGATAGAGATGGAACCAGCTCTAAGGGAAGGAGGAAGCCACCCGCCCACAGAAAAGGAAACCCCAAAATAAAATCTTTTGGCAGATGATAAAACCTCAGATAAAACTAACAGACTACAGGGGGGGAAATGGGACTTAAAGAACACTTTTTCTCTTTTAGTAATTATTTTGTGCTATTATTTTCACCCATTTCTTGATGAGCTTTCCTAGCTTCTACAATTCATTGAAGCTATACAACTTCTTTCAGAGAGACCTTTTTTTTTAAGTCTATACCAACCATTTGAAAGGAAAATCATTGTACTGAACTGCCTAACTATAAGTGAGTCCAGTAACCAACCAGCACTCAGAACAATAGCGTAGGCCTGATTCTGACTTCACTTACAGAGTAAAATCAGCAGTAACTCCACTGAAGTCAATGAAATTACAATCAATGTGAAATTGGTATCCTCACTACTCTCAGACTGAAGGGAGCAAACTCTCAGGACTGGGATCTTTATAGTTACAGTTAAAATAAAACAGTTGTATTTAAGAAACACCCACCTAAACACAGTAAATGTTATAACCATATCCAGAGATAATGTGCATAAAATGAGTACCTCTTTGTTTGAGACCAATAGAACATTTAGGACACAGCTAGGTGGGTGTGTCTGTCTGAGACCAAAAGAGCATCTAGTATACAAGTGGGTGTGATTGGTGGGTGAGGGTAAAAAAGAAAAGAAAAGAAAAAGACAATTTATAACACGGGTAGGCAACCTGTGGCACACAAGCTGATTTTCAGTGGCACTCACACAGCCCGGGTCCTGGCCACCGGTCCGGGGGGGCTCTGCATTTTAATTTAATTTTAAATGAAGCTTCTTAAACATTTTAAAAACCTTATTTATTTTACACACAACAATAGTTTAGCTATATATTATAGACTTATAGAAAGAGACCTGCTAAAAATGTTAACATGTATTACTGGCACCTGAAACCTTAAATTAGAGTGAATAAATGAAGACTAGGCACACCACTTCTGAAAGGTTGCCAGTCCCTGATTTATAACATAACTGCATTTTCCCTTTGATATAGTTTCCAGATGAGTGGTGTTTGGCATACTGGAAAACTTCAACACAGAAGCAGCTTGAGGAGGGGAATTCAACAGATGCAACTAGAACTTGTAGCAAAATATGTAATTTTTCTAGGGAATTGTTAAGCCAAATTTTGCACGTTCCCAAGTGTGTACATACACATAAGGAAGAAACAATATAGTAAGGGAAGTAAATATAAGGAATAGGGAAGGGGAAGACAACATATTTTGGGCTTGATTTGGCCACTAATCTCAGAGGACAAATAATTATGTACTCTTGTTATTTTCATATGCAAAATCAGAAGACAGTATGTTGAGACCCCGTGAAAATCAGGCTCTGTCTGTTTAAATCAACTGTTCTAAAGAATATAAACGTTCCTGGGTTTTATCCAAAGCCCACTGAAGTCACTGGGAATCTTTCCATTGACTTAATGGTGCATTATTCTTGATTTACCCCAGTATACGTGCGAACAAAATCAGGACTGAAATCTTCAAAGGTAGATTGACAGGAGTACACAGTTCCCTTAGGTGGCTGCATGTGTGAGTTGACAAGCTTCTTGAGTAGAGTAACTACTATTGCTGTTTTCCCCCAGTGCTTGGAATCGCCACAGAACGCAGCCATGAGTAGAATGGATCTGTGCTTGGCTCAGTTGGAGCCTTCCACAAAGCCTCTATCCAGAGGCAATGTAAAAGGAGCATTTCTAAGAAGCAGAAGGGGACTCTAGCTATGGTGCTCTGAATTTTCTGAATCAGCACTGGCGCAAGAACCCCATCTCCATTATGTCAGCTCCAAACATAGGTGCTGGAACTAGAGCTGAAGGGGTGCTGCCGCACTCCCTGGTTTGAAGTGGTTTCCATTATCTACAGGGTTTACACAGTTTGGTTCAATGGTTCTCAGCACCCCCACTGACACC
Source organism: Malaclemys terrapin pileata (assembly GCF_027887155.1). NCBI lineage: Eukaryota > Metazoa > Chordata > Testudines > Emydidae > Malaclemys > Malaclemys terrapin. The sequence continues at coordinate 25,388,606 of NC_071506.1, read as the reverse complement.
CGTGGCTCCAAACCCTTGGTAATTTGTCCCTCATTTGGATTCTACTCACTCAACCTCTCACAGAGAGGAAGAAAAAATACTGGAGAATGAAATGAATGTAAGAGGTTGCAATTCTGTGTATATATTTTACACTGAAAACACCATGTGGTCAGTGAAAGTCAGGTCATTAGAGTTATATTTAACAAAGGTGCAATAAAACAGATGGCAGAAAAGGGAGCGTGTTGCTAAGATAGATTATCTAAAGAGATGTGAAGAAGTAATTGAGGCTAGAGAAAGACACATTTAGGCAAGTCCTAGTGCCAACTGGTGTGTCAGTGGAGTTTTTAAGGCAGGACTACTACATCCCTTTTCTGCCTTATCTTTTTCCTCTGGAAAATAAATGTGGTTAGTTTAAAGTATTCTTTAAAATTACACCCAGAAATAACAATGTGACAGTGTGGGAGTTAGGCGCTGAGGCCCTTTTAAAATCCCATTAGGCACCTATCTGCATCTTTAGGTGCCTAAATACCTTTAAAAATCTGGCTCATGGTCTCAGTTCCTGTGGACTGCTTCTCGTTGAACCTATGATTCTTTAAATACAGCTGAACTGTCTCGCGCCTTATGGCAGCCACTGGCAAGGAGTGGTTGATTACAGCTTAAAAGTTCCACACTGCCTGGATCAAGTGGGAGAAATGAGCCCACTGCCATTTCCCCATCAGGTAAGAGTAGCCTTGTCAGCCCCTGAATTCACACACTATTGGGAAACCTTCCAAACAAAACTGAATTTCAAGAAATCAATCTCTGGCCCCAATGTTAGTGGCAGCCCTCAGTTATTCATGAGGTAAAAAGGGGGTTTGCTTTCCCTTTCAGGAAGAGGTTGGAAAGACAGAATGTTGAAACATTTAGAGACAAGAGGAGTAAAAGATAAAAGTTCCATTCACCCTCCATTTGTACCACACGCAGGCATATGTTAGAAAAGTTTTTCAAGCCTAGGGAGAGAAAGACAATACAATTCAGTGATTTCTGAAGGATGTTAGAGGGGAGAGAAAGAGGTCTCCCATCAGGAGACCTCATTCAGTACTCCCTAAACAAAAAAGTAAATAATAGCAAGGACCTTCGTTTTTTGTTATGCAAACTCCCTCCCAGGGAAGGTGTCTAGAGTTCTTCTTCCCAAGAGTCCAGCGGACTAAAAAGGAAGAAGGAAGCTCTACAGTATTAATGAAAACTCATCCTGTCACAACAGAATGAGCACAAAACTATGTGTCAATGTACTCTCATTGATATAAAGCTGGGTAACAAATCTCAGTAATGAATGCAAAGGATATTGGAAAGAATCTGGTTTCAAGGCTAATGTATTGGAGTTGCTTCCAATCTACCTCAGGTTGTCAGCAGCTGTAAGCTGATATGATCTGATGGCTCTTTGGTGGCCTAGATGAAATGATTAGGAAGGACTCCATCCAGATCCCAGTGGACCAGTCTCCACAACCTTAACACATAACCATTTGCATTTTTATTGGTAAAGAAGGACTGAGAATTGAATGAGTATCTAATATTTCTAGAGGTGATCACTCCAAAAGAGGACTGGGAAAAGGAAGGTGGCACAGCCACAACTCACATTACATCCTTTCTGTGAACAAATGACTTCTGATAGCCCAAGAGACTAAACAGGTACTTTTCACCAACACTAAATTCCCTTTTACAAAGTACTTGTGTAATTTGAAATACAAAAGTTGGTACCTGCACATATCTAAATGTTATATAACATGAAGCCATAGCTGAACACCAAACAAAAATATAATTATAAAAAATGAACATGATGATGGACACGTTTACATGTGTGATTCACAGCTCTGTTATAGCGGTCTATTATCATTCATTGGCATTAGCGTTTAGATCCCAGTGTAACAGGTGCTTTATAAATAGCATACTTTAGTTAGACAGAACAACTTGGACATTATTCTGTAATTATGTCTAACTGTTTAGAGGTCTCTGTATAATCCTAAACTGTCTAACCTGAAAGTCTACAATCATCCCTTACCCTGGAGGTAATTTCAATATATTAATTTATAGTGGAACAATTTAAATTAAAATCAATTCAAATGGTGACACGAAAAATTCCATGTTATTGTTCTTAAGGGGGATCTAATCTAGTTAAAATGATTAATTTTACTTGGACATATCATAAAAAACACCAGGCTGACCTATGATTATGTCAAATTAAGGGATTACAAAACCCCCAACTCCTTTTTGTGTAAAATGCCCTAGATCTGCATACTGCTAAGCAATAAAAAATCATTTCATAACACTGCTGACTTTCAGCATATAAGTGAGCAAATGAAGGCTGCTCTATCATATGATGCATAAAAGCTAAACGCCATTAGGAATAAACTTTTATTTGAATACAGCAACATTAAATTTTAAAACTACATTATGGAAAGACTTCTACAGAATGTGAAGGAAAAAAGGAAAGAAGCTTTTAAATAAAAATGGTTCTTTTTTAGAGAATTTTGTACAGTAGCTTTACAAAGGCCAATTCCCTCACCCCTGCCGAAACAAAACAAAAACCAAGGGATTTCTGTATCTTTAAGCAATTGTAAACCTTTATTGCACAGGCTTTACAATAGGAACAAAACATCTTTATATCTGATAGCAGCATTTACAGATGATTTGAAGAAATGATATTCAAAAAGATTTTTAAAGTATGTTAAGTAAATTAAGTGAACGTTGTATTTGTTAAAGATGCCAGACTAGCAATGATGGAAATTGAATTCTTCTGCTGACAGTACATACTCTACACAGGAAGTGACAGTACAAGCCTCTCAAAGTCAACCTGCAAGCTTTGCCACAGTTCTAATCTGGAGGGACCACCTCTAGGGCAGGGAGGGTAATTCATTCTCCCTGCCACCAAGGCCAAAACTTTGTGTCTACATTTAGGCACCAAACTCCATAATGAGGTACCTGGGTAAGTGACATGATTTTCAGAAGTGCTGAGTGCTCCCAGCTCTTACTGAAGTCACTAAGAGTTGGGATTGCTCGGCATCTCTGAAAAATCAAGCCATACGTGCCTGGCTTTAAGCACACAAATCTGAAAGCATTTTGTGCTCCCCTGAGGCTGCCAGCAAGGCTGCCAGCAAGGGTGCCAGTTAGTGTTTAGGTGTGTTTTTATTTTTTTTAAATGATGTGAACACTTGTTTATCTTAAACTAGAGTGAGGCTTCCAACTCACTCCACACAGGCTATTAATGGTTATGACTGTTGGTCACTATTGCTATGATAAGGATTTGAACCAGAATCCCAGAAGTTTCAGATAGAAATAGAAAAGCTCTCTAGATATTTCCTAAGGATGAGGAGAATTTCATGACAGGGAATTATGGATTTTATTAGCTTTCCCCCCACCCCTTTTTTAAATTTAGCAGAGCAGCCCAACCCAAATTGGCTACATCTTTGATTTAAAAAAATCCAATCAGAGCACAACATATGTCTCTAGCCTTATCCCACAATATGGGCATGATTCATTTAAACTCCCTGTGAAAAAATGTTGTAACCTGTTACCAAAAGCCCCATGAGCCATGCAGTTCTTTTTACTCAGGTAACTAATATGTTAGTGCCCTGGCACCGATCACCAGGACAGACAAGAAGGGGAAAAGGGCAGGACAATTGTATCAGGGGCCCTGAGCTCAGGGCTCCCCAAACGGCTGTAACATCTGTGTGAATAAAATGAAATGGGAGGGAGTGGGGCTCTATTGTATATGATGGACTGGGGCCCCACATTTCTGTCGATGGGCCTGGTGATCACAATTAGCTATAGTTAAGACTGTCGTACACTCCACTTTCTGATCAATCATAAAGGAAGGGTGGTATGAAGCTGTCTCATGCTTGGTCTCAGCATAAAAGTGAATCTTTTTGGAAAGTTTGAGAAAGTAATTTCTTCCTCTTCAAAGTTACACATGGATGAAAAAAGAAATATATATTTTTCTGCCATAAAAAGTTTAAACTTCCTCAAAGTGCCACAGCTAAATACAAAATCTTTAAACAAGATGTATTTAGCTGTGACATTCTGAGCAAGTTTCCCAGACCTGAAGAAGAGCTCTGTGTAAGCTCGAAAACTTGTCTCTCTCACTAACAGAAATTGGTCCAATAAAAAATATCTCACTCACCTTGTGTCTCTAATCTCCTGGGACCAACATGGCTGCAACAACACTGCATATAAAAAGTTTAAGACCGTTTTGGGCAGATACAACTCTGGAGGGTCAAACTTTCCAGATGGCTAGTCCACAGATAGGAATTTGGAAAACAAAATAAAAAGATGATGAAAATCAGTTTTGTATATGCACGCTACTAAGTTTCCACTACATTTAGCACTTCCACCACTGATGGAATCCTATAATAAATGTGAATACAGAATATGAATAATGTTAATTGTACAGGTATGGTTTTTCAGCACTCTTTCACCACTGCAGAATTCCACAATTGCATACGTCTGACTCTACATATATTTTAAATATTAGAAGACTGGATGGCATAACTATGGGAAACACAACAAATTAATTCAACAATTTACCAGAGATTGGACAAATCTGTTGCATTGCAAAGTACATGCTTCTCCCAGCTTAAGTTAGAAATCTGAAAAGTGGATGCTCTAAGTCATCCATAATTGAATGGTTCAGTTGGAAAACTTTAATTTTTATCCTCACTGGTGCACGTTGTATATATAATATGCACATGTGTGTGCACACGTAGGCAGTGGAGTGATCTGGGAAAACAGTGATTCTCTGTGAAATCAGGTCATAAATGGCCTGAAGTTTCAGAAGCTTTGGAAGAATGATCAATGCTTCCGGCTCCCTGCCCTAGCTCATCTAAGAGTGCCTCATATGGTCTCAACCAGGGAGTGGAGAGGGTATAATGTAGACTGCAGTTTTGTACTCTGATGTATAATTATAAAGTGACATCACAGACAAAGAAGATGGCTGTACAGAATGAATTGTTAGGCTCCTGCTGTGGTGCAGGAAAAGGACAATGGATAGGGATACGTAGTGGAAGGGTCATATAGGGATACAGAAATGTGGTGAAAAACATCTATATGAAGAAGACGGTAAAAGCCCTGGTACTAATATACAGGCAGGCTTAGGGCTCGTCTACACAGCATGTTAGTCCATGCCAGAGGGGTGAAAATTTCCAGTGAGTGTTAGTGTGTCACATGCTAACTGGGCCCATTTGGCCCCTGCTGGCATACACTAAAAATTCCCTAGTGCGTGTTAATGCAGTCCTGCTTCAAACCAGCCTGATGGTAACACGCACTACAAAACTTTTAGTGCGTGCCATCTGGGTCCGCATGGACCAACTGGTGCCCAACAAACTAGTGCAACATACTAGTGCGCAATAGACTTTACACCCCCTGTGGTATGGACTATTGCACCATGTAGACAAGCCTAATATCCTGAGTCAGCACCTAAAAATAAAAACCACTATGGAATACACTTCTGATCCTGTGGCACGGGCCGTAGCCATTCCATTCCTCAGGATCCATTCTATGAGGTCTCTCAGAGATTGCTGACAACAAAGAGGCTTAGGGAAAAGGAAATCTCTAGGGAATTAGGTTTGTGTCAGCTTCTCTGAAACATCAAGGTTTTTTTTGTTTTGGAGAGATGCCATGCATGCAGCATACGCAGGAAACATTTGCATAGTTATTTTGCTATAAGGAATAGAAACAAGGCCCTTCCTGATTGTGGTAGAAACTGTTTGTTTCGGGTGGTGGAAAAGAATAAAGGTCAGGACAGGATAATGATAACAAAAGAGGGAGACACACAGTCACTGAGTAAAAAGGATCGTCACGCAATTCAAATAATGCAATGCCAGGGACAACGAAACACAGACATGAAAACAAGATTCCACAAGTGTTATGTGCTTCCTTTTTACGGGCCACAATCCAGAAAGGCTAGTAAATCCCCTACCCAAAGTTGTGACAATAGCAACATCTGCTGTACCCTTAGAGGAAGAAAAACAAGTATCTCAGGTGAAAGGAATCTAGGATTCCCCAGGTGCCAAAATCTGGTGCCCAGACTCCTGCTGGGGAAGAAAATAATAGACTGGCCTTTTGGAGAAATAATATGAGAGACCTTTCAAGTGTAACACTAGGACTAGCTTCAGTGACTTGCCTTCTGGTCATGGATGACAGTGTAATGCTCCCATCTCTGGCAGTACAAGTTGATCAGAGCAGTCAAGGAACTAATTGTCCTACACCTACATTGTCTACATGGCAGAGAGAAAAAGAAAGATAGATTTGAATGAACTGCCACATATACAGTCTCCCCCTTTTCATACAAGATGTTCTTCCTCATCTATCTCCCCTTATTCTCAGACTCCTTTTGTAGGATTTTCTCCCCTGCAAGTTCCTTTCCAAGTAAGAAGAGAACATAAGCACTGTGGATGCAATGGTGTGGGCTAAATCAATTGACTTTCTCCGTTGTCCTCTAACCTTTTGATGGTAAGACATGGCCTGCTTTTGTTACACTTTGAATCTTCCATGATAGTGATACCCTAGGGTGAGCAGCTCCAAGCATGCTATGCACGCCAAGGCATCACAAGTAGGGAAGCCTTCATGTGCGTAATTCAGAAAGGGACAACAGTGAGTCTAGTAGCAATGCCTCCTGCTTCTGGGAAAAGGGGATAAAGACTGTGGAACTTCCCACAGTAGAGTGATGCAAGTAAATTGGGGAGTAAGAGGGAGAAGAGGTTCTAAATTCATGCAAGTGCCTAAACTACGCTGGAGGTTCATAGGAAGAGGAGGAGAAAGGAAAGGAAGCTGAGTGGGGTTTCATCAAAGAGGATACTGGTAATTGTGAATCAGTGTTCAGAGTCTCCACATCCTAGGACGCTTTCCCCACCAAAAGGAAGGTGGTAGGCGAAAGTAGTAAAGGAGCTCCTCAAATATTCTGGCATCCAAACGAAAATAAACAGCTGAACCTTTTGAGGTTTCATCGTTGCTCCCTTTACCCTGCTATCCAAAAGCTCACAATTGCAAAGCTCTTAAAACAGGGATTTTTGTCTAACACAGAAGGAAAAATTCTGGTTATAGGGTTTCTCAAAAGCCATTTTGGGACCATAAACCCATCTGTGACGGGTTCAGTCACAGAGACCCCCTTAGGAACTGCCACCTGATGTGCTGGGACTACCTCTGAGCCCGTTTTCCTTAGCAGCTTGGGACTTCAGTATCTTGCCTTGTTGAGCCAGACACACTAGCCTGCTACAAACACAGGCCCAGGTTTGAACCATGTCCCCCAAAAGCTGCAGGCTTAAATGAAAACAGCTTAAGAAGTGCTCCTGTCTCCAACACCCAGATACCCAGGTCCCAATGGGGTCCAAACCCCAAAGAAATCAGTTTTAGTCTGCATAAAGCTTATATAGGATAAACTCATAAATTGTCCACCCTCTATAACACTGATAGAGAGATATGCTCAGCTGTTTGCTCCCCCAGGTATTAATTACTTGCTCTGGGTTAATTAATAAGTAAAAAGTGATTTTATTAAATATAAAAAGTAGGATTTAAGTGGTTCCAAGTAATAACAAACAGAACAAAGTAAGTTACCAAGCAAAATAAAACAAAAACACGCAAGTCTAAGCCTAATACAGTAGGAAACTAAATGCAGGTAAATCTCACCCTCAGAGATGTTCCAATAAACTTCTTTGACAGATTAGACTCCTTCCTAGTCTGGGTCCAGCAATCATTCACACCCCCGTAGTTACTGTCCTTTGTTCCAGTTTCTTTCAGGCATCTCTTTAGGGTGGAGAGGCTATCTTTTGAGCCAGCTGAAGACAAAATGCGGGGTTTCCAGGGCCTTATATAGTCTCTCTCTTGTGCAACATCACACCCACAAGATGGGGTCTCTAGCCACCTGGGCAAGTCACATGTCTATGAATGATTCAGCTTTTTGCAGGCCGATGCCATTGTTTACATGTTAGTTTGAACGTTCCCAGGAAAGCTCAGCTGTGGATTGGTGTCTCCGATAGTCCATGGTTAGTTAAGTACTCCCAATTACTTGAATAACCCCTTCACACTATGTTGACCAAATCTGCCTTCTGTGCTTCCTACAGCAAACACTTTAAATACAAGCATAGAGCCAACGCTCATAACTTCAGATATAAAAATGATACATGCATACAAATAGGATGAATATATTCAGTAGATCAAAACCTTTGCAAAGATATGTTACACGGCATATCTAGCATAAAACATATTCCAGTTATATCATATTTACACTCATAAGCATATTTCTATAAAGCATTATGCAACGTCATACCATCATCGGGCAGCAGTTTTCCTACATCCCCCAAAAAGATAAGATGGACCTTTAGGATCACTTAAATTAATCTAAAGCAGACGCATTACTAGGATTCCTCAGTAGATTTGGAACTGGACTACTCCTTAGCAAGGGCGGGGGATAATGTTTATTTGTGAGTTATTTACCCTGGTTAACAATGTGCACATACCCTCTTTAGAAGTTGAGCACCAGCACAGGATGAAGGTATAATGATGGTACACTGATGGTATAATGCCAACAAGCATCAACAGTAGCAATCCATTATAATGAGGCATATGGCCTTAATCTAATGTATTTTGTTACCAGGGGAAATCTTCCTGAAGAATTAGCATCAATTTCTGTGATCGGCTGGTTAACTTCAAGTAGCACTTAGCCCAGTTTGAAACTCTCAGAGCAACTTATAAATGGGCACAATGTCACCTTAAAAATATGCAGAGTGCAGGTATGACACACAACCTAAATCCAAGCACCATTAGCAGATCCCTGTCTAAAAACATTTTGTTCAAAATCACAGCATTCCACGTATGTCTGATATGCCAATGCTAATGGGACATCTTCTCTCTATGCTAGCTATGAGCTGGACTGGCATTGAAAATCCAAAATTAGCTTCACACCATCACTGTGTAGTTATGTAAAACATGGGTTTTTGGCTCTTATGAATCAGGATTAGGGAAGAAACAATATAATAATGATGATTCCAGTCCTGAGCACTCTCCCCATGAGACATCTGCAGATATTTTGCCAAATTAGTTCCATGACCTCGCTGGGTTTCTTGCAGAAAAGCTCAGTCAGATGAGGAAGCCCTTCTACCCCAGTGGAGGTCGGGATAACATTTCTGCTGATAATAGGCCCAATCAGGCAGCCCATACTCACAAGAACAGTCCCACTGAAATTCAAGATACAGCCTTCAATTACACAATCACATAATACTACTGCTGTCAGATCCCCAGCACAGCCCGAACAGCGTGCATTGAATGACGGAATGTGAAATGGGTTTGTAAGTAAGTTACTACAACAGAAGTATGGAGGAAGGCCGTACACAGTGCAATTGCTATCTGTCAAGCAACATTTACATATGAACTTTCTGTATGGAAGGCAGATGAAACAAACACTTCTTAAAATAAATTACACTGTATATAAATATTATGTCATGCATCTTTTTAATCTTCGCTGTTCTTTGACTGGATCCTAACCTCAATCAGGATCTGATCGAAAGTCCACTAAAGTCAATGGGAGTGTTTCACTGATTTCACTGAACCATTTTGAATTAGGATCAGACTACTTAAAGGCCAGCCTACGCATTGAATGACTCAGACAGGGGTTTGTTAACTATATGCCCTGCTTCCTTCCTTTAAGTAGCATCGAAATTGTGGCATGACGGTAACCTTTTCCTCTCACACCAATTACCTGGAATAACTTCAAACTTTAGAGGCCACCACAGGATAACCATGGTCACCTTCTGACCTGAGGTGGAATCCCTAAAAGGCAGGTGTCCAAGCGTAGATGCAGTATTCATCAGGATGAAGATGTGCCCTGAATTCCTTAACAGCTTACAAACAAGAATCTCTGGTAGACAGAGTACTAAGAGGACATTACTTTAATAAGGGGTTGTGGTTATGAAGGTATGTACTGCTGTTGCTAAGCTATGCAGGATAAATTTAGACACAGCCTGAGAAAACTGGGCAGCTGGGGAAGGGAGAGCGAACCAATTTCGCTGAATATCCAACAGACACATGGCGCTCTTCTAGGTTGAGAATAAGGGGGCATCCAGCGGGATACATTGTCTACATAAGCCCCCAAGGCAGAGACCAGATTACACAGATGTCTGCTCAAGACAAGAGACTTGCATCTATCTATCAGCAGCAGATTCATGATACTCTGTCCTGTGTTTATATGTGATTTTACCAAAGGCCACATATGTATCCTCAACACATGGGCAAAAGGCTAAAATCCTGGAGGATGCCACATGAAATGTCATCATTACTGATTGACCCTGGATGACTGATACCACCAGTTGACTTGTCAAGCTCCCAGTGGAGCCACTGAAGAGCAGTCACCGACAAGTCTGCAACACCCATTAGTCACTATGGGTATGGCTAAACTTTAAGCTGGGAGTGCGATTCCCAGCTTGAGGAGACATACCTGCACAAACTCTCATCCAGCTAGCATGCTGAAAACAAGAGTAGCCACGGCAGTGCGAGCAACAGGATTGGCTAGTTGGCTCAGTATGTGCCTGGGGTCTTGGACGGGCATGTACTTGGGGAAGCTAGCCTGCCCCTGCCCCTCATACTGCCACGGCTACACTCTTTCAGTGCACTAGCTGGATGAGAGCTACCACAAGTATGTCTCCTCAAGCTGGGAATTACAGCCCCGGCTTGAAGTGTAGATATACTCTAAAGCAATGCCCCGTGGCCAATCAAGAGTTACTGAGAGGTCAGCAGGACTATAATAGCTAACTGACTCAAAATTTAAAGCCAATGGATCATTAATGGTCCTTACAAGCATAGTCTCACCTTCCATCAATGGGCCTAAACACATGGGGGAAACTTCCAGTGTGTCTGGTACTGAGCTACAACTGGAACTTAAAATCCACCAATCTCTCAAATCACATTCCCTTTAATGGGACAGGTTGAGACAGGGTGGAAATTAGCAAGCAATGGTTGGAAAAGATGACTTTTTGAGGAAGAGGTGGACCTCTAAGCATTGGAGGATCTTGGGCACCATCTCCTTACTAAGGCATTTTGAAGACCAGTTATTGTTCATATCACAGCTACACACACTAGCTTTAAGCAGCCCGGACAGGATAAGGTGCAGGGCTGGCTCTAGGTTTTTTGCTGCCCCAAGCGCCCCCACCCCAGTCCTGGGCTCCCCCCACACCTCCCTGCTGCCCCAGCCCTGGGCTCTCCCCCCCACCCGCACCCCCTGCCACTCCAGCGCTGGGCTCTCCCCCTGACCTCACTCCACCCATTCCCCCCTCGCCTCCAGCCGGTCTGGCGCTGGCAGGGTCGGGGTAAGCAGCGGGGCTCCCGAGCCGCGCCTCAGCTCAGGGTCCCTCCAGCCAGGGCTTCCGCCTCCAGGACCGGCTGGGACCCAGGAGGGCAGAGCTGGGGGACCGCCCCGGCAGGGGGCTGAGGAGCCGGGGCAGGGCAGCCCCAGAGGAAACAGAGTCCCGGAGAGCGGGACACGGGCCCCGCACGACAATGCCCCGGGCACCAGTCCCCACTGTGGCCCCGCTGCTGCTGCTGGCCACCCTGCCGCAGTCCCTGGGTGGCTTGGGCCGCTTCGCCCAGCACCGGCTGCGTCGCTAGGGAGCGGCCGCCCTGCGGCACCTGCAGGCAGCTCCGTGCGCCCGAGTGTCCCGCGCTCGGAGCCCGCCAGGCCATAGGTGCGGGCTCTGCTCCCCGACACGACCCGCAGCGGCCCCAGGGCGCCCCCCGTGCAGGACACACTGCTGCTGCCAGGGCCGGCTCTAGCCTTTTGCCGCCCAAAGCAAAAAAAAAAAAAAAGAGGCTGGCTGGAATGCCGCCCCTGAAAACGTGCTGCCCCAAGCACCTGTTTGGTTTGCTGGTGCCTGGAGCTGGCCCTGGTTAAGGTGATATTTGCAAGTGGTAGAGTAACAGGATAGTCTGTTCCTTAAGGGCAGTATTGCCTACTGCCCAGTCCTCCCTGTCACACAGCATGGTCCTTTAAGAGGTGAGGAAATATGGAGACAGAGGAAAGGGGCCCTGGAAAGAAGCAACCAGGACCGGCTCCAGGCACCAGCTGAGCAAGTTGGTGCTCGGGGCGGCAGATTGTTCTAGGCGGCATTCTGCCCAATCCTAGGGCGGCACGGCCGCTTTTTTTTTTTTTTTTTTGTTCCGCTCCGGCCGTCCTGTAGGGGGCGGCGGCGCGGAGAACGAGAGCGCCCTGCAGGGCAGTCCTCTTCCTTCCCTCCCCGCCGACTGGAGCGGAGCCCTCGCGGCAGGTGGCGCGGCGGGAGGGGCCGTGTGGCAGTGCCCCTGCTGTAGCCCTGGCCACCCCCTTCTCTCTCTCTCCCGCCTGCTCCCTCCCTCTCCCTCCCCCCCCAGCCGGTCCCCCTGCACCTGCGCTCCGGCCACGCCGCAGGTTTTTTTCTTTTGCTTTGCCGTTCTGACCACCCCGTTTTTTTTTGCTTGGAGTGGCCAAAAAGCCAGAGCCGGCCCTGGAAGCAACATTTAGAAGAAATCCTTTTGCTATGTCTTTAAGGGTCTGGGACCTGGAGCCTTACAGAGAAGATGGGGCAAGGCTCTGTTCTCGCCCAGCCAATAAAGAATGAACTGGAAGAAGGGGCCAACATAAATTCTGCTTCTTCCTTCATAGCAGGGCAGATGCCTGTCAAAAGGCTCCTGCAGGCCCCTGAATTAACAAGAAGAGGACAGCCCAGGGGAAGTTCTGCCTGCTGAACTCTCTCAGGCTGAGAGTGGAAGGACTGATCGGTAAATGGGCCAGAAGGAGGAGAAGCTGCCTGAGGCTCTACAGCTGGCCTAAAGCACGACACCAGCTCCAAGGGGAAGAGCTCGGAGGCTCCTGACTTAAGAGGAGGAATTGCCCAAAGTACAGACCAGCTCTAGGTGTAGGGCTGGGACCTCTGGAACAGGAGAGGAAACTAACCAGGACACTTACATGGACCCAGGGTGAGCAGCGAAATAAATGAGTTACCCTCTGTAGAATAAGTGAATAAACAAGATGTTGCAGAGAGGGGTTGAACTAATCTGATCCGGGGTAATCGTCTGGGGTGCCAAGTGCAGTGCACCTGCAGTGCCCCAACATGTCCGGGGGTGGCAGTGCTGGAGAGGCATGCATATGACAGGAAAAACCTTACAACTATGACCCATCGGCATTAGAAACCACATCAAAACCAGCCGGAGGAACAGTTCATTTGGAGCCAGATACTCTTCCTGTCGAAGGGCAGTTACTGCACTAACCAATGAGTTTATTCCTAGTACAGTAAGCACAGTTTAGTCCGCTACATAATGCTGCATATGGAATACATAGTGCTCCTCAGTGCACACAGTATATTTTAACAATATTTCTTTTCATATGCATTGACACAAAATGGGCATTAAACCAAAACATCATGGAAATTATCTGGCTGGATTATCAAACCTCATTTTACAAGGATGGATAACTACAGATCTATATTAAAAGATGCCGAACCATTACTTTACATTGGGAGTACAATGTCTGCTCTGTTCCATATTATTGCAGCAGCTACAAATGCCTCAATAGAGCTAATAATGCAAGCCATTATGAAATGTTTTAGCCTTATTTGGAAAAGATGTACAGGCTTTTGTTGCTGTTGTTGTTAAATGACCTCCCCCCAGATACACATATATACACACAAGATCATCAGACTGAATCTGATTCTGCTTTGACTTCCACTGGTATAAATTAGGAATGATTCTAGTAAAATCAATGGAGTTACCTCAATGAGAAAGTAGAATCAAGATCTTTACATTTTTCAGATGCCTACCAGGTAATTCTCATTGACAGCTCTTACCATAAGAGATTACTCTTTTATCTAATGGTGAGAGTAAACAATTAATGCAAATGTTCATGTCTGCAAAGACAGATGGTTTTATATTAATTCTCTCTTTATATAGTCAAGTTATTTTTGTCTTAGTAAGTAGGCATTTAAGTGAGAATGCCATCAAGCTGTAGATCAAAACTACTCTCCTCATGCCAACAGTCAGCTTAACATACCTTTTTTATTTATGCATTGTTTTACCTTTTGTTCTCTTTCCCCACTAGGAAAGTATTTAGAGTCGATAAGATCTTCATGCATCATTTCTTACTGAGGACTGTCAAATCACCTTTTATGTCTTTGTTTGAACTTTACCTTCACTACCTTTTTATAGGCCCCCACTGAAATTCTTTCCTACCTTGTGTAAGTAATTGTAGATTTCGGACTTCTTCTCTCACTTTCAGCTGAAGCACCTGCTGCAAAATGTGCTGTCGTAGGCTCTCCTGGGCAATCCCCATTCGTTCAAGCTTCTTGTCAGTAAGCCTCAGCAATGCACGGCCTGGATCCAAAAGTAAAAAGAAGAAAATCATCCAAGGATTTCCATTGATGTAATAACTTCATTCTAGCAAATAAACCTCATTCTGCTGCATTAAAATCCTCAGCGGTGAAACAATCTGATTCATAATGGGGTAGATCTAAAATGCAAAAGGGATACCTGACTTGGTGAGTTAATTACTTTCCACTCCAGAGATCCATGTTCAGAATCTTAGCTTTACATCATCAGTGAAAATTTGTTTGGCAAGTTCTACTTGTGTTAGGCATGTTGAGGTATCATAGTTTGTAGCAGGCTCAGACTGGCCTATAGGATGACAACAAAATTTCCCTGGATATTTCTGAACAGCCTCACCATCCTCTGCCCTCCCAAGATCCCTTTGAACAGCAACAGACTGAGTACAGATGCAACTGAATTAAGGATCTGAATCTTGGGCTGGCAGCATGCCTGAGATAGCCCATAATGCAGAGCATGCTAAATTCACACACATAAGACTGTTAGCTCTTCCAGACAGGGACTGAATCGTCTTGTGTTATTACAGTGCCTAGCACAATGGGACTCTGATCTGGGCTTTTGGACTCCACTGTAATATAAATGCTAAATTAAGAGACAGCAAATAGCAGGATCAGGATGACAGAACATGGTGATAGGACAAGCACTAAGGCAACCCGTGTCCACCAGAGAATCACAGCATGAAGCAACTGCTTGAAGCAGTGCTTCCAAACCCTTTATTTTAGGGGAGGTAAAGCTTTCCTGATTCTTTAGCCCCTAAAGTATTGGTGCTGGTGGTTAGGCCCAGCCACAAGCCCACAACCTGCTGAAGCCTATCTTCTCTCCTTTCCAAAGGGGCCCTTGCCTCGCCTGTCCAATGCTAGTCTGTAAGCACCAAGTCACACTGGGGCTGGACTGATTTACGTTGGCTGAAAATCTGGCATATGATGTTTGTTCAAAGCAAACTCAGCCCTTTGCCTCTCTCTACATTCAGGTTCATTTACTTCCTAGTTTGACTGAATTGTGGGTCTTTTAACCATTAAATCTGCATCTTTGAGTTCCACTCGTCATATCAATATCATTATCAGCATCATCGACAAAGGAATATATATATCTTTCTCAGGTAGAGAATGACAATAATTCATGTACTTTGTCCCAGTTTTGTGGTGGCACTCCTTAGCACTAAGGCTGATAACCCCTTGTGCAGTAAACCTTTCTGTGAAATCATAAACCAGAGGAATTCTATTGGTTAATGTAATACCAAAATATGGAAATTAGTGTCTTATAGATCAATGCCAGCCATCAAATTCCCTCAGCGAAAGAGACAGTAATAATGACTTCAATTGTTATAGCACATTATCACACCAAGACATCTCAAAGCAATTTATAAAGGATGTACAACAGTCTAAGAATGCAGTCTGCAATGCCAATCTAGCAGTTGAAAGTAAGCAAAAATTAAAGTCCTCAGTGAAAATAGTGCCAGCATCCCTGTCATCTTTGGGCAGAGAGTTGCATCTGAAGAAGTGAGGTTTTTACCCACCAAAGCTTATGCCCAAATAAATCTGTTAGTCTTTAAGGTGCCACCAGACTCCTTGTTGTTGTTGTTACAGTATGTAATAATGTGTCAGCACAGAAGGAGGCCATGTGGCTCCTCCAGCTCTGTCCACCTACCTGGCCAACAGTTATAGCTTTTAATATCTTTCTTCTAGACATTTATTTATTTCTCATTTGAGTACGTTTTCTACCTCAGCCAACAGTGTACTTGGACCTTTACTAGGAACAAAACAAAGGGAATGATCTCTGCCCTAAGGAGCTTACATCCTTCACAAAGATCAGACCTAGAGACCAGATGGTAGAATTAATTTAGACCACCCTCGTTTTAGTTTATTTTCTATTTCAGTAATGGATTAGTGACAGCATTTTTTCCTAAAATGATTTACAAGAATGAGCCAGATGAGGAGCTGTTGTTTGCTGGTGGGCCTGTGGCAAAGGAGTGCAGTTGTCGCAGCACTGAAGCAAAGGAACATCACAAGCCAGAGGAGGCAGAGGTGGGAAACCAGGAGTGAAGCTGGATTTTGCAACCAGGGAGAGGAGGAGCTGATTCCCACTTTGGGTGACAGTATGTTGTTAAAAACTTCTTTTTATTGTGGTGGTAATTTACAGTTATTCTTTTCCTAAGCAAGTATTTGATGCTACTTTGTATTATTAGTCTATTATTTATATTATTGTTCCTGCCAAATTTTCTGGGTTTTTACCTTTATAAAGTTTGAAATATAAGGTTCTCTCTGCCTCTCCTCACTGTAGGCATCATCTAGGCAAGGCCTAGTTGCAGACTAGGGTTTAAAGAGGTATTTGAGCAGAGAGCGAGAGAATGCATTTGGCAAAGGGAGATTATTCTAGGTGTAAATACAGGGCAGCGTGGAAGACGACCTGAATTAAAAAAAGGAAATAAAGAGAGAAATAAGGAGTGATTTATCAGCTGAGTGGAGAGAATTAAGAAGGAAGCGGTAAGAAACGAGAGCAGACATGTAGGCAGGGCACATTTGTGTAAGGCCTTCATAAAGACTATGAAAAGCTCAGATTTTTATGAATACAGTAAGACGAAGCCAGTGGAAGGGAGTGACATGATTTGAACTCTGGGCAGGGAAGATTATTTTATCTCCTGCATTCAATACACAATGCACGTATGTAGATCAACACGTATTGAGGGGACACAGCAGCTACCTCATAAGAAGGAACAGACCTACGTAGGCTGTTTGGATATACTCAGCTGCAATTCCTTGTACAATCCTGCAGTCCTAATACAGGCAGAATTCCCACGGACTGAGATGAGTGCACGATCTACTGCCTCCAGCTCAATAACTCTGTGGCGCGGGATACACGAAGATGCCTAAATTATCCAGGTGACAAATTAGTTTAAATTCACAAACTGTACCACATAATTTGAAAAGTGATTGTTGACATGATATGATGAATATTCCTGCTTAATTGATAGTAATGTGCTTCCCTAGTTTTTGTGCAGAGCAAATGTTACACAAACTGTGCCCAGACTTACCTCATTAGTTTCAGAAACATGTTTGCAAATCTGGTTCTACTTAAAGAATCCAATCATAGCCTTTCACTCTGCCCGTGTGGGCTAGCGTTAGCTCCTTCCCAACTCCGCACACAAGAACAAGCCTCTTGTGCCAGCATGGATTAGTTGGAGGTGGCTCACATCATAGAGCAGCCATTGGGCTCCATGAGCTTTCATTTAAGGTTAGTTCCTAGTTTCCCTTGCCAAGATAGCCTTAAAAACAGCCCTTTAACCTGATGTAAAGACTTTTAAACAAATTGTAAGGAACAAGCCTCCGACTCCACTTCTGCAGCAGGAGGCTGAGAAAGGAGAATTAAAAAAAATGCAAAGCGAGTCGGTTAACTTAGGGGCACAATCAAAAGAACCATTTTATTAATCCTTCGCCCCAGTTCTTAGGTCCTGCCCTGGACTCAGTGGTATGATCACAGTGGACAGGAATTGGTCACCTGTGGGGAAAGGAGGAGGAAATTGCTTCATTGGCCTACCCCAAGCACTAACGCTGGCTCTACTTGATGATAGCTTCAGCACTGTCTGAGGCTGGGACTGAACTGCTACTGCTTGTGCAGGCAGCTAGCAAGCTGCAAGTTTCACTTGCTTTAATATTGACCATGGCAACTGCTAAAAAAAAGTGGTGAGCCTCCAATCCATCCCCCTGCCCATGAGCTATGGAATATCACCAGTGAATCAGTGGAGACCTGCTCCACCAAACCACCCCAATGCCCTGTAGATAATCAAGCTACCATCACTCCTTCCAGCAGAAGCTGTAAGATACCACCTGTCGCTACCTACTGATGTGAGGAGCAGCTTCCAGATAGGAAGCCACCTAAAGGAGATTCCAGGAAGTGCTGGGGATAGGAAAGCAAAGGGTACAAATGGATCAGTGGTTGAAGTAGATGGATCAATGAACTTGGGGGGGGGAAGGGCAAAGAAGGGGAATAGAGTAAAGAATTAATACATTTGGGGGATGAGACTACTACACCCACGGAATGTTCCATGTATTTGTTTGAGAGAAAATTCTTTTAACAGAGCTGTACACGAAGATGCTTCTACTGTCCCCATCATAGTAACCCTGCAAGGAGTTGTATAAGGTGGTTACTGATGGGGTCATCAGGACAGGTGTGGCTCATTAGACTCCACCTTGAATATAAGCAAGTGGGAGTAGCTCTTTGGAGAAAAGTGTAGGCCTGGAGGATCAGGCAAGCTTGAGGAGAAGGCATGGCTTGTATATCATGTTATTCAAAAACGAACATAGCATATAAAATCTTATCAAGGAGGGGATGACGTTTTGACTCTTAACAGTATGTGCTTTGTTGGACTTGGATGAGGGTTCAAGCACCTTGTTAAAGTTTTCACAGCATTACACTGAGTTCTACTTGCTGGTTAACTTGCAATTATAATCAATAAATTAGCATGTAAAGGTGGAAATTTGCTTACTTAATCTGGATCCTGTGTCTTCAAGTCATGTCTACTTCATGTCCTGACAAGACTAAGTTTTAGGTTTTGTTAGTGTCTGTTACAGCTGTCCCCCTGTTGGATTCCTTTTTTCCCCTTCCTTTTTGTTTGTAGTGAGTGGCTGCCCACCCCCCCACGGCCATGGAACTGACCAAAGTCACAGCCTGGCCCTGCTCATGGAAATGGCTTGTGCAGACTGACTGGAGCCATTGCTCTGCTCAGGGAGGTGGGGGCTTTTTCGCTCCTTTGTCTAGCTTCTTTGTTCAGGACCCGGCTCGGTGTAGGGTGCTCTGCCCAGGTATGCAAGACCTAAAGTGGCCGCATAGCTAAGCATATGAGTCATACCTGTGACTCAGAACTTGCCCAGACATGTCCTGTGCCTACTTGCAGTTCTCCCTGCCTTCTCTCCTCCCCTGGATTAAGGGGAACCAATCAAAGTTACTGGCAGGAAACTGCCTGAATTTGCCCTTAAAACCAGACATTTTCTGATCAGACCCCCGGAGAAGGTCCTTGCTTTGCCACCTGGTCTGAGGTTTTGGGGGGGCCCTCTCCCCGCTCTCGTTTGTTTTTGAGCATACCCCCGTTTTTAAACTCCCCTTCCACGAACAACGAATTTGTGCCTGGAGATCTCCTGATTATTGTAAGCGAATCGAGCCCTCTCTGCATCCTCTGATGCTGAAACTGCTGTTCCTGCTGCTGCTTTGGGGATTGGTAAGGAAAAACCTCTTGCACACTCCCCTTGTTCTAGCTGCTGGCTTTCTTTCCCCCAGCAGGCAGACCCAAGCTAACTCCTTGGTCTGTATCTGTAATCTGCTTCTAGCTCCGCAGCGCCTTTGCTGCTAGAAATAAGCCTGCTTGCAGCCATCACTAGGTAGCCCCCCCCCTCCCCCCGGAGCTGTATCCTGGGCACACACCACTCTGCCCTCTGGAACTACCCCTAGTTAAGGTGCACCCATTAGGTTAGGTTTAGCCTTTAGTCTAGATAAACTGTAATTTCATTTTGCATAGTTGTGGTTAAATTAGGTTTAGAAAATTGCTTGCATTGTACTCTGTAAGTTAGGCTTAAAGAATTGTTGCATTGTGTTTTGTTACTTGCTAATTTGTGTAGTCTTGGTTAAGTTAAATCATAGATCAGATTTTGCTGTGTTCTGTATAATTGTCTCTCTGCTGTTTAAACTTGCAGCCTGTCTGCTCTCTGTCTGTCTCTCTCTCTCTCTTAATCCCTTCCCCCACGTGCTCACCCTGCTCCTACTGCTGCCAAACCTCAATTGTATTCCTGAAGTCTAGCATAAAACCCCATTGGTTACCCTTTTTCTCTCTAACACCCCTCACATTTTACATTTACACCATTGTGACACATTTTTACCTAAATTTGTTGGTTATTTAACACATTTTACCCATAACTGTTAGTTGGTTATATGTTGCTGTCCTTTACATAGAAATTGTTAGCTACCTGTTAACACTGAAGTATAAATGTAATTGGTTACCAACTGTAGTGTACCCCACTATTGAAACCCCCTATCCTACTTACTAAAAGGAACCCCTCCCCAATTGTCTACCTTAACAAACCCCATACCACTCACTATTGAATTTTCCCTGTTTTTGCACTTTCTTAATAAAGTTTATTTTGCACCCCACCAGTGCAGTAGTTGTCCCCCAAGATCCCCTACCTGCTGGCAGGGTCAGTTAGTATTGCCGATATGGCTATGGAAGAATGACCTCGTTTCTCCAAAATCCTTTTCTTAAAAATCACAATTTTTCTATTAGGCCTTCCAACAACACCTCTGGCACCCAAAGAGAATATGAACATGAATTAAAAGAAAACTAAGTAATAGAGCAAATTGATTTTTTAATTTTTGCCAAAGTTTTTCAAAATTAAAAACCCAGAAAGAAAATGAAAATTTTGTGAATTTGTTTTCCTAGGTTTTTGACCAGCTCTACTAAGTAATCAACAATAAACCTGTCAAATTTATTAACACAAATGACCTTTTCTCTCTTGTGTTAGTGTTGTCTTTCTCACAATCCTCATGTGTTCCAGATATAATGATCTGTCATTTTTCTCTATTCTTGTTCTTATTTAGGGTCTAATCCTGCAAGGTTTAGCATGTCCTTGACTCTCATTCAGTCTATAGGAATCCAGGATGCTAAATACACCTTTACCCCAATATAATGCGACCCGATATAACACGAATTTGGATATAACACAGTAAAGCAGCGTTCCATGGGAGAGCGGGGGTGGGGGGGGGAAGAGGGCTGTGCGCTCCGGCGGAACAAAGCAAGTTCAATATAACGCGGTTTCACCTATAACGCGGTACGATTTTTTGGCTCCCGGAGGACAGCGTTATATCAGGGTAGAGGTGTACCTCAAAAGATTGGACTCTTCGGTCGCATTGGGGTAGCAGTAGCAGCCGTGTTAGTCTGTATCCGCAAAAAGAACACGAGTACTTGTGGCACCTTAGAGACTAACAAATTTATTAGAGCATAAGATTTCGTGGACTACAGCCCACTTCTTCGGATGCATATTGGGGTAAAGTGCTACTCACTGTGAGTAAGATTATCCCAGAAATGATTCCACTGACTACTTGTGGAGCAAGGTACTCCCCAGTGCAAATTATATCAGAATCTGATCCTTAGATTATAAGTGGCCAGGGACCTTGTCTTGTCTCTCTGTTTGCTCATGAAGTGTCACACACATCTTATGGAGCTAGATTCCATTCCACCCAGATATCAACAAAACAGCCCTCTAAATTCTGATAGCAAAATAATTTCAAATTAGTTATAACTGAAGAGGCAGAAAGAACTCAGCTTGACTTACAGATCCTAAGAAGAATTTGCAAAAGTACCAATGGAAGAAAACATTTAAAAAATTTTAAAACCAGGATCAATTTTATCCAAAATTACTGAACACAGATTGGGATCTCATAACGTTTCTTTTACAGAATCACTAAAAAAAATATTTTACAGTCAGGATTCAAAAGCAGGAATGTATTCTTATCTTTTCCCTAATAGAAATTATCTCCTTGCCAGGTAGCTCACAAATGGAGAAGATACCTAATTATCTTTCAAAATCAACATTAGTGGCAAAGAATCTTCTCCAGAAGTAGGTAGTCCTGCTTTCCAGCCCCTGCCCCCAATCTGGAGAGTCAGTGATTCCTCTTCTAGGAGCTGGCCTAAGAGACTCTTTCCAAAAAGGCACTTGTAAACCTGTAAAACCTTATTTTAATCACATTTTGAATTAATTGCTCTTTGACTTAAGAGCCGTAGATGATTCCAACAGAACATCAGTCTAAGTCAATAACACAATTCTGTGCAGAAAAGGACAGGGTTAATGAGAAATTGTACATCATGATTACTGGAAGTGGTTCAGTAAGTAATTTACTGTACTGATGGGAACTATATTGATTCCTTACAAGTCTTGGGTAAAGACTGTTAGCCAGTCCTGTTTTTGAGTTGAACATATTCAAGACCTGATGTTTTTAATAGGAGGAAATAGTAATAACTTGAATTCCCATCTGAAATATAAATTCAGGTGCAAATCATATTACACTGCTTTTCAAATGTGCTGTAAAATGTGAGACAACCATTTTAGTGCTCTCAGGAAGGACCAAACAGGACCCACAAAGCAAATTATGGATAAATTTATACCTTTAGCAGACAGTCTATAAATCCACATTATCTGGTGTATATATATTTGCCAAGCTACTTCCTGGCTATACAAAATTAAATATATTTAAGCACCGAAGACATGTAATAATGGACTTCTATTACACTGCACATCATATTTTTCAAGCAATGAAATCCAGCACTATTGCTTGATTGTATGTATCTGGTAGATTTATGGTACCCATATCAAATAAACAACCTTCAAGGTCTTTTCTATTTGTGACAGGTAAAGTGAATCTGTCAACACCTTTGATTTTATCTGCCATCAGCCAGATACATTGTTCTTCAATTCCTTGCTAATCTAATGTTGCTCAGTAGGCAGCCACTAATTATGCATTATATTTCCCATTTCTTTATTAATTGTAAAGAATCACATTAGAGCGTACCTACTGGCAAAAAGAGTAAACATACATCCATATATAAAGATGTACGGTGAATACGTAGAAAAGAATAGGAATGGGCAAGACAATTTGGATAGTATTAGAACTGATTCAACCCTTTGAACAAGACTCAAAACAAAACCTTTTCTGGAGTTCCTAAAAAAGTCTAAAAAAATGCAAGTCCTATTTTCTGCCAGAAGAAGAAATATTTAAATACTACAAAAAAAACAAAACAAACAAACAAACAAACAAAAAAAACACACTGCTTTCTTGGAATATCCAATCCAGCCAGCATTGGAAACAACAACAGAAAACCTGTTCTTTTGAGAATTCGAGCCAGATTTCTAAACCAAAAGAGGTTATGAGGTTTTGTCTGGAAATAGAGGTAGGTAAGTATTCAAAAACGAGAGTGAAAACCCCCTGGAACAGATGTGAATTTAAACCAGATCCCCATTTAATTAAGTGAGAGACGTACACCTGCTCCCACTGTGAGTGCATATGTAGTTATTCATTAATCCCCTTCGATTGCAAAACACAATTGAAGAGTCACATGACTAAGGGTCAAATTCTGCTCTGGGAACCCTGTACCCAGATCAAAGGACAGAAGTCGGAACTAAATATTTTGTCACTTGCTCTAATTTGGTATTAGTCATTCTGGCCATTTGTTCAAAAACTTTAGGCCTCTAACAAAACATTATTCTAGGTCATTAACCTTCTCTCTCCCATTTCTGCTAACTGGTTTAAAAAAAAAAAAAAGGCAAATCTTTTAGAGCTGGTTTTTTTTCTTCTTCAAGTTTTCATAGTGTGGACCACATCTTAATAGAAATGTTATCTTAGGGGCCATTCTTTCACTCATGTGGGATCGTACAGATCCCCATTCATCATTGTCCAATACCCATTTGGCAATTACAGCAAAGGCTTAGACAGAAAAGTAATATTAGGAACATGTTTGATTTATTTTTTAGCTCCTTTTACTGCCGAATGGCTGGAAATCAAGAGGACCCACACCACGTGACAACACAGCTTTCTGCAGACCATTATCAAAAACTCTGTGGGTCATCCCTGGTCCCCATGGAGCACAGTTTGAGAACCTCCATTTTAAAGCACTAGATTTTCCCATCATTAGCACTTTAAAAGGAAAGCAAAACTGAATCCTATTATAAACATGCTTTCATGCACCAACACTGGATAAATTCAGCTTGTATTATTAATGTTTCCTGAAACTCCCCTCTCCTGCTCCAGACCCGAATCTCAGCACAGTTTTCAATAGTGCTTTTCCCCCCATGTCCCTGCATTAATTTTAACTTCCTTTTTTATTAAAAATGAAACAGAGGTTTCATGTTAATATTCATGATGTTAATAATTAATATTAATAAAATGGTAAATTAAAAGCAGCATGGTCAGAGTTTAAGCACTACAGAAAGCTTCAGAATCAGCCCTTCCCCCTCCCCCAATGGCATCAGTTAGATCTAGCACTGCCATTTCTCTTGTGGGGCTTGTAAGTGGCAGCCTAGCACCTATCAAGCTGAAAATGTGACCTTTGAATGGACCTCAGCCTATAGCACATGCTGATCATTTTTCAACCTAAGGGGAAAATAATTTTCCACTGTAAGAGCCAACTCCAGTCAATTTTGTGCACACTCTTATAGCTATGGATATTGATTTTTTTATCTATACTCTGCGGGTCTGACTCATATCTCATTTGCATCCTGTTATTCCAGACTTCAGTGGAGTTACTTCCAATTTTCACCACCCTAACTGAGAAGGGAATCAAGCAGTCATAATCTTATTCTGCCACTCAGACTCCCATTGAGCAGCACCTTATTCAAAGATGTCCATTTGAAATCCATAGGACTATAGCACTTTCAGGGGTGAGGCACTAATCGCGGATGAAGAGTTGGCAGATTTGAGTTCTGCGTGATCCAGAGCCTGTTTAAACCAGTGAAAGTGCTTCTGCTGGATTTGGCCGGCTTTCGATCAGCCTTTGCAGAGAAGAATCACAAAATGATTCAGGGCTACAAAAAAAGGCCTTAACCTGAGAGACTTACGGATTTCTTATCTATTTAGGGTCATCAAAGAGGAGATTGAGTGGTGACTTGATTACACTGTATAAGTAGCCTCTCGGGAGAAAAACACCGGGAACTAAAGGGCTCTTTAATCTAGCAAAGAAAGCCAGAACAAGAACTAATGACTGGCAGTTGAAGCCAGACATGTTCAAATGAGAAATTACACACAAATGTTTAACAGTGAGGGTAGTTAGTTAACCATTGGATTCTAGAACAAACTACCAAGAGAAGGGGTGGATTCTCCGATTTTTGATACCTTCAAATCAAGACTGCCTTTCTATAAGATACGTTTTTGTTGAACACAAGTTATTGGAATTAGTTCAGGTGTAATTTGGTGAAATTCTATGGCCTGTGTTATGCAAAAGGTCACACAAGAGGATCTAATGGTCCCTTCTAATCTTAAAAACAACAATACCACTTATGAATCTGCAAGAGAAAGAACAAAAGAAAGAAAATGGGGTTGGGGGGAGGAATTTGTGTATATAAAAAACAAACACACGAGGTCCTAGAGTTCAACGAAGATGTGTCCATTTGCAATCTGCCATCTTAAATAAGTTTTCTTTCCAGCTTTATAAATCTAATGCAACACTCGGTTCATAGTCTTCAGATTAGTTAACACCTAGGCTCTGCAAGAGGAGCCCTTAAAGTACATAGCTTTCAGTACAGCACACAGATAGAAATGCACTTACATACATCATACAGTCTACATTTGAAAAGCAACCACACACTAAGGGTATGTCTACACTGCAATTAGACACCTGTGGCAGGCCCATGCCAGCTGACTCAGGCTTGTGGGGCTCAGGTTAAGAGGCTGTTTAACTGTGGTGTAGATGTTCGGGCTCCGCCTGCAGCCCTAGCTCTGGGACCCTGCAAGCTGGAAGGATCCAAGAGTTTGGACTGCAGCCAACCTACCCCGTAATTAAACAGCCTGTTAGCCTCAGCCCTGTGAGCTGGAGTCAGCTGGCATGGGCCAGCCAGCAGCCGCAGGTTTTTAATTGCAGTGTAGACATACCCTATGAGACCGTTGTCAACAGGGGAGTTGATTCCAGTGAATACTTATCAGCCACTAAAAACAGAAATTAGATCGGGAACAAAACAACTTGTAACTGATAAATGTATTTCTGTGTGTAACAAACTATGTAGATAGGTAAAATTAGAAATGATCTGCATAAAGATTTCATAGATCACACTTTCGTACTATCACTAAGAACTGTAATCTAAATGTGCCAAAAGAACGAGGCAACACATTGCTAAAAACAATTAGCATTAGAGACTAAAGATCTGTTAATGAGATACTGGGCCAAATGCAGTCCTGGTGTAAATAGGAGCATATCTGATTTCCACTGCATTGCACCCACTTACATCAGAGCTGAAATAGGCCTGTAGAGATGCAGAGTACAAAACACATATATTTAATGTTTCCAGGGTCCTGACTATCTTAATAAAGGTTTTTCCAGACCATATGTTCAGTGGAAAATCTCTATACTCACATTGGGCCACATTGAACCTTGAGGCAGTAACAAAATTGCTCATTTTCCTCTAGTACATTAGTTTACACTCACCGCCTCAGTGTAGAACAGGGGTCTCAAACACGTGGTCCGCAGGGCTCTTGTGTGTGGCCCGCCAAGCTCCCCGCGCCCGCCCCCCCCCCCCCCCCCCCGGCCCCTCTGCCTACCTGTGGGATTGCCTCCTGATGTTGCAAGCGCTGCCTGCTCTCTGAAGCAGCCGGCAGCATGCCCCTTTGGGCCGGGGGCAGGAGGAAGGAGGCAGAGGGCTCCGGCATTGCCTCCTGCCAGGCACCGTCCCCCACAGCTCCCATTGGCCAGAAACAGGGATCCGCGGTCAATGGGAGCTTCGTGGGAGGTACCTAGAAGAGCGGCAAGAGCTGCACAAGCAGGGAAGCCTGAGCCCCTCCCCCAGGGGCTGCAGGGACACTGTTCCAGCTGCTTCCTGGAACGGAGCAGCATGGAGCTGGGCCCAAGGCAGGCAGGGAGCCTGCCCTGGCCCCAGTGAGCGCCGCTGCTACCCCGGAGCCGCTCTAGGTAAGCGGCACCAGGCTGGAGCTCACGCCCTGAACCCCTCCTGCATCCCCAACTCTCTGCCCTGAGCCCCCTGCCACATCCTGCACCCCTCCAACTCCCTGCCCTGAGCCCCCACCACATCCTGCACCCCAACTCCCTGCCCTGAGCCCCCTGCCGCATCCCGCACCCCTCCTGCACTCCCTGCCCTGAGTTACCTGCTGCACCCCTCTTGTACCCCACACACCAACTCCCTGCCCTCAGCACCCTGCACACCTCCTGAACCTCAACTCCCTGCCCTCAGCCCCCGCTGCACCCTGCACCTTTTCTGCAACCCCTGGGGGCAGCGTTGGGGTGGGGACTTCAGGGAAGGGATTGGAATGGGGTAGGGCAGGGGTGGGGCCTAATTGGAAGGGGTGGAGTGGGGGCGGGGGCCAGAGGCAGCGGGGGGGACGGGGGACGTTCAGTACTGCAGCCCTCGGGCCAATGCACTAGTCCTCATGTGGCCCTCAGGGTCATCTGAGTTTGAGACCCCTGGTGTAGAAGTTAAAACATTTTATATTTGCTTTTTAAAGTAAGATTCTTTTTATACATGAGTTACATTTTCTTGATTCTACATAATAAATGAACATTTTAGGTTCAGTGGTCTTGCATCAGCAGTACTCATATGCTTCTTAATATCAATTGGAAAAAGGCAAATATAGTGCCCATCATTAAAAAAGAGAAGAAGGAGAGCCCGGGGAACTACAGACCAGTCAGCCTCACCTCAGTCCCTGGAAAAATCATGGAGCGGGTTCTCAAGGAAACCATTTTGAAGCACTTGGAGGAGAGGAAGGTGATCAGGAACAGTCAACATGGATTCACTAAAGGCAAGTCATGCCTTACCAACCTTATTCCTTCTATGATGAGATAACTGGCTCTGTGGATATGGAGAAAGCAGTCAACGTGATATATCTTGACTTTAGCAAAGCTTTTGATACGGTCTCCCACAGTATTCTTGCCAGCAAGTTAAAAAAGTATGGATTGGATGAATGGACTATAAGGTGGATAGAAAGCTGACTAGATTGTCGGGCTCAGCGGGTAGTGATCATTGGCTCGATGTCTAGTTGGCAGCCGGTATAAGGGGTCAGTCCTGGGGCCAGTTTTGTTCAACATCTTTATTAATGATCTGGATGAGTTAGATATGCTGGAGGGTAGGGATAGGGTCCAGAGTGACCTAGACAAATTAGAGGATTGGGCCAAAAGAAATCTGATGAGGTTCAACAAGGACAAGTGCAGAGTCCTGCACTTAAGATGGAAGAATCCCATGCCCTGCTACAGGCTGGGGACTGACTGGCTAAGCAGCAGTTCTGCAGAAAAGGACCTGGGGGTTACAGTGGATGAGAAGCTGGATATAAGTCAGCAGTGTGCCCTTGTTGCGAAGAAGGCTAACGGCATATTGGGATGCATTAGTAGGAGTATTGCCAGCAGATCGAGGGAAGTGATTATTCCCCTCTATTCGGCACTGGTGAGATCACATCTGGAGTATTGTGCCCAGTTTTGGGCCCCCCAATACAGAAAGGATGTGGACAAATTGGAGAGAGTCCAGCGGAGGGCAACGAAAATGATCAGGGGGCTGGGGCACATGACTTATGAGGAGAGGCTATGGGAACTGGGCTTGTTTAGTCTACAGAAGAGAAGAGTAAGGGAGGATTTGATAGCAGCCTTCAACTGCCTGAAGGGGGATTCCAAAGGGGATGGAGCTCGGCTGTTCTCAGTGGTGACAGATGACAGAACAAGGAGCAATGGTCTCAAGTTGCAGTGGAGGAGGTCTAGGTTGAATATTAGGAAACACTATTTCACTAGGAGGGTGGTGAAGCACTGAAATGGGTTACCTAGGGAGGTGGTGGAATCTCTATCCTTAGATGTTATTAAGGCCCAGCTTGACAAAGCCCTGGTTGGGATGATTTAGTTGATGTTGGTCCTGCTTTGAGCAGGGGGTTGGACTAGATGACCTTCTGATGTCTCTTCCAATCCTAATCTTCTATTATTCTTCTATAATTCTATGGAACCTGAACTACTAAACATATTCAGAGAGAAAGGTCTGTATAACAGCAACAGAAATGAATAGAAAAAAATATTATAATAATTATAGTTGAAGCAGGAAGAGTCCTTCTTAGACATCTAGCCCATCCTGTAGCATATATTTAAGATACTGCATATGATCCACACAATACTATAGGCATTCCATGATTAATACACTTTCTTAAAGTCCTGTTTACTGAATCTTTTTTATCTTGTTCTCCTCACCCGTAGTTTCTCCAACTCCTTTCTTCCTGGAACAGTTGCTTTGTGTATTCTTTGTCCTGTCTATCTTGGCCTTTTATGCTCTTTGAGGATGGGGATATGTTGCATACCATTGATAGGTACCAGTGTTGAGGGTGGAATCCAGTCCATGCCCAAAAACCCAGAGTAATCGGTCTCTGTGCGGGTGACACACCGAAGGATTACAGAGGTGAAGATCTTCCCCCACTCATGGATCCACTGGCTATTTTTCTAGCCCATAGATGGAATATTAAGCTACAGTCCTTTCACTCCAATTGCATGAGGTGTTGGGGCTAGTTATCCCTTGCCTGGCCTGCCCTAGCCTGTCCCCTTGTGACCCTTCCATGCCAGGGATGGCTTGAGACTGCTTCTGCTGTACGCACAAATGTGTAGTCACTCCGACACACACATACACACTGCCCTCGTGCCCCCTTCACAGCTACTATGTGGTTTTCAAATGGTGTGGAGGACATTGCATAGGGTCCATTTATAATGCTATAGGAATCTTTTATCACTGGAAACCTCTGCTGTCTGGGTTACAATAAAGTTAGCAAGGTTACAATTAGCAGTTAGTGAGCAGTAGAGTCTTACATTATTTGTATATCAATATAATCAATTGAAATGTACAAGCTGCGGGAAAAAGGGAAGTGAAAAAACATTGACTAGGTGAAACTTTGTTTGAAATTGTGAATATACCAATGCAAGTCATGTACGGCATCACTCAGACAAAGTGTCCAGAGATTGGATTTTTATAAAAGGAAATGTTACAGCTAGCAAGGCCAGAGGGGGAGAGGGATGAAAGATGTTAGGCGTGTAAAACCCTGGGCTTTCATCTCTGGAATTTAAGTTAACCCTTAGGAATTTATCATAGCATTGCTCTCTTTGAAAATAGACCTGGATTGCTGGGAGAATTCTATGAAAAGGTTACCAGAAGGTGCAGCCTCTCCTCCATTGCCATCAGCACAGCAGTATTATACAGTCACCACAACAGCACTAAATGGATTTTGTCTCCCCACAAGATCAGTTTTGTCAAGAATAAAACAGGATCATATCAAGAGGCAAAGAAATGGGGAGGTAGATTTATCCTAATAATAGGGAGGTATTTATTCAGTGGCTCTACCAGTCCTATTTAGACTTTGCTTATATAGTTTATGAATGAACATTTGACAGATATTATTGGTTTCAGGCCAGATTCTGCTCTTAGTTCCTAGGGTAAATATGGAGTAACTCTATTGATTTCAGTGTCTTTAACTAAGAACCTGGGATTTGGAGTCTGAGTGTAGATTCTGCGCTGTGCCTTTTTCAGAATAAATTTTTTTGAATAACTTTTTAGACCCAGCACACAAGTGAGTCGCAGCCCAGGCAGATGGAGTAAAGGTAGCTTAAAGCAGCTTTAACTTTGCATGTCCCTAATTCTGGACTACTTGCTGGGGCTGATGTGGTTCCTAGCTTTAGTTAAAGGCTGAGCAACCCCAGGGCCTTGAACAACTGCCTACAAGCTGCTCCACAGCTCAAAATAGCCCTATTGCAATCCACGCCAGCCACCGTAGATGCAATCAATTCACAGGCTTTTGAATAACCTCCTGCAGATTAAACCTATCTGATTGGTGTCTATGGTTTACTGTCAGTAAACTAAACTCAATATTCCAGCCCAAGTAAAAAAAAAACAAAAAAAAAACACCCAGAAATTTCCCCTTTTCTATAATCAGAGAATGTCATTAATTATTACATGAAAGCAAACAAAGAGGTTGGTTTTTTTTTTTTTTTTTTTGGGGGGGGGGGGGGGGAGATAATCAAGTAGTAGCCTAGAATTAGCAGGCCCTCAAAATGCTTTGTAGAAAGTGATCGTATACCTTGAAAAGAAATGAATGAAAGATATTGCTTCCTGTAAAGTCTCTCACTAGTGGATGTAAATTGCAAGTTTTATACAGTACAAGTGACTCCATCTCCGTTTATACAATTCTTTTAATGTGGGAAGTTCGTTGAGGTATAAAATGTATCCAGCGCATCAGAGTTTTTGTACCAAAAAGTGTTAATGAAGTACAGTTTACTACATCTACTAAATCTTGCACAGGCTACTCCTGACTTTTTTTCCTTCCAGATGGGTGATCATACTGATGTAACAGCTCCAAACAATTTTTCCAAGTCTGGAGTAGCCTGGGCACGATTTACTAGGTGTTGTTTACTAAGAGTTTGCTTACATAAAGAATATGTAAATAATCGTTCTCTACCGAAAAATTCACTCTGGTGTTAAGATGGGATGAAAAGAACCATCCCTTCCCTCCTCCCATCCGCCTCTTTTTTTAAAAAAAAGTTTCAGAGGGTCCTGTGGCACCTTTAAGACTAACAGAAGTATTGGGAGCATAAGCTTTCATGGGTAAGAACCTCACTTCTTCAGATGCAAGTAATGGAAATCTCCAGAGGCAGGTATAAATCAGTATGGAGATAACGAGGTTAGTTCAATCAGGGAGGGTGAGGTGCTCTGCTAGCAGTTGAGGTGTGAACACCAAGGGAGGAGAAACTGCTTCTGTAGTTGGATAGCCATTCACAGGCTTTGTTTAATCCTGATCTGATGGTGTCAAATTTGCAAATGAACTGGAACTCAGCAGTTTCTCTTTGGAGTCTGGTCCTGAAGTTTTTTTTGCTGTAAGTTGGCTACCTTTACATCTGCTATTGTGTGGCCAGGGAGGTTGAAGTGTTCTCCTACAGGTTTTTGTATATTGCCATTCCTGATATCTGACTTGTGTCCATTTATCCTCTTGCATAGTGATATCCCACCCAGCAATATCGTCAATTTATCCAGCTACACACTCAACCCAGCAGAAGAGTCTGTCCTATCTCGGGGACTCTCTTTTTGCCCCACCAACAACAGAGGAAAAAGAACTCAACATGGACTCCTCCTGAGGGTCGAAATGACAGTCTGGACCTATACATAGAATGCTTCCGCCGATGAACACAGGCAGAAATTGTGGAAAAACAACATTGCTTGCCTCATAACCTAAGTCGTGCAGAACACAATGCCATCCACAGCCTCAGAAACCACCCTGACATTATCATCAAAGGGGCTGATAAAGGAGGTGCTGTTGTCATCATGAACAGGTCTGACTACCAGAAGGAGGCTGCCAGACAACTCTCCAATACCAAATTCTACAGGCCACTTTCCTCAGATCCCACTAAGAAACTGCGCCATCTATTCAGGACACTCCCTACACTAACACAGGAACAAATCAACATACCCTTAGAGCCCCAACCGGGGTTATTCTATCTACTACCTAAGATCCACAAACCTGGAAATCCTGGACACCCTGTGACACCACAGATTTCCTGAGAATGCATTGGTGACCTCCCAGAAAACACCATCCTAGCCACCATGGATGTAGAGGCTCTCTACACAAACATCCCACACACAGATGGAATACAAGCTGTCAGGAACAGTATCCCTGATGATGACACAGCACAACTTATTGCTGAGCTCTGTGACTTTATCCTCACGCACAATTATTTCAAATTTGGTGACAATATATACCTCCAGACCAGTGGCACCGCTATGGGCACCCACATGGCCCCACAATATGCCAACATTTTTATGGCTGACCTGGAACAACGATTCCTCAGCTCTCGTCCACTGATGCCCCTTCTCTAACTATGCTACACTGATGACATCTTCATCATCTGGACCCATGGGAAGGAGACTCTGGAAGAATTCCACCATGCTTTCAACAGCTTCCACCCCACCATCAACCTCAGCCTGGACCAATCTACACGGGAGGTCCACTACCTAGACACCACCGTACAAATAAGCGATGGCCACGTTAACACCACCCTATACCAAAAACCCACCGACCGCTATGCCTACCTTCGTGCCTCCAGCTTCCACCCCGGACACACCACACGATCCATCATCTACAGCCAAGCACTGAGGTACAATCGCATCTGCTCCAACCCCTCAGACAGAGACCAACACCTACAAGATCTTCACCAAGCAGTCTCAAAACTACGATACCCACACAAGGAAATAAAGAAACAAATCAACAGAGCAAGACATGTACCCAGAAGCCTCCTGCTACAAGACAGGCCCAAAAAAGAAACTAACAGAACTCCACTGGCCATCACCTACAGTCCTCAGGTTAAACCTCTCCAACGCATCATCAGTGATCTACAACCCATCCTGGACAATGATCCCTCACTTTCACAGACCTTGGGAGGCAGGCCAGTCCTCACCCACAGACAACCCGGCAACCTTAAGCATATTCTCACCAGCAACCACGCACTGCACCATAACAACTCTAACTCAGGAACCAACCCATGCAACAAACCTCGATGCCAACTCTGCCCACATATCTACACCAGCAACACCATCACAGGACCTAACCAGATCAGCTACAACATCACCGGCTCATTCACCTGCACGTCCACCAATGTTATATATGCCATCATGTGCCAGCTATGCCCTTCTGCTACGTACATTGGCCAAACTGGACGTCACTACACAAGAGGATAAATGGACACAAGTCAGATATCAGGAATGACAATATACAAAAACCTGTAGGAGAACACTTCAACCTCCCTGGCCACACAATAGCAGATGTAAAGGTAGACATCTTACAGCAAAAAAAACTTCAGGACCAGACTCCAAAGAGAAACTGCTGAGCTCCAGTTCATTTGCAAATTTGACACCATCAGATCAGGATTAAACAAAGACTGTGAATGGCTATCCAACTACAGAGGCAGTTTCTCCTCCCTTGGCGCTCATACCTCATACCTCATACCTCAACTGCTAGCAGAGCACTCCCTGATTGAACTAACCTCGTTATCTCCATACTGATTTATACCGGCCTCTGGAGATTTCCATTACTTGCATCTGAAGAAGTGAGGTTCTTACCCACGAAAGCTTATGCTCCCAATACTTCTGTTAGTCTTAAAGGTGCCACAGGACCCTCTGTTGCTTTTTACAGATTCAGACTAACACGGCTACCCCTCTGATACTTAAAAAAGTTTGTTTCTTGTGAGAGTTCTGAGGAAAAGAAGGAATCTAGTTTACATCTCCTCTGATCATAAATTACCTTTTCTGACATCTGAAATTCGAGAACAAGTAGCAAATGCTCAGATACTGTAACTGACGGTTTACTGACAACTAAGAATATCTCCGATGGGGAATCAGATAAACAAAAGAGCAGTCCTCAAACATATCTGGTGAAGAGTCAAAGCATTCTTTATCTGACAGTGAAAAGAAAGCCAGGCATCCATCAACTCCAGCACAATAAAGAGTGGTCAGAATTTAACTAATTTCTAGTAATCTACTAATAAACACAGCCCATTGTGATCATTAAGTTAATTTATGTAACCTTTGATTTATATGCCCCAATTAGTATTTTAAAAATAAGAAATAAAACTGAGTTCTTTACGGTTCAAGGCTCCAAGCTGGTTACAGATAATTTAATTCAATGGAGGACTGTGAATGACCCAAGGAGTGATAAAATTAAAGATTTTATTTAATATAAATTAGTTAGTTAAGCAAACAGGCATCCAATATAACCATACACTGCATTTATATTCACATCCTCAGATGAAATGATGTATTCAGGAATGATCCATCCCTGAATGAGGAGAACGAATATATAATCCTTTCTCTAACAATACCTTGATGGTGGATGGGGGCACCTATCTAAAATCAGCATACTATCCTTTTTATAATCAACTATAATAACTCCTTCCAATTAATTACCCTTAAATCCACCTTTTTACCACAATTAAATATTTTCTACTTTCTCATTGGCTATTTAACATTAAGTATAATCTTAGTTAACATTTGTGTAAATGCCACATCAATAACTATTAATATATTAAGGAGTCTGGTGGCACCTTAAAGACTAACAGATTTATTTGGGCATAAACTTTCATGGGTGAAAAACCAATTCTTCATGTTAGTCTTTAAGGTGCCACCGGACTCCTTGTTGTTTTTGTGGATACAAACTAATATGGCTATCCCCGATACTTACCAATATATTAACATTTTATCTAAAACACTTGTAAAAACCAGTTACAACCAAAATATGACCTGGGATTATGTCCTAATTTATCTCCAATTTTTGCTCCCACTAACTTACTCAATTTTACCAGGCCACACTTGACTATTGTCAAGCCATTGTGTAGGACATAGATTTTTGGGCCTACTTACATTTCAACACATTTCTATATAAAATAAACAAGCATCATCACTATAGGCTACAATTAGGACAAATTTTGAGAGGAACCTCCTAAACTGAACAAGAAAATGTGCATGTACACTCATTGTCGTGAGCAAAGCCACACACTCGAAAACTCAAATGAGCACTTGTTAAAATGCTGACCTTGGTGCCAGTTGATGGATGTACAAATATTTATGACATTAAGTGACCTAAACTAGGGTTACCATACGTCCGGATTTTCCCGGACATGTCCGGCTTTTGGGGGCTCAAATCCCCGTCCGGGGGGAAATCCCCAAAAGCCGGGCATGTCCGGGAAAATCGGGAGGCTCGGCCGGGGCCTCTTTGTCCGGGGCCGGGGGCATGGTGCCGGGCCGGGCTGGGCGCGGGGCCGGGGTCCGGGCCGGGAGCCGGGGTCGGGGAGCCGGGCGGTACGGGGCTGGGAGCCGGGAGCCGGGGTCGGGGCTGAGAGCCGGGGTCGGGGAGCCGGGGTCGGAGCCGGGGCTGGGAGCCGGGAGCCGGGGTCGGAGCCGGGGCTGGGAGCCGGGGTCGGGGCTGGGAGCCGGGAGCCGGGGAGCCTGGCCGGGGTCGGGGAGCCGGGCCCGCGGGGGGTGGTCGGTCGGGGCTGGCACCCCAGGGCCCGAGCCGACCCAGGCTGGAGCCGCGGGGGGGGGGCCCAGCCTGGGCCGTGCCTCCTCCCCCTGCCCCCCTTACCTGCTTCAGGCTTCCCGCGAATTAAATGTTCGCGGGAAGCAGGGGAGGGGGCGGAGACTTTGGGAGGGGGCGGAGTTGGGCGGGGGCGGGGCTGGGGGCGGGGCCGGGGCCCCGGGGAGTGTCCTCCATTTGGAGGCACAAAATATGGTAACCCTACCTAAACAGTCTATTTTTAATTACATTTTTAACTGAGTAATTTTATAACCCACATAGATTCCTTATCAAGCAGACAGTTTTTGTACTGGGGTTTTCTTTTTAAAACACCACTACCTCAAAATGTCTATCTTCACCAGCTTGTGACTGAATAAGCATTACACAACATGTGCAAAGGAAGTGATAAGTTGCACTATTAAGCTCTTAGAAGTCAGAAATGATAGTGTTAAGGTTTCATGAACAACCTCAACTCTATCTATAATACAGGCTTTAGTGACATGACCACATAATATTTCACAAATGATAACCTACACTTATCCTACATTTTTCTACCACTTCAAGTGCCACAAGTACTCCTGTTCTTTTTGCGGATTCAGACTAACACGGCTGCTACTCTGAAACCTGTCATAGATAGTGTATATCTTTTAGGTCTTTTTGTGTGCAAGAGTATACTAACACTATTTACAGTACAGTAAAAAATGAATTTTCAGGGGTTACATTTTCCATACATTGAGCAGATAGTTTACTTCCACTCTGAATGACTTTAAAAAACAATAGATTAAGGGAAAGAAAACAAGGGATAACACATTTAATGTTTTGATAAAAGCACAGTATGAGTTTTTCTGTAACATTCTGCCTCATGTAATTGCAGTTGCCCTGCAGACAGGTATTCTCCTTAGGTACAGAAAGGTGCACTACAGAGAAAATAAAGTCATAACAATTACATATATACACACATACATATATACCGTAGATCCCTTGTTATATATATTAAAGGCAGTACAGTTAGTAGCATCCATAATTAAGGTTGCCTGACATTTTCCATTAGTAGTCTCAGTTTTCAGCTGCTTATGATTTCACCAAACTTGCATTTAAACTGATTTTTTTATTGATCAGGTGTCTTCTTCTTTTTTTTTTTTTTTTAAGTTTCAGCAGAAATGGTTTATCAAAATGAGGTTAGGGAAAAATATGTTGTTTTGCCCATGTTAAAAAAAATTCTTACAGACATACCATTGACAAGCTCCATGCTTGGGATCCGGGGTTTGAATTGGGCAAGGATGTTATCTTTGTTTCATGGATGTGCCTTTTCCCATCCCAATGAACAGCTGCTCAAATCTGGCCAAGTTATAAGCCTTTGAAAAAAATCTCAGTTTGCACATATTCAGTGGAGTCTTGTTAGAATTTAGCAATTAAATTCTCCAAAGATTCCATCTATTCTGTACATGCTCCATTCCAAGGCTGCAGAGGCCGAGCAGGATTTTCCCTGTTATTTCTCCTCCAGGTCAGCCAGGGGCCTCTGAGACATAAGAGCAATGGAGCAGCGAAATGTAGTCCTCTGTGTTCCCACTACTGCAGGCAGTAAGGATGGCAGGAGGAGCATTTCAACTTGAATGCAGAGGGCTGAGGACCCAGGCCTGGGGCAGTGGCAAGGGAAAGACTGGGCCATGGATTATGGAACTGCAATGGGAGGCGGGGGAGAAGGAGGAGGGGACAAGCACTGAATGAAGAGGCTCGGGTAGAAGGGGCAAGGCTGGAGTGGCAGGGAGCGGAGGAGAACAAAAGTAAATGCGTTTTCAACCATTTGAGTGTAGTCCTCTCAGAACCTGGGACAGAACCCAGGATTCCTCTGTTCTCAGCCAATAGCTGTGAAATCCACTGGCAAAAATCCACTCCCTCTACTGACAGGTCCATACGAAGATGACAACACACTCCCGTTATCTGTTACTCTGTCAGCTCACGTGGAAGAGGTTTGTTTGGTGATGTAAAGGTTCTAAGCCTGCTTATGAACGAAGTGAACATTAATATGGTTCCATATGATGGAATTTTTGTTTTTTGATTTGCTTTTTTTAAAAAAACCTGGAAAG
This sequence comes from Malaclemys terrapin pileata, assembly GCF_027887155.1. NCBI lineage: Eukaryota > Metazoa > Chordata > Testudines > Emydidae > Malaclemys > Malaclemys terrapin. The sequence continues at coordinate 25,350,411 of NC_071506.1, read as the reverse complement.
TTCCATACACATGAACGTTAGAAGAATGTTAAAGTTGCAGTCAAGCACTCAAAAGTTAGGAAATAGCAGAATTAAGGTTGGCTGTGCAACCTTAATTCAGTTCCTTTGTGTATATGCATTATGATTAGTCTTTAATTACCTCATCACATACTATTTATTCTGTAGGACCCCCTTCACCAAGTGCACAGGAGGAAGACCTCTCAACTATGCTCAGAATAGTCCTTAACTAAAACCTGAGCCTGGGAGCTGTAGTAAAATTAAGCCATGTTGTGCTACAGTTGCACAAATCTGCAATTTATGGCAATTAAAGTGGCGGGAAATTTGACTCAGGCACTTGAGTATTAGTATTTCTCCAGCTGTTTATGACAAGATAAATATTAAACTAGTGTGCAATCTCAATCCCTTATGGCTCAGCTGTCCACACTGATACACCCTTGACAGTGCATGCAGGGCTGTGACCAGACTCTGATTTGCAAGGAAAATAAAGGGAGTAAACCACTATACCTTTTTGAATACTCTGCTTGGTGGGATTGCAGAGTAACCCATGTTACAGCTAAGGCTAGGTGTACACTAGGGAGAGGGGTCGACCTAAGATACGCAACTTCAGCTACGCGAATAGTGTAGCTGAAGTCGGCATATCTTAGGTCGATTTACCTGGCTGTGAGGACGGTAGCGAGTTGACCGCTGCCACTCCCCCATTGACTCTGCTTCCGCCTCTCACCGCGGTGGAGTTCCAGAGTCGATGGCAGAGTGATCGGGGATTGATTTTATCGCATCTACACTGGACACGATAAATCGATCCCTGATAGATTGATCACTACCCGCCGATCCGGTGGGTAGTGTAGATGTACTCTAAGAGACCTAAACTTTAGAAGCCCCCAATGGCAATCAAACAAATCTCTGTAAATGTTTCTCCTTGTCAACATTTGGGGCTTGCACCATTGCAGCTATACTAGTTACTGGCCACAGATTGTTGTATTTAAGCTAATCCCAGGTATAGAAAAGGCCTTTGGTACCTTTTGCAACAGTGGAATTCAGTTTTATGATGTTCTCAAAACACTTTTTCATCATTGCCTTTGCAACAATGGAATTGTCACTTCCACTGTTGCAAAAGTGCAAACAATTCATAACATGGATACTCTTTTTTCTAAACAGAAGGGTTGTTTATTGTGCCACACTGTGCTCATTACAGATGTACCTTGGCAGTAGCTCTAAAAACTATAGGAGCCTAGAAGTCTTTAGGATTCAGTGCCTGGTTCGTTATACATACATCACATACAGTGTTTACAGTAAACATTGATCTGGTCTGCTAAGCATGTGTAAGTAGACATTGATAACGGACAGATTTTTAAAATGCTGCTGATTGTATGGGGGAATTATATTATATAGAAATGATTATGTATATTAGAACTGCTTAAGGGTGATGGGTTTATTAACATACATCAGCATTGCAAAACATTGAATGGCCATGTTTCAGAAGCCAAGATTAATGTGTAATAGATTTAGTTTTACAGACATCATCTCAGCATATATCACGTTCAGGTGTTGTAAATAAAAGTATAAAGTCCCAAGGAGAGTCTAACAGGAGGTTGAGGGGTATTTTTTGGTTTTGTTTAATTTCTGAGTTTGCTCATTTATAAATCATTTATAAATGAGCAAACATGTTCATTAAAATAATAAACATGTTAAATTTACATGTTAATTAAAAAATAAATCTGAGCCGTCAGAGCTATTGTGAAATTTCCCCTTACATATACAATTATTACACAGGCAAATTAGTGGTCTGTTTAAGAGATGTTGTTTCCTATATGTACTCTTCCATAGGTTTGATTGTATTAGCATGGGGTGCATCAGACAGAGTGGATGGACTTTTCCCATCCAACACTGGTGGGGAGTGCAAAGCTACCTGTGTTAGAAGTACTAGTTTCCATACCTGGGGCTGTTTGCTCAGTCTGTGTGTGTATATTAAGAAAACTACTCATCTGAAGCAAGAATGAGGTTTGGGTAGCTAGTAAATCATGTACAGCAGTTAGCCTCAGCTTTGCTAATGTATCCTTCCTCCCATATGCAATGCCCCTTTAGTTGCTAATTTGAGCAGCTTGCAAGCCTTCATTTTGGGAGGCAGTCTGTTGAAAACAAACTAATACTACAGGGTTCTCTTTCTTTTTAAGTTACAATTTTTTATGGCATACATCTGAGTTGAGTGCAATTTAGAAGTTTATATCAAATATTACAAGTTCACAGGTAGAGTAGTTTAAGATAAAGGTTGCAAGTGCTATTCATCTTTATACCAGGGGGCTGCTTTCAAAATTAGATATTTTAGTAGAAAAGCCATTTGGAGAAATGTCAAGAGTGTGTTGTGAACATTTTAACTGTATAAAGAAATTTAATGCATTATCAAGCTTTTAACCTGCACTAATTTAATTGCACTATTAAAAGTGTTTGTTAAGCCATCCATCAGTTTACAAGACTATATAATTTTGCAGATAAAATTTGTCACATGACTGCTTATAAAAAAAAGAATTAGCAACAATTAGCAACACTTCTTCAGAAGTCATTTGAGTAAAGAGTTTAAAATGTATTTTATATCATTCATACACACACACCAGAGAGAATGTAAGCGTATTTTTGGATTTTGAGTAACTACTTTAGCCAGTCTTAAGGTCACATAGCTACTCCTTTTGGATCAAGAACAGTTGCTACAACATAATGCTTAGAGTACATTATGTAACATAAATAGGGCTTCTGATTTTAACTGATAAACACGGATAAAACACCTGTGCTGTACATTAATTGGTCCATATAGATCCTGCTGGAGCACACTAAAGGTTCCCTAGTGCACTTTACCATCGTGCTGTTTGAAACAGTACTATGTGAATATACCAAGAAGTCGTCCCAATCCCCAATTTTTGGACATCTACTTCGAAATAAAAAATTGCTAAAAATAAACCCCCAAAATTAAATTAATAAACCCTGAAAAAAGAAGCCCTAAACATAAGCAATTGCTGAAAAAGGGCAAATTCACAAGTACAAAATAACAAAGGTGAAAACACAGCTTTGATAAGTTAAACCACTTTAATAACGCTATTGATAAAACAGCCCAAAAGACCTGAGAATGAATTTATCTTCCTGAAAGTCCCTTAAGTGGTGCTTTAGCCTCCTGCCCTGCAATTCACTGTATCCATAAGGAGCCCCAATGAAGTCAACAGAGTTCCACTTACATAGACCTATTTTCAGGATCCAGCCCTAAATAGTTATGTGTAAACTGGTTCCTACCACCAGCGTTCTGGACCACAGTCTAATCTCAATAGATCCTAAAGAAGGCAGGGTTCCTTTCATGATCAATACAGGTGAGTGTATAAATATTATACTGATGTTGCTTTTTTTAAAGTATGTGGAACCCTTGACTAAGGTATATTGTTGGCATATGAATTACTATTCTGTATTTTCTAAAGAGGAGTGAGATCAGATGTCCTTTTGTCAGAGATTTGTCTACTCCTGACTTAAGTTTATTTAAGAAGTAAAATCTGAGTTTGTGGAGATTTTATGATTCTGCTGTCTACCAGGTGGCTGTTCTTTTAAGATAGGAGTTCTTCCCTATCTCAGCCAGAATAAGAAAGGGCATGTGGCCTACATAGTCTGGCGGGCATTGCAGGCTGTTCTGTTAGTCAGGACTTTGGGACATGGATTTGTGTGTTGACAGGTTTTTATTTCCCTAACTCTGTTTCTGTTGTGTAATAGGAATAGCAATAGCCAGGTACTTCAGAATGCAACAACATAAGAATGGCCATACTGGGTCAGACCAAAGGTCCATTTAGCCCAGTATCCTGTCTTCTGATAATGGCCAAGTGCCCCAGAAGGAATGAACAGAACAGGTAATCATCAAGTGATCCGTCTCCTGTCGTCCATTCCCAGCTTCTGGCAAACAGAGGCAAGGGACACCATTCCTGCACATTCTTGCTAATAGCCATTGATGGACCTATCCTCCATAAATGTATCTACTTTTTGGAACTCTGTTATAATCTTGGCCTTCACAACATCCTCTGGAAAAGAGTTCCACAGGTCGACAGTGCATTGTGTGAAGAAATACTTCCTTTTGATTGTTTTAAACCTGCTGCCTATTAATTTCATTTGGTAACCCCTAGTTCGTGTGTTATGAGAAGGAGTAAATAACACTTCCTTATTTACTTTCTCTACACCAGTCATGATTTTATAGACATCTATAATATTCCCCCTTAGTTGTCTCTCTTCCAAGCTGAAAAGTCCCAGTCTTTTTAATCTTTCCTCATATGGAAGCTGTTCCTTGCCCCAAACCATTTTTGTTCAGAAAAGGGCAACCTTTTCCAATTCCAATATATCTTTTTTGAGATGGGACGACCACATCTGCATGCAGTATTCAAGATGTGGGCAAACCATGGATTTATATAGAGGCAATATGATATTCTCTGTCTTATTATCTATCCCTTTCTTGATGATTCCCAACATTCTGTTAGCTTTTTTGACTGCTGCTGCACATTGAGTGGATGTTTTCAAAAAACTATCCACAATGACTTCAAGATCTCTATCTTGGGGTCTAAATTAGCTGTTACCACTCATAATTTTATATGTATAATTGGGATTATGTTTTCCTACGTGAATTACTTTGCATTTATCAACATTCAATTTCATCTGCCATTTTGTTGCCCAGTCACCCACTTTTGTGAAGTCCTTTTGAAACTCTTCACAGTTTGCTTTGGACTATCTTGAGTAGTTTTGTATGATCTGCGAATTTTGCCATCTTAACTTTTTGCCTCTTTTTTCAGATCATTTATGAATATGTTGAATAGTACTAGACCCTTGGGGGACACCTCTATTTACCTCTCTCCATTCTGAAAACTGACCATTTATTTCTACCCTTTATTTCCTTTCTTTTAACCAATTACTAATCCATGAGAGGACCTTCCCTCTTATCCCATGACAGCTTACTTTGCTTAAGAGCCTTTGGTAAGGCACTTTGTCAACGGCTTTCTGAAAATCTAAGTACACTATATCCACTAGATCCCCCTTGTCCACATGCTTGTTGACACCCTCAAAGAATTCTAGTAGATTGGTGAGGCATGATTTCCCTTTAAAAAAACATGTTGACTCTTCCCTAACAAATCACGCTCATCTATGTGTCTGATAATTCTGTTCTTTATTATAGTTTCAAGCAGTTTGCCAGGTACTGAAGTTAGGCTTATCAGCCTGTAATTGCCTGAATCACCTCTAGAGCCTTTTTAAAAAATTGGTGTTACATTAGTTATCCTCCAGTCTTCTGGTACAGAAGCTTATTTAAATGATACGTTACATACCACAGTTAGTAGTTCTGCAATTTCACATTTGAGTTCCTTCAGAACTCTTGGGTGAATACCATCCAGTCCTGGTGACTTTATTACTGTTTAGTTTATCAGTTTGTTCCAAAATCTCCTCTAATGACACCTCAATCTGAGACAGTTCCTCAGATTTGTCACCTAAAAAGAATGGCTCTGGGTCTGGGAATCTCCCTCACATCCTCAGCCCTGAAGACTGATGCAAAGAATTCATTTAGTTTTTTCGCAATGACCTTATCGTCCTTGAGTGCTGCTTTAGCATCTTGATCTTCCAGTGGCCCCAGTGGTTGTTTAGCAGTCTTCTTGCTTCGATGTACCTTAAAAATTTTTTGCTGTTACTTTTTGAGTCTTTGGCTAGCTGTTCTCCAAATTCCTTTTTGGCCTTTCTAATTATATTTTTACACTTCACTTGCCAGATTTTATGCTCCCTTCTATTTTCCTCAATAGGATTTAACTTCCACTTTTTAAAGGATGCCTTTTTGCCTCTGACTGCTTCTTTTACTTTGTTGTTTAGCAACAGTGGCACTTTTTTGGTTCTCTATGTTTTTTTAATTTGGGGTATGCATTTAAGTTGAGCCTCTATTATGGTGTCTTTAAAAAGTTTCCATGCAGGGATTTCACTTTTGGCACTCTACATTTTAATTTCTGTTTAACTAACTTCCTCATCGTTGTGTAGTCTCCCTTTCTGAAATTAAATGGTACCATGGTGGGATGCTGTGGTTTTTTCCCAGCCATGGGGATGTTATATTATATTATGGTCACTATTACCACGAGGTCTAGCTATATTTACCTCTTGGACCAGATCCTGTGTTCCACTTAGGACTAAATCAAGGATTGCCTCTTCTCTTGTGGTTTCCAGAACTAATTGCTCCAAGAAGCAGTCATTTAAGGTGTCAAGAAACTATCTCTGAGTCCTGTCCCGCGGTGACACGAACCCAGTCAATATAGGGATAGTTGAAGTCTCCCATTATTATTATTGATTTTTTTTGTTTTTATAGCCTCTCTAATCTCCCTGAGCATTTCAGTCACTATCACCACCCTGGTCAGATGGTCGGTAATATAGCCCTACTGCTATAATCTTATTATCAGAGCATAGAATTACTATCCACAGAGATTCTATGGTACAGTTTGGTTCATATAAGATTTTTACTTCATTTGATTCTACGCTTTCTTTCACATATAGTGCCACTCTCCCACCAGCACGACCTGTTTTGTCCTTCCGACATATTTTGTACCCTGGTATTACTGTGTCCCATTGATTATCCTCATTCCACCAAGTTTCTGTGATGCCTATTATATCAATATCCTCATTTAATGAGGGACTTTAGTTCAACCATCTTATTATTTAGACTTCTAGCATTTGTATATAAGCACTTTAAAAATTTGTCATTTTTTAAGCTGTCTGCCATCACATGATGTAATTGAATGGGACTCTTTCATTTGACAGTTTCTCATCAGATCCTACCCATATTTTATCTTCCATCCTATCCTCCTTAGAAGGATCTAGAGAATCTCGATTAATAGATACTCCTCTAAGGGATGTCTCTGTCTGAACCACGTGCTTCTCCACACCTGTCAGCTTTCCCCCAGCCCTTAGTTTAACAACTGCTCTAGGACCTGGTTAATTTTAAGTGCCAGCACCCTGGTTCCATTTTAGTTTAGGTGGAGCCCATCCTTCCTGTATAGGCTCCCTCTTTCCCCAAAGGTTTCCCTTATTGTGAATGAGTATGGAGTCCCCTGTGCTACCCTATTGCCCTTCGTAATATGTTTGCAGGTTTGTTACTCAGAGCAGGTTTGCAGAAACTGTAGGCCCCAAAATTCATAATTGCAATCAGGTCTACAATGTGCATGTGCAAGTCCTCTACAGTCCCCTTATTTCTAATATGCACGAAAAATTCCCTGGGTTTGGGTTTTTCTCTCTCTCATTTGGGTGAACAGGGTGGTCTTGGCATCTCGTAGCTTTCTTAACATACAGGTTATACACAATGTATAATAGAGGTCCAACATGCAGCTGGTTATGTTTGTGTATGATTTGGAGGCCACCAAAGTTGGAAAGAGCCCTGTACTGTACTTTTGTATAGGAGGTTACTGCTGCCCAACTCCGCAATGTTACACTCATCAGCAGGATTTAAATCAATCAATCAATCTCCCTTGAAGGTCATCAGCAAGAATAGAATTGGTGACTTGCAGCCTCAAAGCTCAGGCCCATACCACTTGAGCTAAGTAATAAAGTCCTTCATCGGGTAGCAATACTTTACTAGTCACTAGAGAATCACATGGAAGCCCAGCCAGCATATTGTCTGCCTACATTTGGCCTAAGGAGTATTACTGGTTAGAACATGGTGTAGCTGTTTTTAACCAAGCTAAGGACCGGCATTACTTGCTCAAGAGCACACTGAAAGAGCTGGTGTTTGGTACAAAGGCACTATAGTCACTGGAAAAGTTCCCATTGATTTCAATGGACTTTGGAGCAGGCCCCAGATTTGTAAAACATACTAAAAACTACCTCCTGAACTGCCCCTTTTGAGTGCTGAGCAACCCTGCTTGGGTGGATGCACTTAGAAGGAACAACTAGCCTTTCTCAGCAACCTGCTGAGTGCTACCATCTCCAAGATCAGAGCAGCGAGAGAAGCATGGCATAGGAGGTACTTAGACCCTGGCGGGGTCGAGCCCCGAATGAGGCAGACGCTTAGCGAGAGTCCTGTCTTGTTTACTCTGGGCCCAATCCTAAACCTATTTAAGTCAAAAGGAAATCTTTCCACTGAATTCAGTGGATGCTTCACTGTCCAGGTAAGTGAGCCTTGCACTCCTGGGCAGCATGGCTTTCGTTAAATGTGCACTCCACGAACACGGAGAAAATTCAGTGCCCAATGAACCACGTGTACATATTGCAGGACTTTCAACCAGTCCTCAGAACTATGCCAAATCACAAATCATTTTTACCAGAACACTCAAAGGCATTTCGCTTTAGTGAGGGCTATTGCCCTGCCAATTCAGCTTTCGAAATCCAGCTATTTTAGTGCTAGATCTGGCTTTTATTTATTTTGATTATAAGGGGGGGAAAGTGTTTTTCCTCTATTCTCCTCTCTCTATGCTCAAGGAAAGGCTCAGCTATTTTTGTTTCAAACTTCCACAAACAGCATTGCTTTCAAGCAGAGACATGGACCATTTCAGCCCAACAGGTGATGGTTTCCAGGAGTTATAAAGAACTGAAAGCAGAGGGTAAGAGTGGCAATCCTTATACAATCTTAACTGGTCTGTATAATGAGACCAGACCCAGGACTGCAAGAATTTTCATGTTCTGTTAAGAAAAAGTGAGTGTATTGTAATAAATTATAGCTCTCATATAATTGCACTTCACAGTGGAAAGCAGAATCCCAATACTTTATTATAAAAGTGACAGCATTCCTGAAAATACAGCCTCTTGAAAGCCCAAACCAGCACCTTGAAGTCAGCTAGTTAGCTTGTGTAGAAGCTCCCCCTTGAGGAACTGAGAATTATTGCACTACAAATCTCAAAAGCATCATTATCCAAAATCCTTGTTGAACTGCAGAAAAGATAAAATTTCCTTCATAATTATTACCGGGGAGGGAGAGGGGGGGAGGGAAGAGAGAATTCAGATGTTTTCCATGCTGTTCTTGAAGCTTTCTGTCAGACTTTGGGGGAAAAAAATGAGTCCATAATATTTGTTTTTTCCAGGTAAGGAAGATCATTTCTGAGTTAAAGTCCACTCTGAAAAATGGTCCAATTTTCCATGTAAAATGCATTTTTTTCAGATAAAAATAAATGCACATTGAAAATACTGAACATTACAAAGGGTTATTTCATTGCACTCACGGACACTCTCTGAACCTTAGGAGGAGTTTGCCTAGCATAGAATGGTTCCTCTCCCTCTTGGGCAACCCAATGCAACCATGGGAATCTTCCCCACAAGAAAGGGGTGGAGCAGTGGGGGTGGGAATTACTGAAGTGTTAGGGATCTGGGGGAAGATCAAACTGGGGATAGTAGGATGTTTTTGGAGAGTTGGGGGCAAAGAGTGGAGAGGGAATGGGGAAGGGGAATCAATAGAGGGGGAGTCAGGGTGGAGGAGCTGGGGGGACAGAGGGATAATTGGTTGGGAGTCTTCATGTGTAGGGGTGGTCAGAGAGGATGGACACAGTATCAATGCTGAGCGTGGTCTGAGATGAAAGAAAAAACAAAGGAACTAAGGAAAGACTAGACGTATGAGATAAAATACAAACTCGCATGCCCCAAGACAAAAAGTGAACCTTCCAGCAGGTTTTGCATGTTCAGAAAACCTACACTGTATTTTATTCATGCATTTCACCATTGGCTGAAATGCACAGTACTGCCCTTAAAGCTGCTGTCTGTATTTTTATCATTAGGTGAGTTATGTTGTTAGAATGAGGAATATTGCCAGTTGTGTTGACACTTGCCCTAACAAGTAAAAAGTTAAATAGGAAACTAAGGGCACATACGTTGTTAAGGTGACATATCAATAAGTATATAAAATGGAAGAAACTCAGCTGTCAATATAGATGTCTTTAATACACCTTGGAATAAAGAAAAAATGACAAGATTACATTAAGACTAGATCCTCATATGATGATAACACATGATGGCAAATAATGAGCCAAGTAAAAAGCATCAGCTCCAACTGCACATTGATGTTGCAAAAATTCCCCCTTTTTGGGAAATTAATTCACCACTTGCTCAAAATCAGGAACTACAAGATTTCCTAGAACTCATCCACTGAATCCCTAATGTTCTCCCCAACTAAGACTTCCTTATCCTATGACTGAGCTAATAAAAGTGATTTAGAGTCAGCATAGTATGAAAATAATATTTCTTCCCGTCCAATAGCAAAAGTAATTTGGAAGGAAATCCCCTGGTATTTTTCATTTTTTTGTAATTATATCCTGGTTCCAGAGAGAACTGGAATCAGAAGTGCCAACATATCAAAAGAAAGATTGATCTTGTGGTAAACCAGAAACAGCAGTACAATTCAACAGTCTAGGGTAGCAAGAGATAAATGCCATATCCTACAGAAACTGTAATGGGAATTTTAGGTAGGTAAAGTGTAATTACCTTACTGAAATTTCGATCAGCACACCACATTTTGTACCTTATAAAAAGGGCATAAATATTTAATGCAAGTATTCAGAACCCCATTTTACATTTCACTGGAAAGACTCTGCTCTTCCAGATTGTGGGGCACCCCAAACACCTTGTTGGAGTATTGGTTCAGTACTAAGGGTGTCTACACAGCAGCTGGGAGGGTATTTCCCAGTGTGCTAGCTCTACTTGAACAAGTGCGCTAAAAATAGCGGTGTGACGATGGCAGCACAAACAGCAGCTTGGGCTAGCTGCCCAAGTACAACCCCCGGCTCTCTGGTACATGCTCTGGTGGCTAGCTCAAGCTATTGCCTATGTCGTTATTTTTAGCACATTAACTTGAGCCGAGCTAGTGTGTCTTCTACCAATCCTGGGAGACACCCTTCCAGCTACCGTGTAGACATACCCTAAGAGGAATGAGTACCAAGCACAGAATTAACAATGATACTTCCTACAGTACCAAGTGTTCTTCAGAGAGCTCCAATTCGAGTACTAACTTCGATCCTGCTTAGCACCTAGAAGACGGATTCACACAACCCAATGTTCAAGGAACAAGGGGCAATAATACTGTAAGCACTGGGTATTAATTCTGAGATTTTGTTGAAGACAGGTGAAAGTTCCTGAGGATGAAAAGGGAGACTACACCTTCAAAATTGGTGGAAGAATTAATAAAGTAATCAACACTAAGATCCTTGAGAAATATAAATTAATAAAGAGTAGAGTTAATCAAGAACAGATCACACTTGTCTTAAAGTATATGCTATGATAAAAAAATTAGTGGTTAAAGGAAACAGTGCACACAGTAGCTCTAGAGTTTACTATGACATTTGAAAGGGTTCTCCATGCATACTCATAGGGAAACTAAAGACGTGGATTAAGTTAAGGAATATAAATAAAACAACATTGAGTGTCAAGGTAGAAGAAAGTGTTGGGTGAGGTCTTAAGTGAGGCTGATATAAATTGGTATTGTCATTAAACACAAGGAGGACACAGTTGATCAGATTTATGAAGAATCTTAACCTGAAAGAATCACAGATCTTTGCAGATTAGATTAAGAGACAATAGGTCTCTAACTCAAAGAAATTGACTGAAATAAATAAAATAGGATTCAACTAAAAATCCAGAAATGATTAGTGTGGCTCTGAAGGGGCTAAGCAACCTGATCGGCTTGATAGGAAAGCACTGATTGAGGATGGGGCCCCACTAGACAGGAGCAGGCAGGACTGGTATAAAGTCAAAAAGTTTGCAGCAGGAAGGGGCTGCAAAGGGAAGAGCAGGACTGTCAAATACCACAACTATTATTTATGAGTTTATACATGCAAATGGAGTCAGCATTGCCAAATCTATACTGAGGGCCAGAGGCGCTGACTTGTGATTTCCCTGGGGGTACTGGACCCCCACTTCACCCCAGGTCCCACCCCCACTTCACCCCTTTCCCCGAGTCCCCATCCTGTTCCGCCTCCTCCACCTCCCCCCCAGCGCCTCCTGCACGCCACTCCACAGCTGATCGTGGCAGGCGGAAGGCGCTGGGAGTGAGCGGGAGGAGCTGATCAGCAGGGCTGCCGGTGGGTGCTGAGCACCCACCTTTTTTCCTATGGGTGCTCCAGCCCCAGAGCACCCACAGAGTCGGCACCAATGCTGATGGCTTTAGAGATGACAGCACAGGTAGAATGGGAGTGGCTTTTTGTATCCCTGAATTTGGAATTAAGAGATATGACTATACAATTTTGTGGCCATTACAATGTCTGAAATGATGGGCACACTTCTGGAACTGACCTGGTTAAGGGATGTACACCCAACTATGATTGTTATCTTAACTGACTCTTTATCTAGTATAATGGCAATTAGAAAGGAAGCCTCAGAAAGCAGGAATGATTTAGGCTATGTCTACACTACAGCTTATGTCGACATAACTCATCTCACTCAGCGGGGGAAATGAATAAATCATCCCCTGAACAACATAAGATACACCAACATAAGCACCGGTGTGGACACCGCTATGTTGCTCATGGGGGCTGAAGTAGTTAAGCCAATGAGAGAGCTCTGTCCTATCAGCTTAGAGCGGCTACATTAGGGAGCTTACAGTGGCGTAAACTCTAGTGTAGCCGTGCCCCCTGTCAATGAAATATTGTTCTTAACTACGGAGATAGTACAATTTGGTATACATATAGTAATAGGGTGGATTCTGGCACAGTCAGGATACCAGGCAACGAAATGGAAGATAAAGCAGGGGGGAAAATGCCTTAAAAATGAGGAAGTTGATATACAGATCCCTAAATAAACAGGACTTCAAAAGTTTGGTTACGAGAGAACTTGAGAAGGAATGACAAGAATTATGGACCAAAGAGAAAAAAAGGATGAAGGTTCTATGAAATATGTCCTGAACTTTAGAATAATGGGATACTTAATAGCTATGGCAGAAGAAGTGAAATAACTACCGGTATATTTCGAGTGCTAACATGTCACTGTCACCTGAACTGTAATTTATACTTACGAAACAGACACAAAGACAGGTTGTGCAACACCTGCAAAGCCCAAGCAACAGTTAAGCATCTGCTGTGGCAATGCAGGGAGAATTACACAGATAGAAAGATTCTTTATGAAGGACAGATACCTCAAGGAGAATCCACAATCCTTTCAGACTATGGGCTTAGTACCAGGAATGTGAGGTAGCATTATAAAAACATTACTTTGCCTTTTTAAGGAAACAGGACTGGGTGAGAGGATGTAGATTTTTGCTTATGCAAAAATTGTGGCAGTCATAGCCTCATATGCTGAGGCTGCTGCACCAGAAAATGGACAGGAAAAGGAAGGAAGAAAACCAAGGGGCTGCCATGTTGAAGCCTGCAGTCGCTCACTGGGCTTAGAGAGGGAAAGGCAGCGGGAGAGGAAAAGCCCTGGGATCCTGGCCCTGAAGGAAGGGACACCAGAGAAGTGGGGGAACGGAACCCTGATAGAGGTAAAGTCAGAAAAGGCCAAGGGAAATGGCAGGAGACATTGGGATGGTATAGACTTTGGCTGCTGATTAAAGGGCCCCTGAGCTGGAACCCGGAGTCATGAGTGGGCTGAGGTTCCCTTACCTGCCACTGGCGAAGTGGCATTGCCTTGAAATGGAGAACTGCTGGGAATGCCACCTGGTCAGCCAGTCCAGTGAGACTTTGATAGCCCAGAAGGAGAAAACTATAGTGACCTGGACGGAGGGCCAAGCCACAAAGAGGGGGCAATCAAGTCCAGAAAAAGAGAGACGGAGAGAAACATGGCAAGCAACTGAAGGAAGGGGCATCAGGCTGGTCAAGAGCTAATCCCCAGATGCAGACACAAGGAGGCGCCACAGCAGTAAGTAGAAAACCCCAGGAAAATGTATTTATAAAGAATTAATTCCCCCTTTCCCCATGGTATCTGGGCACATTTCACATGGAGGAATAAGTACACACAACTGCTTCCACAAATTGAGAGCACCTTTTACTTTTCTCCCACAAAACCACACATTTTAAAATAAAGAACTAGGAAAATTTAGCGATGGGCTAAATGACAAGGTATTCCAGACCTGCAGATAGAGAAATGAGTCATACATTCCAGTCTAAATAGTAGGACTCAATGCTACAGGCAACACCTGCTACTCAGAATAACCTGCCTACCTTGGCTTATCTTGCTAAACGTACACATAGTGATGAAGTAGAGAAGAGTTAACCTCTGAGGTAACTGGGATCTAGACCATTTAAGACTTTGTAGGTAGTAACAAACACCTTTAACACACCTCACTCAGAAGTGAATTGGCCATTAGTCCAAGTGTCCATTGTTGTTATGTGGGAATCAGAGTAATGGTGAGTCTAGTTAGACACTGGAATTGTGAATCAATTCCAAAGTAGGCCGGCAGGCTTCCTCAGCGGAGGGTGATATTACAGACTCCACTTCTTCCACACAATGTATCCCTCTTTCAATCAGAATTATTTCCATCATACCCCTCAGCCACTTGGTTTCATTTCCCTGACAACAGAGAAGCAAAGAAACCATTCACTCTGAGCCCGGTGAGGAGACATACAGAGAAGTAGCAACATATGAGTGATAGTGAAGCCCAAAGCTTCCAGAATCACTCTCATTGGCTCCCCTTTAACTGAACAAGAAGGGTGAAAAAATGGAATCTTGAAGGACTGAACAGCAGAGGGGGAAATAGCTTCACAAAGCCACTGTCTAGGATCTCTGAAAGGAACGGATAAAAGCACTTTAGAATCGTCTGTTCCCCAAGTTGTTTCAAGTAACGTTACATGATTGATGGTTATAAAGGCAGCTCAAAGTTCAACTCTCAGGAAGGACATCTGACCTCTGCCCAATGGGCAGAGATAGTCAAACATCACTGTGACCAATAATGTTCCTATGCTGACTCTAAGTCTAAAGCCCAACAGGTTGGGGTCCAAAGAGTTGACAAGTATCGAATGGAGGTGTATTTGGCCTGCCACCACTTTCTTACTCTATACCTACACTGTAGTTAGATACCCATAGCTGGCCCATGCCAGCTTACTTGGGCTTGGGCTAAGGGCTGTTCAGTTGTGGTGTAGATGTTCCGGCTCAGGCTGCAGCCCAGGCTCAGGGACCCTCCCACCTCACAGGGTCCTACAGCCTGGGTTCCAGACTGAGTTCTAATGTCTACACCATAATTAAACAGCCCCTTTGCTCGAGCCCCGTGAGCATGAGTCAGCTGGCGCGGGCCTGCTGCAGGTTTTTAATTGCAGTGTAGACATACCCTCATGGACATTTCTCAAAAAAGGTTAGGTTAGAGGCAGGGCAATAATTCACATTAGAATACTAATGACTGACATTCGAACATTCATGTCAAGAGATGATTTTTTGTGCAAGAGCTGAACATAACACGTTTGAGTGTTGATAAAAGGTTTACTTTACCTAGGGAGGTGTTAACAAATGAAAGACTCAGGCATGTCCCACTGGCTTACTTGTGTACTGGACCCATTTTCCCCTCCCATCTCATGAGATTGAATAGATCTCTCAACTGCACCTAGGGCATCATTCCCCCACTCGTGATCTGCTTACTGATCCTCCACTAGTGGAGATAGTTGGAAAATGGAAGGAAGGGGGTTCTGCGGGAAATTCAAGTAAATAAATAAAAAAATAATAATTTTGCTGAAAAATTAAAAGTTGCAAATCTTTTTTCTATTTGAAAATGCCACCGCAGTGCTGCACGGAGTTTGGTTGTCCCATGCTCCCATTTTTCTCTTTAGGCTGGGCTTCCTGATCAGACAACATCTCCCATGAGACACCATAGTCTCCTCCCCTCTTGGTGAGGGGAAGTGGTACATCATAGGAGTCCCTGGCCACAGTGCATCATAGCAGATGTAGTCCAGGTGGGGAGCCCACTCTATGAAAGTAACTGGGGGCACAAGGCACAAACTTTTTGTGAAAAATTCCATTTAGCCAAGAACAGTTTCAGTTTCAACAGAAATTTTTCAACCAGACTTCTAGGCAAGTCACAAGGTTTTGGCTCTCCTCCCTGTTTCCAGCATCTAAATTACACTATAATAAGCTAAAATTACATTACATACTTTCCTAATATTCCTCTTCCATGTAAAAAAAAAAAAGGCTATAGTTGCCACAGATTATGCAAACAGGCAGGTTGATGACCCAAGAGACAATCACTCTCGGAAGTGTTCCACATTATGAAAAACTTTGAGCAGCCTCCAACTGGGAAACAAAACAGAGGAAACTCTGTTCTCTCATGTTCCAACACCAGCAGCATAGTCCCAGAGGGAACGCTGCAGATAAGACTGATCTTATCCAGGCAGTAAACTGAAAGGTCCTTTCAGAAAGAAACAGTGACTTTGCCACCAGATGGAAGCAGTCTGCATCAAATCAACAGCCCACCATACAGTTTCTCTGGTCAAGACTTCATGGATACAGTGGAGCAAATGCACAAACAAAGGACAGGGGAAGTTATGGTTTGACTTTTCACCACAGAGAAGGAGATGTGTGTGTGTGTGGGGGGGGGGGGGGCGGAGGGTATTATACAGATAGTGCTAAACTGAAGATACTTCTATGTAATCTCCACCAAACCAGGGGTGTTGACAGGAAGGGAAATACTGTATTTGGGTGTATTAAGAGGCCTATCATGTGCAAAATGAGCCAGATAATTATTCAACTGAACTTGGCACTGTTGATTTTTTTTTAATCTGGAACACTGTCAGGTCTGAGTACAATGGGGGTTGGTTGGTTTGTTATTAAAACCACGCTCTGCTTCTCTCTTTCTCCTGTGCATACACAGAAGATTTTGTATTCCAAGACACACAAGAGAGCTGCAACAGAGGAATGCTACAACAGCCACAGGTTTGGAAAAATGAGAAATCCACGAGAAAAGATCAAAGGGACATGTCTAGCATAGAAATAGTTGTTTCTCTTTGTAGAAAATACAGCTTAAAAAAAGATTTAGTGTCAGCATAAGATTCCACACACTCCTCCGCTAATGCACCTCAACTCTAACCTGGAATCTAGGTTTAGACAGCCAAAGGAGTAGTGGAGGTTTTGATGGGCACATCCCACTTGAAACTAGACTCAGACCACGAAAATGTCATAGTCATGTGCTAGTAACAATGCTGTCATAACCAATCTGGGCCAGATTTGAACTGGCAACCTTACAGGGGAGATTTCATAGCCGCTCTCCCTCAGTTTTGTAATCATAAAAATGTAAAAATGATAGAAACCCAAGCTGGCCCTCTCTCCTGACCTGTAGTTTCATGGGGTTTACCCTCTCTCTCTGGGGGCACAAGTAGCCCTTGCAGCCCTCCTTTCCCGGCCAGGTCAATTAGAAGAGGAAGTCTCAAGCTTTGGAGAGGAAAGACAGATGGTAGCAATAGGCAGGGCCGGCTCTGGCTTTTTGGCCGCCCCAAGCAAACAAAACACCACACACAACCGGGGCGGCCAGAACGGCAAAGCAAAAAAAAAAAAAAAAAAAAACAACCTGCGGCGCAACCGGAGTGCAGGTGCAGGGGTCCTGGCTGGGGGGGGTGGGAGGTGGAGGGAGCGGGCGGGAGAGAGAGAGAAGGGGGCAGCCAGGGCTACAGCGGGGCGCTGCCACGCGGCTCCTCCCACTGCACCGCCTCCTGCCGCCTGCTGCGAGAGCTCCGCTCCGGTCGGCGGGGAGGGAAGGAAGAGAACTGCCCTGCAGGGCGCTCTGGTTCTCCGCGCCGCCGCCCCCTACAGGGCGGCTGGAGCAGAACAAAGAAAAAAAAAAGCGGCTCTGCCGCCCTAGGATTGGGCAGAATGCCGCCTCCGACAATCTGCTGCCTCAAGCACCAGCTTGCTCAGCTGGTGCCTGGAGCCAGACCTGGCAATAAGAGATGCAATTGTGGGGCCTTGAGATCCCTGAAGCCCTATGCTGTATGGGCCTACACTGCACAACTTGACCTTGTTTTCACACGATTGACCCCACAAATTGAACTTGATTTGCTGATTGTTTGTCCCTACTTCTTCCTTCCCAGTCTCTCTGCTGTTGGTCTCTTTCTCTCTACCCTCCATGTTCCTATCAATCCTTTCCTTCCTCCTCACTGCTTTTCTCAACATGTTTCTCATGCTTTTCCTTATATTAACTCATCTCTTCCCTACCATTCCCCTCAATCCCTCCCTATACCCCATTCAAAATACCTAATTGCATTTACTTTGGATTCATATTAAAAACATTCAAGACACTCAAATGTTCAACTCATTCTCCTGTATCTGTGACAGCTGTACTGTTCTTTTTTCTTTTCTACTTTTCCCCCCCTTCTCTTAGGTCATGTCTGCATGCAGAAGAAGTCTCTGGGGCCCCTGATACTTCCAGCTCCTGCTACCTTCACGGTCTCTAGGGCAGGAACCATTTCTATTTTTAATGCCTAGAAAGAACTTCACACATTTTGGGTGCTTGATAAACAATTTTGTTATAAAGAAGACAGAATCCAATCATTAGTCTCAAGGTCAAAACAAGAAGCAATGGATTTAATTTGCAGCAAAAACATACAAGGTTAAATGAGGGAGAAAATGTGTTAGACCAGTTTGGCTACATTACAAGCTAGCTAGGGAGTTTGTAGAATTGATGTTACTAGAGGTACTCAGACTGCATATGGCACTCATCTATTAGGAAAGATACAGGGATAATGGAAGTCAATCCTTGCCAGAGTGAAGGTGATAGAAGTAGGGGGAAAGTTTACAGATGACCCAGTAGTGGTCAAATAATATGGAGAAGCTCAGACAGCAGGATAGAGTGTGGTTTGAATATGCAAGTAGATCGGTCCCTTCCAACCCAAACAAATATATGAACAAGGCTGTCAAGTGATTAAAAAATTAATCACGATTAATCGCACAGTTAAATAATAGAATACCATTTATTTAAATATTTTTGGATGTTTTCTATATTTTCAAATATATTTATTTTAATTACAACACAGAATACAAAGTGTACAGTGATCACTATTTTTGATTACAAATATTTGCACTGTAAAAATATAAAAGAAATAGTATTTTTCAATTCACCTAATACAAGTACTGTAGTGCAATCTCTATCATGAAAGTTTAATTCTACATTTGTAAGTTATGTACAAAATGAACTGCATTCAAAAATAAAACAATATAAAATTTTGGAGCCTGCAAATCCACCCAGTCCTACTTCTTGTTCAGCCAATCACTCAGACAAACAAGTTTGTTTACATTTGCAGGAGATAATGCTGCCTATTTCTTGTTTACAATGTCACCTGAATGTGAGAATAGGCATGGCACGGTTGTAGCCGGTGTTGCAAGGTATTTCCATGTCAGGTGCGCTAAAAATTCACATGTCCCTTCATGCTTCAACCACCATTCTAGGGAATATGCGTCCATGCTGATGATGGGTTCTGCTTGATAACGATCAATCCAAAGCAGTGCAGACCGATGCATGTTCATTTTCATAGTCTGAGTCAGATGCCACAAGAGAAGGTTGATTTTCTTTTTACGTGGTTCAGGTTCTGTAGTTTCCACATTGGAGTGTTGCTCTTTTAAGACTTCAGAAAGCATGCTCCACACCTCGTTCCTCTCAGGTTTTGGAAGGCACTTCAGATTCTTAAACCTTGGGTTGAGTGCTGTAGCTATCTTTAGAAATCTCACATTGGTACCTTCTTTGCATTTTGTCAAATCTGCAGTGAAGTGTTCTTAAAATGAACATGTGCTGGGTCATCATCAGAGATTGCTATAACTTGAAATATATGGCAGAATGCGGGTAAAACGGAGCAGTGGACATACAGTTCTCCCCCCCTGAAGCTCAGTCACAAATTTAATTAACACATTTAACACGCGTCATCAACATGGAAGCATGTCCTCTGGAACGATAGTCGAAACATGAAGGGGCATATGAATCTTAAGCGCATCTGGCACGTAAATATCTTGCAACAACAGTGCCATGTGAATGCCTGTTCTCACTTTCAGGTGACATTGTAATAAAGAAGTGGGCAGCATTATCTCCCATTAATGTAAACAAATTTGTTTCCCTTAGCGATTGGCTGACCAAGTAGGACTGAGTGGACTTGTAGGCACTAAAGTTTAACATTGTTTTGTTTTTGAGTGCAGTTATGTAACAAAAAAATCTATATTTGTACGTTGCCTTTTCATGATAAAGGGATTGCACTACAGTACCTGTATGAAGTGAATTCAAAAAGACTATTTCTTTTATCATTTTTACAGTGCAAATATTTGTAATCAAAAATATAAAGTGAGCACTGTAATTGAAATAGATATATATTTGAAAATGTAGAAAAACATCCAAAATATTTAAATTGGTATTCTATTGTTTAACAGTGCGATTAAAACTGCGATTAATCACAATTAATTTTTTTAATCGTGATTTTTTTTTGAGGTAATCGCGTGAGTTAACTGCTATTAATCAACAGCATGAATATGAACGAGAATCTCTTTGATCCTATCTGGGTCTTAATGATACCTAGCTCCTACAAACATCTTTCATCTATGGGACACTTTCTCAGCATGTCCAGAACTGTAAGTCACGTTCTCACTCCTCTGCCTCAGTGAGAGAGAAACTTGCTGCTGCTAAACTGTGTCTCTGCTCCCTGACACTGCAGTCTGTTAGTCAGCCCAATCAACCCTTGGAGAGACTGCCAATCCCTTCCTTGCCTTCCTTTTGGTGCCCCCAGTTCTCAGAACCCCTGGAAGAGCATTTCTCTGCATCATCCAGTCCCTGTCACTGGATGCCCACAGAAATACCAACTCTGCTGACTCCAAAGAGACAGAATACACATCAAACGGTTGGCTTCACTGAGAATGCACCCTCACTGTATAGTATAACATCACTGAGATGAAATTATAATACAACAAGAATAAGTTATTAATAAAGAACAGAGACTTAAGTGATATTGAGCAGAGATAATAGAAACAGAAAATGGTTAAAAAGAAAAGAAAAGAATAACATGCTTCTAAGAGTCTACATGTAACTCTAGCAGGCTCCAAGCCTTCTGTAACTGTTGTTGTTTGAGATGTGTTGCTCATGTCCACTCCATGTTAGGTGTGTGCGCACCATATGCAAATTGCCGGAGATTTGTCCCTCATTGGTACCCTAGTGGGCTCATGTATAAGGGGCACTGCCAGCCACGCACCCTCTCAGTTCCTTCTTGCCAGATAACTCCGACAGAGGGGCAGGAGGGTGGGTCGTGGAATGGATATGAACTCCACATCTCCAAGAACAGCAGCTATGGAAGGTCAGTAACTGTTTTTTCTTCTTCATGTGCTTGCTCATGTCCATTCCATGTTAGATAACTCACAAGCAATACCTTAGGAGGTGGGCTCAGAGTTCATGGACATGAAAAGATAATGGAGCAAATAATTAAGCAATCAATTTGTGAACCCCTAGAAGACAAGTAACAGTCAGCATGGATTTGTAAAGGACAAATGGTGTCAAACCAGCCAAATAGCTTTCTTTGATAGGGTAACAAGCCTTGTGGGTGGAGAAAAGCGGTAGATGTGGTATATCTTGACTTTCGTAAGGCTTTTGATACTGTCTCACATAACCTTCTCATAAACAAACTAGGGGAATACAACCTAGATGGAGCTACTATAAGGTAGGTGCATAGCTGGTTGGAAAACTGTTCTCAGAAAGTAGTTATCAGTGGTTCACAGGCAAATGAAGGGCATATTAAGTGGGGTCCTGCAAGGCTCAGTTCTGGGTCCAGTTCTGTTCTGTTGTCTAAATCAACGATTTAAATACAGGCATAGAGAGTACACTTATAAAGTGTGCAGATGATACCAAGCTGGGAGGGGTTGCAAGTGCTTTGGAGGATAGGATTAAAATTCAAAATGATCTTGACAAACTGGAGAAATGGTCTGAAGTAAACAGAATAAAATTCAATAAGGACAAATGCAAAGTACTCCACTGAGGAAGGAAAAATCAGTTGCACATATACAGCATGGGAAATGACCACCTAGGAAGGAGTACTGCGGAAAGGGATCAAGGGGTCATAGTGGATCACAAGCTAAATATGAGTCAACAGTAACACTCGCAAAAAAAGCAAACGTCATTCTGGGATGTATTAGTAGGAGTGTTGTAAGCACGACACGAGAAGTAATTCTTCCATTCTACTCAAGGCTGATTAGGCCTCAACTGGAGTATTTTGTCCAGTTCTGGGCGCCACATTTCAGGAAAGATTTGGACAAATTGGAGAAAGTCCAGAGAAGAGTAACAAAAAGGTCTAGAAAACATGACCTATGAGGGAAGATTGAAAAAATTGGGTTTGTTTTGTCTGGAGTAGAGAAGACTGGGAGGGGACATGATAGCAGTTTTCAAGTACATAAAAAGTTGTTACAAAGAGGAGGGAGAAAAACTGGTCGTCTTAACCTCTGAGGATAGGACAAGAAGCAATGGGCTTAAATTGCAGCAAGAGCAATTTCGGTTGGACATTAGGAAAAACTTCCTAACTGTCAGGGTAGTTAAGCACTGGAACAAGTTGCCTAAGGAGGCTGTAGAATCTCCATCATTGGGGATTTTTAAGAGCAGGTTAGACAAACACCTGTCAGGGATGGTCTAGATAATACTTAGTCCTGCCACGAGCACAGAGGACTGAACTAGATGACCTGTTGACGTCCCTTCCAGTCCTACAATTATATGATTCTATGCTGATAGCTTGCAGGGAAGAATGAACTGGAGAGAGACCTCATTGAGATGCCCATATCGAGAAGCATTTCCATTTGGCCAGCTAGGTAGCCCTAGTGGATGGTTTCCTACTACCTAGCAGGACCTGTCGAACTTGCTCTGAACAGGCCTGCTCCTCTGGGTTCAGCCATGTAACATCCATGCCATCAGGTGAAGGGAGGCGAGGTATGGGTGGAGCAACTGGCCGTGATCTTGTGAGATCAGGTACGGACGGAGCAGAAGAGGGGATGCTATTGATAGATCCAGTAGTGTGCCGAACCAGTGTCGGTGTGGCAACACCAGGGCTATAAGAATAACTCTTGCCTTGTCCCACTTGATTTTCAGGAGGGCCTTATGAACCAGAGGGACCAGGGGAAAAATGTAGAGCAGGGGCCCTGACCATGGGAGCCGGAAGGCATGAGAGAGGGAGCCCAGACTGTGCCTGTGCAGCAAGCAAAACTGATGGCACTTCCTGTTCTGCTTGGTCACCAACTGGTCTACCTGGAGAAATGAACCTGACTGTTTCCAGGTGAAAGGACCACTTGTGGTGAGAGGAAAATGACCTTCTGAGGTGATCCATCAGTGCATTCCAGACTCCTGGAAGATGTGATGCCTCCAGGTGGATGGAGTGCTTCACCCAGAAGTCCCATAGATGGGATGGTTCCTGAAACAGAGCAGAGGACTGAGCAACTCAGTTTGTTGATATGGAACATGGCCATGGTATTGTCTGTGAGAAGTTGAATCACCTTGCCTGAGATCTGGGGAAGGAACACTTGGCAACCAAGCCTACAGCCCTGAGTTCCCAAACATTTATGTGCAGGGAGAGTTTTTCCTGGAACCATAGGCCCAGAGTCCTGAGGCAATCGAGGTGAGCTCTCCAAACTAGGTCTGATGCATCCAAGACTAGGAACACTGATGGCTGAGGGGTGACAAGAGGTAACCCCATCATTACCGACATTGGGTCCTTCCAGCAGTCTAGAGAGGCGAGGACCAAGGAAGGAACAGTGAGCACCAAGTCCAAGTGGTGTCTGTTCGGGGAGTAAACTGATGCTAGCTACAGCTGTAGGGGCCTGAGACACAACCTTGCATGCTAAACCATGTGTCTCAGAAGTTTGAGGCAAACTTGGGAAGTCATAATTGGGTGTACCTTGATCTTGGATAGCAGGTTTGACAGTCTGAATTCTGTAAGGAAGGCTCTGGTCTGGTCAAGTCGAGCACTGCCCCAATAAATTCTAATCTCTGGACTGAAAAAAAAGAGTCGACTCTTCTCGTTTATCAACAAGCCCAGTGCCTGGGAGGTGGACTGGACCATGCTGATGCTGTTCTGCACGTGAGTTTGACTGACCTTTGATCAGCCAGCCAGTCATTGAGGTACAGGTATACCTGGACTCCTCGCCATCTGAGGAAGGCCACTATTACCACCATTTGCTACCATACACTTTGTGAAAAACGTAGGGTCTGCGGACAGGCTGAAGGGACAAGCAGTGAATTGGTAGTGGCATTGATTCACAATAAATCTGAGAAATCTCAAATTTCCATGTGGCCATGGAAAACAGAAATGTGAAAGTATGTGTCCTTTAAGTTGAGGGCGGCACACCAGTCCCCTGGATACAGGGAGGGAAAGATGGAGGCCAGGGAGACCAGGTGGAACCTCAATTTCTTGAGATATCTTGAGTTGACATGGGTCAAGAGGCCCCCCCCTTGGCCTTCAAGATTGGGAAATATTGGGAGTAGATTCCCCTCCTCTCAAGTCTTGAGGAACCTCTTCCACAGTCCCCACGGGAGAGAAGTTGCTTGTGAGAAGGGTCCCTGAAGAGGGACAGGGATGGCAGGTGGGAGGGTGGGGTGGGTAAAAACTGAAGGGTATAGCCCATTGTCACTGTACTTAGTACCCAGCGGTCCGATGTTATGTGGAATGGTCCAAAAATAAAAGGGAGGCAGGATCTGAAGCAGGAACTGGTATAGCATCCTCAGGTGCATCTACAGAGGTCTGCTTGGGCCCACCGGACTACCTATGAAGCCCCAGCTGGGAAGTTGAGGTGGACTGGAGCGGGACACCATTTGTAACGTCTTCCATTTGTAGAGCTCCTGTACCAGAAGCAGCATCGAGAAATGAGGTAGCTGTTGGGGCCTGAAGTGCTTCCTAGAAGCAGATGAAGCCTAGAGGCCCAATGTCCTGAGGGTGGGCTCTAGAATTCGTCAGGCCGTGAAACTTTGTTTCTGTCTACTCTGAAAATAGTGAGACGCTATTTCGAAATGGAGGTCCTATCCTGGATGGATTGTTGGACCTTGTGAGGAAGTCCTGAGGACTGGAGCCAAGAACACCACCTCATGGTGACAGCAGAGGTCATTGTCCTCACTGCTGCATCGGCTGCATCCAGACCTGCCTGGAGAGATGTCCTGGCTATGTTCTTACCCTCCTCCAAGACGGCAATAAATTCTTGCCTTGAATCTTGAGGCAGAGAGTCTTTGAATTTGTCCAAGGAGTTCCACTGATTGTAAACATATCTCACCAGCAAAGTTTGCTGGTTAGAGAAATGCAGTTAAAAGCTACCCTTTGAATCCAGTTTTTTTGAGTCACCTGGTAGCGCTCACCTGGCCCTGACTGTTCCTCTTGTTGGCTGCCGATACAATGAGGGGCTTCTTCCTCATCCTCAGTGACATCCCTGGGAGACATATCCTGAACGTTGATACTGGGGTTGGTACCGGAGTTGGGGTCTGGTGCTGAGAGGGAAGAGGCAGTAGGCTGCCTCTCCAAAACCACCGAGTAAAATCAATGGGAGGAAGGACCCGGTACCAGGGGAAACCCCCCAGGTTCCAGTATAGCTACTAACCTGTTGGCCAGGTGCCGGCGGGGCGACCCGCACAAGGAGTCCCTTCAGACTCAAAAAGTCCTCCCTCGGCGAAGTGATACCCTTCTCTGCCTCCGTATGGTGCCGAGAGTTCAGGGACCGGCGGCAGACTGGAGATGGTCAGGACAATGGGATCAGGGCTAGCTTGCCCCTAGAAGGTACCACTGGGCCCAGTGCCAGTAAGGAGCTCCTTCCTGTTCCTGGTCATCGTGTAGGCCAAAAGCCTAATGGTTAAATTGTGGTGTGTGAAATCAGAAGGTCCCAGACAACTCTAACATTAGAGCACTGCACGGATACAAATTTATATTTGCGGAACTGCAGAGCTCTCCTGGGAACTGCAGCAGCAAAAGGAGCAGAACATGGGGTCACCACTCCCAGAAGTCAGCGCCCCGCGACGGCAACTCCTCCAACGTGGCCGTACTGCCTGCAGCCCTGCCCCCACACCTTGCATGAGGCTGTCTGCGTCTCCTGTCTGGGAGCATGCACAACACATGAACACAAGAGCAAGACCAGGGACAGCTACCAGTGAACCTGGTGCCCAGGTGGGGGGGAGGTGGTACAGCCATGCTGGAGGAGCTGCTGGCATGGGGCGCTGGCTCCTGGGGACGGCAGCCCCACGTTCCACTCCTTTTGCCGGTACGGTTCCCGGGACAGCCCTGCAGTTCCACGGATACAATTTATATCCGTGGATATCCACATCCATAGATATACATTTGTATCCACACAAGGCTCTACCGAACATTTACACCACAATTAAACAGCTCCTTAGCCCAAGCCCAGGTCAGCCGCAAGTGTCTAACTTCAGTGTAGACATATCTTAAATGTCTTGCCCAAGCTCAGAAGTGAAGTCTAAAACAGAGCTGGGCATTCTCGGACTTCCAGTTTAGTACCTTAACCAGAAGGCCATCCTTCCAAAAATGTGTTACTTAATCTTGGGATCACACGGATATGATAAACCCCTCACATTTGGCATTCAAGTGGATAAGTTAAATCTGCTCATATTTAAGAACCAGATTTGTATGTGTATTTTATAATAGCAGAAGGCAGCATAGAAGATTTAATGCCAGCTTCTATTTGATATTATAGAATAAGACAGCGTTTAAGAGGTGATTTGCAGCATGTGCATTTTTGCACATATGAATATGTTCTAGTCTCTAAAAAAATTATATTGACTCCTGTTCATTTCTTCTTTAAAACCTTAATTAAAAAAAAAAAAAAGAAAAAAGGCTTGTGTCCTTTCAAGTGCCTCCAAATCAAATTATTTCACTTGGGCTTACGTGCCTCTTGTGTATTACTTTGACAGAATGAGGTTTGTTTAATGATCATAGCATTAAAGATTCTTGCTCCGAAGAGATACATTAGCACACTTCAGGGGCTCGGTGTAAAAAAAACAAGAGATGATGGAAGGTTTCTTAAAAATATAAAACACATTAACAAGCAGTTATTTAGGCATATTCCTTATTATGCTGCCACCAGTCTGATAGGTTTTCCCAAGGATAGCTGTTCTTTATTTACCCTGGACCCAGTCCTGCTCCCTTTAAAGTCAATGCAAGCCAAAACTCCTACTGTCTTCAGTCGTGTAGGTTCAGGCTCTATAACAGAAGGGTAACAATAAGAAAAGCCCCTCCCGCCCCAGTATTTAAATGGATGCTGCCAGACTATTTTATAAAAATAAAGGCCTGCTCCTCCATTGCCCTGCACCTCGTGTTGTGATTTACATCAATGTGAAGTGGGCATAAAAGGCTACCCAATCAGAACAGCAGCATTTTACAATCTCTGTACACTGGTGTAAATGACAACACAAGGTGCTAGACAATGGAGAGTCGGGCCTAAGGTTTTATAAAATCTGCAATTAATGTGTTCCCATGTAAATGTGTAAGTACACAGATTTTTGTTTGCATTTCAACATCCCCATGGAGTGCTTGCACCCGAAAAAAGGCGACGTGGGGCTAGTGCATTTTTTTTCCGGTAACTGCCATGAGATGGGAAGTGCTGTGCATACAAAAGGGAGGCATATATCTTGCCATGATCATCTTAGAATCTAAAGAATAGCAAATAGAACAATAGATAGAGAAAATAGAACATAAAAGAAAAGTGGTCAAAGTGATGCCTGACCACATCTTTATAACCGTGTTTTATTATTTTTAAACTATATCTATACACAACCACCTATATACAAATATACATTGATGGACATGCCCATATTATGGGGGACTGGTAGCAACTCTGTAGTTAAGGTTCAGTTGAGATTGCACTTGAGGTCCCCAATCTGGCACAAAAACACTCCAGAGAACAACTGAATTTTCCATGTAACATTTTAGAAAATTAATTACCGACTTTTGCAGCGGAAAACTTGCAAATTCACCATCAGTGAAATTTTGCTTTGACAGTCATCACTCACCCCTCCTTTTCGGGGGTTGGGGGCATACTGGGGGCAGGGAGAACATAACCAGTACCCTGCCTTCCGACAGTGGCCAATGCCAGGTGCCCCAGAGGGAATGAACAGAACAGGCAATCATCAAGTGATCCACCCCCTGTCGCCCATTCCCAGCTTCTGGCAAACAGAGGCTAGGGACACCATCCCTGCCCATCCTGGCTAATAGCCATTGATGGACCTATCCTCCATGAGTTTATCTAGTTCTTTTTTGAACCCTGGTATAGTCTTGGCCTTCACAACATCCTCTGGAAAAGAGTTCCGCAGGTTGACTGTGCCTTGTGTGAAGAAATACTTAATTTTGTTTGTTTTACACCTGTTGCCTATTAATTTCATTTGGTGAGCCCTAGTTCTTGTGTTATGAGAAGGAGTAAATACCACTTTCTTATTTACTTTCTCCACACTAGTCATGATTTTATAGACATTTATCAATCCCCCCCTTAGTTGTCTCTTTTCCAAGCTGAAAAATCCCAGTCTTTCTACTCTCTCCTTATATGGAAGCTGTTCCATACCCCTAATAATTTTTGTTCAGAAAAGGGCAACCCTTTCCAATTCCAATATATCTTTTTTGAGATGGGACGACCACATGTGCACTATTCAAGATGTGGGCGTACTATGGATTTAAATAGAGGCAATATGATATTTTCTCTTACCTTATTTTCTTATCTTATCTATCTTATTTTCTCTCTTAGTGAGGTAGGTGTTTCCCTAGCTAATCAACCCCAGTCCCCACAAAATCCACATTTCACATACACATTTTTATAACTTCTCTCATACAAGCAAATTTTTAAATGTTACAATTAAACACATAGTTATTCCCCTTATTCTTCATAGTCTAATAGTTGTCTGTTGACTACAACCAAGGGAACCGCTCAGACACACCAGCTACTTCTGTTTTCTGAAGTTACAGGAGGCATCTGCCTCTAGTGGAGTTGCAAGCTCCCAATTTCTAACAACTGGACTGCAACCATCCTGTCCTAGTACATTTAAGTAACAAGGGGACCAGAAGAGGTGAAAATTGAAGCCCAAATTGTCAAAACTTGCAGTTCTGCTAAGGAGGCAGATGCTTTCTGTCAATCCACTCTGGTTCATTAGAAAGCAGTCACTTTCAGATGGACTTCAGGGAATCTGTGGGACTCTGACTCAGCTGTTGGTCTTTAAAATTGGTTGGATGGACACCGGGGGAGACAGAGAGGTTGCCAGCAGAGCTGAGTAGTAAAGCTCCTGGCTATCTCCCTGGCCGCCCACCCTTAGCCCCCAGCCTTGCTGCAAAGCCCAGTCCTTGGTCCCATGGACCCATTCAAGTCACATGCCCTAACCCCATTCAAATTGGATTTTTTTCATTCATTTTAATGATCATTTATTACTTTTAATCATAAAATCATAAAAATAAACAATCTTTGGAAAAAAGCATGCAAAGCAGCCAGTTTCAGTTGAAAATTGGGGAGGTTTTGATGACTGGGAACTTGCTCATCACAGAAAACTCTATTTATTTGGAGAATTGTCCCTGAAAACTTCTCAAATGTGGACAATAGAGCTGGCTGAAATTTTTCTGATGGCCCTGAATTAAGGAAACCAAGTACCAGTTACCAAACTAATTAGAAAACCAATTACCAAACCAACAATTCCCAATTAAAATACCTGTCACAGGGTCTACAGATCCCATACTGTATCGGCCTAAAGGGTTCATGGGGAAACTACCTGCCTGCTCAGCTGGGGCTGATTGGGAGACTCACAATAGTTGCAGAGATAAAACAACTGCAGAGCAGAAGAATGGGGTGGGTGTCAATGAGGTTGAGGAACCACAGAGAGCAGGTGCCTTTGGCAACAGAAAAGCTGCCCAGGAAACTGGGTGACCACAGGGTGTAACTCAGAGGCATGGTAGAAAGTAGGCCAGGGAAACAGTAAGAGGTTGGGAAAGCTTGGAGACAGCCACTTTGTACAGGGTCGTTGGCCTAAAACCCAGGATGGAGGGCAGGCCTGGATTCCTCTACGAAGCCAAGCAAAGGGGCTTATTAAGGCCTTGAACAATTGAGCCATACCTGAAGGGCCCAGGGAGTGTGTATCCCTCATCTAGGGCCACAGAGTCTAATACTTTAGGAGACCAAACAAGCAAGAGGGGAAAAAGATGATCAGTGACCTGGTCAATGGGGCTAGATGGTGGGCAACCCATCAAAGAGGGAGGGAAACTAAGGCAGAGTTGCCCCGTCACCCAACCTCGCCACAAGGTGGTGCCAAAGATGGAAGATGACCCCCATATACCAATTTCAAAGCCAGTTTATACAGTTTTTGAAAAGTTGTGATTTAGAACATAAAACTCAAAACATTTAAACTATTACGTCATATCATAGCATGACGTAACATAATAACATAATACAATAGTCCAAATGTTTTGACTTTGCTGTATTATAATATAGATCATAAGTTGAGTCTATAAGAAACATTTCAACCATATTGAAATAACACTTTTCAATAAGGTTGAAATGAAGTTTCACAATTTTGCTCATGAAATATTTTGAAATGTATAGTCTACATTCTGATTTGCAAACTTTTTTTTTTTTTCCCCCTTTCTCAAAATGTCCTGCAGAATGAGAATTCCAGATTTCAATCAGCTCCAGTTGACAAGTATGTGGATTGGCAGTCTAGCAAGATCCAGTTCTTAGAGTATATATACTCATCCCCACCTTCCCTTTTCCCCATTGAATTATCCCTTCCAAATCTATTTTTCTCAGCAATAGAGAACAGTCAGCTCACTAAGGTTGAGGCAAGTTGGTGTATTCTGCTGCAAATTTAAAATTAATTATCAAAGGTCTTTACTGTATATTTGTACCTATTTAAGGGCAGGGTTAAAAGCAATTTAACAAAAACAGTGAAATATTTCTGAGACTGCATACTTTACCCGTTATGTCATGCTGTTTGAATGACTCACTGTAGATTTGATACTGATTAGGGCAGTGTTTCTTCAACCACTTGCAGACATCCTGCTGGGTCCACAGAGCTACTGGCTTTGTCAGTTTCACAGTACCAGACTGGAAAGACAGAACAGGAAAAGAAATGGTATTTAGCCCTACGTATCAGATGTATTTCTAATGTAATTCATATAATCTAGAAAAATAATTCTATTTGGGAGCCTTCCTTAGAGGCAAAAGTGCAAGGGATATGAGGATCAGTTATTCAAGTTTACATGGAGGGATCATATTTAGTGCAAGATTCTCTGCGTGTTCCTTGTATCACACAAGTATAACACTTTCTCTTACCTGTTCAGAATCTAATGTGTATAAAGAATTAAGTCATAAAGGGCCAGATTCTGCCACTTTTCCATAATGATCACAAGAAAAAGTCAGCACTTACCCACAGAGATACCTCAATAGTTACAGCTATAGTTAAATGTTAACTTTTTAATGGTGACTAGTGTATACACTTTGATACTAAATACTACTTAGTGCAGATTTAATTATTTAATATTAAATATGATAAGTCACTGAATGGCCAAATTCTGTGAAAACTGCACAATGTTCTTAATTTTCACATGATCCTACTCTTGATAGAAGACAACTTATTAAAGAGGATGTCAAGATGTTACAGGTCCTGGCTCTCTTTCTCCCATGCCAACTCTGCATAGACTATGCCTCTTTGCTTAGCTCAGGGGTCGGCAATCTTTCAGAAGTGGTGTGCCGAGTCTTTATTTATTCACTCTAATTTAAGGTTTTGCGTGCCAGTAATACATTTTAACCTTTTTAGAAGGTCTCTTTCTAGAATTCTATAATATATAACTAAACTATTGTTGTATGTAAAGTAAACAAGGTTTTTAAAATGTTTAAGAAGCTTCATTTAAAAATTAAATTAAAATGCAGAGCCCCCTGGACTGGTGGCCAGGACCCGGGCAGTGTCAGTGCCACTGAAAAGTGCCTTAGGTTGCCTACCCCTGGTGGCTTAGCTCATGCTCTAGATTACAAAGTACACCTCTTCCTCTGAAGCAGGGAGTGTTTATTCATAAAAGTGATTTTACAACTGGCTTAATGGGGCTTCAGATTTATTGGGTCCATATCAAATTTGCCATATTTAGAAGTAAAAAGTGGTTTGGCCTATTAGTTAAATCCATCAGTCCATTAAACTCAACCTGGGCTCCTAATGTCAAGCTTTTTTTTTTTTTTTAAATCTTCATGACCTCCTGTGCAACTTCCTGCGTCAATGAGGGCAGAGTTTGGGGATAATTGGGTTTAGGGTGACCAGACATCCTGATATCTAGACGTTTGTCCCGATACTCCGCGGTACTCCAGCAGTTTTTTTGCTCTGCCGGGACCCCCTCCTCCCCCATGTGTCCCGATATTTCCTCTCATCTGGTCACCCTAATTGGGTTGCAGTGCTTTAACAGAGAACAGAATTTGGCTTGCAGAATATCTGGTACTAATGGTGAGAACCCAGCTTGAATTTCAGGTCCCAGGCTGAGTTCACACAGCTGAAAGCTAGGAAAAACAATTTTACTTGTAAATATAACAAATTTGATATGTAGTTAGTGAGACACAATAAACCCCACAATGAGTTTTGCATAATCACTTGCAGAGCAGAACCACATGTTAATAAGGATCAATTTCACAGACTATTTTGGAATATTATATACAGATATTCTTACATAAAAGACAGGAAGAAACATGAAAAGAAACAGAAAATAAAATGATTCATGTATCTAGTACATGAATTTAAACAGATGTATAACAAAATTGCAGGATTATGATCAGGCCTATGAACCAGAGTAAGATGTACTGGTGTAACAGCATCCACTCCAGGTGGGTTTGCTACTTTAACTATGTCAGTATGATTAAACCAGCAATGCTTTCTAGTGTGGACAAAGACAAAACCAATCTATGAATAACAGACCATACATCATGCTAGGTGTTAATACTGATTCTCACTGGCTGTTTCAATTTAGTTTGGAGCTCATACTAACTTGCATTCGTTGCTTTGTGTATTATTTCTCTGTCAGCACAATTTCCTGCCCCACCCTCCTGATAATATTTTTGTCTTTTTCAGGATTCTCTCTCCTCCACCCCTCTCTCCCCCCAGCATGCTACACTGGTCTGGTATTTAACTATTGCTATCAGTTAAAATTGTCATGTACTTGTAAAAAAGTGAATATTCTGGATATATTTCTGCAAAACTGGTTTCTCTACAGCTTAGATGAATTCCCTAGTTCACATTTTATACCTAGGTAAACCCCAAACCTTCTGGGTTAGGTCCTCTGCAGTGTAACAATATGGTTGAAACATATTTAATTCAACCAAAATACATATTGGCTAGATTTTTCCCAGGCCAAACTATTTCTTTTTTATATAGAAAAATTTGGGTTCTAGAGGGGTAGATTCAGCGCTACAACGATTTAAAATGTCCTGCAAAAGAGAGTCTAGAGAATTATGAAAGTGTTCTCTTAAAGATTTCATATTTTCTATAACCCATGGTAACAGTGGCCTGTATTCACTATGTCGAGGAGAGTGAACATGTACAAATTTGCAATTACTTAGCAGTACATATTTCACACTGGCTCATGTCAAAGTGATTTTGAACGAACATGGGACAAAAGTGTCTGCTAGTGCCAATGCAGCTGGTACATAATATTTTTTCTTCCCTCTTTGAGGTGGGTGGCAGAGAAGAAAGATCACTTTGCAATATATCCTCATTTGTGCTGCACCTCTTTTCACTTACATATTCTCCATCTCCTTTTGGTTTTACACTAGTAGGCTCAATGAATGTTTTTCTTTACAATTGATATGAAGTCATCAAGGATGTTTTTTTAATCTGTTGTGACTCAGGGTGGAGTCTCTTGGTATTTGGGGGGAGGGATAGCTCAGTAGTTAGAGCATTGGCCTGCTAAACCTAGGGTTGTGAGCTCAATCCTTGAGGGGGCCATTTAGGGATCTGGGGCAAAAATTTGTCTGGGGATTGGTCCTGCTTTAAGCAGGGGGTTGTACTAGATAACCTCCTGAGGTCCCTTCCAACCCCGATAATCTATGATTCTATCATGCAGAGTTTGTTCTAGCACTTTCGCAAATGTATGTTGTCAGATACAACTTGTAAAAGTGGTTTTGAAATCTCCATTACTCCAGGTCCCAGGTCTCCATTACTGTCAACCCAAAAGAGTAGAGCAGTTTCAGGTTATCATTTTGCCTATCCTATTAGGTCCATAAAAGATATAATGAAAATCTATTAACCTAAATCCAGAGGTTATGGTATAGCAAAATCTCTGGCTGGTGAATAAATCTTCAATCTCTTCTATCCTAGCTCTCTTTTTTTCCTGGGAAGAAGTTAAATACATCTTCTAAAACTTAAAGCAGGAAGTATATTGTAGTCCACCCCTCAATTTAGGTATGTTATATTTCTTTATAAATACACCAACCAGGAATTAATAGAATCTAGATTACGTGGCTAGAAGGGACCATTGTGATCATGTAATCTAACCTCCTATACAACACAGGCCATAGAACTGCCCCAAAATAATTCATAGAGCGAATCTTTTTGAAAAACATCCACTCGTGATTTAAAAATTGCCAGTGATGGAGAGTCACTGTTAATTACTCACTGTTCAAAATGTACACCTTATTTCCAGTCTGAATTTGTCTAGCTTTAACTTCCAGCCATTGGATCATTTTATACCTCTCTATGCCAGACTGAAGAGCCTATTAAATATTTGTTGCCCGTGTAGGTAATTTTAGGCCAGTGGTTCTCAAATTCCCCCCCCCACGGACCACTTGAAAATTACTGAGGGTCTTTCCAAATGTTGTTTGTACCGTCAGCCAACTATTGTAAAGCAAAGCACTATATAAAAAAACCTTAACAATAATTAAGGTTTTTTTGTTCTACAAACAAAAGCGCACAACTCATATTTTAATATCCGTAGTCTTACCTTTCTAATGTGATGGATGTGCCCTCTCTCCCCCACCGCGGCAGCCTCCGAGCTGGGGCTGGGAAGGAGGGGGTCTCTCCCTCTCTTCCCCACTGCAGCAGCCTCTGAGCTGGGGCTGGTAAGGGTGGGGGGGCCCTCTCCCCCACCACAGCTGGGAAGGAGGGCCATCTCTCCCCGGCAGCCGCAGCTCTGGAGCTGGAGAAAGTTGCCTCTTTCTCTGACTGCCGCAGCCCTGCACATCCCAAAATTCCCCCCCCCCTTCTCACCCTACTTCCCCCTTCCACGTACCCCATATTCACCCCGAGGCCACCACTTCACTTCACATGTGCATCTTCTCCAGGGGCCAGGCACTTAATTGGTGGAGCCACGCCTGCACGGCTCCACTAATTAGGTGGGTGGCCCTTCATTCTCTCGTGTGTGGCTGCCCAGGCGCATACCTTAGAGGGAACTATCCACGGACCACTTGAATGGAGCTCGCGGACCACTGGTGGTCCACGGACCACAGTTTGAGAACCTCTGTTTTAGACTATAATCAAGTCACCCCTTAACATTCTCTGTTAATTTACATAGATTGAGCTTTGTATCTACTACTAATCCTTTAATCGTTCTTGTGGCTCTTCTCTGAACCCTTTCCAACGTATCAATATCCTTCTTGAATTCTGGATGTGAGAACTGAACAGCAGTATTCCAGCAGTGGTGCCAACTCCAGAGGTAAAATAATCTTTCTACTTCTACTTGGGATTCCCCTGTTTATGCATCCAAAGACTGCCTTTGCCCTTTTGGCTACAGGGGAGCTCATATTCAGCTGATTAACCTCCACAACCCCCACGTTTCCCCCCCCCCCCGAGTCACTGCTTCCAAGGATAGAATCCCCCAGCCTATAAGTATCACATGCATTCATTGTTCCTAGATGTCTGCATTGACATTAGCCACATTAAAATAAATGTCATTTGCTTGCACCCATCTTACCAATCCAAATCACTCTGAATCAGCGACCTGTCCTTTCCATTATTTAGCACTCCCCGAATTTTTGTGTCTGATGCAAAACTTATCAGTGATTATTTTATGTTTTCTTCCAGGTCATTGATAAAAATATTAAATAGCTTAGGACTAAGAACTGATCCCTATGGGACCCCACTAGAAACACACTACATCAGAGTTTCTCAAACTGGGATCCGGGGTACTCCAGTGGGTCCGCCGGCCCTGCTGATCAACTCCTCCCCTTCCCTCCCAGTGCCTCCTGCACACCACAAAATAGCTAGTCAGCAGCATGCAGGAGGCACTGGGAGGGAGGGGAAGGAGCAAGGATGGGGCACACTCGGGGGAGGGGGCAGAAAGAGGCAGGAAAGCGGGGCAGGGGTGGAGTGGGGGCAGGAAGAGGTGGGGTGGGGGGGATCTGCGAAAAATTTTAAATCACAATGGGGGTCCACAGGCTGTTAAAGTTTGAGAACCGCTGCACTACATTATTGTTCAATAATGATTCCTGATTTAAAATTGTGTTTTGAGATAATTTTTAATCCATTTAACATGTGCTAAGTTACTTTTATATCTTTCTAGGTTTTTTTTTTTTTTTAAATCAAAATGTCATTTGGTACCCAGTCAGATACTTTACAGGAGTCTAACAACATCAACACTATAACCTTTTATAAACTAAACTTGTAATCTCATCAAAAGAGATATCAAATTAGTTTGACAGGATCTATTTTCCATAAACCCATGTTGATTGGCATTAATTATATTACTCTCTTTTAATTCTCTCTTAATTAAATCCCATATCAGCTGCTCCATTATCTTGCCCAGGATCAATGTCAGACTGACAGGCCTATAATTACCTACATCACCCTGTTTACCCTTTTTAATTTTTGGCACAACATTAGCTTGCTTTCAAGTCTTCTGGCACTTCCCCCGTGTTCCAAAACTTATTGAAAATCAACATTAATGGTCATGTGAGCTTTTCAGACAGCTCTTTAGAAACTCTTGGAATCAAGTTCTCCAGAGAGTTGATCTAAAAACGTCTAAATTTAGTAGCTGCTATTTAACATCCTCTTGAGATACTAGTAGAGTAGAAAGTGATCAAGCCAACTGCAACCATATTATGTGCATTCAGCCACCATGAATTAATAAAATATTAAGGGATAATTTGAAAAACAGGCTTTCAAAAGCAAGGTCAAAACTACCTACAGTTTCTGCTAATCAGAACAGGAGGAAGGGAAAGAAAAGTAAACAAGTGAGACTGAAAATCTTGGTGGTCGGAAGACCTTGAGTCTGGGCTCC
Source organism: Malaclemys terrapin pileata (assembly GCF_027887155.1). NCBI lineage: Eukaryota > Metazoa > Chordata > Testudines > Emydidae > Malaclemys > Malaclemys terrapin. The sequence goes on along the minus strand of NC_071506.1, from coordinate 25,313,344 downwards.
TCTGATATTGGAAGTTTATTGGAAGTTAGGAAAAATAATGATTTAGTAGGTGTCATTATGACCTATATCTTTTGTAGAAGTTAGTTATAAAAGACTAGCTAATACAGTTGTGAAGGGTTGGATCACAGAAACCCCCTTGGGAGCTGCCACCTGATGTGCCAAGACTACTTCTATCCCTGTTTTTCCTGCCAGCTCAGGACTCCAGCACCCTGTCTTGCTGAGCCAGACACTCCAGTCTGTTCCAACAAAGACCCAGGGTCTGAATTACTTGCCCCAAAGCTTCAGGTTTACCTGAAAACAGCTCACAGAAGCGTGCTTGTCTTTAGCACTCAGATATCCAACTCCCAACGGGATCTAAACCCAAATAAATCCATTTTACCTTGTATAAAGCTTATACAGGATAAACTCAAACTGTTTGCCCTCTATAACACTGATAGAGAGATATGCACAGTTGTTTGCTCCCCCAGGTATTAATACATACTCTGAGTTATTAAGTAAGTAAAAAGTGATTTTATTAAATACAGAAAGTAGGATTTAAGTGGTTCCAGGGTGTAACAGACAGAACAAAGTAAGTCACCAAGCAAAATAATATAAAATGCACAAATCCATGCCTGGTCAAGCTAAATACAGATAAGATCCTCACCAGTTCCAGAATGCTCCCTTTTACAGGCTAATCTTCTTTTAGCCTGGGTCCAGCAATTACTTACACCCCCTGTAGTTACTGTCCTTTGTTTCAGTTTCCTTTAAAGTATCCTGGGGGGAGGGATGGAGAGGCTCCTTTAGCCAGCTGAAAACAAAATGGAGGGGTCTCCCAGGGGTTTAAATAGACTCTCTTGTGGGTGGAGACCCCTTCTCACCCTGTGTAAAGTCCACTCACAAAATGGAGATTCGGAATCACATGGGCAAGTCACATGCCCATGCATGACTCAGGACTTGCAGGTAGTAGCCATTACCCACATGCTACCTTGAACGTCCTCAGGTAGACTTCTTATGTGGATTGGAGTTTTCCAAGCTCTTTTGTCTGTTAAATGCTTCCTGATTAAGCACCTAATTTGCACATTCCTTTCCCAAAAAGTAACCAAATGTTCTAACTAAGGCTACTTAGAAATCTAAGGCTACTTAACAATTATACAGCCAATGTTCATAACTTTGCACACACAAATGGTGCCTGCATACAACTAGCATGAACATAACCAGTAGATCATAACCTTTACATAGATATGTTACATGGCATATGTAGCAAAAACCTATTCCAGTTACATCATACATACTTTTATAAGCACACCCCCCCATAAAGCCTTATGGGGGTACTCTGTCACAACAGTGTACTTTGGAGCAGTCCTCTGAAGCCATCTTGAGAGACATTTTTCCTGACACCTTTTCTCCCCGGTGGGTAAAGCAACTGGCCACTGCGAACCTGCTGCTAATTACTCAACCCTGTTCCAGAGGTTAGGTAAATATCTGGGATGTTCTAAACCTACTGCTTGTGTCTGTGTGTGCTTAAATCTAATACACTGCAGTTTTAGATATTCATGCAAGTAAGTATGCTCTCTTTTATCAGACGGAATTGCTTGTGTTCCCACTGATTTATTCCTGATGCCACCTGGAGTGAAATACTTAAGTTACCCCTGCTGTGGTTCTGAAAACCATGGGTAATACATGCTCCACTGAAAAGCTCTATTACATGCCCTCAGATATTTAAATCTTAGGGTTGTTAACATGAGAACCTTTGGTGATCAAGCTGCCACAACAGTGTGTGGTAAGATAGTCATTCTAGAAATCAACTGTTTAAACAGTATGAGGAGGCCAGCACTAGCACTGCAGAACTGGTATCCTGTGCTCTCTATCACCAATCCTGCTAAAAGAATGAGTCACTGCCTTCTGCACTAGCTGAAGCTTCCCGAGGCCCAGATAACAGTGACCAAAGTGCGTAAGGAAGAAGAAGAAGAAAAAAAAAAAAGCACTTCTGGACACCACAGCCACCTGGACTCTAGAAGCAATTGAGGGTCCAGAACTAACAATACATGCTACATCTAACTGACACGCTCTTCCACAATGGGGACAAGCACAGTTCCCACCAAGCTTTCCAAATCCTTTCCTCCAGTCGAACAACATTGCCTTCAGTTTACCTGGACCAAACTTCATCGAGCTTAGCCTCAGTGATGGCCCCAATTTGGCCAAACATAGGAGAAGGAGATATCACACCAGGCCTCAATTCAAGACCTAGAGCTGTTTGTCACCAGCATGTTGACAGCATCACGGCCCAACCCCCTAACCATCTCTCCTAGGACTATCATATATAGTCATAGGAAGGGTGTGATAGAACCTTACAAAAGTCCACAAGATTCCCATATGATCCTCCAATATAGTGAAAGTATTAAAGAGGAGGAGGACTAAAGAATAACTATTACTGTTCCTCCTTCTCTTTGAACCCAGGTGTCATCACTAGATGAAGATCTGAGAGAGAACCTAGTCATCATTAGATGTAGATGTGAGAGAACCAATGAAGGAATGCAGGATAGAACTTCACAGACGAGTGAAATAGTAGCAATATGAAATGACCAGTCTCGGTTACATGTACATAAGAACCCTTCATATACAAATACATCAACTAAAGAAAGCCATGCAATAATGATACCTGTGTTGGAATATAAAATTCCACCAGGAACCCATTCAGAAAGGGTCAGAGCCTCATACCTAAAGTATAAACATCTTCTTTATGCTGAATTTTAAGATACATTTATAGAAACACCTGTGAAATTTTTGAAGAATGGAGGAAACATATGTATGTCCTTATCATGAAAGGCTAACTAGTTAAACTCTTTTATTGCACAAGAATTCAAAGGCAACAATGACTGACTTTCCCTAGAAGAATGCTGTTTCCACAGTTAAAAATAGCTGTCATTTTTTTTAAAAAAGTGTATGCCTGGCTGCATTCAAGTACCTGGGAAGTAAGGAGTCCTAAAAGAAATGCTTATTAATCTAGAAGTTATTCTTAAATGGACACCAGGGACTAGAATGTTTGTCCTCAATGCTGCAGTGGATGCATTTTTCAGTTCAATAGATATTTTTTCCTCTGTATGATTTAAACATACTGTGTTAAGTATTTGAATAGCAAAGTTTATTAACAATCACAGTACAAAAGCAAATTTTTCCTGTTTTCCTCTGGAAGTGAAATCTGACTATAGACGTATGTTGTGCAGAATAATAGCTGCAAGCCAATGCATAGTAAACGCACGGTCAGCAAACATGCACTGCAAATCTTTTTATCGTCTCTTAGAAATTTTCAGAATGTTCAGTTGAAATGTGTCAGGCATTAACTTATATCCACAGCAAAAATAGGCTGCATTTTTTTTTTTTTTTTTTTTACAGTGCTGTGTCCTCATATTGAAACCAAGCATAACGTTTAATTCTCTAATTTGCAAGGTCCCGAAGAGCAGAAGAATACGGATTTTAGAGTAACAACATATAACACTGTCACATTCCGGTTTTGAACATCATCCCAACATGTTTTTCAGTCAGGTGCTTTGAGTGTCTAGGTACCAAAAAAATAAAAAAGTTTCCTTGAGTTAAATGCTGCTCTGTTATAAAGCTAGATCTTATTAAATATTTCTAATGCAATAGTGTCCACCAAAGGCCTGTGGAAGACGTCCAGAGGTAAACGACTACTCATGAGCCCCTGCACCTATAGGTAAAGCAGTTTGGCCTGTTTACCCTGAAAAGGGAGTAGTTTTGGGGCTTAACCAAAGGGCTACCCTAGCCAATTAGCAAGGGGAAACAGATACAGCATCTGCATCTGAAAGTAAGGGAGGCAAGGCACCCTCTCCCACCCCCTCATCTGCACACCTCCAACACCACCTCGAAATCATGAAGAAATTATAGGTTCTGTGGAAGAGGTGGGTCTTGAGGAAAGTATATAGCCATTGCGGATCAATTCCATTTGTAAAAGGCATAAAGACATTGCAGAGAGAATTGCCAACAAGTAGAGAAGTCTAGCAGGCAATGGAAGGCAATTAATGAGTAGGGTTGCCAACCCTCCATGATTGTCCTGGAGTCTCCAGGAATTAATCTTTAATTAAAGATTATATCATGTGATGAAACCTCCAGGAATACATCCAACCAAAATTGGCAACCCTATTAGTAACGGGGCAGAGCTGGGAAGGGCATTGAAGACGAGGAGAAGGAGCTAGAATTTGATGTGGTGCAACAGAAGTAGAATTCAGTGGTAGAATTCAAAGAAAGAAATGATGCAGTCAGAGTGATGGACAAAAGACAATCTTAGTGCATTCTGGATGGGGATGAAATGAGTGTCGGGAAGTTTAGAGAGGATGAGGTTATAGTAATGAAGATGAGAGAGGACCGGGCACTAGGTGAGAGTTTTGGCTGTCCACACTGAAATAAAAGGGTAGATTTTAGAAATGTTATGAAGGAAGCAGAGGCAGCCACAAGATTTGACAAACTTGTGACAAACTTTTCTATTCACACTCTTGTACAGCTCTTATCATCATAGCATCTAACTGCCTTCCAGTAGGGCATTAAACAACAGGTCTAGCATTTGTCACATCTGGTTTTCGCTCTCTCTCTCCCCCCACCCTCCCTCCAAGGGTACGACTTTGAGAAATAAAACCCCTAGGTTACAGCCTTAGGTGGCATGGAGAATGGTAGTGTTTTAAGCTGAGACAGATAATGGCAGGGGATAGGTAAGAGGGAAAAAGTAGAGTGTGTTTCAGGGGAGAGATAGAGGAGTTTAGTTTTGAGAATAGTAAAATGATGCCAAGACATCTAGGAGGAGATGCAGGAGAGAGAAGCTCAGACACAGGTCAGAATGGTGGGAGACTGGTCAGGGGTGAAAAGGTAGATCGAGTCAGAGAAGAAGAACTGCACTTACCCCAACTAGATATCAAACATATGTGATCTGAAACCCCACTCCTCACTTTCTTCTGTGTGTCCATTTTTTAAGGATGTAAACTCCACCTAGCAGGGACTGTCTTGGTTTATATTCTACATGATTAAATACACTTCTACCCCTATATAACACTGTCCTTGGGAGCCAAAAAAAATCTTACTGCGTTATAGGTGAAACCGCATTATATCGAACTTGCTTTGATCTGCTGGAGCATGGAGCCCCGCCCCCTCCCCTGAGCGCTGCTTTACTGTGTTATATCCAAATTCGAGTTATATCGGGTCGCGTTATATCGGGGTAGAGGTGTATTAACAAGCCTATAAAATATGATGGCTACTCACATCATGCTATATTTAGGTTTAGTGATTATAAAAGCAGTACAAGCCTTGAGTCTGCCACCCTTTCCAGGTATAGTTCTTCTACAGTATTTCAACTCACAACTACGTTTGTTAGGAGTTTTGTATTCAAATTCTTTTTCAACGTTGCCTAAACATAACCAAGGCTATGGGTACCCCAACCATAGAAGGGACTGTACAAAAAAAGTTAAAATCAGTAGATATAATATGTGACATTTAATTTCATGCGCTGTTTGTTCCATTGTGCAACGTATACAGTAGTTAAAATTGCCAGCTCAAAATAATACAAAAATCAAAATGATAGCTTGTGCATGATTAGATAGCATTTTTCAGAGTTCAGAATAATATTGGCACTCAAGTCCTGTTCTGGCCCTTAAAAGCTCGGCAAAGTTATAAACAATGACTTTCAAAAGATCTCATCAGGTGCCGTTTACAAAGCTGCCGATTTCTAGGGTCAATGTATTCACTGGCATTTCTTCAGTATTTATTGACTGTATCTTTTCCTCCTTAAACAAGTCTGTTGTAGTTTTGAATGACAAAGCATTGAAGTGGAGGACAGCAATATTGAGTAAATAATTTGAATCACAATATGTAAAGTGTTTTAAATAAAAGGTTCTCAAAAACCAAGTGTTAATAAATGTTGATGCCTGTTTGTGCATAGATTACAAATCTGGAGAACATGTTAGAATGGGGCCCAAGATCCACTAAAGAATACAGGCCTGAACTTTGAGCAGGTAAACATTTGTAGTTTCTAGACCCCTCAAGTTTGTAATATCCAATATATGTATGCACATCCAGCCACAAAGTAAATGTACATCTGCACACCAACCAATATACCCAATGCCATACCCTACCCTTTCAGAGCACTAATATGTAAACTAGTGTACAAAAGAAGAATGACACAGAAAGGCAGGCATATGCTGGGATGGATGCGGTATGTACCTGCAGCAAGAGAGATTTTGCCTCACATTTAAAACGTGAACAGGTAAGACAGACAACGGGTGAGAGAAAGGAGTGGAACTACACGTGTTTAAAGTTAGGATTGAGGTTAAGTGGTTGCAAAATTAGGGCCTATAGGTCTTGAACAAATATAAAAAGAACTACTATTATTTCTGAAGCAGATAATTGAAAATGATGTCATTGAACAAGCTATTTAAGTTTTTGTCAGACCTATTTTATACACTGTTCAAAAAGTCATAATTTAGCAGCGTTGTTTTCATAATTTAGCACAAAAAGAAGCAAAGAAGCACATTTGGATCCCCAAAATCAATTTCTTTTTAGACATGCTTGGGTTACCCTAAGTTTGGAAAATAGGAATCTTTTTGTTATATCCCAAATTACTTTTCTGCTGCTACACTGCCTGTAAAACTCTTTGTGAATGACTAACATAAAAGTTCTGGAAAGAAAAAATGGATGGCGAAAGAGTTGAGGATGTATTTTTTAAGTGATCCCTTAAAATATTCAAGAATTTGGACAGGACGTTTTTGATCAACAAATAGATTCTAAAAACATCAAAATAAATTTTTGATTTTCTGGAAAAAAACTAAAACAAGATTGTATTTCAGCAGTGCCTAGAAGCCTCAACAAAGACTGAGGCCTCATTTTGTCTGTATTGCAAAAAACTGTCCATGCCATAAAGAGTTTACAGGATATAATACCAAACATAAAAAAGGTGCGTGTCACAGAGTGATGATCCCCTTTAAATGGAAATGGGGCCACCAACCTCTGTGCCATCATTAATTAGATGCTTCCCTGAAGGTGTGGGCCTTAGGAGGGTCAGTTGATAGTTTAATGGTCACCTGAGCCTTATAAGGGGACTCAGAGAGATTAGTCTGGAAGTTGGGACCACAAGGAGCTCCTGTGGAAAGTCCTGAGCCAGGGTCTGCAGGGAAACCAGCCTGGAGCCAGCGTTCTAGCCAAGAGTGGAGAAAGACTCACAAACAGAGCCCCAAAAGGGGCCGAGAACAGTGTCTAGAGGGTGGGCTGAAGAGAAGCCCCAAAGGGAAAAAACTTTTTTGGTTTTGAGGATTTTGTGGTTTGGACTTCTTGTTTGGGACATGACCAGAAGATTAAGATATCTCCAGAACTGACTAGTGTGTGGAAAGCATGGACATCAACCTCAGGGAGGGAAACTGAGGCAAGGAGTGCCTGCAATGCAACACTTGGCCAGCAGAAGGTATTACAAAACAGCCAGACCAGCTTACAATTTTTTTTTTTTCTTTTTGGTGATGCAAGGAACCACCACCTTTTATAAGGATATCAAGTTTTTAAAAACACTCAATTGTATTTGTAATTCAGAACTCTATGTTTAATTAGTAAAGTGATCTTGGAAAATAAGAATGATCTGTAGATGAAAAATTTTCAAACACCACAATTCCAATTTTCATTAGCAAAGTTGAACCATAACTAATGGGCCTGTGTGGTAAAGACTTCAGTATTGACCAGAAGGAGTAAACAGTTCTTATTAACGCCACTAATGTTCATCAGTTTACAAAGTTTCAGTAACTGTAGTAAAAGGCAAATAAATCTAGGACTGAAAAATCAGCCCACATCCAGTTTAAATGAAAACCATGTCCATATAAAATTATTTTATTCATAAGAGGGAGTAGAGGTGCATTCTCATGACTGGTCAGTACAACTTCATGCCACTAGAGTCAGTCATGCCTCTTGTGACTTCTAGGCCCAGGTTCTCAAATGGTCCAGTATATTTTTATAGGAAGAAAAGAAAAGATAGAACCATTCTCTTGGGTTTCACCAGAAGCATAATGAAACGTCACAAGCGGCTCAGGTCTGACACTACCGGCCAATAGAACTCAAATGCACCTGGTGTGAAGGTTAAACAGGGGTACTGTTCAAGGAGAAGAACAAGTATGGATTCAGTGGGAGGTTACTCACCCATAATTTCAGCCAGTTGAAAAGAAGGATGACTGTCTTACATAGGCAGGAGAATTAAAAAGGTGATGTAGAATAAGGACATATAGGAAAATTTCCGCACCAGTGCTAGTTTAACAAAGCACTTAGGCATGTGCTTAAGTGCTTTGATGAATCAGAAAAAGGTCTGGACAGTCTTTCAGGCAATGCCTGGACTAGTCAGGTCATACCTAGGCATGCTACATAATCCCCCCTCCCAGTCCTGGTCTTAAATTAAATTCATTATATCAAGCTGTAAAAAAGGAAGAAAGAAAGAAAGTCCAGTAAAGTAATAGCTACTTGGTGGGAGTTAGCCAGTTAAAAGGCTGTCATAAGCATAACCAGCTGAAGGAAAGGATATACTGTGTTGTCAAATGAAATATATCACAAGGTGTTATCATGATGGAGATAAAAAACAATATCCAGACAACAGGCAGAAAACAGATACGGTGTTACATTTTTTGTGAAAGTACTTTCATGCAACAAGACCTCACACTTTGAACACAAGAATCATGAGTGACAGATGCTACTGTCAATATAATGCAAGTACAATTTATCAGCAAACTGTAAAGAAGTGAAGTGGCAGAATAAGTGAGGTGAAGCTAGGGTACTTTTCAGCATTGTCAAGGAACTCACCTCACATCATTCCTGATGCCATCATTGTATTGCAAAGCACTATTGGAACAAACAGGTCAACAGCCACTTAAAGTCACAAGCATTGAAGTATGTTGCAGAATTGACTGAGGCAATCACAAAGGAGCTTCCATATTGTCAGGCAGAACTCAAGGACAATTTTAGAATGTTTACAGTTCGAGGCAACTGATCTTAGCAATGCTAACAAGGATATATAACACAGATAGTGACAAAGGCCTCACTTCAGCAAGGTATTTAAACAGGTGCTCCAACCTTAAGCATGCGAGTAGTGCCATAGATTTCCATAGAACTTCTCACTTGCTTCAAGTGAGGCACGTACACAAGTACCTTACTGAATCAGGGCCCATATGAGTTATTGTTCTTCATAAAAATCTGCTGACCAACTTAGAATAGGAAGCATGAGATTTATAGATATAGAAGAACATTATTAAGGTAACTTGAGTGATGTTGTTCCTGCTGTTACATAGTTAAATAATATGGAGCTGGAAAGTACAGAGGAGCATGCAAAAATCTAATGGATAAATTCAAGATTAGATTTACTACTTTAGAATTCTAACAATAAGAATTAAAAGAAAATTTGATCAACCACTCTGCACTTGTGTTGCTGATCAGTAGAAGATCTTTGACTGTTTGACATAAGCAAATATAGATGGCTATGCTTGACACACAATTCTTGACTAATTTAATTGGATTCCTTCTGACTCAGTTCAGCAATCAATGATCAGCAATAAGAATTGCAAACAGAATAGTAGGCTGCTTTGAAATGGGAAGAGTTAGACATGGCTATGTTTTCTTACTACACCTCTTTAATATGCATTAGACTTATTCTAAGAAACATGAACTAATGTTTGATGGCTCAAATTATCAAGGGTAGATAATTTAGCTATTAATCTAAGGTTTGCAGAAATGTATTTGTCTGTATTTGGAAGAATATTGTAACACATGTAAATTCATGAAGAATGAAAGGAAAAAAGTAAAATGAGTTATCTTATGCAAAGTATGCAAAATATGGGTAAATAAATGCTAAGTTACTCAAAATGCATTATAAATTCCAAAAGCAATTACTTTCATGGAAAATTTTATATATATGTATATAAATCTGGGACAGCAGGCCTGTTTTTTATATGGTGGCCAGTGGCCAGTTTTTGAGGCGGGAGGGGGGAAAAAACAACAACCACCCTCATTTCCAAGAAACATGAAAGTCAATTTTTATTCCTGGGGAAATTCTGCACAACTGCAGTGCATCAGAAAAAATGCCCTGCCCCGCGGAATCCCTTTGCTTCCTTGCAAAAATAGTTATGTGGGGAAGCAAAGAGAAGCTGCACTAGCATTCACTCACCCTTCCCGGCAGCTCAGACGTGTCTGTTCAGGCAGCCAGGGGGAGAGGTAAATCACTGGGGGGAAAGGATGTCTGAGGATGCCCTGGCCATCCAGGAACGTTAGTCCCAGCTGGGGGGGGGGGGGGGGGGGCGGGGGAGGAGGACGGAGTTCCCCCTCCCACTTCCCTGCACAGAGCAGGGTCAGAAAGCCCCAGAAACTTCCCCGGGCTGCAGGAAGCTCTGCACCACGAGAGAGGAGTCTGGGGGTGTTCCAGGTGGCAGGGGGTAAGGCTCAGCAGGGCGCGTTGCTGCAGTGGGGTCCAGATGCACAGGGTAGGGTAGACAGGGGGAGCAACACCCTATACAGTGACCCCTCCCCCCACCCAAACACCAGGAACGCCCCCCACCGAGCCCTTCAAGTCCCCTACCCCATCAAGCCTCACCCCCTGCATCAGGAGCCCCCCTTACCAGGACTCCCACCCCACTGAGCCCTAACCAGCTGCACCCTGACCCCCACTCTCTCCCTCCCCCACCCTAACCACCTTCACCTCACCTGAGCGCCCCTTGCAAAGTCCCATTCCCTCTGCACCCAGAACCCCGCACCGAGCCCCTGTGCACCCAGATTCCCCCTGCCCCCAGACCCTCCCACCGAGCTGCTCATACCCAGATTACGCCACAAAGAAGCCTGGTACTCTTGAGGGAATTCTGCACTGAAAATTTAAAAAAAAAATTTAAATTCTGCAAAGTTCTGCATATTTTAATTTTCAAAATAACACGAACAATATAATCACACCATTTTCAATTATTTTGGTAATTTGTTTCAAAATACTTGTCAGCAATAATGAAAAATGATGTGATTATATTGTGTCATTTTGACAAAAAATATGTAGAATTTTAAAATATTGTGCACAGAATATTTAATTTTTTGGTGCAGAAATCCCACAGGAGTAAATTTTTAAGCAAAGGGAGTTTTCACATCAAAGATTGGAACATTTTGCTATTTCATCAAAATTGTGACTAAATCTCAGACTGAGCAGAATAGCACACAAATCTGTATGCATGTAACTGCATGAAACAAAAAATGGTAAATTTGACCCATCCCTCTATGTAAATAACGACTACAGCCATCCCAATCCTAATAACGCACATTTAAAAATGTATTACAGCCAAAGTGTTACAAATAAAAAAGATCATGGCAAGCATACAATTGGAAATGAAGCAAAGTCCATTAGAGCCATACAAAATTAAGTATGTTACATAGGGTTACCATACGTCCGGATTTTCCCGGACATGTCCGGCTTTTGGGGGCTCAAATCCCCGTCCGGGGGGAAATCCCCAAAAGCCGGGCATGTCCGGGAAAATCGGGAGGGCTCGGTGGTGCTCGGCCGGGGCCACCGGTGCGGGGCCGGTGCGGGGCCGGGGGCATGGTGCCGGGCTGGGAACCAGGGGCGCAGTGCCGGGCCAGGGTCACAGTGCCGGGCCGGGCGCGGGGCCGGACGGGGAGCCGGGGGCGCGGTGCCGGGCCGGGGTCCGGGCCGGGAGCCGGGGCGCCGGGGAGCCGGCGGGGAGCCAGGCCGGCGGGGAGCCGGTCAGCCGGGCCCGCGGGGAGCCGAGCCCGCGGGGAGCCGGCGGGGAGCCGGTCAGCCGGGCCGGCGGGGAGCCGGGGCCGCGGGGAGCCGGTCAGCCGGGGCCGCGGGGAGCCGGGCCGGCGGGGCCGCGGGGAGCCGGGCCGGCGGGGAGCCGGTCAGCCGGGCTGGCTGGGAGCCGGGCCCGCGGGGAGCCGGGGGGTGCGCCGGGCCGGGGGCCGGCAGTGCTGGGCGGGCCGGGGGTGCTCGGCCGGGGGCCTGGGCCGGCACCCCAGGGCCCAAGCCGACCCAGGCTGGAAACGCCGGGGGGCCAGCCTGGGCCGCGCCTCCCCCCACACCCCCTTTACCTGCTTCAGGCTTCCCGCGAATCAAATGTTCGCGGGAAGCAGGGGAGGGGGCGGAGACTTTGGGGAGGGGGCGGGATTGGGGCGGGGGTGGGGGCGGGGCTGGGGCGGGGCCGTGGAGTGTCCTCCATTTGGAGGCACAGAATATGGTAACCCTAATGTTACATCAATTACATTCAATGTAATATAAAACTTGCCTATCTACTCAGGCATAAGGAGCCAGATTCTCATGTAGGGTATAGCCAGAGGTGAGAGTAAACCAGTACGCCCCGGTACGGCATACCAGACCGGCTTCTGTCAGGGCTAGGAGGCTGAGGATCAGCCAGCTGCAGCCAGTAGCTGTTTAAACTGTTGGGCAGTTGCTGTGCACTGTTTAAACAGCTGCCTCATGTCAGAGGTGGGGGGACCTAGTTCATAATTAACACAGTAAGCGTTTCAGGATGAAAGGTGCTATGCAGGATATTGTTGTTTCAATCTTACCAAGTACTGTAGTTAATTCTGTCACTAGCTCCACAAAGTATTTGAACAAATGAGGATATTAACACCCTGAGAGGATCTTAATCCCCATTAAGGAGAGACAGGTTTCTTTCTTTCTTTCCATTCAAGTGAATCACGTTTTTTGGCACTTTTGTTTCCAGCAAAGGTACCAATTAAGAGGATTCTATTGTATCAGACAGTATAATGTTTTCATGCTAAATATTAGTCTTTGTGCATAGGTTCACTCATATGCAAAAGGAAAGTACAGCAGCCAAAGCACCTGAGACACTAAGGGTACATCTACACAGCAAAAAAAAAAAAAAAAAAAATGTACGCAACAAGTCTCAACTGATTCAGGCTCACGCTACAGGGGTAAAAATAGCTGGGTAGATGTTCAGGCTTGGGCTAGAGCCTTGGCTCTGAAATCTAGCGAGGCAGGGAGGGTCTCAGAGCCCAGGCTCCAGCCTGTGTGTCTACATAGCTATTTTTAACACTGTAGCATGAGTCACACAAGTCCAAGTCAGTTGACCTGGGTTCTGAGACTTGCTGCCATGGGACTGTTTTTGCTGTGTAGATGTACTCCAACAGCAAGCCAAGTCTTTTCTGGATAGCTCTGCCAGACACCTCTAACTATATTTTCTCAAATACATTTGAAGCAGAACTTTATAGTTCATGTACATGCATACAAGTAAAAATAGATGTTGGAGTCTTGGCTGACAAGTCAACCTCTTCTTTCCTCATATGACATACCATTTCCAGTGAAGGAGCAAGAGAAAGGAAGATGTTGGATCAACAGATAGATTAAATATGCCACTTAAATTCATTCAGTTAGCATTACAGAAGATGTGAAGAAGGTCATACTAGTTTTACTTAGTAAAACAAGTATCTAGCAGGGCAGCGTACTAGGTATTTTTCAAAACAGTTTGCTTTTGACTTGGATTTAGTTTCAAGTTTTCTAACTGTAGTTAGCAAGAGTGTCCTTAACGACAAAATGGCTGAGCAAATTTCTCCTAGAAGGCAACCATGTAAGTGATCCCATTTGGAATGAGGGAGTGAGGAGATAAGGAGAGTTTAGACAGAATTTGATGCAAATATTATAGATCTGTAGCCTGCATGCTACGTCAACGAGCATGTTAGACACACAGATGTTAGATGGATTAGATACTATGGGTCAGATTCTCATCTGGTGGAAATTACGGACTTCAGAGGAGTGTATGCAATGTGTAACATTCATGAAGAGGGATCAACCAGTAGGCACTTCAACAAATGGGCTAGGAAAACAAACATGCAAAGGACAAGCTGTTGAGACTAGAAAAAGTAAAAAGTAAGAATTCCAAAAATGTACCTACAAATCGGGGAAGATATTGGCATGTCACCTACAAAGTAATAGAACAACAAGGCAAAAGCTTTTTAACTTGTGCAACAAGGCATTTAAAACCATCTGTTTAAATTCACCACACTTTCATTACTGTCAACTTTTAACAGAGAAATACAATAGCTAAGTCAGTCATCCTACTGTAGAGATTGATGAGTTAGAATCACTCTTCTCGTTTTTTAGTTTTTTGACTTTAAATTATATCACTCTGTTCATTTCTTTTTTTTCGACAATGGTCATTTACTGTTTGTTTAAACATCAGAGAAACTTCTGTCAATCATTCAGTCTCTACCCATAGTAAGAACAAGAATGTCATCTAGTGAATGTTATTTATGCAAATTATCTAGAGATTGTTCACAGTAGGTAAGCTCAATTTATCACTTTTTCAGACATTTAATTTGACCCCTGATTCAGGAAAGCACTCAAACACATGCTTAACTCCGTCAATATTCAGGACAGCGCTTAAGCACATAACTTCAAGCTTCTTCAGTCTCACTGCATGTGCTTAACTGCTGTGCTGAATAAAGATGTCTTCCTGTAGCCTATAGGGCTAGCTTGGCTTTATTATATTCACTGCCTTGCCTTCATTATATTCTGCCCTTATCAGGGCCGGCTCCAGGCACCAGCCCACCAAGCTTGTGCTTGGGGCGGCACCTGGAGGGGGGCGGCGCGGAGCCCCGGCCGCCGGGGAGAGCGGAGCCCCAGCCGCCGGGGAGAGCGGAGCCCCGGGCTCGCCGCTCTCCCCCCGGTGCTCCGGCCGGTTGGGGAGAGTGGCCCGGGGCCAGGCTCGGCGCCCTTCCCTGCCGCACTGGGGAGGGGGGGAGTGGCGGCGGGAGGCTTTTTTGCCTTGGGCGGCAAAAAAGCCAGAGCCGGCCCTGGCCCTTATTATATTCAGCAATAATGCAAGGAACCTACAGGCCTATATCCCTGTATGACATTGACTTCAGCAGTTAGCTGAAGGCTTGAGGCCTATGAACTCTGACACAGATAAATGGCTCAATGGTAACCCCTAAGTTTTGGGGAACTGGAAATAGAGTGTAAAGAGAAATTTTGTCCATAATGATATTAGCCAACCACAGAAATGTGAGCTAACACCATCTTTTGGAAAGAACATCCAACCACAAGAGTGCTATGGCAACAAATTCACGTATATAATAATAAGTTGAGATCATTAATATATTAACCTATAGAAGGAGGACATCCCATGTTAGTAGGGTGGGGAAATAGAAAATAGAATCCCCTAATGAGCATGCATTAGACACGGTAAGCTGTATGCCTGCCTGTGTGTAGGAGGAGAGAGAGATTTAGCCTTGGGAAGTGCCCGAGTAATGGCCCCTGGTGATGAGGAGGAAGGTAATAGTGATGAGAAAAATAATGGCTAACATTTCAGGTTGCTCTGCAAGAGATGGTGTGGGTATGGATATTCAGATGTACTTTCTGCATTATCTCTATCTACTTTACCGAGTTGGGGTATTTCTGACTTTTCTATATTTACAATAATTTATTAATACATTTAGCAGAGTACCTCTAGTGTGAGTGTTGCAACTGTGCACATTGGGGCTCCCAACTATGCAGTAATTTTAATAATATTGGGCCTGATCTTGGGACAAGAACTGTCAACCCTCAAAGTGATAGCTTGAAATTCTTAAATAATCAATATAATTAATACATGATCTATAAATCAGGCTACATCCTTAGTCAGGAACTTAGTACGTCAATTAGTATTTTCATACGAGTGAATTTTTGCTTTTTAAAAAAAAAAAATCTGCAGATTTGACAGATTTTCTGAAGAATATGGCGGGGAGGGGAGAGGAAATCAGTCAAATTTGGCAACATTTTCCACAGAATTTCAGTTACTACTTTATGGTGGTTCTGAAACCTGTAAAGCTGCTTGTCTTGAAGAGCTCTCTTGAATTTTGGGTGAAACTCAAAGTTGCACAGATTAAATTTAATTGAAGACGTGGCCTGGAAGATTAAAAAATAACATCCATTATTATTTAGAGACACTGACAGAAGTTAAAATTGAATTGCTGATATGTGAGAGAAAAGCATTAAAATCCACAGGTGACTTTACAATTCCACTTTGCCATATTGTTTTAGGCAACACATGCAGCATCTAGCAGGTAAACTGACAAAAATTTATAAAAAGATTTCAGCATCAAAAATATAGTTTTGATAGACGTTTTGTGGACTAGAGAATATACTGTAAGTGAATCCAGTTAGGTAAAGTTCAGAACAATGCATATTCACAAACAAAAAATGTGTGTTAGGGAACAATGGTGAAAGTGTGTTTCAATGGAGTCTAGCTAATATCTAAAAACCATCACAATTTCCTTCCAAAAATTCAATGTGTTGCCAAAAATCCCAGACATTAGAATGCACAAAAATTAATGTTTAAGGCAGTGGTCTCCAAACTGTGGGGCACACCACACTAGGAGGGTGCAGAGGAATTTTTTTGGGGGGAGGGCAGGGCTCAGACCAGCCCCCACAGGGGGGCAGAGAGGGAGCACCACCTAGCCCCACTCTGCCCCCAGCTCCACTCCATTCGGTCCCACCCCCAGCTCTGGCTTCAGCCCTGGGCTCCTGGCCATGGCCCCAGCTGCAGCTCCGACCCAAACTGCGGCTTCAGAGGGGGCGCAGATAGATTCCATTACAGGTCAGGGGTGGGCGTGAGAGAAAAAGTTTGGGGACCATTGATTTAAGGACTGTCACAAGAGCTTTACATAAAAGAGCAAGAGCTGAATACAAGAGTATATGTAGATAGTTGATATAAAGAGCGCCATCTACTGATAAATAAGAGCATGTAGCATTTTATCAGACCAAGAAAATTACTGTTAGGTATTATAAAAGGGCTTCTGGACTACAGAGCTTTTAAGGAATCCACCCCATTCCCCATGCCATATAATCCTTCACCCCCTTTCACTTTACCCAGCTTATTCCATGACCTGCCAGTCTTCTCCCTCATACATCTCTCTGCTTTTACATACCTTGAATCACCCCATTGCAAGCCCAGATAGCAAGGCTCCATCACTCAGTCCACTACTCCTAGTCCATGTCCAGTTCTCTGCCCATCTCACTAAGCCTCCTCTCAGACCCTGCCCTTCCATATTAAACCCAATCTCTTACTCCTAACTATTGTTCATGATCACATAATATATAGCAGCAACTCTAAAATCATTTTACAATAAAAACTTAATCAATGGCTAATGAATTATGTTCACACCTAAGGAGTCAAACCAAAACCCACTGAAGCTGACTGGAGTTTTTCCATTAACTTCACTGAGTTTTTGCTCAGTCCCTAACGGAGTTATAATTGCCACCTTTAGGATTACTGCTGACTAAGTAATAATCAGTGATATGAAATATCTTTATACATCTTCCCAACAGATATTTATCTTGGGTGCAGGCTTCTTCCATACTTTTCTGTTCCTTCTCAGCTTTACTTTGAATAAATGCACTATTGGAAATTTATTTGTAATTTTAGGACATAAAATGACAGCTAGGAGAAAAGGAGAAGAAGAAAAAATTACCAATATACGTGATGGTCTTGAGGTCACCATGCTCTTGGTTAATGTAATCAGAGATAATCTTTAAGAATGTTACTTAGCATCTTGATCATTTCTAAACTCAGCAACACTATAGTGGTAGGGCAGTGAACTTTCATACTACATCACTAGCAGATAAAATATTGCCATTGTTAGCAACAGTGTGAGAATAAGCACATAACACAAGAGCTGGAATTTCAACACCCTGGCAAGTATGAAGGTGCAATATTTTAATTTATAAATATATATGAGAATGCTTCAGTCTTAGGGTCTCTAATAGCTGGCATATTTTGATAGCATCATTGATTCCTCCTCCTAATGGAAATGACCTGGCAAGGCCCCATATATTGACTAACCACTCAGACCAAGGGGAAACTGTACCTTAAGTATTCAGAATTGAGCATCAACATTTCCAATATGCGAGTGCCTCAATTTGACACTCTCAGCTTTCGGATTTGTCCATGCTGAAAAATCGTGATCTAGACTCCAAAAAGTCAGGAGATTAAAAAAAAACGAACAATAAAGATGATATGGTGATGGGATGATCAAGGGGTCTGAACCTCAAAGAATAAGCAATATATTATTATTGTACTATAGAGGTGTATCGAGTAAGGTATTTTGTGAAAGCTGGTCGTTAATATCATTGTGAATTGTATGTATTAACACTACATGAGGCATTCTGGATACGCTGATATGATGCTTTAAAGTCTGTGATCAAACAAAGGGAGAAACAGGTTCTCTCCCAGACAGGAGGGAAGGCAGCTCTACCTGTCTAGTGTAAATTAAGCCCTATGGAATCAAAACAAGGGAAGCCCTATTTACATACAAACCAGCAGGGGGATGGGAAGGGAACAGGAAGGAAAGAACAATAGGAGGTCATCCCAACTCTGGGGACAAAACAATGAGTTTGGGGAAATATAAGCAGAAGCAAAAAGCCATTTTCAGATCCATCATTTAGGGGACATAGGGAACAGCACCCTCTGTTCTTTGTTAATATTCTTGTTTTGTTACAAACCCATCTCAGTGCTGTGCATTCAAGTGAACTCAGAGTCTTCAGCTAGCCTAACTGGCTGATGTGGGCTTCATCTCTTTTGAGGCAGTGAATTTAATAATTTCTGAGTGTGTCCAGTGAGAGGGACTAGACACTGCAGGAAGACATCTCTGGGGAACTTGGGAACTAGGTGTGACAGGTTCGGCCCCCCCCAGTCCGGGATGTCACCTGATGTGCTGGGGTCTCACTGAGCCCACCCATTCCACCAGCCTGGGCTTGTCACCCCGTTTATGCTGTGCCAGGCCCTCCTCAAGCCTTCGCTAGCGTACACACACACACACACACACACACACACACACGTAAGGCCACACCCAGCTGCAGACACAGACTGAAGTCAGCTCTGTGTGAGAGGGTTCAGGTCGAAGATTCACCCAGCCTTCAAGTGCACACCTCCTTTCGGGAGTAAACCCAAAGTAATATTGTCTTGCACTATATAGAAAGATCTGCATTTCCTCAATAAGACATTAACATTGTTTGGCCTTTTTACTGTCATACCCGAAAGGCTAGTTGTGAGTGTCTTCATTACTGTCTAACAGATCAAGATTTTTAGAATGACACCTCACAAGGCATACTTTGTATAAGACATATCCTAATTACATGACACTGGTGAATATTGAGGTATCAGGGTGTAACACTAGGGTTTAGTGATTGTTACCTGCAAGACCAGGGTTAGTCTGGCAGAATCTTGAAGAGTTTCCTGGCAAGACAGACAGGCTGGTGTGTCAGGGAACTGCCACACACCTTAGCAGCAGCAAAGATCTCACTCTTGCTGAAGTAATGGCAATAGAGTGGCTTACAGTTCTGGGTGTCCCGAGCAAGATGTCACAGGTGCGTTTTTTGGTCTGTCTTGATTTTTGAGCCCCTTCTTCCCCCTTTCCACCTCATCTCTGAGTCAGTTATATTGCCAACTCTCCTACATGTATTGGGAAAGGTGATTTAGGCTCCCCCAAGACAAGAGCTCTTAGGTGCTGCCCAGTGATGAAGAGCTTCCAGCTTCTTCCCATTGTCCAAAATGGGAATTATTTCTTAGTGTCTCCCAGCCCGACACCTGGCCTTCTACCAGCCCAGTGATTAACTATGAACTGTTCCAGGCGCCACATCCCTTCTGTCCCACACTCCCTGCTCCTCCAGGAGTTTTTCAACTCCCCCAAGCCTAGTGTTGCAGGGAAGGATGGGGGAGGAACTGAGAACAGACTGAACTATGGAGGTCTTTCTGCTCTCTCCCTCCTTCCCCTTCCCTTCCTTGAGAATAGTATCAGAAGCTCCCTCCTCTACCCAAAAAACTCCTCTGGGCTCCCGAGGGGGTGCTGGAGGAGGGAGGAGAGTGTGGCTACTTACCGCAGCTGCCCTGATTGGCTGCTCTTCCCCAAGAGGTGGAAAAGGCAGCCAATCAGAGGGGTTTCAATCCTCAAGTAGGGCTAAAATTCTCAGGAGTGCTGTAGCTTCCCATCTCATAGAGAGACTGGTTCCAGGCCCAGCCAAAAATTACATGGCTTGTCAGAGTTGGCAATATTGTCCCCAGTGATATGTAAGCTGCTGGGCAGCGTCACTAGCTTAGGGTTACCATTCGTCCGGATTTACCCGGACATGTCCTCCTTTTTGTGCTAAAAATAGCGTCCGGGGGGGAATTTGTAAATCACTCAAAATGTCCGGGATTTCCCCCCCCCGGCAGAGCAAGGCACGGCTGGGAGGGCTGCAGGAAAGTCAGCCGCTCGCATGGGGCTCTGGCAGACAGAGCCCTTCCCCCTGCAGCTTGCCAGGCTGGACTCCGGAGCAGCTGTAGAGGAGCTCCTCCTCCCTCCCTGCATTCTGAGCCGGCAGCTCCTCCTCCCCGGCCGCCCAGTGCCCCGCTCCGGCAGCACTGTGCAGGGCCAGGGACCGGGTTGTGTGTTGTGCTGGGGAGCGCAGCCACGTGTCCGGCTCGCACAGAGCCCAACACCATGTTCTGAGCAGCAGGGTAAGGGGGCCAGCGGGCAGGAGAAGGGGCACGGAGGTTCTGGAGGGGGCAGTCAAGAGATGGGGGGGTAGGGAGTTCGGTGGGGGGGCTTTTGGGGGGGAGTGGAGAAAGTTTTGGGCAGTCAGGGTACAGGTAGGGTCCTGGAGGGCAGTTAGGAGCAGGGGTCCCAGGAGGGGGCAGTCAGGGGACAAGGAGCAGGGGGGTGGGGGGTTGGGAGTTCTGGGGGGGGCTGTCAGGGGGCAGGAGTGGGGAGAGGGATCAGAGCAGTCAGGGGACAGGGAGCAGAGGGGTTTAGATGGGTTGGGAGTTCTGGGGGGGGGGCTGTCAGGGGGTGGGAGTCCCAGGGGTCTGTTTGGGGGTGGGGGTGTGGATAAGGGTTGGGGCAGTCAGGGGACAAGAGGCAGGGAGGCTTAGGTTGGGGGTGGAGTCCTGGGGGGCAGTTAGGGGCAGGGGTCCCAGGAGGGGGCAGTCAGGGGACAAGGAACGGGGGGAGGGTTGGGAGTTCTGAGGGGGGCGGGAAGTGGGAGGGGCAGGGGCGGGGCTAGGGCGGGGCTCCTCCCGTCCTCTTTTTTGCTTGCTGAAATATGGTAACCCTACACTAGCTATGCAAATAAAGCTACAAGGGTCTTTTTAATGCCCTTTCCACAGGGCTTGTTCTATTGTCCACAAAACAAAAGCAAATCAACTACAACAAACTCTAGGCCATAACCCCCAAGAGCTTTCCTTGCTTCAGATGGACAGGAGGACATATCCTTTCCCCTTAGCTCCACTTTGACCCAGCTCACCCTTCTTTTTTATACTCTTCCATAAGAAGTCATGTGGCCAGCCAGGATCTGTTAACCCTTTTAAGCTTGCGGCACCTTTACCTGGTCACAGAATAGCTACAGGTATTGTTTGCTGGCAGAATACTGAGAGAAAACAGCAGTAGAGAGAAGTAAGCAGACTCAGCCGGACTCCCAGGATTTTATAAAAGGAGGTTGGGGGGAATGGGCAGAACTTTTACACTAGAAAAGTTCAGACCTATATGAGGGCACCATTGTCACCCTAATTAACAGCACTGACTCAGGTGAGTTGACCTGAACTAGGAAAGCAGCATTACACATATGGCCAAGAAATAGGCTGAAAACAGAAATATTTTGATTCAGGTATGCTAATGCCATGTCTAAAGGGAGTTGCACTTTAGTTACCTCATGTCCCTATTCTTCCCTCCTTTACTCCTGGGGGAATTCTGCACCACTGCATGTGCACAGAATTCATGTCCCCTGCAGATTTCTTTGCTTCCCCGCAAAAAAAATGACTGTGACAGAGAAACAAAGGGAAGCTGCAAGAGCAGTCACACATCACGTGCTAGCAGTGCAGGTACATTGTTTCAGGCACCCAAAGAGGTAAATCACAACAACCCAGCCAGTGACTTCTACCCTGAGCCGGGATCAGCTGCTAGTCCCATCTGGGCTGGCAGCAGGAGAGGACGAGACTTCCTCTTCTCCTGCAAGCAATGGCTGGGGCTGTGTCAGACCCACCCCCAGAAATCTCCCCCAGCTACAGGAAGCTGAGCATCCTCCCCTGCTTTCAGCTGTGAGGGGGAGGGTTCACTGTATGGGGAGCTGCTCCCCCATCCACCCAACCCCTGTTCATCCAGACCTCCCACACCCACACATCCCTGCCAAGCCTCACCCGGTACATCGAGAACTCCCCTATCCCTCCATACCCAAACCCTACCCCACTAAACCTCAACCCCTGCATCTGGAGCCCCCTGGCATGCAGATCCCCTACCTCCAGACCTCTACCCCTGCACCCAGATCACCCACCACTGATCTCCCTGCACTCAACCCCGGACCCTGATGCCCCACTCCCTGCCCCACACTGAGCCCCAACATCCAGACTCCCATGTCACTGATCCCCAACTAGCTGAACCCAGCCCACCAAGCCCCACTTTCCCAGCACCGAGACCACTGCACCCAGACCCCTCCACTGAGCCCCAACCATCTTCACCTGGAAGCCCCTGCAGAGTCCCATAGCCCCTGCACCTGGAACTCCACCAACAAGCCTCTGTGCATCCAGATCCCCCAACAACTGCACCCCCCCTCTGAGCTGCCTGCATCCAGATTGTCCCACACAGAATACTCTCATCCCCCACACTGAGCCCTTCTACACTTGGATCCTGCCTGGTTAAGCCTGCCTGCCCGCCCCACACCTGGTGCACCTGGCACAGAGGAGCAAGGCCCCAGCGTGTTTCTGGGGCAAGCCCAGACCTTGTGCTGTGCCAGGGTCATGTGCAGCCTCGCTGCTGAGTCGGTGTCTGGTGGGGGGGAGAGGGGAGAGGGAGGCTGCAGAGTGATCTCCCACTTTCATGCAGCCTGTGACCTGTGCTCCCCACAGCCCTGCTGGAGCCTCTGGATTTATTTATTGACAAATGAAACATGCAGAATTGTAAATTATTGTGCACAGAATTTTTAATTTTTTGGTGTGGAATTCCCTCAGGAGTTCTTCCTTCCCCAGCTGCACTATATCTACTATAATGCACCTTGCCAGGTCCAAAAGAGGAAAGGAATTGTCTTGCATGAAGCTGGATACGTTCTTGAGTTCTGCTCGTCTTAGTGGTGCTCAAGTGGTGATGCACCAGCTGAAGGTAACGATATGTGAGAAAGGTTAGAAAGATACCGGTGGGGAGGGGGAGGTTCTTTTAAAAATACTGCATCAGCTGCAAAGGAATCTATTGTGAATTACCCTGGAATAGAAATTTTAGGAGTTGTTTTGATTAAAGCATATATTCAGAAAATATCCAAAGGGCTTTTGTATTAAATGATCTTTCTTTTGGGGGGCATTTGCTTTTTCAACAAAAAAAATCTCAAAACTTTCCATGGAAAGCACATACTTGCCTTGAACATTTTAATGTAGTAAAAAAAAAAAAAAAAAAAACCACACACCACAAACCTGATTTTCCAGTTTTCACAGAAGTGTACGGCTGGAAGGGACCTCAAAAGGTTATCTAGTTCAGTCCCCTGCCATGAGGCAGGACCATATAAACCTACACCATCCCCGAGAGGGGTTTGTCTAACCTGTTCTTAAAAACCTCCAATGACAGGGATTCCAAAAATCCTCTTGGTAACCTATTCCAGTACTTAAATTTATCCTTATAATCGGAAAGTTTTTCCTAATATCTAACGATTACTTGTCATCTTACCATCAGTGGACATGGAGAACAATTGATTTCTTTATAATAGCTCTTAACATATTTGAAGACTTATCAAGTCACCCCTCAGTCTTCTTTTCTCAAGAAGAAACATGCCCCCCCTCTTGGTATTTTCTCTACACCTCCCTTCCCCCACTTTAAGAAAAAAAAAATCCTCCTAGGTCAGGTTTTCTGAACCTTTCACCATTTTTGTTGTTCTCTCCTGGGCTCTCTCCAATTCGTCCACATCTTTCCAGCTTAGGCCCCACTAGTGCCGAGGAGAGTGGGACAGTTACCTCTGTCGTCTTACATATGACACTCCTGCTAATATACCACAGAATTAGATTAGCCTTTTTACATAACTGCATCACTTGTTGGTTCATATTCGGTTCATGATCCTATAACCCCAAGATCTTTTTCAGTAGTACTATTGCCTAGCTAGTTATTCCCCATTTTGTAGTTGTGCATTTGATTTTTCCTTCCTTTCTTTCCTTGCACTTTATTGAATTTCATCTTGTTGATTTCAGACCTGTCTGTCAAGGTCGCTTTGAATTCTAATCCTGCCCTCCCAAGTGTACAGTCTTTCAACAAGTTGTGTACCCACCTTATAGTAACTTCATCTAGACCACATTTCCCTAGTTTATGAGAACATCATGTGGGGCTGTTTCAAAAGACAAATCAAGATATATCACGTCTAGTGTTTTTCCCCCTCACCTCGACTGCCCCCCATCCACCAGGCCAGTAACCCTATCAAAGAAGGAAATTAGATTGGCATGGCATGATTTGTTCTTCATAAGTCCATGCAGACTATTACTTATTACCTATGCTAGGTGCTTACAAACTGGATTGTTTAACTAGCCCTAATTTTACAGATTGGGAACTGAGCTACAGGGAGATTATACATATGTCTACACTGCAGTTAGAAACCCATGGCTAGTCAGTGCCAGCTGACTCAGACTTGTGGGGCTCAGGATAAGGGGCTGTTTAACCCTGGTGTTGATATTTGGGGAACCCTCCCGCCTCACAGTGTCCGAGAGCCTGGGCTCCAGCCCAAGCCGAACATCTACACCACAATTAAACAGCTCCTTACCCCAAGTCAGCTGCCACGAGCCAGTCATGGGTTTTTAATTGCAGTGTAGACATATCTTAAGTGACTTGCCCTGGGTCACACAGGAAATCTGTGGGGGAGTTAGAAATAAATCACCCAAGGCCCAGCTGAGTGCCATAACCTCTCTCTTTATCTAAGAGCAGGCATTTCTGGATTCCTGGAAGTCAAAAAAGTGCTTACCCAGACATGTTGTATATAGAAATCCACAGATTTGGGATAATTAGTCCAGCATACAAAGACTG
Organism: Malaclemys terrapin pileata; assembly: GCF_027887155.1. Taxonomy (NCBI): domain Eukaryota; kingdom Metazoa; phylum Chordata; order Testudines; family Emydidae; genus Malaclemys; species Malaclemys terrapin. Next base: position 25,288,345 of record NC_071506.1, on the reverse strand, counting down.
CATCTGTATTTCTAAACTTAGCATTCAGACTGAACACAATTTTGTGTTAAGTGAGTCGGATTTGTGCAATAGAGAGGATTACTAATACTGACAAAGAAGGTGAGCCATATAGGGCATGCCTGCACTGCACACTAAGTCCAGGTCTGTGTTTCCAAGCCCATACTTGTGGTTCCACACTGCACCATAAACCTGAATTTACAGTTGCTGGACCCAGGTCTTGCAGACATGTTAATCATTCAGAACAGTCATTCTGCCTTGGGTCTGTGGATTGACCTGTGTTCACACTGCAAAATGATAGAGCTTGGACCTGAGTCACAGCAAAATTCAGGCTCTGACCCACACTCCCAGCAGGGTTCTAGGTCCCGGTTCCTGAATGCTTGCTGATCTGAGTCAACCTGATTTGTGTGCAGACAGAAGTGGGGGCTTGTGCTCAAGCTTGAATAAAAGCCCAGGTTTAATGTGCAGTGCAGACATACCCTCAGATTGAGGGTACATAGTCACTACATAGCTAAAATCGGCAATGCTGCAATTGATACAGTGCGTCTGGTGAAGACATGCTGAATCAATGGGAGAGCGGTCTCCTGTCGATTTCTGTACTCCACATTCCGAGAAGTGTAAGGTAAGTTAACAGCATGGTGTAGACACTGTGGTAAGTGAATCTAGCTATGTCAACTTCAGTTCGGTTATTCATGTAACTCGAGTAGTGTAGCTTAGATGGATTTACTGCGGCAGTGTAGACCAGGCCTCAGTAATAACACCAGTCTAAGAAAATGAAACCCTTATTTGTTTCTTTTTTTAAAAAAAAAAAAAGTAGTGTAATTTATATTTTGGATATACAGTTAAGCCATGGAACACTGCACCTACACTGTGTTACATGACATATTCCAGGACATTTTTTAATGAGATTACGTCATTCTTTAGACCCAGGGTTACCAGATAGCAACTGTGAAAAAATGGAACAGGGGGTAGGGGGTAATAGGTGCCTATATAAGAAAAAGTCCCAAAAATGGGACTTTTAAAAACAGGACATCTAGTCACCCTATTTAGGCTTTCACATTAATAAAAATAGAAGTTAACAAGCTGGTCAAATCCAGGCCAAAGTTACAGTAGCTACCTGGAAATGCCCTTTACATATCTATCATTGCTACCGAATCTAGGCATTCCCAGGTCCCCTTTGTACCTCTGGGAGGGATTTCACAAATAAGCAACTAAAACCATTTTCAAAAGAGAAATAAGAGAGTTTCCCATTTAAAAAGGTAAGCTACTGAAACTGCTAATCAGTTTTGTAAGAGGTGCCTAGTGAAATAACTTTGCAGATTAATGTGCTTATTGTTATAATACAGATGAGGTGATCTGCTGGGAGAGGGTGGAGTGCCAGCAGTGAAGCATTAAACTGCTTTCCTATTTTAAGCATTAAATTGGTTCTTTACTATGTCTTGCTTGTAAAACACAATCCCTTTTAATCAGGATTTTATAATTTTATATTTTTCTTCCCCATCCAGGCAATTGTGTCATTAAAATACTGATTTATTCTCGAAGCCATATCTGTAAACCCATTTAGAGCCGCTTCAAAGTAGAAAACAGCTTTTTGGAAGGCTTTGTTGGGCAGCTTCCTAGTGAGGTGAAAAACATCAGCAGCAAAATAACTACAGCATGTGCATACTTTATGGAACCAGTCCCCCTTCCCCCCAGCATACACAAAATCACTTTTAAACTATGCACTCTTTTTCCCAGAGAGGAAATTCAGCTTTAAAAAGTGAGTTTGTGTCTTTATTGGTCTACAGTGGGAATATTACAAAGAGAATAAAGCTTGAAGTTTATTTCCATAGTATTGTCACCTTTGCTGTTTACTGCTTATATACTTACTAATCACTGCTCCAGCATATACAGTAATAGCTCTTCCTCTCCCTGCACAAACCCACATTAGTATTATGGGGAAGAATACAAATACAAAGATTTCCTTTTGATTGCCTTGGCAGGAGAATAGAAACCACATAGATATAGATTGGCTTGTTGTTTCCTTATGCTCCCCCATCTGTTTGTCTGCACCTATTGTCTTTGTCTTATACTTTTGTTCTGTGTTTGTCCAGCACTTAGCACACTGGGGTCCTGATTCATGACTCCTAGGCATTACTCCAATACAGCTAACAACAGATATACAGACCAACCAACCAGGGCTAGTTTGTGTGTCTTCAGCACAGTCCTGAGCTGGGGGTTGTGAAGAGCCTCACCAGGCCCAGGCTATTCTCATCTACCCTAGGAATCATATTGACACAGACCCACCCAGAGAATTAGAGCCGGACATTGTCTTGGGACATCTAGACTAGAGAGGCTGAGCTCAGCAAGCAAACTGTGTGTGTGTGTGTGTGTGTGTGTGTGTGTGTGTGTGTGTGTGTCACACACACACACACACACACGAGAGAGAGCGCACTAGCTCAAAAATAAGAGGCCTCAGTGTCATCGTAGTTTCAGAAGACACCAACAACCTGTCAGCTCAGCATTGTATTCATGTAGCTAGGATTTCTGTTGTCAGTTATTTGGCCCCACTGTGCCATGTGGTTTCTTCATTTTATGTTAGTTGTGTAAAGAGCAAAAGACATAACCATCATGTAAAATAAACCCATATCACTAAGAATATACCTAGACTCCATGTCACGTCACTGGATTTCTACTCTGAGAAGAACCTACCTGCAACACCCAGGATATCTGCTCCCGCTCAACAGAAGGGAGACAACACTTTCTTTTTCTGCTAGCTATTTCTCATTGAAATCTTGAGCTAAGAAGAGATTTTGTATATGGCAGATGGAATTTCTATAAAGATAGTCTCATCAATTGGACCAACCGCCAAATTATGAAAAGACCCCACTCATTTCATGTGGGAAGAGGTCATTGCATGTTTCTGTTTCACTGTTCAAAATAGAATAACCAGAGTCCATGCTATATTTTCATACTAATCCACACACACACACACACACACACACACACACACACAGTCATGAACATCTAAATTAAACTTCTCTTTAGCTCGATATTGTAATGTGAATACTTCTGTATTATATCAGTCATTTGTTGAATTGCAGATGCAAGTTTGTGTGCAAAAAGAAAGTAATGTAATGTCAAGTGAACTACATTATAGTACATGCCAAACTAAAAATTTTTTGGAACCATTTCAGTACTCAGAGCAGCAGATCCTATAGACTGTGATTCTGTAACTATACAGCAGGAAGAGAGGTTGTCATAGGGTTACCATACGTCCGGATTTTCCCGGACATGTCCGGCTTTTGGGGGCTCAAATCCCCGTCCGGGGGGAAATCCCCAAAAGCCGGGCATGTCCGGGAAAATCGGGAGGGCTCGGTGGTGCTCGGCCGGGCCGGCGGTGCGGGGCCGGGGGCATGGTGCCGGGCCGGGAACCAGGGTCACAGTGCCGGGCCGGGCGCGGGGCCGGAGGGAGAGCCGGGGGCGCAGTGCCGGGCCGGGAGCCGGTCAGCCGGGCCGGCGGGGAGCCGGGCCGGCGGGGAGCCCGGTCAGCCGGGCCGGCGGGCCGGCGGGGAGCCCGGTCAGCCGGGCCCGCGGGGAGCCCGGTCAGCCGGGCCGGCGGGGAGCCGGGCCCGCGGGGAGCCCGGTCAGCCGGGCCGGCGGGGAGCCGGGCCCGCGGGGAGCCGGGGAGCTGGGGGGTGCGCCGGGCCGCCGGGGGCCGGCAGTGCTGGGCGGGCCGGGGGTGGTCGGCCGGGGGCCGGGGCCGGCACCCCAGGGCCCGAGCCGACCCAGGCTGGAGCCGCTGGGGGGCCAGCCTGGGCCGCGCCTCCTCCCCCCCACATCCCCCTTACCTGCTTCAGGCTTCCCGCGAATTAAATGTTCGTGGGAAGCAGGGGAGGGGGCGGAGACTTTGGGGAGGGGGCGGGGTTGGGGCGGGGGTGTGGGCGGGGCTGGGGGCGGGGCCGGGGGCCGTGGAGTGTCCTCCATTTGGAGGCACAGAATATGGTAACCCTAAGGTTGTGTGTCACTATAACTATCATTAATAAAGGAAGAAAAGCCACATTAAATTTACTTCCTCTAGGGTTTTATCTTAAGAAATGAGCTATTTGAAACAGAGCTATTTGGGTTCTGGTGAAACTCCCCCCTAATGAAATGTTTGTTAACCTCAGCCAACTGGCCTGGGTTTCAGCCTCAGGCTTGCAGGGATATCCTGGTGCCACCCCCACCAGCATTTTTTCTCCCTGTCACTTTTCAAAGGGAAAAGCTTAAAACAAGAACATCCTGTTCAATAAATAAAAATAACTCTTTTGGAGTTTTTTTGGGAAGAGTGACATTGGCCACCAGTCTAACGCTTTGTGAGATCTGGCCAATTCACCTTTAAATGGGGCAGATATCATAAAAGGATTTTAAAAAAAATCCCATTTTAAAAAATTTAAAAACAGACTTAATTATTGGAATTAAATACAGGTTTATGTTTAAAACTAAACATATTTAAAATTAAATTTGACATTCTGACAACCTATGTTAAAGCCTTTGCTCACTATAATCTATAATAATCAGTTAAATTAAATGTTGAAAAATATTAAGTGATAAATGTTTGCTGCTAAAGTTTTAAAGACTGTCAAACCACTAAACTGATGGAAGTCATTGGCTGAGCACCTGGAATCAGAGTTTGTTGAAATGCTAAACAGTTTTTGATAGTTTTTCTGTCTTAGCAGAAGAAGCTACTGCTAAGACAGAAAAACTATTTCCTCCATTTCAGTTTATTCAACTGGTTCAGTTCAAGGACTATTTCATTCAAAGTTAAGAAATTAATTGAGAGTTGAAAAAGCAGGAAAGCCTGTTTTCCTCTTCCAACCTATGACAAGAAATTAGGTGTGAGAAGGAGATCTACTTATTCTAAAATTGTGAAGGACATAGTGACAGAAATAATAAGTTCAATCTGTTAACTACACAGATTACTTCTTTGGTGTAATAAATCAGCCAGTTTTAGATGCAAAACATGTTTTGATACAACAGAGTTTTTTCCTTATCCAGCACAGAAGGTAGTTTTATTTAGCAATTTAAAAAAATAAATACTGCTTTCATGCATTTAACTGAATAGAGCTTGACACAAATGACAAGTACAAGATCAATCACCTAGTAAATAAATGCATCACTCACCTTAATACAAATGCAAAAATTAAAAATCTGAATAAATGTAAAATAAGCTATATAATTGCCCAAATAAATGTGTGATATAGATAGTGAATCCTCCTGGCTAGTTTAAAAAAAACAAAACCACCCACGACCAAATTTAACATAAGGGCTGTATTTAGTTGCAAATCAACAACTTTCCAGTGGCTACCAATCAATGAGAATCAATGCATCTTTAGGAAAATAAAGGACACGTGCAAAACAAGATTAAAATCAATTATTTAAATTACAGCTTTAAATCAGCAAGCAAGAAACCTTGATTTAAATCCACCCACCACATCATTAAAAGGCTTCATTTACCTAACGTACGTACGTGTGTGAGAGAGAGAAAAGCACCATTGTAACAGGATCTGTTTAATGTGACAACATAGTCCTACTATAAAAAGAAGTTACTAGTGCAAAACTTGTGCTTTTGGGTGAAATCTCTGTTTTGGATGCTCATTTCCTTTATTCTGCCATTAAAAATGGAAGCTAACGGCTAAAATTCTTTACACATTGTCAAGACAAAATATCCTTACACATCATCAAAACTAGATAAATATCAACCTAACAGGTGCCACTTAGAACCTGCCTTCTCTCTCTGTGCTCAGAGGCATGCTTCAATGTATGCTGTTAATGGCCCTGTGCTGCAATACACACTTTAACTACTGCCATAAGCAACCAGAATTCCATGAAGTCAATGCAGTTGCTCCTGTCTACTCGAGTGGTGATATTTGGCCTGATGAGCTGAGATAAGGGAACAGTAGCTGATTTAGAATTCTCAACCTCCGCCCTTTAATGTTTTTGAGGTCTTTTTTTCATAACTGGATTATGGAAAAATATAAAAAGCTACATTACAAAGGAAGAAAAAAAATGTTCAGCACACTGATATCTATAAAGCACATGTCAACAAAAGGCAACAGAAAATTGTATCACTTCACCTACCATTTTCTTTTCTTATAGTTTTTGTGCAGATTTGAAACGCCTGTAATTTGTCTCCAAGTCAGATATAAAACTGCAATTACCAACTAAACAAAAAAGTTTAATTGCAGTTCTAGTGGTCACCATTAGGCAGCCTGCAAGATTTGCCAACATTTACAACATAATGAGAACAATGTGTCACATGAGGTATATTCTGAATATGAGAATCAAACTTTTCTGAATAACTTTTTTCCTAATAAAGGATGGGCAGTTTCCAGTACCTGGTTCACAATGAATAGCACTGCTTTCAAAATCACAAATTAAGTTTGTGAATGAGAACAAGAAATCAGAAAATTTGGGACTAGAGAGGAAGGAAATGGGGGGAAAAAAATCAAGATGGACATAGGAGCCAGCAGAAATGACATTAAACATAATGGATAAAATTGAGGAAACAGTATATAAGATCATACAGTGGGACTAACAGTGAAGCTATTGGGGGGAAAAGGTCTTTCTGAAACCATCCTTGGCTGTCAGTGAAAAAACAAAAGTAAGAGACTTCAGCTCTGTGTAGGTCTATTCAGCAGTGTAGATTTTAAAGTTTGCCTTTTGACATACTGCTAAGATTAAAAGGAATCACACACCAGGAAAAGAGCACACACGTGTGTATAGAATCATAGAATCATAGAATATCAGAGTTGGAAGGGACCTCAAGAGGTCATCTAGTCCAACCCCCTGCTCAAAGCAGGACCAATTCCCAGCTAAATCATCCCAGCCAGGGCTTTGTCAAGCCGGGCCTTAAAAACCTCCAAGGAAGGAGACTCCACCACCTCCCTAGGTAACGCATTCCAGTGTTTCACCACCCTCCTAGTGAAATAGTTTTTCCTGATATCCAACCTGGACCTCCCCCACCGCAACTTGAGACCATTGCTCCTTGTTCTGTCATCTGCCACCACTGAGAACAGCCGAGCTCCATCCTCTTTGGAACTCCCCTTCAGGTAGTTGAAGGCTGCTATCAAATCCCCCCTCATTCTTCTCTTCTGGAGACTAAACAATCCCAGTTCCCTCAGCCTCTCCTCATAAGTCATGTGCTCCAGACCCCTAATCATTTTTGTTGCCCTCCGCTGGACTCTTTCCAATTTTTCCACATCCTTCTTGTAGTGTGGGGCCCAAAACTGGACACAGTATTCCAAATGAGGCCTCACCAATGTCGAATAAAGGGGAACGATCACGTTCCTCAATCTGCTGGCAATGCCCCTACTTATACAGCCCAAAATGCCGTTAGCCTTCTTGGCAACAAGGGCACACTGTTGACTCATATCAGCTTCTCATCCACCGTAACACCTAGGTCCTTTTCTGCAGAACTGCTGCCTAGCCACTCGGTCCCTAGTCTGTAGCAGTGCATGGGATTCTTCCGTCCTAAGTGCAGGACTCTGCACTTGTCCTTGTTGAACCTCATCAGGTTTTTTTCTGCCCAATCCTCTAATTTGTCTAGGTCTCTCTGTATCCGATCCCTACCCTCTAGTGTATCTACCACGCCTCCTAGTTTAGTGTCATCTGCAAACTTGCTGAGAGTGCAGTCCACACCATCCTCCAGATCATTAATAAAGATATTAAACAAAACCGGCCCCAGGACCGACCCTTGGGGCACTCCACTTGAAACCGGCTGCCAACTAGACATGGAGCCATTGATCACTACCCGTTGAGCCCGACGATCTAGCCAGCTTTCTATCCACCTTACAGTCCATTCATCCAGCCCATACTTCTTTAACTTGGTGGCAAGAATACTGTGGGAGACAGTATCAAAAGCTTTGCTAAAGTCAAGAAATAACACATCCACTGCTTTCCCCTCATCCACAGAGCCAGTTATCTCATCATAGAAGGCAATTAGGTTAGTCAGGCACGACTTCCCCTTCGTGAATCCATGCTGACTGTTCCTGATCACTTTCCTTTCCTCTAAATGTTTCATAATTGATTCCTTGAGGACCTGCTCCATAATTTTTCCAGGGACTGAGGTGAGGCTGACTGGCCTGTAGTTCCCCGGATCCTCCTTCTTCCCTTTTTTAAAGATGGGCACTACATTAGCCTTTTTCCAGTCATCTGGGACCTCCCCCGATCGCCATGAGTTTTCAAAAATAATGGCTAATGGCTCTGCAATCTCACCCGCCAACTCCTTTAGCACCCTCGTATGCACAAACACACCCTGATCCTGAATCTATTTGTGTGGTCTCTGTATTTGGGTGGAGTCTCATTGACCTATCCATATCAACCCAACCATATGCCACTAAAGGCTTTATACCACAATTGTGCATTTGGTGTTTGCTATATGTCCCGCAGGAAAAGAGGGAAAGAAGGTTTCTTCTGTTTTTCCATAGCAATTCATCTTTAAATCAGATGCCTTAGTTACTGTGAGAACAAACAGCATTTTAGAAACTTACAAAACTTATGCAACACCCCAGCCCTTTCTGATCCCTCCAAAAAAAATCTGATCTCATAGGACATTCCAGAACTAGGAGTGTTGTATATTTCATTCTTTGTCCAACAGTATAAGGTACCCCTTCATAGCCCTGATGAGTTGCAAAAATTAGCCCTTAAATCTCTCAGTGGTCCATGATGAAATGTTACAATGGTTTGAGATGCAGCATGGGTAAGAAGAAGAAAATATTACTCTGGCAGGTGGAATGGTCTCTTTGTTTGAATCAGGGCGGGAGAAGTGGGAGGAAGGGTAGAGCGCCATTCAAAGTGTGTGTGTGTGTGTGTGTGTGTGTGTGTGTGTGTGTGTGTGTGTGTGTGTGTGTGTGTGTGTGTGTGTATGTATGTATAACACAGATTCTCCCCCACCTGACCCCCCCTTCCCCTCTCAGGCATGCTCTCCCCTCCCCCCCCCCCAGCAGTTTGACTCCCCTGGCCCATGAGCCCCCCCCCCCCCCCCCACACACACACACTCTAAATCTGAGTGAGTGAGGTTGCAACCTGAAGCATGGGGTTACAGTGCTACTCAGCTTTGGTCCAGCCAAAAAGTGGTTGGGCCTCCACCTTGGTGGCCCCCTCGGCTGCTGGCCTTTCATTTTAATGGCAATAGCTTGAGGCTACCAGGGGTTTCAAATGTTGGAAGTGGTTCCCATGGAGATTAATTATTGGGCAAAGGCCAGGCAAGGTGGTCAAAAGTACATCATAAATTGCATTTATCACATTGCACTTCTATGTATTATATAAATGTCAAAACTACAGATATGATGTGTGCATTAGTATTATTTAAACACAAGGGACTAAAAGCAATCACAGACCCAGAAAAGAACACAAGAAAGGATAAATCAATCTTTATGATGGAAAACGTAAATTAAGTGTATAAACCAACAGTGTTCCATTTGCAGTAGTTTTCTCCACTATCTCTCATCCTTTCATTGTACAGAAAGAAACAAATTACATGATAGTTACTTTCTTCAATTTGTATTAAAAAAAAAAAAAAAAAAAAAAACACACACACACCACATTAAAATTGCATTTTATGTTCTCAATTTCAATTAGAAAAGACTCATCTATCTAGATCTCTCCAGAAGAGAAAACCTGAATCCAGATCAGATGAGAAACAATACTACATGGATACAACAGAGAGCGAGAAGATAGAATCATCCATACTGCAGAACCATGTTCACCAATAGCAGCCAATCCACTTTATTACTTTGATACTCAACAATTATTACAAGCTTAATCCAAAAGGACAAAATGCAAATATTTTCATCAGGCACAAACAAATGCTTCTTTAACAAGATTACTTTGATCAGCACAGTTGTGTGTATATAACTCTGATGGCTGACTTTGCAATACTAATGAAGCATTTCCCCTCCCCCAGGTTTCCTGATGGACATCCCTGGAAATTAAATTTTCAACTTATCAACAGAACAAATAGAGCACAGACAGCAGTACTGCAAGTTTCATCATATTGTGCTGCTGGTGCATCTCAATTTTGACTTGTGTACTAGTGTAGCTTAGTTTCAGCATCCACTTCATATCTGGCCTCTTTGGGTGTGTCTACACTGCAATAAAAGACCCCTGGCACAGCTGTGGCTGGCCCAAGTTAACTGGCTTGGTCTCACATTGCTCAGGCTGCAGGGCTAAAAGTAGCAGTGTAGACATTTGGGCTCAGGCTGGAGCCAGAACTCCGAGACCCACCCCCGTCATGCGGTTTCAGAGCCCAGGCTCCAGCCCAAGTCCGAACATCTACACTGCACTTTTTAGCCCCGCAGCCGGAACCCCATGAGCCAAAAAGTCAATTGACCCAGGCTCTGAGACTCAGTGTCACAAGTTTTTTATTGCAGTGTAGACATACCCTTTGTTGAGAATGCAAATAAGATTCAGCCTGATGTGGAAACCTGTTCAGTAAGGATTCAAGTGAAACTAACAATTCACTTGACCTGAGCCACTGAACAGACTGCAAATGGCAACTACTTTTTGTTGCTGTCAGCCTGGGTTGGATTCAGTTCATTGGCTTACTGAAGAAAAGATGATGTGAGTTTTACTTGCATCTGTTTATAAGCAGGTATCTTAGATAAACACTATTATGGTGAATTCACAGTAAGCTTCTGTTAGCAAGCCAGGATAGTGTGCAAAATATCAAATGTTAATTGATTATAAAAGTAAAGTTCATACTGGTTGTGTATATATTATTACATGTACTGTATCATCTACTGCAGGAAATATACTTATTTGTTCAAAGTTATTCAAAAATACTGTTATTGACCTTTCATTTTTTACTCATTCTATCTGCTCTAGTAACCCCTGAAGTACCAGATTCGGTAAAAATATCAATCTCCCACTCTGCAGAAGTTCCTCTCCACCCTTCTCTCTTCACCACCCCCCCCCCAAACACACACACACAGACAGTTTTTCAGGGCTTACAGGATCCAAAAGATTGGCAGGGCTTTTATAGAATCTGGCTCAAAATATTTTACATTCTTCTATTTTTCATTCCACGTAAAAACATATCTGCCACGACCATACATAGAGACAGGTTATTTTCCAATATCAAAAATGACTGAAGCATTCACTTATATTTGATGAGTATCTCTACTGCACGTGAAGAAGAAACTAAAAATTCAGGTCAACTTACAAATCAGGACAGACAATTTATTGGTCTTTAAAATTCACATCTGAAGTATGGCCATTCACAGTGATGTCAGATATGGAGAAGTTGATTGGGTACATTCTACATTAGTTAATGCATCATACTAAACTCAGGGTACGTCTACACTAAAAACGCTACAGCACTGTGCTGCTTCAGTATAGACACTTATTACAGTGATGAGAGGGGTTCTCCCATCGCTGTAGGTAATCCACCTCCCTGAGAGGCAGCAGCTAGGTCAGTGGAAGAATTCTTGCATCAACCTAGCACAGCCTTCACCGGAGATTAGGTTGGTTTAACCTCGTCTCTCAGACCGTGTGGATTTTTCACACCCCGAAAGACGTTGCTATGCCAATTGAACTTTTCAGTTTAGACTAGCCCTCAGTCGCCACAAACTCATGTTAAAGCACAAATCCACACTGGTCCACTCAGTCACTATTCTATCCTGTTTTAAAATCACTCTGCAAACTTACCTCTTTTGCAATGCCTGCAATAGAGCAATTCAACTATTTTTTGCTCTTTTCATAGAGACAGATATAAAATAGTGGAAGCACCAAGTTATGTATGTGCCTAGTGTAGCTATACTTTTCTATTGCTGCAACACTCCCCCCCCCGCTGTTGCTTTTTCTCATTGTCCATGGCTTTGTGTCTCCTGTGACATGCACACGTCAGGGTTCTGTAAAATAAGCGGTGATCTGAATTTACCTACCTTAGATGTTTCTGGTTCCACCTGCTGTCTCTTGGGTGTCCCTTTTGACTCAAGCACCTTCCGAGTATTATCATTCTTACGCGAGGGCAACTCAACTCCTTCACCTTCAAGTGACAGGTTAAGATCTTCTGTGTGGACAGGACGATCAATGCCATTAGGATTCAGATTGCAATGGATAGCTGAGGAAAATTTGACACATATGGCTTAGAGAGAACACTGCATTGGAAGGAATAAAAATAATCCAATAAGGGAAACATTTATCATGAATTACAGATAGTCACAGGTATCTAGGGCTACTTCTGATCATGTCAAAGGTATCATAGCTTGATATTGAGACAGGATATGGCATTTGTGGAGGAGGAAACAGAAGGAAAAACAAACAACACTGCATAATACTATTCTATTCAGGTTACTGTAGCATACCTACTGAGGTCCCTGAGCATCTCTGTGATCCAAATGCCTTATCATATAGGTCTTATCAGCATGAGCTAAATGCATCTCGTACATTTATTGCAAAGTCACACTGAGTTGGGATGGAACGGAAAGTTTGTTTTTTAAAGTGTAAAACCTTGTTACTTGTTCCATTAAGTTCTCTGCTTAATAAAAGTACTTCAGTTCCTAAATAGTATGGGACACACACATGGGGCACGTACAGCAAATCAGAAAGGCTATTCCAATGAATGAGAATAATGACTTACACAGCTAATTGTCTCCCCTTAAACCCTATGCACCACTGAAAATTAACATTTCCACCATATGAACAAATTAAAGGAACTTAACACCTATGAACACACACTCCTATACATACTAAAGACGCACAACGAGAAACAGGAAAAAACAGAGAAACTTGCAATGGGATTTAGAATTCTGTTGATATTTTAACTGGGTTTTTTTGGTCTGAAATTGCACATTCCCATATTTATGAACTGACAACCTTTTATACAAACAGATAGACTTTCAAATAAACTGATCCTGAGGCTGCTTCCCGTTCATGTAAACAAGTGCTCAGATTTTTACCTTTTACTTTCCGATTACTGTACTTTTTTCAGACATTTATAATTAATGGTCCAATCTCCCTCTGTTTGCAAAAGAGATTAGCACAGGCAATTTTGTTCAATATTTCTTCCTAGGGGGAATGAAACTGAAGAGCCACTAAAGAAAACAATATAGAATTAAAATGTTTTTGCTTTGCCTAAACACTGGTGGTTCTGCCGCCTCCTCTCGTTCTAACCCACTGGTCTCATTTCTACCCGCCATTAGATCAGCCTTGAAAAACTGTCATGGACAACCGAGCTAAAGCAGCATGAGCCCAGAGCCTGGGAGCAGGTACTCTCTTACTAGAAAGCCCTTTCATTAAACCCCAAATGCCCTTTTAAAATCTATACAGCTGAGATTCCAAAATCTTAGTCCAGCAGAAGACTTCAATTAGAAAACAAAGTTGAAGCACAAGCCTGGGAGCCAAGAGATCTGGGTTTCCCTCCTGGAACTTCTATAAACACCTCACATGTCAGACACGCTACTTCATCTGCAAGCGTGCCGCAATTTCTTTCATCTGCCCATTGGCTCTCGGGTGATTATCGAGTGATTGGAAGTCATGGAGGTATAGTTAGGGGAAATTCAGTGTATGAGATTGAAGGCACTACAAAAGTGCAAAGTATCATTGAAAATCTCAACCACGTTCTCCTACAGTAGAATATAGTCTTTTCTTTATCCCTTTACAAAGAAAACTGTTGTGGTGCTGCACAGAAACTATCAGGATTAAATGTTTTCTTGAAATGGAAAAATAAAAATAGAGAATTAAATGTAGTAGTGGTAATAAAGAGCAGGAGTGATACCCAAAGATCCTATTAGGATTATTTCCCATTGTGCTAGGCATTGTAAAAACGTATAGAAAAGCACAGTCTCTTTCCTGAAGAACTTGCACCCTAATCAAAGACAAGATGCAACAAAGCAGTGAAATTGACATGGCTGCCTGGCTCCCAGCCCTGAATGGGGGTCCAGCCACCCAGGGCTTCTCACCCTTGCTCCCAGCTAGGAGCAGAATCCATTCTTGGCCAGCTCCCAGTCTAGCAGCCTCACTTTCTTGTCAATTTCATGGCTCCTGCTGTGAAATTGGCAAGACAGCCCATGTAAGTAAGGCAGTGTCTTCAGACACTTTGTCACCCTAACTACACTGAGGTCTGGTCTATACTACCCGCCTGAATCGGCGGGTAGAAATCGACCTCTTGGGGATCGATTTATCGCGTCCCGTCGGGACGTGACAATCGATCCCCGAATCGGCGCTCTAACTCCACCAGTGGAGGTGGTAGTAAGCGCCGCCGACAAAAAGCGGCAGAAGTCAATTTTGCTGCCGTCCTCACAACGGGGTAAGTCGGCTGCAATACGTCGAATTCAGCTACGCTATTCACGTAGCTGAATTTGCGTATCTTAAATCGACTCCCCCCTGTAGTGTAGATGTACCCTGACATAAGCTCGACACCTCTCATGTAGGTGAAGTTATTATGTCAGTATAATAGAGCACTTACAATCGGCAGGAGGAAGGCTGTAGTGTAGACACGGATATAATTAGGTCGACATAAGCTGCCTTACATCAACCTAACTGTAGTGTAGACCAGTGTAAAAACAAACAAGAGAAAGGAAGAAAATGCCGGTGTTTGGTGGAAGAGGAACAGGTGGTTACCGTGATTAAGCCACCTGAAAAACTTGAGGGTTCAGAGGCACAGAAAGATTATTTTGTTTTGCCTCAGTGCAGAGACTTGAAATTTGGCAGGGAGTGAGAGAGTGGGGAAGTGTTGCACTGGTGTCAGGGACGGGCCCTGTGCTATTCATGTTGAATGGCAAGAGAAGATATACTGGGTCAGGACTTTCCATCCTCAAGGCAGAGGCAGACTGTCCTGCTGGCTGTAGTCATATGCCTATATGATCCCCTCCTGCACACAGAAAAGGACAAATTATTGCAACAGCTCTGACACTAGTATAGCAGTAGTCTCTCATGACACACCCTGGTCCAGGCAAGCAGTTGGGCAGAGAATGGGTAGGAGATGATCAGCTATAAGGAAGCACAAACCCTGGAATCTAGAGAAAGCTGAGTACTCAACCCCATAGATCTTGCATGGCGGTAGACTTGTTCATCCTCGCTTAAATGCCCTGGCCTCTGCTACAGAAGCTCAATAAGACCAATAGTCTTCTCGTAGCCTTTGGCTGCCAACCCCCATCTGTGCTCTAGCTTTCTCTAGGGGAGACACACAAAGCACACAGTGGAAGTTAATGCTGCCTCAGGTAACATTCTGATTCTCCTGTGGATTGCAGCTCCTCTGCTCTATCCCTGCTTGTACCCATTTCTTTCACACAGCCCAAAGACAATGCAGATTTTTAATTTATTTTTCATTGGGGGGGGTGGGGGGGGGAAGAGAGAGAAGACATCTTGTGAGGCCAGTTTGATTTGCTCCTCACTGTGCCATGTCTGAAGGGAATAAGTGAGCCAATATTTCATGATTCCGTGCAAGCATAAACATCACCTAAAATGGTTAAAATTAAATGTAATTAAATTTAAAATCAAAAACAAAACAAAAAAAATCACATTCCCCACTCTCAGCCCATCCTCCTTTCAAGGTAAACAACAGTTTATTTCAGTTATGCTGCATAGTGGGATCCTTCAGGACACAAAAGTAAAAGATGTGCAGTGATGCTAGCAGTGATGTGCCGGGCAGATTCAGATTCCAATGGCTTTTTACTGGAGAGATGAGGCTTATTCCAAACAAACACAAGCTGTTTAAGAAAAGCCCATTACAAAATTGTTGATATTATGAGGAAGGAAGGAAAAAGACATTTCAAGTTTGCCATCCTGTGTTTTTTTGTTTGCTTTACCATGGATTTAAATGACTACACAGTTAGGATAGACTAAACACAGAGTAAGCAAATGTTGTACTGAATTTGTTCCTTCAAAACACCATGAAAAGGGTCATTTAGCTGAATTCATTTTGCTTCGGGAGCACTCCTCTACTTCCCAGTGCTTTTATTTTTCTCCAACCCTAGGCCCACCCTCGCTCTCGCACATACAAAGAATGTTTGCTTGCACTGACCTGTTTTTTTCTGCCCCACTCTCAGTAAGCTTAGAATAAATAAGTCAATTCCATCTACAGTATTTACTCAGACAAGTTTAGGGTTCCCCCCCCCCTTTTTAATTTTAGTGTCCATCTCTCTCAATATTTGTTTAGGATAGGAAAAGAAGTCAAGGTCAGGTTGGTGGTAGCTAACCCAACCTTTTCCTTACAATCAACACAGGGTAATAGCTTTCACTTTGGTTTAGCTGGTCAAGGTCAACTCTAGGCTCCTCACAGGAGCCTATTACTCAAGGGAAAAAATAGTATTTAGCTAACACATGTAAAAAGGCCTTAGCATAACTGAGAATTTGTCTCCAAGAACTGCAGGGTCAATTAAGTAGAACTCAACAGGGAAGAAAATTATCCAGGTGTTTTGTGGAAGTCAACTCATGACGTGGGTCTCTGCTTCTCCACCATTTCCCTCTCCCCTCAGCTTGCTGTGAAAGAAGTCTCTCTCTATTCTATCCTCCCCCCCCATATTTTTGAGTCTTCCCTTCCCTATGAGTAACTCCTGCCCATGTTCCTGCTTCTTCTCAGAGCTGTTCCATTAAGAGTGAGACTTAGCTGGTTCTTCTCAATTAAAGAAAGCTTAAGTGCCATCAGCTGCTGGAGAAACCATCAGGGAAAGCTTCCTTCTAACCATGGGCAAGTGAACTTTTCAGGCCCTGAACTCCCATGATTGAGAAGGAAGAGGAGAACCACAGGAGCAATATCGTCAGCCTTAAGCATTCAGAAATTATGAGTCAAGTCCCCCCAAAACATCAAAATCATGATTTTTAGTAATAATAAGGGAGTTCTTTTTTATTTGCCTGTAAGGATTGTTCAGCCTTTTTCAAGCTTTCCTTCACAACCATATGAGCCACAAACCATTTCTTTTCGATTTATTGCTCAATTTGTATAAGCTAATTGTCCTGCAAGCTGATCTATATGGGCAGGCTTCTGTGCTCACAGAAATCTCCACTAAGTTCAAAGGGGTTCCATGGGGGTGTAGGATCTTGACCATGCAGTTTGCAAAATCAAGGCCTAAATCTGAATTCAAATCTACATTTGCTTTCTACTACAATGTATTGTGCATTCTTGCATAGTGTGCAAGAAATATTTCATAATTTTACTAATTGCAGTGGAAATACTACCTGGTGCTTAAAGAGGTAAATAGATCAGTTAAAACAACATTAAAGCATATTTGGTGAATGCTTTAGCTGTATACAGTAATAATCAATCACTCTACTCGGAAAAGCAATGAGTAAGAAGGTGCTATTTTTACTCACTGTTCTGCTCTGTGTATATCGCAGTCTAATCTGCTTGCTTTTGTTATTTAGATTTGAAAAACAAATACCAGGAGAGCCTGTCTTAACTGTGACAGTGTACCCCATAAGGCTTTATGGGGAGGGGGTGCTTATAAATGTATGGATGACATAACTGGAATATGTTTTGTGCTGCCTGTGCCATGTAACATATCTCCGTAAAGATTATGGTCTACTATATCTACTCATCCTATTTGTACACACACACACATATATATATATATATATCATTTTCTACTTAAGGTTAAGAATATGGCTGTATGCTTGCTTGGTTTCTAAGTAAGCTTTGGGAGGCATTTGGTCAGCTTCTTTAGGAAGGAATTCACCAGGTTTAAGTACCTGATCAGGAAACACTTGGAGAACAATGCATCTTGGAATGCTCCAATCCACATAAGAAGTCTTCCTGGAGTAGGGTTACCATATCTCATAAATAAAAAAAAAAAAGAGGAGCCTCCACAGGCCCTGGCCCCGCTCATTTCCCCACCCCTAGCCCTGCCCCAACTCTGCCCCTTCCCCACCCTAACTCCGCCCCCTCCTCCCTCCCACTCCCAGCCAGGGGGAAAGGGCTGCCCCAGTGCTACCGGCTTCAGGGTTTGCCGGCCAGCCCCCAGACCCTGCGCCCCCAGCCGGCGCTTCCCCAGCGCAGCTGGAGCCCAGGAGGGGAAGCACCCAGCCCGGGGCGCAGGGTCTGGAGGCTGCCCGGCAAACCGTGAAGCCGGTAGCGCTTGGTCTTTGGGCAGTCCCTATGCCCCCGGACTCTGCGCCCCCAGCCGGGCACTTCCCCTCCCGGGCTCTGGCAGCACAGGGTCCGGAGGCACGGGGCTGCCCGAAGCCGGTAGCGCTCGGGCAGCCCAGCTCTTAAACAGAGCCAAAGAGTCGGGGAGGAGCAGAGCCGCCATTTTCCCGGACACGTTCGGCTTTTTGGCAATTCCCCCCGGACGGGGGTTTGACTGCCGAAAAGCCGGACATGTCCGGGAAAAAGAGGACGTATGGTAACCCTATCCTGGAGACATGCAAGATACCATGTGGACAATGGCTTCGGCCTGTAAAGACTGAGTCATGCAGGGACATGTGACTTGCCCAGGTAACTCCAGAACTCCATCTTGGAGCTGGACTTTGCATAGGAGGAAGGAAGGGGGTCTCCACCCACGATAGAGAGTCCATTTAAACCCGTGGGAGACCCCTCCATTTTGTCTTCAACTGGCTAAAGAAGGAGCCTCTCCACACCCCCAGGATACTTGAAGGAAACTGAAACAAACGACAGAACTATAGGGGGTCTGAGTGATTGCTGGACCCAGGCTAAAAGGAGATTAGCCTGTAAAAGGGAGCATTCTGGAACTGGTGAGGAACTTATCTGTATTCAGATTGATTAGACATGGATTTGCACATTTTATTTTATTTTGCTTGGTGACTTACTTTGTTCTGTCTGTTACTACTTGGAACCACCTGAAACCTGTCATTAAATCCTACTGTCTGTATTTAATAAAAATCACTTTTTATTTAGTAATTTACTCAGAGTATGTATTAATACCTGGGGGAGCAAACAACTGTGCATATCTCTCTCTCAGTGTTATAGAGGGCGAACAATTTATGAGTTTGCCCTGCATAAGCTTTATGCAGGGTAAAATGGATTTATCTGGGTTTAGACCCCATTGGGAGTTGGGCATCTGAGTGCTAAAGACAAGCACACTTCTGGGAGCTGTTTTCAGGTAAACTTGCAGCTTTGGGGCAAGCGTTTCAGACCCTGGGTCTGTGTTGGAGCCAGACGAGAGTGTCTGGCTCAGCAAGACAGGGTGCTGGAGTCCTGAGCTGGTAGGGAAAACAGGAGCAGAGGTAGTCTTTGCAGATCAGGTGGCAGCTCCCAAGGGGGGTTCTGTGATCCAACCCGTCACACTAACCTCTAAGTGTCCATTAGAAAACTTAAAATTCCCCATGAATTAAAAAAAAAAAAATTACTATTTAAATCCCTTGCAAGATCTTCCATACTCAGAAATTGGAGACAGCCCCAAAACGTAGCTGTCCCATGCCAAGAAATAACCCCATATAACCTACATGCTGTCCCCTCCACAAAATCCCATAAAGGTTGGAAAGGAGAGAAAAGCTTCGCTGAGTGTCGGAAAGGTTAACAAACCAAAGCCACAGTGAGTAGAGAGCCAGAAAGGTTCCAACAATCTTATTAGTCACCCCCAACCCACATGTACATCAACTGAAAATTCAGCAGGTTTTCAACATTCCCCCAAGGCAATACAAATCTTGCCAACATCTTAACAATCAACCTTTTAAAAGCCTCATCTAGGTTCTTCCATCCATCTCTGCCTACCTGGCTCTTTATTTATGGATGGCTCAAAACTCCTTGTTAACTCTTTCCATGAACCATTTGTAAGTTTCCAGGTGCTTGGTTTTAACCTGTTTCTTCAGAGCTAATATAAAGTAGCCAGACAGCATTCCCTCAAGGGATGTCTGCCTGACAAGAACTCTCAGGCAGTTTTAGCAGCCCTAAAATTCACTAAGACACTGGCAGACAGTGTTTCCCTTTCCTTGCTCATTCCGACCCTAGAGATTGAAAACAGCAGTCTCCGATCAATTGATTTAGATGGGTGTCCTGACAGATCAGCCAAACTAGTGGGGAAGATACATGTGAAAGGCCATATGCAATAGTAGATTTCCACTTTTCCAAAAGCCACTATCTGAGAAATTCTGGATTTCCTCCAAGAATCTGGATTATTCTACACATTGAATCTGAACTGAGCATTTGCCACATCCCTAGCTATGCAACAAGATTTAAAAGGTTAGTGGACACAGATAAATCTCAACCTATGGAACTCGGTGGGATTAAGGTTTGATCTGGACTACTTTACCCAGTGGAAGACCATTCAAGGTAACCAATGTGTGTACTTGTCAAGTGGTCATGCCAGGTGTCATAAGGGTAGCATAAAATCCCTCCTTTACCTGTAAGGGGTTAAGAAGCTCAAATAACCTGGTTGGCACCTGACCAAAAGGACCAATGAGGGAAGAAGATCCTTTCAAATCTGTGGTGGGGAGATTTTGGTGTGTGCTTCTTTGTTGTTCTCTCCAGGACAGAGAGGGACCAGGGCAGGAAAAGCCATGTCCTAAAACCCTACCTGAAATAAGCATCCAAGATTATAAAAATTGTAAGTAATAGCAAGGAAATGCGTTAGCTTATCTTTTGTTTTAGCATAGGGAAAATTCACAAGCTAAGAGGGAGGTTTATTCCTGTTTTTTGTAACTTTAAAGTTTTGCCTAGAGGGGAATCCTCTGTTTTAAATCTTATTACCCTATAAAATTATCTTCACCCTGATTTTACAGAGGTGCTTCTTTTACTTTATTATAAAAGTTCTGTTTTTAAAAAACTGATTGGTTTTTAGAGTAGCAGCCGTGTTAGTCTGTATTCGCAAAAAGAACAAGAGTACTTGTGGCACCTTAGAGACTAACAAATTTATTAGAGCATAAGCTTTCGTAGACTACATCCGAAGAAGGGGGCTGTAGTCCACGAAAGCTTATGCTCTAATAAATTTGTTAGTCTCTAAGGTGCCACAAGTACTCCTGTTCTTTTTGATTGGTTTTTAGTGTCCTAAAAACCCAACGGTCTGGTCTGTGCTCACCTTGTTTACCTATTTGGTTGGTATATTATTCTCAAGTCTCCCCAGGAAAGGGGGTGAAGGTGTTTGGGGGGATATTTTGGGGAAACAGGAACTCAAAGTGGTCCTTTTCCTGAATCTTTGTCTAACTCACTTGGTGGTGGCAGCGATACTGTCAAAGAACAAGGAAGAATTTGTGCCTTGGGGAAGTTTTAACCTAAGCTGGTAGAAATAAGCTTACGGGGAGGGGGGTCTTTCAGGCGGGTCCCCACATCTGTACCCCAGAGTTCAGAGTGGGGAGGGAACCCTGACACCTGGTCTACACTAATGAGGTAAATTGATCTAAGGTAGGCTAATTAAGTTACATAACTTAAGTCAATGTAGCTTAGATTGATTTACATACATTTTCCCGCCAACATCGCTTCCTCCTCTCGGGGAGATGGACAACTGATAACAGGAGAGCGCTCTGCCATCAACTTACCACATCTTCACCAGACCCACTAAATTGACGCCGCTGCATCAATCGCAGTGGCGCTGATTTAGTCAGTAGTGAAGACAAGCCCTCAGACTCTAATGAGTCAGTCTGTTTCTAGCTTTCAATGGGCTGTTTGTCCTCTAATTGTTATAACTACCCGAATAAATCAGCCTCTGGAGCCTGAGCCCCAACTGGTGTAACTCAGCCCAGCTCCACAAACCTGGCCAATTTACACCAGCTCAGGGAGTTGCCCAGGGCATAGACAGATCAGCCTGAATCGAAATGCTGCCTATGGTGACTAGTAACAAGTACGATTGGAATACTAGTAATATGCAAAGGCAGCAGCTTCAGAGTTTGTCTAATCCCATTTCCACAAATCTACACATCCAGTGGCCAATCAAATGAGTAGAATCCACACAGTTGGTCAGTCAGGCTCCATATCAATCATCTTTTTCTTGTACATCAACGCAGATTATATGTAGGTTTATACTAAAGTTTCTAAGGCTAAAGTTTGGTATTATTTTATTAAATAACATCTGTCTAGACATTTGTTACTATTAATCACTGTAAACTAGGTCATCGATACAACAATAGTGTCAAACAATTACACAGGAGATCGTAGTGGAAAATATAGTTTCAGCAATATCTGTGCTGCTATTACTAATAATGATAAATTGGCAATTTCATTCTTTAGCAATCAAACAAATCCAATCATCTTTCCTCTTTCTAATACCACTGACAGCCATACAAAAGGTCTACTTTGCACTGGAAAAAATCCCTTACTTTCCTATCGAACAGAAACCTATATAATATACACCTGCTCAGTTTGAAATCAGATATATGAAGGACTGAGTCAGAATTAACATTTTAGGTCCTCATCTTGCAGTCATTTATACAAGCTTAATTTTACTCATACAAGAATTTTACTAATGCAACATAGATACCTGTCTACTGGAAACTAGTTGGAGGCCACTAGCTCATTTTAACAGGTTTCAGAGTAGCAGCCGTGTTAGTCTGTATCCGCAAAAAGAAGAACAGGAGTACTTGTGGCACCTTAGAGACTAACAAATTTATTAGAGCATAAGCTTTCGTGGACTACAGCCCACTTCTTCGGATGCACGAAAGCTTATGCTCTAATAAATTTGTTAGTCTCTAAGGTGCCACAAGTACTCCTGTTCTTTTTAGCTCATTTTAGATAGTTCACTAAGTAGTCACTTTCCTACCACACCTGAGATTAGTTTAACTAATGATCTAGAATAAAAGATAATCCATTACCATTCCTTGTGCCATCCAGATTCCCCCCCAATATGCTGTATTTTATTACTATATTCTATAATCTTGTGACCTTAGAATGCAAACTCCTTCTTGCGTAAAGAGAGCAGCATTTAAATCATGAAAGTTAAGACCACTAGAATGACAGCCAAATTACTTTGAAGAGTTATTTGCCAATTCCATCTAGGATTCATAATTATATTTTAATATTTCTCGGTATTAGTTGCTCTCTAATGTCATGCTAATGACTGGGAGACTCATTGCAAATGACTGAATCTTATGAATTTGTAAGTAAGGCTCAGATCCTGCCATGAGATGTGCGCAGATGCAGGTCTATCTGCAGTTAGCGCATTGCATAATCAAGCAAGGTGAACAAACATTAAAAAGGAGCAGGGGGTGTGCATCACAAAACATACTTGGTTAATTAAATTTTAATAACTGCAGTATAATTTGAACTATAGATCACATTCGGCAATGTGCCAGTAAATGTTTGGTAGTTTATTTTGAGATTCAATTCTGTAAACAGCAACTGTAATAGAAATTTTCTGAAGATATCTAGCACACAAAACCTGAAGACAGACAGACATTGGGAAAAGTCTTTTTGATTACTGTATAAATGTAACAGTAAGGAAATCAATACATCAGACACAAATTTGCATTTTCCTTATTATGGTTTATAAAAGTATACATCCAGTAAGTGTATGGAATACACTGGACTTTGATTCAGCTGTGAATCCATGCTTTATCCCCAT
Source organism: Malaclemys terrapin pileata (assembly GCF_027887155.1). Lineage (NCBI taxonomy): Eukaryota > Metazoa > Chordata > Testudines > Emydidae > Malaclemys > Malaclemys terrapin. The sequence goes on along the minus strand of NC_071506.1, from coordinate 25,264,940 downwards.
ATAAATTTGCTATGATCACAAAAGAAGATGGAAAATATTTATAAAATCTCATTAGCCTATTTAACTTATTTTGTAATCTCGTAATTGACTTTTTGTTTTTCCGCCCTGCTTTTCTTCATTTTATTACAACATGCTTCTTCCTACCAGACCTCCCACTCTTTGAGCCCATCCCTTCCCTATGGAGACTGAACATTCCTTTTTTCCTTCCTACAATACAATTCCTCACCTCCTACTGCTTACTCATACCACTGAATCCTACTGTCTCAGATACCCAGCCCACTCTTGTAGAAATAAACTGCTCGTTGAAAGTGTATCATTACTTTCTTAGAGAAAAATACAGAAGAAAACTGTCATTTATACAAGTCACAATTCCCCTTTCTTAATTTTTTTGGAAAGAGCACTAATTAGTAAAAAAAGTCTTTCTTGCTTTTGCAGTAACTTTACTATTAATACATAGAGTAATTTTATGACCTCTATCTTCCCGCACAGCATTCACACATACACAAAGCAGTAGCAGAACCTCATGGGATTAAAAAAGCAGTTATTAAATTGCACGGCCAGCGAGGATACCAAGTTGGCAGGAGTCAAAACTCTACAAACAAGCATTCAGAAGGACCGGGATCCACCCAAAATACCGTCCCCCACCCTCTTCTTGACCAGATGCATGATGGGTATCTCCTTGTGCATATGTTTTGGTTCTCACAGGCAGGACTAAGACAGCTTGCTTCTGTCCATGTTAAATCCCAGTACCTACATTAGTTGCTCTGTCTGACTCCTCCTAGGGGAGACACAGAGCATGTAGGGTTAGTTAATGTTGTTTAGAGCAGCATTAATTAATTCTTCTAGGCTATGCCGGCATTAGTTCATGCTGCATGGAGAATATGCTGCTTATTGTGGCTACTCTTCCACTCCCACCCCTACTTTCTGGCCTAACCATAGTGCAGTAGACCCTGGAGCACAGCTAAGTTGCAGTGCTATCTGCAATATCCTTTTACCTCTGGTACTTCAGATATAATGGAATGAGCACAGGGACTGGCAAGAACTAATCTTGGCTCCAGATGTGCTCTGGGATCTTGAACAAATCACAGCTTCTCTCTCTCAGTATCCCCATTTGTAAAATGGAGACAACGATTTATTTACATAACCTGACAGGGATTGTAGCAAAGCAGAGACTCACCGGCATAGCGCCTCCTACTGGTTGTCTGGGAATTAGCTCTTTTCCAGCATGCAGAGTGCCCTCTGCAGGCCGGTGTCTCGCCTGCTGCTGGCCCCGTGTCCCTCGTGGACCGCGGTGCCCTTTACCTTGGGGTTCTACCCTAGCAGTACTCCCACACTCTGGGTCTCCCCTCCCAGAGGAACCCCCACCCTCTACACCCACCTTGCCCCAGTGGCTACTGCCAGTCATCATCTAGCCCCTGTTCACTGGGGCAGACTGCTATGTAATGGCCACTCATCATTGGCAAGGGGGTAGGACCTGCTGCCTTTGCCTATCCCTGGGCTATATCTCTGCAGCCCCAGTACCTCAGTAGGCCTTCACCAAGGCCTGCAGCCTGGGGTTTTACCAGGCTGGAGTTCCCCAGCTCCCTTGCCCTATTCCCCAGCACTGCTCTAGTTCAGGTACTTTCCTCTCAGGTAGCTAGCCCTTCTCCCTCCAGGGCTAGAGAGAAGGGCTCTCCCTCAGCTCCTGGCCCCCAGCCCTATTAGCAGGGCCAGCTGGGCCCTAATTGAGCTGGCCACACCTGTGGCGGCTTCCCCAATCAGCCTAGCTGGGCAGCGTTTAACCTCTGCTGTCCAGGAGTGGGGCAGCTGCCCCACTACAGGGATGTTGTGGTATTTCATCAGTTACTGTTTGTACAGCACTTTGAAAATGTAAAGCTCCATGTAAATAAATTATAAGTCTGACAGTTACTACCACCTCCAGAAATCTAGCCAAAGCAGCAGATGGTTATATGGCATCTGCCAACCCCAAAGCACCACTACAGGGTCCTACAAAATTCAGCATTCAGCTCTCTGAAATACTTTGTCTTTCCTACTTGGTGGTCCTTGGCCAATTTCTGCTCTCAGTTGCCCTCACGTAAACCCAGAATAATTCCGGTTAAATAAACGAATGGAATTATTCTGGAAATGAACAATGATAACCAAGAGCATAGTTTGGTCACTTTCCCCTATCTGCTATTTTTGGCACCTTTAATAACTATACCTCTTCTCTGCATGCCTTTAGCAAATAACCGAGGGCTAGGTTGTAGAACCCTGAAGTCTCATGGATAAGTACTTACTCACACAAGTATCCAGCTCAAGTCAATACCACTGTTTGCATGAGTAAGTGCCCACTAATGTAAGTAAGAGATGCTTTGTACTAGCCCTCAACTCATAGCTCTTGTTCACAGAAGAACGAAGGACTCAGAATCCCTGCCTCAAAAAATGCCCACAATCTAAACACCTCAGACACATGGAGGGTGGGATGGGAACAGGTACAGCAGGTTAGTGGCAGAGCCAGCCACAGGGGTGGTGAGTTATATGGGCCCGTGGTGCCCATCCTCCAACAATCCAGGGTCCGGGGGCCCGGCTCCACCAATGTTTGGGGTCAGGTCTCTCTCCCGGCCCCACCTGCCGCCATTGCATGCCTCCCCCAGAGCGTCCCCCAGCCCCGCCTGCTGCTGCCACACACCTCCCCCAAGTGTCCCTGCCTGCCCTGGGCAGCTGCCCTGCCACACCATGATGTGCTCCCTCACCGGCCGCTGCCGGCTACAACAAAGGGAGCGGCAACGGCAGCAGGCTGAGGCAGCCGCTGCGCCTGTAGAGGGGGCAGGCGCACACGTGATGGCAGCTCCCTTGGCACCCACCACAGGGGAGGCAAGGGGGCTTCCTGGACCTGAGCAGCTGGGGGTTGGGTGAGCGTCGTGACACCCTCCTTCCCCCTGCCATCACCGCTCCTGCCCCACGCTGGGCAAGGGACAGCCCCATCCCCCACCAAACAATGACAAAAAGTCTTTGCTGCCTCCTGCAGAGCATCGCAAAAGAAGGGGCTACATTTTGTTTTCATTTAGAAAGTATTTGCTTTTGAGGGTTATTGATCCAAGAGTGCTTGATTGTTTCCATAGTCAAGAGTATTAATAAGGTTGATATTTTTAGTTAAATATTTTGTTCTTACGATAGTGATATTGTGCAATATAGGGAAACTATTAAATGCTTATTGTGTCCAGTCCATTTTTACATTATTTTAAAAAATATATATGGGCTTACAGGGTGGGGCGGGCAGGACTTGCACCCATTCTGGGCACCACCAAAAATTATAAAACCTGCTGCCCCCAGCCAGGAATATAACCCCAGTGTCCTAACTCACAGTCCAAGGTCCTATCCACTAGACTATGCCACCTATATTTCCTCAATAACTCTCCAAGGCCTTATATCACAGCATTTTTCTCAGTTTCCCACCATTGCTATTGTCTGTGGCACACAACATTGGGAATCTTGAAGGCTTCATTCACAAGTTAAACAGGAGGGGTGAAAGAATGGAGCCCTATGGAAAACTGCATGAGAGTGCCTTGGGCAGAAAAGCAACTGCCCAAAACTCTGGGATCTCTGAGAGGAAAGGACAAAGACACTCAAGAAAAAAATCCATTTACCTGTTTTACACCTCATGGTCAAGAGCAGATGGCTGATCTGAAAGAATCAGCAATGAGAGCTAGGGCCCGATTGTCTATTACGGCCAAGGTGTACTCAATGAGTACAGGAGCAGGGGAGTGTCAGGGAGGAGGAAGGGAAAGTGGTTTGGCCCCTGGATAAGTTAGAACAGCCTAAGGAGTGCTCTAACTTACATTTGGACCACTTGTGCCCCAGAGGGCCTATGGGCTGATCACAACTAGAATGTAGCAGTGTTCCAACCCAAGCCCTGCTCACAGAGCACCCCAAAATGCCTTCTACCCTGGGTTTTCAAGGGTGAGCCTACCAGGTCCATGCAAGTCCTTTTAATGACAGTATTCCCCAGGGTGCAGATCCACTGCCTTTAAAGTCACTTATGCTGCCACAGCATTTTAAGGGAACCCTAGGGCAACAAGAACTGGACTCCTACTCTCAGTCAATTGTCAGGAAGAGTTCAGCAGCCGAAGCATTATTCATACTATACCCAGGCCTAAAACCAAACTGACAGAAGTCAGACCGTAGCATTTGTTATAAAACCACCATACAATATAATTAGCAGCATTTTTGCTCAGGAATAGGTAGGGTAGGATACTGTGGGTCAGAGCCACAGGGGCTGCTTGTGTACGGTATGCCTGTGTTATCTAGCCAGTGCTGTCAGTCACTCATTTTCATGAGCAATAAATATGTACTAGAGTCATCCTCCCCCCGCCTTCCCCACTGCAAGAGCTAAAAGAAAAATATTTTGTGAACCATTGTAACAAAGATCCAAAGGCTTTTTCTACGAGCTCTGACCTACTTCTTTCATTCTTACTGAGGGGAAGCAAACACTGAAAGGAGCATTGTCAAAACTGTTAGATCTAAAAATAGACCTACCTTGGCAGTGCTCCCATCTACATAGGCTCACTTTAAGGCCTGCAAATGGATTTTCCCCACCCCAAGCAATTCTCTAGTGAAGCAGGAAATACAGACACCATGAAACTCGCTAATCCAGCCATTCCACACATTACCTCGTAGGTTAATTATACTGATCTAAAACTAAGCCCCATGCTGTACTAGTTGTCTCCCTCCCCCGAGCCATTCAGGTGTTTATTCTCTAACACACAAAGGAGCTACACCAAATCTCACATTTTGTGATTGCAATGCCACCCTCGCCCAACTGCCCCAACACGGAGGAAAAGGTTTCAGGTTTTCAAATCCGGTGCTGGGTATTTGCTGTACCAGCTAAATTCCTGGACACTTGACTGAGTAAGGCCCTGATCCTGCAAGGAGAGCTATGCAGGTGGACCCCTGACCTTAAGGTACGAAAGAAAAAAATAGCTTCCCTCCACTAGTGGATACTAGACAAACCAGGTAGGAGGTCTGTGGCTGACTAATTTCCCATTCCTTTCTGGGGTAGGGAGGCACAGGCAGAGAAGAGTGGAGCAGTGAGGGATAAGTAATCTCTTGGCTTCCTGCAGGAAGTAGGAATGCCACATGGCTCCAAAACCTCCTTCCAGCTACAGAGCACCACCTGCCCTGTTGTTGCAAGGGACATTGCTTATTTGGTGCCTATGACACATACCCTATATGCAGAGACTAAGAAACATTTGGTAAGACAATAAGTAGGATTTCAAGCACTGATCACACAAAGAATCATACACACCTCTACCCTGACATAATGCGGCCCTCAGGAACCAAAAACAATCTTACCGCGTTCATAGAATCCTAGAATATCAGAGTTGGAAGGGACCTCAGTAGGTCATCTAGTCCAACCCCCTGCTCAAAGCAGGACCAATTCCCAGCTAAATCATCCCAGCCAGGGCTTTGTCAAGCCGGGCCTTAAAAACCTCCAAGGAAGGAGACTCCACCACCTCCCTAGGTAACACATTCCAGTGTTTCACCACCCTCCTAGTGAAATAGTTTTTCCTGATATCCAACCTGGACCTCCCCCACTGCAACTTGAGACCATTGCTCCTTGTTCTGTCATCTGCCACCACTGAGAACAGCTGAGCTCCATCCTCTTTGGAACCCCCCTTCAGGTAGTTGAAGGCTGCTATCAAATCCCCCCTCATTCTTCTCTTCTGGAGACTAAACAATCCCAGTTCCCTCAGCCTCTCCTCATAAGTCATGTGCTCCAGACCCCTAATCATTTTTGTTGCCCTCCGCTGGACTCTTTCCAATTTTTCCACATCCTTCTTGTAGTGTGGGGCCCAAAACTGGACACAGTATTCCAGATGAGGCCTCACCAATGTCGAATAAAGGGGAACGATCACGTTCCTCGATCTGCTGGCAATGCCCCTACTTATAAAGCCCAAAATGCCGTTAGCCTTCTTGGCAACAAGAGCACACTGTTGACTCATATCCAGCTTCTCGTCCACTGTGACCCCAGATCCTTTTCTGCAGAACTGCTACCTAGCCATTCGGTCCCTAGTCTGTAGCAGTGCATGGGATTCTTCCGTCCTAAGTGCAGGACTCTGCACTTGTCCTTGTTGAACCTCATCAGGTTTTTTTTTGGCCCAATCCTCTAATTTGTCTAGGTCCCTCTGTATCCGATTCCTACCCTCTAGTGTATCTACCATGCCTCCTAGTTTAGTGTCATCTGCAAACTTGCTGAGAGTGCAGTCCACACCATCCTCCAGATCATTAATAAAGATATTAAGCGTTCTAGGTGAAACCGCATTATATCGAACTTGCTTTAGCCTCGAGCATCTCCATTATTAGAAGTCCCGCCCCCATCCAATCTCCACCTACTTTCTGCCCCCGACTGACCCCTCCAAACTCCCGGCCCATCCAACCCCCCCCATCCCTAATCACCCCCAGGACTCCCACGCTGAGCCACGTGCTGCACCGGGACGTGGCGCTAGGATTCGGGGAGCCGGTGCACAGAAGTGCCCACACCTGCTCAACCACATCAGCTGGAGCGAGCCCCCCGGGGGCGGGGCAGGGGGAACTGGCCCAGCAGCCGCTGCCCTGTCCGCAGAGTGCGCCCAGCCCAGCGGCCAAGCCTGCGAGGGGGAGCGGGGCGGGCAGCCTCACCCAAGGTGCCCACATGGGACCAGGGAAGGGTGAGCCATCGGTGGGTGACTCCTGCCCTGCGTGCCCACGCTTAACCCATCTCTCCTCCTCCACAGAGCCCCACGCAGGCCGTCTCTGGTGAGGAGGCCACGGCCAGCTGCCCGCCGGGGCACACGGAGCCCTTGACTGCGGGCAGGTAGTACGGCGCGCTATGGACCCAGAGAGCCCACCTGGCACTGCTGCGAGCAGGGCACAGCCTGCCAGCCAGGCCCGCTGTGTGCCGAGTCCTCCAGTGCCAGGACAGGGGCGCTGTCTAGGACGGGCACCTCTCCCTGCCCTGGATTTGCAATTTCCCTGCATGGACCAGTCTTCCCCAACTTCTTGGCACCAGCTGGAGCCCGTGTGACGTTCCCCAGCACTGCAGCTCCCCTCCTCGGGCTGTGGCTCCCCCCTGCTCCCTGTCCCCTGAGGCCCTCTGCCCCTTATCCAACCCCTCGGCCCTGGCCCGGCACCCTTAATCATGCCGCTCAGAGCAGCGTGTCGGAGCCAGACATGCTGACCCGCCGGAGCGCTGCTTTACCGTGTTATATCCGAATTCGTGTTATATTAGGGTAGAGATGTACCTCAGTGTAAAAGTATGATTTTATCCCATGAAGAAAACATAAGCCTTGCCATCCGTCCATCCTCCCCACTTCCCCCCCAGAGAGAGAGAGAGAGAGAGAGACAGACAGACAGACAGACAGACACTTTGAAAAGCAGGTAGCCATCTTACCTGGCTAGTATGTGAGAACAGCAATCCTTCCTCTCTCACACATGCACAGTCACAGAGAGAGGGGGAGAGACAATCACAAGAAACACAAATGGAGGGAAAGACAAAAAGAGGACACAAAGAAGAGTGGGGACACAACTGGAGAGAGATAGAGAGAGAAGGATTTAGGACAATTTCAGGAGCTGAAGCAATCAATAGAGTCTACATGGGAGGAGAAAAACATAGGGATGCCCAATGGGAGAAGCTCTTTGCTTTTGCCAGGGGGAAATAAAGAGAAGAGAAGCCCCAAATCCTCTTAAGAACAAGAGAAAGGCTCTCTGCCATTTCTCTCTCCCCTCCCAGGAAGATGCTGGAGGAAAGGAAACAGGATTATCATCCTCCCCTAAGGATGGGGGAGGGCTTCTGCACACTGGTGAGGCTTCTGCACACTCCAGTCTCATCTCAGTCACCCTGCAAAATGCAGATAGCTCCCAGTGAGATAGAACCTGTTGAGAAGGAGAGGCTTGGTGGGTAAAATATCTAGATTCAATTCCCACCTCTGCAACAAACTACCCCTATGACCTGGGGAAGGCCACTTAATTTTTGTGCCTCAGTTTCCCCATATATATAATGAAGATAATATTCCCCTACCTCACAAGGGTTTAGCAAAGCTTTAATTCATTAATATTTATAATGCTTTTTGAGCTCTCAGATGGAAGGCACTGCATAAATGACAAGAATTATTAAAGACATGAATGGATTTAGGAGACAGAATAAGAAGAGTTTAATCAAGTGAATAAAGAAGGTTTATAGAAGGCACCATAGCATTGCATTGCTAACCCCTTTTTGCCACAGAAGCAGCTGTAATTAAACCAAGACTCTTCATTTATCATGGTTCACAAATAAAAAAAAATAATGGAGTTGCATCTGCTTAGATAAGTAATTAATCTGGCCTATACAGAGTTTTAAGGACAAATTCTAATTTTAAGGCAGAATGACTAATTTTGGGAGGCCAGCTTTATTTAGATACATATAACCACGTTTTCAGAAATAGCGACTAGCACTGGGTGCCTGCCTAGAGAAAACCAGAACCTGGATCCAAATTTTTCAAAGCGGATTTTGGGTGTCCAGTTTGAAACAGTGTGGGCTTGATTTTCAGTGACGTAGAGCACCAGCAGCTCCCTTTGGGTAGGTCTACACTTACCTCCGGGTCTGGTGGTAAGAAATCGATCTTCTGGGATCAAACCCGGAAGTGCTCGCCATCGACGCCGGTACTCCAGCTCGGCGAGAGGAGTACGCGGCATCGACGGGGGAGCCTGCCTGCCGCATCTGGACCCACGTTAAGTTCAAACTAAGGTACTTCGAATTCAGCTACGTTATTAACGTAGCTGAATTTGCGTACCTTAGTTCGAAGTGGAGGGTTAGTGTGGACCAGGCCTTTGACTGTGAATCGAGTGGCTGATACTTAGCACCTTTGGGGGGAGGGGGAAAGGGGGGAGAAATCAAGCTCAGTGTTGTCTTGGGAACCCAATAAATGAGACACCCACAATTAAAGGATGCTTTTCAAAATATTAAGCTGAGGTTTAATGACTGACCCAAGGCCACAGAGAAAGGCAGTGGCCAGGATGAGATTAGAATTTAGGAATTCCCGATACCTAGACCCATGCTTTGTGTACTAGAATATACTGCGTCGCAAGCAAGCATGAATTTCTGGGAGGGACAGTACAGAAAAAATGAGTTTATTTTTCCTAGTGTACCTAACCTCAAATTCTCTCACCTAAATCTCCCTGAAGTACTCAGTGGGAGCAAAACACAAGTACACCTCGTCAGTTTCTTAGACGAGTTTGGCTTCTAGTTAAGCACCTAAATAAAGTGGTCAGATTTTCAGACGTGCTCAAGTACGCAGCAGCTGCCACTCCACTTAGGTGTTTCTATGGGAGCCGGGCTTTTATTATGATTTATTAAATCTGGCCTGTGGTGTATGAATTTTTTCCCGTTCTCCACTTGCCGGAGTGGGACACAATAGCATACTCTGGCACCCATATCTTAGAAACTCCCGCTAATACAACCAGATTTACATTCACTTTCTAGATTGTGATTGGAAAGCATAATAGTGTCACCATATTACACTTCAGAAATGTAGAAGCTATTTAAGGTAACAGGAGATAATTATAGCATCTGCTTTTGCATTTAAAAAAAATATGGGCGGGCAAGATAGGAGGGGTGATACGGCATACTCAATTCATGCTAAAATAGAAAACCTAGATATTTTTTGCGATACGCATGTGCTGCTCAGCTGCCTTTCCTGTGTGTAACATTAGCACCTTGGAGCCAGTTCTGAAGTTTTTTAACTGAAAAATACCAGTTGCAATGGAAAGAGCCCAGGTAGCCTCAAGGAAGGCCAGGTAATAATGGCTAAAGAGGCATAGGCAGCCCCCTACTATTCTGGAAATAAAACAAACCCACCCACAATCCAGAGCCATTCTTTGTTCCCATGGCCACCTGATTATACACTCCAATTCAGCCACAATGTAATTAAACACAAACAGCTACTTATGTCAGAAGTCAAAACACTGGCCCTTCTTGGGGTGAATTCCAGGGGCTAGGATTTCAATCCCTGGCCTAGCCAAGCACTACTATAAGAGGAGGGCGTGAATCAGATGTATCATCTACCAGCTCTTCTAGCATAAAGAGGGTGGGGGTTGAAAGCAAAGAGACGCGGCGGAGCTCTGGGGGAGGAATCCCCCCTCCAGCCCAGCCAGGCTAAGGAGGGCAGGTTTCACTGGCACGACCGGGTTATGGGCTGTACGAGGGAGGAGAGGGGGCGCTTCTCAGGCACCTGGATCCGCTGGGTGCACTCGCCAGCCAGCCCACGGCATGTGGCCAAAGCCCCGCTTACCGCTCCCCTTGGGAAGCCTGGACTGATGCCTTCCCCGTCCCTGCTCCGCGGGGCCAGCCCCTCGGCTGCTCAGGTGAGTGCCAGGGGGGAGGGTCCCCCGCAGAAGCAGCGGGCGCTTCAGCGTGCACAAGGACAAGGCAGGGGAAGGGGAGCCCTTACCTTCCACAGCCATTCTCTCAGCGCTCGCCTAGTGCATGCATAATTCGTCTGCCCAAGGCACTGCTCCTCTAGCCCCCCTTCTCCCTCTCTCTCCCCCTCCAATGTTTTCTCTCTGCTCATCTGCGACCAAGACGATCAACCTGCAGCTCTCACGCTAACAAGGGGTAGCCGGCGCCCGAGGCAGCCTGGGATATGTAGTCCCCCAGCTGTGCTCAGGCAGGGGTCCATACAGCCCCAGGGGGAAGAGCCTCGCTTCACGGTCGCACATAATGCCCGGCCCGGAGATCAATATCGCAGGGAGGTGGGAAAGCGCGCTGCAGGTTTTGCTTTGATCAGAGACTAGACGGGGGAGCGGAGAGAACTACAAGTCCCGAAATGCAGCAGTTCGGTCTTACCGGAGAGCTGGAGTGGGGCTGTTTGATTGAGAACTTCCTTGTCAAATTAGGGAAGGAGACAGGTACGGGCAGAAGGTGGGGGAGGAAGATTTGGATTTGTGAAAAAAATGCCTTGTATTGATTTGGGGGAGCTCGCCACAGCAGATTGTGACCAGAGATCTTGCAAAGCAAAGAGCATCTGTTCCCTAGGCAGTTGCTTTGTAGCTGTCAGAATGCAAAATGGTTGCATTAAATCTGACTTCAGCACTCATTTTAGCAATTGCATGCTAATTGACAAAATAAAGTGTGAATATTTTCTGATTTGGACTGCCTTCCTAGGCTCCATCTATCCCAAGTCCATCACCATAGTATCTAAGCTCCCTGGGGATGGGGCCTCTTTTCATATAGCACTGAGAACACTGACAATGTTAAATAAGTAATAATGCTTTCATGCAATCTAGAAATTCTTTCCCTTCCAGTGCTGTCATATACCAATTCAATAGATGCTAGCATGGAAAAATGAACATCCTCTAATCGGCTTTATTTTGTAAAATCTGTGGGGCAAGGCCATCTTAATGATGTTGCTTAATATAAAACTGGACTTAATTCTTAAAATCAAATATAGTTTTCCCCACAGATTTGTACTGTATACATTAATAAATGTACCTATTCCCAGGGCCCATGTCGGCGCCCTCTACAGGCTCCCACACTTCTTATTTATTGCTTATTTCAAAATGTTTCAGACAATTTCACATGAGGGGTGGGATTTTTAAAAGTGCTCAACATTGGCCTAATTCTGTTTCCAGTTAAGTCAATGGTAAAACTACCATTGACTTCAGTGGGAGCAGAGTTGGACCAATCCTGAACACCCACCGCCCATCCTCAGATGAATAATTAAACATTCTGAAGGGGAGGAGAAAGCCTCCTTGACTCCTCACAAGAGATGCGTAACTGTACTTCTGTGGGTCACAACTGAGGGTGCTAAATTCAGGACAAACAGCTGAGAAATAGGGCAGACACACCCCAAGACTGGTGGCTAATCCCCCCATACCAAACCAGCAACAAAAGTGAACTTCTGTTTCATCGCACTGGCTAACAAAAAGTCATAAAAGCAGTTTCCTTGGGCATCCCAGAGTCCTTATATTACCACTGAAAACACAGGGTTTAAAGGTGTTTCCAACTGGTTCTTTACAACCAGTCTCATAAAAGAAAAGGTTCTTCTGATCCCAAAGGACCAGCCACACACCTAGATCAGTATATAACTTAGATCTTACCCAAAAATCATGCTGATGCCAATTCTTTAGTATCTAAAAATCTAAAGTTTTATTCACAAAAAGAAAGAAAGTTAAAATTGGTTAAAGGAATCAAATACATACTGTAATTGCAAAGTTTCAGAGTAGCAGCCGTGTTAGTCTGTATCCGGAAAAAGAACAAGAGTACTTGTGGCACCTTAGAGACTAACAAATTTATTAAGTTCTTGGTTCAGGCTTATAGCAGTGATGGAATAAACTGCTGGCTTAAGTCAAGTCTCTGGCTGCTTCCAAATCATTGGAAGGTCCTCAGTCCATTGGTTAGAATGTTCCCATTAATGTAAGTTCATATTCCAGAGGTTTCAGCAGGAAAGAGGAAAAATGGAGGTGTTTCCAGGGCCCTTTATAGCTTCTGCCATGTGAAAGGAACCCCATTGTTCTTATTGTGGAAAATTACAGCAACAAGATGGAGTTTGGAGTCACATGGGCAAGTCACATGTACATGCATTTCACCTACTGCTGCATAGACATATCCATAGAGCACTGCTTCAACCTCCCACAATTCTTTTTCCAAGCAACCGCTCATCCTTAAAAGCTGTTCTGAAAATCTTGCATGCCATGGGAGAGAGGGGGAGTGAGTGGGCTTGTGCCCTTTTCTGTTTCTTTGTGAGGTAACGATTTTTCCCCAAAAAAGTAACATTTTTCTGCCTTGTTTTAAATACATACAAAAAAATTAGTATTTGTCTACTCTGGAAGAGTCTATAGCAATTGGGGGGAACTAATACAATTATGACTACAAGATTCAAGAAAATAAAAACTGAGTGACAGAGAAAACAAGGGGTTAGGCTGTTTGCAACTTTATAGTTTTTGTTTCTATTTGTATTTGAGTTAAATAGGTGCTAACAACTAGTGAACGTTTTGGAGAAAGGACATCTTCATTACATATTAAATGTCCCACTAGTTCAAAATAGGGTGTGAACGCATGATAAACATGTACTGGGGTTCCACAAGAGGCCTTGATGCAAAACCAGGAATTTTGACTTTCCTGATATTTTTTAAAGTAATAAAACAAGCAAGATTAAAAAAAAACAACAACCCTGATTCTGGGGGAAAAAAATCTTCCAATCCTTCATTGTATATCCTGAAGATGCACCTAAAATCGTATACAGGGCACCTTTAAAACACATTCCTTTCATGAAACCTTCTAGTGCTGACCTATAGTGATTACCTCAACTATGCTGATTACTTTCATATGCATTTGAGTGATCAGTCTTCATACTGGGTATGTCTGAGTCAGGTTACAAGGTCCCTAGCAGCAACCTTGTCTTTTATGTGGTCTGTAAAGCACTGGGAATATCTGCAATGCTCTATAAATAATAAGGATTGCAAAGAGCTGGTGACACTTCCAAGCACAAAAAACAATAACCTTTGTCAATTTGCTATAGCACAGGTGACAACCTTTATGCAGTCCCGCCCCAGTGTTGTTTATTTTTGGGGAGAGGGGTTAAGTTTATGTATTTATTTTAACCACCCACTATGAATTGTGGTAATCTTAAAAGACAAATTAGCATAATTAACCAGCTGGTGTGTATGTATATCATTACCCTCTACTAGTTAGACTCAGAATTGTTTCTTTGAGTCAGACAGACCCTATAATGCTAATGGAGATTTTTTCCTTTAGTTCAAGTGGTAGGGGGGTATATTTTTGAAACAGGAGGGTCTGAGTTCTATCCCTGCTGTTGCTGTGATGTTCTGAATAGCAATGGTGTATAGCACAGTGGCAACTGTGATTATTCATAGGTGGCCATAGTTTTAATCAGTCTTTGAAAAAGAATTTTGGTTTTCAATGATAATTTTGCAGCTGTTGTAAGAGCGATCTGGTAAATAAGGCCACCAAGCATTTAAAAATGCAATATTACAGATTGCACTACCTAAAACCTTCTAAACTCTAGTCAAGTGTATTTTAACATATACCAGGCTGGTTGAGTTAAAATGCAGGAGGGAGCAGAGGCTGTAGTTTGTTAGATTAGGCTAGCTAACTCTCTATCTAACACCAGATCTTAAATCATAGCCTACAAAGCCCAGAGAATTTCCTTGACCCAAAGAAAGCCTCTTCCTCCCACTTGCCTTCTATCTTATTTTTCTTTCATTCCCTTTTTTATTTTCTGTCTTTCTCCTCATCTATCTCCTCTACACGTTAAAGGTTTGCCAATATAGCTATATTGGTATATACACCAGCAAGCCTTCCTAGCATAGATATGGTTTATACTGGCAAAAAAGTCCTTTTGCCAGTATCACTTATACAAGTTCCCCAAGTAAAATAAGGGTTACTGTCCAGCAAAAGGTCTTTTTTTGCCAGTCTAATTGCATCTACACTGGGCATTTTGCTGGCATAGCTGTTGGCAAAAAAATCACTCCCCTAATTAACTTAACAATACCGGTAACATTTCTGAGTATAGACCAAGCCTTAAGTGTTTTATACATTACCACAGTATTATCCCATGTCTATGTTGTTTTCTATTTCCCTTTCACTTGACTGAAAAATTCAACAATTTACTCATTAAGATCTGAGTGGCTCTTTGTACGAACAATGAGCTTGTGATACAGGCACTTGCTTGTCTTCACCTGATGATCTCTTTAATGGTGTGCCAGAGAGTTACACCCTGTGCTCATTGCTATAGGCCAAGATTTTCAAATGTGACTAGTGATTCTGGAGGCTTGCATTTTTGGATGCCCTGCTTGACATACCCTAAAAGTGCCTGATTAGGAAAGTGATGAGCACCCACCCACTAAAAATCAGGCCCTTTTAAGATCTCAGGTTGGGATATGTTTGCAAACTTTGATCATGATCTATTTAATTGAATAGACCTTAATCTGTATAGTGATACTATAGCCATGTTTAAGTTTCCCATAAAACACTGGCATGACATCAGCCTTATCGCAGGATATCATAATATCTACTTACAAGCTACATCTCTGGAGCCTTAAAATGCCCATGTGTACTGCAGAATATCAGCATGTGGATTTTTCTTAAAAGGAACTCAGTATTATTAAATGTAATTCACCCTTCAGGGTAGATAAATCCTCTATGGTATGGGATAACTGTTATGGCCCCAGAACTGTATATGTAAATAACATTGATTAAAAACATAGTGGAGTCCCCCTCCCCCCCCCCACGCTTTTCCATTATATTTTAAATAAGACACAGCATGGAAGGTTTTAGTAACAAATGCAACCAACTGGAATAAAAGTGGTGAACAAGGGCTTAACTCCAGCTCTGCTCCCCTATTCCTCTTTCAGAGCTGCTTGGGCAGAAGAGAGGGAAGAATGCCTTTAGGGAGGCTTGGTTCATATCCAGAGTTCTAGGAGGAAGGTGGGGAGTTTTTGTGCACCCTTGTTTTTGCTTATATTAATTTATTCTGATTTCTTTGAATCAATGTCATTCCTTAAGAAAAAGACCTGCTGGGTCATTCCCCAGCTTATATGCACATATAGCCAAAATGCCCTTTGTTGATTTTACATATAATAATAATTAATGGAGATATCCTATCTCCTAGAACTGGAAGGGACCTTGAAAGGTCATCAAGTCCAGCTTCCTGCCTTCACTAGCAGGACCAAGTACTGATTTTGCCCCAGATCCCTAAGTGGCCCCCCTCAAGGATTGAATTCACAACCCTGGGTTTAGTAGGCCATTGCTCAAACCACTGAGCTATCCCTCCCCCCCTAGATAGTGAAACTGAACTATCCGAAGAAGTGAGGTTTTTACTCACGAAAGCTTATGCCCAAATAAATCTGTTAGTCTTTAAGGTGCCACCAGACTCCTTGTTGTTTTTGTAGATACAGACTAACACGGCTACCCCCTGATACTGAATGCATAATTGTAGTTCAGTTTCAATATCTCACTGTACTTTAGTAACTGTGCTATGGTATATTTTGTAAAAGTAATAAATTCTTAATGTGATGGGACCCAATTAAAGCATCTGCTGTTAT
The DNA here is from genome assembly GCF_027887155.1 of Malaclemys terrapin pileata. Taxonomy (NCBI): domain Eukaryota; kingdom Metazoa; phylum Chordata; order Testudines; family Emydidae; genus Malaclemys; species Malaclemys terrapin. The sequence goes on along the minus strand of NC_071506.1, from coordinate 25,248,884 downwards.
ATTCCCTATCTCTGCTGAAAAATGGGAAGAGACTGATATTTTAGGCCCCAGTCCTGCAATCTTTCCCGTACAAGCAAGACACTTCTGTCTGTGTGGATCAGATCCCACAACTGGAATATTACAGGCTAGCAAAACTCTACTGCATGTCAAAATATAAATAACTATTTGGAGCCAGATCCTTTGCCATTTATATCATCCAAGGAAAAAGCTTTTTATTAATTACCTTTCCACAATTTCCCCCTTTGCTTCTAGTAAGAACTGCATTCCACTATCCAAGAATTTGTAATCATCCCAGAAATAAGAAACACAGGTTCAAAAATATATTTAATATCATTTAAACATTAGTCATATTATACATTAAGGCAGCAGCGAGCATGTTTTAGTGGTGTAGTGATTTTGCTTCATAATAACTGTCTCAGTATTATAATTAACTATTTGTACCTATAGTAATTATTGGCTAAATATATTTCAAATACTATTTAAGTTGTAGAATGGTCTTATAAGGTGATCCCTTATTTCCAGGATCAAAGGGCATGCTGTGTAGCCAGCTCTCGGGATTTTATCATGACTGTTGTGATATCTGGTGTTTTTTGTATATTCCCAGCTCCTGTAGTCAATTGATTACATCAGGATCTCAGCTTTCAGTTTAAAGACTGGTAACTTTCTTGCCCTCATGCAAGAAAAGCAGAGAAAAGCTTTAAAATGTGACTTGAGTGTGCCAAAGGGCTCAAGTCCCCAGAAGGCAAATAAAAAGACACACACACTCTGACATACACACATTATACTTTTACATTTTCACCATTGTTATGCCAATCTCATGATTTTGGGGCCTTTCTCATGCTTTTTGAACGCTTGCAGTTGGCAATATTGTGCCTGCTTACTACATTTATATCCCTTTTCTACATAAAGTGGATGATTGTTACCGTGGTATTATACAATCCAATGTATTAAATCATGCACACAATGCGGCATGTGTGCCATTGAATACTGCCAGATACATGGAAATGCCATTTTCAAATGATCTGAAAGAGTTGTTTGTAATGATTAATCAATTATTGTGGTGAGCAAGACAGCGGTTTTATGCAAACTTAGGAGCATGCCAAGTGGTTGTTGCTTTAAGCAAATTTGTGGCAATGTCCTTAAGCAAGATTACCACAGAACAGCAGTAGGGAACAATTGCTGACATCAAAACCACAGCTGTGGTTCTCTTACATTGCTATAGTGTTGCTGTACATTTTTAACAAAGTTTAAATCTCTCTGGGCCATATTCTCATCCCCACATTTATGCTGAATAGTATTTACTCCACAAATAGTTCTGTTGACTTCAATGGGACGACTTGTGGAGTCAGATTCTATTCAATTATCAGAAGCTGGCCCTTTGTACAATTGGTATATCAGAGACCAAATTCTTCATTTCTTCATATTTTCTGAGTGTGACATGGTGTCCTGCCCCTTTAAGGGCTAGAGACCTGCAACCCTAGTTACAAAGTATTTTAAGGCCCGGCTTGACAAAGCCCTGGCTGGGATGATTTAGTTGGTGTTGGTCCTGCTTTGAGTAGGGGATTGGACTAGGTGACCTCCTGAGGTCTCTTCCAACCCTGATATTCTATGATTCTATGAAAGTAGGCCTATTGGAGCAGGGATCAAGTGATTCCCCTATAAGAGCAGCAAGAAGCTGCAGAGAAAGGGGGATGCTTGGCAGGGCCGGCTCCAGGCACCAGCTGACCAAGCACATGCTTGGGGCGGCACCTTATAAGGGGCGGCCAATGTTGGGGTGGCGGGGGGGCGCTACGGTGTTTTTGTTCGGCGAGGCGGCGCTCGAGGGTTTTTTTGTTTGTTTTGGTGGCGTGGTGCGGCGCTGGGTGGGGGCTTTGGCAGCATGGTCCAGCGCGGCTCCTGGGGGGGGCGGGGGTTTGGGCATCCCGGCCCGGCACTCCGGGGGTTTAGGCGGCCCGGCGCGGCGCTCCGGGGTTTGGGCGGCGCGGCCTGGCCCGGCGCTCGGGGGTTGGGGCGTCCCAGAGCAATGCTCCGCGGGGGTTCGGGCGGCCCGGTGCAGCGCTCAGGGGTTTGGGCGGCGCCGCGCTTTGAGGGGGCAGGAGTTTGGGTGGCTCGATGAGGCGCTCGGGAGGGGGGCGGTGGTTTCGGTGGCGTGGCGAGGTGCTCGGGGGGTTTCGGCGGCCCAGCACGGCGCTCGGGGGGGATTTCGGCGGCCCGGCGCAGCGCTGGGGGGGGCGGGGTCGGCGGCGCGGCGCTGGGGGGGGGTGTTACGGCGGGGTGGCGCTCTTCGTTTTTGCCTGGGATGACAAAAAAGTTAGACCCGGCCCTGATGCTTTGACTGACTGAGGAGTCTGCAGGAAGTAAGAGACTTCAGCAGAAGCGTGCCAAAGCAGAGAATAGCTGCTGGGAACAACTAGACTGCAGCAAGGAGCACTGAGTTTTCCGAATAAAGGGTCCATCCAGACAGGGGAGACCAGGGAAACCCTGGCAGGAAGTTGAAGAGCATGGACTGGATTCTCTTGGGATTTGAACTTGTTTGAGTGAGGATGTGTATTGCCAATCTAATGCATAGACCACCCTGCCTCTGAGCATGGACTTGATGGGGATTTGAGAACTTTCATTTTGAATATTTTGTTATGTTAATAAATCCAACCCCAGGAAGCAGAGTGGCTGAACTAGAGAAGAGTTTGTTTTAGGAGTTTGATTGAATGACTCCTTGAAAAGTGGGTAAACTAAGGCATGGCACCGGCAAAGCAACCTCAAGCCAAGACGGCACTGAATGGGTGAAAATTAGTGTTGTATTTTGGCCAGCCTGGGAGTGCCAAGATAATCCTTACAGAGCTACCCATGCAAATCACTTGTGCCAAAACCTGCAAGAGAGGGTACAAAAGCGCTCAGGGCAAATCAGGATGATGAAGTGCAGGAAGATTTTCAAAAATACCTAGGAGATTTAGGAGCACATGCCCTTTTACCGGCTTACTTCCTGGCTCTAAATAGCTGACCTGTGGAGTGTGGACTAGACCTCTTAGGGAAAGCCAAGATAGGGATAGATAGCATAGGTACTACATAGCATAGTAGTATGGGGCTATGTTTTTTGGGACATACACACTAGTAGCCCAAAGCCAGGATTTGGTGATAGGAGTTTATGTGGTTAGAAGCCAAAAAAATATGGTGGCATGTTCTCAGGTAGCATAAACTGCTGCTGCATTATTGTAAAATCTTTTATATATCCCAATTACTCTTGAGTCATTTAATTAAGTCTTTTCTTTTTACTATAATTTAAATCTCTCTTATTGGAAGTATTCGCAGTGATATAGATAGAAAAAGAGAAATGTCTGGTTTTCTATTAATCATATACCGCTTTGAAAGGCAGGAAGTAAATATTACCGCAACAATGCATTGCTCACATTATTTGAGTTTGTTGTACAGTTCTTTTTATTTGAAAAGGATCAAGGCTGCAGGCCAACTGAAGGGTGCCAGATACTGAGAATAAGGTTATTTTTCTTCAAGTGGTAGTGTTTAAGCTGATGGGTCAAAGATCTGCTTGTATTGCAGGTATGGTCCTGCATATAGCACTGAAGGAAGATATTATACAATTAAAGCAGCCAGCTATGTTAGAAGATATCAAAAACTGAAGACAGCAGCCAGTAGTGTGCAGAAAAGGAGGGAGTTGGGGAGGGCAGAGGGGAAGGAAGAGAGGAACAGAATTACGCTGAGAAATCTATGCAAGTGTCTGTCTATACATTATAATCCCTCTCCCACTTTACCATTTGAGCCTACGTTCGCATGCACACTAAACTCCCATTGAGTTCAAAGGGAGTTTCGGCCTCAGGGCTGCCCAGAGGATTCAGGGGGCCTGGGATCTTCAGTGGCGGGTCCCGGGGTAGAAGGACCCCCCGCTGCGGGTCTTCAGGGCACTTCGACGGCGGGTCCGGAGCAAAAGGACCCCCTGCCGCCGAACTGCTGCCAAAGACCTGGAGCTTCTTCCGCTCCGGGGGTCCGGGCGCCACAAGAGTTTTCAGGGGGCCCTGGAGCGAGTGAAGGACCCCGCTCCAGGGGCCCCAAAAAACTCTTGTGGGGGCCCCTGCGGGGCCCAGAGCCTGGGGCAAATTGCCCCACTTTCCCCCCCTCCCCCCGGGCGGCCCTGTTCGGCCTTCATAAAGATGAAGTATGGCCATAGTCTATCCAGACTATGATGAGTTGGACCAAATGGCAGTGCTGGTTCAGGAAAATATAGGGTTATATTGTATGAATCCAGCAACATTAAATGCTACCTATCAATGAAAAACCAGCACTGCAGAGGATTCCTACTAGAACTAATGGAGAACTTGCTAGCCTTGTCTATTTCAAGTGAGTTGGCATTAAACTCCTGAGCGGAGATTCTACTGAGTGAGGATTCAGGAGTAGTTAATCAGAACTTGGGGTTCCTAATCCCTTTTGTTTAGAGAACTAATATGTTACGTTTCCTCCCGTTTCTCCATATGACAATGCAAGGGTCTGTCTCAACTGCAGTCAGGGTGTGATTGCAGCACGTGTAGACATACTTCAGCCCGCTTTAATCTAGCTGGCCCACGCATTGATAGCTATGAAGCTGCACAGCACAGACTTCAACGAGGTCTAGCTCTTTGAGTAATTACCTATTGTCCCAGTGGATTTGTACAGCCTGTGCTGAAGCCTGTACTGCTGTGACTTCATTGCAATCAGTACATGAACTTGATTAAACTAGGTCAGGTATGTCCACACATGCTGCAGTCAGCTTCTTCTGAGACCCAACTGAGGCCCAGCACATAAATGCGCCTTAAATCAGTTTATGTGTGTGGTGTGAAAACCATGGCTGGGCCCAGGGTAGATGTGCAAACACACCTAGGCCTTGCTTGAGAACGACCCTCTGTGGCACTTGTTGATTTCAATGGGACTTTAGGTACTCAGCAGCTTACAGGAGCCATTAAGCACCCCATACCGTCCGGCTGCCTCACAGACATGTGACTGATGGTGCAGTCCCATAGCTGTCAGACCTGTTGGATACCAGTTAGACGAGCAGAACTGCAGGGGCTCAATGCATGGATGAGATGATGGTGTTGGGAGGAGGGATTTAGGTTTCTTAGGAACTGGGGACCCTTTTGGGAAAGAAAGAGCCTATACAGGCAAGATTGGCTCCACCTAAACCAAAATAGAACCAGGCTTGTTGTAAAATTAAAAAGGTCATAGAGGAGTTTTTAAACAAAGGGCTGGGGAAAAGCTGACGGTGCAGACAGAGACATCCCTTAGGGGACGATTTATTAAAGAGGATACTCTATATCCTAGTAAAGAGAAGAGGATAGAAGTTGATAAAGTACAGGTAGGAAATGAAGAGAAATAGTCAAACAAAAAAGAGTCCCATTCATTTACATCTCATCAAGGCAGACAACTACATGTTGACAAATTTTATAAGTGCTTGTATACAAATGCTAGAAGTCGAAATACTAAGATGAGTAGTACACTTTGACCAGAGTAACTGACATATGTAAATTATTATATGTAAGCACAGTTTCATCCAAGATGTGGATAGAGCTAGATATAGTTTCCTTCTTGACAACAAGGCAACAGCGTTACCTCTATACCTTATCCTTCCCCTCATTTATCTACCTGTCCTGGATTGCCTAAATCTTAGGATATGTCTACCTGCACTCAGATGTGTGATTGCAGCTCGGGTAGGCATACCCACTGTAGCCGTAATCCAGCTAAAAATAGCAATGAAAATAAGGTGGCATGGTCCCTGGTGTGGTGCAGAATATACCCAGGCTTCTGGGAGGGTTTATACAGCTCCGGCCATCACATCTTCATGGCTATTTTTAGCGAGATAGGTAGATTAAAGCTAGCATGGGAGTACCAACATGGGCTGCAATCACAACTCCGATTACAGTGTACCCTTAGATGGTGAGTTCTCTGGGGCAGGGACTGTCTCTGAGCTTGTTTTTACAATGAGGCCCCCCATTATAATCCCAACTATATGAAATGATGGGGTCTAAATTAGCTGTTACCACTCAAGAAATAAATCTTGGCGTCATTGTGGCTAGTTCTCTGAAAACATCCACTCAATGTGGAGCGGCAGTCAAAAAAGCAAACAGAATGTTGGGGATCATTCAGAAAGGGATAGATAAGAAAATAAATATATTGCTTCTGTACAAATCCATGGTACGCCCACATCTTGAATACTGTGTGCAGATGCGGTCGTCCCATCTCAAAAAAGATATAATGGAATTGGAAAAGGTTCAGAAAAGGGCAACAAAAATGATTAGGGGTATGGAACGGCTTCCGTATGAGGAGAGATTAATAAAACTGGGATTTTTCAGCTTTGAAAAGAGACAACTAAGGGGCGATATGATTGAGGTCTATTAAATCATTACTGGTGTGGAGAAAGTAAATAAGGAAGAATTATTTAATCCTTTTCATAACAAGAACTAGGGGTCACCAACTGAAATTAATAGGCAGCAGATTTAAAACAAACAAAAGGAAATATTTTTTCACACAACGCACAGTCAACCTGTGGAACTCTTTGCCAGAGGACGTTGTGAAGGCCAAGATTATAACAGGGTTAAAAAAAACCTAGATAAATTCATGGAGGATAGGTCCATCCATGGCTATTAGCCAGGATGGGCAGGGATGGTGTTCTAGGCTCTGTTTGCCAGAAGCTGGGAATGGGCGACAGGGAATGGATCACTTGATTACCTGTTCTGTTCATTCCCTCTTGGGCACCTGGCACTGGCCACTATTGGAAGACAAGATACTGGGCTAGACGGACCTTTGGTCTGACCCAGTATGGCCGTTTTTATGTTCTCTTAGGTTCTTATTAAAGTCAATGGAAGCTTTGCAGTTATAATTAATGGACTTTAAGATCAAGCCCTTACTCCCTCTGAGGTTCTTTAGGTGCTACTGAGAAGGCCCTCAGTGGTTGAAAGCAGCGCCTTAGAAAACATCAGAGCTGTCCTGAGACCAAGTGCTTTGGCATTAATATTTCTACAAGACAAAAGGCAATAGTATCATTATAGTTTACAAAAACTATTTAACTGGATGTGTCTGACATATACCCATAATACATCTGAAAGCTCTGCCTTTTCAGGCTTCCACTGTACTTTTTCTTTTTATATATGGCCACAAAGAGCTTCTTATTTTTAACAAACTGCAAGAACATACAGTACAATGATTGTTTTCACTTTTTTTTGCACTCCTCTTTCCCCTCCAGATCCCAGCACAACGCCCTTGCAAGCCTGTGTGATAGAAGGCTGGGTGGATTTTTAGTTTTTATGTAAGTTAGTGAACCGTAGATTCAGAATCCAACTTTTTTTCCTTGCTTCCCTTTTTTCTTTTTTTCCGAACATTGGGGAGGAAGAGGGAAGAGAGAATATTGTGTCTACCCATTTGGGCTTTGTTAGGCTTTGTTGCTTCTGACTCCCTTTCTCTACACCTCCAAAAACAGCCTTCTAAAAGAGATATCTTAATTGTGCCCAGAACCCATCTGCTTTTTAGGAGAACCTACTGATACCTAATTACCATCTGCCTCCTTCAGTTCATTCTCCCATAAGACTGCCTCATTTTTCTTTTTTGCACAGAATTGCTCCTCCTCTTCTGCTGCTGTCTGTACTCTGAGTGAATTCTTAAGACTCTTCTACATTTTTTTGTTATAAACCATTTTATATTTCAGCATTGGTTACTCCAAAATCCATAATAATATATCTTTAAAGCGGAGATTTTAATTGCCAACAAAAATTGGGAAATTTAGAATTAAGCTTCCCACCGCAACTTTAACGTTGCCTATTTGTCTGTATGTATTACAGTAGGATTCATTGTCTGATCGCCCAATACCATATGCAGCACCAGAAAGATAAAGTAGTACAGGCCAAGTGTGGGGAAAACATCATAAGCCATCTCACAAATTGGGATATATGCTGTAATATGAAATTCACCTTTGTGCAGAGGAGCCCCCACAAGGGCTGTACAACTACTTAAGCCCTCAAAAGAGGATATAAACACTGCAGAGGGTTTGTACTGACCCTCTCCTCAGGGGGAATTTCATCCTATGTGAACTGCCTAAAGCAGTGGTTCTTAACCTGGGATGCACGCACTCCCTGGGGGTGCGAGATGCCCTTTCTGGGGGTGTGAGACATGCCAGATTTTTTTAGAAGGTAAATCATCAAAAACACAAAGTAAGCACAGGCACGTAAGTACAACTACTTTGTTTCCTCAAACCTATGTATTTATTAACATTATACATTTTTAACGATTACTGTAATATACAAACAAAAATATATCTAGATTTAAGGGGTACGAGAACATATTTTGATTTTTGATAAGGGGTGTGAGAACATATTTTGGGAACCAAAGGAGTACTTGCTGCAGTAAAGGTTAAGAACCACTGTCCTAAAGGGAACCTTAACTGCACCATCTATTGCATTCAGGATCATGGATTACATTATGTGAGGATCTGTGTATAGGGAACATCACAGATTGAGGTGACTACACTCCTAAATATACAGACCATTTCTCCACCCGGCTTTATCCCCTCAACTTTCTTCTGCAGCGCCTGTTGCACAAAGTCTGCTCTTGCAGCTTTTCAAGGGAGTCAAGGTGAACTTCTTCCACCACGTGCTATGGAACTGCTGGGGTATTTTCCAATTTGCATGTACAGTGACAGCCATTATAAATGGAACACTTATATACAGCAATGTGAGATACCATGGATCTGGATCCTGCAAGCTGCTGTGTGTAGAGGGACCATCAGTCTCTGCAGACAAGAGCATGCAGAATTGAGGCCACATTTACTTCCTATCCCTCTGTCCCTCTGTGGGGATTTATCCCCATATTGACTGAGAACATGTCACCTCAGGACGAAATGCAGAGACAAAATTTCTCGATACTTGAAATGACTGCTTCTTAAATTAAATTAATGGAGATATCCTATGGAGCAGCTGGTACAGGAACCCACAAGGGGAGAGGCAATTCTCGATTTAGTCCTGAGTGAAGCGCAGGATCTGCTCCAAGAGGTAACTATAACAGGACTGCTTGGAAAAAGTGACCATAATATAATAACTTTTAACATTCCTGTGGTGGGAAGAACACTTCAACAGCCCAACACTGTGGCATTTAACTTCAGAAAGGGGAACTATGCAAAAATGAGGGGGTTAGTTAAACAGAAATTAAAAGATAGTGACTAGAGTGAAATCCCTGCAAACTGCGTGTACATTTTTCAAAGACACCATAATAGAGGCCCAACTTAAACGTATACCCCAAATTAAAAAACACAGTAAAAGAACTAAAAAAGAGACACTGTGGCTTAACAGCCATGTAAAAGGAGCAGTGGGAGATTAAAAGGCATCTTTTAAAAAATGGAAGTCAAATCCTAGTGAGGTAAATAGAAAAGAGCATAAACACTGCCAAATTAAGTGTAAAAATGTAGTAAGAAAAGCCAAAAAGGAGTTTGAAGAACAGCTAGCCAAAAATTCAAAAGGTAATAAAATGTTTTTTAAGTACATCAGAAGCAGGAAACCTGCTAAACTACCAGTGGGGCCCCTGGGCAATTGAGATACAAAAGGAGCACTTAAAGACGATAAAGTCATTGCCGAGAAACTAAATGAATTCTTTGCTTCAGTCTTCATGGCTGAGGATGTTAGGGAGATTCCCAAACCTGAGCTGGCTTTTGTAGATGACAAATCTGAGGAATTGTCACAGATTGAGGTGTCACTAGAGGAGGTTTTGGATTTAAATAATAAACTTAACAGTAACAAGTCACTGGGACCAGATCAACAACAACAACAACGAGTCTGGTGGCACCTTAAAGACTAACAGATTTATTTGGGCATAAGCTTTTGTGGGTAAAAACCTCACTTCTTCAGATGCATAGAGTGAAAGTTACAGATGCAGGCATTCTATACTGACACATGGAGAGTGGTGTCAGTATAGAATGCCTGCATCTGTAACTTTCACTCTATGCATCTGAAGAAGTGAGGTTTTTACCCACGAAAGCTTATGCCCAAATAAATCTGTTAGTCTTTAACGTGCCACCAGACTCCTTGTTGGTTTTGTAGATACAGACTAACATGGCTACCCCCTGATACTTGGGATCAGATGACATTCACCCAAGACTTCTGAAGTATCAGAGGGATAGCCGTGTTAGTGTGGATCTGTAAAAAGCGACAAAGAGTCCTGTGGCACCTTATAAACTAACAGCTGTATTGGAGCATAAGCTTTTGTGGGTGAATACCCACTTCGTCAGATGAAAGAATTCAAATGTGAAATTGCGGAACTACTAACTATGGTTTGTAACCTGTCCTTTAAATCAGCTTCTGTACCCAATGACTGGAAAATAGCTAATGTAACGCCAATATTTAAAAAGGGCTCTAAAGGTGATCCCAGCAATTACAGTCTAACGTCAGTACCGGGCAAATTAGTTGAAACAATTGTAAAGAATAAAATTGTCAGGCACATAGAAGAACATAAATTGTTGGACAAAAGCCAACATGGTTTCTATAAAGGGAAATCATGTCTTACTAATCTATTAGATTTCTTTGAAGGGGTCAACAAACATGTGAACAAGGGGGACCCAGTGGACATAGTGTACTTAGATTTCCAGAAAGCCTTTTTTAATTTCTCTATTTTTATTAAATTTCTTTGAAGGGGTCAACAAACATATGGACAAGGGGGATCCAGTGGACATAGTGTACTTAGATTTCCAGAAAGCCTTTGACAAGGTCCCTCATCAGAGGCTCTTACGTAAACCAAGATGTCATGGGATAAGAGGGAAGATCCTTTCATGGATTGAGAACTGGTTAAAAGACAGAGAACAAAGGGTAGGAATAAATGGTAAATTTTCAGAATGGAGAGGGGTAACTAGTGGGTTCCCCAAGGGTCAGTCCTAGGACCAATCTTATTCAACTTATTCATAAATGATCTGGAGGAAGGGGTAAAAAGTGAGGTGGCAAAGTTTGCAGATGATACTAAACTGCTCAAGATAGTTAAGACCAAAGCACACTGTGAAGAACTTCAAAAAGATCTCCCAAAACTAAGTGATTGGGCAACAAAATGGCAAATGAACTTTAATGTGGATAAATGTAAAGTAATGCACATTGGGAAAAATAACCCCAATTCTACATACAGTATGATGGGGGCTAATTTAGCTACAACTAATCAGGAAAAAGATCTTGGAGTCATTCCAGATAGTTCTCTGAAGACATCCACGCAGTGTGCAGCGGCAGTCAAAAAAGCAAACAGGATGTTAGGAATCATTAAAAAGGGGATAGAGAATAAGATGGAGAATATCTTATTGCCCTTATATAAATCCATGGTATGCCCACATCTTGAATACTCCGTAAAGATGTGGCCTCCTCATCTCAAAAAAGATATACTGGCATTAGAAAAGGTTCAGAGAAGGGCAACTAAAATTATTAGGGGTTTGGAATGGGTCCCATATGAGGAGAGATTAAAGAGGCTAGGACTTTTCAGCTTGGAAAAGAGGAGACTATAGAGGTGAAATGTGAATAAGGAAAAGTTATTTACTTGTTCCCATAATATAAGAACTAGGGGCCACCAATGAAATTAATGGGCAGCAGATTTAAAACAAATAAAAGGGAGTTCTTCTGCACACAGCACACGGTCAACTTGTGGAACTCCTTGCCTGAGGAGGTTGTGAAAGCTAGGACTATAACAGGGTTTAAAAGAGAACTGGATAAATTCATGGAGGTTAAGTCCATTAATGGCTATTAGCCAGGATGGGTAAGGAATGGTGTCCCTAGCCTCTGTTTGTCAGAGGGTGGTGATGAACGGCAGGAGAGAGATCACTTGATCATTACCTGTTAGGTTCACTCCCTCTGGGGCACCTGGCATTGGCCACTGTCAGTAGACAGGATACTGGGCTGGCTGGACCTATGGTCTGACCCAGTCTGGCCATTCTTATGTCCAGGGAGTGGTTCTCATTGCTGGGGGTAGGATATTTTAAAGAATTGTAGCTGTAGTCTGACACTTGCTGCATTCTTCACATTTGCGCTCTTCCTTCAAGGAAGAAGGGAAGAAGAAAATGAAACTGTAGAGCCCTTAAACACTTCTATGGCTACCGTAGCCGGCTTTCCTTTCCATGGAATGTCCCTTCCTTTGTGCTGTTGCTACCAGGAGGAGGCAAGAGGGAAAAGAGATAATCAGAAGGGGATAAATTTTGACTCACTGCAATTAGCATGGACCATTAGCATAGCAGGGTACAGAAACTGCCTACTCACAGTTTAGTGCACACATGATATCACTCAGGACACACAAGGCTAGAATAGTTGGTGACCTGAGAGGCAGTGTCATCTACTGGTTAGGGTAATGGACTGGGTGCTCAGAAACATGAATTCTATTCCCAGTTCCGCCACTGAACTGCTGTGTGACCTTGGGCAAGTTACTTCATCTCTCTGTGTGTCTCTGTTTATCTTCTCCCTCTCCCCATTTTCTGTGGATTTAGATTGCAAACTCTTCAGGGCAGGGACTGTCTCTTGTTATTCCTCTACACAGTGCCTTGTACAATGAGGCTCTAGTTTTTCTAATTTTCATTGGGGTCTCTAGACCCAAACATCAATGTTTCATTTTTTATTGCCAAACATCTTTAGGCCTTCTGGAAGCCACCATCCAGAAACTTTACAGGGCTTTGGTGTGCATGGACATGCAATGTATTTATAACATGGAGAAGAGCCTCCCTTTCAATTACACATCAGCAATCTAAGTCCGATGTAATCCTGGCTATAAGTGACAGATTTTTTTAAAGTGAGCTGTCTGACTGACTACCTTAAGCACTTCCAGAATACACACAGGCAAAATATTTTTAACTATTTCAATTATAGTTTTGTATCTTCAACTGTTCTATAATTAGTGCCTTACCGCTTTTTTCCTGTGCCTCAGTGCAGTCTGTTCCAACCTCTCTTTTTTCCAGTCTGTTTTAAATAAGTCAAAAGATTATTCCTAGTACCTCGCAAAAACCAAACAAAAATCCTCCAGATGCTTGGTGTGGAGTAAATTATACATTTGTAAAACTATATTACTTTCAGAGAGCTGAATGCATTGCCATGGTGGAAGGCATTCCCATGTTTGTTTCTGAACAAACTTTACCATTGGTTGTAACTCAATGAAAAATGTATACCTGACATCAGGATATATGATACCCCCTGTGAATCCAATTTATCTAGTTTAGTTTTAATGTTAAATCAAATTTAAATGAAAGAATAATCAGCTGTAGATGTGTGAAGCAAAGCAATGGAGAATACATAATAAAGAGAATGGACAAGATGACCCGATAAATCTTTACTCTAATTTATATGATTCTGTACAACTCTGTAGTCCCATTTCAATCCTGAGAATTTCCTATAGTGCCCATCACATTAGTATCTAAAATGCTTTGCATCCGAGAGACTATTTTGTATTTTCCACAAGTGTCTAATAACAGGATTGAAAATCCTATAATTAGGCTCCAAAGTCACATGTGATCAAATTTTTCCATCTCTGCCTTAGCACTGATCAAGATTTACCACCCAGAGTGTATAAATTTGAGAAAGATTGAAAGTCATCTGACCCAATCTAACATCTAATTTTCAATCCCCCTTTATTCAAGGCAATGCATACAGTATCTTATTCAAGATACAGTTTCAGGAAGACTGATAACTCTTTCTCTAACTTTGAGTAAAAATTGCACTGGGAATACTCAGTGGCAATATTTGTAATGAGAAGTGAATTTTTGGAGTAGAAATAATTTTAATTACATTTGCTCTTCCCCAGAGAATCAGATGGTCCTATCTTTGAAATAATCTAATATATTTTGCACCATAGGATTCTGAATATATTTCACTATGCTATTAAAGCCCTTATTTAGTTTAACTATGGGCCAGATTTGCCTATCCTTGCAGAAGTAATGGGAGAGGGCTACAGAACAAGGCAAATACTGCAAAGTTGAGTTCATAGACTTCGCTGTAAATTTTTCCATTTGGGGTCATGGATTTAGTTGGACATGGAGTTTACAGAGCGGGGAAGAGACTATGCCTGGCCCAGATCCATATAGTATCTGTGCTGTGGCGTTCTCCTGGAGTGAGATGCATTGGCTCCTGGAAAGCTGACAATCTACATATCTTCTTCAATATGGGCAGTGGGAGTCTACCACTGGAGAATCCCCTCTGCCTGCGGGTACATATGCATTCTGAACCTAGGTTGTTAGGACTTCCTTTAAGTCTTTGTTTACTGTAGGAAATAGTGGAGTAACTGACTTTAGATAAGGCAAAAATACTGGATTTTGTCTATTAGGTTTTCTATCCTGATACATTGCCAACATGTATTAATAACTTCGAAAGTAGCTGGGTCTGGGACATCTATCCCTTTAATAACAATATATCATCCAAGTGTAATACCATGAGCTTTGTGACCCATTTTGTTTACCCTTTTAATATCTGTTTTTTGTCTAACCATGCCAGCAAATGGCTCACTTACTACGGAGTCCAATAATAATTGAGGCCATTAGGCAGCCTTGATGTGCATCCTTCAGGGTAACAGATAAAAATCTGACCTCCTTCCATCTGGAACACTACTGTGGGGTTCACATCAATCATTTTGATAATTGCAGAGTTTGGGATCAAAACCAAATTCAGTGAATATGAAAACAAACAAAGTAAGACAGACCCAACTGCCATGCTCTAGTTCAGGAGTCGGCAACGTTTGGCACGCGGCTCGCCAGGGTAAGCACCCTAGCGGGCTGGGCCAGTTTATTTACCTGCTGACGCGGCAGGTTCAGCCAATCGCGGCCCCCACTGGCCGCAGTTCGCTGTCCCGGGCCAATGGGGACAGCGGGAAGCCGTGGCCAGCACATCCCTTGCCCGCGCCGCTTCCCGCCGCCCCCATTGGCCCGGGACGGTGAACCGCGGCCAGTGGGGGCTGCACTTGGCCGAACGTGCTGCGTCAGCAGGTAAATAAACTGGCCCGGCCTGCTAGGGTGCTTACCCTGGCGAGCCGCGTGCCAAACGTTGCCGACCCCTGCTCTAGATGGTCTTGGGATTCCCATGTGATGTTCTATAACCATTTGTGATAGGGAATATAAAGTCCGTACTGGGAGTGAAAGGGTTAAGGAACAATTCTGGGCCCAGACAACCCCACCCAGTCTCCCCTGCAGAGCATGCTTCAGGTGGTGTTGGGGCTTAAAGGTGCCAGGCAGCTCAGAAGGGGGCTGACCAGGCAGGGAGAAGGACCTGGCCTAGGGAGTACCTGAGGAAGGACATGGAAATCACTCCTCTGAGAAGAGAGGAACCGACATGCTAGAGCCCAGACAAACTAAAGGCCCCATGTTTGTTCTGTGTTACCTTGGTTACAGATTAGAACAGCTTGAATTAGAGAGTGTAGGGGTAGGAGGTGGCCCAGAGAGGATGGTTTTAAGGTACTCCTGGGTGCCTGAGCTTGGCTACCATAACAGGGCCCAGTGGAGATGGGAAGTTCCAGGCTCCCCTACCACCCTCTAACCACTATGCACCACTGCCAACAAGCACCCAACTGTTACACCATCTTAGACTATTCTTTGCTTGCCCTTGTAGCCGGAAGTAGACTTGTTTTGTATCAATTAAGGAGCTCTCTCACTCCTACCGTCTCAGCAGCAGCCTTCCAGGACATCCAAGATGCAGAATGCTGCACATATTGGCTGCAGGACTGTAGGAGATAGGTCAGCTTGGTGTTTAGAGAAAGAAAGTTAAACAATAAACTTGCACTCCAGTAAGTTGCTTAGGCAGAAAGGGAGAACACATGTGCCACATGAGCTACTCTGTTGGTTTGTTTCCCCTTGATGGGATCAAGAGGAGAACAGGAGTTACTACAGCTCAGATTACAACCCTCTCTTCCTGCAAGTCCTCATGGGGTGGAGTAGAGATACTGAGATTTAAAAATCAAAACAGAATGCCAATTTTAATGGTGCAGCCCAACATTCCCATGCATAAAGAAATATCAAAAATGTACATAATGTCTCAACTGCTACCTCCCTACCCCCAGCCTCAGCTTGTTTCATCCCCACTAACTTCCCTGTCCCTAAACACACATGTTCTGATGACATCTCCACTCACCGTGTTATCTATATAAGTTAGATGGAGTTGGAGGTGACATGTTGGGAAATGGTTCTTCCATCTCCCATCACCAAGGAAGAGAAAGGGCTTCCATCCTGTCTTTTAGAACATACTTAAGCACTCCTCCAAACATTCTCTTTTTGGGGGAACCTTTGACTTGATGGACCCGTCTTTAAAAATATTTCTTCCTTGATTTTGTGAGATCGGTCAGCCCGGGAAGAACACACTGAGTTTAAGACATCTGTTCAATGCATCCCCAATGTAATTCCCATATGGCTTTGAATCCTAGGAAGAAGATCGTCCTCTATGGAAAGGAGTGCTAAAGCAACTTCTGAGGTGGAAACTCCTGCATGCCCTTGCAATAGATAGCTGTCTCCACAGCTATGTGGCCATGGAAGTTGCAGATCTTCTCTGGGCCAGCAGCTGCTGAGGCAAATTTAGCACTAAATTAGACAATACTGTATATTCCATTTACTAACTAAAATGTTTCATTAATATTTTAGAGAGACAAGGTGGATGAGGTAGTATCTTTTATTGGACCAACTTCTGTTGGTGAGAGAGACAAGCTTTTGAGCTTACACAGAGCACTTCTTCAGGTCTGTATAACCTTGAAAGCTTGTCTCTTTCACCAATAGAAGTTGGTTCAACAAAAACTACTACTTCACTCACCTTGTCTCTCTAATATCCTGGGACCAATGTGGCTACAAAAACACTTCATTAATATTTTGTCATCCAAATCAGGAAAATAAATTGAGCTGTAATTCCTACTAAGTCTCCAGTCTTTCTTAGACTTTAATATAAACAATTTGGGGAAAAAATTCAAGGATGTAGGATTTTTATGATAAAATACCATGAATTTTGGATCTGAATTTCCCTAAAGATTTTATAAAACTCCCCCATTAGTCATTCATACACAAAGATTTTCTTCTTTAAGGTCTATAACTTTCTCTAGTGAAATAGGATTTTATATATAGTATACATTTGCCCATGTAGTCCTGAGCAAACCTCAGGACCAACTTTGATAGTGATTTTTGTGATATGGACATTCATCCACTAGAAAATGGCCTGAAACCCAGGGCCGGCTCCAGCATTTCTACCACCCCAAGCAAAAAAAAAAAAAAAAAAAAAAAAAAAAAAAAAAAAAAGCCGCAATCGGTAACATATTGAAAAAGTTAGATTTTCAGAAGTACTCTGTGTGACAGATATGACAATTTCCTGCAACATCCTTGGGAGACCTTATTGAATTAAGTTTAAGGATCTTTCTATTAAATGATTGTTTTATGTATTATCATTGGCCAGGACTGTATGTAACATCTCCCTATGAGGGAAATGGGATGTGAACCTTGGGAAGTGTTATGAACTTCCAAGGACTATACTGAACAATGTGCCAGGCAAGAATGGACTTTTGGGACAAACCATATCAAGTGGTTTGCCGGGGGAATCCCTAGGAGGAGGAGAATGCAAATTCCTACCTTAGAAAAAAACCCAGCCTTCACCTTGAGGAGGGAACCACTGTCTGCTGATTCCCTTCCTGGAATCTGAAGATTAAAGGCCCAACCTGTATAAAAGAAAGACTATCCTATTCATGGGTGTGCTAGTTCTGAGTTAAGGCTGTTATGAATTTGTCACCACAAGACCAGTCCTTGGTGGGGTTTGAAGGACTGACTCCTACCAGAGCCCTTGCTGGATTGGGGGATTGTTTCTGGTAAAGTTATTAGCATGTGTGTAGTTTCTTTTAATATGTCTTCTGTGTAATGCTTTCACCTTAAGAATAAATGCGCTGGCTTAGAAAGAGCTGTGCGGTACTTGTAACTTGTGTTAATTCCACTGTTCATAGCCTTTGAGGAGAAAACGGTGACACTCAGCAGCTCCCAATGGGGGTTGTTGGAGGCTGAACTCTTGACGATCTGGCACCTATTGGTGAAAGGCCTGAGCCATGCAGTCTTATCTTTAATTGCCCTTTCTGACCATGTCAGGTACTATTTTCTTCATCAGCATAAACTACATTTGTGTGATGATGTACATTCAAACCCAAGAGTTCAAGAATCATAAATCAGACCCCCCACACCTCCAATTATGATTGGTCCCAAAATCGTAAGAATTGTAAAAAAATATATATTAAATAAGTCATGTTTTGAGCTCTCTTTGGGTTTTGAACTCCCTCTGCCTGCCCATCAATCACTGTAAATTGGCAACACTGATCATTAGTGTTGCCAATTTACAGTGAGATATGTGATTTAGGTCACCACACTGCTACATCGATTAGTTTTGTGACCCTTACATCCACCCCAGTCCTATCAATACCACCTACCCAGACACAACGATTTCCCTCCCAGCCCCACATCTGCTCCTTCCCCCCAGCACACCTCTGCTCCTCCTGTAGCTGTGGAGGTTCTTCACCATTTTCCGGGCCTGAGGGGAGTGCATCTCCACAGGATCTTTACATCCCTGGCCACCTCTCCCCTCAGGCCTGGTGTTGCCGCATGAGTGAGGAGGAGGGGGCCCATTTTTCACAAGAGGGAAAGAGGCAGCAAAGGTGCCCTGAGTTGTTGGGCTGTTTCTGCTCCTTCTCCCTGCCCCATCCAAAAACTTCTTAAAAGAGAGAAGAGGGAGGGAGAGGAGAGAATGCTGCCTTCCTCCTGCAGCAGCTGTGTTTGGCTGCTTTTCCCAAAGAGTAGGGAAGAGGGGAAGGCAGCCAGTTAGAGGGATTTTCCTTTGGGCAATCTGGAAAAAAAAAAAAAAAAATCACAGGAAGGCTGGAGTGTCTCTCGCTGTGATGAGACTACATCTGGCATGGGTCAAAAATCATATTGTACGTGACAAATTCACAAGAGTTGGCAATACTGAACATGCCTCCTAATATGGGCATTTCAAGATCCCAAGCTTCTGTAACTGTATCAATAGATCTTTCATTTAACTCAGAATGAATATTTCTTCTAATTAGAGCTAAGCAAAAAAAGGTTTCCCCCTCCCTCATGGAAAATTTATGTTTTTTTTTTTTGCAAAAACAAAATCAAACAAAGAAAAACCAAAACTGATATCTGAAAAATTTTCAGCCCCCAAATTTCAGTTTAAAGCTAAGAAATTTAGATTCAGAAATACCACACTGTTGATTTATAGCAGCATTAGTTCAGGTGCTTTATACTCCTATTCCACTGTATGGGCCAGGTTCCTTGGCTGGATTATATATCACCTAAGCACCAGAGTCTTCCCTCTTGCACTGGGGTGGCTCAGCATCATGGGAGACCCTGGGCATAGTGCATCAGTCTCCCTGGGAAACACAGCCCATGAAGGAGAACAGGTACCCAAAACTGTAACTCCCATGAGCCACTGTGCTGGTATTTCTGAATCTAAATATTTCAGATATTGGGTGTTTGGGTTTTAGATGAAAAGTCAAAATTTCCACCAAAAGCAGATGCTGTTGAAATATTACACATTAAAGTCAATATTAAGCCCTCTTTGTCTGCATATTATTTCAATACCCACTGCTAGTCCTATTTAATAAAATGGAAACCCTTTTTCAGTAAATGAGTTGTTTTGATTGTCCTCCATCAGTTGTTAATATGCCTTTGGAATATTTTCTATTAGTCCTGTAGAATTTCAGTTACCTTCTTTTTTTATTTGCAAATTTACTTCCTTCTATCATAGCTATGCAAACAGTCTACACACAAATGATTATTTCTAAATTATGCATCTTGTGCTAGAAGAACTTAGCTTGGTCAAGTTTTTTCCAATAGGATGGGATTGTTCATTACTGTGCCACAATGCTGTCCTGAGCTCCTCGCACTCAAACTGCTCATTCCTCTATCATTCCATATCACACAATTCTCTGGAGGAATTATCCACTGCGGTATGAATGCAAAGATGCCAGGTAAAGGAAAACACTGCAGTCATTAACCTTAACACGCAGTGGCCAAGATTTTCAAAAATGGAAGCCTAACTTTAGGCCCCCAAGTCCATATTTAGGCCTCCCCAAAAGCAGCCTGATTGTCAAGCATGCTGAGTACTGAGCAGCTCTCATCAAAGTCCGCAGTAGCTGCTGGGTGCTCAACACTGAGCCATGATCCTGCCATTTGTGGTCATGCAGACCCCGGCCCTCACTTAAGTGGATGGAGTTCTGTGCAGATGCAGGAGCCCACGCCCAGGAAGGCAACTGCAGAATCAGGGTCTGACTTAGGTGCCTAGATATGGATTTTGGGTGTCCATGTTCTATAATCTTGGTAGTATGTATTATACCTGTAGCATAACAAGAGCAATTATTCTACTAGAACTGTCTCAAACACATCTAGTCAGAAAAAAATAAGAGTTAGGAATGCAACCAGCAAGCAGAAAATAAAGACAATATTTTCTCGTGAGAAAATACGCAAGGGTCAGTCTATGCCAGGGGTTCTCAAACTTCATAGCATCGCAACCCCCTTGTGACAACAAAAATTACTACATGACCCCAGGAGCGGGGGCTGAAGCCTGAGCCCAAGCCCCAGTCCCAGCAAGTTTAACACCAGCCCTGGTGATCCCATTAAAACAGGATCGTGACCTACTTTGGGGTCCCAACCCACAGTTTGAGAACCACTGGTGTATGCCTTATTGTTATGTATTCATTCATTCATTATTTGTGCCATGGTAATGCTCAGAAGCCCCAAATAAGGACTGGGGTCCCATTGTGCTGGACACCATACATGCATATGGTAGGAGACCCCCAAACCTTTACGCTCTAAAAAAAAAAAAAAAACCCTCTACCATTTTAGGTCCCATTCTTAGAAGCCTTGCATAATCAGAAGTCCAGTTGATTCAGTGGGAGCTTTAGATGCACAAGGAACTTGGGAGCAAATCCCTATAGCCTATCAGGACCTTGAGGGCAGTGCAGCCTCATGGGAATATAAGGTATTAATATTTGAATCAAGAAATTGCCAGTGCTACCCATTAACTAAAAATACAGCATTCCTATTACAGACAATGCAGAACTAACTAGCACAGCCCATTTCAGGTGAACCAGCACTAAACTCCTCAGTCCAGATTCTACTAATGAGGGTTGTACACTTCCACACCTGGGGCTCCTAATTAATTAGCAATTAAACCACCAAAGGGCAAGTTACCTTATTATGGAAGGGACCAGCCAGTCAAGGACAAAAAGGTCCATTCATTTAGATGATTTTTTTCATGTGTTAATGGGGAAAAAGAATATAAATGGAATGTCATTTTACATTAATTAAGAAAAAAAATGAAAAATAATTGTGTATTCTGTTTCCACTTGGGTCACCTTGTCAGTAGCTTAATGTACAATTAAAGTGAGCTCAGTCAATTACAAAAGTGAAGATTCTCTGTTCCTGTGACAAACAGAAGATACCTGTCTATAATAATGATGATCTGATATTATTCAAACTACATTTTTTCCATTCTGTCCTTGTTCACTTCCTACTTTGTTTTGGGTTTCTGTTTCTTCTATTTTTAATTCATTTTGGCCTCTTTATATTTTTCTGCTCTCAATCCCTTTTGTCTGCTTTGTTATAGTCTCTTTTCCTTCTTTGTCTGCTATGGCTCTCATTCTGCCTCCCATGCAGCCATACATCAGCAGTAGGAAAAGCTTACGAACAACAATATTTGACTTCCACAAAAGTATCCTGATAACCAACATAGGATTGTGTTGGTCAGTGACAGTGCTCCTTTTTTACATTGTTCTTAGAAGGAGTCATGCGGAGGTAAAGATTTGGACCTGACCATGCCTCCAATTAAGAAGGCCATGCACTTGTTCTACAGTATGCCTCAGAAGTTGTGCAAGCTACATGTGCCATGTTATGCTCGCTCCCATTGCCTGGTAGTCGTTTGGGGTGTAATTCAGACTTTTGGGATGGTAAGATTTGCAGCCTGCAGCCTGTGCACCAGATGACACAATCACATTTCAGGAAAATCGGAGCAAGTTAACAGATTGACACGAAGCAGATAGAAAAGCTGAGATAGAAACTAAGACCAAATCATCATACACTCAGCAGGTCCCAATTAGCTTGTCAGTTACACACATGGAGATCCTATTGACAGGATAATTGGTCCCAGAATTTTGGCCTGAGATGCAGGCTTTGGCCAGATTTCCCAAGACTGCCTGCAAAATCTCAGGGCATCCAGATGGTGCTGCACTGTTTCAGATGCTAACTGGGAAAGTAACATTGAATAGAACACAGTGGGAGAGATAGAGATGGGTCTCTTCTTTTCAGTTATCACAGCAAAACTCCTCTGTGTGGGAAAAGGTATCCAGCTAAGAGGCTTTTGAGTTTCCCATTGTAGACAGATGTGGTTTAGCAGCTCGAGAGAAGAGGGTTACTGCATACATATATTTGGCACATCATTTTAGTTTGTAAACTCATTGGCAGGAGTTTCTCTTTAGTGGTCAATACAGTGTGCAGGAGTGGAACATTCCATCCCCACTTAAAATAGGCACTACAG
The DNA here is from genome assembly GCF_027887155.1 of Malaclemys terrapin pileata. Taxonomy (NCBI): domain Eukaryota; kingdom Metazoa; phylum Chordata; order Testudines; family Emydidae; genus Malaclemys; species Malaclemys terrapin. The sequence continues at coordinate 25,226,370 of NC_071506.1, read as the reverse complement.
TCTCTTTCTACCAAAACAAACACACCTGTCGTTTCTTCACAACAGCTCAATGGACGGTTCACATCCTGCACTTGGCTGGAACAATCACTAAGGTACCTGTGTCTGTAAGGCTTTTCTATAGAAGATCATACGATGTATGCAGCTGCATTCTCCCACTTGATTAATAATGAATTAAAGGAAGGATAATATAATTAATAACCATCAACATGGGTTAATGGTAACTAGAGCATGTCAAACTACATAACTTTTTTGATGAGATTACAAATTTGGTTGATAAAAGTAGAAGTGTTGATGTAATATACTTAGATTTCTGTAAGGTATTTGACTTGGCACTACAAGACATTTTGATTAAAAAACTAGAATAATATAAAATTAACTTTGCACACATTAAGTCAGGCGTGGATAAACTTTTTGGCCCGAGGGCCACATCGGGGTTGCAAAACCATATGGAGGGCCAGATAGGGAAAGCTGTGCCTCCCCAAACAGCCTGCCCCACCCGCTCCCTCCCATTTCCCATCCCCTGAATGCCCCCCTCAGAATCCCTGACCATCCAACCCACCTGCTCCTTGTCTCCTGACCGCCGCCTCCTGGGACCCCTGCCCCTAACTGTCCCCCTGGAGCCCCACCTCCATCCAACTCCCCTTCTCCCTGTCCTGACTGCCCCCCCAGAACCCCAGACCCATCCAACCCCCCCCCCGCTCCCTGATGGCCCCTACCCTATCCACACCCCCGCCCCCTGACAGGCCCCCTGGGACTCCCACACCTATCCAACCCTCCTGTTCCCCATTCCTTGACTGCCCCCCCAGAACCTCCACCCCATCCAACCTCCCCCTGCTCCCTGTCCCCTGAGTGCCCCCCAGAACCCCCCACTCCTTTACCATGCCAGAGCCAGCCACACCGCCACGCTGCCAGGCGGGAACGGTGGGCCAGAGCGCTGGCGGTGCAGTGAGCTGAGGCTGTGGGGTAGGGGGACAGCAGGGGAGGGGCCGGGTGCTAGCCTCCCCATCCAGGAGCTCAGAGGCCAGGCAGGATGGTCCTGCGGGCCGGATGTGGCCTGCAGGCTGTAGTTTGCCCACCTCTGCATTAAATGATTTAAAAGCTGGCTGACTGATAGGTCTCAAAATGTAACTATAAATGGGGAATCATCATCAAATGGGTGTGTTTCTAGTGGAGTCCCACAGGAACCAGTTCTTGGTCCTGTGCTATTTAACAGTTTTATTAATGACCTGGAAGAAAACATAACATCATCACTGATAAAGTCTGCAGATGACAAAAACTGGGGGAGTGGTAAATGGTGCAGAGGACAGGTTACTGATATAGAGCAATCTGGATCACTTAGTAAGCTGGATGCAAGCAAACAATATGCATTTTAATATGGCTAAATGTAAAAATTTAGGAACAAAGAATGTAGGCCATACTTATCATAGAATATCAGAATTGGAAGGGACCTCAGGAAGTTATCTAGTCCAACCCCCTCTTCAAAGCAGGACCAATCCCCAGACAGATTTTTGCCCCAAATCCTTAAATGGCCCCCTCAAGGATTGAGCTCACATCCCTGGGTTTAGCAGGCCAATGCTCAAACCACTGAGCTATCCCTCCCCCATATAAGATGGGGGACTCTAACCTGGGATACAGTGACTCTGAAAAAGCTTTGGTGGACGATCAGCTGAACATGAACTCCGAGAGCAATGTTGTGGCCAAAAGAGCTAATGCAATCCATGGACACATAAAAAAGGGAATCTTGAATAGGAGTAGAGAGGTTATTTTACCTCTGTATTTAGCACTGGTGGGATCACTGCTGGAACACTGTATCCTGTTCTGGTGTCCACAGTTCAAAAAGGATGTTGAAGAATTGGAGAAGGTTCAGAGAAGAGCCATGATAATGACTAAGGATTAGAAAACATGCCTTAGTGTGATAGATTGAGCTCCTTGAATCTATTTCGCTCAACAAAGAGAAGGTTAAACAGTGATTTGATTATATTCTATGAGTAGCTATATGGGGAACAAGTATTTAATAGCTGGCTCTTGAATCTAGCAGAGAAAGGTATAACACAATCCAATGGCTGGAAGTTAAAATTCAGAGGGGAAATAAAGTGTAAATTTTTAACAGTGATGGTAATTAAATACTGGAAACATTTACCAATGGTCGTGGTGGATTCACCATCACTGGCCAATTTTTAAATCAAGACTGGATTTTCTAAAAATGTTCATACTCTAGGAATTATTATGGGGAAGTTCTATGGCCTATGTCATACAGGAGGTCAGACTATATTAACATAAGGGTCCCTTCTGGCCTGGAACCTATGAATCTTTTCTTTATTCCAAAGAAAATTTCTATTATATAAAATATATATACACACACACATTCATTTTCTTAAGTTACAATCTTATTGTAGATTTGTATTTGGAATAAAAATAGTTGTGTCCTTCACTTCTCTTTTTGCAATGAGGATGAAAGAGACAAGGACCAGGTTGCAGATCCAGTACTCTTACTGCAATTATCTAATGGGAATTCTTGCTTTTAGAGGTGATGACTTGCAGAAAGCTAGCTTGATTCAAATAGGATTTCTCCAGCACATTTATCCTTTTTATCCTATAAGGTTAATCTTCCCTCCTTAGCAGCAGCCTCTTTGTAATGCCCTCACTAGGCTCTGTCTGGGATGGTGAAAGGTAGAAATTTGAGGCTCTAGAGCATCTTTGAATACCCAAATGATTAGGGTTTGCAGAATGAAATATTTATAATGAATGCTTGTCAGTCAATTTCACCTTTTCTTTGCACAGACTGATCACAAACAGGCTGATTTTTACAAATAAGTTTTCTATTCAAAGTTATGTATCAAATGTTTCTTGAGAAAAAAAGTTGCAGCCTATGTGTTGCTTGAGAACTGCATTCACTGTGGTATGTGTCACTACTTATCATGCTATTACTGCAGTTGGTCACATCCCTGCAAGAAAAGTTAGCAAAGCCTTTGTGATGGGGGAGGGGGGTCTACTCCACACAAGGCCTAACAGGGTTAAAGTGGGCCAATTACCTAGGCTGCATCTGAAGGAGGAATCAGGGAGGAATAATTAGAGATGAGGCTCAGCTGGACAGGAACAGGAGGGGCCTGTATAAAACCCAGTAGCAGAGAGTAGAAGGGGCTCTACAAAGGGAGTCACTGTTAGGTGAGAGGGCAAGGTAGGACGTAGCCCAGGGATACAGCAGTAAGGGCTAGGACTGTGCAGACCTCAACTGCTTGTTGTAGGGTCCCTAGGCTGGAACCCAGTGTAGATGGTGGGCCCGGGTTCCCCTACCAGTCACTGGGGAAGTGGCACCATTAAGGGGCAGTGAATCCAGAAAGACTTTGATGGAAAATGATTTCCTCAGAAGAGGAAAGCCACAGTGACCTGGATGGATGGCCAAGCCATGAAGCAGGAGCACTTGAGTCCCGAGAGAGCAAGACAGAATGACGGAGTGCAACTGCAGGAAGGGGCATCAGCCTGGCTGAGCTAATTTCCAGATGCGGCCAGGAAGAAGCGAGTGGAGCACTCCGGGACAACTCATTATAGGCATCCCCAGCTTTGTCCTCACCACTTGGAAATTCTGGCCAAAGTCTGCATCTCAGGCCAACCTAAAGAGGGCAGATGGTTAGGGCACTTGGGTTCAAGCTGACTCAATCAGCTGAAGTCAACCTTGCTCTACCAGTCTTCCAATGTGACCTTGGAAAAGTCACTTAGCATCAGTTCCCCATCTGTAAAATGGGTATAATAGTAGTTCCCTTCCTCCCAGAGGTGTTGTGGGGATAAATAAAATAAACATTGTGAAGAGCTCAAGTTCTATAGCAATGGGGTCCATAGAAACACCTTAGATACACAGAACCTGACAATCTGCTATAGAAAACTCTTTGGACAAACTGACTGGGAAAACAAGAAATCAACTGCTTTCTATCATCACCCAAAACAAGTTTTGTTTCATTTCATCAAGAAATGAGATCTGACTGCAGGCCCAAAACTCTTTTTCCTTGAACACTTGTTGAACAAAGCTTCATTCACAAGCATGTTTGTGAAAGGGGAAAACAAAAGGGGTGCAAACATGGTGCATTGAAACTTGGTTTGTACTTGGCTGAAAGGTTGAGACCCTAAGAGCCCCACGGTGCCTACTGGCAGAGGGCCAACTATACTGTAACTCATACCAGGTCTGACACACTTGCTACCCACAACACACTGTTGTCATAATCAGAGGGGTAGCCGTGTTAGTCTGGATCTGTAAAAAGCAACAGAGAGTCCTGTGGCACCTTTAAGACTAACAGATGTATTGGAGCATAAGCTTTCGTGGGTGAATGCCCATGCATGCATCCGACGAAGTGGGCATTCACCGACAAAAGCTTATGCTCCAATACATCTGTTAGTCTTAAAGGTGCCACAGGACTCTCTACTGTTGTCATAATATGTATCTAAAAGGTGTCATGTAAGGTATATGTAAACTGGTGACTGGCTGGTTCTGAAAATCATTGCACAATGTATGTACGGGTTGTGTACAAAAAGTTATATACACTAGAGATATGTTTGAGAGGCAGTGCATAAACCCAGCCTAACTTAGACAAAGGAATGTGAATTCACTCTTTTGCCCAGCTTGATTACAGGCAAAGGACAATGAAAGTACAATTCAGTACAAGACAAAGAAAACAATCAAGCTAACAAGCAAGGAGGAAGGACCTTCATGAGCTAACCAAGGGTCCAGATCTGCACCCCCAGGAAGTCTTCCTGGCTCAAGACAAAGATAATGCACTTTGGAAAATAAAAGATATTGTAAAGTATCAGGGGGTGGCTGTGTTAGTCTGTATCTACAAAAACAACAAGGAGTGTGGTGGCACCTTAAAGACTAACAGATTTATTTGGGCATAAGCTTTCGTGGGTAAAAACCTCACTTCTTCGGATGCATTTTTTTTTAAAAGATATTGTAGTTATCTACCACTTAAGGGACAAAAGAGGCCATAGCTCTTGGAATCTGTGAAAGGTGGATCCTTCAACCCTGGGGGTTGAAGTCTCTGGGAACTGTCTATAGGTGAGAAATTGCCTAAGACCAAGACTGTAATCTGTTAAACTTTAGACACTAGAAAGTGTTTTATACTTTGTTTTGTTTGTAACCATACCGGTCTCTTTTTCTCTTGCTTAATATCACTTAAATCTCTGTTCTTTAATAAACAGATTCTTTGTTTTACTATAAGTTCTTGCAGTGCTGTGATATTGAAGTATAAAGTGAGTCCTCTGGTAACATAACAACCTGGTGTATGCACTGTCTCTTTGCAGGCAGCAAACTGAGTGTCCAGTGCGATGGACCAGACACCACAAAAAGACATTTTCGGGAACTCAAGAGATGGGGTTCACTGGTTGTTACCTGCAACGCAAGGTAAAACTAGCAGAATCTGGAGGAGTTTGCTGGTGAGGTGGGCAAACTGGTGTGGCACACAGTCTGACCTTCAGTAATGCTCACTCTTGCTAAGGTAGAGAGGTAACAGAGTGATTCATCGTTCTGGGTGTCCTGAACAGAATGTCACAAAGGTTCACAAATTTTCCTCATTATCTCCCCAGTTCTCTGTGAGAGAGCTTGCCGCTTCCTTCCAAGCAGCTCTGCGCCATACAGCTAGTCTAATGGGAATGTATCCCGGGGATTCTTTCCAACATACTGTAGAACAGAATGGCACTTTGGTTGGCCTGGCAAAATATTTCGTCAGAGAAAATGCCTTTCCTATTGGAACCATTTGCTAGTGGATTGAATGTGAAAGTCATTTTAGCCGTTAAGGATTTTATTTTTATCAAGAATGCAGACTTAAGAAATATTTAATGTGATGTCCTAATTAATGTGTATATGCCAAAAAAGTCCCTTATTTTCCAGAGATTACATTACTTACATTTCCACATTTCATGGTTGCATATTTTATATACTGTAACCATAGCTACCATGTCATTAAAGTCTATTCAGAGATCGTTGGGAATGGGTATAAAACTATCACAAAGAATGATTGCTTTTGTAAATTTAAAAGAAGCTATGCAGTTAATTAGTGTGAGTTTGTGTAGATTGGACTGATGGAGAACGTGGACTTTAGAACAAATTAGTATTGGTTTGAAGCAATGAAGAGCATTTTAATTGTTTTAAGGCTAAGTTCATGCAGTGGCAATATGGCTTATACTAGGAGTATAGGCACTCAACACGTTCCAACCAAAACAGATGAATGCTTTAAATGGGAAATAATGGCAATTTGCACAAAGGAGAAGAGAGAAGACAGACAGCAGAGCATTTAGATTTTCAAGAAGCAGAAGCTAGATTATTGGGTCCTCTTCACAAAATGTATTTGGCACAGTTAGGTTTTCCTCACAGTGTGCATATGCCTGGGGTTGGTAGTGTGCAAATCTGCCATTCCTCTTCTGCATTTTCAATGTCAAAGAATTGGAGCTGCTTTTTGAATCAGAACCTAAATTCCTAAATGTTTTCCAAATGTTGAATTCCCTGTGAGATATCCACATTGCCATAGCCTCACACATGCCAGATGGTCTTTACATTGCAGGGGTGGAATTAGATTTCACCATCTGACCATCTCTTTTTCTACAATTCACGAATCACCTCTCTCACATGTACATGCCTTCGTGTTGTGGAATTGTCACATATGATTTGTGGCACTGTGAGGGTCAGGAAGAATCTCCTTCCTGGAACAGTATTTTTTTAACTGGCCAAACCCAGTAATTGCATTTTGTTTTGCTTTCCTGTGAAACATCTGGCATAGCCTACTGCCAGAGTCAGGATGCTCATCTGACAGCTTCAGTGGAACTGCTGGTATTTTGGGCAAAGGAGCTTCCAGCACCAAAGTAGTTAATTTCCTCTTCTTGTTAGAACTATGCACATGTGTGCTGCAGCACAATCTCCATCTGCCAGTTCCCGGGGCGGCAACAGACAAGCCTCCTCTTGATGAATGTACTGAGGGAGGGGCTCATCTCATCGAGAATTATAGGAATACTCAGCAGACTCTAACAAGTCAGAGACGATCATTCTTAATGAGCTCAGGAAAATCTAGCACCGTCCCACTCTAGCTTGGCATTGGCTTGTGTTTGGTTGGCTGAGTAGTGTGGGACAAAGTGGCCCTGAGAGGGTTGCACCGTACATTTGTTCTATGGCAGCGTTTCAAAGGATGAACACGGAATCGGCAGCATCCTTTCCAGACATTGACAAGCAGATGCTATGCCAGACCCAGCAATAACTCTTCATCCCCAATCACTCACCCCCACTCCCAACCCCTTGCTGTGCTAACAGAACAGTGGCACATGGACTACTGCAGCAGCTCCAGGTCTACTATTTCCACAAATGCATTAGGCAGAGACCTAAGATGAAACCTCCCCCCCATGTTTTTTTAAACACACCCACCCCAGTGTAGTTGCAAATAACCCCTTCTCTGCTCTTACCCTGATAGCAACCATCCAGAATCTGGCACCCCGTACAGAACAACTTGGTGTCCTCAGCAGGAGAGGATAAGCAACGAAGCTGCTTTGCATGTACCACTGCCATTTTGGCTAGGCACAGTGCCGGATGTAAGGAGCCCTCAAAGCAAACAGGAGCAGCCAACAGGGGCGTTTTGCGAGGCAGTTTAAAGATGGAGTGTGAGAGTCAGCTACACCTAACATTCTCTAAATTTAGGCCAATAAACGCCCCACCCCCTCAGAGAATGAACAAACACTCCTGCAAGAGTAAAAATCATGCAGGCAGAAATCCAGCAGCAGACTGGGGACTATCCAATTTATTGCAGTGAATGCAATGTGTACGCTTACCTGCATGGTGGACAAGTGGCATATGTTTGCCTTCAGTACAAGCAATTCATGGTCCTCAGAGAATAAGTACAGGCTCTTGAGAGCAGAGTGGCTGAACTGGAGGAGCTAAGGGAGACAGAGCTACATTGAGGAGACATTTTGGCAAACGGTACAGTAGTCCCACCCCATCCCCCCTGCAGGGTCTCCATGTGTGGAGAGATGACAGTGTTTGGAGGAGGGATTTAGGTTTACTAGGAGCTGGGGAATCTTTTGGAATAGGAGGAGCTTCTACAGGAAGGATGGGCTCCACCTAAACCAAAACAGAACCAGATTACTGGCATGTAAAATTAAAGTTTGTAGAGGAGTTTTTAAACTAAGGGTTGTGGGAAAGCCAATAGGTGTGGAGGAGCAAACAGTTCAAACAGAGACCTCCCTTGGGTGAAGATTTATTGAAAAGGATACTCTGTATCCTAGCACAGAGAAGAGGCTAGAAGTTGATGAAGTACAGGTCCAAGATGAACAAAAAATAGGCCCATTCAATTATATCACATGAAGGCAGACAACTACATACTGATAAATTTTATAAGTACTTGTTTACAAATGCTAGAAGTCTAAATACTAAGATGTGTGTGATGCTGCACCCCATATTCTTCGTAGTGATATTATGAAATGAGTATGGCATAATTATGTATTTTATGCAAGATAGGTCAAGTAAGATATCATTGAAAAGGTTATGATTTACTGAATATGATTATCCTATTTGTATGCACATATCATTTTGTATCTGAAGATAGGAATATTGACTATGTATCTGTATTTCAAACGTGTTTACACCTGGGGAACGCCCACTAGGCAAAAGGCTCTCAGTCTAGCTGGCTGGGAAGGGCCCATTTAAGTTAAAGGGCCATTAGGAAAACAATAGGCCTTAAGAAAAGCTTGTCTCCCACCTGAGGAGCCTTCCTGAGAAGGCTACAAACAGCCTCCCAGTAATGGCTGCTGTGAAACTACAGGGACATGTGACCAAGTGCTGGACTCCATCTTGGGATATTAGTATTTTTCCATTGACTGGCAGGGGAACCAAGCTTTGAAACAAAGGGATCCCGCCATATGCAAAAGCTATAGAAGGCAGGGGAGTGACATCACTGAGGTTCTTCACTGACTCCCCACCCAAAGAGACTCCTGGAAAGACCTAAGGAACAAAGACTAAACCAGGGGAAGTGCTGGACTCAGGCTAAAGGGATTTTTAGCCTGTGAATGGAACACCTGGGGATTCTAATCTGTAAGCAAGTGCAACTTTCCCCTTAAGACTCTACAGCCTGCTTGTATCATCCCTTAGGGTGAGGATCTGCTGTTCATATCCAATCTATTTAGTACAGTAAGTTTAGTTTGCATTTCTGTTTATTTGCTTTGATCTGTTTGCTATCCCTTATAATCACTTAATATCTATCTTTTGTAGTTAATAAACTTGTTTTTGTTTTATCTAAAATGAGTGTGTGGGCATCATAACTCAAGGCAAAAAGCTGTGGTGTATTCCTCTCCACATTGTGCAGCTCAAGATGGTATAATTTGGGGTTTACACTCCAGACGTGGTGTGTGCCTGAGTAGCTGGGAAGTTCCCTAGCTGGAGCCTTCCCATGTAGGGGCTGGTCACAGTATCTGCATGTAACTGCAGCTGGGTGTGTCCCTACCTGTATATGTGCTGGTGAAAGTGAAAATGCAGGCTGAAGCCTGGAGAGGACTTGTCAGCTTGTCACAGCAATACAGTGTGAAGGGAGCCTAGGCTGGTGGGTCAGGGGGCTCAGTGGTACCCCAGTTCCAGGTGGCACCCTGAAGGAACCCATAGTGAACCTGAGTGACTGGTATTAAATGAGGATATTAATACAATAGGCATGACAGAAACTTGGTGAAATAATGATAATCAATGCGTCACAGTAATACCAGGTACAAAATGAATAGGAATGACAGTAGTTTGCACTGGTGGGGGGGTGTCACTATGTGTGAAAAAAGGTATAGAGTCAAATATTGCAAATTTTAAATGAATCAAACTGTACCACAGATTCTCTGTGGATAGAAATTCCATGCTTGAATAATAAGAATATATCAGTAGGAATATACTACCGACAACCTGACAAAGATGGTGACAGTGATTGTGAAATGTTCTGGGAGAACTGAGAGGCTACAAAAGCAGAATAATAATGGGCGATTTCAACTATCCTCACATTGACTGGGTATGTGTCACCTCAGGAAGGGATGCAGATGAACTTTCTAGACACCATTAATGACTGCTTTGTGGAGCAGCTAGTTCTGGAACCCATGAGAGCAGAGACAATTTTTGATTTAGTCCAAAGTGGAGCACAGAATCTGGTCCAAGAGATGAATATAGCAGACTGAAGAATTACAAAGGGGTTTCAAAACTGGGTGACTGGGCAACAAAATAGCAAATGAAAGTCAATATAGATAAATTGAAAATAATGCACATTGGAAAACATAATCCCAATTATACATACATAATGATGGGTTGTACACTAGCTGTTTCCACTCAAGAAAGAGATCTTGGAGTCATTGTGGATAGTCCTCTGAAAACATTCAATCTGCAGCAGCAGTCAAAAACAAACAGAACCATTAGGAAAGGAATAGCTAAAAAGACAGAAAATATCATAAAGCTACCATATAAATCCATGGCACCTTGAATATTGCATGCAGTTCTGGTTGCCCCATCTGAAAAAAAGGTATAATAGAAATGGAAAAGGTACAGAAAAGGGCAACAAAACGATTAGGGGTATGGAACAGTTCCATATGGTGAGATAGAAAATAATTTATCTTAGAAAAGAGAGACAACTAAGGGGGTGTAGGTGTGCAGATTCACCCCTGCAGTGCCACCTGCTTGTCTCTTCCAAGAATTAGCTCATCCAGCCTCCAGAGCGTCCTCTGCAGGCCAGTGATCCACTGCCACTTGGCCCCTGTGTCCCTCCCAGACCCGATGCCCCATTATCTGGAGTGCTGCCCCTTGGCAGTAACCCCTTTCTCTCAGGGTCTCCCCTTCCCAGGGAACCCCCACCCACTATCCTCACCTCAGTATAAGGCTACTGCCAGTCATCATCTAGCCCCCGCACCCTGGGGCAGACTGCAGTATCAGCCTACTCATCACCAGCAAAGTTGGGTTTGGAGCTGCTGCCTTTGCCTACCCCTGGGCTGCTCTCTGCAACCACCAGTACCCATTGGCCTTATGCTAGGCCGCAGCCTGGGGCTTTCCAGGCTGGAGCTCCCCAGCTCCTCTGCCTTTCCCCACCCCTGCTCCCCTCATGTACTCTGCTCAGGTCCCTGCAACCAGGTCCATCTCCCTCTACAGCTAGAGAGAGACTACTGAGCTCCTGGCTCTTATATAGGGCCAGCTGAGGCCTGATTGGGGCATGGCCCAGCTGCAGCTGCTTCCCCAATCAGTCTAGTAGCTGCTTCCCCCTGCAACAGCCCTCTCCCAGGCCTGTTTTAAGCCCTTCAGGGCCGGAGCGGGGTTACTGCCCCGCTACAGGGGGATATGATAAAGGTCTATAAAATCATGAAGAGTGTGAAGCAAATGAATAGGGAAGTGTTGTTTACCCCCTTCATATAACACAAGAACCAGGGATCAATTGATGAAATAAAAAGGCAGCAGGTTTAAAACTAACATAACACACAGTCAACCTGGTGGTACTCATTGCCAAGGGATGTTGTGAAGGCCAAAGGTATAAATGGGTTCAAAGAAGAATTAGATGTGTTCATGGAGGACAGGTCCATTAATGGCTATTAGCCAAGATGGTCAGGAACACAACCCCATGTTCTGGGTGTCCCTAAAGCTGCAAGAAGCTGGGACTGGATGACAGGTGATGGATCACTCAGTAATTGCCCTGTTCTGTTCATTCCCTCTGAAGCATCTGGCACTGGCCACTGTCAGAAGAGAGGATACTGGACTACATGGACCATTGGTCTGACCCAGTATGGCCTTGCTTATATTCTCAAAGGAAGCAACTGTTACAAAAGGGCAAAGAAACAGGAAGCAGCCAACGTTAATGAAGACAAATAGCACCCCTTCCTCTCCCTCTATGTAGGAACATATCTTATCATACAGTCAGCCTATGTTTGATTTGATCTCATGACTAATGAATAAGCACAGTAACATCATCCCTCCCCCTCCCCGTAGCTCTGAGTGTGTTCTCTGTGTGTGTTTATTCTTCCTTTACTGCTCACCCGCATAGTTGCTGGCTATCAGTCTTACAACCTAGGGGTTCAGGCTAACTTATTAATATCTGAGCTCCTTTACTTTGCCATCACATTCCCTATCCAGTACTCCTGCTTCCTATAGTACTTCCACAGCCTACTCATCCTCGTCTCCCTTATTTGCAGGATTTATTATAAGATCATTGAAGAACTCCCTTGGCTGAGGGAGGAGATTTTATCTGATGGGAAGCAGCATATTAGGTATATAATGTTTAGCTTTCTCGGGGCTTTTTGTGACTCCAGTCTGATGCACGCACCTGAAATGCATTTTGAAAAGGCCCAATATCCTGAGAGATCATTGTGGTGCATCTAAAGGCACCTCTGTATCTGTTCTGCCTTCAGAGGGTAAACAACGAGGGTGAAGAGCCAGGATTTCAGATGGCACTTTGTCTTCTGCCATGCACCAGTGTCAAGAGTGTGAGTGTTCTTTGAGTGAGCCACTATGCTTTACAAAGCATTTGGGCTCCCTATTCACTCTAGACACAAACCCAGGCACAATGGCTCTGTTCTGATGCAACAGACTTGTTAAGGTTATACGGGCCCGAGCAAGCTCTGGAGAACCTTGCTACCACAGACAAATACTATTTTGGAGTCATCCATGCATCACATTCATAGCAGAGCATGTGTAACTTAGCAGGGCCACATGTGTCCCATAGGGAGACTTACTAGTATGCTTTCTTTATCATGGCAAGTCCTCAATGCAGTTAGAGGCAGCAGAGCGGTTTATTTTGGCAGTGTCCTCTAAGCAGTAGACTTTTTCAAAAGACTCGGAAGCTTAGTGTACTCAGGGCAATGGTGACCCTGACTGGGACTGAGGGCAAAGCTCATGTTGGTCACCCCTCTCCAGGGCTCTCTTAGGCTAATCACAGAAGTGCACAATGTCTTTCAGGGTAAGCTTGTACCTCCAGATTACCTGTGCCTCAGCGAAGTCAAAGACTGTCCTATTTGCCACAGATCTTATGTACAGTGTGGTCCTCTCCTACGTATCTGAGCTATGGCCATCTTCTTTCTTGCCCTCTCTTACTACATCATAAAACATTCTGGCACAGCACTAGTAACTCATTGGTTGCTCTGTAAATTATCTATCTAAAAACCTCACTCCCAATATATTAAAAACCTTCCCAACTCACAGGAGAGTGTAGGTGAGACTCGGGAAACACTGTCCAGCTGACCACTGCAGTAGCTCACATCCCTCTGTAATGAATGTTTGCAGACATCATGTACTACACTGGGAGAAACACTCCAGAGCATTCCACTGACCCCATAATCTAATAGGTGTTGTTTGTTTTGTTAACTTCATTTCACATTTGTGATTAAGTTACTAAATGCTCATTTCAGAGAATCCATGCATTTTTGTTGTTTCCAAAAATAAAACATAACCAGAGGGTTCTGTTATGTAACCCAAATATTTGATAGTCTCTCACATTACTGGTTTACAGAAACAGTTGCACCCACATTTTCATGCTCATTCATTAGTTTTGATAGTTTTTTTTTTAAAACCTGACCCCATAATGCCCATTTTGTCTTTCTGTGTAACCAATTAATATTGTGTACAGTAGGATTCAGACTTGGCAAAGTCTGTGCTTGAACTAATTGAAATGTATTCCTTTCATTTGCAACAATCTTTCGCATTTTTTATCTAAACAGTAATTTTGCCTGGGACTGTTATTTCTTCTGCATCACAGGCTCTATTTTTGATATTTCAGAAGTAGAGAATTACCATTATTTTTGCAAGGTTCCTTACACTGTATAAATCTCTAAATCCCACAATTGAAGATACACAGGCAGGCAGAGCTGTGCAGATCGAGTAGCAGGACTGGGGCCCATCATGTCTGAATATACTTACATAGGAGAATGCCCATAATTACTGGAAATATGACCAGTATATATGCAAAGACATAGCATTATAGAGTCTATCCCAAATGGGATCCTGACACATGATTGGGGCCTCTACATGCTAATGAGAGGTTCACCATCTTGGCAGACACACCGAGATTGAAATTCCAGAGCTAAAAAGCATGCACAACTGCAGCTTGAGCTACAGCTCCCAATCTACAGCTATAATGGACTCATATCCTGTGTGAACTGGGCACTGTGGGTTCCACTACCACAAACCAATAGGTGAAAATAAATAGCAAGTATGAAAATGTATAAGGATGAACAATGTCAGTAAAACTTCTTCATGTATATAAAGGAGAATTGCCATGAAACAAACCCAATTGTACAAGCAGTTAGGGTACGTTTACCCAGCATGGGCTCACCTACCTGAGCGAGCTTGATTCCAGCTAGTGCAGGTAACCATAGAAGTGAAGACAGCAGAGCACTGGTTGTACAAACCCAGCATAGACCTTGGGTACGTATTCAGCTTTCTAACTTCCACTGTGCCTGCCCTGTCTTCACTGCTATTGTTACCTGCACTATCTGGATTCAGGCTAGTTTGGGTAGGATAGCCTGTGTACATCTTATGCTCTGTAGACATATCCTGTGACATAATGATGGTCTCCTTTTAGTTGATATCATTACCATAAAAGGTTTGTGGTAGCATTTTTGGTTGACTTCATTTTTATTGAATTACACACCAGGGATATTGATAATATTTCATGATTCTTTTCAAGTGAAGGATTTTAATATTTACAGATAGACTTTAAAAGTGCCAGCTGGCTGACTTTTAAGAGTTTAAGTTCTTCTCAAGAAAAATTATTAGTCATTTATGTAAGTCTTATTGACAATTTTCTCCAGCTTTGGTTTCCAAGACATAAAAATTACTGTCTGTGATGTACTTTACAGTGCTTTGGAGAGAAGAAGAGAGCCCTTACCCTTGTATTAATAATAATAAAATGTATACTAGTCACCCCATAATCACATGGCTCTAGAGAGGTACATGCCATGTTTTGAAAAAGCTGCAGTTAAACTTCAGTGCACAAAGCCTGTTTGGAGCAGTGCACAGCAGGTCAATCAGTGATTGGGCACAATACACCACTAGAGACAAGTCAACATTGATAAGTTCAATAGTACTTTCATATCATGTTTAGAGTACCATACAAACATATGCTGAGAATATTGGCCAGCCCAAGTGTGCACAGCTAACAAAAAAAAAAAAAAAAAAAAAGATTCCGTAAGAAGGTGGTGTTGAGACCAAGCACTAATAAGATGGAATTTTCCCAACAGATGACATGTGACTCAAGCCCCAAATGTGAATGTTTGGATAGATCTGGATCCCTGCACCAGCACAGGGATGGAGATAGGTTGCATCTTCTTTATTCAGAGGCGGCCAGGGCTGGTATAGCCCCAAGGGAAGATTAGAGCAGCCCTCCCCTCACACCTATGATGGGCTATTGAAAGGATTCAATATTACGGGGATGCAGATCCACCCCAGCAACACACACACCTTCCCCAGAACATCCCCTGCTCCTGGGGCTCCTGCAGAGATGGCAGATCCCAGATACCCAGAGCTGGGGATGCTTTGGTACAAAAAGCCCCAAACATATTAAAATTCAAATGAGGCCTCTTCAGAGGCAGTGGTAAACTGGGGAGGGGAAAGAAGTACACTGTGTGAACTGTGATGTCTGGATATCTCTATAGGCAATGGGGGAACCACTATAAGGGCAACCTCTTGCTTCACCTTTCAAAGGGTGTATCCCAAGCTGTCGTCCCCCCAGTACTGCCATGCTAGTGTTCACAGCAGCAAGGCTATGACCTTGGACAGAAACCCCCTCCTCTAGAGAAATAGAGTGCAGCCAAGTTATGAAGTTATCCAGCACAGAGACACTAAGCAGGAGTCTAGTCCTGCCCTCACCCCTAGCGTGCACATATTGGAGGAGGCATAGTTTGCCTATAGATTTCCTTTCCACAAACCTGCTCCCTCCCCTGTCCTCTCTGACTCAATCTTGTATTCAATTTTAAATTCACCTCGCTCCTTCTCCATTGGTTTCGATATGGCGTAATACTAACCCACAAATCTAGGTAACTCGGAAAAAGGAGACCCTCAAGAGACGAAGGTATTAATCCTTTCTTTGAGAAGAGAACATGGAGTGGGGAATGAGGGCACGCCTGAAGAGCCCTTGAGTTTCCACAGTCACTGGCTGCTCAAACAAGCCCTTGGAAGCTGGGTACCAGATGTTGTTGAAAGTCTGGTGATTCATTTAGGCTCTGACTCTACAAAGACTTATGCATGTGCTTAAGTCATTCCACTGAATTGTGCCACTGAATGATCAGGGTGTTAGGTGCCTCATTGGGAGCTGACATCTTTTGAAAAACCAGACATTGAAGTGCCTAACTGGGAGCTGCTGGATGCTCTTTTCAAAATTTAAATGCCCATTTTGGCCATGAATTCATCGTTCTCCATTCCAATTTCCCTTGCTCAGTGTTAAAGGACCACCATCCCACTTGGAAGAATGCTGAAACGAATCCTGGATTACTATGTGAAAACAAATGTTATTCTTTTTTGCTGCAAAACTCTTTAGACTCATTTTCCTGTTTGAGCTGTGAAGTCTCCAAACAAAAGTCACTTGGCCATATGGCAGCTGCTGTTGCTAATGCCTTGCAGAAATTTCTGGGAAGGAAATGACATTGGAGAAAGGAAAAAAAGAGGTGAAGGAGGAAGCTGTACCTGAAAACATGCTTCCAGTGATCTGCCTGAACATTTCCAGGCACTACTCTCAAGTCTGCCCTTGAAATATGCATTAAACAAGGCAGCCAGTGTGTATTCTCTTTGTCCAGTTTACTCTATGCTGGCACATAACAATCACTTGTTCCACTGAGGTTACTTCAAAGGT
Source organism: Malaclemys terrapin pileata (assembly GCF_027887155.1). NCBI lineage: Eukaryota > Metazoa > Chordata > Testudines > Emydidae > Malaclemys > Malaclemys terrapin. Next base: position 25,209,565 of record NC_071506.1, on the reverse strand, counting down.
GTCTCCTTTGATTTCAAATTTAGCTCATGTCTCTTAAAGCCAAAGGCTCACAGGTAGTGAACTCAATAGTATCTGTACACTAAAAACCATAGGGAAAGACTCTGGCTTTAAGCCAACATTCATGATGGGGCTCGGAGTGGTTGCACACCAGTAGCTCCTCTCAGAGTCCTTGTGTCCAAGTGTCTATGGGTATGGAGTCTGAGCAGTCCCTGCCCCACCCTTTCCAAGCCACAGTGTGGTCTCTCTTCATTGGCAGCCCAGCACTACTAGCCAACATAGAGAACAGATGAGTAGACCAGTTACACTCCTCCACATACGGAGAGCCTAGAACTGCTGTTTATGCAGGACCTTGGTTGATGGGTGCTGGATCTGCAAGGATGAGGCTGTACTTGGCCCTGGACAGATGCACAAGGAGAGAGGGGAAGTTGTTGGCATCCAATCTGGGCTTCCTTGGTTATCTGCCTCTGTATCTAAGTTCTTATGCTGCGCTCACACAGTGATACCAGAGTACACCACAGAATGATAAAACATTTTAGGCCAATATATTCAAAAGTGGCCTCTAATTTTTGGTGCCCCCATTTACTTTATTTTTTTATTTATTTAGAGAGCCCAATTTGAGACACTTAGGGCCTGGTTTTCAGAGGCCAGCAGCACAAACAACAGGGATAATCAATGGGAACTCAGCACCTCTGAAAACCAGGATCTATACATAGCACCCAAAAATTAGAAGCAATTTTTGTCTGTTTTGTGACAATTTCAGTTTTTATGCCCCACCAGTAAGGCACAGTATATGTAATTCACCTGGCTTAATTTTTGTAACTGAAACATCTAAAATAAAGTAGATGGTTAAATCAAATAAAACCTACTGGGCACTATGTGGCTATATTCTATGTAGCTCTTTGGCGACTCAGCTGGTGAAAATCAATATAGCTCTGTTGAAGTCCATGAAGCTACACCAATTTATACCAGCTTAGGATCTTGCCCTATATATCTTCACAGGATGCTACTACATAAAAAACGTACCCAGAAAACTCTTTACAAAAAGACAGAGGGAGTGTGTGTTATGCTACATAATACCAATAGTACATTGAAAAAGTATAGTGCCCTATTTTTGTGATTTTTAACACACTTATACTTCATTACCAAAACAATGCGCATAACTAAAAATTCCTTTAGCATACAAATATGTTTCCTAACTTCTTGAACTTCCATCTGTTGGTGCTGTGATAATATTGGTAATGAATTAAAGGGAGAACACCACTACCTGCATAAAATGAGGGTAATTATCTTCAAATTATTGTACATATTCCAGATTATGACATCTTTATGTTTTGCGACATAAAAAGGAAAGACTATTTAATTTACTTTAGAGCTGCTAATAGAAGACAAATTGATATCTTTTTAGTTAACTACCAGGTTCTTGACATTTCTGACCAAACACAGTACAATATTTCATTTCCACAGTGGTACTTGCAGCTGCTAGCATTTGCTCATGTCTAATCAAGCGAGAAGTTAACCTTGAATACCAAACACAAAATCTATAAACTAAAAGCTAGAACTAACTTGAGTCCCTGAAGGTCAGAGAATTTAAATAGAAAGGAGCAATACCACCTGAAAATAAAAGTGTTCTTTCATTTTTCCACTGTATTATTCCAGACATATTGTCATATGACTTTCATGCATAACTGTCAATTTGTTTATTAACCCTTTTTCGGAAGTTACTTTAAATAATCAGATCTTTGGGTCAAATCCTTCAATGCTTAGTCCAGGGATCAGCAACCTTTGGCACACGGCCCGTCAGGGAAATCTGCTGGTGAGCCGGGACGGTTTGATTACCTGCAGCGTCCGCAGGTTCGGCCGATCGCAGCTTTCACTGGCCGTGGTTCGCCGTTCCAGGCCAATGGGGGCCAGGGCCAGCTCCAGGGTTTTGGCCGCCCCAAGCAGCCAAAACAAAACAAAACAAACAAACAAAAAAGCCGTGATCGAGATCTGCGGCTGAAATTCGGCAGGACGTCCTTCGCTCCCAGGCGGAGTGAGGGACCGTCCGCTGAATTGCCGCTGAATACCTGGACGTGCCACCCCTCTCCGGAGCGGCCTCCCCAAGCACCTGCTTGACAAGCTGGAGCCTGCTCTGATGGGGGCTGCAGGAAGAGGCGTGGGCCGAGGGATGTGCTGGCCACTGCTTCCCACAGCCCCCACTGGCCTGGAATGGCGAACCACGGCCAGTGGAAGCTGCGATCAGCCAAACCTGCAGACACTGCAGGTAAACAAACCGTCCCGGCCCACAAGCGGATTTCCCTGACGGGCCATGTGCCAAAGGTTGCCGATCCCTGGCTTAGTCCTTAATCAAGCCACCCCTGCAGTCCTGAGCTAGACTGTCACTGCACCTGTGCAGAGAGTGGGGAAGGAATATAAGAAATCTTTCCTGCCCACAATCTGAATGTTGTGCTGTGGTAGATGGGGAAAGGGAGATAGGAACATAGCCTCTCTGTGTGGGGGGATGAGAGGGAGAGGACTCCTCTTTATAACAGAGTTGTAGTGGGTTAGTGAGGGTTCCTCCCCCACCAGCTCAAGGAGAGGCCACTCCGCCTCACTATATCTATGGGATGTCACTCCCTATCGGGGGGTTAAAGCCACAGCCCTTAAACAGGATAGTGTAGACTACCAGTCTTAAGGAGCTCAGGCCTGCAGGCAGGGCAGAACAGAAAACACAGTCTTAAGGCTCTGGCCATGAAGCAGGGTAGAGCCCCAAATAGTCTAGGACAGGGGTTCTCAAACTTCATTGCACCGTGACCCCCTTCTGACAACAAAAATCACTACATGACCCCAGGAGGGGGCACTGAAGCCTGAGCCCACCCAATTCCTGCCACCCTGGGTAGAGGGGCCAAACCCCAAACCTGACCCCACCACTCTGGGCAGGGGGTTCAAAGCTGAAGCCCAAGGGCTTCAGCTGCAGGCATGGGGCCTGTAACCTGAGCCATGCCACCCAGGGCTGGAGCAAGTCTAAGCCAGTCCTGGTGACCCCATTAAAACAGGGAGCGGGGTCTGGGGCTTGCCTCGCTCTGGCACTCCAGCCGGGGAATGGGGTTGGGGACTTGCCCCGCTCTGTGTGTGCCATCGCTCCACACAGCTCCTGGAAGCAGCGGCATGTCCCCCCTCTGGCTTCTACGCATGGGGCAGCCAGAGGGCTCCGCATACTGCCCCCACCACAAGCGCCGCCCCTGCAGCTTCCAGGAGCTGCAGGGGCTGCGCCTGTGGACAGGGCAGCTCGCAGAGCCGCCTGGATGGCACCATGCCTCTGCATAGCAGCCAGAGTGGGGACATGCTGCTGTTTCTGGGAGCTGTGGGGGTGGCACTTGCAGACAGGGCAACGCACAGAGCCGTCTGGCCAACCCTCTGCATAGGAGCCAGAGTGGGGACATGCCACTGCTTCCAGGAGCTACTTGAGGTAAGCGCCGCCTGGAACCTGAATCCCTGACCTCCTCCTGTGCCCCATGCCCCTGCCCCAGCCCTGATCCCCCTCCCGCCCTCTGAACCCCTTGGTCCAGCCCAGAGCACCCTTCTGCACCCCAAGCCCCTCATTCCCAGCCCCACCCCAGAGCCCACACCCCCAGCCAGAGCCCTCACCCCCCCCCGCACCCCAACCCCCTGCCCCTGCCTGGAACCCCCCCACACACCCCAAACTCCTCATTTCTGGCCCCACCCCAGAGCCTGCACCCCCAGCTGGAGCCCTCATCCCTTCCCACACTCCAAATCCCAATTTTGTGAGCATTCATAGCCCGCCATACAATTTCCATACCCAGATGTGGCCCTCAGGCCAAAAAGTTTGCCCACCCCGGTTTAGCCTAAGAACTGCAGTGGGAGTTTTGCCTGAGGAAGAACTGCAGGACTAGGCCTTTTGGGATTCACAGAAGAACATTTATATTTGAAGTTTAGCCACACTCATGTTTCCATTTGCAGAACTGAAGTCTCATTTAGAGACCAAATATTTACAGTTCCTCTTTATAAGGTCATCAGGTCCCCCAGAGATCCAGCACTCCACTGGCAGTTAAATTCTTACTGTTTTATTCCTTCTACCCCAAATAATTGCCCTAATTCACTTGAATTTAAATGAAATGTTACTATTTGACTAACTACCAATGGAACTTCTGTATTACAATAGACCAATGGTCCATCTCCCCCAGTATCCTATCTTTGTGATAGGCCAATGCCAGGAGCTTCAGAGAAAAGTGCAATCTCCTTTGTCATGCACCTATTTTAATTGTGCAATTCTATGACATTGGGCAGTAGAGGTAAGAGGGCAGGATTTCTTCCAAACCCCAGCTGGTGATCAGTTTGTTGCCCTGAAGCATGATGATTTGTTGCCTTTGTAATTTCATCCTTGCGATTTTAACAGCTGATACTATTTTTATTCACCTGTACACTAAGTTGCTAGTCCTTTTTGGAAATTTACTAAGCTGTTTACTTCAATTTCATCTTGCAGACAGTTTCACAAATAAGCCTTATGTTTAAAAAAAAAAAATCCCTTCGATCTGTTATAAACCTGTTGTTATCTTTTGATTTTATATGAGAAATATGACATGAGGGCCAAGATTAATTAGAACTAGGAGTATTAGAATCCTGAGCATCGGCAAGGATTAATAACTGTTATATGACATCAATAGAGTCATACAGGTATAAGTATGGAGAAATGTGGGCTTGGAGGAACTACCATTAAGTGAATACATAATTGGTTAGACAAATGCAAACAAAGAGTAACTATTAATGGAATTACGTCAGATTGGAAGGAGGTTTCAAGTGGGGTTCTACAGGGATCTGTTCTAGGTCCGGCATTGTTTCACATCTTTATTAAATGACCTGGATGTAGGAATAGAGAGCATACGGATCAAATTTGCAGATGACACAAAGCTGGGAGGATGGGGTTGCCAACATTTTGTAGGATAAAGATAAAATTGAGAGGGATCTTGATAAATTGATATAGACAACAAAATGAAATTAAAAAAAGACAAAATGTAAGGTGCTACACTTAAGGAAGAAAAATGAAATGTGCGTGTACAGAATTGGGGATAACTGGCTTAACAGCAGCACTGCTGAGAAGGATAAGGGAATTATGGTGGATCACACCTCAACATGTTTCAGCAATGCGATGCTATTGCAAAAAAAGCAAATGCAATTTTAGGTTGCATTAACAGAGGCATAGTATGCAAGTCACGGGAGGTGATAGTACCACTCTACTCAGTGCTGATTAGGCCTCAGCTAGAGTACCGTGTCCAGTTTTGGTCACCAGTGTATAGAAAGGATGTATGTAGAGAAACTGGAAAGGATCTAGAGGTGAGCTACAAAGATGGTCAAAGGGATGGAATGCAAGCCATACAAGCAAAGGCTGAAGCCAGGAACTGGGTATGTTTTGTTTAGAAAAGAGTAGATTAAGGGGGACATGATAGCAGTCTTCACATACTTGAAAGGCTGCCATAAAAAAGATGGAGAAATGTTGTTCTCTCTTGCCACAGAGGGCAGGACGAGGGGCAATGGGTTCAAGCTGCAGCATAGGAGATTTAGATTGAATCTCAGGAAAAATTTCCTAACTGTCAGAACAGTAGCACAATGGAACAGATTGCCTAGAAAGGTGATGGAAGCTGGAGGTTTTCAAAAGGAGGCTGGGTAGCCATCTGTCTTGGATAGTTTAGACCCAACAAATCCTGCATCTTGGCAGGGGGTTAGACTAGATGACCCTTGCAGTCCTGTCTACCCTATGGTTCTATAATTCTAAGTGAGATCTGTGTAATTCGGCATTCACTTTCCTTGTTCTCACAGTGGTCCTCCCTGTCATTCCGTGCCTCTGATTGGGAAGGAAAGCCACAATTAGAGCTATTTGAAACATTTTCATTGGATTTTTTTTAGGAAAAATTGTTTTCATTTTCGGTTCTGGTTTTGATAAAAAAATTAATTTTTGATAAAACTTTGATTTTCTAAGACTGACTTTTTACCCATCCCTTTTTTTAACAGAAAAAACAATGTTGCTGTTTGATCATTGTTTTCCCCTTTGTCTTTCTCGAAAAAGCAATCAGAATTTTTAATGGGAAATTTCTAAAAAAAATGTTTTTTCATTTTCTGTGGATATTTTTGTTTTACTATCTGTAACCATAAACGTTTCTCTGCTGGTGACCTTATACTTCATCCAAATTTCACTATAGTCAATGAGTATTTTCCCACAGAGTTCAATGGGATTTAGATAAATTCCATAGCTAAATATAGATGTTCGTGCAAATAGTACAGACGGCATCACTAAATTAGACATAAAAGTAATTACATAATATTGAAACATTACCAGGATTTTCAGCATAGTATGAGTTTGTCTCTTCACAGACCCTTGTAAGAGACATGTGACAGCCTCTCAGAGAAAATGTGCTTCTTGAGAATGTGTGTTAAATTCCTAGCTATTTGTGTTTAAGACCTGTCTTTTGTCATATACAGATTACCTGCCTTTTACACCAGATGGGTATTTCTTTATGGTAATATCTCCCACAGATACTTCAGATCACAGGAATTGCCAAACTGGGTTAGAGAAATTGTTCATCTAGTCTAATAGCCAATACCAGGTATTTCAGTAGAAGCTGCAAGAAATCCAATAGTGAACAATTATATGATAACCTGCTCTAGGGAAAGTTTCTTCCTAATTCCTTATTAATTAGGGATTGCTTTGTGCCCTGTAGCAGAAGGGTTTATATTGCTTCTATAACCTTTTTTCCATCCTTTTTAATGTAACATCACCCATATAAATGTAATTTTTAATGCAACTAAACTCTTGACCTGAATAACTTATGACAGTGTGTTCCACAGGTTAACTATACATTATGAAAGACGTTACTTTTTACTTACAGTGTTTCTTCCTGGCCTAAGCAGGCATGAATTTCTGAAGATACTCTCTGAGGATAACAATTTTTCAAAACATATGTCAATTCCTGTTACCTACTGTCCTCCAGGTCTCACATTCATATCCATTAGAAGTGGTTGGACACTACCGTGTGACTGTGCAAACATCATGTAAAAATCTAAACAAACATCAGCCACTCTTTGTATTGTTTAAGGCTTCAGAAATTACAGCTTCAGGCAGTCTTGATTATCAGTCATTGATTTCCCAAATTATAGTTATATCTACTCCCACGTATCAACAGTACCATTTATGCAGATCAGGGCGGAACGAACCTTTTGTGGGCTCAGCGCCAAACATATTTGTAGGCCCCATGGGGGCAATGGGGCATGGCATAGAGGGACGGGGGTCGGTCCCTGGAGCAAGGGACCAGCTGGGGTAATGGGGGATGGTGTGGCGGGGGTGGCCCTGCTCCGTGCAGCCCAGCACAAGGGCACTATTTACAATCTCACAGCCACCAGATGCACACTGGCCCACCCAGCCCTGCGCTGCCACCATGCCCCTTCCCCTCAGGAGCGGACCCACACCATACCACCCCCTTTTGCCCAGTGCCCCCTTGCCCAGAGACCTCCCACATAGATCCCTCTGCCCAGCGCCCCCTCACTGAGGCCTCCTACTGATCCCAATGCCCAGCACCCCCCAGACCTGCTATGCCCAGTGCCCACCTGACCAGAGACCCCCCGCTGGCCTCCCACCACAACTGCACAGGGCCCGGCACACCACACCCCTACCTAGAGGCTCCCCCAGACCATCCCCCCCCACTTCCCAGCGCCCCCCTCACAGCCCCACCACCACAACTGCATAGTGCCCCATATTCCTGAGGGAATTCTGCATAAAAAAAATTAAAAATTCTGCAAACAATGTTTCAAAATTCTGCACAATTTATTTGTCAATAAAATAGATGTGGAATCTCTGGCATGGCAGTGGGGAGCACTGGCCACTGGTTGCTTGGAGGTGGGAGATCACCCAGCAGCCTCTCCCCCCACCCCAGGACAGGGACTCGGCAGTGAGGCTGCACCTGACTCTGACACAGCACAAGGGCCAGGCCTGCCCCAGAAACACCCTGGGGCCCCGTCCCTCTATGCCAGGCACACCAGGTGTGAGCAGGCAGGCTCAGCCCGGCAGTAGGATCCAAGTGCAGAGGGACTTAGTGTGGGGGGATCCAGGGGAGGGTAAGAGGGTTCTGTGTGGGGCAATCTGGGTGTGGGTGGCTCAGTGGGGGGATCTGGATGCACAGGGGCTCATTTGGAGGTTCCAGGTGCAGGGGCAATGGGACTCTGCAGGGGGGTCCAGGTGATGGTGATTGGGGCTTAGCAGGGGGTGTCTGAGTGTGGAGATCTCAGTGGGGGTGTCTGGGTGCAGGGGAGGTGGGGCTCATTGGGGTGGGGGTCCAGGTGAAGCTGGTTGAGGTTCAGTGGGGTGGGTGTCTGGGGGGCTCGTCGGAGACGGCCAGGTGCAGGGGAGGTGGGGCTTGTCACGGTGGGGGTTCGATGGGCCCCCAGCTGCTGCCAAGGGGATGCTGCATGCAGGGCTCCCACTTCGCCCTGCCCCCTCTTCCCATATCTCCATCTCTTCCCCATCCCATGTCCTTTCCCTACTGCCCCATCTAGGGTGACCAGACAGCAAGTGTGAAAAATCGGGACTGGGGTGTGGGGGGGTAATAGGAGCCTATATAAGAAAAAGACCCCAAAATTGGGACTGTCCCTATAAAATCTGGTCACCCTAGCCCCATCCCCTCCCCTATCCCACTCCCTTTCCTTCTCCATTGTCTCTTTCCCACAACACCACAGGCACTCACTGTTGTACAGAAAACAGGATGGCTCTCAGCACACAGGAGGGGAGCATGACCAGCTCTAGGACCCAGAAGGCAGTGTCCAGCTCAAATCAGTGGAGCTGAGCAGCACTCTCTTTCAGCGAGGCAGATCTGTGCTCGCAGAAATGGAGGGGGGGGCACTGGCATGTGAACCTGTCTTCCCTCCTCACGTCTCACCTCTGTTTGGTGTGCAATGCCCCTCCACGCTACCCCCACGGGTGTCCCCAGTGTTGAAACGGATCTTCAATGGCCCACAGCTGGGCAGATTGTTACCAGGACCAGTGAAAATTAGGATTCAATTTGCTCAATGCACAGCAATTTATTTGAGAAAGAATCACACAAGCCGTAAAAGGTTATATAATTTGTCTCCTTAATAAATCTCAATTCCCCAAGCATAAACCCTCCGCAACTATGTTGGGCTTACACAGTATCCTGATTGACAAACAAAAGAGGTATAGCTACCAGTCCTAGATGGAGACTTCTTTTCTTCTCTTCTTTTCCCCTCTCAAGTACTTGGTCTGTTAAATGTCCCCCAAAGAAGGGTCTTGGTTACCCCGAGGCCCTCTGGTTCAAAAGTCCCTTGTAACAGAGTCTTGGTTACCCTGAGATCCTCTATGTCACCGCATCACAGACCTCTTCAAATATTAATTGAGGAACTAACTAACTAACTAACTCTGCTTAGCATTTATAACTCTTGTTTTCAAAGGAGTCACATGTCCCAAAAATATGCCCTGTGGGTGTTTCATTACTGTTTTTTTAATTAATAGTTTAGAAGAGGTCTGCAAACAGACACAGACCAAAGATCAGTTGACATTTACCCTCTCATCAATCATTCACTTGAGCTCTTAGAGTGGTGTCATTCAGAAGAGTCATTTTGACCCGGGTCAGCCTGTGCCAAGCTCACTGATGGCGTGTTTTTGCATTTTCTTTACTTGGTGAGCTGGCCCCTGGCTCATATGACCAAAGTTCTGTGCTGAAACACACACATAGATAGAGCCTTTAATCACTCTCAGTAAATTTCCATACCAACTTATGCTCCCAGAATCCCCTAGCATAATCAGATGTACACCACAGTCATTCATATCAATCACAGTAATTCATAATAATAATTTGGCACCATCCCAATACCCAGACCCCCTCCCCCCTGGCTTCCCTTTGCTTCTCTGTCACTTTCTGCAGAGTGGGAAGCAAAGAAATCTGCAAGGTGACCTGTTTTCATTCCCCCAGAAGTACCTCACACAGACCACCCCTGCCCAGCATCCCAACACACACAGACCTCCCCCAACGCCCACTGCCCAGCGCCCCCTATAGATCCACTCCTCCATGCCCATGCCCACTGGGAGGTGACTATGTCCTCTGGGTTGAGCCAGCAGCACAGCCGGTGCTGGTCGGGGATTGCTTCAGCCCCGTGGGAGCAGCACGATCAGCCAGGTCAAAGCGGGAGTGGGGTCTGCCTAGGCCGGGCTCCCTCAGGACCCACTTGCCTGGTGGGGCCCGGCCAAGCCCCCCATGTTGCCCCCCCTGCACTGGTCCCAGGCGGCTCAGCCTGGGGAAGGTAGGTGGGGGCCCGCAGGTGGCAGGCATCAGAGACCGCTGGGAGCCGGAGCTGCACTGGGAAGCAGGGCAGACCCTGGGACATGATCCCCAAGAGCCCATGCCCAGGGGTTGGGGGGAAGAGGGGGTGAAAAGGAGCGAGCAATGGGTGGGGCCTTGGGGCAGAGCACAGACAGAACGGGGGGGGGGGCAATAGTCCGGGCACCAGAGTGCCTTCTGAGTGTGGGCCCAGTGCCATGGTGCCACCGGCGCCACTGTAAACCCGGTACTGATGCAGATAAAAAAGACCAAGTAGAAATGAGTTAGATAAAATAATCAGGTAGAAGCTGTACAAGCTGGACTATCAGAGGCCCTTTGTATTGTTTACTATAGGAGATGGATTCCACATGGTTTGTGGCATAAACAAATTGAAACTGGGCAACAGATTGTTATTTCAATAGCACAAAAAAAAGTGTCAGTGTGGGAGATAAAATACTTCCTAATTTTTATTAAAATCAGCTTACAAGCCATCAGGGCCAGGGACCTTTCATGACTACATTTTTAGAATAGCCATCTGGACATCCTCAGGTGTTATGAGCTCAAGTATGGCCTCTGGTTTTTACAGTCACTTTAGGGAAATTTACCCTGTCCAGAAAATCCAAGACATCAGGTGTGGTGGAAGTAATGATTTATATACAATGATGTGCTTTGAGGGGTCTCCTCAGGACCCCCTTGTTAAAATTCTACCACCAGACTGAAAGAAGGAATGAGATAATACTGGCTGGGCTGGAACTTTCTGGATTGCTGCTAAATCATCCCTGCCAGAGATGACTTATCCCTATTCAGACTATTATAAAATACATCTGAAGAGGAAATTACTTTCCTTTCTGAGTGTAAGCACATGCTCCCCTCATGTTGTATCCAGGGCTCACCACAGGCAAAGAGAATGTTTTTTTTGGTAATAGTCCCTTATTGGCAGCACAGTGGGTGGTAGTGACATGCAGAAGTAGTTAGTGATATTAATTGCGTTAGTACCTGAGACAGACAACCTCAGCTGTCTTGTATTTGGAAGATGAAGCTGCTACAGGATTTGGCAAGGAGAGAATTAGCTAGAAGGCAGACTGCATTTGTCACAATGTATCTGAGCTCCTACACTCATGTACTAGTGGAAAGATCCTACTATATTGACCCATTGTGTTCAGAATGAACCTACAGTGTTATTTTTCTAATTTTTACTCATTGACATCAAGGTCACTTTCAAACCAATGATTCTATTCTTCAGTCCCATGTTCTACATTTTTTCTCTTCTATTTATGTAGGAACATTTTAAAATTCTTCCAGTTCTCTCTTTTGCCTTTGTCAACTTTCTCCTGAGTGTCTTAATTTCTTTATCCTATGACAAGATGAATCATAGCTATGGTTACATAAGGATTTGTATTGCTAGTTAAACTGGCTCAATTGCTTGCCATTTGTAATAACAGTAGGAACTTTGGAGTAGGAACTAAAGTCACGCATACTGTTGTACAGGGGGGAATTAGTCTTATCAGCAGAAGCACATCATTGCTTGCACTGGGAGCTAGGCAGGCAAGCCAGCACAACCAATCTGTACAGTTCTCAGCAACAAGTTAAGTAACGTGTTTACTGTTATTTAAAAAGTCTCTAATATTTTTTCTCAAGTTATAATAGCAAGTTGGTAACAGCTATTACCTGGTGCCAGAAAAAAAACTAAATGTAAGAAAAGAGTAGAACAAACCTGAAAAAAATGGACCAACTAATGCCTCCAAGAAAGTTAGTGTTTGAAGGCAATGCAACAAAAATATTGGAGAAAATTGAAGTAAGGTTGCAAGGATTTGAGCTGGACAGCACTTTAAGTGGCAGAGGCAAAAAAGATGAAGAGATGAAAATAGTATTATTTCTTCCTGTGGCAGGTGAAGAAGCAAGATAAGTATTTACCACTTTTCATTTTGATGATGTACAGCTAAAGAAAAGAAAAAGGTCTTAAAGAATAAGTTTGAGGCATAGCCCACGAAAGCTTATGCCCAAATAAATTTGTTAGTCTCTAAGGTGCCACAAGGACTCCTCGTTGTTTTTGCTGATACAGACTAACACGACTACCACTCTGAAACATATGAGAGGCACACATTTTTCACCAGAAGTCAGACATATGTGGAAACTATAGACCAATACATGACTGATTTAAAACTGGCAGCACAATGCAAATTTGGAGAAGTGTTTGAATCACTCATTAAAGACCACATCATGTGTGGTATGAGACCTTGGCTACACTTGCAGCTGTACAGCGCTGTGAGGTAAACCTGTCTTCATGCAGCTGAGTAGGGAAAAGCGCTGCAGTCTGTCCACACTGACAGCTGCCAGCGCAGTGGTGTGGCCACACTTGTAACATTTGCAGCTGTGTTGGGAGCGGTGCATTATGGGCAGCTATCCCAGCATTCATGTGGCTGCAACGTGCTTTTCAAAACGGGATGGGGTGGATTGTGACAGGGAGTGTAGGGGGAGAGAGAGTGCTTTTTGGAGCATGTCAGCTCTCTATTTTGCAAGTTCCGAACTCCCGGCCCTCTGGTCATTCATTCACTCACTCAAAGCAAGCTGCAATCTGTTTGCTTTTCTCTGTGGTATGAGCTTTGAAACCGGCACTTCCGCATTCCTGCAGCCAGTCACAACAATGGAGAGGATTGGCCACTTGACAAGGTGATTAGTACAGCGCTGCAAGCGTTTACACTCACACCTCCGCTGCAGCTGTTATTCCTCTCGGAGATGTGGAGTACCTGCAGCAGTGTACCCAGGGAGATACAGCGCTGTAAGTAGGGTGACCAGACAGCAAGTGTGAAAAATCGGGACGAGGGTGGGGGGTAATAGGAGCCTATATAAGAAAAAGCCCCAAATATCGGGACTGTCCCTATAAAATCGGGACATCTGGTCACCCTAGCTGTAAGTGCCCTGCCAGTGTGGACGGGGAGTGAGTTACAGCGCTGGGGGAGGCTTTACAGCGCTGTAACTTGCAAGTGTAGCCAAGCGAGCTTTGTTGTTGAGGGAGAGTAATTTAACCAATGAATGTGCTGTGGACTTACGTGGTGCAGATGAAATGACTGCAAAGCAACTGAAAGGGCAGGGTGCACCAAAAAAACACATGCACAGATTGCAGGATAAATCCGCCTTTAGTAACCACCCAGACATGCAAGCATGGTCTAGAGGGTATCTTGCTGCTAATAAAAGTTTGCAATCAAGAGAAGTGAAAAAAGAGCAGTCAGAGGCAACTAAGAATAGAAATGTGGCTGTAGCCATACTGTCCTGGGTATGGACAAGAATGCTGAAAATTCATAGAAGGGATCATTGTGATCACCTAGTTTGACCTCTTGTATAATACAGGTCATAGAACTTCCCAAAATAATTACTAGAGCAGATCTTTTAGAAAAACATCCAATTTTGAGTTAAAAATGGTCAGCGATGGAGAATCCACCAGGACCCTTAGTAAATTGTTCTATGGTTAATTAAAAATTAACACCTTATTTCCAGTTTGAATTTGTGTAGCTTCAACTTCGAACCACTGGATCGTGTTATACCTTTCTCTGCTAGACTGAAGAGTCCATTATTAAATATTTGTTTTTCTATGTAGGTATTTATAACTGTAATCAAGTGACTCCTTAACCTTCTCTTTGTTAAGATAAATAGATTGAGCTCCTTGCGGATATCACTATAAGGCATGTTTTCTAATCCTTTAATCATTCTCGTGGCTCTTCTCTAAACCTTCTCCAATGTATCAACATACTTCTTGAATTGTGGGCACCAGAACTGGATACAGTATTCCACAAAAGGTCACACCAGCACAAAATACAGAAGTAAAATAACCTCTACCCTCCTTCTTGAAATTCCCCTGTTTATCCATCCCAGGATCGTATTTGCTTTCTTGGCCACAGCCTCAGACTGGAAGGTCATGTGCAGCTTATTATCCACCACAAACTCAATATCTCTTTCAGAGTCACTGCTTCCCAGGATGGAGTCCCCCATCTTATAAGTATGGCCTACATTCTTTGTTCCCAAATGTATACATTTAGCTGTATTAAAACACAGAGTTGCCTGCGCAAGTTATCTGGATCGCTCTGAATCAGTGAGCTGTTCTCTTCATTATTTACCATGCCTCCAATTTTTGTGTCACCTACAAACTTTATCAGGGAAGATTTTATGTTTTCTTCCAGCTCATTAATAGAAATGTTAAAATAGCACAGGGCCAAGAACCGATGCCTGCAGGACCCCACTGAAAACAGACCCACTCAATGATGAATCCCCATTTGCAGTTACATTTTGAGACCTATCATTTAGCCAGTTTTTAATCCATTGAATGTATGGTGTGCTGATTTTGTATCATTCTAATTTTTTAATCAAAATGTCATGCTGTACCAAGTCAAATGCCTTACAAAAGTCTAAGTATATTACGTCAACACTATTACCCTTATTGACTACATTTGTGATCGCATCAAAAAAAGATATCAGATCTGATGATATATTTTCCATAAACCCATGTTGATTTGTATTAATTACATTACCCTCCTTTAGTTCTTTATTAATTGAGACCTGTATCACCTGCTCCATTATCTTGCTTGGGATCAATGTCAGATTGAGAGGCCTATAATTACCTAGGTCATCCTGTTTACCCTTTTAAAAATTGGGCACAACACTGCACTTGCCACATGGAAGAAAGCTAATTGTTTTGCCAAAATGTGCAATTCTGAGAAAGGAAATGCCAGGGCAAAACAGATGTTTACCCTCACAGAAGCAGATGAGTTTGAAAATCGATCCTGGGGCATAGGTCAATGCGATGTCTTGAAATTATACAACATTTTAATGGACAGACAACTTTGCAGTGCAAAAAGAAGAACAGGAGTACTTGTGGCAGTGCAAGTATCCAGCTGCTACTCAGGGGAAAAACTGCAAGTACATGGTAAATGCAACTTGGACTTTGAGTATTGGGATAAGAAAACATTGCTGGAATTTGAGGTGCTGGAATTTGACTCACAAGTCACACTGAACTTACAGGCTGTGACATGTTTAAACTTAGTGCGAAGAGTCAATATGGTAAAGGAAGAACCAGAAGGTGACTGGGATATATTTAAAGAATACAAGAATGTATTTGAAGGTTTAGGGTGGATGCAAGATAAGCACCTCAGAAAGATGAACTCGCAACTACCACCTGTAATTCATGCACGTTGTAAAGTCCCAGTAGCATTAAGAGACAAAATAGAAAGCGAACTGCACCATAAGGAATAGTTGCAAGTAAGGCAGCGGTCCCTGGGGTGGAACCGGAGCAGTGGTCCCGGAGCCCCCCAGAGCAACAGCAGCAACCCGGGCTGCCCCCCCCCCAGAGCAGCAGCGGCACCCCAGGTTGCCCCCCCCAAGCAGCAATGGTGCCCCAGTCCCTCCTCCCAGAGCAGCAATGGCACCCTGTCCCCCTACCCCCGAGCAGCAACGGTGCTCTAGGCCCCCCATAGAGCAGCAGCAGCACCCCGGGACCGCCCAGAGCAGCAGCACCCAGGGGGCCCCCCCAGAGTAGCTAGGATTTAGTCAGGGGTATTTATAGTACAAGTCATGGACAGGTCCTGGCTCATGAAGTTTTGTTTATTGCCCATGGCCTGTCCATGACTTCTACTAAAATTACCCCTGACTAAATCTTAGTCTTGGTTGCGAGTAAAAAAAAAAAAAAAAAAAGTGAAAGATCCTAGAAAATGAATCAATTCTACAGTAACTGTAGACAAACTAGGTTGAGAAGAAATAAGAATATGCTTGCATCTGAGCGATATGAATAAAGCGATATGAAGGGAACATCTTCAGTTGCCTACAGAAGACGACATCACCAGCAAGTTAGCAACAGCTACAATTTTCATTGCCTTGGATGCTAGTAGCAGATTCTGGCAAATACAAAACTTCTAGACTCTGGACATTCAACACATCATCAGGTTCACCAGACTTCTTTTTGGCATCTGTTCAGCTCCTGAAGTGTACCAAAGAGCGATCCAACAGACATTTGACGGTCTGGAAGGTATTGAATGTTATTATAGATGACATACTGGTGTGGGGAAATACCAAATGAGAACACAATGAAGGGCTCAAGAGAGTGCTAGACGTGTTGTGAAACGAACCTGTGACTGAACAGAACAAATGCAATTTGGCTCTGGGAGAAAGAAAATATTTGGGGCATTATTTAACCCAAAAAAAAGAAGTTCTAAAACCTTATAACTGAAACATTGTGGCAATAACTGAAATGGTCACACAGTGGCCCACACTGAATGTCCTGCAAGGCTGAATTGCAAAGATTTCTTGGAATGGTTACTTATTTGGGGAAATTTATCCTGCACGCATCAACAGAAGCAACTCTTTTAAGACAACTGTTGGGAAAAGATTCAAGTTCACCTGGATTCCAATGCATGAGGTGGCATATGAACAATTGTTTACAAGGATACCTGTGCTGAAGTACGTTAATGTCAAAGAACCAGTTATTGCGTCAGTGGATGCAAGTTCTACCGGATTAGAGGCTGTATAGCTGCAAAACAGGGTTCCTGTTGTTTATGCCTCTAAAGCTCTGACAACTGCACAACAGAACTATGCCCAAATAGAGAAAGAAATGCTGGCAACAGTATTTGCTTGTACTCAGTTTCATCAGTTTATCTACAGGAAAAAACTAGGGCTGTCAAGTGATTAAAAAAATTAATTGAACGATTAATCACACTTTTATACAATATAGAATGCCATTTATTTAAATATTTTGGAAGTTTTCTACATTTTCAAATATATTGATTTCAATCACAACACAGAATAGAAAGTGTACAGTGCTCACTTTATATTTATTTTTGATTACAAGTATTTGCACTGTAAAAATACAAAAAAGAGATAATATTTTTCAATTCACCTAATACAAGTACTTTAGTGCAATCTCTTTATCATGAAAGTTGAATTTACAAATATAGGAATTTTTTAAAAAAACCAACCTGAATTCATAGATAAAACAATATAAAATTGTAGAGCCTGCAAATCCACCCAGTCCTACTTCTTGTTCAGCCAATCGCTCAGACAAACAAGTTTCTTTACCTTTGCAGGAGATAATGCTGCCCGCTTCTTTATTTACAATGTCACCTGCAAGTGAGAACAGGCATTCGCATGGCACTGTTGTATCTGACATCGCAAGATATTTATGTGCCAGATGTGCTAAAGATTCATATGTGCCTTCATGCTTCAACCACCATTCCAGGGGCCATGTGTTCATGCTGATGACGGGTTCTGCTCGATAACAATCCAAAGCAGTGCGGACCGACACATGTTCATTTTCATCATCTGAGTCAGATGCCACCAGCAGAAGGTTGATTTTCTTTTTTGGTGGTTCTGTAGTTTCTGCATCGGAGTGTTGCTCTTTTAAGACTTCAGAAAGCATGCTCCACACCTTGTCCCTCTCAGATTTTGGAAGGCACTTCAGATTCTTAAACCTTGGGTCGAGTGCTGTATCTATCTTTAGAAATCTCACATTGGTATCTTCTTTGCATTTTGTCAAATCTGCAGTGAAAGTGTTCTTAAAATGAGCAACATGTGCTGGGTCATCATCCGAGACTGCTATAACATGAAATATATGCAGAATGTGGGTAAAACAGAGCAGGGGACATACAATTCTCCCCCAAGGAGTTCAGTCACAAATGTATTTAGCACATTATATTTTAATGAGCATCATCAGCATGGAAGCATGTCTTTTGGAATGGTGGCCGAAGCATGAAGGGGCATATGAATATTTTGCATAGCTGGCATGTAAATACCTTGCAATGCAGCCTACAAAAGTGCCATGCAAATACCTGTTCTCACTTTCTGGTGACATTGTAAATAAGAAGAGGGCAGCATTATCTCCTGTAAATGTAAACAAACTTGTTTGTCTTAGGGATTGGCTGAACAAGAAGTAGGACTGAGTGGACTTGTAGGCTCTGAAGTTTTACAATCTATATGAAAATGTAGAAAAACATCCAAAATATTTAATACATTTTAATTGGTATTCTATTGTTTAACAGTGTGATTAAAACTGAAATTATTTTTTTAAAATCACGATTAATTTTTTGGAGTTAATCGCATGAATTAACTGCGATTAATCGACAGCCCTAGAAAAAACGTAGCTGTGGAAACAGACCACAAGCCTTTTGAGGCTATTTTCAGAAAACCTTTGAACAGTGCTCCACCAAGGATTCAAAGATGGTTACGAATACTCCAGAAATATCAATTGAAGTTGGATACAGACCAGGAAAAGAGTTAGCCATTGCTGACACTTTATCCAGAACATAAATGTTGCACGGTGAAGGAGTAGATTCAGGGAACAAACCTGTATATTAAGGACTGCAATATCCAGTGGGGTGAGAAAAACTGCTTAATCTAGTAGTTGCCCAGGTCAATAGGGTTGAGAGGGTCGACTGCGCGCTTATATTTTATTTCTTTTGGTAACTAAGTCTGACTTTTTGCCTATCACTTAAATCTACCTTTATAGTCAATACATTTGTTTAATTGTTTATCTTTACCAGTGAGTTTGTCTGAAGTGTGGGGCAAATCTGCTCATGTTTTCCAAAGGCAGGTGTATGTCCACTTTCCTTTGTTGAAGTAAAAGCAGCAGAGTCCTGTGGCACCTTATAGACTAACAGACGTATTGGAGCATGAGCTTTCGTGGGTCAATACCCACTTCCTCGGATCGGCTACCCCTCTGATTGTTAAAGTAGTGAACCAATTAATAAGGTGGTATATTCCTGGGGTGCAGTGCTGGGAGCTGGAGGGGATTTGACTCTGGTGCCTTTCTCTGTGTGAGTCATGAGTGGCTCTGGGAGCATTCATGCAATATAGTTAGGTGTGGGGCTGCACATGCTGTTGTGCTGAGTGATCAAAGCACCTGGAGGGGCTTGCTGCTGGTCACTAGCAAGGCATTGTGAGAGACAGCCCAGGCTGGAGAGAGGTAAGGTGGCACAGCGGTCCGACAGTCCCAGGATGCACCCCGGGGATCCCGTCACAGAACTAACCTCAAACTAAATGTTTCATTTCAATTTTCTCACCAGAAAATTGAATTTTTCTGGCAAACCCCAAGATTTCCCCAGAAATTGCATTTTCTGATTGAAAATTCCCAACCAGCTCTACTTCTTCCTTCTGAAGGAGGACCCTCCCGATCAGGTTTGAGGCACACTGATGTTAGATTGTAACTGTGAATAAATAGAGGGGCTCAATTCAGCATCTATCATGAATACCAAATCCTCTAACACACAATTCCCAAACCTTTGCCATAGTGTTTAACACTAGGTAAAAACAAACAATTTTCATATGATCCTGAAATAAGATGGGAAGACTCCGGACAGTAAGCCATTTAATGGTACGAATTCAGATACATATTTTAAGAGGGCTAATATTTCAAACTGCACAACATTAAAGGAGCATTTAATCATTTTAGCAGGATGGGTCATTATTAGGGCTGTCAATTAATCATAGTTAACTCAAAAAATTAATGCAAAACAAATTAACTACATTAAAAAATAGTCACAATTAATTGTGGTTTTAATCATACTGTTAAACAAGAATAGAATGCCAATTTAAATTTGTTATAAATACTTGTGGGTGTTTTTCTATATTTTCAAATATATTGATTTCAATTGCAACACAGAATACAAAAAGCAACAGAGGGTCCTGTGGCACCTTTGAGACTAACAGAAGTATTGGGAGCATAAGCTTTCGTGGGTAAGAACCTCACTTCTTCAGATGCAAGTGAGGTTCTTACCCACGAAAGCTTATGCTCCCAATACTTCTGTTAGTCTCAAAGGTGCCACAGGACTCTCTGTTGCTTTTTACAGATTCAGACTAACACGGCTACCCCTCTGATACTTGTCAGAATACAAAGTGTACAGTGCTCACTTTATATTATTATTTTTGATTACAAATATTTGCATTGTAGAAAAGAGAAAAAAAGAAATAGTATTTTTCAATTCACCTCATACAAGTACTGCAGTACAATCTCTTTACTGTGAAAGTGCAACTTACAAATGTAGAATTTTTTTACATAACTGCACTCAAAAATAAAACAATGTAAAATTTTAGAGCCTACAAATCCGCTCAGTCCTACTTCTTGTTCAGCCAATTGCTCAGACAAACAAGTTGGTTTACATTTACAGGAGATAATGCTGCCCTCTTCTTATTTACGTCACCTGAAAGTGAGAACAGTTGTAGACTGCATTGCAAGGTATTTACATGCCAGATATGCTAAAGATTCGTATGCCCCTTCATGCTTCGGCCACCATTCCAGAGGATATGTTTCCATGCGGAATTTACATTGCCATTCTATTATTGTTTAATAGTGCGATTAAAATGGCAATTAATTGCGACTATTTTTTTAAATCTCACGATTAATCGTGATTATTTTTTTAATTGGTTGACAGCCCCAGTCATTATTCCAAGCCTTTTTTAATAATCTGCAGGTTATGCAGTTATATTCAGCTCTGTAGGTAGATATATTGCTATGAAGTTTCTGCAGCTCCAGAGCATTGTGTAGGTTCTCCTGTCACTGTGACTCCTGGGACACAGTGGAAATTCACTGTTAGTAGCTATCCTGGACTTGTAGCTCATTTGCTGCTGTGTTTTTAATCAATAGTCTCCATGCTTATCAGAGTCTGTACCCTCCATACATACTGATTACAACCTATGACATACCACATAAAAGACTAATAAATAACTAGCCGAAGGTCATATTTATTCAAACAGAAGGAATCAGATCAAGGATGACTATTTTGGATAGGCAATAATATTATTGATGCTTTCTTCCTCACTGTGTACATTACAAGGAATCCTATTTTTGAAGCATTCGTCCTTCCCCCACCCGCAAACTGCTGCATCCATTAATGATTTTTTAGTCTACTGTTGTTTAAACATCAATATTTCCTCTAACCCACAGCTTCATGGAAATGCAGCTTACCAGAAGTTATTTTTATCTACCAGTTTTTAAGCGAGTTATTTTATATCTAAACTGCATGCGAGAAAGGGTGAATAGTTCAGAAAGAAAATCCCCTGACATCTGCCTTCTTTAACATCCAAAGTTTAAGGTGTGGATCAGTTAAAATTAAAAAAATAATTAAACATAAGCTCCCTCTCTTCTTCGTTTGAACTGGATGGCCCAGGGTCAGATTTGTGAGGTTAGCACAGCTGGGATCACATTTTCAGAAAAACTCAGTATCGTGGGTGCTCTTTGAAAATATGAGTCACAATGGGGTTGTCTGAGATAGGAAGGTATGTGGAGCTTATTCTAGAAAAGACAAACGCAATATTGGTTGATAGCAGAAACTTCTTAAGAGGGTGATCTCTCTGACTGTTAGCGATGGGGTGTGCATAACCCATTGAGAAGGAGTATTTGTTTTGTTTAAAATCTACTGTCTATAAAAGATATCAGGAGACAAATAAACTCTTAGGCATTGGAGAATTCTGTTACTATTTCCATGTATGCTACAGTAACAGATACACTAAAAATATAAAAGATTAAATAAAATGATTAGTGTGTGAAAAGTATGTTTAGCCATTCATGTGTAATGTGTGTCATAGACATTCTTATGTACAAATATAAAATTGGGAAAAAAAACAAATAAAAAAATGAAAAAAACAAACAAACAAACAAAAATAAATATTCTAAGTTTTCAGGCAACGAATAAACCAAAAAACACTACAAAACCTCAGCTCAGTTTATCCCCACCCACCATCAATCATCCTGTGCTAGCCAATATTCTGTCTTAAAGACCGAAAAATTCAGGCATTAATGGACATCAAGTGGGAGCAAGTTCCACTGACAGGAACCCCTGACAGGGAACTAGCAGACTCTAGCCTCTGCTCTCTGGGCTTCAACTCTGATGAAAGCAAGCAACAGCAATCCTGCCAACTGCAATGGACACCCTGGAGGAAATGGGAGAAGTTTCCTAATAGCCAGTGCAATGATAGGCAGCCTAAAATCATTTTCTATGATGTTTCTACAAGAGCTCCCTCTGGTGGCCACAGTGCTATTTGACTTATATAATTCAAAAGCTGTCAAACAAATGATCCAACTTGGGTGCTTTCTGAATAGAACAGTACAACAGTCAAGCTTGGTCTACCGCTAAAAGGTTTGCTGGCAAAATGATCTTGGTTAGGAGTGTGAAAAAAAATCAAGCCCCTAACTGACATAGCTATGCTGGAAAAGCCCTACTGTAGACACAGTTATACTGGCAAAAAAATACTTATTTCATTTGGGGAACTAGTATGAACTATACCAGCACAAGAATTCTTGCTGCTACAAGCTGTGTCTTCACTAGCGGGGCCTCCCAGTGCAAATGTACCAGTATGTCTGTACTGACAAACCATTTAAAGTGTAGACAAGGCCTCAGGTTGTTTAATGGTTTTTGGGTAGTTGTGAACATCCTGAACTGCAGCCAGAGGCAGAGAGGAAACCAGTGCAAAATTCAGAAAAACTAAGACAATAATCAGCATCTCACAGCCTCCACCAGTGGCCTCATTTCATATTAAACAAGACTGATGGCAAGATGGAACCCTGCAGGTCCTGCAAGAGATCAGAACCTTGACAAGCAATTGCTCATCATCTGCAACAGTCTGTCTGTTCTCCATGAAAGGAAGGAACGGACTCGCTGTCAAGTAACCCCATCCACCCTTGCCTGGTCTTGCAAAAGATCAGCAGTGCCTTGTGGACAGCTTTATTAAAGGCTTTTGAAAGATTCAATAGAATCAGCGTGGACTAAACTGCTTGGACCAGGAATTTCCTTTAGCAAATGTTTGGATAGTGCCTTGCATGATGGGGTGCCAATCCCCGAATAGGGCCCTGACATGCGACTACACCACCACTAATAATGGACACTATAACTTTTTTCCATTGCCAAATATCAACCATCAAATGCATCATTGTGATCTGTGTTATATGCAGACGTGAAACCTAAGTGATAAGGATTATAGCAGTTGGAGAAATCCAGATGCCCCGGAGATGGCCATTCACAATCATCTTGATAAACTTCTCCAGAAGGGGAGGTTATAGGTTGGGTAAAAACTGATGACATAAAGAAATGGTTTCTTGAGGAAGAACCTAATCAATTACTTGTTTTAAAGCAGCCGGCTCCTTGTTCACACTGGAGAATCATTAAGAGTCCTCAATAGTGAGGAAAAAGGCTACGGCTACCCACTTGATTGCACCAATACTGAGGAGCAAGGGTAAAAGCCTGGCTCCATAGAATCAATGGGAATTTTGTCATTGACTTAAATGGAGCCAGGATTTCTCCCTACAATCTGTCTCCCAGGAAATCATGTCTACTTTACCAGGTCAAATCTAGCAAAAGAAAATGGCATATTTGCCTTCTCCTGTCTTGATGCTGTGCAATAGTACTGAGCAGACTGTCACAGTTCTGACAAAGCTTAGCTGTAAAGCAGCTGGAAAACTGTTCACAAGAAAGAACTCGTGTGTCTCTGAAAGGAGAGAGAGTCCAGATTAATTGGCTTGCTCATTACTTGAAGGAGTTCTGCTACTTGAGACTTTGCCAGTGCTATGATGCAGGGAATGAATCACATCTTAGGCTGTGCCTGCATTATCACTATTCGGAGAATCCCCACATTTGCACTATCGACCATGCAGATCCCCTGGAGATAGCGGAAGTGTAGACTAGGAACAGGCATTTTAACCATGCTACCCAGACTAGCTCTGAGCAGGCTTAGAGGACATTGTGGTTAAAAATGCCTATGCCCAGCCTATACTAGTGTGACCTACATCAAGGGAAGTCAATTTACTTACCAACTACAGAATTCCTCTATCTGACTTAAAGCATTTTCACAAATCATGAATTCATATCCTTGCAAGAGACTCCAGCTGGATTTTCTATAGGAACCTAATACCAGTCTTTACCATAAGACAGTTAACTCTCTCACACACTTTCTAGTTTCAATTTTTTTTCTGAATAACACTCCAAAAATAAACCATACTAACTAGAGATTTGTTATTTTCCTTTAAAATGAAAAAAGTATAATACAGGGCCTACACCCTTATATACAGATATATGAACTTCACAAAATAAGTACAGGGATTGGAACGTCTGACAATCGGAGATCTTCTGCTTTCACGTAGGATCATTCTGGGTATTATATTAGATAAAACTTTTAATTGTACCGTATAACCAATTGTTTCAGCATCCACAATATTGATAGGGTGACCAGATGTCCTGATTTTATAGGGACAGTCCCAATATTTGGGGCTTTTTTTTATATGGGCTCCTATTACCCCCCCCCCCCATCCCAATTTTTCACCCTTGCTATCTGGTCACCCTAAATATTGAGCACATACACAACTTTAAGTAAGAAAAAGCTGACAGTTTCTGTAGCTGTTAGGCTCACATGATGTCTTTGTTACGCTCATACAAAGCACACGGGATCTTTATAGAGGAAGGCAAATACGCAGCATTTATTGAAAATACAACAGTTGTTATATGCTTTTCAGTCTCACACACACACACACACACACACACACACACACACACACACACACACACACACACACACACACACAGAGTCCTGCAGTGATGTTTATAGTTACCAGTCTGTTGTAGCTCGAGTCAATCTAATGGCCAGTTAGATTGAGCACAAGTGTGGAGCTGGGCTCTTCTCGGTCGCGATCCGATGCGCTGAGGCTTTGCAGGACTGAACCCAGAGTTCTATGGCAAAACACCCCAGCTTTATAGTTGTAAATTCCCATTTGAGTCCATGCATTTTGCAATGTCATCCTGTCATCATTAGTCCTTAAGTGGTGTTATCATTTGATGGTTATTGTCGGGCTTCCCATCGTTATCTCCTATTTGTTGTCTCACCTTCGAGGGTGCCTGCCGCACCTCTGAGGTCGTCAATGCCGCTAACATGTTTAGCATCGGATACAATGGATGTTTTCTGATTGTCTCCTGGTCTTTCCAAGTCTCTCACTTTGTCTTGACCGTCTGAACATTTGTGATGGCTTTCACACCTTATCTTTTTCTGATGCATGCATTCCTCATTCACACAAACAATCTCTTACACAAACCTTCAAAGGTATACAGACAGCATTTTATATTCAGCAGAATACATTGTAAATCAAGCCTACAATTTACACTGGGGCTTCAGGCCCTCAACATTCCTCTAATCTCCTTAACATAGATACAATACAAGATCCTGTTTCTTACTTTCTAAACCTTAAAACAAAGACATGTATATTTAACTAGAGTGCCTAATTTGTATTACATATAGGAAACCATAATAGACATTATAACTTATCCTAAAACTAAAGGGTGACCATAATCAGTCATAAGGATTGTTCTGCTATTCAAAAAGGGTGGCTGACAGGATGAAATCAAATCAAACATTAATTCTCATAGTACATTATAAAATCCAGCTGCTACATCTTTGGTTCAGTGATGTAATACAACTCACAAAGACATTGGCCTCCAGCCTACGATTCTTCCTTTATGGCATTTTCCCAATCTCAATCCCACTGACTTCTGTAAAATTACTGGAAACTGTATTGAGATCCATACAACCCACACATTCATTCTGGGTAACCCGTGGCAGCTCTATCTTTCCTCTGCAGGGCTGGGCTGGATCTGACTGGTTCTCTATCAACCAGGCCACAGGGCCATACCTCGTGTCTCAACAATATACGTATTTACAAAAATAACATCTGCCTTACTTACTTAATTCTAAGCTTGCTTCTTAGAATAAGAAGAGTAAGGCAGCAATCTTTTAGGCAAGTAGCAAACTTCCCTATCCCCTTAACTATAACTTATTGCTATACAAAAAAAATACTTATTTTCCTTCTTGGGACTAACATATATGGTAAATACCAGATACTGTAGGCCAGCAACATCCAACTAACCTGTAAAATTACAGGAAACTGTATTGAGCTACAGCCGGGTTACCCTGGGCAGCTCTATCTTCTCCCTGCACAGCTGGGCTGAATCTGACTGGTGCTCATCCTGACTACCAGTTTTGTACCCCTGATAAAACTTGCTAATGCTTGGTTAGAAGCTTTCAGCTTCTAACTACGGATGCGGGTATGTATCTGCAGGAATGTCTTCCCTCTGCACAGCCTTCCATGCCAGCTTCAGAACAGCTGTTGAGCATGGTTAACAACTTCCCGCACCCACTCTAGTGTGCTGAAATAGCACTACTTGTTTGCAGTCACTTAAGCCTCTATATTGCCACCTTGTCTGGGAATGTTTCCATATCAACTCAGAGCAAGTAGAAACAGCAGCTGTAATTACAGAAATAATGGTTTTGGCCGAACACCAGAAAAAAAAATGGAGGGGGGGGGGGAAATGTGTTACACTAGCACATTTCTGGTCCCATTTGAGCTGCCCCAGCAATAGTGCAACACTGAAATATTTCTTTTAAAAAATAAAATGAACGTTAATATATTCAAAGCTTTAGCTTCCATCACAGCAAAAAGTGTCTGTGCCGCAGTTGGTCAGATTCAGAGGACATCTTCTGCTACCAACACTCTCGGCTTTCCTTTGCTGCTCCATTTGTTTTCAGGCCTTCTGCGAACAACACTCACCACTTTCAAAGATGATGTGGTGGGTGTGTGTGTCTGGGAGCTAGTGCATTGACAGGCATTGACCAAAAGTTGATTACAAGATGTGATGGAGGTTGTGGGGCCCAGAATTCATATATATATTTTAGCACAGTAAAAATTGCTCGGAGGGAAATTGATTAATTGATTGAAACCAGAGGCTGGATATGCTGGGTTCTGAGCAGACAAGAATGTGCAGAATATGATCCCTGAGCTAAGCAGTTAAAAAATGGGTATTAATCATCATGAAAGGCCTTTGTAGCCTCAATAGGATATCTTAGTGCTGGTCCACATACATTTTTTGCACATTTTAATGATATCCCTTTGAAATTGGTCTAGTTAAAGTGGTAAAACCCCCAAGTGTGTGCACTGTTATTCCAGTAAGGTCAGGGGAATAAGCTATCCTGGTGTAAGACATCTTTATACGGTGCTGCATATAGAATCCATGCTGTGGTGACTGTACAGATTAAATTGTATCAATAAAAAATAAAAATCATATCACCTAACTGAAATAGTTAAATAGGTACAAAAACAGTGTGTAGGCCTTAAAGAAAGCAAGAAGTCCAGATCCTGTTGTGTGTGTAATTAACTGGAGACAACTGGGTTGGAAAACAGGAATAACCTTGGGCAGTCTAGGCTCAACAAGAAAGATCTCTGGACACAGCACAGAAAGCCTCTCTCTAGACCGCAAGCGATGTTGGCAGGCTGAACAAGGAGTGCTCAGAGAGATGGGATTACTTTCAAGGGGTGAAAGCTATTTCACTTTCTTTTTTCCTCTGCGACTGAGCTGCAAATGCCTTGTCTGGTTGCTGAGAAGTGTAAATGCAAGCCTTTTCTTTCTTTTGTTTGTTTGTTTCCATTCCATTTTCTCTGTTTTTAATAAAGCTTAGTTGTTTTAAGATGGCTGTTGTATGATTGTAAGGTTACCATCCGTCCGTATTTCCCCGGACATGTCCAGCTTTTGCATCTCTAAATAGCTGTCCGGGAGGAATTGGTAACAAGGTTAAAATGTCTGGGGTTTTTTTTCCCCTCGCCTCCCTCCCTCCCGTCAATGCAGAGTGCAGCTGCTGATTGGGCGGCTGGGCCAATTGAGCTGCTCCCATTGGCCTCCAGCAGCCAGAGCCCTCCCCTGCTCCCCCCTCCCTCTGTCTGCAGCCCTGTGTAACACACAAACCGACCCACTGGGCAGTGTGTTTTGCAAACATGTGGAGCCAGAATGGTAAGGGGAGTCCGGGGGGCGGGCAGTCAGGGAGCGGGGGAGTGTTGGATGGGTCCCCGGCCTCCACCTGCCACCCACCCCATGCGTCCTCCCCCTGTGGGCCCCCCCGCCTGCTTGTACTGCCAGAACCAGCAGCAACTGCTGTCTGCTGCCCCCGGGTCTTAGCATCCCCCATCCACTAATGGGAAGACAGGATGCCCTTACCCTGCCCTTCCACCCTAGCCCTGAGCCTCTCCAATGCCCCAAACCCCTCAGCCCCAGCCCTCATCCCCCTGCACCCTAATCCTCTGCCCCAGCCCTGAGCCTCCTCCTGCATCATGAACCCCTCATCCTCAGACCTACAGCCCTCACCTCTGCATCCCCTCCTATCCCCAAACTCCCTCCCAAACCTCCTCCCCCCTTCCCACTCACCCCCTCCTGCCCTCAAACTCCCTCCCAAAGCCTGCACCCCCCCCCTTTTGCACTACCTCCCACCCCCAAACTCCATCCCAGAGCCTGCACCCCTCACCCCCTCCTGCACACCCACCCCCTGCCCCAGCCCGGAGCCTGCACCCAGCACCCAAACTCTATCCCAGAGCCTGCACCCCTCCTGCACCCTAATCCCCAGCCCAGGACCTGCACCCCAGACCTCCTCCCCCCATCCAACCCCCCTCCCAGAGCCTTAGGCAGGTGGGGGGGGTGGGTTCTGGGCACCACCAAAATTTCTACAACCCTGCCACCCATGCGAGTGGATAAAGGTCGGGGCAGTCAGGGGACAGGTAGGGTCCTAGAGGTGGGGGGTTCTCAGCAGGGGGCAGTCAGGGGACAAGAAGCAGGGAGGGTTGGAGTTCTGAGGGGGGCAGTCAGGGGGTGGGAAGTGGGAGGGAGTGGATGGGGCGGGACAGGGGCGGGGCGGGGCTAGGGTGGGGCTTCCCCCGCCCCGTGTCCTCTTTTTTGATTGTGGAAATATGGTAACCCTAATGATTGTTTCATGCAGACATCTTGTCAGAGGCTGGCTGGCTGTTTAAGGCAAGCGGGGCTCAGCCTTGCCTGTGACCTACCAGCTAGCCCCAGCTGATGGCGATATGGTAATTTAATGATAATTGGTGACCCCAGCTGCAAAGGGTTGGGAAAAGAATGTAAACAGAGTGGAGAGTGCAATTTGGAAGGGAGAGACCCAGGAGAGAGGAACAAGGAGACAGTTCTCTGTCTGGGAAAGGCCTGGGGAAGTCAGGCTGGATAAGATACACAAGGAGCAGGTCAGGCTCCTGTGCAGGTGGCACTGAGACAGGGCTTACATGGATCGGGGAGATCCCTGAGGTAAACTGCCCGCAGCACTGGGGAAGGAATCCTACTGGACAAGAATCAGCAGAGCAGGAACTCTGCAAGGCCCAGGAGTAGACAGGCCCTTTGTCTGGTTTTAAACCAGAGAGTCTTGGTTTTCTAATGTTAGTCCATTATCTGGTATAGTAACTCCTCACTTAAAGTCGTCCCAGTTAACGTTTCATTGCTGATCAATTAGGGAACATGCTCGTTTAAAGTTATGTAATGCTCCCTTCTAACGTCGTTTGGCAGCCGCCTGCTTTGTCTACTGCTTGCACGAAGAGCAGCCCGTTACAGTTAGCTGGGGGGGGGGCTTGGAACCAGGGTGGACTGGCAGCCCTCTATCAGCTCCCCCTATTAGCTCCCTGCTCCCCTAAGTTCCCTGTGCAGCAGCTGCCTGCAGTTCAGCTGTGTCCCTCCCCCCACTGCCATGTGCTGCTCCTGCCCTCTGCCTTGGAGCTGCTCCCCCCCCCCGCCTTGGAGCTGCCCCCAAGACTCCTGCTTGCTGTGCCGGGGGGAAGGGAAGGAAGAGGGGGGCTAATGTCAGGGTGTCTCCCTCCCCCCTGCTCCTGCACCTTGCTTACCCCATCTTCCATAGAACAGGGCTCAGGACGGAGGGAGCTTGCAGCAGCTGCGGTCTCAGCAAGCTGATCTTATTAACAAGGCAGTGTACTTAAGGGAAATGTGCATATCTCCCTCCATTCCTGCTGCCTTGCAGAGCGAGAGAGTTAACCCTTGAGGGCTCAGCCAATTGCTAGTTCATCATTTAGCAGTAAGGGAAATATCCCACCCTCTGACTCCTCCACCTCAACCAAGCTTCACAATCATCACCACTGTGTACCAGTATTAAACTGTTTGTTTAAAATTTATAGTGTGTGGGTGTATATATATATATATATATATATATATAAAAATATAGTCTTTTGTCTGGTGAAAAAAATTTCCCTGGAACCTAACCCCCTCATTTACATTAATTCTTATGGGGAAATTGGATTCGCTTAACATTGTTTCGCTTAAAGTTGCATTTTTCAGGAACATAATTACAACGTTAAGTGAGGAGTTACTGTACTGAGACAAAACCAGATGTGGTTTGTCTGGTATCAGACATGGGATGGCCTAATGAAGAGCACACCACTCTCCCTCCCTCCTCCCCCACAGCATAACATCACACATATCATGTGTGCAAGGTTATGCCGCTGGGGGCGGGGCAGCACGCCCTTTAAAATGGCATCCTCCATTTGGCATGACCTCGCACACATGTACTTGTGAAGACACGTTGAGGTGGTGGGGACACATCGTTAGGGGTAGGCCCATGCCATTCCCAGAAGTACCAGAATGTTCAGTATTCTGTGACTGTGCAAGTGGCCATCCTACCCAGGAGGGGATGCAAAGCAGAAGATATTAGTGGCCCAAAAGGGGCAGAAGAGTTTTAGTTTGAATATATTTGGACCTTTTGTTACCCTGGAAGGAGTTTGAACTTTTATGTGACTGACCTGAAGGCCAGGCCACAGAAAACCCAGACAGAGAGTATAACAGGGTTCACGACCCGCCCCTCTTCTTGGGGCCCGCTTGCTCTCCCCAGTAAGGCTCAGAGAGGCTTCAGGGTTGTGCAACACCTGTGTCTTTATTTACTTAAGGTTGTCCCACCACCAGTGTCCATCTATATACAAGCTTTACAGGCAGAGTCAGCCTTCAGCTAGGAGGCCTCCAGCTCCCTCCCTGACTGACTTTTTCCTTGCTGCCCCCTGCCTTCTGGCTCCCTCCCAGCCTTTATAGCCCTTGGCTTGTCAGACCAGCAGGTGTTGCCAATCCTCAGGCTGGCATCAGGCCTTTTCCATCAGCCCCAGTCTGCTTCCCTTGATTAGAGCTGACCGGGCGGGGCTAATTAGATGCTTTTGCACCAGCACCCTGCTACACAGAGAACTGGAAGAAGAAACAGGCTGGGAAAGGCCATTACAGGGCCAATAAAATGGCCACTAAGAAGTGCCAGAGACAAGGGCCTCTTGTAATGCCTCTAGGCCCCAGAGGGTGCCCTTGAGGAGACATTTCACTATGACACACCCCCAGAGGAAAGAAAGAATGCTGTATCTCTTAAGGAGAAGTGCTGGGGGGTAAACATTTTCAGAAACATACATCTCTCACTTAGTTATGGTCAAGGACCATGGAAAAAGGTGTCTGCTCCCACATGTTGTGGGAAATGTGTTACCATCACATATCTCAAAAAGTAGTTATCAATGAGGAATCCTCATTGAATGAGGGCGTATTCAGTGGGGTTCCACAGGGATCAGTTGTAGGCTGACCCTATTCAACATTTTCCTCAATGATATGGAAGTAAATATAAAATCACTGTTGATAATGTTTGCATGTAACAAAGATTGGCAGAGTGGTAAATAACAATGAGGACTGGGCAGTCATACAGAGCAATCTTTAGCACTTGATAAGCTGGGCTCATTCAAAAAAATGCATGTTAATATAGCCAAATACCAGGTCAGATCGAGGAACAAGGAATGCAGGCCATACCAACAGACTGGGGAACTGTATCCTGGAAAGTAGTGAGTCTGAAAAGGATTTAGGGGTGATAGTGGACAAGCAACTGAACATGAGCTCCCACCAGTGTGAAGCTGTGGCAAAATCGGCTAATGCAATTCTTGGATGTATTAACAAGGGAGTAGTGAGTTGGGATTGGAGGGTGGTTTTACCTCTGTACAAGGCATTGGTGAGATACTGAATACAAGTCTGGCGTCCACCTTTTAAAAGCATGTTGAGAAATTGGAGAAGGGGCCAAAAAGAGCCACAGAAATTATTTAAGAGTGGGAGAAAATGTCTTGTAGTGACAGAGACTTAAAGAGCTGAATCTGTTTAGCTTATCAAAAAGAAGATTGAAAGGTGACCTGATTACAGTGTATAAGTATCTTCAGGGGGAGAAAATACAGGGTACTAATTGGCTGTTTAATCTAGCAGAGAACAGCATAACAAAAACTTATGGCTGGAAGCTAACCCAGACAAATTCAAATTAGAAATTAGCCACAGTTTCTTTTTTTAAACAGTGAGGGTGATTTACCACTGGAACAAAGTACCAAGGTGGATTCTCTATCTTTTGATGTCTTCAAAACAAGACTGGATGCCTTTCTGGAAGACAAAGAAGTTACTGGGGCTTATTTACAAGGGGAAATGGGTGTAGTTCTATGGACTGATCTATTGGAATCAGACTAGATGATCTAATGTTCCCTTCTGGCCTTAAGCTATGAATCTATGAAGGAGAGGAGCCAAAAGCTCAAACAAGAGATAAGAGTTGTTGTTGGTCATGGTCACATAAGGGCAGTGACACTGTAGTCTAGTGGACAACAATGTTATCCCTCCGAGGGTTCTCCTTAGCGGGACAAACATCTGAGACTACATCACACTCGTGCCCTGCTTACTCCAATGACTCACATTCTACAGGTGCTAACTCAAGACCTTAGTCTCGGCTGTAAGACTCTGTCTACAGTGCCTTGCAGTTTGGACTACTGGGACGTGAATAGCAGCGTGCACCAGAGAGCCACGCTGTAACTCCCCTGTGTGTATGCTGTGGACATGAACTAAACGGTTCCTAGTTTGAAGAGGACTATGCTAACGCAAACTGGGAACTTTTTAGTAAGCCCCTGCAATGTGCGCACAGGCATATGCAGCGACTTCTGCTAGCACCGGTGGGTGCTTGACCCCCCTCTTCCCCTGGTCCCGCCCTGACCCCACCCCGCCCGCCCCGACTCCACCCCTGCCACGCCCCATTCCAACCCCTTCCCCGAAGTCCCCACCTCAACTCCGCCTCTTCCCCTGAGCACGCTGCACTCCCGCTCCTCCCCCCTCCCTCCCGGAGCTTGTTACACCACGAAACAGCTGTTTTGCAGCAGCAAGAGCTGGGAGGTAGGCGGAGAAGTGGGGATGTGGAGCGCTCAGGGGAGGAGGCGGAGGTGAGTTGGAGTGGGGGGGCAGGGAGGGGAGCTTGGCTGCCACTGGGTGCAGAGCACCCACCAATTTTTCCCCACAGAGTTGGTGCCTATGCGCGCAGGGGAGTTACAGGCAACACTTTGGTGCGCACTGCTATTCACACCCCTGTCGTCTGAACTGTGGGGCAGTGTAGAGATTCTCTTAGTTGTCAAGGTTGGGCCAGCTACATTAGAGACTATATCGTCATTTATGACCCCCTCCTCTGGGATAATGCAGCTGCCAATGCCTACTATGGAACTGGGAGAGCTGGAGACAAGGTATTCTCAGCTGATGCCTACAGACTCTGGAATGACCTACCTGAGGAGATGAGCTCTCCCAACTGCTTTTGGAGTGAGCCTCAAGACTCAGGTTTTTGTAAAAGTCCTTTTTGTGACCAAAAGGTGATAAACCTGAATAGAGATTGCAAGCAACGATGCTGTATCATGGATAGGTGATGTGTAGGGTCCACTATGGATACCTCTGTGCAAATGTGAAGCACTGTATTAGAGAGACAAGGTGGGTAAGGTAATATCTTTTAATGGACCAACTTCTGTTACAGAGCTCTTCTTCAGGTCAAGGCACTTGGATCCATAGCGATAGGCACCCTAGACCTAGATCACAGAGTTCTGGGGTTCACTTGAATCCATCAATCTACCTTTCACATCCCCCAGTCAGAGTGAGGCAAGCCGTGAGCTCAGTCTGAAGGAAATGATAATCAGATCAACCTTTTACTGGGGTCTTTACACATCGTGAAAAATACAGGGCACTAGACTTTTACTCTGTTTTCCTAGCAAGGGTCCAGCATTCACAAAGCCCCTGGAAAACAGACGTATTTTAAAAGTCAGGTTTCAGAGGGGTAGCCGTGTTAGTCTGTATCAGTTAAAACAATGAGGAGTCCTTGTGGCACTTTAGAAACTAACTAATTTATTTGGACATAAGCTTTCGTGGGATATAACCCACTTCATCATGCATGGAGTGGAAAATACAGTAAGCAGGTATAAATATACATGAAAAGATGGGAGTTGCCTTACCAAGTGGGGGGGGGGTGTCAGTGCTAATGAGGCCAATTGAATTAGGGTGGAAGTGGCCCATTCCCAGCAGTTGACAAGAAGGGGTGAATATCGGGGGAAGGGAGAGAATTACTTTTTGTAGTGCTAATGAGGCCACTGCTATGCGCCACAGTATGCCA
Organism: Malaclemys terrapin pileata; assembly: GCF_027887155.1. Lineage (NCBI taxonomy): Eukaryota > Metazoa > Chordata > Testudines > Emydidae > Malaclemys > Malaclemys terrapin. The sequence goes on along the minus strand of NC_071506.1, from coordinate 25,175,000 downwards.
ACATTTTTATGGCTGACTTAGAACAGCGCTTCCTCTGCTCTCATCCCCTAGCGCCCCTACTCTACTTGCGCTACATTGATGACATCTTCATCATCTGGACCCATGGGAAGGAGGCCCTTGAGAAATTCCACTTGGATTTCAACAATTTTCACCCCATTATCAACCTCAGCCTGGACCAGTCCACACAAGATATCCACTTTCTGGACACTACAGTACAAATAAGCGATGGTCACATAAACACCACCCTATACCAGAAACCTACTGACCACTATACTTACCTACATGCCTCCATCTTTCATCAGAACCACATCACACGATCCATTGTCTACAGCCAAGCCCTCAGATACAACCACATTTGCTCCAAACCTTCAGACAGAGACAAACACCTACAGGATCTCTATCAGGCGTTCTTAAAACTACAATACCCACCTGGGGAAGTGAAGAAACAGATTGACAGAGCCAGAAGGGTACCCAGAAGTCACCTACTACAGGATAGGCACAACAAAGAAAGTAACAGAACACCACTAGCCATCACCTACAGCCCCCAACTAAAACCTCTCCAGTGCATCATCAAGGATCTACAACCTATCCTGAAGGACAAGTCTTCACTCTCACCGACCTTGGGAGACAGGCCATTCCTCGCTTACAGACAGCTTCCCAACCTGAAGCAAATACTCACCAGCAACTACACAGCACACAACAGAAACACTAACCCAGGAACCAACCCCTACAACAAACCTCGTTGCCAACTCTGTCTGCATATCTATTCAAGGGACACCATCATAGGACCCAACCACATCAGCCACACCATCAAGGGCTCGTTCACGTGCACATTTACCAATGTGACATATGCCATCGTGTGCCAGCAGTGCCCCTCTGCCATGTACATTGGCCAAACCGGACAGTCTCTACGCAAAAGAATAAATGGACAGAAATCAGACGTCAAGAATTATAACATTCAAAAACCAGTCGGAGAACACTTCAACCTCCCTAGACACTCAATTACAGACTTAAAAGTGGCAATTCTTCAACAAAAAAACTTCAAAAACAGACTCCAACGAGAAACTGCAGAACTGGAATTAATTTGCAAACTTGGCACCATCAAATTAGGCCTGAATAAAGACTGGGAGTGCCTGGGTCACTACAAAAAATAATTTTCCCTCTGATACTCACACCTTCTTGTCAACTGCCGGGAGTGGGCCACATCCACTTTGATTGATTTGGCCTCATTAGCACTACAAAAAGTAATTTTCCCTCTGTTGATATTCACCCCTTCTTGTCAACTGTTGGGAATGGCCACGTCCACCCTAATTGAATTGGCCTCATTAGCACTGACCCCCCATTTGGTAAGGCAACTCTAGGGTTACCATACGTCCAGATTTTCCCGGACATGTCCGGCTTTTTGGGCTCCAAATTCCCGTCCGGGGGGAAATCCCAAAAAGCCGGACATGTCCGGGAAAATCGGGACATGCGGGGCCGGCCGTGCGGGTGCTCGGGGGCTGGGCCGGCAGTGCGGTGCCGGGGGCTCGGGGGCCGGGCCGGCGGAGCGGTGCCGGGCCGGGGGCTCGGGGGCCCGGGGGCCGGGCCGGCGGAGCGGGGCCGGGGGCTCCAGGGACGGGACGGCGGTGCCGGGACGGGGGCTCGGGGGCCGGGCCGGCGGGGACGGGGGCCGGGCCGGTGGGGACGGGGGACGGGACAGCGGGGACGGGGGACGGGACAGCGGTGCGGTGCCGAGGGTGCTCGGCCGGGGGCCCGAGGGCCGGGCCGGGGACCGGCAGTGCTGGGCGGGCCGGGGGTGCTCGGCTGGGCCCGGGGCCGGCACCCCAGGGCCCGAGCCAAACCCAGGCTGGAAACGCCGGGGGGGCCAGCCTGGGCCGCGCCTCCTCCCCCCACACCCTCCTTACCTGCTTCTGGCTTCCCGCGAATCAAATGTTCGCGGGAAGCAGGGGAGGGGACGGAGACTTTGGGGAGGGGCGGAGTTGGGGCGGGGGCGTGGGCGGGGCTGGGCCCTGTGGAGTGTCCTCCTTTCGGAGGCACTAAATATGGTAACCCTAGGCAACTCCCATCTTTTCATGTGCTGTAAAGTTATACCTGCTTACTGAATTTTTCACTCCATGCATGATGAAGTGGGTTATATCCCACAAAAGCTTATGCCCAAATAAATTTGTTAGTCTCGAAGGTGCCACAAGGATGCCTCATTGTTTTTAAAAGTCAGATTCACAAGAAAAAGTAACTTGCACAAGTGAAATTTTAGCAGTGGTAGGCCTAGTCCAGGAGATGGCAGTCATACTGCATGCTGCTGCTATCTTTAATTGAAAAGTGGTCCCTCCTGTGAGCCTGACATCAAAGGTTGTTGTAAGAAAAACCGGCCACATACAATAGATGGAAATCTGCTTAAACAAATCTGTAAAACAAATATGTAGACTGACTCCTTCAAGGTGCTGTTCTGTTTAATTTGTATCTGAATCAAATACTCACATTTCCAGGCCATAAGTGGGTTTTTCATGATCTGAAAACCAACCCTGTTGCAGTCTTATCTGGATTATTTCAGTGACAGAAATGCAAAAATATTGGAATATCCAAGCATTTAACCTGGTAAACAGATGTGAGGCCATGTACTCAGAGCGACTGCAGTCTAGGAGAGAGACTGTGATATAGTCAGAATCTATTGTCGAAACTAATGAACCTCGCTGGATAGGACAAATATCTGTTTACTCCAACAGGGTCTTCTATATCCCTGCTGAAGCCCTGAGGTTTTTTCTATAACTTTGCCACCATCCTTTAGGGAAAGGAGAACGAGCCAGTACTCCCTTCAGAGCCCAGCACGAAGGTAAGCCACTCCCAATATCCTCCAGCCCCTGGAATGGAGAAAGCTGCAGAACCATGCTGAATGTTAGGTGGGTCGGTTCAACCTCCAAAAGCTAGTGGAAAAGGTAAAGCATACCCATTCTGCAAAAAGTGAGAGTCTGAATTGGAAACATCCAGTTAAGAGTTCTTGTTTAAAGTTATCTCAGACCAGCCCCTTCACAGGCGCACAGGGAGATGGGGTCTCAAGACAACACAAGGAATGCCATTCCCCACCCATGCAGTTGCTGGCCAGAGCCATAATGAGGAGTGTAGTCCATGTTCCCTCCTTTCATGAATAGTAGGTCTCTGAAAGGGGAAGGGAATGGGGGTGGGGGCATCCCTAGCTGAGACACATCTTCCACCACACAGCTGGCAGATAGCTGCAAATAGCAATGCCGATAGCATCTCTCCACTTGCCCCTCCTTTTTTTAAATCGCATCAGACATATAGGTGAATCCCTCTATTGGCTTCCCTTTCTTTATCATGTCAAACAGAAGCTGGCTGAATTCACTTTCAAGGCCCTTCACGGTCTATCGCCAATCTATGATCAGCTCTCATTCGCTATCGAGCTGTTGACACTCACCTCTGATCAGCCCATAATACCAGCCTCCATTACTCACTCGTTAAATTTCCAATTAAAGTACATTGTGCTTTCTCCTGTGCTGCTCCATATGCTTGGAAAGAGCTCCATGTAAACATCAGCAAAGTTACCTCCTTATCCTCCTTCAAATACTTCCTCAGAACTCCCCTTTTCCGTGATGCCTACAATAAACTCGACAACTGTTAAACCACATGTGTGTAGAGAAGACTGCTTATCATGCTGACTAATATAATCTTATTGTTTCCTTGTATTCCTCGGGCTGTTTATCTATCTCCATCTGTTATCTCTTATATTAGATTGTAAGCTCTGTGGGGGCAGAGACTGTCTTTTTGTTCTGTGTTTGTGTAGGCCTAGCACAATGGGCTTCATGACTGGGGTTGTAGGCACAACAGTCATAAAATAGTAATAATAATTTGTAATAATAAGGTTATCAATACTTCCCATTATAAGACCCTGTGTTCAGTTGCTTATAACTTTGTCAAATTTAAGTGGTTCAGGCTGAGATTTTTCACGCCAGATGTCTGCCTCAGCTGGAATTAAAAAAAAAAAAAAAAAAATTCACCAAAAATGGTTTAGCTGTTTCTGAAGACAATATTAGGGGAAATACTTTGTTTTGCCAATGGTAATGAATTGGTTATAGGAATACTTTTTAAGAAGCTCTGGTGCCTCCATGTCTGCCTTTTGCTGTTTCCATGAACATTTGCCCTATTCTGGCCAAGTTATAAGGCTTTGGAAAAATCTCAGTTCACACATGCTCAGGAAAAAACTTGTTGCAGTTTGGCAGCTAAATTCTCCAAAGATTCCATCTGCACTGAGCATGCTCCATCCCCTCACAGCTCCTGCATGTGTAGTCCCATCACCATGTACCTTCCCCATAGAGTGACTGAAGTATGCTCCATCCCAGGGTTGCAGGGGCTAAGCAGGGCTTTCCCTTCAGTTGCTGCTCCAAGCAGTTCAGAGCTGGACACAGGAAATGAGAGCAGGGAGACCTTCTCCTGTGCTCCCAATGCAGGGGCACCATTTAGGGAAGTCAGGGACGGGTGCCTGTCCCCTCTGCCCTGCCCCCCGAGTTTTGTACCACAGGGGTGCCATTCCAGGTTTTGGAAGGAGTACCCCCCTGCCCTCCTAAAATGGAGTCCCTGTGGGCCAGCTCCATGGTGCAGCATGCCGGGCTCATGCTGCCAGACCCTGTAGCCCTTGTTTGGGGAGTGGCACTGGCAGGGGCTGTGCTCTGCGGTGCGGGAGCTGATCGTGGTGCTGCAGGTGCTGGATAGTGGTGGGTGGGAAGGGCAGAAGAAGAACGGCAGTGCAGCTGGCTCTTGTTGAGCTAGGTGCAGCTGCTGGAGGTAGGAGACCGGCTGCACGAAGTGCCTGGGGGATAAGGGGCATGGGGAGGGGGTGCAAAGGGCTAAGGGAGGGGTTACAGGAGACGGGGTACAGGAGGGGAGTGCAGGGTTAGTGGGGAAGGAGACACAGAAAGGGTTAAGGGAGAAGAGGTGCAGGAGGGATTAGGGGGCTCAGGAGGGTACTGCAGGGGTTAGGTGAGAAAGGGACACATGAGCCTCAGCATAGGCGCTAGGAGGATAAGGGGTGCACAAGTGGGGCCATGTGATGAAGCATAGCACATGAAATGTGCTAGGTCAGTGGTTCTCAAACTTTTTTTACTGGCGACCCCTTTCACAAAGCAAACCTCTGAGTGCCACCCCCCTTATAAATTAAAAACACTTTTTTATATATTTAACACCGTTATAAATGCTGGAGGCAAAGCAGGGTTTGGGGTGGAGGCTGACAGCTCGCGCCCCCCCATGTAATAACCTCACGACCCCGAGGGGTCCTGACCCCCTGCTAGGTGCTGTACAGATCTGCTAGAAGAACTATGTCGTCAGTTAGCTCAGGATGGAGCTCTTGCCATCCCCAGTTCTGCTGTCTGGCCGTGTCCCACTGGCTCTGCTCATGCTCCCTAACTTGTGTGCAGGGCTGAGCCCTGGCAGAGCGCTGAGGGAGAGAGGGCACCTGGGATTAAGGTCTCATTAAAGTTGCTAATCACCAGTTGTACTGACTAGAGAGTGTTTGCAATTTAAACAGACTCATCCCTGGCCAGGGTTTCTCTGTTGACAAGCCAGCGTGCGGAGCTGCACAGCCGTGGCTCTTGGGAGGCCTGGCTGAACATGGCCCTGACACACACCCATGGGGCACTGCTCAGGCAGCTCACAAGGTCGGTGCCGTCCTGGGGCCTTTGCCGCACACAGCGCTGACCTCTTCCCCTTGGTTGTTGAGAAACCTTTGACCCTGGCACAACTGCATGGCAGTGGCAAAGAGGAAAGGCCTCCTAGAGTCCCACATGGCAGCAAGCGCCTCCTGGCACTCACATGCGCTCAGCACCATGAAGCTGGGGAGTCCCGGGCTGCAATTCCAGCTGAGGGGTCTGAAGATTGAAGTTTTTCACAGCTACTGATGAAATGTTGGCCCCTGTCACTTACACACGGATTTCAAATGACTATGGCCAGCTTTTATTTGACCCTGTTCTATTATGTAACAACCTTTTGACTGCACTGAATAGCTCACTGGGCAGGCGAAGGAGGAACTCAGGGAAGTACTGCTTTGTTGTGACTGTTCCCCAGCCAGTTGGAACCGCCACATGCCACTGTGCTGCCCACAATAGCTGTGGCCGGGGCAGCACCCCCATCACTTGCATGAAAGCACAGGGCCCTAATGCCTGAGCTAAAGGAGAATCTCTGCTGTCTGTTAGCAGTGTAGGGCCCATGACAGCCAGGGGAACCACAAGAGGTACCTGTGTGCACATACACACCAGCCTGTTCATTACACACTTGCCAAAGAGACAAAGTTCGCCCTCAGAACTAGCTGTTCAGATCTTACTTCTGACATCAGCATAAGAAATCTCTGTGCAGCAAGTGCTTCCACCCTGTAACTTCCACAGTCTTTGGTCGGGCTTGTCTGAGATGGGATCTTGAGACCTGTCATTCCCAAATCTAGAATTCTCCCTCAAGAGCCACTGGCCCCTCAGTGACTGTGGCACCCCCTCCTCATATGGAGCTTTATCCTGGCCATGGGGACTGAAATGGACTCCTCCCAGTCCCAAAGCATGGGTTCCTCCCTACCACAAACTGAGCTGAATGAGGGTCTTAATGGTTTAATGGCTAGACGCCGCTGAACAGTTCTGACTCCACCTCAAGGCTCGGGAGTGGAATATCTTGCTGTATTATCTCCTAATTGTTCTCAATTTACATATAAACTTTAAATCTGGCTTTAATTGGTATTTATATATATATATATATATATTTCTTTCTTTATCTAGGAACTAGATACAGTGATCCTGTCAGCTAATTTCTAAATTATTATCTGCAAAAAAAATAGTTATCAGGTGCCTAAGTAGTCCCTGGAATCAGAGTTAAAGTTGCCCCCCCAAATCTGAAATGGCGCCCCTGTCTTAATGTCCCCCCACGATCCCCCACTGGCATCTAGGTAGCATGGAGCAGGAACCTGTCTGACTCCTATACAGAGAGGACAAGAGCCAGACCTGGGAGGCAGGACGAGTAAATTGGGACAAATAACTGGAGAGAGGATGACTGAGGGCTGGCAAGGTTCAGGGGAGAAGAGAGAGACAGAGACTGATGAGGCAAGGAGACTGGAGCTGGTAGCCAGAAGGGAAACAGGAGTGGTGGTAGTGGGGAGAGAGACTTAGATCAGATGAGGAGATTGAGTGTGGGGGAAAAAGGGTCAACTGGGAACCCGTGTAGGTGAAGGAAAATAGATTGGATGAGGAGTTGGATGTGGGGTAAGACTGGGAAAAGAGACTGGGACAAGGCACTGGGATGGCAGATGGAGACTGCGGTCGTATGAGCAGCCCAATTGTGGGAGGCAGTTGAGATCTGGAAGAACACAGAGAGCCTGAGAGACCAAGATGGGGGTGGGGGCAGAAGACTGGGACAGGGAGTCAGATTGGGGATGAGGATGGGGAACAAGGGCCAGTTGGACAAGGAAGCTGGGATGAGGAGGCTGTGGAGGGAGACTGGGATCTAGTGTGTATATGGATGGAAGGAGACTGAAATTAGCTGGACAAGGAGACTGGGGATAAGGATCCAGGGAGTCTGGGACCAGGTGAGGAGACTGATATTGTATGAGGAACTGAGGGGTAGGAGAGACTGAAACTGGCTAGGCAGGAGTACTGGGATGAGAAGCCGGGGGGCTGGGAAGAGACTAGGGCAGGAATGGACTTGAGGGGATGGGTGGAAGGGGCCAGGTTAGGGGAGGGGAAAGGAAGAGAACAGGAAAAGAAAAGTCTGTGACTGCTAGTACACATTCCCCTCCAGAGCCTGGAATGGAACCCAAAATTCCTGAGTGTCAACATCCCCCTGCTGTTAGCAAATATCTGTGAAACCTACTACTGAAGTAGATCTCCTAACTCCCTCTAGTGCTGGTGCACACAGCGGAAGACAACCAATTACTGCTATCAGCTACTCTGTTAGCTCAAGTGGCAGAAGACTATGCTGTGGAAGGTGCATGCTGGTGAACCTTGTGGGTGTTAATGTGGATTCCACATGATGTAATTTCTGTTTGCTTTTTAAAATCCTTGGAAATTACACACACAAAAATACATTAAAAGAATATTGCAAAGTCAAGCACTCAGAAATTAAGGAATGCTAGAATTAAGGTCATCCATGCAACCTTAATTCCGTCCCCGTGTGTATGCATTCTGATACCTGGAATGACTATCTATTCAGTATTCACATATTTACATATACTGTTCATTCCAAAGTACTTTAAAATAGATACAAAACCACACACATATATACATAATTTCACAAACCACTCAAATTCATCACACTCTTGTGTGGAATACAGTAGTTATTTAATAATGCATAGAGCCAATGCACATGAGTTTAGATCATTACGTTAAAATACTGTATCTAATTAAATTATGGGCAAATTTAGGTAAACAGAACACACTTTGGCCAGGACATTAGGACTAGTGACCTCACTCTTGCAAAAAAGTGCTGAAGGATCATTAAATGGCCCATGTTGTCAAGACTTTGTTTTTATACCTTATTCAAAAGACAACAAAATTCCATAGCAGTGTTTTAATGGTGACTCAGAGTGCTCTACTAAAGTTCAACAGTATTGCCTGTAGTACTCTGCTATTCTATAGAGGTCTCCCATTCATTATTGATCAGACCCACCCCTGCTTATTTGTGAGACCAGACAGAAAATCACATCCCTAGCTGCTATCTAGCTACACCCAAGTAACAATTTTTTTATATTAGTGAAACAGACATCTTACCTTTCTGGCATGGATATGTATCCTCTTCCTCAGTTTCTCCTCAAAAATGGTCTACTTCCATACAAGACCATGACTTCAATATCCGATTAATCAGTAGGAGTATTCCAATTTGAGGCAAACAAGAGTCCAAAACTCACATTTTTAGGGATGGTCATTGAGAAAAGTGTGTCAGGGCAACTTTGCAAATTTTTTGATTCCTCGGGTTCCTTCGTCCTGAGTCAATTTGGTTATAGGACTAAACACAGAGTAGAAACTGCAGTGGTTGCATTAGTTGATGATCTAACAATGGATGAAGATAAAGTGTCCAGGCTGAGCTTTATAGATCGATCAGCAGCCTTTGATACAGGTGACTGTGACATTTTGTTGGCTTGTTTGCTAACACTAGTCATAGTGGATGGAGCTGCGCTTGAGTGGCTGCATTGTTTGAGAGAACCGTAGCTATGGGTAGTTTTTCTGGCCTAAGGATTCTCTTTTATAGGCTGACACTTGGGTCTGTATTTTTACCCCTCTTGTTCAATATGTGTATGAGGCTGCTAGGAGGGTTAGTGAGGAAACCCGAGCTGGAGTGCATCCAATGCAATGATGATACTCAGGTGTACATTTCCACCACATCTGACCCAGGCTAAACAGTGGAACAATCACCCAGTACCTTGATGAGCTTGGGGCCTACATGAGAACTAACTGGCTGCAACTCACCCCAGAGGAGATAATCTTGACAGGCTGGGAAAGCAGTCAAAAAAGTTGGCAGAACTTGTGTTGCTACAGGTTGTCTGCCATTTGTAAAATAGCAGTAAGCCATGATCTAACACCCTGGAGTTGCTCAACTGGATGCTCAAGTAGCAGCTGTGGCCAAGAAAGATTTCTCCATCACTTCTTGGCAAGCTAACCTCCTCCTTTTCTCTCTGCTGCAGTGCTCATCACAATTATCCATGCCTCTGTCACCTCAAAATTATATCTAGGATTGATATAATATATATATCTATATATAAAGTTTATGTAACCCATTCTAGGCCTATGTAACCCACACACCACCTGGGTGTGGTGTTCTGTCCCATCTACTAGCACCAAGATCACTTAGAGAGAGTTAAAATGAGTTTGCTCTACAGCCTTAGCTAAGAGCCAGTTGGCTTTCAGCTCATGCCATAGAGGCTCATGCACTACACTCCAGAGCTCTACCCTTTTTTAAGTGCCAATTTGTGGGTCCACTTAATGGACAGCAGCATTCTGCAGCATTAGCTTTGACTTCTTAACGGTCCACAGGTGTAGGTGTAACACTAACCGACTCTGGTCGGTGTTACACCTACACCTGCAGACCATTAAGAAGTCAAAGCTAATGATGCAGAATGCTGCTGTCCATTAAGTGGACCTGCAAATTGGCACTTAAAATGGGCAGAATAGAAACACCAGGTTTCAGTCCCACCTTAGTACTCTATTGCTCCACATCTATTCCTTTTCTTGCTTCACTCTTCCTGAGGGTCCTTCTCTATCCTCCCTGTTTTTGGGCCTTGCCTTAGTTCCTCCTGGCCTGAGTACTTCCTCAGTTCCCTTAGCAGAGAACCATAAAACAGACCTGCTCTTTCCTTCCTCTGTAGAGGGAAGGCTGCTCATTATATTCCCTGGCACTGCTTCCTAGCATGCAAAACACACAGAACTATCCTATTTCTATTGCATTTGCATAAGAGAGGACCTGAGAAGCAGTTATGCCTTGCAAGGAAACTGCAGCAACCTGTGAAACATGGAGTTGAGCTTCGGGTTGCTTCCCACAATGGGAGTGTGGAAGAATAAGGGTATGTGGGAGCCTATAGCTGAGGTGGCAGAATGGTAGGGGTGGAGCCAGGGGGTTCAGGTGGTGCACAGAAACACTAATGGCAAAGCCTGCCTGATAAAAGGGAACAGCCAGAGTCTGTGCTGGGACTGGGGTGCATCAATACACACTATCTTTACTCAAGTACAGTTTTAATGCTTCCCCATTGGCAAACTACTAACTGCATAAAACCCTTTTGAAAATGAGATTTGGGCTTCTAGATCAGTTAGGTGTTGCAACACTGAGCACAGCAGTGCTTAAATACCTTGAAAAATCTGGGCCTTAGAGCTTTATAGGTGAAAACTATTAAATCTGGAAACCAACAAGCCCCAGTGCAGATCATGAAACACCAGTGCTGTGTGTTCCCACCAGGAAGCACAGCTGATTACATAGGCTGCTGCATTTGCTATCAGTTTGTGTTTCTGGATTGACTTTAGGGGGCAGATCCTCAGTTGGAGTAAATGGTCATAGCTCAGTTGAAGACTATTTACGCCAGCTGAGGATGTAGATGAAGGTGTTGAGCATATGTAGAGTGGAGATTGATGGGGGTTAGGGCTGTATAGAGGAGAGGTGTTTTGTAGGAAATAGGAGGCTCACTTCTATTGACTCTTGTGGCAGGAGGCAAGAGTAAGGTGCTGATTTTGTAACATGCACCATAGGCACCATTTTTAATGTTTGTCGAACTCCAGATAACAAAACATAAAAGATTAAGAGCAAGGCTCAGCAGATAATACAAACACATGTCACTAGCTGAAAATGCTGTTTAAATGACATACAGATCTTCATTTAGTCAGATCACAAGCCAGAAATGAAAATGATGGAATACAAGAACTCAAGCTGCTACAAATGACACAGGACCATGATTACATAGTGCAAGGCAAAATCCAAGAGATGGAAATCAGTCTATGAAAAGTACAGCAGGCATAAGGCCAAAGCCCTTTATTTTCTTATGGAGGGTACAGACCCACTCGTTGTGCAGCTTAGACCTCGGAAGTGGTATGGGATTGATTTTGGCTTCTTTGCCATGGGTTTGGATAAGGCCTTGGTATGTGGGCTTAAATGACGCTCAGATTGCATACTCCAAGAATTCATCATTTTCAGTGGCTCAGAGAAATGGTCCAAAAATGAAATCCTGTGGGTCAATTGATGTTTGAAGAAGCCATAATTTTAAATTAAAACAAGGAACATGAAGTAGCTATTAGAAAATGTTTTCCGTGAACATTATAATGTGAATTAGCAATAGAACAACCGTTGTGATGATCCCCCAGCTAAGCCTGGAAGATGGTTTTAGATAGATATGTTATGTGGCCAACTATTTCAGAAATAAGTTTAATGCTGTAACTGGTGAGGTCTGAAGAGTGTGGGGGTGTGTAGTCGGTTTCAAGAGTAGTAGGCAAATTTGTATTTGTTTTGACTCAATCCCCTGAAATAAATTTGGATCAGATAGTTAAAATTCAATTATGCTAGCTTCAATATTTCAAATGCTAAAACAATCCCCCCAATGAGGAAGTAAGTTCTTCTAAATGCTTTCAAGTGGGTATTAGTGCTGGGCACAAGCAAAGGATGCTATCATCTTGGTGACTTTCTTGGTTAACAGAATGGTTTCTCTTTTCCCCCTAACTCCCACAAAGACAAATGGTACATGATGCTCATTAAAATCCAAGGCACCCAAGTGCACTGGGGTGTCTGTGGTATTTTCTGCCTGAAAACCTCTCAAATGCTTGAAATGTTATGGAAAAAAGCCAAACAGATTTCATTATGCTAGAACTCTGGGGAAGAAGGGGGAGAGGGGGAATATTCTCCTCCACTATACCAGTGCAGTGTAACTGCAAGAAGAATTTGGCCCATCACGTGTAGAGGGTTCTTCTTAAGGACAAAATGGGGCTTGCACAGTGTGAGTGTGTGCAGCGGGGGGAGAGGGGAAGCAGCTCTCCTCTGCCCACCCCCCTTTAACCCTTCCCCTAAATGCTCTCATAGGTGCTGGGTTTAATCAGAATCTTTAGGAGCCCTGGAGCACATGCACAAAGAAAAGGGAGCAGGAGGGAATGGTAACCAGCCAGCAGGGCTAGCCAGAACAGGAGGAGAGTGCAACCTGCACTCCCTTAAGGAGTGGTGCATCCATCACACACACATCCCAGCATGGCAAAGAACTCAGGATTCTGTGCCAAACACAGGGCAGTGGCCCAAGGCATGGCAGAGCTCTTAGTTATGAAACAATGAGCTAAAAATGCATTTTACTTACAAATGTAAATTTGTTATGGCACAGAAATATTTTTGTATCATGTGACGATTTATTTAATCGTATTTGTTATTTAAAATCTTCAGAGCTATTTAACAAATTGTGAATGTTTTAAAAATAGGATATATCTGACCATTTTTCTTGTGATGAGAAAAATATTTATAACACACTGGCTGTATGGATGGTAGAGCTATCACTGGTCAGCTTGTTAGGCATCATGGGGGATGTAATTTTTATATGATATAGCACTGCTTTTGATTAGGTCTGTGTTGCAAGTGGAACAAAGGTCTCAACTCTCTCAGTCCCCTGCCTGCTGCCATTTTCCTTCAAGTTGGATTGAAAGGGAGCAACACTGAGGGGTAGCAATTCTCCAATTCTTTCAATCCTATCAATTATTTTCCCATTAATGAGAGTCTGAAAGAAAATTAATTTATAACATTTACAGGATTAAGGCTCTGTAACAGGGTTAAGACCAGAACATGAGAATGGCCATACTGGGTCAGACCAGTTGTCCATCTAGTGCAGTATTTGTCTTCTGACAGTGGCCATTTCTAGATGCTTCAAAAGGAATGATCAGAAAAGGGCAATTATCAAGCGATGTATCCCCTGTTGTTGAGTCCCAGAATCTGGCAGTCATTGGCTTAGGGACACCCAGAGCATGGGGCTGTGTCCCTGACCATCTTGGGAAGTAGCCTTTGATGGACCTATCCTCCTTGAAGTTATCTAATTCTTTTTTTAATCCAGTTATACTTTTGGCCTTCACAACATCCCCTGGCAATGAGTTCCACAGGTTGACTGTGTGTTGTGAGAAGAAGTACTTTCTTTTATTTATTTTAAACGTGCTGCCTATTAAATTTAATTGGGTGACCCTTGGGTCTTGTGTTATGTGAAGGGGTAAAAAAACCACTTCCAAACTCACTTTCTCCACATCATTTATGATTTTATAGACCTGTATAATATTCCCCCCTTAGTTGTCTCTTTTTGCAGCTGAATGGCCCCAGTCTTTTAAATTTCTCCTCATATCATAGAATATCAGGGTTAGAGGGGACCTCAGGAAGTCATCTAGTCTAACCCCCTGCTCAAAGCAGGACCAATCCCCAGACAGATTTTTTTACCCTAAATGGCCCTCACAAGATCAGGTCCTTTGTGAAGAATAAACAGTTGCTCTAAAATGAGATGAGGAAATTTCATGATTCCCCCTTACCTTCAAGCAGTTGGATGTAATAATGCTGGGGTTACTGCCTCAGTTTCCTCTCTCAGGCCCCTTAAGGACTCTACCACAAGTCCATTATTACCCCTATTCATGGCCAGCTTATTATCCCACATAGTGCAAGTAGTCCTCAAAAGCTGCCAAACAGTCCATTTAGCTCCCACAAAGCGCACATAGTCCACAAGACACCCAGTTCAACAACTCACCTCATACCCCAACTCTGGCATCTTCAGGCTCACATGAGCCTTCCTTTGGTCCCTGCCTGTTCTTTTATCAAAACAGCCACCCCAGCCCTCCCAGTTGGAGTCTTTCCCAGATTTCTAAGTCTCTGCCTGAGAACATTCAGCAGGCTAGCCTCTCGGATGGTCTCCTGCCCTCAGCTTTTCCCAGGAACTCTCACCAGGGACCTCCCCTCAGTCACCGCTGTCCTCCTCTCATTAAGTAGACCCAGATGACACTCTGCCTTCTTAATCAGGTCAACCTGGGATGCACTTGTGTTGGCACAGGGGAGCAGGATCCACTTCATTTAAAGCCACCCTGTGACACCAAGGCTTACCCTGATTTGTATGGATGGAATTCACTCTGGTTCAGAGTGACCACACAAGGCCCAAGAACTCAAAAGTAGAGTTTCAGTATCACAGGATTTGAGAAGAACACAGGGATTGTGTGGACTTTTGCACGGGAGCGACTCCATCTACATGTGTGGATACATTTCATACCTTCCTATTTTTTATCATATTTACCTTGCTTCAAATGCTAAGATAGAGCTGGTCCCCTCCAAATAAGTTTGACTGCTCTTACTCATTTCCCCCCTAAGTAAACTTAGATATTTTTTCAGGGCTGCTGCTGGCAATCATGGAGTCTATAAAGCTCTCTGCTTTTGAAATGGGAGCTAAATCATCCCCTCAACTGTGGGAACACATTTGATTTCCCCCAGTTAATGTTATCATTGAGAGCTGTCCAATCTGAGCAGTTAGGAAAAAGGATTTACAAGCGATAAAAGCGTGTGGGATGTGCTTCTAACTCACTTTTCTCAAAAGTTCTCAAAGCATTCTATCATGCAATAAAGTCAGAATTAATGATTATAAAGTATGTAATTGTTGTACCCATTTTACAAATGGGAAAGCGAAGCAGACAAAAGTTTAGTGACATGCCTGATGGCAAAGAAATAATTTTGTGAGAGTAAAAGGATAGTCTTAATTTAGGTCCTTTTGCAGACAAGCCTTTAATCATGTGCTTTGCTCTAAGCACAAGTAGCCCTATGGACTTCAAAGGGATTACTCACATGATTAAAGTTAAACATCTGCTTAAGTAGTTTGCTGGATCAGGGGCCTCTATTTTTGTTGCCTACAGCCAGAATGCCATGCATTCCCTTGGCACTGAATAAATAAGAGTTGGTAGCAGAATAAGAACAGAACCAAGTTGTCCACATTTCCAATCTTTTGCTTTAAGTGAGACCATAGCCTTCTCCAAGGAGAATGGGAAAAGAGCACAAATAAAAGGCAAGGAACTCACTGAGCATTTTGTCCTCATTTACTTATTTGCTGCATTTTATACACACATCCCATACTTTAAGCACTCCTTAGAGGTATCATTCCAGGGATTTAAACAAAACATTTCTTCCTCGCTTGCAAGTTTTAGAGAAAGTACAGAACAAATGTATGGTCTCTCCAAACCTCAGACAATTTACTTTGGCTACCGGTGCGCCCACAGAAAGTGTTTTTCAATTTATATATTTATACTTTCCTTACTTAGTATTGATTCTAAATGAAGAAGAAGCCATGCTTGACGGGAAACCTATGAGTAAGGACATATGAATTAAAGAGTTTGTTTTATCTACCCACTTTCCTTTGACTGTTGCCAAAAAAAGAGAAAAAAATCCTCTTTATAGTTAAGAGTAATGGTGCTCTGCATATAATTATTACAATATAGGTTCGCCAGAACCTTCCTGTTTTTAGGCTTTGAGTATTGAGAAACCATGAAATTATTATTCTGACACCATTTTATTATTCACTTTTCATTATTCCCACACAACATTCTTTCCAAATTTTGTTTTAATCATACATTCACCATATTCACAAATTTCTTGTATTATTTGTCTGATCTGCCATTTTAACAATATCTGGTCCATTTTATTTAAATGTGTTAGTTTTTATGGCTGCTTCAGGAACAAAAAAAAACCAGAAGATAGTTCTGTGATATTAAATGACTTCAGCACTTTTACTGGTTAGATTATAATTGGTCAACATAGCCATGTTTGTAAAAGATCTAATAATTTTATTTTACATCCATGTGTTATCAGTGGTCAAAGTAAAAGGGAGCCATTTTATTCAATGGATAAGTTTAAAACAATATTTTTGTTATGTCTGTGGGGAATTATAACAACATCAAACCAGCACTCCAGATGCAGGTTGCACTATATAATTAGGTACTCTAGATAAACATTACTGGAGAAGTTAGAACGGAATGAACTTTTATGGAATGGAAAGAAAAGGAATTATGATCCAATGGGAAGAATACAAATCTGACCATGGCCAAGTAACAATGTTTTCTTGATGACAGCATTACCCACTTGTTTTAGTAAATAAGATATGCTTATAAAAGAATGCCATTTTTAAAATAAAATGCTCACTATTTGTTTTCAGCTTTCACCTTTATGTATATTATTAGAAAGATAGAGGACTTGAATAATTGCAGATACACTTTTCATCCATAGATTGTTGAGATGCTTCACAGGGTAGGTTATGCTTCAGCAATGCTATTAGCAATTTGTTATTATTTTACCATTAAAGAGAGAGGCCCTAGGCTGATGTAAGTACCGTGGACATATTTAATAGAAAGATAAGTAGGAACAGTGAACAGGGAAAAATTGCACTGCAGATTGTAACAGGTGTTTACAGAGGTGCTGAGAGCCATTGAACCACACTGTAAACCCTGTATATGATGGAAACCACTTTGAGCCACGCAGCAGCACCCCCTGCACCTATGGGTGTTTCTATCTGTAAGTATTATTTATTATTCAATAGAATATCTCAGGCATGGCTGGGGGTTTGACTGCAATGTAGTGTTGTGGGCCAGATGCTACAGTGGACAACAAAGGTGTTGCTCCAATGTTGGTTATGCAAAGATAAGAAAAACAAAGTAGATACTGTGGGACATGATCCAAAGGTTTTGGATTAGGCCCTGTGGTTTCATAATGCATGGCTAGGGAGCTCAATACTATGGAGATGGTCAATAATGCAGTATATGCAATTCTATCTATTTCTAATAAAAAAGTTGTTTGCTGTCCTCAGTGTGAATCCACATAGTTGTTCACCTGTTACTTTGGGTTTTGACTACTTCTTCCTGTACCAAAGAATAACCAGAATAAGGCTGGTTGAACTGACACCCTCAACTGAGTCATCTTGTTTGAGGTGCGGATACCATCCTCTAGCATTAACACTCCCCCCTATACATGCAACCCTCCCCACCCCATTTGTTCAGTCTTGGTGCACATGTGGAGGATTAGCCCCTTTTACCCTCACTTCAGTTTGTGGAAAGTGATCCGGTTCTAAGTTCAGCACAAAAGAAATCATGTTTGCAGGTGAAATTAGGCTACAATAGGAGGTTTGAGTTTGAAACATGACTATGTTTGAGGATCAGACGGTGCAAAAGTCTTATGAGTTATTCTTGCATAATTGCAGCCCAGAGTGCTAGAAATGCTGCAATATAGCCATGCTCGGAGGCTTTCTGAACCAGAAGTTAGATCTTTCTAGTTTAGGTTCTGATGCAGTACTTACATGAACTGTAAGGGAGAATTCAGATCCAGGCACTCAAATCCAGCACCCACAGATATTAAAAGGAGTTCAGATTCTAGGTTCTTTGAGGTCGAACCTGTTAGAGTTCTTTGGAAGAGTTAACAGATATCTATTTTAATAATCAGTAGGACAGTCTGTACAGTACCAAAGTTGCCCAGATACATTCAATCACAGGACTCACATTTTATATTAGAACTCCCATGAATCTACTCTTGTGGAAAAATATCTCCAACACCTCTGATCAGATGCAAAGTGCACAGCTGGATGTGCTGGCTGGTGGGCTGTTGGCCTGAGTATCTGGGTATAGCAAGCTGTATCAACAAAGGGTCAGATGAGTTATCCCCTACATGTCAGTAATACACGCAAGATCAGGTATGTCATGCACAGTAAAAAGTTTAGCAATCACCAAAAACACACAGTGGAGTTTCCTTCTCTGTGGCAGCTTGGCGGTCTAGTTGCAGGCTCCAAATATTTATTATGCCCCATCACACCTCTCCTGTGAGAAGGGCTTAGAAATGACTCTAGCGAAGAATATGAGAGATTTTGGGTTCCTGAAAGAAGAGTATTCTGTTTCCAGAGCAGAAGCCTTTGAAGTTCTCATCCCATTTTCATCCTCTTGTTTCTGTCAATCAGGATTCTCTTTAATGGAGGTGATGGTTTAAAAAAAAAAGTATTGCATTCACCTATTGGTCAAAAGTAACTCTTTCCCCCCAATTCATCTTCATGGAGGACGTCTTTCATCACCAAGACAGACTCATCCATCACAATACATTGTGAGCACATTTAAAATGTACTTCCTTTGTAATTATAGTTCACTTTTTGAAACTTTATAATTAGTTTTTATTTCTGGTGCTCTGTGGTTACAGAATTCCACCTGCTCATGATCTGGGTTAGAGATCTTGTGGGAGAGTATTGTGAAGCAACTCTTGGTGTGGAAGGCAGCTAGCAGATCCACTGTCCTTTTAAATCATGGGTTTGGCTATGATCTTATTAGTGACTGACTGAATAGCATCAGTTGAAGTTTAGGGTAGAAAAAAGGCAACCTGGTAGATACAATTTACACAAGTATTCAAAAAGGTCCTTCATAAAGTAACTATTAACCTTTTAAATAGAATGTATAAATGTTTTATGGAATGTCCACAATCCAAATGGTGATGGGATATACATAACCAGAGGTCAAGGAGAAATATCTTGGCACACATTAAGAAGTTAAGAGAGAGGCTGTTTCTCAGAGTCGAGAAAAGTAAATAGTGGGGTAACCCAGGGATCAGTACTGAGTCCAGTGTTATGTTGACACATTAATGATTTGTGGGAGGAAGTAGACAGCCAGTGAGTTAGTTTTTTGATGACTAAGCGGTTTTCATTAATGAAAACTATGGAGGCTTGTGAGAAACTCCAAATGGATTTAAACACATGGGGTGACTGCAACATGATAGTAAATAACTTAGCTTGGATAAATTTTACTGCCAATGTGCTTTACATAGTGTCAGCTTCTCCTTTGTGTATTGAAAGACATGTTCAGAGAAAAAGGCACAGGGGATAAAACAACCTTTTAAATTACTTAGAAGATGTCTGTCCAGTCTAGAGCTAAACCAAACAATGCTTGGGTTCGTGCGAGAGATAGAACATATTCTGACATATTCAACAGAGGTATATACTCACCTGCATAGCTATGTCCACTGCTGGAAGCAGAGTATTGAATTAGGCAAACTAATCAGCTGATCAGGCAAATCCTCATTCTGGACCAGTGGTCTGCAAACTTTTGAGGGTTCTATGCCCCCCCTCCTTACCCCTGTCCTCACCCACTGCCTCCCTGGAGCCGGGCTGGGATTGGGGCCGCAGCTCGGGGGAGAATGGGAGGGATGTGGACAGGGATAAGGGGGCTGAGACTGGAGCAGCAGCTGGGGGTGGGGCTGGGGCCAGGAGCAGGGCTGAGACTGGACACAGGAACGGAGCCGCAGCCACGCTGCAGTGCAGGGCCGCCTGGGGAGGGGGGCAAGTGGGGCAATTTGCCCCAAGCCCTGGGCCCCACAGGGGCCCTCACGAGAATGCCTGAGGCTCCCCCCAGCCCTGCCCCCGCCTCCGCCTTCCCCCATCCCCCAGCACCTCAGTGCGCCACGTCCAGGAGCGGCCCTGGACAGTGCTGCAGTGGCGTGGCTCCGGCGGGACCTGAGCTCCTCCTGCTCAGAGCCACATGGTAAGGGGGCGGGCCTGTGAGCTCCGGCAGGCCGAGCGGCAGGAGCTCTGGTCCCGCCGGAGCCACTCTGCTGCAGCGCTGTCCAGGGCCGCTCCTGGATGCGGCTCGCTGTGGCTCCGGGAGAGGGGGAAGGATGGGGTAAGTGGCATGGTAAGGGGCCAAGGCTGGGGGGTTGGATAAGGGGCAGAGAGTCGCAGTTCAAATTGTTCCGCAACACTTGGGGTATATAAGGATTTTTTCAATTAACTACCTGTGACAGTTTGGATCACAGAAACCCCCTGGAAGCTGCCACCTGATGTGCCCAGACTACTTCTACCCCTGCTTTCCCTGCCAGCTCAGGATTCCAGCACCCTGTCTTGCTGAGGCAGGCACTTCCCTCTGCTCCAACAAAGACCCAGGGTCTGAATTACTTGCCCCAAAGCTGCTGGTTTACCTGAAAGCAGCTAACAGAAGTGTTCCTGTTTTTAACACTCAGATGCCCAATTCCCAATGGGGTCTAAACCCAAATAAATCTGTTTTACCCCGTATAACTCATAAATTGTTCGCCCTCTATAACACTGATAGAGAGATATGCACAGTTGTTTGCTCCCCCAGGTATTAATACATACTCTGAGTTAATTACTAAGTAAAAAGTGATGTGATTAAATACAGAAAGTAGGATTTAAGTGGTTCCAAGTAGTAACAGACAGAACAAAGTACATCACCAAGCAAAATAAAATAAAATGCGCAAATCTATGTCTTATCAAACTGAATACAGATAAGATCCTCACCAGTTCCAGAATGCTCCCTTTTACAGACTCATCTCCTTTTAGCCTGGGTCCAGCAATCACTCACACCCCTTGCACACTGTACTTTGTTCCAGTTTCTTTCAAGTATCCTGGGGGGTAGGGAGGCTCTCTCTTTAGCCAGCTGAAGACCACCATGGAGGGGTCTCCCAGGGGTTTAAATAGACTTTTTCTTGTGGTTGGAGACCCCCTCCTCACTCCTATGCAAAGTCCAGCTCCAAGATGGAGTTTAGGAGTTACCTGGGCAAGTCACATGTCCATGCATGACTCACAGTTTTTACAGGTAGCATACATTGTTTACATGCTACCTTGAACGTCCTCAAATAGACTTCTTATGTGGATTGGAGCATTCCAAGATTCATTGTCCTTTAAGTGTCTCTTGATTAGGTACTTAACTTCAACATTCCTTTCTCCAGAAACTGACCAAATGCTCTACTAACGTTATTTAGAAATCAAGCCAGTACACAGCCAATATTTATAACTTCGAATACAAAAATGATACATGCATGCAGATAGGATTAATAGATTCAGTAGATCATAACCTTTATATAGATATGTTACATAGCATATGTAGCATAGATAGATTCAGTATATCATATTCCAGTTATGTCATATTCCCATAAAGCATTATGGGGTACAGCGTCACACTACCTAACAAAATGAAAGATACCAAGGGAATTAATTTGTTTGCAGGTATCATCACATAGTCAATGATTGTAGGGGTTAGAAAAATGAAACGTACATATCTTTCAGGATTTGAGAACAGACAGCAGAAGAAAGCTAGACAGACACAAGAAGAAAGGGAAAAATAACTCTTCACAAATTTCTTCAGGCACAATCCAAGTCAAGTCAGTTGACTGAGTTGAGCAATGCTGACATTCAAGGCTCTTCAGAGGTGAGAAGTGAAAGTGGTGTTGTAAGAGAAAAAGAAAAGGTGATGTGTGAGGAATCCAAAATATTACCACATTCAGAAAACAATGTTCTGGTTGTTGTGGAGGAAGAGAAGGAAATCCAGTCTCTTTGGATAGACAATGGAGAACACAGAGGTAACACTGTTATAACTGAGAAACTGGTACAGTCGACTTGTCCTGCTGCTGTAGATGGGAATGACAAAGAAGAGTTGTGCAGTAATGACCCAACCTCTTGGAAGTACCTAGATATAAAGGTTTCAGAGTAGCAGCCGTGTTAGTCTGTATCCGCAAAAAGAACAGGAGTACTTGTGGCACCTTAGAGCTTATGCTCTAAGAAATTTGTTAGTCTCTAAGGTGCCACAAGTACTCCTGTTCTTTTTGCTAGATATAAAGAGATCTTATTGTATTGAAGGGTCCACCACATAAGCCCGAAAACTTTTCTTGTGATTCTTTTGGCAGGAAATTGCCGATAACAGTTTTTTTTAAACATCCGAGTCAGGGGTTGGCAACCTGCAGCATGCGTGCCAAACATGGCACGCAAGCCGATTTTTGATGGCACGCTGCTGCCTGCCGGGGTCCTGCCCCCCCCCCCCGCGCCCACTGATCTCTCCTGCGGGGGCAGGAGGCAGAAGCTTCATCTTGCCGGCAGCCAAGCTCCCTCCTCCCCCGCTTCTTCCTCCAGCGTGGTGCTTTCTTGCCCCTCCCTCTCCCTGCCGCCGATCAGCTGATCGCCCGAGGGAGGGGAATGGGGAGGGGGAGCAGAACCGAGCTGAGCCACAGCGTGCTGGCTGCTCTGGGGAGGAGGCAGAGAAGAGGTGGGAACGGCATATCCCCTCCAGCCCCCTGCCGTGAGCACCCCCATGAGCCGAGCACCCCAGCCTTCTTCCCTGACCCCTGAACTCCCCCACACCCAGTCCTCTGCCTGACTCCTGAACCCCCCCCACACACCCAGCCCTCTGCCCTGACCCATGAACCCCCCCCCCACAGCCCTCTGCCTTGACCCCTGGACCCCCCCCCACACACATTCCTCTGCCCTGACCCATGAACCCCCCCACATCCAGCCCTCTGCCCTGACCCCTGCACCCCCTCACACACCTCCAGCCCCTGTTCTGACCCCTGCACCCCCACACATACCTAGCCCCCCCACACCTAATGCCCTGACTCTTGCACCCCACCACATCCCCACCCTGAGCACCAAATGGGAGCTCCTGCACCCCCCCCATTCCCACCTGCACCCCCAGTCTGGAGTCCCAGCTGCCAGCCCCTTGCCAGCTGCGGTCCTGCAGGCCCCGCTCAGCCCGCTGCCGAACTAGGTGAATAGAAGCCCAGGCCGGCAGCAGGCTGAGTGGGCTGGTGGCATAAGATCAGCATTTTAATTTAATTTTAAATTAAGCAAACGTTTTGAAAACCTTGTTTACTTGACATACAACAATAGTTTAGTTATATAATGTAGACTTAGAGAGAGAGACCTTCTAAAAAATGTTAAAATGTATTATCAGCACGCAAAACCTTAAGTTAAAGTGCATAAGTGAAGACTCGGCACACCACTTCTGAAAGGTTGCCGACCCCTAATCTGAGTAATGGCGAATGTATTGAAAGAGACTGGATGGTGTGGAGTAAAGATGCTGCAGCAATATTTTGTTTTCCCTGCAGTCTCTACAGAAGTGAAACTCAAACTAACCAATTACATCATTCAAAATTTGTCGAAGGTGGAATTGCCGATAATTGGAAAAAGACTTACGAGAAAATCAAGAATCATGAAGAAAACACTTTACGTTTGAGCAATTACATTAAGTGGAAGGAATTATTTCAGACACTCAGTGATAAAAGAGGCATTGATGCAGCATTACGGCATAGTATGAAACAGGAGGAGGAAAAATGGCATAAAATATTAACTGCTGTTGTTGACGTAATCCTTTTCCTAGCAAAGAATAATCTGCCATTTCATGGTAGCCATTCTACTGTTGATTATGACGACTGTGGGCTTTTCTTGTCAACACTGAAGCTTGTGGGCAGGTACAATACTGAGGTGAAACAACATCTAGAGATGGTAGCTCAATGCAGAGAGTCTGGTTGAAGAATGTAGGCTCACTACCTGTCCTGGCATAGTCAGAATGAGTTCTTGAAACTGTGTGGGGAGAATGTTTTAAACTCTATTCTTGAAGAGGTAATAAAAGCCTGATATTTCAGCATTGTTGTTGATGGTACACCTGATGTTTCACACACAGAGCAGTTAGTTTTTATTCTCAGATATGTGATGCAAAAAAATGGAAATTGGGATGTGCATGAAAGATTTGTCAAACTTCTTTTGAAAAGAAGACTAGCGCAGATATAGCAGAACAGATAAAGAGGTTTTTAAAAGAATGTGACTTAGAACTATCTTGGTGCAGAGGGCAGGGATATGACAATGCCTCTAACATGTCAAGAAAATTTCAGGGAGTAAAGACAAGAATTTTGGAAGAAAATGCCCAAGCCTATTTTTCTCCATTCAGTGCTCACACGCTGAACCTCTGTGGCACCCACGCTATGGAAACCAGTGTAGAGGTAAAAACATATTTTGGAAATGTTCAGAAACTCTATTAAGTATTTGCTCTTAGCCCTGCGAGATGGAAAATTTTGTAGACCGCTGAAAATATATCTCTTCACTCTGTATCTAAAACTAGGTGGAGTGCAAGAGTTGATGTTGTTCGCCCCCTAATCAAAAATCACACAGGCATGCTGGAAAGTTTAATTAAAATTGAAGAGGAGCTTTATTTATTTAATTTATTTATTTATTTATTTCATTTACCTCCTGAAATCCAGGCAGATGTTGACTGTTTGATTAAGTGGCTTAAATCATTTGAATTTGTAGTTCTTACTACAATATGATTTAAAGTGCTTCAGTGTATTGATAAGAACAAGGTCCTACAAAGCACCAAATTAACAATGGAAGAGGGAGCTAAACACGTCAGCAACTTAGTCAAGGAAATTCAAACAATGAAAGATTCTTGGCCAATTTTTTTTTAAGAATCCAAACTAGTCGCTTCAAGCCTCAGCATTGACCCAAAAATGAAAAGTAACTCAAGGATCCAGAAGAACAAGCGATTCTTTGACGACACAGGGGATGCAGACTATACGTTTGACTCTCCCGATATTCAGTTCAAAGTACAGGTGTTCTTCCCGACAATGGATTTGCTTCTATCAGAGCTAGGAGGTCTTGGTGAAAGAATGGCTGAAGTCTCAAATTTATTTTCACCTCCAGCTTTGCCATCCAAATGAGCTAATTCCCTGACGTTTAACTGCTCCAGCAGATGGAGCATTTGCTCCAGGTGTGGTGGGGTGGGGCTGGCTGAGCCCAAAATGATCCCTCAATTCCTTGTTGCGTAGTGTGGGGCTTGTACACCCCATCACACTGGCAGGTGTTTGTCTAACCTGTTCTGAAAAAACCTGCACTGCCAGGAATTCCACACCATCCTTTGGAAGCCTGTTCTAATGCTTAACAATAATAAAACTCTTTATTTATTCCTTTTTGATTTTCAGATCATTAAAGAATTCCTGATAGAGCCATACTGGCCTCTTCCTATCTTTTCTTCAGATCAGAATAGCTGGCAGTTGTGCCTTTAATGTTGTCTCCTTGAGAAACTGCCAGTTCCCCTGCACTCCTTTTGCCCTAAGATTTTCTTCCCTTGGGACCTTACCAGTTTGGAGTCTGTGTAAGTCTGCTTTTTATACGTGCATTGTCCTTATAATTCTGCTGCTTTCACTCTTCCCTTACAGTCATGAAATCTCTCTCTTCATGATCACTTTCACCCACATTGCCTTCCACCTTCAGATTTACAGCCAACTCCTCCCTGTTGGTCAGAATCAAGTCTAAAATGGCTGCCCCTCTGGTTACTTCCTCCAGTGCAGCAGGGTGTGGAGGAAAAGTAGCTTCATGAAGCTAAGTGTTAATGATAATGTCCAGTAACTTATTGGGATATACAGGAGACAACTTCCCTAATACATTCTAATAAGTTACTGGACATTATTAACACAACTCCTTGGAGATACTTTTTTCCCCACACCCTAATTCAGTGGAATATAAGCAAAAGACATCACACTAGCACTGGCAGGCTCTTCCATACACACACCCTTTCCTCGTCTCCCTTCCCCGTATGCACATGAACAGCTCCAAGGATGAGAGCTGTCAGACACTTCCAATCTCCCCACACCACTTCTTTGTTTCCTTAGCCCTTTGACTTCCAGCCTTCCTCATGTACCGGCATCCTTTTCCCAGCCCATCTGATCTCTGCAGTTTGATGCCCCACTCCCCCAGTCTGTCTCCAAGACACACAATAATATGTTATTTTCATCTGTAGTTGTTTCTTTTGCTCAGCTGCTAATGCAGTTAATGACAGGGTATTCATTAAAGATGCTTTTATTAACCCCGTCGCTGCTATTCCTTCCATGTACTTAGTCTAATTATTTAGAACAAATAGCTGGACATTCCCTGTAACAATAGGAATATTTTTTTCAATAGTGGTAAATCTACTGAACATCCAAAGTCACTGAAGGAGCTAAAGAAAGCAGACATTTCTGTTGTTTTCCCTTATAGGTATCAATATATTTTAATTTGCTTCTTTCTATTAACTGTGTTTCCTTGACTGTTTCCACAGCTATCTCAATTGTAATTATGTAAGAGTTAACCTGTTCCCCAAGCCTAACATAACCCACAATTAGTTGTCTTGTGTCCATAGTTCATGACTCAACTCTGTGGTTTTTGTATATCAAAGGCTCGGTTACCAGATTTTTTTTTTAAACTGTAGTACTTATGCCTCTATTGACAGAGGGCAGAAAAACCTGAGCACAGCTGTTTCATTTGAGGGAGTAAAACGACCAGAAAACCAGACAGTTAATTTTATGAAGAATTAAAGATCATACTTTGGTGCATTCCAAAATACTGCATAATCTTTTAGGAGAAATTGTTTTCTTGAAGAACATATATATATAAAGTCACTTGGAAACAGAGTTCGGGCCTTTTCAGAAGCAAATATTATCTTAATACTTTATTCTTAGATGATAGGAATGGAAGTAACTGTGCACTTGAACTAAGGAGGGATTGCCTTCTCCACTGACAGGCTAAGTGCTTTATCTAATGCAGCGGTTCGCAGACCATGTCTAAAGGGTCTGACAAAGGTGACTATGAAAATAAAATTTCAGATCCCAGAGAGGGCATTCTGTTTTTCTGATCAATCAAAAGAATGTGAATACCCCCACCTACAGGTCAAAACCTGGAAGTGTTGTCATTACCATAGAAGACCACAATTTAATACCCTTTTCTCATACTGCATCAAATGCAGCACTGAACACAGGCCACATTTATAGTTAAATTCTGTTCAGTCAGTTTTCAATCTAAGGCATATATGGTAGGGGTCTGCGGACCACAGGTTGAATTTTCAAAATAGCAAATGAAATTCAATATTGATAAATGCAAAGTAATGCACATTGGAAAACATAATACCAACTAGACGTATAAAATAATGGGGTCTAAATTAGCTTACCACTCAAGAAAGAGATCTTGGAGTCATTGTGGATAGTTCTTTGAAAACATCTACTCAATGTGCAGCGGCAGTCAAAAAAGCAAACAGAATGTTGGGAATCATTAAGAAAGGGATAGATAATAAGACAGAAAATATCATATTTCCTCTATATAACTCCATGGTATGCCCACATCTTGAATACTGTGTGCAGATGTGGTGGCCCCATCTCAAAAAAGATATATTGGAATTGGAAAAGGTTAAGAAAAGGGCAACAAAAATTATTAGGGAACAGCTTCTGTATGAGGAGAGATTAATAAGATTGGGACTTTTCAGCTTGGTAAAGAGACGACTAATGGGGGATATGATAGATGTCTATAAAATCATGACTGGTGTAGAGAAAGTAAATAAGGAAGTGTTATTTACTCCTTCTCATAACACAAGAACTAGGGGTCACCAAATGAAATTAATAGGCAGCAGGTTTAAAACAATCAAAAGGAAGTATTTCTTCACACAACACACAATCAACCTGTGGAACTCCTTGCCAGAGGATGTTGTGAAGGCCAAGACTATAACAGGGTTCAAAAAAGAACTAGATAAATTCATAGAGGATAGGTCCATCAATGGCTATTGGCCAGGATTGGCAGGGATGGTGTCCCTAGCCTCTGTTTGCCAGAAGCTGGGAATGTGCATCAGAAAATGGATCACTTGATGATTACCTGCCCTGTACATTCCCTCTTGGGTACCTGGCATTGGCCACTGTCAGAAGATAGGATACTGAGCTAGATGGACCTTTAGTCTGACCGAATATGGCCATTCTTATGGTCTGATGTTCTGAACTGACCTTCATTCAAGCATCCACCTTTATGGAATGAGAGAAATAATTAGGACCTGATGTTAAAGCATTGTGTGGATTTATTTACGTTTATTAATTTGTACGTTTATTGAGGTGTGAGATGACATACCCTCACCTTACTAGAGAGGGGGCTAATGATACAGTTCCACATGAGAAATTATTAGTTAAATTGGAGAATATGGGGACTAATATGAGAACTGAAAGGTGGATAAGGAACTGGTTAAAGGGGAGACTACAACCGGTCATACTGAAAGGTGACTGTCATGCTGGAGGGAGGTTATTAGTGGAGTTCCTCAAAGACTGGTCTTGGGACCAATCTCATTTAACATTTTTATTAATGACCTTGGCACAAAAAGTGGTAGTGTGCTATTAAAATTTTTGGATGACACAAAGTTGGGAGGTACTGCCAATATGGAGGAGGACTGGAATATAATACAAGATGATCTGGATGACCTTGTAAACTGGAGTAATAGAAACGAGATGAAATTTAATAGTGCAAAGTGCAAGGTCATTCATATAGGGACTAACAACAAGAATTTGTGCTATAAATTGGGGACGGATCAGTTGGAAGTGACAATATGGTCTCACAAGCAATGTTTTCATACATAAAGGAAAAGTTACCATTTCAAAAATAAGCAATAGGAAAGGGACATTTTTAAGTCAGGCTGTTTTGTGATTTTTGCTTTCAGGAAAAAATTTGCATCTGTTTTCCATATAGCAAAATTAAAAGTAGGACTTCTCCATAGAAGGGAAGGCTGTAAGTGAAAGCATGAATTCAGATCACAGTATCATATAGTGTTACATGAAACTACTAACATCTGTTGAATCTAATCCCACTCACTAAAATAAATGGGGATTTCAGATGCTAAATTAACTTCAGAAGAAAAAATCACTAAGAAATCTATTGCGTATCAGTCATCTGACTTCCACATTTTAATACCAAGAGCAGAATTTCCTTGCAATATTTTCTGTTCATTGTTCTTTTTCAGGGTGCCTGAGAAACGAAATAATTGATATTTCCATTGGGAAGAGATATTAATCAAACCACCCAAATATAATGGCAGGAAAACTGTACAAACTCACATGCAATTCCTAGGTTTTTACACAATGTGGAAGGACATGCAGAATAAATCTGATACACTCCCGACGAACTGGAATGCATTTTCAGCAAATGTGTCAAGATAATGTGTAGTAGAACCTAGCTCTTTGAAGATTATTTTGGTACTAAAATAGAGCTAGCTGCTTGACTGGTGGATGAATTTTAAAGCTGTGCTTCCTAGTGGTGAAAGTAGGGCCTGATCTACACAACAGCGTTAGGCCGACATAAGCTGCCTTGCATTGACCTAGCTGTGGAAGTGTCTTCACTTAAATTTTGTCCCCACCTTTTTACATCGATTTAGTAACACCAGCTCTCTATGGCCTGGCCTACACTATGATTTTAGGTCGAATTTAGCAGCATTACCTTGATTTAAGCCTGGACCCGTCCACATGACGAAGCCCTTTTTTTCGACTTAAAGGGCTCTTTAAATCAATTTCTTTACTCCACCTCCAATGAGGGGATTAGCACTGAAATCAGCCTTTCCGGGTCGAATTTGGGGTAGTGTGAACGCAATGCGATGGTATTGGCCTCCGAGAGCTATCCCAGAGTGCTCCATTGTGACCGCTCTGGACAGCACTCTCAGCTCAGATGCACTGGCCAGGTAGACAGGAAAAGGCCCGCGAAATTTTGAATTTCATTTCCTGTTTGCCCAGCATGGAGAGCACAGGTGACCACGCAGAGCTCATCAGCACAGGTAACCATGATGGAGTCCCAGGATTGCAAAAGAGCTCCAGCATGAACCGAACGGGAGGTACGGGATCTGCTCGCCCTATGGAGAGACGAATCCATGCTAGCTGAACTCCACTGCAGTAAACGAAATGTCAAAACATTAGAAAAAGTCTCAAAGGGCATGAAGGACAGAGGCCATAACAGGGACGCACAGCAGTGCTGTGTGAAAATTAAGGAGCTAAGGCAAGCCTACCACAAAACCAGAGAGGCAAACGGAAGGTTCAGGGCAGAGCCGCAGACATGCTGCTTCTATGCTGAGCTACATGCCATGCTAGGGGGTGCAGCCACCACTACCCCAACCCTGTGCTTTGACTCCGTCAATGGAGAATCACTCAACACGGAAGCGGGTTTTGGGGACGAGAAAGATGATGATGAAGACATTGATAGCTCACAGCAAGGAAGCAGAGAAACTGGTTTCCCCAACAGCCAGGATATGTTTTTTACCCTGGACCTTGAGCCAGTAACCCCCGAACCCACCCAAGGCGTGCTCCCAGACACTGAGGCCGGACAAGGGACCTCTGGTGAGTGTACCTTTGTAAATATTACACATGGTTTAAAAGCAAGCATGTTTAATGATTAATTTGCCCTGGCATTCGCGGCCAGAACAGCTACTGGAAAAGTCTGTTAACGTGTATGGGGATGGAGCGGAAATCCTCCAGGGACATCTCCAGAAAGCTCTCCTGGATATACTGCCAAAGCCTTTGCAAAAGGTTTCTGGGGAGGGCTGCCTTATTCCGTCTGCCATGGTAGGACACTTTACCATGCCATGCCAGTAGCACGTAGTCTGGAATCATTGCATAACAAAGCATGGCAGTGTATGGTCCCGGTGTTTTCTGGCATGCAGACAGCATCCATTCCTTATCTCTCTTTGTTATCCTCAGGAGAGTGATATCATTCACGGTCACCTGGTTGAAATAGGATGATTTTATTAAGGGGACATTCAGAGGTGCCCGTTCCTGCTCGGCTGAACTGAAATGTTCCCCGCTGTTAGCCACGCGGTGGGAGGAGGAGTGAAGTGATCATCCCAGAGAATTGTGTGTGTGTGGGGGGAAGGGGGATTAGTTGGGTTTGTGCTGCACGTTAACCTGAAAACTGCAGCCCCTCCTTTTAAATTGCCAACCCATTTTAAATGGCCAACCCAACGGCCGCTTGGTATGAGAAATGAGGGCGCTGCTATTTGAAACCATTCCCACATGTTATGAAGGTAAAAGAAGCCAAAAGACTGTGGCTTACTATGGCTGCCTGCAAGCTGAATTCCGTTGCCTGGCACTATGTGAGTGATCTCTCACACCAAACCGGCAGGCCCTCAATATAAGGAAAAATGCAACCCTGTAACAAAAGTACTTGTGCTGTGTAATGTGAACAGCAAGGTTTAGCAGGAAAGAGTGTACCCATTGTTCTCTAAAATGTGTCTTTTTAACTACCACCTCTCCCTTTTTGCTCCACCAGCTGCAAATGTTTCTCCTTCGCAGAGGCTAGTGAAGATTAGAAGGCGAAAAAAGCGCACTCGGGATGACATGTTCTCGGAGCTCCAGATGTCCTCCCACGCTGACAGAGCACAGCAGAATGCGTGGAGGCAGACAATGTCAGAGTGCAGAAAAGCACAATATGAACGCGAGGAGAGGTGGCAGGATGAATCGCAGGCTGAAGAGAGTAAGTGGCAGGCTGAACAGGATAGGTGGCATCAGAGTGCTGACAGAAGGCAAGAGTCAAACTGATATGCTCCAGCGTATGGTTGAGCTGCAGGAAAGGCCGCTACAGCCCCTGTGTAACCAACAGCCCTCCTCCCCAAGTTCCATAGCCTCCTCACCCAGACACCCAAGAATGCGGTGGGGGGGCCTCCGGCCACCCAGCCACTCCACCACAGAGGATTGCCCAAGCAACAGAAGGCTGACCTTCAATAAGTTTTAAAATTTTAAAGTGCAGTGTGTCCTTGTCCTTCCCTCCTTTCCCACCCCACCCGGCACTTCCTTCCTCCCCTACCCCTCCCAGTCTACCTTGGCAGTTATCCCCCTGTTTGTGTGATGAATTAATAAAGAATGCATGAATGTGAAGTAACAATGACTTTATTGCCTCTGCAAGCGGCTATCGAAGGGGGGAGGGGAGGGTGGCTAGCTTACAGGGAAGTAGAGTGAACCGGGGGGAATTCATCAAGGAGAAACAAACAGACCTTTCACACCGTAGCCTGGCCAGTCATGAAACTGGTTTTCAAAGCTTCTCTGATGCGCACCACGCCCTGCTGCACTCTTCTAACTGCCCTGGTGTCTGGCTGTGCGTAATCAGCGGCCAGGTGATTTGCCTCAACCTCCCACCCCGCCATAAATGTCTCCCCCTTACTCTCACAGATATTGTGGAGCGCACAGCATGAAGAAATAACAATGGGAATATTGGTTTCGCTGAGGTCTATCCGAGTCAGTAAACTGTGCCAGCGCACTTTTAAACATCCAAATGCACATTCTACCACCATTCTGCACTTGCTGAGCCTATAGTTGAACAGGTCCTGACTACTGTCCAGGCCGCCTGTGTATGGCTTCATGAGCCATGGCATTAAGGGGTAGGCTGGGTCCCCAAGGATAACTATAGGCATTTCAACATCCCCAACTGTTATTTTCTGATCTGGGAAGAAAGTCCCTTCCTGCAGCTTTTGAAACAGACCAAAGTTCCTGAGGACGCAAGCATCATGTACCTTTCCTGGCCATCCCACGTTGATATTAGTGAAATGTCCCTTGTGATCCACCAGTGCTTGCAGCAGCATTGAAAAGTACCCCATGTGGTTTATGTACTCACTGGCTTGGTGCTCCGGTGCCAAGATAGGGATATGGGTTCCGTCTATCACCCCACCACAGTTAGGGAATCCCATTGCAGCAAAACCATCCACTATGACCTGCACATTTCCCAGAGTCACTACCCTTGATATCAGCAGCTCTTTGATTGCGTTGGCCACTTGGATCACAGCAGCCCCCACAGTAGATTTGCCCACTCCAAATTGATTCCCGACTGACCAGTAGCTGTCTGGCTTTGCAAGCTTCCATAGGGCTATCGCCATTCGCTTCTCAACTGTGAGGGCTGCTCTCATCTTGGTATTCTGGCGCTTCAGGGCAGGGGAAAGCAAGTCACAAAGTTCCATGAAAGTGCCC
The DNA here is from genome assembly GCF_027887155.1 of Malaclemys terrapin pileata. Classification (NCBI taxonomy): domain Eukaryota; kingdom Metazoa; phylum Chordata; order Testudines; family Emydidae; genus Malaclemys; species Malaclemys terrapin. Next base: position 25,141,994 of record NC_071506.1, on the reverse strand, counting down.
TTATGCATGCGAAAGTTTCGCAGCCACTGGGAATCGTCCCACACCTGCAACACGATGCGGTCCCACCAGTCTGTGCTTGTTTCCTGGGCCCAGAATCGGCGTTCCACGGTATGAACCTGCCCCATTAACACCATGATTTGCACATTGCTGGGGCCCGTACTTCGTGAGAAGTCTATGTCCATGTCTATTTCCTCACCACTCTCGTCACCGCGCTGCCGTTGCCTACTCGCCTGGTTTTGCTTTGGCATGTTCTGGCTCTGCATATACTCCAGGATAATGCACGTGGTGTTTAAAGTGCTCATAATTGCCGTGGTGATCTGAGTGGGCTCCATGATCCCAATGCTATGGTGTTTGGGCTGAAAAAAGGCATGAAACAATTGTCTGCTGTTGCTTTCACGGCAGAGAGGGTGGGAGGGAGGAGGGAGTGGGGGCCTGATGACATGTACCCAGAATCACCCGTGACATGTTTTTGCCCCAGCAGGCATTGGGATCTCAACCCAGAATTCCAATGGGCGGTGGAGATTGTGGGAACTGTGGGATAGCTACCCACAGTGCAACTCTCTGGAAGTCGACGCAAGCCTCGGTACTGTGGACGCAGTCCGCCGACTTAATGCACTTAGAGCATTTTGTGTGGGGACACACACAATCGACCTTATAAAAACGATTTCTAAACAACCGACTTCTATATATTCGACCTAATTTCGTAGTGTAGACATACCGTAAGTGGCATAGAGTCACGGTCAATGTAATTAGGTTGACACGATGTTACTGTAGATACTGCGTTACTTACATCAACTGATACTGGCTTTCAGGAGCTGTCCCACAATGTCCCACACTGACAATACAATTGATACAAGCGCTCCTGGGGAGGACATGCACTGCTGACACAAGGAGCCACATGTGTGCACACACACAAGCAATTTAATAATGCAGTAGCTGTATGCCAATGTAGGTTAGGTTGACATAATTTTGTAGTGCCGACATGGCCTAGGAGTTTGCACATAGGATGAATTTTACCCCTTTGCAGATAGCCCCTGAAAAGGAGGCCTGTGCACTACTTGAGTGCATCAGTGTGAATTTAAGCACCTTATGTTAGTCATCTGGATGTAAAAGTTTTGGTCCATACCTCCTTATTTGGAAAATGGAGATATCTACCAAATCACAGGGGTGTAGAGAGACTTAGTATCTGGAAAGTACTTTGAGATCCTAAGAGAGGGTACTTTCAGAGTGCAAGAGTATATTATAATAATCAACTTTTTCCACAGTTATATGAACAGAACCCCTGTACCTTTGAATTTTGCCCATTACTAGAGGTAAGCGTAGCAGAGGACTGCAGTCAATACCAAATAATGGCAAATGGTTTGCTCTTTCCAAAGCTATAAACTTAAGTGATCTCAATGCATATGGATGCCTGGAGAAGCAACTTATAAAAATAGCAGGCTGTTTGTGCTTGATCATTACACTCTTCCATTTCATAGGTAGTTGATGCTACAAGCAGCCTCTCTCCCTATTTGTGGTAGTGCACAATCACTGCTCTCTGGTCTGGTGGGGTCATTTGGAAGGGATCTTAAGCATGCTGTCTGTTAGCATTTAGTCCCAATAGTTAAAAACAAACAAACAAAAAAACCCCAACAGCTGTGGTTGTCCTAAAAGTGTGTAATTTTTGTTAGTTCCCTCTGAAAGACTGACAATCCCGAGGATCTTTTGTTAACATCCCAGTTTTCTAGGTCTTTTAACTGAGTTTGGAAGCTAACAGAAACTTGCATGGTTTCTCTTTTGTATACCTCATTTTCCATACTTCCTGCCTCTCCAGATTAGATATTTTCTGCTGCATTCCCTGTTGCAAAGCAATGAAGCCTTCCAACTTCTCACTTACCCTCTATTTAGATGTCTATGCTCGACAGTCTGACTTTCAGTAATGATGCAACTTTATTATAATAATACATGCTAATTTATAGGCTTCCATGCCTGATAGTCACTGGGCAGCTTTAACTAAAATAACTAAAAATGAGTTTGCAATAAGCCAGGGCAACATGCCTATAAAAACATATCCAGGGCCAACAACATAAAATCCCCAAGCAACAAAACAAAAAAGGAAACATGAACGTCAGGAGCCTTGCCCACAAATGTACCACGGCATATATGGAGGTACCACACATTCTGGAGTCAATGGAGAAAGCCCAGACCTCCTGACCACTTCAGGTTAGAATACAAGATTGCCAGCTGTCTAACACCAGTGTTTAAATTGCCATGCAAGACACTGGGCCTTCGACTGTGTCATATGAAAATAGAAAAGAGCGTTAGTAAGTCACTTTCTTCTAGCACTGAACAAGGAACTTCATTAGGAAAACAGTGTTATCCTTAAAGTTACTCTGTCTCCCTTTGATTCACATTCAACATTAGAATGTGGGCAGAAGTCAACCAGAGCCATTCATGGTCCATGAGCTAGATAAGGACCTTAGCTCCATCAAACCAGGCACAGCAGCAGGGCATGATAACATCTTGCCAGAATTCCTTAAGTACCTTGGACCAAAGACGTTACAGTGGCTCACTAACTTCTATATATGCATCATTAATGAGAAGAAGCTACCATGCGCTTGGGATCAAGCAAAGATTATTGCCATTCTTAAGCTGTGCAAGGGCCCCCACAACATGGCAAGTTACCACCCAATATCATTACTCTCCGTGTGCTTCAAGGTGTTTGAACACTTGATCCTCCAATGAATCGCTCCAGAGTTGGACAATGTCTTGCAGGTTGAGCTGGCAGGGTCCAGGAAAGGACATAGCACCTTTGATCAAGCCTTGGCCTCGACCACATTTATCAAAAATGGTTTTCAACAAAATCTAAAGACAGAAGACATATTCCTGGATTTGACCGCCGCTTATGACATGGTCTGACCCAGAGGCCTTCTGTGTAAATTCTCTTAAGTTGCCTCACATTGAGTGGTCAAAGTAGTAGAGCATTTTGTCCAAAATAGGGGGTTTCACAGTACACAACTGCGACCATTGCAGTTCCTGGAAGTGTCAGATTAATGGGTCTTCCTCAAGGTTCAGTTCTTTCACCAATACTGTTGAATGTGTACATCAATGACTCGCCAGCAACACGCTTGTGCAAGTTTATCTACGCCGATGTCATCTGCTGCAGCTATCAAGCTCATTCCTTCTCAGAAAATGACACGGTCCTGAAAGATGATATGAAGCTCATGACAGACTACTGTAATTGATGGCACCTGCGCCGAGCTTTTCTAAGACGGTTTATAACATATTTCATCCGCATAACACAAGCGCAAGCCACAAGTTAAATATTTTCTTAAACGGTCAATGCCTGCAGCACGACCCAAACCCAGTTTACCTTGGCGTAACATTGGATAGGTCATCAACGTACCACAACCACTTGAGGAAGACAGCAGCCAAAGTTAGCACTCAGAACAACTTGCTCAGAAAGCTGGCCAGCTCAATCTGGGGTATGAGCGCCTGGATGCTTAGAACATCAGCCCTTGCTCTGCTATTCAACAGCAGAGTATTGTGCTCCTGTCTGGTGTCGCTTGTCTCACTTGAGGCTGGTTGATGTAGAGCTTAACAAAGCTATGCGCATTTTTACTGGGACTTTACGTGCCATGGCTGCCAATATTAGTAACAAAGCACTTCCCTTTATTCGCCATGAAGGGGTCTCCATCATGCTCTTTCTTCAACCACCTGCCTGTTCGTCTGTCTTCTAGATGCCCTTTATGGTCATCTATGCCACCTCAGGACAGGACGGTGGAATCTGCCTGGCGTAACAAGTGATCAGCAAGGACAGTCGTTAATCACTCTGTCATCAACAACCCAACCATCTATCCACCAGGTTTTGATCTGTGTAGCCTTTTATTTTATTTAAAGTGAATTTAGTAATGTGGTATTACACCACCGTAGGTTCAGCTCTGCAGTGGCTACCGTTTCAAGCTTAACAGAGTGAAAGTCACCTCTGCTACTTGCTTCAGATTTAGAGTCTTTAGGAACACATAAAGACCAAGGGTAGTGACCACACCAGGGATGGGCAAACTGTGGCCCGCGGGCCATGTCCGGCACATCAAACATTTTAATCTGGTCCTCGAGCTCCCACCAGGGAGTGGGGTCTGGGGCTTGTCCTGCTTTGCTGCTCCAGCCGCAGAGTGGGGTTGGGAACTTGCCCCGCTCTGTGTGCGCCATGGCTCCACGCAGCTCCTGGAAGCAGTGGCATGTCCCCCCTTTGGCTCCTATGCGTAGGGGCAGCCAGGGGGCTCTGCACACTGCCCCCGCACCAAGTGGCACCCTCGCAGCTCCCATTGGCTGGGAACCATGGCCAATGGGAGCTCCAGAGGCGGCACCTGCGGACAGGGCAGCTCGCAGAGCCGCCTGCCTGGTGCCATGCCTCCACATAGGAGCCAGAGTGGGGACATGCTGCTGCTTCCGGGAGCTGCTTGAGGTAAGCGCCGCCCAGAGCCTGCATCTCAACCTCCTCCTGACCCCAACCCCTTGCCCCAGCCCTGATCGCCCTCTCGCCCTCCGAATCCCTCGGTCCCAGCCCAGAGCACTCTCCTGAATCCCAAACCCCTCATCCCCAGCGCCATCCCAGAGCCCGCAACCCCAGCCACAGCCCTCAGTCCCCCCTGCACCCCAACCCTCTGCCCCAGCCTGGAGACCCCTCCCGCACCCTGAACTCCTCATTTCTGGCCCCACCCCAGAGCCCACACCCCCAACCAGAGCCCTCACCCCCTCCCACACCCCAACCCCCAATTTTGTGAGCATTCATGGCCTGCCATACAATTTCCATATCCAGATTCATAGATTCTAGGACTGGAAGGGACCTCGAGAGGTCATCGAGTCCAGTCCCCTGCCCGCATGGCAGGACCAAATACTGTCTAGACCATCCCTGATAGACATTTATCTAACCTACTCTTAAATATCTCCAGAGATGGACATTCCACAACCTCCCTAGGCAATTTATTCCAGTGTTTAACCACCCTGACAGTTAGGAACTTTTTCCTAATGTCCAACCTAGACCTCCCTTGCTGCAGTTTAAACTCATTGCTTCTGGTTCTATCCTTAGAGGCTAAGGTGAACAAGTTTTCTCCCTCCTCCTTATGACACCCTTTTAAATACTGAAAACTGCTATCATGTCCCCTCTCAGTCTTCTCTTTTCCAAACTAAACAAACCCAATTCTTTCAGCCTTCCTTCATAGGTCATGTTCTCAAGACCTTTAATCATTCTTGTTGCTCTTCTCTGGACCCTTTCCAATTTCTCTTTTTGTAGCCAAAAAGTTTGCCCACCCCTGGGCCACACATACATTTACAAGTACAAGGTCTAGTCTGTTTTACAAGTTTTATTAAAGTCAAAGTTAAAGTTATGAATACCCAAATATATAGCAATTTTATACAGACCAATGCACAAGTTACAAAGATGGTTATACTCACATCCTCTTAGATAGTGTTCGGGTCTGATGGATTGATCATCAGTAGAGGGGTGGTTCCTGCTGGAGTTTCCCATAGGGAGCTCAGTTTTCCTAATCTGGGCACTCTCTTTTTATAATGTGATTCTGACTATACTTCATTAGCATTTATGCACGTTGTGCATCCTGTGGTTAGGGCATGTGTTAGAAAAATGTGACTACTAGATATCTTGTAAGCAAAAACATTATTCTTACTGTTAATTTTTCGCATTATCACCCATTAGTACCTCTTTTCCCGTAATCTTGTGGCATAGGGTCATTCCCTGGTCACTTACTTATGTCTAGCATTTCTTAAGTCTATGGCCTCGTATGGCTAAGCTAAAATCTTACAGGCCTCAGCCTGTAGGCCTTGTGTTTCAGCCCTATTTATTTAGATACCTAATACATAATTATCCTACAATTTAACTCTATTAGCATACAATAGTTATGTATGACATAACATGATAAAACACCCAATAAATGAACAATAAACTATTTGGCTACACCTGCCAAGGCACTTGTGGTCATCCCTTTACCAGTTTCAAACAGAATAGGAAAATTGTGTAGCCAATCTCTTCAAATGGGGTTTCTCCAACGACCCAGGGTGTAGATGTGATCAACTTCAGACATGATGAGTGCCCACCGACTTACTTCGATGGCAGGCTGATGACGATGCTATCAAATGGCTGGGCACATTGTGCATACGCTGAGAGACTGCGCAGCATTTGTTTAGATGCTTTCCCACTCCCTTTCCGCCACATATTTAAAGCAACAGTACATGTACCCTAACAGATGGCCCAAGTGGTCTTATATTATTTGAGGTTAAAAATGCTAATTGCAGAGTATGGGTTTCACTGACTCAGGCGGAAGAATTCACCAGGAAGAGCCAATGGGTTTAATAATAGAATGACGAGGTTTGGATTCTGTTTCTGGTTCTGCCACAGATTTCCTGCCTGAATCAGTGTGTCACTGTCACTCAAACCCTTTGTGCCTCCATTCCTTAATCTATACAGTGAGGATAATAGTCCTTGCAATACCTATTTCAGAGGGTTTAATTCACTCTGATTTGTGAATCTCTGAGATGCAAAGTTTGAAGGTACTACAGATAGGGCCGTCCCTAGACATTTTAGTGCCCTACGCACCAGGTGCATTTTGGTGCCCCAGGCCTCAGCGGGGAAGGGGGCAGGAGCAGTCTTGAGGGGCAGGGGGGAACCGCCTCCCAGCACAAGCTGGCAAAGTGGAGTGTGTTGAGGCCGGGTCGCTCCACTTCCTGCTGCCCGGTGATTGCAGGGCGGGCCCAACCCCGCACTCACGGGGTGGCGGGAAGTGACCTGGCCCCAGCCCTGCTCGCTCTGCTCACCACCTCACCAGCCACTCGTTCGCCAGCTGTCAGTCACCTTCTGCTGCCACCTGCCTCTCTGCTGTGACCTCTGCATATCAGTCTCTTCGAGATTTTTAGGTGGAAATCTTGTTTTAAAAGAAAAGCTACTCAAGCAAATGTTAACACTAAGCAGTACAAGAAGATTCCTAGGCCAGTACAATGTTTAATGGCTACTTATTGAATAAGCAATTAATGACTGCGAGAGAGATTTTGCATAGGGTAGCAAAAACCTTGGAGACAGCTCTGTAATCCAAAGGTAGCAAGAGCAGATTTATTCAAAGATTTTGACAGTGGTCTGCATGTAGTACTGCATACAGTGTGCACCACTGAGCATATAACAGAATCAGGAAAATCAGGCAGGGCTAGGGTGGCCAGGTGTCCTGTTTTCGACCGGAAAGTGGAAAAGAGGAACATAGAATATCAGGATTGGATGGGACCTCAGGAGGTCATCTAGTCCAACCCCCTGCTCAAAGCAGGACCAATCCCCAACTAAATCATCCCAGCCAGGGCTTTGTCAAGCCTGACCTTAAAAACCTCCAAGGAAGGAGATTCCACCACCTCCCTAGGTAACCCATTCCAGCGCTTCACCACCCCCCTAGTGAAAAAGTTTTTCCTAATATCCAACCTAAACATCCCCAACTGCAACTTGAGACCATTACTCCTTATTCTGTCATCTGGTACCACTGAGAACAGCCTAGATCCATCCTCTTTGGAACCCCCTTTCAAGTAGTTGAAAGCAGCTATCAAATCCCCCCTCATTTTTCTCTTCTGCAGACTAAACAAGCCCAATTCCCTCAGCCTCTCCTCATGAGTCATGTGCTCCAGCCCCCTAATCATTTTTGTTGCCCTCCGCTGGACTCTTTCCAATTTTTCCACATCCTTCTTGTAGTGTGGGGCCCAAAACTGGACACAGTACTCCAGATGAGGCCTCACCAATGCTGAATAAAGGGGAACGATCACGTTCCTCGATCTGCTGGCAGTGCCCCTATTTATATAGCCCAAAATGCCGTTAGCCTTCTTGGCAACAAGGGCACACTGTTGACTCATATCCAGCTTCTCATCCATTGTAACTTCTAGGTCCTTTTCTGCAGAACTGCTACCTAGACATTCGGTCCCTAGTCTGTAGCAGTGCATGGAATTCTTCCGTCCTAAGTGCAGGACTCTGCACTTGTCCTTGTTGAACCTCATCAGATTTATTTTGGCCCAATCCTCTAATTTGTCTAGGTCCCTCTGTATCCTAGCCCTACCCTCCAGCGTATCTACCACTCCTCCCAGTTTAATGTCATCCACAAACTTGCTGAGGGTGCAGTCCACGCCATCCTCCAGATCATTAATGATGATATTGAACAAAACCGGCCCCAGAACCAACCCTTGGGGCACTCTGCTTGATACCAGCTGCCAACTAGACATGGAGCCATTGATCACTACCTGTTGAGCCCAATGATCTAGCCAGCTTTCTATCCACCTTATAGTCCATTCATCCAGCCCATACTTCTTTAACTTGCTGGCAAGAATACTGTGGGAGACCATATCAAAAGCTTTGCTAAAGTCAAGGAATAACACGTCCACTGCTTTCCCCTCATCCATAGAGCCAGTTATTTCATCATAGAAGGCAATTAGCTTAGTCAGGCATGACTTGCCCTTGGTGAATCCATGCTGACTGTTCCTGATCACTTTCCTCTCCTCTAAGTGCTTCAGAATTGATTCCTTGAGGACCTGCTCTACGATTTTTCCAGGGACTGAGGTGAGGCTGACTGGCCCGTAGTTCCCTGGATCCTCCTTCTTCCCTTTTTTAAACATGAACACTACATTAGCCTTTTTCCAGTCATCCAGGACCTCCCCTGATGGCCATCAGTTTTCAAAGATAATGGCCAATGGCTCTGCAGTTACACCCACCAACTCCTTTAGCACCCTCGGATGCAGCGCATCCAGCCCCATGGATTTGTGCTCGTCCAGCTTTTCTAAATAGTCCCGAACCACTTCTTTCTCCACAGAGGGCTGGTCACCTCCTCCCCATGCTGTGCTGCCCAGTGCAGTAGTCTGGGAGCTGACCTTGTTCGTGAAGACAGAGGCAAAAAAAGCATTGAGTAAATTAGCTTTCTCCACATCCTCTGTTGTTGCCTCCCTTATTCAGTAAGGGGTCCACTCTTTCCTGGACTTTCTTCTTGTTGCTAACATACCTGAAGAAACCCTTCTTGTTACTCTTAACATCTCTTGCTAGCTGCAACTACTGATCTACTGAGCGGACACCGAAAGTCCAGTTACTATGGGCGGAGGGGCAGGAGGAACCAAGTCATCACCTGCACCAGCCCCTCCTACCTGCATTGGGCGACTGCAGCTCCCAGCCCCAGCTCTGCAGGCGAGTACCTCCTGACCCACACGGGGGGGGGGGGGTGGAGAAGCAGTGAGTGATGGAAGGAGGGGCCTCGAGGGAAGGGGCAGGGCAGGAAAGGGGCCTCAGGGGAAGAGATGGGGCAGGGGCAGGTCTTCAGGGGTGGGGAAAGGAAGGTTCTGGCATTCCTGCTGGAGTGTCCAGTTTTTAAATATTACGAAGTTGGCAACCCTAGGCAGGGCTCTAGGCCCTTTACTTCTGCACCACTGTCAAAGGCACCTGAGGCAGAAACACTTACAGAAGAATGCTGACTACTGATATTCTATACAGTGTGGTTACAGCCGTGTTAGTTCCAGGATATTAGGGAGACAAGACGGGTGAGATAATGTCTTTTATTGGACCAATTTCTGGTGGTGAGAAAGACAAGACAATGGCTAAATGTTGCCCTCATTTATTAGTGCAACCTCTATTTGTTTTGTTTTTAAATGGGGTTGCATAGTTGTAACTCAGGGCAAACGTTAATCACAGCCTTGTTGCAGCAATGGTCTAAATATTTCTTCTGTAGCAAAGCCAGATGGAGAGAGAATTGTGTTTTTTTCCTTGAGTACTTTGAAGGAAAAATCAAATTTTATTATAGATACCTTAGAGAATGATTACTTCAGCTTTTTATTGCTCCAGTTCACAATATATGAAACCAGCTCAACCATATATCTAATCATACAAAGGCAATCAAAAGCACATTACACAGAATATATGATTCAACACAGTGCAATATAATACAATTCTAACAATCCAGAAAAAAATAATTTGGATTCTCTGGCCTATCAGACTTTCCTGACCTATATGTAGCAAAGATTTGATTAGTGTTTAGTTCTCATCCAGCATTTGTTTTCCTGAGCCAGAAACAAAAACAATATTAGGTTAGTGTTGGGAGGGAACAGAATTTACTTTGGTCTCTGCTTCTTTTTTCAATTGAGTACAATACAGCAAAAACAAAGTAAGCTTAGAATCAGAGGAAACATGCTATAGGATAGGAAGGACCCATGTTTAAGTAACTTTATTAGTTGAATGGTAACTAATGTGTATGAAACTATTGTACAATTCTTGTATACAGTATAGTGTAACAAAATCTAAATGAATGTTTTGAAAGTGCTGTTATTGTTATGCTGACAGACCTTGTTGAAGCCAATGGGTATCCTATTGGGATCCAGGATCCACTGCTAAACGATCCTCCGCCCCCAGCATAAGCGGGGGGGTCCACAGGACCTGGAGACCAAAAAATTACGGGGGACAACTAATGAAAAAACAGGGACAGGAGTGTGGTCAAAGGGTCAAACGAAGTAAAAAAAGCCAATGGGTATGACAGGCATTCTTTCAAGCTCAACAGAAGGAACAATCAAGCCCCTTTATGTAGTGACAATAGGTAGAGGCTGTGGGGCTACCAGCTGAGGCAGGTCACTGCTAGTCCATGTGGACTCAGCAGTTTCCCTGGCTGCAAACACAGGAGCTAGGATTGGGTACAGGATGTGTGATGTGTGTCTAGGAGGTACCAGTGAGCCAGGAGAAGGAGTTGTGAGTTTCTGCCTGAAAGGAACAGCTTCTTGGCATAGAGCTTGCTAGAATGGCAGATTAGGGCCTTCTGAGCAAGGATACCACCTACTGGTGGTAGTTTCTATTTTGTTCAGGGAAATAGGACCTTGTGTAGGTGGGTTTTTGGTTGGTTTTTGTAAACAAACAAGATCACACCATGAATATCTCTGACTCTTGTCACCAATTTTCCCACCGAATGGAAACAACCCTGCAAGGCTCCAAGTACTGGCTAATCACTAAAGGGGCAATAACATGAAAACATAGATCCAAGCAATTACGTGTTAAGTAAACTAATTCTATTGCATACTAACATCCATCCTCATGAGTCTTGTATAAATTCTTTACAAAAAAAAAAAAGGAGATAAAAAACCCTGATTAATGCTTTTCCTTGAACTGAGGTGTCACTTGAACAACTATTTACTTCACACATTTGTGCCCCTAATTACCCTTTCTTGTATTTTTTTAAAAAAGCTGAATAGAAACAAATGTATAGTTTACTTTCAGTAAATATGAACCTGAAACTTTATCTGATTTATATTGTGTGCGACCTGTTTGTTATCAGTGTAATTTCCAATAAAGAGATGGCTTTAAAACATAAGGAAAAGGGAAAGAGAATAGCAGTCAAATAACAAAGAAAAATAACGTGAGTGTGTATCTGAGCCAATCTTAGTTTAAGGCCTGATTATACTTGTTTCCAGGGGTAAAGAAGTGGGGAGGGTGCCTGGAGACCTAAGGAAGGAATGACATCTTTGCTCGCTGGAAAGCATGTATGACCTCTGTCATGAGTACACAGTTCCCCAAACAAAACAACTTTCTGGATGCAGAGTTAAGGTTGAGGATTTAAACTTGAGAGAACTAGGGATTGCTTAATTATTATTTTAATGCCAACTGTCACTGTGCCTCAGTGGGTCACAGCTGGAGATGCCACATTCAGGACAAACTGATGAGAAATAAGGCAGACTCACCCCAAACTAGTGGTTATTCTATCATTATATTATACCAAGCTAGTAACAAAAGTAAACTTCTGTCTCGCCACACTGGTTAACAAGAAGCAAAAAAATGCGGTCTCCTTAGGCATTCCATCCCTTATTTCACCATCCAGACAGTAGACTTTATGATGAGTGGTTATTGAAAACCAATTTAATCAAAGAGTTCTTATGATCTCAAGAGATCAGACACATAGCCAGGTCAATATGTAACTCAGATCTTACCCAATAATCACACTGATACCAATCCTTTAGTAATTAAAAACTAAAGGTTTAATAACAGAAGAAAAGAAGAAGAGAGTTAATAATGGTTAATAGATCATATACATACAAATACTTGCAAAGTCCTTAGATCAGGTTTGTAGCAGTGAATGAATAAACTGCTAGCTTGTAAAGTCTCTCTGGTAACTTCCAAAAGATTGAAAGATCCTCAGTCCATAGTTCAAAATGATCCTTTTAGTTGTAAATCCACAATCCAGAGAATCAGGGCAGGAAAGAGGCAAAATGGAGATATCTCAGGGATCTTTTATACCCTTTGCCATGTTTACTGGAAATTTACTGGCTCAAACAAAGCTCACAGCCCAGGTGCATGGAAAGTTACTGGCTCAAGATGGAGCTCAAGGTCACATGAGCATATCACATGTGTTTACACGCTTTGATGACTAACAGGGGCAGCCATTACCCATATACTTGCTGAGGCATTCACAGGAAGGCTTAATGGGAAGGATGAATGTCTTCTATGCCCCATGGTTAGAATGAAGTGTCCTTAATGGGCCATCAAGTTTGAAAAGTCCATTCTCAATGGGCTGGCGAGACTGGAAGTAAACTACCTTGTGGGTGTTACCCCAGGAACAAACACATTTGAGATACAGACACATAGCCGATATTCATAACTTCACATACAGTGATGATACATGGATTTGAACAGGATAATCTTATTTAGCAAATCATAACTTTTCCATTGACACCTTACATGACATACTTTGTACAAGATTTGTTGCAATTGTATAACAGTGGCAATATCAATTTTATAAGTGGTCATATTCAACCATACAGCATCACACCAACCTTAACTCTGTCCCACAGTGGTTCTTTCTATATGTAATATGCAGGTAGGTTGTGTGCTGGTTAGAACTGTAGGGGATCTAATTAAAGCTGTGCTGTGTCTTCCTATAAAGGTAGAAAGCTGAAAGTCACAGTTCAGTTAGTTTCAGAGAAAACAGGTGGTAGCCGATGTGGCTGCTCTAGGAAATGCTGAACTGCAGACCACATTTGACTAAAAACAAATAATTGATTCATGTGGTTTCTAAATATCCTGATTTCTTCATTCAAGATACTCCTGAAAAATTATATTCTTGAAACAAGAACAGAGGTTGTGTAATCCTATTTAATTTAAAGCCTATGTGCAGAATTTAAAATTTTATATTAAACTGACTAGCCCACTAAAAGCTGAAATGAATTGTTATTTCCCCTGAAGCTAACCTTTAGGATTGAGGAAGAGTTATAAAGTTAATGGGGAAGGCTTTCCCTGTGTAATAGCAACAAAGCTATTCAGTTACACTGGCCCCACAAAGCCACCAGATAATTTAAAATAATAGAACATCAAAAAACAGATTAGCTTGTTCCCTGTAATTTACAAACATAAAAGGGAAGTGACATGGTAATTATAGACAAATCATAAACCTAATTTTTTAAAGTTGTTTCAGCATGTTTCTTTATTGCTATTAGTATGTCAAAAGGAAACATGGGACATCAAGTCAAGGGTTTTGTTCAAATTTGAAACAGGCAGAGGAGAGGTTGTAGGCCAAGGGTAGCTGATGAACTATATGTAAGCAGCATCTGCTGAATTCTTCCCTGACAGCTAGCTGGGAGGGGGAGAGACTTCAAGAGCAATCTGTATTTACATGAACACACCTACTCTGCTTAGATATTCAGCAGATAGAGCAGTGTGTTGCTCAAAGTGATCAACTTTGGCTGGTGTTGGGTTACAAATCACCTTAGTACTGAATGCAGGGCTAGTGAAATGCTGTTACCAATGTTGGCATTATTGTGAATAAAGGGAAGCAGAACTGTGCTTAACCTGTCTCAAATGAGGAGCTCGCCTTCAGCTGAAAGAACCTCATTAAGTGAGGGCTCAAATGCCAGAGCCCTGTGAAAAGTAAGAGGGGTGAGGACATGTGTTCTAGGTAGGAGGTTGCAAACCCTCCCCAACGGTCTGCTCTAGCATGGTTTAACTCATGGTATTTGCTTCTTCTCACTTTCTACCATAGCCTTGGTTTAGCAGTTTTCAGACCATAGCACAAAGCTGCTCAGAAACTACAATTACAAAGACCAAAGAAATATGCAGGTAAATATTTACTCAGGTATTTCTTCCTCCTCATGATTGAAATAATTTATTTCTGGGGGAATCTATGTGCCAATGGGCTGGGGTCTCATGGTAGGGATAATTCATTTTACCACCTGGAGAGAGTAACAAATATGGCCTATGGTGTCCATATGCCAGGGCAGTCAGATAATCCATTGTTTGAATATATTTATGCAGTTAAATGCTATATTGCAATTATTATTGCATAAATTGCCTTTGTTGTTAGAACTAGTCATTCAACCCAGGAGGTCAGATTAGATGATCATGATGGTCCCTTCTGGCCTTAAAGTCTATGAGTTCAGCAAGACACAAAAGCCCTTGCCCGTGTCTTATTGCAGTCAGTGAGACAGTTCATGTACTTAAAGAGGCACACGAATTCAGAGCCATATCTGGCCCTCTTTCTAAAAACCGAACTGCCATTGACATCAATGGGAGCATTGTGTGAGTGTGTTCGGTGTCACAAGGGCAGGATATGGACTTTGACTTCTAACATGTTCTTTGTTGTTTTGCCAACACCCTTCATTTCATTGCTTCTGCTTTTCCTGCAGGCTTCACTACTGAACTGGTGTCAAAACTGATGTGGGGAAAAATGAAGCAGCATCATGGTCATTGCATAAGCAAGAGTCTGGTTCCTTTGCCCTCACTTTAAAATATATGTGCTTAAAGAAAGGCCCCTCTTTTCTCAAACTTGATAGCTGGAGACACATCAGCTCCTACTGAGTCTAGCATAATGATGTACATGAAGCTCTCGACAAAAAGCTTTAGTAACGGCAGTCATAGTAGCACAAAGGGGAAGCGTGCACTTTAGGAAGTTACAATAAAATGACACTTGGAACATTAAGAAAATAACTTCCTTTTTTGAGGTATTTTGATCAATCAGTTGCATTCAAAGTTAAAGTGAAGCACTATATGAAAGTTTTATATCCATCAGTTAATAGCAATCCAGGTCACTCACTGCATTGAAGTTTCTCATTACGTGGAGTTAGCTTATAGGTCTGATCCACTCTCATACCCTGGCAGAAATGCCAACATACTGAATTGTAGCTGAAGAAACTGCATTGATTAAAAAAAAAGTGTAAATGAGATGAAAAGTAAGCTGCAAAGGCACAGTGGCTTTAATTTGCCAAGCATGGCTTTTCTGTAAATGGATAATCCAAGTCACATATGCCAAATACATTGGACCTAATTCCCGTCATGCTGGTCTAAGCTTATTAATCTCAGCAGGATAACTCCTGACTCATATTGGTGTGAAAGGGGAAGCAGGCCCACTTCATATTGGAGGTTTATACTCTTGGTCAGGATGTTTTAACTAGCTATTCAGAGTAAGACCCTATGGTATGTGGATGAACAGCTGCAGAGTGCTGTTCATTTCCATGGGATTCTCAGTTATGTGTAGATGTGAGTTGTCATTCATAGAAGCAATGTCATTCTGTGTAAGTCTTATATGCAACACTATCTACACGGGTGCTTATCTCAGTTTCTCAGCACCAATGGGGGTTATGTCATGGGTAGGGTGACCAGACAGCAAACGTGAAAAATCGGGACAGGGGGTGGTGGGTAATAGGAGCTTATATAAGAAAAAGACCCCAAAATTGGGACTGTTCCTATAAAATACAGGACATCTGGTCACCCTAGTCATGGGAGAAATCATAGCCCCATTGAAGTCAATGCTAAGATTCCCATTGACTTCAGTGAGACCAGGATTTCATTGTATGGGCATACAGAGAAAAGACCCTGCTGCTGTGTCTTCATCAAGAGGATGCTTGAGTGTTGCTTTCTTTAAACATGAAAAGAGACACAAGAATGGGGAGAGAGAACAGGTTGGCCACGTTAAAGCTGGTAAATGCAGATTCATTCCCTCCAGGGAGTCTGGTTTTGCACTTGTCATAACTATAAAGGGAAGGGTAACAGCAGTCCTGTGTACAGTACTATAAAATCCCTCCTGGCCAGAGACTCCAAAATCCTTTTCCCTGTAAAGGGTTAAGAAGCTCAGGTAACCTGGCTGGCATCTGACCTAAAGGACCAATAAGGGGACAAGATACTTTCAAATCTTGGGGAGGGGAAGGCTTTTGTTTGTGTTCTTTGTTTGGGAGTGTGTTCGTTCTCGGGACTGAGAGGGACCAGACATCAATCCAGGTTCTCCACCTCTTTCTAAACAAGTCTCTCCTATTTCAAACTTGTAAGTAAATAGCCAGGCAAGGCGTGTTAGTTTTCCTTTGTTTTCTCAACTTGTAAATGTACCTTTTACTAGAGTGTTTATCTTTGTTTGCTGTACTTTGAACCTAAGACTAGAGGGGAGTCCTCTGAGCTCTTTAAGTTTGATTACCCTGTAAGGTTAATTTCCATACTGATTTTACAGAGATGATTTTTACCTTTTTCTTTAATTAAAAGCTTTCTTTTTAGAACCTGATTGATTTTTCCTTGTTTTAAGATCCAAGGGATTTGGATCTTGATTCACCAGGAGTTGGTGGGAGGAAGGAGGGGGGATGATTAATTTCTCCCTGTTGTAGATCCCAGGGGGGTTGGAACTGTATTCACCAGGAGTTGGTGGGAGGAAGGAGGGGGAATGGTTAATTTCTCCTTGTTTTAAAATCCAAGGGGTTTGGATCTGTATTCACCAGGGAATTGGTGAAGGTTTTTCAAGGCTTCCCAGGGAGGGAAAATTGATGGTGGCAGCGGAACCAGAGCTAAGCTGGTAGTTAAGCTTAGAAGTTTTCATGCAGGCCCCTACATTTGTACCCTAAAGTTCAAAGTGGGGATCCAGCCTTGACATGGTGGCAGCGGTGGGATCCGAACCCACGCCCCCGAAGAGACCGGAGGTAGATAGATGCATATCTTATCTCTCCTTGCCTGAAGGCAGAGGTGTTAAGTTTTTTAACAGGTTCTTTGTTAAGAGAAGTGTTCAAATGGGCAAACAAAGGTAAAGATAATTTACAAGCTGAATTATTTTTTTTTTTTCTTTTTACATCCTCGGGAGATTGGAGCCAAATGGGTGGAGGTGGCAGAAAAGAAAAAAACTAGTAGCAGTTGGAGCGAATATCAGAAGGGGCAAGCCGAAACAAAACCTTACCACCGGGGACATCCCAAGGCCCCACCCACATCCCAAGGGAAACCCCAGATGCCTTCTCACCCCACCACACCAGTCTCCACCAACCAACATCGTCCCGGTGATACCTTAGCAGGGCGATGTTTTAAATGTAATGAACTGGGACATATAAAGGCTCACTGCCCCAAGAACCCCAACCGATTACAGTTCATTACACCCCAATCACACCAAAGATCCCCAAACCCAGATGCCTCTCTCATACCCTCGGAGCGAAGGGAAACCTTGAGAGTGGGCAGAAAGAAGGTTACCGCTTGGAGGGACACTGGGGCTCAAGTGTCAACTATCCACCAATCCCTAGTGGACCCCAAACTCATCAACCCGGAGGCTACAGTGACAATTCAACCCTTCGTGTCACAGTCTGTAACCTTGCCTACAGTCTGTAACCTTGCCTACAGCCACGTTGCATGTCCAGTACAAGGGTTGGTCAGGAATGTGGACTTTTGCAGTCTATGACAATTATCCCATTCCCATGCTGCTGGGGGAAGATTTGGCCAACCATGTGAAACTAGCCAAGAGGGTGGGAATAGTCACCCGCAGCCAGGCTAAGCAAGCTTTCACCCCCATCCCTGTTCCTGAGCCATCCACCAGGGCCCCGTCTGTGTTACCGGAGACCCAAACAAAGGTGGTGGAACTGGATCCCCTGCCAATGACTGCAACAGCCGTAGTGGATCCAATCCCAGAGACCCAACCAAAGCCAGTCCCAGAACCAGAACTGGCAATGCAACCAGCACCAGAACCATTGCCAGCCCTGAGTCCAGCGCTTGCAAACCCGTCTACAACTCCAATGCCAGAGGGCACCAGTGAGCCTGACCTGGCAGAAGCAGCAGATAACCCTACCCAAGAGGCTCAGCCAGAGCCTGAGATACCACATAGTGCACCAGCGGACAGCGGTTCACAGTCAATGGAAACAGCCCCAGCACCTGCATCGCTTACAGAGGGACCAAGCCCCAGTCCACAGTCCAAGGAGGAACTGATGTCTCCAGCATCAAGGGAACAGTTCCAGGCCGAGCAGGAAGCAGATGATAGCCTTCAGAAAGCTTGGGCGGTGGCGCGGAGCACCCCACCGCCTCTCAGCTCTTCTAACCGATCCCGGTTTGTTGTAGAACAAGGACTTTTATACAAGGAGACTCTTTCTGGTGGGCACCAGGAAGACTGGCATCCTCAAAGACAGTTGGTAGTTCCCACTAAGTATCGGGTAAAGCTCTTGAGCTTAGCCCATGATCATCCCAGTGGCCATTCTGGGGTGAACAGAACCAAAGACCGGTTGGGGAAGTCCTTCCACTGGGAGGGAATGGGCAAGGACGTTGCTAAATATGTTCGGTCTTGTGAGGTGTGCCAACGAGTGGGAAAGCCCCAAGACCAGGTTAAAGCCCCTCTCCAGCCACTACCCATAATTGAGGTCCCATTTCAGCGCGTAGCTGTGGATATTCTGGGTCCTTTCCCAAAGAAGACACCCAGAGGAAAGCAGTACGTACTGACTTTCATGGATTTTGCTACCCGATGGCCGGAAGCAGTACCCTTAAGCAACACCAGGGCTAAAAGTGTGTGCCAGGCATTAACAGACATTTTTGCCAGGGTAGGTTGGCCCTCCGACATCCTTACAGATTCGGGAACTAATTTCCTGGCAGGGACCATGGAAAACCTGTGGGAAGCTCATGGGGTGAATCACTTGGTTGCCACCCCTTACCACCATGAAACCAATGGCCTGGTGGAGAGGTTTAATGGAACTTTGGGGGCCATGATACGTACATTTGTAAATGAACACTCCAATGATTGGGACCTAGTGTTGCAGCAGTTGCTTTTTGCCTACAGGGCTGTACCACATCCCAGTTTAGGGTTTTCACCATTTGAACTTGTGTATGGCCGCGAGGTTAAGGGGCCATTACAGTTGGTGAAGCAGCAATGGGAGGGGTTTACGCCTTCTCCAGGAACTAACATTCTAGACTTTGTAAGCAACCTACAAAGCACCCTCCGACACTCTTTAGCCCTTGCTAAAGAAAACCTAAAGAATGCTCAGGAAGAGCAAAAGGCCTGGTATGATAAACATTCCAGAAAACGGTCCTTCAAAGTAGGAGACCAAGTCATGGTCTTAAAGGCGCTCCAGGCCCATAAAATGGAAGCATCGTGGGAAGGACCATTCACGGTCCAGGAGCGCCTAGGAGCTGTTAAGTATCTCATAGCCTCCCCCACCTCCAACATAAAGCCTAAGGTATACCATGTTAATTCTCTTAAGCCCTTTTATTCCAGAGAATTAAATGTTTGCCAGTTTACAGCCCAGGAAACAGATGACGCAGAGTGGCCTGAAGGTGTCTACTACGAAGGAAAAAAGGATGGTGGCGTGGAAGAGGTGAACCTCTCCACGACCCTTGGACGTCTGCAGCGACAGCAGATCAAGGAGCTGTGCACAAGCTTTGCACCAATTTTCTCAGCCACTCCAGGATGAACCGAACGGGCATACCACTCCATTGACACAGGTAATGCTCACGCTATTAAAACCCCACCCTACTGGGAGTCACCTCATGCCAAAACTGCTATACAAAGGGAGATCCAGGACATGCTACAGATGGGTATAATCCGCCCCTCTAAGAGTGCATGGGCATCTCCAGTGGTTCTAGTTCCCAAACCAGATGGGGAAATACGCTTTTGCATGGACTACCGTAAGCTAAATGCTGTAACTCGTCCTGACAACTATCCAATGCCACGCACAGATGAGCTATTGGAGAAATTGGGACATGCCCAATTCATCTCTACTTTAGACTTAACCAAGGGGTACTGGCAAGTACCACTAGATGAACCCGCTAAGGAAAGGTCAGCCTTCGTCACCCAGGCAGGGGTGTATGAATTCAATGTACTCCCTTTCGGGTTGCGAAATGCACCCGCCACCTTCCAAAGACTTGTAGATGGTCTCCTAGCGGGATTGGGAGAATCTGCAGTTGCCTACCTCGATGATGTGGCCATTTTTTCTGATTCATGGGCAGAGCACCTGGAGCACCTGGAAAAAGTTTTCGAGCGCATCCAGCAGGCAGGACTAACTGTTAAGGCTAAAAAGTGTCAAATAGGCCAAAACAGAGTGACTTACCTGGGGCACCAGGTGGGTCAAGGAACTATAAATCCCCTACAGGCCAAAGTGGATGCTATCCAAAAGTGGCTGCTTCCAAAGTCTAAGAAACAGGTCCAATCCTTCTTAGGCTTGGCTGGATATTATAGGCGATTTGTACCCCACTACAGCCAAATCGCCGCCCCGCTGACAGACCTAACCAGAAAGAAACAGCCAAATGCAGTTCAGTGGACTGATGAGTGTCAAAAGGCCTTTAACCAGCTTAAGGCAACACTCATGTCTGACCCTGTGCTAAGGGCCCCAGACTTTGACAAACCGTTCCTAGTAACCACAGATGCGTCCGAGCGAGGCGTGGGAGCAGTTTTAATGCAGGAAGGACCGGATCAAGAATTCCATCCTGTCGTGTTTCTCAGTAAGAAACTGTCTGAGAGGGAAAGCCATTGGTCAATCAGCGAAAAGGAATGCTATGCCATTGTGTACGCGCTGGAAAAGCTACGCCCATATGTTTGGGGACGGCGTTTCCAACTACAAACAGACCATGCTGCGCTACAGTGGCTTCATACCGCCAAGGGAAATAACAAAAAACTTCTTTGGTGGAGTTTAGCTCTCCAAGATTTTGATTTTGAAATACAACACATTTCGGGAGCTTCTAACAAAGTGGCTGATGCACTGTCCCGGGAAAGTTTCCCAGAGTTAACTGGTTAACAATTGTTCTTGGAATGAAACATATTGTTAGTTTTTATATAATCAGTAGTATGTCTAAAGGTACATGTGTCTTATTAACTCTGTTTTCTCCTAGAACTCCAGGAAGAAATCACAGCCAGTGTGGAACCGAACGTCCAACACTATCTGTGATTTGGGGGGCGTGTCATAACTATAAAGGGAAGGGTAACAGCAGTCCTGTGTACAGTACTATAAAATCCCTCCTGGCCAGAGACTCCAAAATCCTTTTCCCTGTAAAGGGTTAAGAAGCTCAGGTAACCTGGCTGGCATCTGACCTAAAGGACCAATAAGGGGACAAGATACTTTCAAATCTTGGGGAGGGGAAGGCTTTTGTTTGTGTTCTTTGTTTGGGAGTGTGTTCGTTCTCGGGACTGAGAGGGACCAGACATCAATCCAGGTTCTCCACCTCTTTCTAAACAAGTCTCTCCTATTTCAAACTTGTAAGTAAATAGCCAGGCAAGGCGTGTTAGTTTTCCTTTGTTTTCTCAACTTGTAAATGTACCTTTTACTAGAGTGTTTATCTTTGTTTGCTGTACTTTGAACCTAAGACTAGAGGGGAGTCCTCTGAGCTCTTTAAGTTTGATTACCCTGTAAGGTTAATTTCCATACTGATTTTACAGAGATGATTTTTACCTTTTTCTTTAATTAAAAGCTTTCTTTTTAGAACCTGATTGATTTTTCCTTGTTTTAAGATCCAAGGGATTTGGATCTTGATTCACCAGGAGTTGGTGGGAGGAAGGAGGGGGGATGATTAATTTCTCCCTGTTGTAGATCCCAGGGGGGTTGGAACTGTATTCACCAGGAGTTGGTGGGAGGAAGGAGGGGGAATGGTTAATTTCTCCTTGTTTTAAAATCCAAGGGGTTTGGATCTGTATTCACCAGGGAATTGGTGAAGGTTTTTCAAGGCTTCTCAGGGAGGGAAAATTGATGGTGGCAGCGGAACCAGAGCTAAGCTGGTAGTTAAGCTTAGAAGTTTTCATGCAGGCCCCTACATTTGTACCCTAAAGTTCAAAGTGGGGATCCAGCCTTGACAGCACTATAGTTCAAAACATGAGTTTTGCTCTCCAAGCTGAGTGCCCCTATTTAAAGAAGAAGAAGCTTTACATGGTGTAGTCTAGACTTTCACCTCCGGTGCACCTTCTTGTGTCAGGATGCAGTCCATCCTGATTCCATCCTGATTGTCCCTCCTGATTCCACAATGATCTGCTTTTTCCAATGCCTACCTCTCAGGCCAAGTCACAGTCAGTTCCTCTTCTGGTGTTAACAGAAAAGTCCAAAACCAAGAAAGCCCAAAGTCTTTCTCCAGGGGTCTCCAACCCCATCCTTTGGTCTCTGTCTGAGATTCATAGATCTTGTCTCTTTACTCTTGAAGCCTGTACTTCCCCTCATGATCTAGGAGAGTGGTAGGAGAATCCAGCCCCACTCTCTCCTCCGGGTTCCAGCCCAGACACCCTGTTTTAGGCGGCTAAGGACTGTTCTTTCAATCCCTCGACCACTTCCCTGGGCTGCTCCTATCTTTGCTCTGTTTGTCAATGTCTTCACCAGATCTGCAGACTCTCCTATCCCCACCTTGGACTTGTAGTTCCTCACAGCTTCTTCTCAGCCAGCTACAGAGGCACTTCCTCAGAGATGCTCACAGACCCTCTGACAGCAGCTGGGAGTAGTCCTCGTGTCTCTCAACTTAAGAGACCAATATCTCCCTCCTCCAGCCAGGAGCTGGTCTTTCAGTCCTCCATCTGGGGCTGGGGTTATATTTCAGGTAGTCTCTCTGCTGCTTGCTTTGGGACAAATAGTATCTCCCTCCTTCAAACAGGAGTTCCCCCCACGTCCTCTTTCATGGAGCTGGGGGTAGTGGTTTAGGTCAGCTACAAAGCCTTAACCAGCTTAATCTTCAGCTGAGCACCCTTTCCCAATTAGTCCCCCAGCTTAGAGGCTCAGCAGGCAGCCTTCTCTACTGATGTCTGCCCTACTCTGTGGTGAGAAGAGGCAACATATATGCTAGTCCCTGTCTCCCAGCTCATTCCCAATTGGCTGGGTGAGAGGGGAGTGTTGCCCTCCACTCTGCAAGGCGCCAGGTCCTAGGCCCATAAAAAAACAATGACTGACTTTCTTCCAAAGACTACTTATTCCCAGGACCACCTCCTCTCCTCTATTACCTCTTATTTCCCAGGTCTTCGTATACACCAAAAAAACCCTTCCAAAATCTTAAAGGGCCATGCCACCTAACAAGGGGTGGGCTGACTGCTAGACACCACTACCCTTAAGGGGCAGGCTACACCCTAACATATAGACTGTGGATTATTGTGAGCATCATGACAAAAATAATAGAATTGGCACATGCCTTGAGTCCTCCATATTCAAGGATGTCAGTTAGCCAAGAAGCTGAGAGCCAGTGCCAGGCTGTCAGCTCAGGCAAAGTTTTAACAGGTTTGGTTCACATGCAGGTTGACATGGTCTCTGCCCGCAGAAGGTTCAAATCTAATTGGAAATGGCACAAAAAGTCAGTGCGGTAATCACAGGAGGGAAGGAGAACAGAAAGAAGGAGGTAATGAAAATAGGCACATATAGTTGCATCATTAATTACAAGAAGGCTCTTTTAAATACACAGAAAAGTTCTCTCTGTTTCCCACCCTGCACCTGTAGTCATTGGTCCAGATCATCCCCCTCACATCTTCTATGCATTTTGAAGGTTCTCTCCACAATCCTAAGAGCTAGGAATTTGGGGCCAGGATCTCAGCTGGTATAAGGCAACACAGTTCCATTAAAGTCAGTGGAGCTAGACCAGTTTACATCAGCTGAGGATCTGGCCCTGTGCGTTTATTGAAGATTAAGGAAACAATTGCAGGCTGATAGGTTTTTCTGATACAGAAGCAAGCCAACAGCAATTCAATAGTGGTCTTGCTATCTAAGGTTCTGCAACAGGCGTTTCATTTTACTGGATAGGCTTGTGGAGCTGGGCAGATAGTGACCTGCAGTTTTCCAGAGAACAAACCCACTGCCAGTGATAGAAGGAGTGATGTAATGGCACCATGTGGAAAGAGCAAACTAGCAAGCAGTTCATTTGTTATAAGAACTGTCTGAAACACAGCATAGGAGTGACTGAGAAAATGTTATTAAAAGGAACATGCAGACAGAACCAGCATGAGACTGCGACAGGCACAAAGAATTAAGCAGCACTAAATTACTTGAAGGCATCCCAATGAAACCAAAATTAATATCCCTACCAAGAGGCAGCCATGCTATTAAGTTTAATTAGGCCTAAATCAGTTCTTTGGGAGACATCCAGTTTAAAGACTTCCCACTTAAAAAGAGTACTGTACATTTGAAACAGGCTGGTAACAGTCACACAAACCCCTATGATTTCTCATTGAAAGTACATGTAGATCTTGGCTCTAGTTATTATTGCCTTCTGTTTTTAAGGACTTGTCTTCACTGCAGAGTTAACTTGAGTTAATTCAAGTCCTGTGCACATATAAAATCCCTTTAACTCATATTTGGTGGTACTTTTATCCAGTGCTTAATTTGCAATGAAAAAGGTGCCGGGGCTCAAGCAATGAGGTGTTGGGGCTCAAGCAATTTTTTTACTTTCATAACTGATGTGGCAAGCCCAGAGGTGCCGGGGCTATGGGTTCAGCCCTGGCAAGTCCTGGCACAAATTAAGCACTGCTTTTAACTCAAGTTGACTGGCCTGTAAGAGAGTATAGGCTACAGCTCGAGTTAGCTCAGCTCATCAGCTGCTGACACAAACAATCCATGTAGCCCAAATTCTGCACTGTGACCCGTTTTCACTTGAGCTAGACTAAGGCCATGCCTACACTACGACTTGTGTCGGCAACACTTATGTTGCTCAGGGGTGTGAAAAAACACTGCCCCCCCAGCGACATAAGTTTTGCCAGTATAAGTGGTAGTGTGCACAGCGTTATGTTGCCAGGAGAGCTTCTACTGCCAACATAGCTACCGCCGCTTGTTTACATGGTTTAATTATGTCGATGAGAGAGGTCTCTCCCGTCGGCATAGAGTGGCTACATGAGCGATCTTACAGCAGCGCAGCTGCATTGGTACAACTGTGCCACTGTAAGCTTGCTAGTGTAGACATGACCTAACTTGAGAGGAGTTCACTGCAGAGCTAACTGGAGTTATCTATGACTGAGTTAACACAAGGCCTAAGAGAAGATGCGGCAAAACCAAAAGGAAAGATAAGTACAAGTGCAGTGTGGTCTGGTGGATAGAACTCTGAACTAAGAGTCAGAAAGTGGGGGTGTTCTTCCTGGGTTTGCCACAGACCTGCTTTGTGAACCTTGGTCAAGTGACTCCACTTCTCTGTGCCTCTGTTTTTCCCTCCCATCCTTCGCTGTGTATATTTAGATTCCAGGCTCTTCATGAAAGAAGCTGTTTCTCACTATTGTTTTTCAAGAGCACTATACAAATATAAATAATTAAAAAAGAACAAGAGATGCTGTATAAAATGGTCTCCTCCTGAAGATACAAGAGATGTATCCCTTCTGGGAACATAAAGTAGTGGGTTCACCTGATGACTAGAGCTGTGAGGAGAAAAGTAAATCTGTCTCATGGATGATTTCAATATTTGGTTTTGTTCCAATTGAGAACAAAAACCCAAAATTCCAAAATTCCCCATGAAAGGCCAGGGACCTTTATGAAAAGGCCAGGAGTTCTGGGGAAGTCCAGGCTGGCAGGCAAGCTACTGCGGAGCAGAGCAGGTGAGCTGCCAGGAAACCATGCAGGATTCCGAAACCTGGGTTCTGTTGGAACTGTCACAAATCAAACTGCCGCAATGAAACGTATAGACTGGGTGGGGCAAAATTGACAAATCCCAATGAAAAAGTGTTTTGTCAGAATTTTTTCTGACCTGCTCTACTTATTAAGGGTTCCCAGACTGTTCTGTTCAGTCATATGGTCTGAATTGCTATTGAAAGCGCCTAGTGAGAGACGTATTACCTTCACATACCTTTCTGATGGTAAGCTCAGTATGTTTCAATCTAATCAAGGCTATTCTTATCAGGGCCTGTTTATTAAAAGTATTACTTAAGATCACAAAGGAACCCTGATAGAATCTCTGACGTTCATATTCATTTTGCCTGATTACAGCATGCATTGTCTCTTAACAAACAGAGGGTTGAGCTAAAGTTGTATATTGTCTATTTCTGTAATGTTTTCAGTATTTGTTATGATTGATTTCTTACTCATTTTAGGTCTCATATTTTTGTTTGTTTTCTGTATAGACAGATTTTCCGGGTCTAGCTTCCTAATTAGGTAGAGTCTGCATTTTACATATATGGACGCTCTTAATGACTGAATAACAGGCTTTCATGATGAATGATTTAATTCTTAATTTGTTTTTATCAGTATTTTATCTCAGTTAAATACAGAATAACAAAAGAGTAGTCTAAATATATAGACATGTATTTTTAAAAGTAAATAAGGCTTTTTCTTGGAAGAGAGACTCAGTGGATAACTATAAATTTAGGGAGTGTCTAAAAAAAACCAAACCCGAAGACAAACAGAACTGTAATCCTGCATATATCCAATAAACCACAAATAGCTCCAATTTAAACATACGGAGCTGAAGTCTGATTTCAATGCAATGCCTGTTAGAACTATATTAGTATTGCAGAATTATGGATTGAAAAGTTCAGAGTTAACTCCAGCTGACTTGAAATTTCACATTAGTAAAAAAATGTAAAGCTTAAAATAAGAAAGGTTAAATATGTCTGTCTGTCTTTGAGCAACTTTAGCTTGTGTGTTAGGAAGGTAGACAGTGCTATCACAATAGCAGACATTGGGACTTCTGGGTTATGTAACAGGAAGGAAATAATATTTTTTTGTCCAATGAAAAAAATAGAAAGATTTGCCCACCCTGATGCTAAAAATGCAGCTGAGGCAAGTGCACTTCTAAACTAAACATAAATAAACACACTCAACACCACAATAAGATCTCTTTTCAAATCCATTTTATTATACAAAAACAGGTGAATCTTTGGTCAAGTGCAAAGTTGAAAAGGCAGAGAAAATGATAAGAATGGAGACAGTTCTTTTTTACTCAAGTCTCATTATATTTTGCAGACATCTCTTCTGTTTCTAGTTCCTTGATTAAAACAGTCATAATAAGTAGATTTTTGCCCCTTGACTTTCTGGAGTCAAAAATGGGATAATTTTCAAAGGTGTCTAGATTGTAATTGGACACTTCATGGATGTGAGCTTGAGAGGTGCCAAGTACCCACTGACTGGGTATTAAGGACTCTCAGCTCCTCTCAGGAATTTGTCCCTAGCTATTGTAAAAATATGTGTAATTGAAGAAAGATAGTGTTATGAGGAATTATTCCAGTTCAGTTAAATATAGTTCTGTGATCACATCTTTTTTTCTATTAAATCATTTCAAATCTTCTTTATTCTGTCTTCTCTGGCTCTGTGTCCTCTGTACCTCCGTGGTAATTCTTGGCCTTGAACCTCTCCCCACCCCGCCAGTGGTGCTGGAACAATTTTTATAGTGGGAGTGCTGAAGGTAGAAACCATGTATTTGGGGTTTTATTACTGATTCAAGCTGGGGGTCTGGCAGCACCCCCAGCACCCTTAGTTCCAGCACCTGTGCCCTCTGCTTCAAAGCCCTCCCTCTCTTTTCAGTCCTCAGCCCCAGTCCCAGGATTTGATGAAAGTCTTTATCTTCCCCCATCCCCTTCACAATACATAGTGTTGCCAGATATTGTGAAGGACCATTCCTGTTTTTTGTTACAATAAATAGCTTCCCTGATTATCTGAGGGACAACTAAGGTCTCAGAACACCAGGGCTAGTCATATTTTAAAGTGAAGTACTGTATCTGGTAAATTCACACACCTCTCATGTGGCTTCTAATTACTTACTTTCAATGAGGCTGCTTGGTGAAGACAGGCAGAAGTGGCTGCTTTCTTCCTACTGCTTACTTTCTTTTTCACTGTGTCAGTAATTCTCGGCTCTGATTCCTTCCAGTCTTTTTTCCTTCTGAGTTCTGGTTCTGCCTGTGCAACTTCAAAGCAATCACTGGTCACTATGAAAACTAAGGAGACATCCCAAGTTGTGCTTTGAATCCTAATGCCATCAGGCTTTGGCACTTCAATACATGCAATGCACTGACAGTCGCTTAATACTATAGAGTCCTTTCACAACCAGCAAAATTTTTTTTCTAATATGCATGAAAACATCTCATACATTCTGTTATATGGTACAGCACACCATACATACACTCTGCTTACACAGGACAAGGCATAATTGTGATGGTGTATACCATTATGTTCACCACTTTTACAGAATTATTACAAACTCGGTACAAAGTATGCCTTGTAAGGTATCATTTGAAAACTCATAATCTGCTGAACATTATTGTCCTGGTAAAATATGTGTATCAACCTTGTATGTAAAGTTATAAGTTTCTACTGTGTAACATGTTCCAGAGTTAGAAAGGCAGGACCAAATGAGTTCTTCAGAGTCATTAGTACCTGCAGACAGGTATCAATAAAGTCAAGCGGACTATCACTTAGAGCCTCACATTCACAAGGGACTGTCTGTCAACATGACTCAGCAAGGATGTTTCTAGCACAAGAAATTTAATTATAAAAAGGGGAGAAAATTGCTTGACCTCACTCTCCTCCTTCATCTCTGCTCGTGACATCAACAACACTCAAAGAATGGAACTTAGGGTTGGGGAAGTCCTGGCTGGGAGGCTTTTCAGCCAGTACAGACTGCTGTATGCTTATGGTGAGAAAAACCTTTTTGCTTTTAAATTCACTTAATTTGTTAAATTAGGCAATTAGCTTGCATTTTATCTTTTTATTTCTTTTGTAACCAATCCTGACTTTTATGCCTAATTACCTGTATCCACTTAAAATCTCTCTTTTCTTTCTGTAGTTAATAAACTTGTTTTACTCTTTTATCTTAACCAGTGTGTTTTGATTAAAGTGTGTGGGCAATTCCATTTAGGATAATAAGGCTGGCGCATATCATTTTCCATTGATGAAATGACAGACTTTATATGAGCTTGCATTGTTCAGCAGTGTGTTGGACAGTAGAAGATGCACATTTCTGGGGGAAAGTCTGGGACTAGAGAGCTTGTTGGTATTGCGCTGCAGTTTAATTCATGAGTGGCTAGCTAGTAGCACTCAATATTGTGTAACTGGGAGCAAGTTACATGCTGAAGACTGTGTGTTAACTGGTCAGGAGTGGCTGTTCCCACGGTAAAGCAGTGTAAGAGGCACCCTAAATTGGAGAATTGGGGTGACACAGCTATTCAATAGTCCAGATTATACCTGGGGTTATGTCACAACCATACATAAATATATTGCATATCCAGCCTTATTATCCTATACTCTATCCCACTCTTTTCACCACCATTGCCTTTCCCTCCTCCCTTCTGAATCTTTGCCCTCTTTCTCACATACCCAATATCCCCCATCACTTTCAGCCTTCTTTTGCTCTCCAAAAGGCAAAGAAACATAATACCAGAGAGGCCCATTAAAAACCATTTAAGCTGTTCTTCAAGATAAACCAGTTAAATAAGTAGCTATAAAAGAAAACAAGAGTACATTTTTTTCCCAAACAGCTGTCAATTAATGGAGTTAATTCTTCAGATGAGAGGACACAACTTGCAAAGTTTGGATCCAGATCTGAACTTTCCCAGACTTGAGAGGATGAGAGGTGGGTCCAGGGTGTTGGTCCAGTTGGTCATAGAAAAAGGGCCATATTATAAATTTCAGATGCTGATCCCAACTTTCCCAAGATTCAGAAGGTGGACTAGATCTCTACTTAAAAGCTTCACCTTTTAAAGCCTTTACTTTTTCCAAAACAGTTTCTCTTTAGCTCCAAAGGGGTTCCTCTCCCAAGCACAAATATGTTCTTATTCATAATTATATGAACACACATAGGTCAATAACCAAGAAGATCAACTAAGAAATAACTAGCTGCCCTTCCAGCCCAAGCTACACAGTTTATTTCCTTCAAATCTTTCCATATTGGCCACAAAATTGACAGTTAGGTATTATTTATTTGTAGCACGACAGGTGGCAGACAAAATCAGAGTCCTCATTATGCATTGTACGGAAGGAGATGGACCCTTCCCTGAAGAGCTTACAGCTTAATTGAAGACAAGACACAATAGGTGTAATACATAGGAAGGAATGTGAGTGTAACAATGATATGAGCACTTGCTTACAGAGACCAGTTATCTGGCCAATTCAGTGGTTCCAAATTATTTAGAGTACCTTTTAAAAAAATTATATAATGAGCCCTCTTTCCATGCACACATTGCGCATTGTCAGTCATGCCGTTTGTACAGAGCACCATCCTGAGGGATTTCACTGGAGCAGAATTCAAATCAAGTCAATGTTTACCTCGTATGTACAGTTGTCTTTGTGAACGCTGAAACTGGGAAGGAAAAGAGATAGCTTGACCACTTTCCCACCCCACAAATGCAGGTGTGTTCCCTAGAGTGTGTTGGTTCTTCTCTAGTTTGTCTACTTTAGCTTTAAATGGCTCAAGTGATAGGGCTTCCAACATTTTCCTTGGAGACTATTTCTGAAAATGTCCCTAAAATAATATGAATGCAAATTGAATTATGGCTGTTTTCCAAAGGCCTGGTTACAGATGGAGGTTTTTTTCTGTTAAAAGTTAAGATGTAGTAGAGGTCTTTTTAAGGAGACTGACTTTTTGCATAGTCTATCAAAGGACTTGGATACAGCTGTACATAGAGGCAGTTTTCTGTCTTCCAGGCCTTTGCTTAAACTGCTATGAGTTCTGCCTTATTACTTCCGCCCCTATTCTCCAAGTGCTTGTGAAGAGCTCTTTGGGTTAGTCCTGGAATAGTGTGTGGAATAGTTGCTTTCAGATGGTTTTGTAAACCTCGGTCCTGAGTGTTGATGTTAGGAGGCTTATTCCTTCACCCTCTCACTTCCCTGGTCCTTCTCGCATGAACAGAGAGCAACAATACCCGAAGTTCGAAGATGTTTATTGGGGTGAACTTCCAGCAAGCATGATTCCAGTTTCCTTCCTTAGTGTCCCCCTTTCCAGTTCTGACACCACAGAGCCTTGCCTGTGTCCCTGTTCCCATTCCCTGTTCCCATTCCCCCCCTTAGTAAAACATGATCCCAATTCTCCCATCCCCAGTCCCTGTTCCCATTCCCCCCTTACTTCCTGATTGACTGCAGACTATATAGTAAAACTTGAGTTCTGCTTAGCTATACCTTAACCAATCATTTTACTGAAATTTAACTAACCAATCCTAACATACTGTAAGATGGTTATTTAACCAATTATATCCCACCACCTCAATTGGTTTACACCCAACAAAATTAATTATACAGCAGACAGAAACAATCACAGAACCAGACAGAGATTATACAGACAAACAATAGGGAAGTGGAGACTACAGTGACAGAACAATACAGAAATGAGGATTTCACATCTCAGCTATTGATAAGTGAGTTCTTGCCAGACAGGATGCTATTAAAGTTTTCTTTTACATCTTCTAGGCTCTTCCCTTTCTCTGGAGGTGGTAGGAATATCAAGACGGGATTGTATTTCTAACCGCCCAATAGCACCTTATTTCAATGTGACTAGTTTGGAATGTGAGGATGTGACCATACACTTCCCAGTTTATGGCTGGCCTCTGCTACTTAGCCGAAGGCCTTAGCCTAAGAACCAGGCCTCAGACTGTCACAGTAAGAGAAGGCCCTTACACAGACAGACAGTGATTTTGATTCTTTCTTTTATACCTCTATAACTAGCTAAGTGATAAGAATAAACCTAAATTCTCAAAGTATAGGCCTTTGCAGACAGGCTTGAATATCTATATCCTAACACTGACGTCATCCAGATGCCAGGATATCCCTTGCACCCAGTCTGCTGTGGCTTGTGATGGCAGCCCACAGCCACAGGAACTCTTTGAGCAATCAGGTGTAGGGGTGGCCTACTCATGCCCTCTTTTCCTTAGCCATGCCCCTTGCACTGGGACTCCTCCAGCCGCCATATCTATTGGCTCTACGGCTGTTTTGGAGGTGGAGGCAATATCCATGTGGTAAATCACAGATGCATGTTTTTATACATGGTCTGTATACGTAAAGTGATAAGTAACAGCATGGATTTGCCAAGAACAAATCATGTCAAACCAACGTAATAGCTTTCTTTGACAGGGTAACAAGCCTTGTGGATAGGAGGGGGAGCTGTAGATATGGTATATCTTGCCTTTAGTAAGGCTTTTGGTATTGCCTCACATGCCCTTCTCATAAACAAACTAGGGGAATACAACCTAGATGGAGCTACTATAAAGTGGGTGCATAAGTGTTTGGAAAACCATTCCCAAAGAGTAGTTATCAGTCAAGCTGGGAGGACATATTGAGTGGGATCAGTTCTGGGTCCAGCTCTGTTCAATATCTTCATCAATGATTTAGATAATGGCATAGAGAGTACACTTATAAAGTTTGTGGATGGTAACAAACTGGGAGGGGTTGCAAGTGCTTTGGAGGATAGGATTAAAATTCAAAATGATCTGGACAAACTGGAGAAATGGTCTTAAGTAAATAGGATGAAGTTCAATAAGGACATATGCAAAGTACTTCATTTAGGAAGGAACAATCCGTTGCACACATGCAAAATGGGAAATGACTGCCTAGGGAGGAATATTGTGGAAAGGGATCTGGGAGTCAGTGGATCACAAGCTAAATATGAGTCAACAGTGTAACACGGTTGCAAAAAAATAAAAATAAAGCAAAAATCATTTTGGGATGTAGCAGCATGAGTATTGTAAGCAAGACATGAGAAATAATTCTTCCACTTTACTCCACGCTGATTAGGGTTCAACTGGGGTATTGTGTTCAGTTCTGGGTGACACACTTCAGGAAAGTTGTGGACAAATTGGAGAAAGTCCAGAGAAGAGCAACACAAATGATTAAAGATCTAGAAAACATGACCTATGAGGGAAGGTTGAAATAAGTGAGTTTGTTTATTCTGGAGATGAGAAGATCGAGATAGGACATGATAACAGTTTTCAAGTACCTAAAAGGTTGTTACAAGGCGGAGGGAGAAAAGTAATTCTCCTTAACCTCTGAGGATAGGACTAGAAGCAATGAGCTTAAATTGCAGCAAGGGCAGTCTAGGTTGGACAATAGGAAAAACTTCCTAACTATCAGGGTGGCTAAGCACTGGAATAAATTGCCCTGGGAGGTTGCCTCCATCTTTGGAGATTTTTTTTAAGAACATTGCAGGCCACAGAACCTCATCCACCCTCTCCTGTAATAGACCCCTAACCACTGGTTGTGGAATCTCCATCACTGGAGATTTTTAAGAGCAGGTTAGACAAACATCTGTCAGAAATGGTCTAGATAATACTTAGTCCTGCCATGAGTGCAGGGGACTGGACTAGATGACCTCTTGAGGTCCCTTCCAGTCCTATGATTTTATGTTAATATAATCGTTCCAAATAGCTTTCAGAGCAAAGTCAATGGGGTGACTGGAAGCTACAGGGCCAAAGCTGCAGCCCTTACTCTTGCGAGTAGTCCAATCAGTCTTCAGACAGAACTCATGCAAGTAATCCGCATCTAACAGCACAACTAACAGACTGAGCCCTACAGGCGAGATAGGCAGGGAGACACCTAGTTTGAGTATCTCAAGAGCGCTTCAGTGTGAACCAAGTAGTTGGCCATCAGGACTGAGGTGGCTGTGCACATACTCACATGTACATAGTTTCCTAAGGACTTTATCAGTGGAAACTTGGTGCCTAGATAGTTTAGGTACCTACAG
This sequence comes from Malaclemys terrapin pileata, assembly GCF_027887155.1. Classification (NCBI taxonomy): domain Eukaryota; kingdom Metazoa; phylum Chordata; order Testudines; family Emydidae; genus Malaclemys; species Malaclemys terrapin. The sequence goes on along the minus strand of NC_071506.1, from coordinate 25,108,228 downwards.
GGTTAGGTGGCAGCTGAGCAGGGGTTTTGTGAATGCCAAGGGTGCCTAAATGTTGGATTTAGGCACCTAAGTGCCATTGTGAATCTACAGAAAGAACAGGAGTACTTGTGGCACCTTAGAGACTAACAAATTTATTTGAGCATTAGCTTTCGTGGGCTACAGCCTACTTCTTCAGATGTATAGAATGGAACATATAGTAAGAAATATTTACAGAGAACATGAAAAGGTGGAAGTAGCCATACCAAGTGTAAGAGGCTAATTAACTAAGATGAGGTATTATCAGCAGGAGAAACAAAACGTTGGTAGTGATAATCAAGATGGCCCATTTTAGACAGTTGACAAGAAGGCATGAGGATACTTAAAGCCTTTAGAAGTCCGGGTGTCACTGAAAGTTCATGGAACTTAGGCACCTAAGTAGCTAACTCAGTTTTAGCAATGAGACTTAGGCACCTAAGTGTCTTAGGCCCTGCAATGCTGAGAGAAGCAAGGCCTAAATACCTTTATAAATCTAGGCCTATGTCCTTATGTTAGATGAGAACACTCAGGCTGAAAATTTTCTCGAGGCATTAATTCACATAGACGGCAAGCCAGCTTCTGAATGCCGAGCCCCAATATTCCAGGGTTGAGCCTATAGGCCTAACCACAGAGGAAGGACAGAGAGCCCGTTGAATGGAACATTTCCAGGCTATGCTCAGCCAGCCAGACCCATTAACACACATTGACAGAGGTGAAGAAATAGCGAACTTATATCACTAGAAGTAATAGCCTTGGAGGAAGTAACTGAGACCACAAAGCAACTGAAGAGTTGTAAAGCATCCATCCATGATAAGATAGATACTGACATGTTAAAAGCTGGAGAGGAAGTGATGGTGAAATACATGTGCAGGTTGTATAGAATGGTTTGGGAAAGACTGGAGAAGAGGTGTGATCTGTAAAAGCCCTAAAACAAGGCAAGGCTTTCCTCCTGTCTTTTTCTTCACATGCATGTGAACCCCTCAGAGACTCTCACCTTGTAACCCCACAAGTGTTTTATTTTCATTGTTCCCCCACCAGCTGTACATTGTTGTGGAGCACCTTATTTAGAACTGCCTGTCATCCTCAGCCCCCCTCAGTCAAGGATAAGAGAAGTAGATCTCTCCCTCAGAGTTTTCTTGTGGGATTGACTCACAGCCTGGTTCTCTCACCGTTTTTCCCCTCCACTTTCTTCCTATGCCTTTTCTACTGTCTAGGCTAATGGGTTAATTAGCTTGGCAGCTCTCTCCAGCCCGTCTCCCAGCTATCAGGCACTGTTATCATTGTTGGGTTTACCCCCAGGCAACCAATTGGAGTTGCAGTGACCCTGGTGCTGGTTCAGCTGCTGTTGCCCAGCACTCTGTCACAAGCTTATTTGCAATAAATGGAGAGGACTGATCCTCCTATCTGCACCTGGAAAAGTGTTTTGCACTATCGTCTTGGATAGGATGTAAACTGCTGCACCCACCTCTGGTTGTCTCTCCACCCATCATCCTCTCTCACCCTGCAGCCCCTCTAATTCCAGGAGCTACAGCTTTCTCTTTGTGACTTGGCCCTCAAGCCAGGTCACTGTGGTCCTCCCCTTCTGGGGCATCAAAGTCTTTCAGGGCAAATTGTCCCAGGCAGTCCATTATCCACTGCCTGGTCTGTACCACTTTCCCAGTGGCTGGTAGGGGAACCCAGGCCCACCCTCTACTTCACATTCCAGCTCTAGTTAGCAGCCAAGGTCTGTTCCATCCTGGACCTTGCTGCCTTTTCCTTGAGCCATTCCGTACCTTCTGATTCTCCTCCAGCCATACAACTCCCTGCTCCCAGGAAGTAACTATAGGCTACTTGCCTCTACAGCCCCAAACATATCTCCCTTCTATCAAGGAGTGACTTCAGTCTATTTCACTGCAGACCCTTTCTGCTCTCAGCTCCTGGGCTTTATATAGGCCCCACCTGTTCCTGCCCAGTGGAGCCTTATCTCTAATTAATCCCTGTTCCCTGGCTTCTCCTCCAGGTGCAGCCTGGAGAATAAATTGGCTCTCCTAGACATCTTACCACCTTCAGGCTTCATGTGCAGTGGACCCTCCATCACAAGCATAAAAACAGAAGCTGGTATAGTGGGATTTTGTATCAGTATGCAGAAGACCAAGACAGATTGCAGACTAATTTGATAGAGATGACTACAGTGGTTTGGCCATGTTCTCAGGCTACCCCATGGCAGAAGCACAAATTACATCTTAGATTGGATTTCATCTGGAGAGAAGGGAAGGTGTGGAGGACAAAGAATGACCTATGGCAGGATGATTGAAAAGGATGCTGCCATCATGGAGACAATTTATGATGGAATCAGACATCTTGCTGTGGATAGACAGCAGTGGGGAAAAATGGGGTTCTTCATGTGCTACTAGATGCACCAGATTCTAAATCTAAACAAGTCTGTGGGATTGTTCATGAGTGGGAAGTTTATTGTATTACTCACACCTCTTGTATGAAAGGCCATAAACCACCACTGATATCTAGTGTGAAAGTGAAGCTGCTACAAGTTTTAAAGTATCAGATAATTTCATATGACATCAAATAATAGTTGCCCTTTATTGTTTGTTGATTTTATTACACCCAGCAACATGACTCATTTCTGTCTGGAAAAATTAATGTATAACTCAGGTGAAAGAAGCAGAATGAGAGAGTGAATGGCTGACTTTTTTCTGTAAGGGTCATTCCAAGATGGTATTTTTGACCTCCTACCTAGATTTGTAACTTTGGAGTAGACTTGTTTTAGATCTTGTTATGAAAACCACACTGGGTTAGAATGCAACTTGACAAGCTGGTCTGAATAAGAGGCAGAATGTAGCTACAATGTTCTAAGAGCAGACAAGAAAACAAAATTGCAACTCAGGGCTTGTCTACACTTTAATTTGAAAGTTAATTCAGACTAAGGTAGAGTGTGAAGTAAAAACTAGTACCTACTACAGAATAATTCCATGTGTAGAAAAGCCCTCAGAGACAGTCCCATCTTTGTCATAGAGCAGGTGCTGCCCTTGTCAGTGACTAAGAGGGAGGAGGTAGGGATCCTCTCAATCCCTGTCCTTTACAATCCCCTTCCTTGTCGTAGGTGGTATCAGACAAATAGCCCTTGACCTCCTCACTGCAGGTAGACTCACACTATGAACAGGTTTACTCAGGACGTATTGCTCCCCTGCATGCCAAGTACGGTCTGTGATAATCTAGCCACATATAAATCCTAAGTATTATTTGCCAAGTCATACAGTATATCATAATGAGAAAACACGTGAACCCAAGGCCCCATATTTACATTGCTCAGACCATTAGCAGAACAGTAAAGAAAGCAAAAAGATAAAGTTGAGAATGTTACTTTTATCATAATAAAAGTAGACTGGTGGAGGCCTGGGAAAGTTGACTATTTAGGAACATTAGGGGAGATTTGCTAAAGCACCTAAAGGAGTTAGGCACCTGAATATACCACCCACTAGTTTCTTAAGCCATGCACCGTATGTAAATCACATGCAGCTTATTATATACTCATTTAATGGGAGAAACTTCTAGAAAATATCCAGACGACACATACGGAGTAAAGTGATACATTAAATGCTGCATCCCGTTCTTCCAGAGAAACAGATCTATTCATTCCTTTCAGAAGCTTCAATAAATGTGTTGCTGATTATTTATAAATAAGGGGGTTCCTGAATTTTCAAGCCACATGCAGTCCCCTGGTGAATTGTTACCATTCCATTGACTATAGTAAGTTACAACAGGGCTCAATTTGGCCATTTGTGTTTAGAATGATAAATCCAAGCCACTCTGTTTTCATATTCAAATGAACCACAACTGCAAATCTTCTGGAACTCCAGGATATTGGTATTAACAGCAATGCTCAAAAGAGAGTATTTAGCTGTAGTCAAGAACATGTAATAAATTAATTTTAAAAGCTTTTTTCCCCCTCCTGGGGCATTGGGATTAATCTGGCATGTAAAAAGAAACAATTTCTGATAAGTCCCAAAAATACACAGGAAAACATGATTCATCATCTACAAGAAGTATTCAGCTTAATTAGTGATATCATTTCTCCTCCTTTCATAAAGAAACTAGCCACTAGTCTTTTTTCCCCCTGGAACTCCCCACCATTGTTACCAGCAATGAAGCTACTGTAGCAAGAGCTCTCAGGTGGTGACTGGAATTCTAGCCTCTGTCTTCTTATCTCGTCTACACAAGATGGTTAGATCACCTGTAACTCGTGGTGCCTCGTCTGCACCATTGGTGCTGCACCAGTAGGAGGAAAAGAGTTAGTGTAGATTAGGCCATAGCACCCGATTTGTCTCTCATGCTGTTGTCAATTAAGAACAACTCTATTGCAGTCAATGGAGTTATAGCAGAATTACACCAGTCCAAGCAAGATTAGAATCAGGCTCACATAGAAAGATTAAGTTTCAGCTTGCAGTGTATGCAGACAGAAAAGAGGAACCAAAACTAATAGAGGGAAAGTCTGCAGAGACCAGACTGAAACCCTCCACCTTGACATAACCCTTCAGAAATTCAGTGAAGTGTCTGTCTATGATGAGTCAGAATTCCCCTTTAGAACAATCATTAAACATTTGCCTGTGAATAATGAGTAGAAAACCAGTGAATCTGATATCTGAATTGTAGCAACATTTCTTTACTTACTTTTCAGTGTTCTAGCCAGTGGTTCAATATGACTCCTAGCATGTTGAATGGCTGGGTAGGTTCCCAACATTTTAGTTATGGCTTGAGTAATCCTATGCAGTACATTTAAATTTAAAGTTAAATTGTAGCCATTTGGTTCAGCCCCCCAGTCCAAGAGCTGCAAAGATAAGAAGGCCCTCTCACCTCAAGTAGACTTTAAAAATAACATTTTTAATTAAAATTCTCATGTCTAAAACGCTCGTCATCTTTCTACAAGCAGTGGCCTTTGTAATGCTGAGTTCTCAGACTGCCAATGGCAGAGATATAACACTTATTTATAGCCTGCTGCACTATGACTTATCAAGCACATTTTCCAAACCCAGAATTATTGCTTAAATCAATAAGAATTTGGGGGTTGCGAGGAATACAGGGTAAGATCCTTAAATTGTAATAAACCAATTTTTAAAAAACATTTAAACACTACTGTTATTTGTGATTGTGAAAAATATGGTTGAAGGAAGTTGGAAACTGGCTTACTCTTTGGTGCGGCCGACATAAACACTTTATGTCCTCAAACAGCAAGAAGTTCTAAAACCTCAGTGGTAACTAGCTCATTTTTCAAATCCAATTCAGATTTTATTCATGGCAAGAAGGACTGCTAACTTTTTCAGAGAACTGATCTGAATGTGAGGAGGAAAAGTGTTCTTCATTGCTTAGGGTAAGAACAGAGATAGTCCCCAAGCTACAGTGTTCGGCTTTAGACACAAGTTTCATCAAAATAAGACATTCACAGGACCTCAGTAACATGCATTCAGGTAGAGACTATGCAAGCATTTATATCACAAATAAGTCTACTCTCACCCTTCCTTGCCTTTATTAACACTAACAGACCATAAAGTTCAGCTCAAACCTGCTCCCCAGGGCTGTCTGTTGCTTTTCCATGTCTGTGTGCTTCTTCCTCTCTAGAAAGCCACTCTCCCATTTCGTTCTATATGGGTTGGGTAATGAGCCATCTATTTCAATGAGTAACCAGAGCCCTAATCCCGTCCTTGCAGGGTCAACAGTTGCTAACAGGATAGGATGTTTCAAGCAAACACTGCCAGCTTGTTAAATCTCTCTGGGATTTTTTTTTTTTTTTTTTTTTGGAAAACACCTCATACTTGGCACATGAAAAAAAATTGCTCTTAAGAAGTATTTGTATGTACCCCAGAGATAGTTATCTCTTATATGGATGCAGTAAGGTGGTGAATTCCACTAGAGGCAGAGAAATCACCCCAAGCCTCCCTTCAGTTTTGACCAGAGGTTTCCTCCATCTCTGAATTAGGCCCATTGAAACTAACTTCCTTTTAAACAACAGTGAATATCTCCAGAGCCCAATATTAAATCCAAATGTTCTCACACAAAAGAGGAACATGGCTGACTAGTAAAGAAGAGCAAGAGATACTCCTTTTTTTATTAAATTCGACATGCTGCATAAGTAGGCCACTTTGGAAGTGTGTATTTATTTCTACTCTAAACGTTTTGTTGGGAGTCTAAAGCAGGAAATTGCTGAATAAGTGTTTTCAGTACTATATAAGCTTTGTCACAACTTTAGCCTTGCCGGAGATTTGTCAGGCAACAGGATTGAGATTTTCTTATCAGATTTGTTGTTGCTTCAGAAAAACTGGAGCATATGTCCTATAGTAACTACACTGAGGAGTAGTATAGATTCTTAATAGAGGTGCATTTTTTTAGCTTAAGACTTTTCCTAATCATTGCCACTCACATAACACAGGTATTCGGTTTGTCTGATTCTCTTTATTCTGTGTACTAAGAGTGCTCCTCCAGTGCTGTGGTTTATACTGCAGGGTACTGCTTTAATCACTGTAGTATTACAGTGCTGCATTCAACATTTGTTCAGTCTCTGCTTAAAGGTCCAAGTATCACCCCGATGGAAAAAATAGATTGGATGCAAAGGTGTGCAACTACAGGGTAGCACAAAGTAGTACCTCCACTGCATGTGTTCCCATCACAAGATACTAACATGAATTTGGAGCTTTCTGGGAATCGGGGGTGTGACCATCAAGAGGGCGGGGGGAGGCTAAAGCATACAGCACTCTTGGTGGCATTCTCCAGTAGCAAACCCACACTGGTGCAAATCCCTGACAAAGTTAACATTGCTCCTTGTAAAAAGCAACAGAGGGTCCTGTGGCACCTTTGAGACTAACAGAAGTATTGGGAGCATAAGCTTTCGTGGGTAAGAACCAGAAGTGAGGTTCTTACCCACGAAAGCTTATGCTCCCAATACTTCTGTTAGTCTCAAAGGTGCCACAGGACCCTCTGTTGCTTTTTACAGATTCAGACTAACACGGCTACCCCTCTGATACTTGCTCCTTGTGGTATTGATTTGTGTCTTGCAGCTTCTAACTCAGTGAGGGCAGGATGCAGCAGGTATGGCGGGGGTGGGGGTGAGGTCAATGGTAGCACATCTACTGAGCCAGTCACACTGCTGGAGTGGGAAGGACAGGGGACAGGGAAGCTGGCATAAGGGTAGACACATTAGACATAGATCCAGAAGTTTGGGCCAGTCTGTTCCTGCAGATCTCCTGCTTCCAGGAGGTTTTCAGGTTGCACCCACTCTCCATTTTGTGCTACCTTTAAGGCTGCCTTTGGAAGTCATGGATTTATTCAAGTAAATGTTGACCTTCCACACATGGAATAGAACACATGGCCCTGTGGGAAGAGTAGCTCCATGTTGTGACTCACCACTAATTGTAACCAACATCTTGTCATTTTAATATCTCAGTCTCAGTACTGAAGTATCTTTCCAAAATCCTATTATTTACTGGAGGGTGACTGATAGGAAAATATTGATCAATGTCGTTAAATTAGATCCATATTTCCTTTATCTTTAAAGATACATAACCTATTTGGAAATCTTTTTAATGCCTTTTGATCCCCAAGAAAGCAGACACAGACTTATTATGTGAGCAGAATCATTTTAATGGAACAAATACATAACTTGAACACTCAGAACTAACTGTGCTATTCATGGATTGTCATAGAGTTTATTTTTCTTTTAGAAAAGGCAGCATCTCTTTGGGCATGTAGAAATATTGTCTGAGAATGTTTAATTGAAGGGCGAATCTCAGTTAATGGCAGTTGGTTCTGAGTTTTATTAACTGCTGTAAACAAAGGCTTTTCAGTACTTCCTCAGGCAGAACTTCTACATTTAAGCATCAGTCTTCGTCAGACTTCCTTCTCATCTCCCTCCCCTACCCCTGTGATACAAATTCCCTGCAGATTATGCTGTTGGATTGTGAGTTGCAAGTTTAATGCATTATGACAGGGAATCAATAATTTGTTATGAAAGCTTTCTGAAGGTACCTTGAGGAATTCTAAATGTGTGATACGTTCCCAATTAAGATATGCAGAAATGGTGCTTTTTTTAAAACTCTAGGCCCAACAGTGCTTCTGGCATTATGTAGCCATGTAAAATTTTAGTATCCAACTGTAACGCACATGCCTAATAGGGAGATAGCACTTTATGAGCTCTATTGGGCAGGGATAGACGTGAACGTGTCTGGGTTGCTGGTGCTAGGCAGCTGCACAATTAGCACTACACATCCAGAAATTTCTGGAATTCAATGTGGTAGTTTTGGATATGCTCAGTAGGTTCCCTGTAGCTGGACTCAGACTCCTCCAGCTGCGCCCCTTCCGCCCCCGCCCCCTGCTGGAGCCCAGAGCCCCACTGCAGCCGCTGGCTCCCGCCCCAAGCTAGTGCCCCCAGCCCCGGAGTGCCCCCAAGCCCTCCCCAGCCCCAGAGCGATGGGAGGGCGGGCGGCACAGCTGCAGCCTTCCCTCCAGCCCCGGAGCACCGGGAGGGCGGGTGGTATGTCTGCAGCCTCCCCAGCCCTGGAGCACGGGAAGGTGGGTGGCACAGCCCGAGCCAGGGCCACCTCACAGGGAGACTGGAGCCACGCTGAGCAAATGGGAAGCGGGGGTAGGGGGAAGGAAGTGGGGGTTGCTGGGGCAGAGCATGGACGGGGCCACAGCTGGCTGTTTGGGGAAGCACAGCTTCCCCCAGTCTATGTAGGGTGACCAGATGTCCCGGTTTTATGGGAACAGTCCCAATTTTTGGGTCTTTTTCTTATAATAGGCTCCTATTACCCCCCTCCCTGTCCCAATTTTTTCATAGTTGCTGTCTGGTCACCCTAATATGATGCCCACCGCCTATGCCATGAGGGCATGTAGTCAGGGCAGTTACTTTTCAAAAGGCCATCTGCCCTGTGTGGGCTGGGAGAAGTTGAGCCACAGGAGCAGAAACCAGGGGCTGGTCTACACTGAGGGGGTGAGGGGAGGATCGATCTAAGATACGCAACTTTAGCTACGCCACAAGCGTAGCTGAAGTCGAAATATCTTAGATCGAATTACCTGGGGTCCTCACGGTGCAGGATCGACGTCTGCGGCTCCCCCGTCGACTGCGCTACCACCGCTCGCTCTGGTGGAGTTCCGGAGTTGACGGTGACCACGTTCGGGGATCGCTATATCATGTCTTAACAAGACGCGATATATCGATCCCGGATAAATCGATTGCTACCCGCCGATACGGCGGGTAGTGAAGACATACCCCAGGAGTTTTCCTTAACTCTGAAGCATTTTGCAGGAGGTTAGTGATATTGTTAACCCTCCCACAGGGAAGCCCTGGCAGAGTGAATTATAGAAAGGGAAAATTGGGAGGGAAAAATAATTTCTTTTATTTTAATTGTGTACTTTGAATGTTGTTTGATTTTCACCAAACTATTTTAGTTAAAGTGTCTCAACTAATATGATCCACCAATATTTCTTTAAATGTGATCATGAGGAGGAGTCATATATTTTGTTATTCTCAGTTTTGTATTTTTCTTGTAACAGAGTTTTTTTTAATCTATACACTTAACTGAGTGGTTGGTTAATCTGTCAGCTGACTGGCTAGTAGTGATTTCAGCAGAGGAGATTCTGCCTGGATCCCAACTGAAGATTCCGACAAGCAAGTGGAGGGAAGATGTTGCTTTTTGACTCTGCCGAGTGTATAGATTTTGGAGATCAAAGACTTTAACTGAGACTCAGGTGAACTCAACCTAAGCTTTTGGGAACTCTGAGTTTCTTCTCAATATGTTTCTGTGGGGACTGACCTGTTTTTTTATGTATGTTTATGTATAGATGTGAAGATAATGTATGTGGATTATAAAATAACCATGTTGCGTTGTAAACATTACGTTATTATTATTATTTATGTTTCTTCATCATAAGATTTATGAAGTTGATAATTACATTCATTCCTTTTGGGTCCTGAATGTGGGGAGGCTGAGCTCTGTGATCCTGGAGCCTGACCTCCCTGAAACAAGTCCTATTTGAACTAGAGCATCTCTTTTAGAAAAATAGCCATGGTTGAGTTAAAAATTGCCTGTGATGGAGAATCCACCACCACCATTGGTAAACTTTCCCAATGGTTAATTGCCCTCACTGTTAAAAATAACAGAAGTATTTGGAGCATAAGCTTTCGTGGGTAAGAACTTCACTTCTTCAGATGCAAGTAATGGACATTTCCAGAGGCAGGTATAAATTTATACTGATTTATAAATTCCATACTGATTTATACCTGCCTCTGGAAATGTCCATTACTTGCATCTAAAAGAGATGCTCTAGTTCAAATAGGACTTGTTTCAGGGAGGTCAGGCTCCAGGATCACAGAACTCAGCCTCCCCACATTCAGGACCCAAAAGGAATGAATGTAATTATGCTTATGCTCCCAATACTTCTGTTAGTCTCAAAGGTGCCACAGGACCCTCTGTTGCTTTCTACAGATTCAGACTAACGCGGCTACCCCTCTGATACTGTTAAAAATGTATGCCTTATTTAAAAATAAATGCAAATTATAAACAAAGGGCCAGATTCTCTTCTGTATTCAGGCCCCTTTGTGGTGGAGCAAAGAGGCCAGAAAATACCAGAATTTGGCGTCTGAGGCTTCCCTTGTTGTAGTGGATTCCCCAGCTGGCATAGCTGGCCGTTATTTATGTGTAGAGGGTCATGAGGCAGAGCACTTCTGGGCTTCACATATTCTCAACTGGCATAATGGTCCCCGCTGACCACAGCCAGCTGGCATAGTTTAGAGCATCCCCAGGTGTAAAAACAGTCAAGCTAATTTGTGCACCCCTGACCCCAACATCTGCACCCTCTTCTCTGCTGTTTCCTGACCATCTCTGACAGCTTGTGCTGCTCTTTCCCTGCAAAGGAGAGGAGCATCAAGTGGTACTGGCTGGAGTTGGCACTCCTTGTCAGCTGCAAACACGACTACTTTGTGCAATAATCCAATCACTCTGTCAGCTTGAGTGTTATTTTGCAGTGTGAACGCTCTCACTTGAGCCATGCTAGCTCTAGAGCAATGGTTCTCAAACTTCATTGCACTGCGACCCTTTCTGACAACAAAAATGACTACAAAATCCTGGCAGAATTCTAGGCATCCAGAATGAAATATGATTTCATTGCTGGTAAATGTTTGTTTATTTTCATATTGAGTGAAGTCTTTTTTCCTAGATTAAGGAGGAAAGGGAAAATATTCTCTAGAACATGCCATATTCCACAGTTTTTGACCCACACCCTGTCCTCTTCATGTATATAATATTGCCAAAGCCACACTCTCTCATCATGTGGTTGCTTTTAAATAACCTCCTGGGTACCAAAGGTCATGATGATTAAAAAAAACAACCTGCTAGTACGAAAGAACTTTTTTTAAACATGAAAAAATAAACAAGAGAAATCCTACGCAAACTTGCCATAAATACCAGGCATAATGATGATGAAAGTGGAATAAACTATTTTTATGTATTTGGGGTGACCAAACAGGCCTCACTCGAGTTCTGCTTTACTTTTGTACTTAGGAGCTCTGTGACCAGACTAGACTTGTAAAATAAATAGTGTTATTCCACTCTTTTCAATCATGAAACATAATCCTGTAGCCCATACCCATATGAGTAGCCTCATTTAATCCACTTGGGCTACTCACATAAGTAAGGACTGAAGTACTGGTCCCGTACATTTTGTATCCATATTTATTTAGCAGTAGAGTTGTTAGTGTTTAATTAAGGTGTGGAAGGACAAATTCAAAACCTTTCCTTACAGTTATTTCTCCAAAACAGTATTTTGGCATGGAAATTTCTCATCTTTGGCCCGAGGCCAAAGTTGGGTATTTTTAGAAGATTGGAAAAAATCCATTTAGATATTTTAAAGTTAGCCAATCAAGCTTCCAAAAAAAGAATCTACTTTTTCCACCTCGCTGTGTTAGTTTATAGCTATATTTATATCTATATCTGCTTATAGGTAAGGCTAAGATTTTGTCACAGTTATTTTTAGTAGAAGTCATGGACAGGTCGCGGCCAATAAACAAAAATTCACGGAAGCCCATGACCTATCCCTGACTTTTACTAAAAATACCCTGAAGAGGGGGCGGGGTGACAGACAGAGTGCTGCCGGGGCTTGCAGCTGCTCCAGCCCCGCGTATGCTCCTGCGGCAGGAGCTGACCCAACCCCAGCTGCTGCTCTGGTAGGCTGGGGACTGCTGCTCCGGCAGCTTCGCGACTGGCCACCGGTCAGCTGTTCCAGCAGCCCTGGGGCTGGCCGCTGGTCAGCTGTTCCAGCAGCTGCTGCTTCAGCAGTTTGGGCTGATAGCTGCTCCAGCCCTGCCCCAGAAGAAGTCCCAGTAGTTACAGAACCCATGACCTCCATGACAGAATCGTAGCCTTATTTATAGATATCTAGATATACCTAGATAGCGAGTATGTGTAGGTGATAGCCATATGATAAATTTCAAAGACAAGAAATAAGTAAATTTATCATGCACTTTTGATCACCTCACTGGATTTGACTGCTCCAGCTATCCAAATCGCTGAGCAACTCTCAGATAGCTGACATTATTTTTAAATCAACCTGGATTTATTATTTGTATTTCTGTAGCAGCTAGGAAACAGTCAGGGACCAGGACCTATTATGCTAGCACTGTACAAACACTAAACAAACTCAGTCCCTGCGCCAACATCTTGTTTCTACCTTCTCCCCCAGATACAGAATTTTCCTTCCACTCACCAAAATTTACCCCGTTCCAGAAGGCCAAAATTCAGGTCTGCACCAGTGACTGGTTTTCTATATCTAAAAATGTCAGTTCTTCGAAGAACCAAGATATTGGGCCTTAAACTCATGACCTTTTTTTAGATCTAGAGAATATTAGTGGGACAGGTGGTAACTAAGGCCCAGATTCTCAAATATATTTAGGCTCCTCATGTCCATTGATTTAAATGGACATGAGGAGCCTAAATACCTTTGAGGTTCTGAGTCTAAGGCACCTGACTTTACAAGATGAGGGATATGAAAAAACAATCCCATTAAAAACTGTTTAAATAGCTCTTTAACATTCCTGAAACCACTTTCCTGTAACACGTGGCATATATAGAGTGCAATAGGGTGTGGTGTGGTGTGGTAGAAAGGTTTGGCTGAAACTTTTCTGGGATGACCAGCATAGCTCACTCCTGACTTCACCACTGAGTAATGTGCCTATCTCAAGCGCAGGCTGGTAAAACCTCAATACAGCTCTAACTCATCGGGCATTCCTCCACTCAGAGAAGAACCACAGAACCTGACCATGCTCTTAGAAGTCTGTATAGCAGGAATTCCCAACTCGCGGGGTATGGCCATAAGTAGGTGTGTCCATCTTTCCGGCCTGTTCTAGCCAGCTCCAGTGCTGGTCACTTCCTCTAACTGCGTCTGTGGACCTTGGGTCTCTGACCCTTTTCATCTACTAGGTGGTGCTACTTAGTGCAGCTTCCAGCAGATTCTGTGGCAAGAGGCAAGAAACTGCACCTTATAGCACTGGGGAGGATGGGGATGGGGATGAGATATGTTAGGAGTAACTTTAAGCAAGGAGGGAACATCACTCAAAATGGAAGGGGGCAGAGAAGAAACAGAAATGAAGTGTAAATGCGGTGTGACTTGTCCCCAAAATGGAGGGCGAAACTAAGAACAGAAGAACAAAAAAATGGCCATACTGGCTCAGAGCACTGGTGGATTCCCACTTTTATTCTATGACTGAAGAGGTGTTAATGGGCCACTTTACCCTGAATGGTCCCTTACAATATGTGCTAATGACTTATGCTAAACAATCTGTTCCATCTTACATTTGCTGTGAGGCTGGGAGTACCTTTCTCAGACATGAAGAGCTCTACGCGGTTCAAAAGCTTGTCTCTCTCACCAACAGAAATTGGTCCAATCAAAGATATTACCTCGTCCGCTTTGTCTCTCTGAACTGTAATTGCCAGGATGCCTCTGGAGTCTTTTTAAATTTGGCATTACAATGGCTATCCTCCAGTCATCTGGAACAGAGCCTGATTTAAGTGATAGGTTACATACCACAGTTAGTAGTTCTGCAATTTCATATTTGAGTTCCTTCAGAACTCTTGGGTGAATACCATCTGGTCCTGGTGACTTATTACTGTTTAATTTATCAATATGTTCCAAAACCCCCTCTGTTGACACCTCAGTCTGAGACAGTTCCTCAGATTTGTCACCTAAAAAGAATGGCTAAGGTGTGGGAATCTCCCTCACATCCTCAGCCATGCAATGCAATGCAAAGAATTTATTTACCTTCTGTGCAACAGCCTTATCTTCCTTGGGTGCTCCTTTAGCACCTTGATTGTCCAGTGGCCCCACTGATTGTTTGACAGGCTTCCTGCTTCTGATGTATTTAAAAAAAATTTGCTGTTAGTTTTTGCGTCTTTTGCTAGTTGCTCTTCAAGTTATTTTCTGGGCTGTATACTTTTACATGTCTGTCTCTGTCTTCAGTGCTGTCCCCTGCTATTTTCTCCATTGCCCCTCCCCCATTCCTAGTGCTGTGGGTCCTCAGTTCCCACCACTGTACCTCAGTCATTGCCCCTGCCTTGTCCCCCATCTCCTGTTCTTGTGTGGTTTCTCTGCTGCCTCCCATCCTGTTGCTCCCCATTCCCCACTGCTGCCCCTTGTGATGTCTCATAGTGCTCTAACTGTCCCCTCATCCCACTCATGGAGGATAGGCTCATCAATGGCTATTAGCCAAGATGGTCAGGGACACAACCCCATGCTTTGCGTGGCCCTGAACCGCTGACTTGCAGAAGCTGGGACTGGAAGACAGGAGATGGATCACTCAGTACATTACTCTGTTCTGTTCATTCTCGCTGAAGCATCTGACACCAGCCACTGTTGGAAGACAGGATACTGGGCTAGATGGACCTTTGTTGTTACCCAGTATGGGCCTTCTTATGACAGAGAGTGAGGCAAATGAGAGAACTGAGAAATGAGGGCGCAGCGAGGAGAGAATGGGGAGAAAAGGAGTGAGGTAAAATCAGGAATAAAAAATGAAAAGCAGACTGTATTCTTTCAACTTCATGCACCATCCCCACTAAGAGAGATTTTGCAGGGAAAATTATCCCCTCAGCTAGAGTGGGGATGCACAGGTGTAACTGAGCATAACTGGAAGGCCCTGGGACTGGCACAGATGGAGCTCAGGGTTGCTTATCTTGTGTTTGCCTTGAAGGCTAGAATGATATGGTATGTAACAGCACCCCTGCTTATAGGTCTGCTGGCATTTCCTTCTGCTTTTCTTCTCTCTCCCGGTCCTTTCACCTTGCTACTCCTTCTAACTTCCTCACTGTCAGTTTGCACTTCATTCATATTGCGCCTATATGTAGACGGCTCTCCCACTATTGCTAGTGCACACCTTCTCTTTCCTCCTTCAAAACCTTCCTTGAAAACACAGTTTTCCTGAGCATCCTTTCCATTTATGTTCTTGCCTTATGCCTCCCTTATTATGCTGGGTCTTGTCTGTTTTGGGCAGGACACTCCCTGTGGAATACAACAGCATGTCCTAGGCATTGTCCACTCATAATATTAAGTAGATTCCTTAGAGAATTAAGTTAAATTGATATAAACCAGGTTTAAACTGCTTTAAGAATGCCCTCACATGAGTATGCACCTGTTTAACTACATTGCTTAAATAATGCATCTTTAGTTAAACAGTTGCAACTTTGTATTTAGGCAAGGAGGAGATTTTTTAAAGGCACAAATGGCAGTTAGTTGCCTAGTTCCCATTGACTTTTAATGAGAGTTAAGTGCCTAACTGTCCTTTGTGTCTCTGAAATCTCCCCAAGGTCATACTCTATGTTGTGCGAAGCATTGTGTACATTTCCAATCCTATTTAAATGATAATAATTATTAATATTTCATTCTGATATAGAAGTCCAAAGGTACGCATTTTGAAGATGTATGTTGTTAAAATAAAATACTTGTTTAAGAAGCAACTGAGTTTTCTGCTTGTCTATTAGTGCTTTTAGATTGACTTTGAAGATGCTTTTAATTGTATGGCAACTTGGCACTGTAACTGAAGGAGCAATTGCTGAATTGTTTCATGGATTAAATTGATCTGGATCAGGTTTCTTTAAGACAAATATTTATGGAGAATGTGTTGGATTTCACTTTATAATGCTGTAATGGCATGACTAGTACACTGATTTTAATGCCTTTAACATCCAAATCAGGTTTAACACTTAGAAAAGTGTCTTGAAATGATATGAGGTCTCTTTTTCAAATCATCTGATTCTCTTTTGTGATGGTCTTTTAAGTTCTTTTATTATAATTTAGTTGAAACAACTTCTATTATAATATTCATTTTAAATCACGTACATGCTTTTAATGTATAAGAGGAATCTTTTTTGATAGCAATGATGCCCATAACCCATATTTTCAAAGTAGAGCTACACTAAATTAGATTTTAATCCATCTCATTCAGAATATCAAGGGGAATTTATTCCTGCATACTTAAACATCCACAACAAACATTTTTAAACATGCCTCAATTCTGAGTTCTCTAGAAAGAAATTTCTTCTGGTGCATATTTCCAAATCTATTGTATATTGCAGTAGCCTCTTTCCTGTTCTTTGCTTAATGTATATAAAGTTTTCATCACTTCTAGTGTAATAATAATTCTCATTTGGGACTAAATGTTGCTGTCCCTTTCCTTCCCCTGGCTCACCACACCTTGAGTGAACAGGCTTTGTATACACAGTGTCGTTGTAGCCGTGTTGGTCCCAGGATATTAGAGACCTGAAGAAGAGCTCTGTGTGGCTCGCTAGCCAACAGAAGTTGGTCCAATAAGCGATATTACCTCACCAACCTTGTCTCTTTGTATAGATGGTTTAAAGGGGCAATCAGGCAAGCAACCCTCTCCAGTCCTTTGACCTAAAATAGTCCAAGGTGACTGGCTGCCACTGTTATAGCACATGGGCTTTTAATAGCACCAGGGCCTTCGCACACTCCCTACTCACAAGGGTTAGGCCTGGGAAGCTGCATAGTTGTGGTGCCATATCTTCACGCTTCCCTTTGCATTGACATTGTGGAATGGGGCATTCCAATTCTTTGAGGCCAGTGCATCCTCCCTTCTTGAATTCTTAATCTGTGGTATGTTCAAATGTTGTGGACTCTGCAAGGATTACTATGGTCATATAGCCCTAAGGATTAATTTGCTTGTCTGTGTAAATATATTTTTCTTTTAAATTTGAATATTTGATGTATTAGGCTTATAGATTTTATGTTAAAAGTAAGTTTGGCTGTAATGCAAGAGACCTACCTGCAGGCCAAACCCCTGTATGTTAATGCGAAGTTAACTCCTTTTGAGACCCTGACCCAGAAAAGTAAAATTAGACAAAACACCCACGCAGATGTCTAAAGACCTTTACCTGGACCAATAGCAGTAAACGGGGGGGGGGGGGGGGGGGGGGAGGAAAGGGGGTTTTGCCCACAAGTCTAACAGATATACCACAAGTGTGTACATACCTGTCATCCAAATGCACATACATACTAACCTATGGGGTAGGTGTACCCTAACATTTCCGTGGGGGAGGAATGAAATTTGGGCATAAGAGGAAGGATTTCCTATTAATGCCCTATAAAAAGGTGAGGCAGCTCACCATTAGACAGGCAATCTACCCACCTATCTGCTCCTGTCTACTCTTCATTGCCTCCACCTTCAATTACGTATTGATGCTACCCATCTCCTACACGGCTATTAACTATTGATAGGCCGTTCTTCATTTCTTTTCAAGACTGTAAGTTAAAAAGGGATGTAATCTCCCTTATATTATATTTTATTTTAGTTAAGACATATAGAGTTAAGTTAGAGAGTAAACAACTTTGCAGTAGCTTTCTCTGCCAGATGTGTGAAAACGCACAAAGTGTTGCCAACAACAGGTTATTATCAAAACAGAGTGTGAGTATTAATTAACTTTGCAGCTTATAATCTTATATTCATATATATCTATCTCTTAAAGAACTGTGATACAAGTGTAACTCTGTAATTCTGATTGGTTTACCATTTGCTTACTATCTTCATTGATTTTAATAAAAAGGTCTTTATGACTACATCTGTCTCAGTGTAAACTTCCTGTCATACCCCCGAAGTTCCTTTTATAAACTCTGTGAAGCCTGATTCAGGACGAACTTTATCTTCTGATCAAACAAATTGGCGAGCTGAAACCCATACTAATTAATATTCACAATAATCAGTATTAAAACTATTAAAATTAGTACTTAATTAATTAAACTTAATTAGATGAAATTAAATTAGGTGGATAGATTAAATCAACACAACTAACACACCCCAAATCAGGCTACAGTCCAAACTGAAATCAGGCTTCAATGGGGTTGTACCTGCTTGCGTCAGATCTGTTTAAGCCTCACCACAAGCCTGATGCTCCATTGCCTCAGACCTTGTATAATCATTGACCTCCGTGTAGTGAGTGCACAATGCTACCAGGTGAGAATACCAGTGTTATCTAATCCCTTTGCATTTGTGTTGTTCAGGTATCAGTGACTACACAAGACACGGAGCATTGGGGAAACAGGCCCTATGTCTTCAGAACAAGGAGCAAAATCTACAGGAAAACATCTGTATTGGGTTTTTACATTTCAGATGAGAAAAACCACATAAACAGACAAAAGGTAAACTGAAAAAATTAATTGTTTTATAAAATAAGATCCTAGAATTGTATCTGAACATCCAGTTTTTAAATATGGTACATTCACTTTCTCACAGAATATTTAAATATTCAGGTCATTTATGGTATATTTCTCATACTATTTGAGTTAAAAACTTTGGATAAATTAAACAGCTCCTACCAAAAGATACCACAACTCATACACATAAAACTAAGTAACAATTTTTTAAAAATCCACAAAGTAAAGAAGTAGGATCTCTTAGGAAATGCTACATAATTTCTGCTTAAAAATATACTTGATAATTTTAGTCTATCTTGAAAATATAGTTTGTATTTAATTTCTCTTTCTAAATTTAAGTCTCATATAATTTCCATTTAAGTTAATAAATATGTACAACGAAAACCTTTATATCAATGCATATAAATAGTAAATACTGTATTAGGCCTGGTCTAACATTCTTTGCTCACACAATGACTTCAGTGGTACTTTTCAATTTTGGATGCCAAAGGCTGCAGATCAGGACCTAAATGTCATCAAATGATTATAGCTTTTACAGAAGTGACTTTATAATAATAAAAAAAACCTCTAAGCTCTGAGAGCTTAGAGCCATTCCAGTCATACATTCCTATAAATAGTCACGTACAATGTAGGGGAACAATGTTCTACGTTAATTACTGCTAACAGTAATTAGGGGGAAATAGTGGAGAATGTATGGAAAAATATCTTGAATTAGACACATCGTTTTTTTACTGATTGGACTTGGTTCCCTATCATTTCAAAAAAGAGTTTTTGGTATAATTGGTACATTTTAAAACTGTGAAGCAACTTGACCACCTTCTTCAGACTTTGGATAGGTTTTTTGGGAAAGTGGTATGCTTTCAAATGCTTCAGCCCATGCGTTAGGGCCTTAATTGTGTCTTGATCAGCGTTCTTTATTCTCCATAGGTTAAGAAGCTTTAGAATTTGTTCCGTAGGTTTGCACAGCTTCACAGTGTGCTGAATATCTTCTTTTCTTACTTTCTTTCCTGGTAAACTCACCATCAGAATGTTGAGATGTTCAAAGGTTAGATTAGCCTGGCCAATATGTTTTAAAATGCTGTTTTCACAGAGATCAATATCTACACAAAACAAAAATCAAGGAGGGACATTAATATGATTCATTACTATTTTATAATGTCTTAAAACAAACTCTAAAGTCAGAAAAGGACATGTGCCCACTAAATGTTTCCTAGTTTTATTTCCAAATAACCCTTTTATCATTGGTTTCAGAGTAGCAGCCGTGTTAGTCTGTAGCCGCAAAAAGAACAGGAGTACTTGTGGCACCTTAGAGACTAACAAATTTATTAGAGCATAAGCTTTCGTGGGCTATAGCATATATGCATCCGAAGAAGTGGGCTGTAGCCCACGAAAGCTTATGCTCTAATAAATGTGTTAGTCTCTAAGGTGCCACAAGTACTCCTGTTCCTTTTATCATTGTTGTTTTAACCCTCAGTCTTACAAAGCACTTAAGCACGTGTGTAACTTTTTTCATATAAGTAGTCCCAAGTTACGCACATACCTGCTATAATACATTTATTTCTACAATTTTGTAATGTGCATCTTGTCAGATGTATAGTACATGAGGCAGGGCTCTGTATCTTACATTGCACTACACAACTATTTTACTCCTGCTATACAGGAAATGCCTAGACATTTTAGCTATAACAGTCACTGGTGCTTCAGTTCCAACATAGCATCAGCTCCAGCACAGACATGTTACAATGGCATAAACAGACATAGATTAAAAACGGTTTCTCTAGGACACCATTTCAAATCCATTCCTTATAGAACAAAAGTCATTCAAATCTGATGGTTGCTGATGGTGGCTCATGTGAAAAGGGTTTGGTGGTTTTCAGTGAAAACTCCATCAACAAGTGTTAACATCACAAAAACTGCCATCATAATCTCACCTTTGACACCGATGGTGGCAGTTTCAGCAGAGAGGTGAAGGAATGAGCAGGGATACTCTTTCCAAGAAGAGAAAAACATGTTTGCAGGGCTATGTATGAGATTTTGATTTGCCAGTGCCCACATATTCCTCTTCGTGGATATCTAAAGGGTTTAGGTCTCTCAAGCCAGCACCTATAGTGCCTTGCTTATAGCTAGGGCCCTATCAGATTCACGGTGCATTTTGGTCAATTTCACGGTCAGAGGATTTAAAAAATCATAAATGTTATGATTTCAGATATTTAAATCTGAAATTTCACAGTGTTGTAACTGTAGGGGTCCTGACCCAAAATGGGTTAATGGGGAGGAGGGGGTGTTGCAAGGTTATTGTAGGGGGCTTGTGGTATTGCCACTCTTATTTCTGCTGCACTGCTTCTGGCAGCAGTGCTGCCTTCAGAGCTGGGTGGCCGGAGAGCGGCGGCTGCTGGCCGGAAGCCCAGCTTGGAAGGCAGCGCCACTACCAGCAGCAGTGCAGAAGTAAGGGTGGCATGGTATGGTATCGCCACCCTTACTTCTGTGCTGTGACCCTGGGCCAGCAGCCAGCACTGTCTGGCCACCCAGCTCTGAAGGCAGTGCAGAAGTAAGGGTGGAAATACCAAGACCCCCCCTACAATAACCTTGCAGCTCGCCTGCAACCCATTTTTGGGTCGGGACCCCCAGTTTGAGAAATGCTGGTTTCTCCTGTGAAATCTGTAGAATATAGGGTAAAAGCACACAAAAGACCAGATTTCACAGTGGAGACCAGATTTCACGGTCCGTGACGTGTTTTTCACAGCCATGAATTTGGTAGGGCCCTACTTATATCATATACTGTGAGCCTGAGTTTCCCCTGATCTGTACACACCCAGCTCCCACTGACTTCTATAGTTTTTGCTCTTGTGTAAATGAGGGAAGTATGGACCCTAGTATCACAGTATTTCCTACTCTTATGGTCCCAAAGGGGCATTGATTTACACTCCATACATATTACTCAATGGGATCACATAGACTGGAAGTCTGGGCAGAATTTGGTCCTTTCTGTTGAACATAAAGGATTAAGTTCTGCACACAGTCACACCTACACAGCTCCCATAGGTGTCAGTGTGAGCAGTGTGCTCACAACCCAGGGCAGAATTTGGCCCCAGGAGATTACAAAAGTGTTATTTGAAAAGTTACTTCTAACTGTGTTTGCTATGCTGTCTGAATTACCTTGAATGATCTTCTTGACCATATCCTGTTCTTTGTTTTGCTGCTTCCATAATTTCAACAGTTGGAACATCTGTTCTTGAGAACTATGTTTTTGTTTAATCCTTTCTATATTTTCTGCATTAATCTTTGTCCCAGGCAAACCGTCCGTTAGTACATTCAGCCAGTTAGGAGTGAGTTTTTCAGGAACAGCAAACCTGAAAAGT
The DNA here is from genome assembly GCF_027887155.1 of Malaclemys terrapin pileata. Taxonomy (NCBI): domain Eukaryota; kingdom Metazoa; phylum Chordata; order Testudines; family Emydidae; genus Malaclemys; species Malaclemys terrapin. The sequence continues at coordinate 25,086,161 of NC_071506.1, read as the reverse complement.
GCTTCCTCGCATAGGGTTACATCTAAAAACAAATAAGAGAGAAAAAGATAGGTTAAGTCCTGGAAGTCAAGGCTAGAAGGGGCCAGCAGATCATCTAGGCTGACTTCCTGCACATCATAGGACTCTAATCCCCACCAAGTTCCTCCCGCACTGACGCCAATAACCTGGATAGACTAGAATTACAGCTTTCAGGAGAGACTAAACTATTGTATGCCACAAGCATAGAACAGAAGGGAGCAGGGTACACCAATGCCTGAGGCCCCGGCAACGATAGGGAATTGATTTGGTGAAATAAACCAAGATGATCCAAGCAAGTGTCTGAATTCTTCTGAAATTGTTTGGCCCTGACAAAACATAGAGAGTCCAGAATTGTAAGAAAAACTATTTTAAAAACATGTTTAAATTAAGGGACTGGTCTTTATTTCATAGCACTATAGGCTTCTTACCCCTTCTATATCATCTAATTGACAGTAACTAGAATTTTACAGTTTGCCCATCACCGTAGTATCTGAGCACCTAACAGTTTTAATAATTTTTACCATAGCCATTGCTAATCCCATTTTAATAATGCTTGTCGGGACACTTTGGCATTATACATACCTATTCCGCATTTTTGAGCTGATGCATCTGTGTTTTCATGACACATACTGTCACGAACCGCATTGCCATTCAGTGCTATTTTACGACCCAGTGCACTGCAGTTTGTGTGTTTTTCACAGGCTGCTTTGGATGAAGTTTCATTTGAGAAAAATCCTTCTGGACATCTCTGGCAAATGGTGTCACTCTCAGGGGTGCCTTTAGAAAAACAAAACCCACTACCTTTTACAAAAGATACATATTGTGTGTGAGTTTTTGTGTACCAGGAAAGAAAATAGCAAAAAATAAACCATGACTTCGGATTTTCATGCTTTCTCACTCCTACATGAACACTTGCTTGGAAGATATTTGTATAATTTTGAAAACTTTTCTCTCAAATTCAGATGCTCATGCTACAGAAGTATGTTAAATAATGTTTTTAAACACACGGGCTTCTCATCCTTGCATCCTTGCATACATTTGTAAATTAGCATCAGATAACTTGGCTCTATTCAAATGTTTACAAAAGGTGTCTGACCTTCAGTTTTCCTCCATATAGATTTTTTCTGAGAATCAATTAACGGGCACAAAACATTGGTCCAAATTTTGCTCTGTTACATCTGTGCAGATGATCCCTAAAATAAATTACTCTGGTTGTAACTGAATAGAATTCAGCCCGTTTATTTAAATCTGTTGCAAGCAGGTTCTTCTTTTTGTGAGTGTTCTGTAATATAATTTGAATACCGTCTACATCAGTGGTCGGCAACCTTTCAGAAGTGGTGTGCCAAGTCTTCATTTATTCACTCTAATTTAAGGTTTCACGTGCCAGTCATACATTTTAACGTTTTTAGAAGGTCTCTTTCTATAAGTCTATAATATATAACTAAATTATTGATGTATGTAAAGTATGTAAAATAAGGTTTTTAAAATGTTTAAGAAGCTTCATTTAAAATTAAATTAAAACGCAGAGCCCCCCAGACCGGTGGCCAGGACCCGAGCAGTGTGAGTGCCACTGAAAATCAGCTCGCGTGCTGCCTTTGGCACATGTGCCATAGATTGCCTACCCCAGTCTACATATTGGCCTTTAAATTAAAACCATTCATCCATGGTGACTTTCCTCCCTTTCTTTATATATGCACATTTGTGGAAGTTTCTCAATACATATTTTTAATCTCTCAAATATGAAATTCCAAAATTATAACAAATTATGCCATTGCATAAACTAAGTGAGTTTCCAAAGCCTTTAAAAGTAAGTTGTTGTTCAGTAACATGGTAAATTCAAGATTACATATTGATCTCTCTTTCTTGGATTGATTATATTATTCTATACTTGCCTAAAATCTAATATACATGTATGCTCAGGAAAAGTATATAGACAGTATTTGCCCTAACTGCTATTATAAAGAAAATATTTATTGTCCCACAGTTAAATAACTGAGAAAACATGGAACATTACTGCACCGCATTGGCTGAAAGGGAGAAGATTAATGCATGAAACTTAAGCTAGGCAGCTACTGCGAAGAGTCTATCAAAGGAAAATCCCGGCTCAAATCAAAGCTCATACAATATATCCCCAATTGAGCAGTAAATTCCTATTCAACAAAGCATTTAAGCATGCTCTTAACTTTAAGCACATGCTTAAGTCTCCCTGAAACCAATGGGACTTAAGTATGTGCCCAAATTCAAGCACATGAGTAAATGCTTTATCGAATAAGGATGCATTAAAGACATGGTCCCTTCTGACCTTTAAGTCTATTAGTCTATTATTCAATTCTTTGCTGGAATTGAGGACTATATTTGCATTTGAAAATGCCTCCATCTAGTGTATTTTGGGAGTACTTGCTGTTAAAAGCTAAATGCACAGAGGTTTGCGTTAAAATAAGCAAATCCACCTTTACTACAATTTTACATTTCTAAGACTCCCTTAGAAACAAAAGGATATGAATCTCTGAGTTTTCAAGTAGCCAAGAAATAAAGAGTATATTTATATATAGTCAAACGCAGAACTTCTGCTTTTACTAGATAATGAGTAAAAACATGTGCAGGAGAGCATATCTGAACATCAAAAGTGATTCTATACAATTACTTAAAAGAAATTAATTTTGCAATAGCCAACCCTCTAAAAGATAGTGACAGAATAATGCACCACAGAAGGCTACATACAGGTTTGCCTTTTTAATCTGCTAAAATTATGCAACGACAGCTGCCGTAAACAATATGAAAGTCCAACTGACAGAGATCTGCACATTTCAGATAATCAGGCATCAACTACCATTGCTAAGAGAATTTCTGGTGGACTTTCCCCTACCACAGATATGCTGCTTTTTCAGGTTGTTCCTTCCAAAGAGATTAGCATCTCCATATTTTGGGAGACGGAGATAGATTGTCCTCATTCCCAAAAATACCTGCAGGGGGTGACAAAGTACATGGAAACTCCATGCAGAGTTTCTTCTGTATCTTCCTTTGAATGGGAAAGGAATAGGGTGGGTGATCTGGAAACCCAGCAGAGTCCCAGGTTCTACATGGTTAAAGCAGTATGGCACCTTTGCACTGCTCCTCCAGCCTCCCTCACTTAGAATGTGTGCTGCCATTGACTGTCCCCCCTGGTGCCCGCTTGAGGGGAATAGCAGGTGCAAAGTGAGAGGTAACACTGCTTTAATCTGCATTAACTCCCAAGTGGATTTCTCTTAGGAAGTCTGCCACATTATTGGGCACCATAGTGCAGAGAGTGGCAAAGGCTTGGTTTGGATTTGACAGGATCAGATCTCAAAGATTGTTCTTGAAAAATGGTCCACCTTTGTACAATCAGGTGATCTCATGTAATTTATGTCATTTTGAGGTGAAATGTCCTGAGAATAGAAGTTACTGTGTGATTTCAGTTGCATCATACCCAAACCAGAAAACAAGCCCCATGTAGTTTTGATCTGACCTAGAATCAAAGTTATAATGGCTGATTTAAGTCAACAGATTAAATTCCTGTTCTTCTTTGCAATTTGAAGGTACTTTGCTTTGAGGTTCTAATTTTGGCCCAATTCTAGTTCCTTATCAGTCCTTCGAAGGAACTCACATTCTAGTTAAAATGAGTTTCAAAAGTAAGAGGCATATGTTATTAGAACTACAAAATACCAAACCTTAGTAAATTACAAGAACTAAACAGACTATAGAGCACCAGTGTGAGAAACAATCTGATCAGTTTACAAAATTCATTAAAATAAGACATTTCCAGTTGCCAGAATCAATTTTGTAGGAGAAAGAGGCTCTATATACTATAGTCCAAATATAGGAACAGTCCCAGAGAAGAGTGAGGCCCTTTTGTATTCAAGAGAAACAAATCATGTGCAATGAGCTCTCTTGGATGGCTGCTAAATTAACAGCGTCTAATAGTCTGACAGTAGGATCACGTCCCAGAATAAATATGCTTTGATGGTGTAGCATACCTAATATTTGGCCAGGAGGGTGACCTCTGCTTTGATTCCCTTGCCACTGAAAGATTTATAGTGTCACCAATGTATGCCTCATACATGCCTCATAGCCTGGACGCCAGGACTAAGATCAAGGAAGAAAAATATACTTAATATACTTAATTTTATAGTGCTATACTTCAATGGATCTCAAAGCACTTTACAAAGATGGTTAATTGTCCTTTATCTGCACTAATAGATATGGAAACTGAGGAGCAGAGAGATTAAGCGATTTGCCCAAGGTTACACTGAGGCAGTGGCAACTGGGAGCAGTAGTCAGATTCCGATTCTCCAGCCTGCGTCCTAGCCACTGGACCACATTGTTTCCATGTGTGATTATGAGGGATATTTTTGATAGACTAAGGCCACACTCCACTCTCAGTTACACCAGTGCAAACACATTGTCTTGAGTGATGTTGCATAGATGTAACTGAGAACAAAATTTGGTTCACTGTCTTTAAGTTTTCCAGCAATTGCCTTGTCTTAAAAACCTGAAGATTATAAAAGTAATTGTGTTGCCAGAGTCTGTATCTCTGTTTCTTATTTGAGGCCTAATTGCTGTTTAGTTGATGCACTCTGCTGTGGTTTGGGAAACCATCTCTCCAAAAGATTATGTGATTAGATCATTTGTCTTCAGGCCCCTTGAGTCTTGCTTCTAACCTAGCTGTAAAAGCCACTACATCAAACTTCTTATTTAACAATGCTTTTGCAATCTGCGTACCAACGAATAGTGTAGCTCTAAAAGCTTCAGCTAATGTTCCTACGATATTTAATCCCTTGCCTCTTTCTGTATGAGCATGACTAGGAAAGCAGTTCTGCAGCTTTGGAGATTGGGGCATTACAGTTGAAAAAGACTTATCTCTGAGACATTCCTTTGTTTTCCTGTGTCTCCTTCCCTTCATTCTCTTCTCTAGGCACTAACCAATCTCAAGTTTGTACCTGCCTCTATTCTTCTTACTGCATGTTTCTATAACACCTTCCATCCAAGGATCATGAAGTCCTTGACAAACATTAGCATGTTAAGCCAAAGAATACACTGTGTAAGAGGTGACTATTATTACTCCAGTTTACAAATTAGAAAAATGAGGCACAGAGAGGTTGGATGATTTTGCCTGAAGATCATACAAGAAACTATCGCAGAGTTGAGAATATGACCTATATCTTCTGACTCCCGGTCCTGTGCCTTAATCGTTATTATTCATCTGTATTATTTTATCAGATACTATCAAGCTATTGGACTGTTTTAATGGTATCTGGTTTCAGCACAAGAATTGCCGGAAGTATGCATTTTGATATCCATTGGGTGACAGTAAAATCTTGGATCACATTCTAGTTCAGACACTCTTGACTAAACTCCTCTGGGATGTATGAGTATTTAGGAGTATTGATTTGCTTCTAATAGCAACAATGATATTCAAAGAAGTGCCAGAGACATGTATGTATTGCATTGAAATGCTTCAATGTTGATAAGTTTCATGGTGAAGCAATTGTTAATATCTACATGGTAGCGATTTCCAACAAATATTGTATATTGGATAACCAGCTGTGTACCGTGAAGGAAGAATGGATTCTTTATTTAGGGATTCTATCACAGAGACTGCTGGAGAATAACTAGGACTAAGGAGAATGAAAAAGCAACATTGGATTAAAGATGATACCATCAAATTATAGGAGAAAAAAGAGGTGAATTGCAGAATGGATGCACTGGAAAGTCAGAGTTGAGTCAGTGACGAGGGGAGGAAATAGGCAATACAGGAAAAGAAATGTTTTGAATAAGTAGTCAAGAGGGCTTGTCGAAGTGATTGTAAGCAATGGTGGACTTGTATGGCACAGTGCATTGAGGAAGCCTCTAAAAGACATGATCAGAAATGTGTATTTGACACTTTGAAAGTCCTAATTGGACATCCATTCTCACAGCTTCTTCCAGTTAAGGACAAAAATGGAGAATTCTGCCATGATATGGATGCACAACCTAAGCATTGGCATTATTGTGAATTAGTGAACAGAAACCCATCAAGGCATAACCTACAACTTCATCCAAAAATGAACCCTGTAGAAAACAGGCTGGTGACATTAGAGGAAGTGATGCTTATTGTCAAACAGTTAGAAAATGATAAAGCACCTGGTCTTGACAATACTTCATCAGAAGTGCTAATGAGTGGAGACCTGGATTTAGTTCATTGGCTTCAGATTTGTCTTTAAAGTTTAGGAAACTGATCACATTCCAGAAGATTGAAAAAACAGCTGCATCATTTTTTTTTTCAAAAGAAGAGAACAATCAGTTTGCTCAAATTATAGGGGAATAATGTTGTTATCTATCCCAGGGCAGGGGTGTATGATCATACTACTGAACTGACTGAAATACTATCTCAACCCAAAAACAATGAGTGTGGTTTCTTTACAGGTCAACCTACAGTCCATGCAATATACGGTCTGCAAAATGTTATTGAAAAAATGACTAGAGTGACCAAAGGAAGTTAACACCTCATTTACAGACTTTGTAACTGCTTTTGACCCAGTGTATCAATCAGAATTGTGGATACTGCTATACCAGTATGGAGTGCCTGAGGACTTAGTGGGCCTAGTGGAGGACCTGTACCACTGTACATTTAGCTGTATGAGGGTCAAAGATTATATTAGAGACTGATTTTCAGAAGAATCAGAAGTACTCCAGAGATGCGGTCTCTCGTCTATATTATTTAATGTTCTAATAGACAATATGATGAGAAAGCTGCTTGAGGCCAAAGTAGAAGGTGTGAAACTTAAAGATTCATCTTTAGAGGATCTTGAGTATGTGGATAATATTGCTTTACTTGGAGAGACTACTGACCAACTACAGCTAATGCTGGAAGAGTTGTGACACACTACAGAATCTATGGGATTTAAGATCAATGATGACAAACCAAAGCTAGGTATACCTCCTATAAAATGGAAATGAATGACCTGCTGATATTGTATGTAGATTGCAATAGACTGAATGGGTGAATAGTTTTGTCTATTTGGGTAGTTGCTTGACAGCAGGAGGTTCAATAGCCGAAGAAGTTACACGTTGGATCATTCTTTCATCAGTGGCATTTGAGCATCTTCAAAGACCTCTGTTTGGGCAGCGGAATGTTTGTGTGACAACTAAGATATGAGTGTTTAATGCAGAAGTGATGACAAGTGTTGTATGGAGCAGAAACATGGCGGTTAAAAGCAACTATGGAGAGGAAACTAAACAGTTTTCAGTATCAAAAATTGTGGCATATTCTTAACAGCCATTGGTTTGATTTTGTCACAAACAAGGAGATACTTAGACAATCCTGGCAAGTTGCAGTCTTGCACCAGCGATGATAGCAATGATGGAATTATGTCCAATGTGCAGAAAATACACTTTTACAGAAGTTTTGTAGGTCTGAGGTCAAAGGAATCAGAGCATGGGACTGACCACAAATGAGGTTGGAAGATGCAATTTTGAGAGATTTAGGAAGTCTAAATCCTCCGATGCTGAATCACAGGAAGAAGACTTGCGAGGGACCACTGAAGAAAGAAGTCTGTTCTACGGGCTATTCACATCATAGCCATGTGAATCTGCTACTGCTACTGTCAGAAACAGTTTATTTGTTTTAATAAAGGACAAATTACTTGACTGATGGATTACGAGACTGAGTTGTTTAATCTAGTATGCACAGCATAGCCCCATCACTGAGACCAGATGTGGACAGCACCATCATGCCTCGACAATAACTCTTTAACCCTCCTCTTCTGTTGCATAAAAAGTACAAATACACATATGTTGCTGGTCACATCTAAAACCCTGCTGTGTATTTACATCATCCACAACCATACAGCATACACACACACATCTTTGTTCAGGTGAAACACACAATGATACAGTCTCCAAAGTAATTACTCAGTGCTAGGAAGATTGATTTTTATACCAAATCGATAAGGAGCTGAATGTTCAGAATTTGGATCCTCTTAAACCCTCAGCTCACTTCTTTCAAACATACTCACTGGTGCCTAACTGTACTCCCACTAAGGTCAATAATATAACTGTCACTGGCTTCAATAGGAATAGAGGTAGGCCAATGCTAACTACTTTTGAAATTCCCGTTCATTATCCTTTGCTTTTCTGCTCCTAGAGTTTCAAAGTTAACAGTGATATAACTATGGCCCCAAACCTGCATGAATCCTTATGCCCAGAAATCCATAGATTTTTGCCTGCATGGATCTCTACACCCAAAATTCAGTGGGATTCAACACAGGCATAGAAGTCTGTGCATGTAGATCCTGTTGCACAATCAGAGCCCATGAAACAATTTAAATGCCATATAGATCTATGCAGTAGCATGAAGGATATGGTGTAACTATGATTAGGCAGAATGCCAGATTCCATTTCTTTTAGGCCACATTCAATGTTGGCACTAGCCTGGGCCAAGTCATTTGCAGGGTGACAAAATATTTTGTTTCAAGAAAGGGACTTAGTCTTAACAATTAATTTTGTCTAAAATGAAGAAAATGCTCCACGAAAACAACATTGCTACAGGCTTTATCCCTCACAGACATACAGCATGTTACCAGCTTGTTTGACAAAGAAGTAGTTGGCTGGTCTTTGGATGATAATAATAATAGTTTCTCTTGCAGTTCCCATTTAGGAGACCGGTAATTAATTATTACCACATTTTGCTCTGACTCTAGAGCTACATTAATATTGTTATAATTATGCTCTTGGTACTGTATCAGTTAATGCTTCTGGTGTTTGTCAAGATACACAGTGGCTTAAAACAGCAGATTTCAAAATGACAGAACAGAAATACTGTATCCCAGATAATGTTCCTTTAAAAGAGGCTATCCATCATGTTTCTCATTAGAGTGCAATTTGCTACATTTGTACTGCCATTAAATTACACATTCAGTAGGAGCAGAGTATTCCACTGAGAAATGTTCCTTTGGCTATAGTCCAAAGCAATGTCACAACGGTAACAGGTTGTATTAGCTTTGCCATTTATTAGTCTGTAATTTCATCTGGACAAGCTTGTTTCCTAATCTTTAAGTGCCACAAGTCTTTAATGCTTTGTACAGCTCTAATTAATTCTGTTGCATATTGAAAGACGACACGTACCTGGTTGAACTACACCAAATCCAGGAGGACATTCTGTATGCCTTAAACAAAATTCTAGCTCAAGGTATCTCCCTTCAGTACATTCACAGATGCGGTTCTGTGTACTGTTGCATTCTTGCTTCACATACTGCAGCTCTTTGCACACTATGTTGCAGTACTGGCATTCATCGTTGTTGTTCCAGTCCTCTGCATAGTACTGATCTGGACATGGTGCACATACAGTCTTTTTTGTAGCTGTACAGTGCTGTTTTACATAGGTTCCCGGCCGGCACTGGTCACACATCAGTTGGCGAGATGTTACTGGGTCATAATGGAGATACTTTGGGGGAACGGTTTCTTGAGTTGTCCACTTAACAGAGATATCCAAGAACTAGTAAAAGGAAAATAAAATATTGTTCTCTTTAGTTCTAGAATACAGCACAGCCAAAAAAAACCCTACAGTTCTATGTGCTTATGTATTTAATCATGTCTGTCTCTTCAAAGTCATTAAAAAAAGATATACTGCAGCAATATATAAGAACATGAATCAACTTTCCCACTCTCCAGTGGCTACATTATCATAGAAAATTTAATATTTGAAAGAAAAATCAGGCATTCCGTATTACAACTATTAAAATATTCTGAAACCAACAAAGTCCACTCTAACCCTAACCAATTAAATAGCATGATTTTACGGTGATACCCCTCTATTTTCCTGGGTCTATTCATTAACTAACAAATGGAAAATCCCTTAAGCAGTTCTTTGCAGGAGAGGGCTCTTAGGTACTGTAAATGCTGTGGGAACAGGACTGTGGATTTGGATTGTTTTCTCGCTTACACTAGTGTAACTCCAGTGGGCCAAGGAGCAGTGCTTGTTTGCTCCAACCGTGGATCCGACCCACTGATTTCAGTGGAATGGCTCCTGATTTACATTGATGTAAGTGAGAGGAGAATCAGGCCATCTGTATCGTGAACCATCATGCACACTTATAGTGCAACAGAAATGATAAATATATTATTGTACTGTTGAGAAATTTTAATTATGCTGTGATAGAAAAAAACTACTAGACTGCACTATTACCAAAAAGGTAGATCAAAATTCAAAGGACACTCCTTTCCTATATTTATTTTTAACAATCAAATAAATGTAGCAGCATGCTTTTTTAAAGTTCCTTTCATTTAATCTAGCCCTGACATTCAGTCACTCCTGTGATAAAATGTAACTGCTATTTAATATCCAACAGCAACACTAAACAATAGTTTTAGACAGATGTGAAGAATGCTGCAGCTAACTGAAATTGCAGGGAGGATTTAGGAGGGTAGAATGTAATCTCCCAAGATGGAATGCCCCAGAACACTAGGGCTAATGCTTCCTGTCATGGGATCTCACTTTTACGCCTTATCCAAAAGGCACATGCACCTGTAACAATACTAACACTATACTGGGAGCTACCTTATGAATAATCAGTTCAACTTCCTGCAGTCATTTGAAGAATGTCATTATTTTGTCATCTAAATACAATTTTTTTTGCAGTTTCTCCAGTAATGCATCAACAAAATGTATGAGTGTACTTGTTTACTTCCATGCATAAAGTGCTGGGATACACATGATGTCAGTAGGTATGGGTATAGCCCTGGGACCCAGAACACTGCTCCAGCCAAATATTGTGTTCATTGCTACTCTTTTATATATTGTTGGTTTTACAAACGTTATATGAATCGGTTCCTATGTATTATCTCTGTTTGTGGCTATTTGTGGAAAACAAGCACGTGTGTGTTACTGAGGGATTCATCTTCTAGAATGGATTATAATGAGAACTGAATATGAAGCTTTATACCAGGAGAACATTATTTATTTAAAGTATATTTGGCTGTCCAACAGTGGTGCTGGATTGATAGCTCTAGCTCCATAGTTCTCTGTTGATACATAGAACAAATGTAACACAGGCAATGGCAACCCACAAGCTTCTCCACACCATCCCACCACCAACATACCCTTATCCTGACCTTGAAGAGCCATCTCTAGGTATAAGTGGTAGCTCACATTCTATGCCCATTCAGCATTAGCTTCCATATTGAGACTTCATTCAGGGGAACCAGATTTGCACTCTACATAAGCAAAACTCCCTCAGGTACGAAACCAAAACTGATATCAATGGGAGAAGTGGACACTTGACCATCACCTGATTATCATGTTGGTTTCCAAACAGCTATTTAATCAAGGGTGCTGGAATAATTTTTATAGTGAGGGTGCTGAGAGACATTGAACCAAACTGTCAACCCTGTATATAATGGAATCCACTTCAAGCCTGCGGGTGTGGCAGCACACCCAACTACCCTAGTTCCAGCACCTATGTATCAGATTGTACCGACTTTTGGTCACCGCTGCTTTGTTAGGGGTCAGAAGGCTTTCTCTGCCTCCCCTGATTTACGCAGTCCTCCATTAGGAAATTATGGAAGTGCAGCACACATGGATGGCGCATGAACCCCCCATTCAGGGAGGCTAGCCCCATGCCCCTCCCATTACACCAAGACCCTGCCCCCACTCCATCCCTCCACTCTCACCTTCTGGGGCCAGACGAGCCCCGGCCAGCCTGCCTAAGCCACCCTGGCCCGTGCACCCAAGCTGCCCTGAGCCCCGGCTGGCCAGCCTGCCCGAGCCACCCTGGCCCACCCACCTTCCCAATCCACCCTGGCCCACCTGCCTGTCCGAGTCCTGGTTGTCCAGAGGAGCACTGAGCCCCACCACAGGCCGGCCTTGGGGCCATGGCGGGAAGCATTAGAGGAGGTTTGGGGAGGCTTAGCCTCTTCCAGCCTCCATTATGTGCTGCCCATGGAAGCATAGCTTTCATAGGTTCATTCATAATTTTAAGATCAGAAAGGACTATGAGATCATCTCGTCTGACCTCCTATATAACACAGGGAATAGAATTTCACCCAGTTACCCTTTCATTGAGCCCAATAAACTGTGCATGACTAAAGCCTGTGTATTTCCCTCGGGGTTTAGAGAGCACGACTCCTTTAAAACCTGAGGCAGAGGAAAGCCTAGTTGTTCCAAAGGGAGGGGAATTACGGTAGGGAAAGCCACAGGGGAGTGTGTGTTTCTGGAGCTCCAGACAAGAGCCCCAAATTGAGCAGGCCCTCATGTACAGAAGCAGCTGAGAACCAGCCTGAAGCCTGGGAGGGACAGAGCAGCCGACCAGGGATGTCCCAGGACAGGAACCAGGAGGAACACTGTGACAAGAAGGAATCACCTGAGAAGGCCAAACCAAAGCCAGACCCAGTATCACTGTCACCCAGCGCTGCATGGGACCATGAGTACTAGGGCTTGTGACCTTGTGTTGGGAATAAGGAAGGAAGTTATAGATAGTTAAGTGGGGAGGTTGTCGCGCTGTGTGGGTTTGTGCAGAGCAGTAGAAGAGGGCACCGGAGGGGGTTGCTGGGGAAAGTTTACTGGTGCGGAAGATGACCAGGAAGACCCACTGCTGGACTGGAACTCTGCCCAGGATTCCTAACATTTGACTCTAGATGCAGTGCTCAGTGTCTATCCTTTTATATTGTGGTACCACCAGCCTGATGGGTCCTCGTGTTAGATGTAACTCTGTTTTACTGTTCCCCCTATCTTTTTCCCCTGTTGTTTTTCTCCATTCATCCCTCAGTAAATAAATAAAGTATTTCCCTTTCCTATATTCATTGTACTATTCCACTGTAGTGTGTGTGTGTGTGTATTTACTCTGGGGGATTTGGAACAGGTGTTTCTGGGGTGGAAGCATAGGTACTGGAACTAGGAGTTGAAGTGGTTTCCATCAGATACAGGGTTTATAGTTTGGTTCAATTGTTCTCAGCACCCCCACTATACAAATTGTTCCAGCACCTCGGAGTGGAAGGGAGTTTCCCTGCTGCATTCCTACGCGTGCCTTTTCTTGGCTGTAGCTGCCCACAGAGCGGACTCCATGATGGTCACAAGCATGCTATAGTTACACATGTCTTCCAGAAAGGCATTCAGTCTTCATCTGAAGACATAATAAGAAGGAGAATCTACCCCTTCCCTCAGTACTTTGTTCCAATAGTTAATCACACTCACTGTTAAAAATGGGTGCTTTATTTCTAATTCGAATTTGTCTTGATGGTTTACAGCTCTATTTTTCTTAAATGTCTGTATCTGATTCACAGAAGCTATTTAAAAAGAGGGTGTAGTACATTTTTGAAAAATGAATTGCTTTTCACTGATGAGCCACATACCCACCCTTGGTAAACCTCTGACTATTACTCTAGTAAGAAAAAAGGCTTGATAATCTCATAAATCGTGGCTGTTAACAGTCCAAGATTCCTTTTAGGGTTTGTTTTTCTCTTCATCAGACAGCTCATTTAGCAAGAATGAAACCACCCTCCTGAATATCCTAAACACTTGCATGGGCATACACAGCACATTAGAGCAGCATTTGTCAGACTTCAGTGTGAGGTGGAGAAACTGAAATGACAATTCTAAGCCAAATGCTGTAATTTAGATGTTTATGGAGCTCTGAGAGCTTCAGATAGTACTCAGTGCAGATGGGAAGCTGGCATTATGTGAAAATTATTATGCAGCTTGAATGGAAATTACAGCAGGTCCTGGGTACAGAATATCTCTACACTGTAATGCATCTGAATGCTTCCATAAAAGACAAGCCATCTCTTACTGCAGTTGTAGAATTCTAGCGCTTACCATTCATTCTCTCTTTGTGCACACAGGAGCACATTTCCCAGAGTGCTCAGCACCCAGGAGAGCAGGATTTGGCCCATTGTCACCAACTGCCGATTTCCACAGAAGACCACATAGGGGAGGCAAGCATGAGATTTTGTTGTAGGGGTTGGGGCAGTTTTTCCAAAGAGCTCAGCTCCCATAATCAGGGCAGATGGCAGGGGAGACAGTGAGGAAGAGAGGGGGCACTCACTGCCTTACAGGATCTGGTCCCTAGATGATGCAACTCATTAAAAATTATAAGCAAATTATTCCAGCCAGGTTCAGAGGGGAGTTAATACAAATATAGCTTTTGGGACCACCGAGGTCCATTCTGGTGGGGGTAAAAAAACCAAACAGACCTGTGCATGGGTGAATCTACTCATTTGAATCTCTACCCTGGTAAGCACAGATACCTATGTAATATTGTAGTGGAGCAGCACCCATAATAATCTAAATGTGGATATAAAAGAGAAAGAAGACCATTCAGCAGGCCAAGTTGTTTGTTTGCTTGTTTGTTTTAAAAATAAAAAAACATCACAGGCACTAGGCAATATTCTTCTTCTATTCCTTGAAACACACCTTGTGCAGATGTATAAATGAAATAATCCAGACTGTCGCTCATTGGCTCACCCTTAAGTACATAGTACCATGCTATTCTGTTTCATTAAAGGTTTTTAAGTAACATTACAGGTATAAATCAAATTTGTGTCTCAATGTTCTAGCAGATATTAAACTTAGTTTGAACCCAGTGCCATGTTATTCATCCATACATTCACAGAACGTCATTCCCATGTCTCATTGCCCTTTACCCACGGTTCTGTAGGCCCAGCAAAATGACCCCTTAAGACTGAGGCAAGGAAATCTATTGTTCAGAGGAATATCTTCAACTTAAGATACAACACACTTAAGATACAACTTAAGATACAACACTTTTGGCATTCTGGTCAGAACTGTGTAAACTGAAGGCCTAATGTTAAGCTCCTGAATCCACAGTTAGGGTGTCTACCTGAGTTTCAGAAGTGTTATAGAAGAATGTGCAGAAAGGCACTACACAGCATTATTATTATTTATTATTTGTATTAGAAGAGTGCCCAGGAGCCCTACTCATGAACCAGGACCCCAGTGTGGCAGGTGCTGTTCAAACACACAACAAAAACACAGTCTCTGCCCCAAAGAGCTTACATTTTTCTGCATCTGCTTGATTTTGGGTCATTCCTAACTTGGGTGTGCATGATAATCTATATAGCAGATGGCTCCCCCCGACCCCGCAGGGACTAAGCCTATTCCTCATTCAGGCAAAACTCCTATTAATGTGAAAGGCCTGTGGCTAGAATAGGCTGAAAGAAAATATTAAGCACCCCACCTCCACCCATAAGAAACAGGTTTCAGAGTAGCAGGCATTTTAGACTAAATGAAAGCACAGCCTCAGTTTTTGGGCTGGTGACCTAAACAGAAAAAACAGTATATTGAATTAACTATATCGATGAGCCAGAACTTCAGTTGGAGTAAATGGGGCATAGTTCCACTGATGTTAGTGAAGCCCATTGACACTAGCTGAAGATTTGCAGCCCATCATCTTAACTCCAGAGATAAGTTTGATGTATTTGCAAAAAGAACGAGGAGTACTTGTGGCATGGGTGTTGCCATAC
Organism: Malaclemys terrapin pileata; assembly: GCF_027887155.1. Lineage (NCBI taxonomy): Eukaryota > Metazoa > Chordata > Testudines > Emydidae > Malaclemys > Malaclemys terrapin. Next base: position 25,070,669 of record NC_071506.1, on the reverse strand, counting down.
CATTTTTTCATGTTCTCTGTGTATATATATCTTCCTACTGTATTTTCCACTGCATGCATCCGATGAAGTGGGTTTTAGCTGACAAAAGCTTATGCCCAAATAAATTTCTTATTCTCCAAGGTGCCACAAATATCCTTGTTCTTTTTGCTGATACAGACTAACACGGCTGCTACTCTGAAACCTGTCACCATGCAAGGCTTTGATATGTTTGTCATCTGAAAAAACACAATAAGTTGTCAGACTGAAAACCTCTTGTTTGAATGCCTATTGGTGAAAATGTGTCCTACCCTGAGCAAAGATTTTAGAGTATTTTAGATTTTAGATGGCATCAATACTGCAATTGAAAGTCTTTTAGGAGGATTTTAAGTAGGAGGAAACAGAGCTTTAGTTATTTTTTTTTTTAAAGTTAGACTTTGGACCTTTTACCGTTTCATGGTACTCTAAATACTAACGGTAAAATTCTGGACTTTTAAACTACTATAAGTCTATTGACTTCAATACAGTTTCACTGAGAGCAGAATTTGGCACTAGATCACATTAACTCATGACTACTTAAGCACCAAATCCAAAACAGGCACGTTTTACTTTGAAGAAAAAAACAGTCTGTCTTGAATTTATGTAAGTGAGTCAGAAATAATGGTTAAGAAAACTATAATAAATGGGCATCCAGTTAATCCCTTACTCATTGATTCATACACTTTAAGACCAGAATGGACCATCATGATCACCTAGTCTGACCTCCTGCACATTGCAAGCCAGAGAACCTCCCCCATCCACTCCTGTAATAGACCCTACAGGCACTGCACAAGGAGTCTACCATAACCAGTTATGTCCCAAAATCATGAACTCAACAGTTAGCCTCAACCTTTGTACATATAATGACTATCACTTTCAATCACAATTGCCATTCAATGCTACAACCAGACACAGGCTCTGAAAAAAACAGTACTAAAGAAAAACATAGCAGAGGAAAAAAACACTAAAAACACTGGACTTAGTCTTTGCAAGTACTTTGTTGGATCCTTGAGAATCCTTTCAAGATTCCCCTGATTTCTATGCCCAGATTTAAAACCCCCCTGGCCACCAAAATTCAGACCAAACAGTGCTGGACAAGACTCCTTTCATTAGTAGTCATGGCTCCCCATCTGCCATCCAGAAGATTGATGCAAAGTGCCGCATCTCCCTTCCAGGGGCACACAACCATGGCTGGCCCAGACCCTCATCCAACTCCCACTGAAGTCAATGGAAAGACTCCCATGGACCGAGGAGTGGGAAACTAGGACCATGAATGGGACCAATATTTACTGCACAGAAAATCAGGGCACTACCTGAAAACAGCCAACCAGACACAGCAACTTAGGACTGATCCTGTAGGGAACTCCCTGAACTCCCCCAACACCCTCTGAAGTCAATGATACTGAGTACCTTGTGGACCTGAGCCCTTACACCATAACTATAAACTCAGCAAGTGGACAAATGTAGAGCAACAGATGGTTTGTTACAGAGTAAAGTCAACAGAGGTTATTTCTCAGTGTGCTGGAACTTAAGGCTCAATTTAAACAAAAAACAAAACAAAAAAAATTCAATTCTGAAATGATACTGGTAAAAAAAAATTTGTACACCAAAAAAATCTCATGCCATATGCATTAGAAAAAGAACAATATCCACTCACCTTGTGGGTGAAATTCAAATTGATCTCTGATGTCATATCATAGGTCCAATCCTATGAAGGTTCCTATTGGACCCTAAAGGTCCAATCTTGCTAAAAGGAGCTAAACATCGCACAGAATTTAATCTCTTCCAAGAAGATTTGGGATCAATCTTAAAGACTTTCATATAATTTTTTAATTGATTAATGGCATGAAAAATAATGAAGTAATATATGATTCTTTAGCCATAATTGATATGTCCAGAAACCCTCTAAGGTCTATGTCTAACTTAGATGATTTTTTAAACAAAATTTCAAATAGTTCTATCTTTATGTATGGATTGTTTAACATATTTAATGCCTTTAACAAATCATTCAAAATTAGTTACAGAAGACTAAAAAGCAATCCTTTGGCAGTGCCAATCAACACATGGGCCTAGAGCAACATTTTTTCACACACACTTTACATCAATCTGCACAAAGAAGTCAGAGGATCAGCCAAATGCAACATCAGACAGTTTTTTTTTCTCTGAGCCTTTAGAAGAGGCTTTAGAAAGAGAAATAAAGTGATCTTATTACTTTATTTCAGACCTTGGGCATGCAAAGTAGTACACACCCTTTCCTTTTATCTTCAAATGTAAGACAAATAACTGCTTGCTTTTCTCTGTTAAATTAAAAATGAAATACAGCAAAAATATTGCAAATACAGCAAAATCATTCAAGCATCATTCCCTTAAATCACTTTGCTGGGAGAAAGAAAAGTAGCTTTTCAGAGTATGAAAATATTATTATTTAGCTTGGCTTTGTGGTTTGGGTAGCAGACCATAGGAGAATGTTTAATTTACTGAAAGAGATAAATCTGTTTCTGTTTTGTATTCCAAGTCCATCCTGAAGCATATTTTCCTACTTGATAAATTATGATTCAATTTCACTTTGTCAAAAATGTTGCCAGTGTTTGTAATGGATGCAAAGTAGAAAAAGTTCAGAGAAGGGCAGCTCAAATGATTAGGGGTTTGGAATGGGTCCCATATGAGGAGAGATTAAAGAGGCTAGGACATTTCAACTTGGAAAAGAGGAGACTAAGGGGGGATATGATAGACGAATATAAAATCATGAGTGATGTGGAGAAAGTAGATAAAGAAAAATTATTTACTTATTCCCATAATACAAGAACTAGGGGCCACCGAATGAAATTAATGGGCAGCAGGTTTAAAACAAATAAAAGGAAGTTCTTCACACAGCGCACAGTCAACTTGTGGAACTCCTTGCCTGAGGAGGTTGTGAAGGCTAGGACTATAACAGCGTTTAAAAGAGAACTGGATAAATTCATGGAGGTTAAGTCCATTAATGGTTATTTGCCAAGATGGGTAAGGAATGGTGTCCCTAGCCTCTGTTTGTCAGAGGGTGGGGATGGATGGCAGGAGAGATCATTACCTGTTAGGTTCACTCCCTCTGGGGCACTTGGCATTGGCCACTGTCGGTAGACAGGATACTGGGCTGGATGGACCATTGGTCTGACCCAGTACAGCCATTCTTATGTTATGTTCTAATGTTCTTAGAATCTCAGAATTCTGCGGCTTTGCTTTTCAGAGTATTTGAATGAAGTGAAAACAGAGGGCTAAATCATGCCATCAATTCCTAAACAGAACTCTCAATTGAAATCAATGGGAAGGTCCTGCTTAAAGTTTAGTGGCACAATACGGCCTATAGTATTGAAATACCTGAAATGACATTAAAGTGCCTTCACGCTACTAATAGTTTAGTGAGTCAAAACAGCACATAGTGAATTGCCAAACTGGATCAGATCAATGGCCCTCTAATCCTATCATCCTGTCTTTGGCAGTATGCAAAATTTTTCAGACCGGGGAAGGGAATGGGGGCAGAATCCTGTTACCCTGGCTAACTGAGATACTAAAAGCATGGGCCTAAACTTCCTCACTTTCCTTACTACTAAATCCTAATTACTTCAAAGACTTCATTGGGACTACTCACCTCTGAGTAAATTCAACAGAATTTGACCCCATAGGCAAAATTTATTTTCCTGAATTCCGCTCATGATTATCTCATACTCTGAAGCAGGAGTCTTGACAGACGTTGTACATTTTATCTCACCTGTTGTAACTGCAGGTGCTATTCTTATTTATAGATACATCTAGTACTTTTCAAATCTTGCTGAGCTTTTTATCCACGAAATATCTTATGGTGGTGAGTCCTGAGGTTTCATTATACATTGTGTGAAAAGTCTTGTATCCACTTTAAATTTACGTCACAGCCTTTTTTCATATACACTTCACAGGGATTGCAAAATTCTCCTTTCCACTGTATATTAACCTTTTTGTTAGAAACTGGAATACCTTTACCAGTGCAGGCAAACAAAGAATGATTGATATCTTAGTCCATCTACATCATTAAAAAATGAACATCAATTACCTCCCAACACTATCTGTGATACCACAGGTTATCGACTGCTCTAAAAAAAAAAATCTGTGGTGTCTCAAATACTTGTATGTTTACTTGTTAATAGGAACTATGTTATGTTTCCTATGGGCCTGATCCTGAATGATGCCAAGTAACCTCAACTCCGAAGACTTCAATGGAAACTAAAGGCAGTGGACACCTCAAAGTATCAAGTTCTAAGGAGGTAATTGTTAGATCTGTACAGATATGTGGTCTTGCTTTGTGCAAAATGTTCCAGGCTTTCTTTCTTGTGGGATTGCACCTCTTGATTGTTACTTTTTTGGGGAGTGTTATTAATCCAAAAGTGAAACCCATCTGAAATCACCAAGCTTGACTTGTTTTGCCATGAAATACTTGTAAAATGACTGAGCTTTGCATGCTTTCCACCCAAAGTCCTAATTCGTCATGGGTGCACTTGAACCTCAGCCCAAACTCAGCAAACATTTTGGCAAACAAAGGCTGCGTTTCAGGTGTGCAATAGAAGCTAAAACCAAGCAGGTTTTATCTGGTTTGGGGTTTCTTCATAAAGGTTTTTCACAACTCCATCATCATCTTTTTTTTTTTTTTTTTTTTTTTTTATATAAAGGGCTTGGACCCTTTGGAGTTACGGGGATGTTTTCTGATTGCAATGGGAGCAGAAGCAGTCTCAGAAAGCACTCATCAGCCTAAACTCGATGTTGAATTCTTCATCGAATCTAACTGCAGCATATTCAGTACAGTATTCTCCACATCTGGAAAAATGCAGAAGATACCCTTAAACTGCAAATGGAATTCAACAGCTATATGACAAGTATATGTATATATCAATTAACAGAGCCTTCCAGCTCATCACAGGATCAGACCCTAATTGCATAAACTGAGATCTCTTAATTATTGAATTGTCCAACTTAATCTTTTAGAAAGATATCTAGCCTATACTTTTTTCCCTTTTACATGAGAGGGAGTAGGCTGGTGGTTAAAGCACAAGGCTGAGAACCTGGAGATCTGGTTCATCTCTCTGTCTCAGTCATACACTTGCTATATTAACCCAGGCAAGTTATTTAGGGTACACATTTTCAAACTTTGTTACCTAGTTCACTTGAATGAAAGGTGCATGTGCTCAGCACCTCTGACAACCAGGCACTTATTTAGATACTGTAGCTAAATATGAATGTTGGTGCTAACTATAGGCACCAGTATTTGAAAGATGTGGATCTTAACCTTTGGGCTGGTCCACACTAAGTTCCCAGTTCGAACTAAGATACGCAACTTCAGCTACGTGAATAACGTAGTTGAAGTATCTTAGTTCGAACTTAAAGGTACTTACCGCGGGTCCACACGCGGCAGGCAGGCTCCCTTGTCCACTCCGCTTACTCCTCTTGTGGAGCAGGATTACCGGCGTCGACGGCGAGCACTTCTGGGATCGATTTATCGCGTCTAGACAAGACGCGATAAATCGATCCCAGAAGATCGATTGCTTGCCGCCGAACCAGCAGGTAAGTATAGACGTACCCTTTGTCTCAGGGCTGTCTACATGGCAAGTTACTGCGCTACAAGCCAGGGCATGAATCTCTAGCACACCAGTTTGCCACACACTACCTTGCTATGTGGACACTGCTACAAGGGCTGTGCTATTATCGTTTCAGAGTGTGTTTTAATGTACTGCTACTTCAAAGCGTGGTACTCTAGCTGCACTCAGGGACTTTCACTGCAATGTGGCAGTGTCCACACAGGACATTACACAAACCAGGATTTGAATCTACAGCACACCAGCTTGCTGCTCAGTAGCTTGCTGTGTAGACAAGCCCTCAGTTTCTTCGTCAGTGAAATGAGGTATGTAGCCTACCTTACAGAGCTTTTGTTTCGTCAGTATTTACAAATGTATGCCTTTACTTTAAGAATTGTGGATAAAGGCTCTCTGGAAGTCTAAATTAGTATTATTCCATTTTCAGCTGTCTGAACAGACAGACAGCTGCTCTTGGGTTTGACAAATAGTGAACTTCAGAGCTACGATTCACAATCTCTGTGGGGATGAGGAAGTGAAGGGGGGGAAAAAAAACCAACAGAACATCTCTGGAAAGATACATCAGATCTGCAAATCATGTATTAATCTCTAGTTAAAATTACCCATCTTATAGTGACAGCAGAATTTCTGAGATAACCTAAACCTATGTCATGGGTATGAATTCATGTCATGGATACATGCAGCCTCTACACTGAATAGAATTACTACTACTACAAACATAGTATTCTTCCAGGAAGATGACATGGTGGGCAATGTAATCTCTTTTATTGGACCAACTTCTGCTGCTGACAGAGATAAGCTTTCGATCTTGCACAGAGCTCTTCTTCAGGAAGATGGTGAGTTAGTAACAATCCTATTCAATGTAGAGGCTGAATCATGACCAAAGAGAAATATAAATGAGAAAGCATCAAAATTGCTACAGTAGATTAAAACAACAGCTCTAGTTTAAAGTCACAGCAATTTCTTCCAAATATTCTCCTGGTAACTTCAGTGTTCTATTTTTAACAAACAAACAAAGTAATAAAAAAAGAAAAGAAAAGAAAACTCAAACCCTAGAGGGCTGCAAAGCCACGGCTGCCTATACATGACAGGCACACCAAGAAAAGGGTGTCATATTAGAGATCCAAAATAGCAGACAGAGAAGTCAAATTTAGGAGATGAGATAAAGTGGAGGATTAGAAACGGGATACAGTAACAACTTTTTGGCATTTTTTCACATTCCTTGGTGCGTGAATGTCTGTTGGTGACATCAGTGCTGCTCTAAAATGAAGATCAAGTTTAATTTAATTGTAAATTGTTAGTTTAGAAAATGTACCAGTTTATTATATTACAGTCAACTAGGAATCTATTACATTAAAATGTTTAAATGATACTACATTATGACAAACAGATAGGAAGGCAAGTTGGTAACAAGTTATTGCTGACATTCCACAATTAACTTCCTGTGCATTTATATAAACAAAAAAGGCTTAATACTATAAGGTAAGGGTTTTAGTCTCACATTTCAATTTGCTGACCATAAACATAACATTTTTTGTTTTACCTCCAGCCCCCATTAATTACTTCGGTTTATTTTTCAAAAAACTCTTTCAGGAAATTCTACCCAAAGTAATACACATGCATTACTCATCAGTGACTGGAAATCTTGTAATTTGTTTTACATGCATATACACACACATGCATTTTAAAGAACTTTTAGAATAAGTGTAACTCAGTTATAACTCTATCAGAGATTACCTGGACATTAATGCACAATACTTGCTAAGACAGTGCTAAGATGAATATGTAATAGTCCATTTTTATAACAACCAAGTACTATTTAAATATTTATTACACAGTAGAAGTTTGTACACATTTTAAAAATTGATGTAATGCAATTTTAACTTCCAAACAGCTAAATAGATTAAACAACATTTTAAAAGGTTTGTTACAGTGCTGAGACCACCAGAGGTATACTTAGAGCAATTTATATATATATAAAATATAAAAACCCACCAACCCACTAAAAGCAGGGGCTTACAAGATACCTGCTGCCGCAGCAATGACATTTCCTGCACTGACAGGAGGGACACTGCTACTAATTCATCATATGTTTGTGTATACAAAGCAAAATTGAGCTGTTTAGAAAGTCCTAAAGCAAGAATGTTCTCCCAAGACCTGGAGATACTGATCAGCATTAGTGCAATAATAACCAACACTGACTAGGAAGATTGGGCAAATATGGAGTTTTAATAGGTCATAAAAGAAACATCCCCAGCTAAAAATCCATTGCCAGCTAATATATTTCATGCTAATACAAGAGTGATGTGAGCCTGGTAAGACACGGGAAGAGTAAGACAAGAAAGAACATGAATGCAAAGCAAGTGATGCCAATACCTTATGCGATTAAAGGATCTGCTTTTCTCCTGACGCTGGACGCGCCCGTCCCAGTTTAAATCTTAACACAAAAGCCCCCTGTGATGACCCTGAACAAGTTTACCGGCATGAAGAGCAAACGAAAAAGCGAGGGAAGAGTGGCTCTGCAGCCTGACCTCTCAGGGCAGCCCCAGGCATCCAAAGGCTCCTATCTACCTCAGCGAAGGGACTTACCACAAGCGTGCAGCACAGGAACTTGTTCATTGTGGTCGGTGTGAGAAACCTCAGGGAGCTGGGACGCTAGACAGGGAGTTAGTGAAAGCTCCGGTCTCCTAGCAGCCTGCTGCTGACATCCCCCCAACATGAAAGGCACGTTATATATATAGCCCCTGCTCCAACAGGAAGCATTAGCTCAGCTTTGATCACTCATTCCCTGTCCATCACCCAACTTTTTTTTTAAGGAACTGTAAAACTTGATGACTTAATGGGACCCTTTCAGAGCTCACCACAGGCTGGAAAACGTAGGAGGGAGTGTCAGGGGCTGGCCTCTGACGGGCGGTGTCTGCTGGCTGCCTGCCTTGCCCTCTCTCTCTGGGGAGGGGGAGTCACTCACCTTCAGGCAGCGCAAGAGCGAGTCATCGGCGGCCCTGGGCTAATAGGAGACAGGTTTAAAAATATCTCCTCCGTCCAGCCTGCGGTGCAGAGACCTATAGCGCTTTGCATCTGCTGGTGCAACCTTCCCAAAGCTGTGGAGGACGGGGATCCTGCAGGGCAGGGACCTGGCTGCCCAGTGACTTGCTGCAGTGCAGGGGGTGGATAAGGAACCAGGGGACTCCACTGAGCTCCCCTTCCTTCTAATGCAGGAAAGTAACAAGCCACCTCATCTCTCCCCATCCACCCTGGTTCGCTTTGCGGGGGCCTCAGCGGTGATTTTCCTGGGCTGTGAGGTGGATGGGCCGCCTGCAGGTGTAAAGGTCTCTTCAGCCCCTAGGATACAGGGGAAGGCAGCACAGGGGGGCTTTGCAGAAGGCGTGGGGGAGTGCAGTAGTGGTGGAATTATTTCCTAGCTGTACAGGGCTTGGAACATGCAGAAGTTCCAAGGATAATGATAATTCTTCCTATAAGTGATTCTAGCCAGAAAGGACAAAGACATTCATAATCTGAAAAAAACAAAGGCACCAGCTGTGGAACCCTTACACTGGCAAGCCCTTGCTCATTGAAGTCAGTGGGGGTCAGCACTCATTCAAAGTGAGCCTGGGTCTTTTCTTCACTACCTTTGACTGAAATTGAAATAGATGGCAGGGTACGTACATATGTGGGTTTTTTTCTGTAGGCACCATAAGCCCCATCCTGCCTTCCTTGTGTGCCCCAAACTTTTGGAGAACTCCCAGGAGCATCCATTGCTCAGTACCTCTGGAAACCAGGGCAGTTTTGCATGCACAAAGAATGCAGGATCAGAGCCAATTGGAACTAAGAAGATTTCCCTTAAAAAAAAATAAGCAGCAGGAAGTATATGTCCTTCCCGAAACCTGTAGATATTGTGAAAGGGGGAAAGAGTGGGGCTAAATTCTTACATCAGAGACGAGAAATTGGCAAATTTCTTTGATGCCTTGGTTTTAAATTTCCCTACTTAAATTGGAGATTGTGGTGAAGATTAATTATTTAATGTTTGTGAAACTTATTGAGATGAAATCTTAGTCTTAAAGGTGCTAGAGAGATGCAAAATACTGTTATTCTTCACTCATGCTGACTACTGAAGCACCAAGCCTGTCACTTTCCTTAGGGCCTGTTTAACGTGAATGGGAGTTTTGCCATTGACTTTGGGGGAAAAGTTTCAGCTCTTTAGATCCTAAGTCTTTGGTATGCCCTCTGCCCCCTTCTAGCAGGATCACTTTTTTGAAGTGTTCCAGTTTTCTCATTCTGTCCCTCCATAAAATACACAAAGTCCAAAAATATTTTGGCGAGGACTAAAATCTAATAGCTTTCAAATGCTGGAAGTAAACAGTGGGTCTAAATCAAACCCATGATCCATACCCCAAACTTTGGGGGGAACTGGGGTAGAATCCATACCATACATTTCACATCTCTCTCTTTGTAATGGACCAAAACTTCATACATGGACACTCCAACTTTGGGGTGTTTGAAATCCGGATACCAATTTGGCTCTGAATTTTGCAGCTTTGCCCTATTGATAGTTGGCGCACAGAATTGTGGGGAGTTGGCAAGAACCTGGGGAGGTGAAAGCTTGCACACTGTGTGACAAAAGCTCCTAAGCGGGAAAGGCATTTACACTAAGTAGTATAACAGAAGTGACCACTTTAACAGAGCAAAGAAAGTGTATCTGAATCCTTCTGCACACATGCAGGAACCATTTCCTAGCAGACATTTTGCCATGATGTTATTAAATTAGAAATCAATATCCTCAATTATCCCCTTCAACACCTGATATATGGTGTAAAAATCTGAGGAACTTGAACGAACGATGATTTGTTTGTAAGTAACCGTGGGGAAATTGGAAAAAGGGGAACAGAAACCATGGCACTGAGAAGAGAGCAAATGCTTCTGTTATTTAGCCATGTAAGAGCTAATTGATGATTTATGCACCAGGAAGGCGTGTTGCAACGATTCCTGTAATATTTTACTTTTAGGGGTTTCTATTCCCTTAACACATGTATTATCATGTACTAGATCTATATTTTAACCTACATGTTGGCAAGGCACTCTGGACCAGATCCATAGCTGATACATGTTGGCCTAGTTTGACTTCAGAGGAGCTACACACTGATTCACACCAGCTGAGGCTCTGCCCCTAAATTTCTTCTGGAAAACAATATTTTTTAAAATGGGCTATATTCAGCCACATGGGCCAGCTGCGCCAGAGGGGGGGGCTTCACAGAGAAGCCAATTTTAAGCCATAATTTCATAGCAGCCTCTCCAGCACCAGCTGCCTACGACAGGAACTATGGCTATGTCTACACTGTAATCAGGAGGTGTGGTTGCAGCTTATGTAGGCATACCCAGGCAAGCTTTGATCTAAGGGTGGTTTGTTTGTATGTGATAGTGGAGAAGCTGGAAAAGGGTAACAGAAACCCTAGCACTGAGAGGAGAGGACAGGACGCTGTGTACATGCTTGAGCAGCCAGCCTTTGCCACCACCCATGCTACCACAACTACACCGCTATTGTTACTCAAGCTAGCTTTGATCTAGTTAGAGGAACGCCATCTCAGATATGTCTACGTGTACTGCAATCACACCTCTCTATTGCAGTGGAGACATACCTTAAATCTGGACTGCTCCCCATCCCAACCAGTCTCACTTTAGCCCTTCCTGGGTCAGTCCTGCCCACTTTGGGGATTTTATCATTTAGTTCTGAGCATCCCAGTGAAGCAAAGGCTGCAGGAGGCTTACACTGCTGAGTCCCCTCTACTGGTTGTGGACAGGAACCCATGATGTGAGTTTGCCCTATGTCTTGAAGGTGGATGAAGTTTACTGCTCCCAACTGAGAAATGCAAAGCACCAAACTCATATTTAGCTCCAGCCTATGACATACTTACTGTTAGTATGAGAGTAACAGAACAGTGTAACCTGATTTCAATGTAATGTTATTTTTCTGCTTTATGGACCTGAATGAAAACTCACTGAAGTCAGTGGGAATTTGGGGAAGTTCTATGGCCTGTGCAATATAGAAGGTCTGATTAAATGATCACAATGGTCTTAGAATCTATGAATCTGTGAATCGTTTCACTTACTTCAGTGAGTATCTTCTCATCTCTAGCTGTCTGCCATGAATACTCAGTCTCTATGGCCCAGGTCTTCAAAAGTAATTAGGGTCCCGGTCCCTACTGACTTCAGCAGAAATGAAATCAATGGGAGGTAGACAACTACATCCCTTTGAGGATCTGGGCCCATCCCAATAAAATGACAAAGCCAATAGGAGCTAATGCAAATGTATACTTACTAATATAGCTTAGAATACATACAGCTTATTGTTCAGCACCTATCAGGGTTTTTCTAGGGATGAAAGTCTCTTGTGCCATGTAACACACTAGCACAAAGTTTAAAAAAACATTAAAAAAAAACTGTTTAGCTTAAAGTGTGGTTATGGTCTGAAAAGTGACCATATAAAAATGGCATCTTTTTCCTCAAAAGTTCTGCTCCCTCTGTGTTTTCAGAGTCAGATCTGCTGACGTTAGTGAAAAATGTTTTTACTATGTTTCTACTCCCATTATCACTGAAAACCTAACACAATTTTGAGTGAGGGAGCTGGATTCTCTTTGAGGTCACTGATTCTCCCCAGAATTAATGGGGCCAAAGTCTGCCTATTTTGGCCAGGGGCAAAGGAAGGCAGCATTTTGCTGACAGAATCTCTTACAGGTGGTGGTGCACGAATCAGAAAGCTTTAACTTTTGGATCTCAAGGTGAGACCGTGGCTGGTAAGGGGGAAAAAAATCTTTATACCTGAGCATATTTGATCTGGAAAGCATGGACCAACAATAAATACAGAATCCCACGATGCCATTTTTAGAGGCGCTTTTCAGAGCAGAACTACAAGGTCTAAACTGCAGTTAGAATGTTTTCACAACTGCCTTAGCACATTCCCACTTTGCCTTTGGGAATTAATTAAGATGTGCTTTGCAATGCATGGAATCATATTACAAGGTAGCAAACCCTGTAATAAAGACTTGTCTACATGACAACCAAACTGCTTTCAGCAGTGTTTTACAAGTATCATGTTTGTGACCACATCCCATAGGAGGGTGTTTGAACAGTTTTAAAATTATTTTTAAAAGTTAATTGCTTTTACTTTACTTTCCTTAAAACAGTTTAAAAGTTGTAGGATGAAAAGAAGCTTACACATTAAGATTTCCTCTTTCTAGAAATAAGTTTAACATCTTCAGTTTGCATAGAAAGAAACCTAAGTAGTTCTTACAGGAAAAATGGCTGGTTTCCATTAAAAAAGTAATCAATAAACAATTATGCAGGGAGCAGGAACTATGGAGAGAGCAGGAAGAAGTAATTGCAAGGGTTGTATCAATACATAAAACTTCTATATTTCATGTTAAAGAGTGAAATCTGTTGCTGTTGTATGTTTTGCTCTAGAATGGTGTGCTTCGAGTGGGATAGCAGTTTATTGGATTAGTAGTAGTCATAGACCCAGTATCCAGTATTTGTCTTTCCATAGCTCTAATTCTCAGTATTTGTATTACTATTTTGTATGTTATGATTGTTATAAATCTATTTTTCTTCCTGTGCATCATTATAATAACTGGGTCTATAAATGGATTTGCTCTTTAAGCCTGTCTGCTATCTGGAAAAATTCAGAAGTCAAGACCAGTGACTCGGTGCTGGTAGGTGAATGTTCTGACCTTGAGTCATCTCAGGATCTCAATGAGATATTTGTTGAGTTCAATCAACAAACAGTGGGAAAATTCTGGCTTCAAGCACAGGACTCGCTGTTCAACAGAGATTACATTTAAAAGACACCAAGAGCTTCACCAGTAATAGATTTATGTCCAGTTAAGGAGGGAGGATCTCAAACGGATACATTGTGGAAAGCAAGCATAATAGTAGCTGCAAGAAGAGAGCAATTTGGCATTCTACCGAGCCATTAGGCTAATCCCTTAAAAATGAACAATTCTGCTAAAGTTATAATAGGTGTTGGTGATCTGAAATGTCCAAGAAAAACTTTCAAAATGGAGCACTGAAGAAATGGCACACTGTTCATTTGGTAGAAAATGTGGTGAGGCAAGGAACACAGGTAAATATGGTTCAGATTCTGTCAGTGAAGTAGAACAATTACTCCAGCTGTAAAATTTGGTGCATCCATATCATGCCACTGTAGTGATTGTATCCCAGTATAACTCAGGACAGCAGGTTGAAGGGAGAGGTTTTGATTCAGACATATACTGAGGGAATAGAAGAGGAGTTTTTAAAATCATTAATATCATTATTGTAATAAAACTTGTACTGTAAAACAGAGAACTAAGGCTGGCTGTGCATATATACAGACTAAGAGGATGTATTGATTTTAGCTCTATAGTTTGCTACTCCTTTTTAGCAGACTTGCCTCAGTTTTTCAATTGAAGCTTTACCTCATTTCTCTTGGGAATACTAAAGGGCAGATATGTGGAGCAAACATGCATAAAGGAAAAACTCCTCCTCCAAACTATGCATTCAGGAAGGCAAAGATGATGCTAGCCCCATAAAGGCAGATCTTGATGTGGGATCATAGAATTTGAAGGTCACAGTGAAGGACACAATCATAAAAAAGTAGACTTGGTGCATAAAATGTTAGATAACAGCACATTGTCAGCCATAGACAGTGAAATACAGACATTCTTCAAAACTTCAGAATGCAGAAAGTCATGTACTCCATTCTATTTAGGTTCTTACATGGCATCCTCACTGCAATATTTGATCACATTAGATTTAGAGGACACTCTGGTTACAGTGACAACTTTAACAGCTGTATTCAGAATTTTTTAAAAAAATCACTTGAAGAGAGAGTGCAAGAACTAGAAAATAAGGCAAAGGTAAGAATCTGAGACTACTGAGTATATCAGAGGAACCAGATCTGAAGAAATGACTCTTTTATTTACTCAGTGACGAGCTGATCCTTTTGGTCATGCTTTACCCCTTAAACTGATCTGTCTCAAAGTAGATAGAAGCCATCCTGCAATATGATTCAGAGAGATTGCATCCGGTCTGACAACTTTCATTTCTTGTGGAAAATCCAGTTTAGTAATAAAACCCATGTATCTGGTAAGCAGGAATTTGTCATTAACTAAATCAACATATTCTAGTTACAGCCAATGCTCTGAAAGAGGCAGCATATTTATTTTTAAATCTACCAAAAGTAAACAATATTGGAACTGAAACAACACAAGTTTCAGCCAGCGACTCTTTCCAGCTAACAGGTTTTTCATTTTAGTCTTTACTAATTTGCTTGTGATGTTGTAATTCAGGGCACTGGCTAAGGAAGATGGTCCTATTAATTCAAGATCAACTGATATAACTTTATTGCCATCAGTCTGAGTCCACTCTGTATGTTTGTGTGATAAGGAGATATTGCAAGTTTTCTCCCTCTTCCCTGGATTTCAGCAGGCAGGATGGCATGCTTCATTAAAATCATTGACTCCAGGGGTTTGCATGGGCATCTGAGAACTCATGCTATAGTGTCAGCCATGTGTTCACTATCATGTCTGGGTCTGGTTTGAATATCCCTGTTAGGTGAGCCAATAGGGTTACCAACTTTGATTGGATGAATTCCTGGAGGTTTCATCACATGGCATTATCTTTAATTAAAGATTAATCTTTAATTCCTGGAGACTCCATGACAATCCTGGAGGGTTGGCAACCCTATGAGCCAACCATCCACTCAGACATCTTAATGGAGGGACTATACCAATTCTGCTCTAGAACTGTTTTTTTTTGTTTTTTTTTGTTTTGTTTTGTTTTTAAAATTTTTTGATAGCCTTGTGGAGTATTGTGGTCTCCTATCAGTGTTGAGGAATGTCCGATCTTCGCTGCCAACCAGGAAGATAATCAGTTAGACACCAGCTACTAGCAGGTATTAGAAATGGCTTCATTTTGGTTCTTATCCCAGGAGACCCTGTGGTTTAATAGTGATCTGTGAATGCTGAGGTAGTTGGGGCAGAAATTGGATAGGAGATAGGTGGGGTGTCACCTGGAGTCTGAGCTCCCTTATGGGGACTGAGGCAAAGTAAATAATGTTACTGTCCAGACATTTCAAGGAACTAGCTGTAATAAAAATAATATATATGATGCCAAGGATCTCAAATAGGCCTCATATCATTCCTGTGAAGAAGGTAAGTAACATCATCTCTCCAGTGACTCCAGACACCACATAGCATCTCCTTTGTCTCCCATCCCCAAAATCCATTCCACGCAGGCTTACTAAGTTCCTCTACCTTGCCCATTGAGCTGCAGGGTATTTCATGTACATTCAAAAAGTGGATCTGCTTGATTGCATTCCCTCCCCTAAGCTGCACATGCAGGTTTCATTTGCCAGCCCCTTTGAACTGTTCATTCAACTAATTCACTCCAGGGTTTTGCATGGAGATCTGAGAACGTCTTCCTCTGTGTTTGTGCAGCTCCTAGCACAAAGGGCTTTCCATAATGACTGAGGCACAATACAAGTAAGTAAATAAGTACATAAATAACAGGTGGTCACAAATGTGCTTGCACATGCTGGACCAAATTCTGCCTACCGTGTGACCTCTCCAGACCCATTGACGTCAGTGGGATTGCCAGGGTGTGAGCCAAGACAGAACGTGGGTCTTGAGCACAAAATGAAGCTGTTCCACATGAGACGAGGGTAGCAATAGTTGTTTGAAATGCCCTGCGGTGTCTGCTGCAAATAGAGCACACTTTGTGTAGTCAATGCTCCAAAGACCTTTTCGCACTTTTGTCTCTGGTCATACATCAGGCATAATAAAGCTTTTGTTCTTTGGCCCAGAAAATTTCGAAAGCAGAAGATGCGGGGGGAAAAATGTGGAAAGCATTTCACACTCCTCGGGAGTGTTGGTCCAGAAAAATCCGAGCGATCTACAGAGAAGTAATTAGTTACAAAAAATAATTTCTTTGTTCCTAGTGACCGGACACCTCCTTTTGTTCAGTCCATCCTTACCTTGCAAGGTTTTACCTCTCTGACTGTGCAAAGTGCCGTGGGGTGCATTTTACCATCCATGTCAACCAGGAATAGAGCCCTGGAGTCAAGATACTTGGTCTGGCTGCCGGCATGAGTGAGCAAAATAACTATGCATCACTGCAGTTTCTTGCAAACTACCACACTCTCGTTGAGTCTCATGGATCAGGCCCTAAGAGAAGATCATCAATCACTATGGGTCAAATTAGGGAAGCAGAAATCTAAGTTGGGGTGCTGAGCAGTAGATTCCTCCAGGGGAACAACAAGTAAAAAGATTCTCCCTCCAGTCTGCAAAGAAGAAACAGATTTTCTTGGAAGCTGCAAAGGGGAGAGTGGCTGGTGAACACACGTATCTGAAGGTGAGCCTGTGATGATTTGGGTAATCTATGTACAATGTATGAATTCTCTTGGATTATTAATTCTTTGTCTAGAATTATATCAAACTCTGTTTTGATTGCAAGGCTAGTCTGCCTTCTCTGTTGTCTTTTTACCTCTATTTTGGGATGAAATTCCAAGGGGTGGTGACACAGGGCTAATACTGAAGGATTGACCTTGATAGTTTTCTTGTCAAATGGAAGCACCCTTGGACAACAAAGGTGGACAAACCAAGAAAACTGGTCCTGGCAGGTGGGCTAGTAACCAGGCAGTGGGACAGCTACTGAGGGACTTTGAATACATGACAAAGCTGGTCTGGAGAGTGGGAGGTGGGACGGGGGGGGGGGGGGGGGGGGCATCACATGTGGGGGGGGGGAGTTCACATGACGCAGGGGACTGAGACTTTATAAAAGGGGGATTCTCTCACCAGCCATGTTAGAGGGAGGGGGAAGTAGCCAGAAGCACAAAGCAAGGCCTAAGGGCTCTGATCTAAGCCCAAACAATGCTCCAGAGTGGTGAGGAAACTGAGGCAGGGAATCGTATACAGGTGTTTTATTGTTTTGTCTGGATCAATATCTCTGTTGTTCTATCTCAATTACAGAGTAAATTGTTTCAGCATCCAGGGCCTATGCAAGGAAGTTTCTCGCCCTAGGCAAAACTTCCACCTTGCGCCCCTCCCCACCCTGCAGCAGCTCCCCGCCCCCCCTGCCCTGGGGCTCCCCCCCCCGTGGCAGCTTCTCCCTCTCTGCCCTGAGGCGCCCTCCCTCCCCCCGTGGCAGCTCCCTGACCCGGGGAGCAGTGCGGCAGCTCCCCACCCCAGCTCACTTCTGCTCCGCCTCCTCCCCGAGCACGCCGCCCCTGCTCTAATTCTCCTCCCCTCCCAGGCTTGTGGCGCCAAACAGCTGATTGGTGCTGCAAGCCTGGGAGGCAGGAGAAGTGGAGCGGCGACCGTGCACTCAGGGAGGGGGCGTAGGAACGATGTAAAAAAAAAATTGGGGGCACCGCTTTTTGGTACCCCCAAATCTTGGTGCCCTAGGCCTAGTTTAGGGTTACCATATTTTAATTAAAAAAAAGGAGGACACTCCACGGGGCCCTGGCCCCGCCCCAACTCCGCTCCCAGCCCCACCCCGCCCCCGCCCCAACTCCGCCGCTTCTCCAAAGTCCCTGCCCAACTCCGCCCCCTCCCCTGAATGCTCCACCCCCCTGCTCCTCCCCTTCCCCTGTTTCCCGTGAATCAAATGTTCGTGGGAAGCCTGAAACAGGGAGGTAGCAGGTAAGCTGGGGCTGGGGCTGGGGTTGGGGCGGTGGCAGGGGGGGGCGCGAGGAGGTGCAGCCCAGTCTGGCCCCCCCAGCCGAGCGGCTCCCTCCGGCGGCCAGCCGGCCAGCCCCGGCCAATAGGCTCTGGCCCCAGCTTCTCCGGCCCGGCCCGGCTCGGCTCGGCTCGGCTCGGGCCCTGGCCCTAGTTCCGGGCGAGCGCACCGGCCCCGGACGAGCACCCCCAGCTCTGGCCAAGCACCCCCGGCCCTAGTGACTCCAGCTCAGCTCGGGCCCCGGGGCACCGGCCCTGGCCTCGGCCGAGCACCCCCAGCCCCGGTCCCAGCGGCTCCGGCCCAGCTCGGCTCGGGCCCCGGTTCTGGCCGAGTGGCTCGGGCCTGGCCCCAGCCCGGCACTGGCCCTGGTTAAGCAGCGCCAGCCCCAGCGGCTCCGGCTCCGGTCCCAGCGGCTCCCGGCCCCAAGCCCCAAGCCCCCTCCCTATTTTCCCAGACATGTCTGGCTTTTCGGCAATTCCCCTCGGACGGGGATTTGAGGACCAAAAAGCCCGACATGTCCAGGAAAATCTGGACGTATGGTAACCCTAGCCTAGTTTACCTAATTGGTAGCACTGGCCCTGTCAGCATCCCTTTTACAAAGCCCGTGTGTTATGTGCTTCAACTCTCATGTGTCCCTGGAGAGGTAATCTGTAAAGCAGAGTGTGCTTATGGTTGGAGTGCTAGGAAAGGGGGTACATAAGCAACTGGGGTGTCTTGGTGGTCAACACTGGTCCTGGTGACCTACCGCAGCTGCACTGTGAAGTCTCACCTCTGTGAAGAGGTAACAGACAAAGTCATGCCAGAGAGTGGGCCCCGCAGAAAGTGACAGTGCTGGAGCCTTCCCAGATCAAGTGAAGCTTAAAAGCGCACAGGTCCAGCATGTGGGACACAAACATAGCGGCCTGGTAAGTGTCCAGCAAGGGCGATTCAGACATCTCTGTGACAGACCCTATAAGCTTGATCTTTCCTGAAACCTTGCTCTGCATTATCAACTCCCCCACTGCCATGAGGGTGATTTCAGCCCTGGAAGGGGAAACCCTGCCTCCTTAATCAGCTGTACTGCTGGGAGGGTGTGGGGCAGAAGTGCCTGAGGAAAGTAAGGCCTGGTCTACACTAGGCGTTTATGTCGAAGTTAGCGCCGTTACATCGAATTAACCCTGCACCCGTCCACACCGCGAAGGTATTTAGTTCGACATAGAGGTCTCTTTAATTCGACTTCTGTACTCCTCCCCGACGAGGGGAGTAGCGCTAAATTCGACATGGCCATTTCGAATTAGGCTAGGTGTGGATGGAAATCGACGCTAATAGCTCCGGGAGCTATCCCACAGTGCACCACTCTGTTGACGCTCTGGACAGCAGTACGAGCTCGGATGCTCTGAACAGCCACACAGGAAAAGCCCCGGGAAAATTTGAATTTGAATTCCTTTTCCTGTCTGGCCAGTTTGAATCTCATTTCCTGTCTGGACATTGTGGCGAGCTCAGCAGCACTGGCAATGATGCAGAGCTCTCCAGCAGTGATGGCCGTGCAATCTCAGAATAGAAAGAGGGCCCCAGCATGGACTGATCGGGAAGTCTTGGATCTCATCGCTGTGTGGGGTGATGAGTCCGTGCTTTCCGAGCTGCGCTCCAAGAAACGGAATGCAAAGATCTACGAGAAGATCTCTAAAGACATGTCAGAGAGAGGATACAGCCGGGATGCAACGCAGTGCCGCGTGAAAATCAAGGAGCTGAGACAAGGCTACCAGAAGACCAAAGAGGCAAACGGACGCTCCGGATCCCATCCCCAGACATCCCGTTTCTACGAGGCACTGCATTCCATCCTCGGTGCGGCCGCCACCACTACCCCACCAGTGACCGTGGACTCTGAGGATGGGATATTGTCCACGGCCGGATCCTCGGACATGTTAGCGGACGGGGAAGATGAGGAAGGAGAAGAGGTGGACGAGGCAGTCGACAGCACTCACAACGCTGATTTCCCCGACAGCCAGGATCTCTTCATCACCCTTACAGAGATCCCCTACCAACCGTCCCCAGCCGTTACCCCGGACACAGAATCTGGGGAAGGATCAGCCAGTAAGTGTTGTAAACATCTAAACATTTATTTTTAACAGAACAGGAATATTAACAATTAAAAAAATGGGTTTCTCATGATTAGTTTGCCCTAGGCGCTTAACGGTTCAGTCATGGGCAGTGCAACTATTGGAAAAAACATCTAGCAATGTCCAGTTTTGCATGATTGTCCTGCCCAAGCCGCTCTACTGTTTAGTCACTGCTACAGCAGCTAGAGTAAAATGCGGTCTATATGTCCGGGGATGGAGCAGAAATCCTCCTGTGACATCTCGAGGAAGCTCTCCTGGAGGTAATTGGAAATCCGTTGCATTAGGTTCCTGGGGAGAGCGGCCTTATTGGGTCCTCCGTAGTACGACACGTTGCCGCGCCACGAGACAAGCAAGTACTCGGGAATCATTGCTCTGCACAGCAGGGCGGCATACGGCCCTGGTCTTTGGAGGCTTTCCCGGAGCATTCTCTCTTTCTCGCTGTCAGAGATCCTCATGAGGGTGATGTCGCTCATGGTGACCTGCTTTGAATGAGGTAGGGGAATGTTAGTGTTGGGACTGCTTTACCGTTCCTTTACAGAACTGTAACCGCTGGTTTGCAGCCACGCGGTGGAGGCGGGAGAGGGGCAGCCGAAAGGGATCGTTCCCGGGGACAGCCGCAAGGGTGTGGGACAGGAGCAGAGTTCCTGCTTGCCGGATTGCTGGCAGCAGGGACCGACATTGATTTCAATGTGAAATGAGGCCATTGCTAATATTAAAGTTTTAAGCTGCCACGAGTCTACGGCTTACCATGTCTGCCTGCAACAGAAATTCCGTTGTCCTGACACGCTTCTCAAATGTGCTGTGCAAGACCCCAGGCACTGAATGCGAAGGCCGAGAATTCGACCTTGTGCTGAGTGCGCATGTGATAGGTGCTGTGCATGGTCTTGTTCACAGAGAAAGACTATGTTCTTTGTTCACAACTACATTTCTCTTTCTGAGGAATTCACTCCCTTTTTCCCATTCCCACAGCCCCATCTGCGACTGTCTCACAACCTAGCCTGGCATCACACTCCCAGAGGCTAGTGAGGATTAGGCATAGGAAGAAGAGGACACGGGAGGACATGTTCTCAGAGCTTATGGCCTGCTCCCGAGCCCAGGCAGCACAGCAGACCCAGTGGCGGGAGAACTTGTCCCAAATGCAGCAAGCAAACATGGATCGGGAGGAGAGGTGGCGGCAGGAAGACCAGCAGGCGACTCAAACCCTGCTTGGACTACTGAGGGAGCAAACGGACACGCTCCGGCGCCTTGTGGATGTTCTGCAGGAACGGAGGCAGGAGGACAGAGCCCCACTGCAGTCCATCTCTAACCGCCCTCCCCCGCCACCAAGTCCCATACCCCCCTCACCCAAAGTGCACAGAAGGAGAGGCGGCAGAGTCCACGCAAACTCTCACTCCAGCCCTGCAGAGAGCTCTAGTAGCAGAAGGCTCTCATTCCCCAAAATTTGACAAGTTCTTTCCTTCCCGCCTGACACAAGCCCCCGTCCAAGTTTCACCTCCCAGTTCCATGTGTAGTTGATAATAAAAAATATGTTTCTGTTAACTAATGTTTCCATCATGTTCTTTTGGAGGAGGGGGGGAAAGGGGGATGGTAATTGGACAGGACAGTCACCTTTGGCAGGGTACATAGGCGGGGGCAGGTACAGCAGCAGGGCACATACACAGTGCAGTGACTAGTTGCCCTGGTCAGTCTGGGAGGTGGTTTTCATGTTCTGTAGTGGGGGGTGGGTTGCTCTGTGACTTTGTGGCGGGGGAGGGCAGTTACAGATCTTAAGCGGCGGTCCTTATGCAGGATCACAGAGCCACACAGCAGGAGATCTGTAACCGTCCTCCCCCTGCCACAAAGTCACATAGCCCCCCCATACACACAGTCCCGATCAGGAGGGGTGACAGGCTCCGTTGAAAGAACCAGCCCACCACAGCGGAGCCTGTCAATCCTTGAGTTTAGAAGCTTTCTTTGCGTCACTACACTACACCCGCTCCGCACCACAATCCGCGTCCCAGTTTTAAAAAATTCCCGCGAAAACAGTAGTAAAGAAAACGGTGTTCATTAACAAAGTAGAACTGATTTTATTTCGAAACGTGTGTTGGAAGGGGGGGAGAAGGGGGTATGTAACTGGAGAGGATAGTCAACATTAACTGGGTAAAGAAACGGGGGCAGGTTCGGCTTCTCTGTACACAAACTTTACAGTCACAGGTTACCCTGCTCACTCAGGAACCTAGCTTTCAAAGCCTCCCGGATGCACAGCGCGTCCTGCTGGTCTCTTCTAATCGCCCGGCTGTCTGGCTGTGCGTAATCAGAAGCCAGGCTATTTTCCTCAACCTCCCACCCCGCCATAAAGGTCTCCCCCTTGCTCTCACAGAGATTGTGGAGCACACAGCAAGCTGCTATAACAATGGGGATATTGGTTTCGCTGAGATCACAGCGAGTCAGCAAGCTTCTCCATCTCCCCTTGAGACGGCCAAAAGCACACTCCACCACCATTCTGCACTTGCTCAGCCGGTAGTTGAAGAGTTCTTTTTCACTGTCCAGGGCGCCAGTATAGGGCTTCATGAGCCAGGGCATTAGCGGGTAGGCTGGGTCCCCGAGGATGACTATAGGCATCTCCACATCCCCAACAGTTATTTTGTGGTCCGGGAAGTAAATACCTTGCTGCAGCCGTCTAAACAGACCAGAGTTCCTGAAAACACGAGCGTCATGAACCTTGCCCGGCCATCCGACGTAGATGTTGGTAAAACGTCCCCTGTGGTCCACCAGTGCTTGCAGCACCATGGAAAAGTAGCCCTTTCTGTTAATGTACTGGCTGGCCTGGTGGTCTGGTGCCAGGATAGGGATGTGAGTTCCATCTATGGCCCCACCGCAGTTTGGGAATCCCATCGCTGCGAAGCCATCTATGATCGCCTCCACGTTTCCCAGGGTCACTACCTTTGGCAGCAGTACATCAACGATTGCCTTGGCTACTTGCATCACAACAACCCCCACAGTAGATTTGCCCACCCCAAACTGGTTCGCGACTGACCGGTAGCTGTCTGGCGTTGCAAGCTTCCAGAGGGCTATGGCCACTCGCTTCTGGACAGTCAGGGCTACTCGCATCCGGGTGTCATTGCGCTTCAGGGCAGGGGACAGCAACTCACAAAGTTCCAGGAAAGTTCCCTTCCGCATGCGAAAGTTTCGCAGCCACTGGGATTCATCCCAGACCTGCAGCACTATGCGGTCCCACCACTCAGTGCTTGTTTCCCGTGCCCAGAATCGCCGTTCCACGGCATCAACATGACCCATTGCGACCGTGATGTCCTCGGCGCTGGGTCCCCTGCTTTCTGAGAGGTCTGTGCTACTCTCAGACTTCAGGCCATCACCGCGGTGACGTAGCCTCCTCGCCTGACTTATCTGCATCTGCCTTAGGGAAAGGTGTATGATAAGCTGCGAGGCGTTGAGAGCGGCCACAACTGCAGCGATGGTCGCAGTGTGCTCCATGCTCGCAGTGCTGTGGCGTCCGCGCTGTCACTGACTAGAAAAGTGCGCGAACTGATTTCCCGCCGGCGCTTTCAGGGAGGGAGGGCGGGAGTGATGGACGGATGACGACAGTTACCCAAAAGCACCCTGGACACATTTTTTTTACCCAGAAGGCATTTGCGGCTCCACCCAGAATTCCAATGGGCAGCGGGGACTCTGGGAACTGTGGGATAGCTGCCCACAGTGCACAGCTTCCAATGTCGACGCTTTCCCCGTTAGTGTGGACTCACAAAGTCGAATTACTGTCCTTAGTGTGGACACACACGTTCGACTTTGCAATATCGATTCCAAAAATTCGATTTAAGTAAAATCGAACTACTCTCGTAGTGTAGACAAGGCCTAAGAAAAATGAGGTGTGTGTGTGGGGGGGGAGGAATGAATGTCTGGCATACGGAAAAGGACAAAAACAGCAGGAAAAAGCATTTTTATCTTCAAGTTTCTAAGTGAAGGATTACAAACAAGAAAGAATGTATTTAAAAACAAAAACAACTCTCAGCTAAAGAACTCGTTTTTTTCCGCTTTAAATTGTTTGTACTGAATACACAAGGCAAGCTAAAGTAGGGCAATGGCGAAAAGCGGTCTGATTTGTTGTGAGAACTTCTCTCCAAAAAGTAAAGGCATTTTCCATGAGAAAATGGCCTTTTCTCTCTCTGCTTCCTCTTCTCATATTGCTTTAAAAAGACAAAATGTCTGTGAAAAATGAAGGAAATATGGAAATATATAGGAGCTACTACAGGTATCCCATTTTTTGCCATGAATTCTTTTAAATAATTTTGATCTGAATCCAGAGTAGTTTGTGGAGACACAGAATAGTACGTGTGGAACACCAGGCGAGAATGCAGAATGCATGCTAATGCATCAAAACAACCTCCCTGAAGCTTTGTAAGCCTGGAAAATCCTTCTGCAACATAACTAGCAGTTCCCGTAGGGCTTGCCTATTTCCTCCTGGAAAAAGCCCATCAGAATTGAATAGAAAATGATTTTTTTCTAAACGCTTTTTGAACTGTTAGAATTGACTAGAGAATGACATCCCTGCTATAGAATGGTTCAAACAAACAAACAAACAAAAAACAAACAAACCCCTACCTAATTATCACTATTTAGTAAATTCTGTAGGTTTTTACAATAATTACTACAGAATCCTAAGGGTTTCAATCCCTATCAACTCTTATAGGGCTTTTCTACAATAGCAGAATCAAGCTTACTTCAGGGTAGAGTTGCGGAGAATGTAAGCCAGGCTAGAATTTGGGGCCTTTTAAATGCAAAGGATGAATTCAAAGAGTACTACTTTGATTAAATGAATAAAACAGAGCAAAATGACAGGCATTTTCTCCCAAGGTAAGCTGTAGAAGCCCTGTGTCACTTGAATCATTTTACACTAGTCTGCGGGTGACCTAAAAGGTCTGTTCTCCAGTTTCTAGGGCCAAACTCTGCTCTCACTTATAACCTCCGCTAGCTTAATAAACTCATTGGGGTGCACAGGTCAGAATCAGTGCCAAAATGATTTGTTTCTTAACAAAATCTAGGGCTGCTACTTAGGATTCCCATCCTGCCCCTCCTCCCGCATATACAAGGAGTAACTGTATAATTTCAATCTGAATAATATTTAATTTACACTCAGGAAAATAGCAACAAGAAAGAACAAAAGTAAAGTTTCCATGAGAGTGCATAGCGCATGAGTCTCTTTTCCATAGGCTGGTGCAGCTCTGAAGGCAAAGTGGCTGCTGCCATTGCTCCCAAGCAGATTGAGTATTTTCAAAGCTGGCATTCACCAAAAACAAAGGCGTCACAGTTCCATAGCTAAATGCAACAAATTTACTATTTATAAACCTTACAAGCATATGGCACAGGTGGCTCTCAACCTTTCCAGATTACTGTATCCCCTTCAGGAGTCCGATTTGTCTTGTGTACCCCAAGTTTCACCTCACTTAAAAATTACCCGCTTAGAAAATCAGACATAAAACTAGAAAAGAGTCACAGCACACTATTACTGACAAATTGCTGACGTTCTCATTTTTTACTATATAAATATAAAATAAATCAATAGGAATATAAATATTGTACTCACATTTCAGTGTATAGCATATGGAGCAGTATAAACCATCATTGTATGAAATTTTAGTTGTAATGACTTTGTTGGAGCTTTTTATGTAGCCTGTAGTAAAACTAGGCAAATATCTAGATGAGTTGATGTACCCCTGGAAGATCTCTGCGTACCCCTTGTTGGGAACCACTGGCATAGGATATTTACAAATGTTTGTCACTCACAGAGCTTTTACTGTGCCAGTTCTTATGCTTGGCCTCATGCTTCCCAGGCCGAGAGTGCTGTGGATTAAGTTTATCAGCTTGTGAGAAGGAGGGAGAACTTTACATTGTTCCCACGATTCCCTCTGCCTGACTGAAAATTGGTGCTGACAGGCCCTGGCGTTTTGTGCATTAACTGTGACAACAAAAGGATTTATACAAAACCAAACTACTGTTTCAATTAGAGAGTACATTTTATTTCATTGCAACGTGCTCCTTGGTGTTTTGCTCACTAAGCAGGATGACCTTCCCTCTGAATATGTCAGCTAGGGTGACCAGACAGCAAATGTGAAAAATCAGGACGGGGATGGGGGGGTAATAGGAGCCTATATAAGAAAAAGACCCAAAAATCGGGACATCTGTTCACCCTAATTGTCAGCCATCTGTCGAAGGAGTCAATATCCATGGGCGTCCACAGCCTGCACAGCTCAGAAAGCAGAAAACAGACACCTTGGGCTAAACAGGCCGATGCAGTTAAACAGAGATGTTTGGTGCTCAAAGCAAGGGCTATAAAAGCTTATTAAAAAAAAAACACAAAATACATTAACGAAATTTCTAGGAAACAAATTTTCTGCATTTAACCCTTGGATTCAGGAAATGAGGACCAGTACTGACAACCCCAACTGTTCAAAAGTCATGAGTGAGGCTCTCCAAAACCTTGAAATTGGCATAAAAATCATGAGATTTTTAAAATACATTTTTGGTTCTTTATCTTGCACTCTTCTCAGAGGCATTCAGGTTAATATTTTCAACATTTCCCCCATAGCCACAGACATACCAACTCTCACAAATTTATTGTGAGAAATGCAATTTCTAAGTAAATCACTCATGATCTTGCAATAGAGCTCTCAAATGTCAGAGGTTTTGAGTTTTATTCAGTCACAAGATCATGAATGAGGCATAATTTTACTTAGAAATCATGGTCAACCGTGGGCGGCTAGGGCTCCAGCCATCAGCCCTGGGCAGCTGCTGCCCTGCCAGCCTTTGAGGTGGGAGAGGGGACCCTACCGCAGTCCCCCCAGGCCTGGGAAGGGTGAAGAACCCTAAGAAGAGCAACAGAGGTGAGGCAGGAAGGGCTGAACTATGGCCTGCAGGCTGCAGTGGGGGGATGAAATGAGGAGGGTGGGGGCTCGTGGGGTGGGGGGCTGTATGGATGGTGGGTTCTGAGCAGATGGGGTGAGTGCTGGGAGGGTGAACTAAGAATGGTGGGGGTCACTGGAGAAGGGGGGTTGAATTGATGGGGTAGTGATGATGGGGACTGGGAGAGTGTACTGAGCGGGGCTGAACGAAGGGGGTTGGATGGGGACAGAACTGATGGGGCCCAGGATTAATGGCTGGGCAGGAGATGGGCAGATGTGGGAGTGAGAGCTCTTGCAGCAGGAGCCAAAATCACCTTATCCAATACATGTGAGAGAGTGGGCAACATTCATTATCACATGCACACACCCTGGGGATGGCCAGGGGGAGTTCAAAAATCAAGAGACTGACCTAAAAATACAGTATCATCTTTTTAAAAAAATCTCATGATTTTTGAGCCAATCTCATGATTTGGGGGGGGGTCAAACTCATGATTTTTGAACTCTTGAAGTTGGCAATACTGTAACCATGGGGCCATAAACTTATTTTATTTTACCAACAAAAGCTGAGATACTAAGGTTTTCACATGACTCCCAGGCTTTAAGAAGAACATCGTATTCCATAGGTGCTGGCAAAGCTGGAGGAAGATACTTGGGGCTATACTATCATAAAGTTCACATTTAACTTTTTGGACCACACTTTTATAATGGGTTTAATTTGTGCTTGCAGAGCCATTTACTTGCCCCAGTTGAGTGGCTAGGCAGGCAGTTACCTCATGTGTATGTGAAAATGCAGGATTTGCACTCTTTCCTGTTTCCTTTTCTGCCCTTTTATGTTCTTTCTAAAATGAGCTAAACACACAAGCCCTATGCACCAATTAAATTCCAACTCAGGTCTCAAAACAGGGCTTAGGCAGGACATAAGTGTTGCTTAGGTATTGTGTTTGTCTGCTATACAGGGGTTAGTTTCAGTCTACATAAGACCCTGATTCTGCAAAGTCTGCATGTCTAACTTTACGTAGGTAAGTCCATTGACTTCAATGGGACTACTCATGCGCTGAAGTACCTTGCTGAATTGGGGGCCTTAGACCCAGACATAGGTGCTGACTCCGTGGGTGCTCCAGGGCTGAAGCAACCATGGGGAAAAATTGGTGGGTGCTCTGCACCCACCGGCAGCCAAGCTCCCCACCCCAGCTCACCTCCGCCTCCTCCCCTGAGAGCGCCACTGTGCCTGCTTCTCCTCCCAGCGCTTGCTGCAGCCAAACAGCTGTTTTGCAGTGTAACAAGCTCTGGGAGGGAGGGGTCGGAGCAGGAATGCGATGCACTCAGAGGAGGAGGCGGGGAAGAGGCGGGGCCGGGGCCGGGATTTGGGGAAGGAGTCCAATAGGGTCAGGGAGGGGGCAGAGTTGGGACGGGGACTTTGGGGAAGAGGCTGGAATGGGGGCAGGGCAGGGATGGCACCTATGGACCCAGATGCTGTAAAGCAGTGGCTCTCAACCTTTCCAGACTACTGTACCCCTTTCAGGAGTCTGATTTGTCTTGTATACACCAAGTTTCACTCACTTAAAAACTACTTGCTTATAAAATCAGACATAAAAATACAAAAATGTCACAGCACCCTATTACTGAAAAATTGCTGACTTTCTCATTTTACCATATGATTATAAAATAAATCAACTGGAATATAAATATTGTACTTACATTTCGTAATTAGCCTCCTAATTTCCATTGAAATCAATGGAAGTTAGGAGTCTAAATAACATACAGGATGCGGATTCTGTGCTAAACATTATCACTCTTTTGGTTAAAGACATAGAAAACACAATTGACTAACTTTATTAACATCTGATCCAAAAAATGGCAAGTCAAAGCCTTTTTAAAGGGGGTGGGAGCTAAAAATGAACTCATATATTTTATTTCTGCCAAAAGAGGAAATACACACTTGCCTTAGCGAAACTTACTTACTTTTGCTTTTTATATTGCAAGTTACAGGAAATTAAATAGTGCTTCACATTTTTTTCTAGTGGTAACACCACAATAAATTCCAAACTGGCAAACTTTCACCAAAAGTTCAAATAGGAAATTAACAATTCTGAAGCAATAATGGTTTTGTAATAAATGCTAATGGACAATAAAACTGAGGGCTGGGGAAATCATGTCTGTTTAATAGCTGCACATATCAAAACACATATTAAAATAAAAATGAAGTGTGATGGTTAGTGGATTTGTGATCAAATTGTATTTTGCTTGTGTCCTTGCATCATCTCTTCGTGGGGATCTTTTGTATTCTTCTAATGGGTGTGGGCATTTCAGGCATTTCATTTTGCTTGAATGCTGCATGTTTGAGCTGCCGTTGGTCTGTTCCCAGGACATTTTAATAGAACCACATTTTGTCCCTGTTATTGCTCCAAATTATGCCAAGTTCTGGGCTGGTGCAGAACCAATCATGGGCTTGGTGACTCCTCTGTGCCTTCCAGCTGCACTCTTAGTCATAGTTGAGAATATGACCTTTTATTGTCCCCGCAACAGCTGAAATTTCACATTATGAAGCATAACTTCAAAGGGAAAGACACAGTGAGGTGGTGTGGAAATGACATGTTAAAATGACTGAAAATACCCTTAGTGACAGTGAGACACATATAGAATTTTCCCTCCCCTGGAGATAATCTAAACAAACAAACAAAATACAATTTCATCACAAGCCCATGAGAGTTGGAGTTGGTTCACCACTGCAGAGGCAAAAAAAAGGAAGTTCAGTCTCCATGACCATTCATTCCTCTTTTTCTCTGCTGAGACTGCCGGTAAAGATGTCAGTTAACACCTGTTCACTGCGCACTGAGCTGACTTATTCAAATTTGTAAGAGTTAGGACATCAAACAGTCACAAGACTAGTAGCTTTCAGTGACTAGTGACCTGGGCTGGATTTGAATCAGCAACTTAGGCCTGGTCTACACTAGGCGTTTATGTTGAAGTTAGCGCCATTACATCGAATTAACACTGCACCCGTCCACACTGCGATGCTATTTAGTTCGACATAGAGATCTCTTTAATTCGACTTCTGTACTCCTCCCCGACGAGGGGAGTAGCGCTAAATTCGACATGGCCATGTCGAATTAGGCTAGGTGTGGATGGAAATCGACGCTAATAGCTCCGGGAGCTATCCCACAGTGCACCACTCTGTTGACGCTCTGGACAGCAGTACGAGCTCGGATGCTCTGACCAGCCACACAGGAAAAGCCCCGGGAAAATTTGAATTTGAATTCCTTTTCCTGTCTGGCCAGTTTGAATCTCATTTCCTGTCTGGACATCGTGGCGATCACAGCAGCACTGGCAACGATACAGAGCTCTCCAGCAGTGATGGCCATGCAGTCTGTGAATAGAAAGAGGGCCCCAGCATGGACTGATCGGGAAGTCTTGGATCTCATCGCTGTGTGGGGCGATGAGTCCGTGCTTTTTGAGCTGCGCTCCAAGAAACGGAATGCAAAGATCTATGAGAAGATCTCAAAAGACATGTCAGAGAGAGGATACAGCCGGGATGCAACGCAGTGCCGCGTGAAAATCAAGGAGCTGAGACAAGGCTACCAGAAGACCAAAGAGGCAAACGGACGCTCCGGATCCCATCCCCAGACATCCCGTTTCTACGAGGCACTGCATTCCATCCTCGGTGCGGCCGCCACCACTACCCCACCACTGACCGTGGACTCTGAGGGTGGGATACTCTCCACGGCCGGTTCCTCGGACATGTTAGGGGACGGGGAAGATGAGGAAGGAGATGAGGAGGGCGAGGCAGTCGGCAGCGCTCACAACGCTGATTTCCCCGACAGCCAGGATCTCTTCATCACCCTTACAGAGATCCCCTACGAAGCGTCCCCAGCCGTTACCCCGGACACAGAATCTGGGGAAGGATCAGCCAGTAAGTGTTGTAAACATCTAAACATTTATTTTTAACAGAACAGGAATATTAACAATTAAAAGAATGGGTTGTTCATGATTACTGTGCCCTAGGCGCTTAACGGTTTAGTCATGGGCAGTGCAAGTTTTGAAAAAAAATCTAGCAATGTCCGGTTTTCTGTGATTGTCCAGCACAAGCCGCTCTACTGTTTATTCCCTGCTACTGCAGCTACAGCAAAATGCGGTCTATATGTGCGGGGATAGAGCAGTAATCCTCCTGGGACATCTCGATGAAGCTCTCCTGGAGGTAATTGGAAAGCCGTTGCATGAGGTTCCTGGGGAGAGCGGCCTTATTGGGTCCTCCGAAGTATGACACGTTGCCGCGCCACGAGACTATCAAGTACTCGGGAATCATTGCTCTGCACAGCAGGGCGGCATACGGCCCTGGTCTTTGGAGGCTTTCCCGGAGCATTCTCTCTCTCTCGCTCTCAAAGATCCTCATCAGGGTGATGTCGCCCATGGTGACCTGCTTTGAATTAGGTAGGGGAATGTTAGTGTTGGGACTGCTTGCTCGTTCCTTTACAGAACTGTAACCGCTGGTTTGCAGCCACGCGGTGGAGGCTGGAGAGGGGCAGCCGAAAGGGATCGTTCCCGGGGACAGCCGCGAGGGGGTGGGACAGGGGCAGAGTTCCCGCTTGCCGGATTGCTGGCAGCAGGGACTGACATTGCTTTAAATGTGAAATGAGGCCAGTGGTAATATAAAAGTTTTAAACTGCCACAAGTCTACGGCTTACCATGTCTGCCTGCAACAGAAATTCCATTGTGCTGCCCCGTCTCAAATGTGCTGTGCAAGACCCCAGGCACTGAATGCGAAGGCCGAGAATTCGACCTTGTGCTGAGTGCGCATGTGATAGGTGCTGTGCATGGTCTTGTTCACAGAGAAAGATTATGTTCTTTGTTCACAACTACATTTATCTTTCTGAGGAATTCACTCCCTTTTTCCCATTTCCACAGCCCCATCTGCGACTGTCTCAGAAGCTAGCCTGGCATCACACTCCCAGAGGCTAGCGCGGATTAGGCGTAGGAAGAACAGGACACGGGAGGACATGTTCTCTGAACTTATGGCCTGTTCCCAAGCCCAGGCAGCACAGCAGACCCAGTGGCGGGAGAAATTGACCCAAATGCACCAAGCAAACATGGATCGGGAGGAGAGGTGGCAGCAGGAAGACCAGCAGGCGACTCAAATGCTGCTTGGACTACTGAGGGAGCAAACAGACACGCTCCGGCGCCTTGTGGATGTTCTGCAGGAACGGAGGCAGGAGGACAGAGCCCCGCTGCAGTCCATCTCTAACCGCCCTCCCCCGCCACCAAGTCCCATACCCACCTCACCCAAAGTGCAAAGAAGGAGAGGCGGCAGAGTCCCTGCTAACTCTCACTCCACCCCTGCAGAGAGCTCTAGTAGCAGAAGGCTCTCATTCCCCCAAATCTGAAAAGTTCTTTCCTTCCCGCCTGACACAAGCCCCCGTCCAAGTTTCACCTCCCAGTTCCATGTGTAGTTGATAATAAAAAATACGTTTCTGTTAACTACTGTTTCAATCATGTTCTTTTGGAGGAGGAGGGGAAAGGGGGTTGGTAATTGGACAGGACAGTCACCTTTGGCAGGGTACATAGGCGGGGGCAGGCACAGCAGCAGGGCACATACACAGTGCAGTGATGCAGTGACTAGTTACCCTGGTTAGTCTGGGAGGTTGTTTTCATGTTATGTGGTGGGGGGTGGGTTGCTCTGTGACTTTGTGGCGGGGGAGGGCAGTTACAGATCTTAAGCGGCGGTCCTTATGCAGGATCACAGAGCCAGGCAGCAGGGGATCTGTAACCGTCCTCCCCCTGCCACAAAGTCACATAGCCCCCCCATACACACAGTCCCGATCAGGAGGGGTGACAGGCTCCGTTGAAACAACCATCCCACCGCAGCGGAGCCTGTCAATCCTTGAGTTTAGAAGCTTCATTCGCGTCACTACACTACACCCGCTCCGCACCACAGTCTGCGTCCCAGTTTTAAAAAATTCCCGCGAAAACAGTATTAAAGAAAACGGTGTGCATTAACAAAGTAGAACTATTTTTATTTCGAAACGTGTGTTGGAAGGGGGGTGAAGGGGGTATGTAACTGTATAGGATAGTCAACATTAACTGGGTAAAGAAACGGGGGCAGGTTCAGCTTCTCTGTACACAAACTTTAAAGTCACAGGTTACCCTGCTCACTCAGGAACTTTGCTTTCAAAGCCTCCCGGATGCACAGCGCTTCCCGCTGGTCTCTTCTAATCGCCCGGCTGTCTGGCTGTGCATAATCAGCAGCCAGGCTATTTTCCTCAACCTCCCACCCCGCCATAAAGGTCTCCCCCTTGCTCTCACAGAGATTGTGGAGCACACAGCAAGCTGCTATAACAATGGGGATATTGGTTTCGCTGAGATCACAGCGAGTCAGTAAGCTTCTCCATCTCCCCTTGAGACGGCCAAAAGCACACTCCACCACCATTCTGCACTTGCTCAGCCGGTAGTTGAAGAGTTCTTTTTCAGTGTCCAGGGCGCCAGTATAGGGCTTCATGAGCCAGGGCATTAGCGGGTAGGCTGGGTCCCCGAGGATGACTATAGGCATCTCCACATCCCCAACAGTTATTTTGTGGTCCGGGAAGTAAATACCTTGCTGCAGCCGTCTAAACAGACCAGAGTTCCTGAAAACACGAGCGTCATGAACCTTGCCCGGCCATCCCACGTAGATGTTGGTAAAACGTCCCCTGTGGTCCACCAGTGCTTGCAGCACCATGGAAAAATAGCCCTTTCGGTTAATGTACTGGGTGGCCTGGTGGTCCGGTGCCAGGATAGGGATGTGAGTTCCATCTATGGCCCCACCGCAGTTTGGGAATCCCATCGCTGCGAAGCCATCTATGATCGCCTCCACGTTTCCCAGGGTCACTACCTTTGGCAGCAGTACATCAACGATTGCCTTCGCTACTTGCATCACAACAACCCCCACGGTAGATTTGCCCACCCCAAACTGGTTCGCGACTGACCGGTAGCTGTCTGGCGTTGCAAGCTTCCAGAGGGCTATGGCCACTCGCTTCTGTACATTCAGTGCAGCTCGCAACCGGGTGTCATTGCGCTTCAGGGCAGGGGACAGCAACTCACAAAGTTCCAGGAAAGTTCCCTTCCGCATGCGAAAGTTTCGCAGCCACTGGGATTCATCCCAGACCTGCAGCACTATGCGGTCCCACCACTCAGTGCTTGTTTCCCGTGCCCAAAATCGCCGTTCCACGGCATCAACATGACCCATTGCCATCGTGATGTCCTCGGCGCTGGGTCCCCTGCTTTCTGAGAGGTCTGTGCTACTCTCAGACTTCAGGATATCACCGCGGTGCCGTAGCCTCCTCGCCTGACTTTTCTGCATCTGCCTCAGGGAAACCTGTATGATAAGCTGCGAGGCGTTGAGAGCGGCCACAACTGCAGCGATGGTCGCAGCGTGCTCCATGCTCGCAGTGCTGTGGCATCCGCGCTGTCAATGACTGGAAAAGTGCGCGAACTGATTTCCCGCCGGCGCTTTCAGGGAGGGAGGGCGGGAGTGATGGACGGATGACGACAATTACCCAAAAGCACCCTCGACACATTTTGTTACCCAGAAGGCATTGCCGGCTACACCCAGAATTCCAATGGGCAGAGGGGACTGCGGGAACTGTGGGATAGCTGACCACAGTGCACCGCTTCGAATGTCGACGCTTTCACCGTTAGTGTGGACTCACAAAGTCGAATTACTGTCCTTAGTGTGGACACAAACGTTCGACTTTGCAATATCGATTCCAAAAATTTGATGCAAGTAAATTCGAACTACTCTCGTAGTGTAGACAAGGCCTTAGAGGTGAACAGCTCTATATCCCATTTCCAATCCCATCAGGTATTTAGTCCTCCAGTGCTCCATTTTTTTAAATTAGAATTTTGCAAAAAACATCTCGTATCTATCATTAATATTAAATATTGTTTTACGGACTTAACTTATTACTATAATAATATGCTGCACTGTGTTCAGGGTATCAGTTAACAGATTCATAGATTTTTAAGACTAGAAGGAACCATTGGATAATCTAATCTGACCTCCTGTTTAACGCATGCCAAAGAATTTCACCCATATTGAGCCCAACTTGTGTTTGACTATAGAGTATAACTTCCAGAGAGGCATCCAATCTCAATTTGGAAACATGAAGAGATGGAGAATCCATTACTTCTTTGATAGTTTATTCAAATGGTCAGTCACTTTCAACATTAGTAACAGACATATATTTCCTAAGTACGTACAGAGATATGTATGATATCTTTATATTTTAAATATACAGTTTCTCTTGATGTCATTCGTAATGGTCTGAAGGCCTAATCTAATGCCTATAGACATCAAGGGAAAGACTCCCACTAACTTCAACGGGCATTGGATCAGGCTCCAAATAGAGCTGACATATCAAAATCATTGTCGCTTATGTGATAAACCTTAGAGAAAATGCCTCTATTAAGTTCCTAAGAGAGAGTGAATGAATGATAAATGAAATGCTGCCCTCTTATGGTTCTATAAACAAATGTGTCATAACAAATTGCAAAAAGTAAAAACACCTAATCTGAGTTTTGTTTTGTTTTTTAATGTAGGTTAATAGATGCTGATCCACAATATTTTGGTATGTATATAGCACCGTCAACAGGTTTAATTGTCATAGTGGATGTCACCATGGGAAGATCTCATTATTGAGCCCAAATAAGCAACTTGCTCTGGGTGATAACACCCATCACACAGGAAGTACCTATGGTTCACTATAGGTAGGTCCCTACCAAATTCATGGAAATGCATGAAAAACGCATCACGGACTGTGAAATCTGGTCTCCTACTGTGAAATCTGCTCTTTTGTGTGCTTTTACCCTATACTATGCAGATTTCATGGGGGAGACCAGTGTTTCTCAAATTGGGGGTCCTGACCCACAAGGCAGTTGCAGGGGGGGTCACAAGGTTAATTTAGGGGGATCATGGTATTGCCACCCTTACTTCTGTGCTGACTGCAGAGCTGGGCAGCCGAAGAGTGCCAGCTGTTGGCCAGGCACCCAGCTCTGAAGGCAGCGCCCTGCCAGCAGCAGCACAGAAGTAAGGGTGGCAATACCATACCACCAAAGAGCCCTGTGGCACCTTATAGACTAACAAATGTATTGGAGCATAAGCTTTCGTGGGTGAATACCCATGCGTCTGACGAAGTTACTTTTTACAAATCCAGACTAACACGGCTACCCCTCTAATACTTAATACCATACCATGCCACTCTTATTTCTGTGCTGCTGCCTTCAGAGATGGGTGGCCAGAGAGAGGTGGCTGCTAACTGCCAGCTCCGAAGTAAGGGTGGCAATTCCATACCAGCCATCCTTACTTCTACGTTGATCGTAGTGGCGGCTCTGCCTTCAGAACTGGGCTCTAGGCCAGCAGCCACCTGCCTCTCTCCAGCTGCTCATCTCTGAAGGCAGCATCACCGCCAGCAGCAGCACAGAAGTAAGGGTAGCAGTACCGCAAC
The DNA here is from genome assembly GCF_027887155.1 of Malaclemys terrapin pileata. Taxonomy (NCBI): domain Eukaryota; kingdom Metazoa; phylum Chordata; order Testudines; family Emydidae; genus Malaclemys; species Malaclemys terrapin. The sequence continues at coordinate 25,033,887 of NC_071506.1, read as the reverse complement.
CCCTCTCCCCCACAATAACCTTACAACCCCTCCCCGCCAACTCCTTTTTGGGTCAGGATCCCTACAATTACAACACCATGAAATTTCAGATTTAAATAGCTGAAATCATGACAGTTACGATTTTTTAAATCCTATCACTGTGAAATTGACCAAAATGGACCATGAATTTGGCCTAACTAAAAGCCAATATCATTTCCAATACCGAGTGCTCCCTTTTAGCCTTTCTTCTGCCCTAAGGGTGTTCTTAAAAGTCCTGGCAGTAGCGGCTGCTTTCCTCCGACCTGGAGCACAAGTTACTTACTGGTTTGAACTAGAGTAAATGGTGGATCCTCTGTAACTTGAAGTGTTTAAACCATGATTTGAGAACTTCAGTAACTCAGCCAGAGGTTAGGGGTCTGTTACAGGAATGGGTGGATGAGGTTCTGTGGCCTGCAATGTGCAGTAGGTCAGACTAGATTGGGGTAGGCAACCTATGGCATGCGTGCCAAAGGCAGCACGCGAGCTGATTTTCAGTGGCACTCATACTGCCCGGGTCCTGGCCACCGGTCTGGGGGGTGCTGCATTTTAATTTAATTTTAAATGAAGCCTCTTAAACATTTTAAAAACCTTATTTACTTTACATACAACAATAGTTTAGTTATATATTATAGACTTATAGAACGAGACCTTCTAAAAACGTTAAAATATATTACTGGCACAGGAAACCTTAAATTAGAGTGAATACCTGAAGACTTGGCACACCACTTCTGAAAGGTTGCCAACTCCTGGACTAGATGATCGTGATGGTCCCTTCTGACCTTAAAGTCTATGAGTCTATGACACACAGTTTACTGGCTCTTGTGCAGACCCATTTGAGGTAAGTTTATCTGAGATAACTGCTTTTTGTCAGATTTTATAACTCAAGGGTGGATGGAGTGTGGTTGTGTGTTGATCCTATTCAGAATGGATGAAATACACCAAGTCAAAATGGTGACTTTCCACATGTGGCTGGGCTGGGACAGAGGAGGGGTATTGAGGAGGATGGAATTTACTCCCCTCCAGTTTAGGGATAAGCTCTGGGGCTGCAGCATAGCCCTTCCATGTCCATTACCACAGTCTACAGGACAGAAAAGCAACCTCTTCCCATCTGTGCTCCCTCTACACTGACTGGCAGCTATTCAGTCTGAGTGATCCCAATGATCCCAGCCTGCCTCTCTGTGCCGATTTATTCTCATCTACAGTTTGGCAGCTCCACCGATGTCCTCTTGCTCAGTGTTATTGTAGGAGTCCCCAGGTGTGAAGAACTCGGCACAGACTCTCCACCCGGGGGTAAATTTACCCAAAGAGCAGATACTGGCTGGAAAGTTTGGCAAGTTAGATTAATTAGAGTAATTTATCAATATTCTTAGGTGGCAGCATTCCATTTTGGAAATCAAATTTTGCTTTGTTTCTATTTGGGCTGATTAAAGTCACTTTACTGGCTCTGATATTTTGGGGGCCTGATCATGCAAATACTTACAAAGTAGTGTAGTGCTTGGTACCATGAATCTTTCCCTCTTGTTGCATGACTGACTGTATGATGAGAGGGCCAAAAACTAATTTCACAGGGTTTTTTATGGAAGGAAGGACGGGAGCTCACTGAGCAGGACTTTAAAGGGATTATTCTTGACAGTTCAATATTGTAGACCCTCTGCTGCTTTTGTATTTGATCTAATATGTAGAAGCAGCAAAACATGCAAGAACATATGAAGACAGCTGCTTGGCATGAAGCTGACCTAACTTGTTGGCAGAGGATCCCTGCTGCAAAAGGGAATCTGCTGGTGGAGCTGATCCACTGTAGCAGCTCCTACAGCAGCCGTCTCAGAAACCTTGGTGTGGGTATGTCCAGGGGAGAAGAGACCAAGGCTGGGATGTCCCGATGCCCCAGCAACCCCCAGCTGCCTGAAGGGCTGAGGGATGTTGACAGCTGTTTAAGCAATCTGAGCCTGCTCCAAATTATGCCAAGTTCTGGGCTGGTGCAGAACCAACCATGGGCTTGGTGACTCCCCTGTACCTTCCAGCTGCACTCTTAGACACAGTTGAGAATATGGCCTTCTATTGTCCCCGCAACAGCTGAAATTTCACATTACGAAGCATAACTTCAAAGGGAAAGACACAGTGTGGTGTTGTCCTTGGAAGAGAATTCTGCATCTAATTTTTTTTATGTAAGGAGATGCTGGGTCTATAGTACAGTGTGACCTCATAGACCCTGAGCTCACTCATGTTCCACATACTGCACAGTTCCTCATGAGTGAAACCATGAAAGCAACCACATCAGATGTTTAGACCATTGAGGGCTTCCAGGAAACATTATTATCCACAATTTTCTGTCACTTCCTTACTAGAAATAACCAAATTCTGCCTTGGCTAACTGCTAAAATATATGTAGCTGAAAGAAAGATTAAAATATAACTAGTCATTTTATTCAAAGGTTCATAGATTTTAAGGTCAGAAGGGACATTAGCTCATCTAGTCTGATCTCCTCACGCCATAACGTTTCACCCAGTTACTGAGCCCAGTAATTTGTGTTTGACTAAAGCATATCTTCCAGAAAGGCAGCCAGTCTTGGGGTATGTCTACACTTCAAACTGGGGGCATGATTCTGATTGAGCTAGTGCACTAAAAATAGAATGTAGCTGCAGCAGCACGAGCAGTGAGAGGGACTAGCTGCCCCAAGTACACATTGAGAATCTCAGGTGGGTTGTCTAGCTCCTCCTACTGTTTGTGCTGCCACAGCTACATTATTTTTAGTATGCTAGTTCAATCTGAGCTAGTGTGAGTATGTCTCCTCTAGTTGGGACTCAGACCCCCAGCTCAAAGTATAGACATGCCCTTTATTTGAAGATTTGAAAAGATGGAGGATCCACCACTTACTTTGGGAGTTTGTTCTACTGGTTAATCATGTCAAAGTTAGACTCAGGACTCACAGTTTGTCAGACCACTCTGTTTTATTAGCACAGTGCTCTGCTAATACATTCAGATAATGTGAGCCCCCATGCAAGACCCAAACAGTCTTATTTATACAGATAAAAGGGCGTGAACTAAACAAAGGAACAAAGAGAGCAAAACTGTAAAATTTACCTGGGGCACAACATGCATATCTTACTTCCTTACTAACTCTTATCAATCTAAGGCTAATACTTCACCAATCGCCCTTACGTGGAGCAATTGTTCTATCTTAATGTCTGCTTTCCTGACAACTGGATCGCAGCATTTCTTATTTCTACTTAAAGGCACATACAGCATTCTTTAATTCATTCTATTTCTTTAATATAATTCATTTCACTTTCACAATCACCATCACTGTTAAAAATGTGTGGCTTATTTCTAATGTGAATTTGTCAGGCTTTAACTTCCAGACATTTGTTTTTGTTATCGCTTTGTGGACCGAACATTTCCATTCATTTCATAGATTTAGGATCTCCCCACAGGTACTGCTTATGAGGCTTTTTAATTGGAATCTAAGCATTTGTTCTACGAAATGGTCTTTCTTGTTATTGGTTGTGAATATAGTGCATCACAATGTACTTGCTGTTCTCTTGTGGGGCATGCGAACAGATGAAACAGTTGCACTAAGAGAGGAGCTCCCCTCACTCTCTGTCATTAAGGATGTGACTAATCCACTTTTTAAAATCGTGTCAACGCTGTACCAAATATTAGGCTGTACGTTTTGTTGGATGCTATATATGAATCTGAATAACACTGATCACATTTTAAAAATGCCTGGTTAATGGCTAGCTTATAACCTTATAAGGCACAGGCCAGTGAACAAACCATAACTGAGTGACACAGTGCATTCCCCCTGGCTTCAGGAAGGAAAGCAGTCTATGACTTTCCTTGGTCAGCAAGGCAATTCCCCTTCAGCACAGGCTAAACTTCACAATGGGGCGCCATTTCAGATTTTGGTTGTGGGGAGCAATTTTAACCGTATTCCTGGGGCTACTTAGGCACTTGAAAACTCTAGATTTTTGGCAGATAATTTAGCAATTAGCTGACAGGAGCCCTATATCTAATTCCTTTATAAAAGAAAGAAAATTAAATAAATACTAGACCCACTCAGCTCTAATAACAACATGTTCTGACATCTTGTGGCAAGTCACTTAAGGGACAATGGTTAGGTTTAAAATTTTAATCTATATTATTACTTTGTTACTAACTCTGTGGAGATAGAGACCCTGTCAGGACTCCTGGGTTATATCTCAGCTCCGAGAGGAGAGCGGGGTCTAGTGGGTTACAGAGGGGAGAGGATACATCTGGATTCTATATAAGAACATCAAAATGGCTATACTGGGTCAGACCAATGGTCCATCTAGCCCAGTATCCTGTCTTCCAACAGTGGCCAATGCCAGGTGCTCCAGAGGGAAAGAACAGAACAGGCAATCATCAAATGATTCATCCCTGTTGCCCATTCCCCACCTCTGGCAAACAGAGGTGAGGGACATGAAGAACATGGTGTCCCCCATGAATTTATCTAGTTCTGTTATTACTTTGCATTTATCAACATTGAATTTCTTCTGCCATTGTGTTGCCCAATCACCCAGTTTTGTGAGTTCTTTTTTTAACTCTTCGCAGTCTGCTTTGAACTTAACTTTCTTGAGTAATTTTGTATCATCTGCAAATTTTGCCACCTCACTGTGTACTCCTTTTTCCAGATCATTTATTAATATGTTGACTAGGACTGGTCCCAGTACAGATGGTTGAGGGATACCACTATTTACCTCTCTCCATTCTCACCTTTTATTCCTACCCCTTTGTTTCCTATCTTTTATCTGAAGTGCCTGACAATGCTTTCAGGATCATCTACAGATCCTTAATTTACTTTAATGATAAGTCTTTTGTTATCTTAATCACCCTGCCTCCATTTGTAAACAAACTCCCTGCCCCAAAGACTGTGCTGCTCCCAGCTTCCAAACTCATCACATATCACACTCAAGCTGTTGCAATTAAGAGCTCCATATGGGGCTAAGGTGAGTAGACCTCCCCTCTGAAACTTGGGGGGAGGGGACAGAGCCCTCCCCTGCCCCCCTAAATGGCACCCCACTGACCAGTGCATTACAGGAAGGGAGATTCAAGGCTCCCCACACATTCCTCAACCCTGCCTGCCTATCAGCCTGGTGGGGGAGTAGTGGCCCCCCAGGGCCTGCTCCTCTTTCAACACTACGTCCGGTGATAAATGTCAAAATCAATCTACAATTCAATTTCCAAGTCACTTCCCTTCTCCTCAGCCAGGTTTTGTGAGACTTCCTTGAGCCAGACATTGGACAGTCTCACTTAAAGATAGCCTGGGAGCTGCCCCATATGGCTTCCTGAAGCCATGGCATCAGATAAAATATGGTAAGAAAAGTTCACGCTTTCTAGTATTGCTTCATAGGCAAACAACATACACACCTGCTATGCAAGGATATGATTGTTACTTGCTCAGGAAGCTCATGGTTCATACCTCTTTGATGCCCTTCAGAGGCATGCATCAAATACGAATCAGGCAAAATTGCTAGTTAATTAACAAATAAATTCTACTTCAGGGAAGAATCACCAAAAATCTACCACCCATTTCAGTGGGATGCTAGCTGAAGTCACTAATCGGAAAGGAGCGTGTGCAGGAATAATGCAGCACATGTGGGGTGTGCAGATATTGAATATTCTATTATGTATGCGTGAAAGTGCTTTTGCTTTGTTCACTGTCGGTTTAAAAAGGCTAGAAGCTGATCCTGGAAGATGTTGAGCTTCTTTAACTCCCTTGGGTTAACCCAATGCCTCCAAAGCCTTTCCATTGACTTCAGTGGGAATCTTTCCATTGACTCTTGTGGACATTCAGTGAAGCCTCTTGAGGCTAATGGAAGTTGAGGCTGCACAGCACCTACCTGAAGCTCCACCACCTAACTCAGCTATGATGATTTCAGCTATGGTTTAGTGGTTGGGTAGGATGGACCTCCTATGTCACCCCTCTAAACTCCGATGGTCCCAAACTAGAGACCGTTTTGCCCCCAGCTTTAGTGGGAGCTGGATCAAGCTCCAACATGGTGAAATGCAGGAATTTTGATAAAACATCAGTGGAAGGAGTTTGGTTTAATAAGCCAAGAAATATTTCTGATGATGGGTTACAAGGGTATCTGGTATTGGCAAGTGTGATGGGGCTTAACCCCCATCACCTGAAGGCTAGCGAATGCACCCAATTAGTCATGCTTTGCAAGTGGGGAGGTGGCTTGCTAACTGGCTCCTGGCCAGAGGGGGCAGAGATAAGCCATAATTGGTAGACTGAAGGAGCTCAGTTGAGAGAGACAAGAGAGGAGATAGGTCTCTGTGGCTGAGAGAAGCCCACGATTACGGTACACAGACAGAGACATGGGAGCAGTGCACTACAGGGGCAATGTAGGCTCCTGCCAGGGAAGCCCTAAGATAGGGTTTGTAAAGATTTCAGCAGCCCAAGAGCATAGGTGAGCTATTCAGTTTCATTTGGATTTTTGTTAGGACTTGTTTGTGATACCCTGGAAGGAGTCTGAGTTTAGTTGACTTGGCCAGAGGGCTGAGACACAGAGGACATGGCACCAGAGGCAGGTGGCTGGCAGGAGATGCTGGAGATGAAGGTAGCAGCAATACCCCTAACCAACACAAGGGGGCGCTCTGAGGGTAAGTTAGCCTGGCCGCAGGAAGTCAAAAATAAAACATATCTGCAGAAATTCCAAAGATTTGAGGGAAAAATCCTCACCAATTTCTGTTTTCTCATGGCTATATGTTGGTGTAACCAGTGCTGTGACTCATTCTTATTACCAACAGGGCCATTTTGTTAGTAGTAGTATCTACTTAGAACCTTACAAAATGTTTTACTAAGAGATGGATGCAGTGAAATTTGAACAGAATAGATTTTTCCTATTGCAGGGAAAATGCCTATAAGCAAGAATACTACTGTTTTTAGTGATGTTTGTCAAAAATAGCTTGGTGTTTTGACTTTCCCATTCTGCCAGTAAATTCTATTTCTTTCCCTCCACGGATAGTCTAAATACAGTCACAGAACATATTGTACCTGTTACATAAGATGCAACATAAAATAGATTTTAAGCTGAAAAACTCTTTATACTTTCCATCATGCACCTTCAGAGTCTTATCCAGTGAAATGATCGCCAAATATCTGTATTCACACCAGTGAAATCTCTAAACCTAACACTATTGAAGGCATTTTAGGAAGACACCATGCAACAATGGTAAATCACATGTAAGGCTGTGGTCTGATGCTCTAGAAGGTAAGGAGCTCTCTGTTGGTGACTAGGAGGAAGAATGGCCAGGGAACTGCTTAATTTGCATAAGCGTTTTAGCCACAATTCCTCCAATGCGACTTTGGAAGTCACCATAACTGTACTCAAACTCAGAATTGGCTAGGTAGTGGAACTAAACAGCACAGACAAAGGGATCCAACTTCATAGGACTTTTTTAAGGGTCCTAGCTGCTGCGGGTTTTTTGTTTCCTGAGTATTCTGTGCTATTGAGAGGGCTTCATGATGAGAGCTAGCACAGCATGGCTCAATGCAATGCAATGCAATGCAATGCAATGCAAAGAGCATTCTTCAGTGAAGCTGCAGAGAGAAGTAGCAGAGCTGAGTGAAATCTGGTGAGGCCCTTCCTAACTAAAGCTGAAGTCACCTAAAGCTGGGTTAGGTGGTGGAACCTCAGGACAGGGACAAGCAGCACTTCACAAGAGACTGGAGAAAGGCCTGCCACAGTACACCTCTCAATTCTGGAACTGTGCCATTCACTGACACCAAACCATGAGTGAGGTTTAGTGGATGGTGAAGAGGGAAGTGACCTTGTGAACTGATATTTGCCTACTGGACATTTACACCATCAGTTGGGGAACAGAGTTAATGAACTGCCAGAATAAATGGACTGTTGCCATGGGGAAGTGTTTTATTACCATTCATATCGATATTATTATTGTTTTCCCAAGTTGATCCCTTTCCCCCCAAAAAGTTTTTCCTAGTTTCATACAAACTCATTGCTTATGAGTGGGGCAGCATTGCACGCTAAGGGTACCCAGAGAAGGTATTTAGTGATCTCAGTAATTCTAGGCGGGAGTTAGAGCTGTTGGTGTTTGTTCGTTTTTAAGTGGGATCTCTAGCTCTTTGAACCCAGGCCTTGCTGCTGCTGACAACACCTGGCATAAGGGTTTCACACAGAAAGTCACTTTCTTCCACCATTGAACGGACCTGTATTAGAATACAGAAAGCTCTCACTCTCCTTGCTTCTCTGCAGAACGTCTTCCTAAAATCTTCCCTAGCGACCTTGCCACTGATGCCTGGCTTTCTATAACAGATTTAGAGAAACAATACACACTGTCACAGAAGACATGCTGTATTGCTTAACTAGATATGGGATCAAGCCGCAAAATTCAGCTCGGGGTTCATATTTCAAATAACTCCAAGTTTGGGGATGTTTAGAGTCAGTGAATTACAAAGAGGTTTATTGCAAACTTTCAGAGGTATCAGAATCTGGATTTTCAACATATCCAAAGTTCAGGGGAGTTCATTGGAGATTTTTGTTTGGGATCCATCTCTAAATAGAACCAAAAATCTCCATTGCACTGACCCAAATCCACATCTTTGGAATCACAACCTCTTTATTACAGCACTGGACAGTGGAACAAAAACTAAAAGATAAACAGAAACAAAGAATCTGAACCTGTATTTCATGCTAGAGTGTAAATGGCACTTACTGGTGTACTGAAATGTACTAGTATGTGGTCTTTCTGATACTGTGTGTAATAAAAGCTAATGTGGATCAACTTACTCCCCTAACACCCTGCCATAATGTGTTATTGCTAATTCCCAAGGATTATAGCAGTCCCTGGAACTCCCTAGATGGCCCTGAATGTGTGCCAGAAAACAAACAAATAAATCTTAATTGTGCTCTGTGGTGATCCCTTCCTAGAATGGCCATGTGTCTGCACTGGATGTACTACAACTTCTCAGCCAATGGTTGCGCACCTAAGGCTATGTCTACACTATGGGCCTTGCAGCGGCACAGCTGTACTGCTGCAGCTGTGCCACTGTAAGGTCTCCTGTGTAGCCGCTCTATGTCAAGAGGAGAGAGATCTCCTGCCAGCGTAATTAAAACCCCCAGTGAGCAGTGATAGCTGTGTCGGCGGGAGACGCTCTCCTGCTGACATAGCACTGTCCACACCGTCACTTTTGTCTGTGAAACTTTTGTTGGTCAGGGGTGTGCTTTTTCAACCCCCTGACCAACAAAAGTTTTAACGACAAAAGTGCTAGTATAGACCAAGCCTAAGAAAACGGTATTGCGTGGAGGAGGAACTTCTGAGAAAACATCTTTCTAGCTTTTTTAGATTTGCTATGAGCTAGGTGAAACCTTATTAGTAGGTTAAGACCTCATTGAGATTGATAGGTGTGAACTCACCCTCCGATTAACACCTGTAAGGATATGCTTCATCCTAGGACAAAAGAAATATATGAACATGCCCAGGAGTTTGTTGCTAAGTAGTGCGGGGTGGGAGAGTGAGTGAGAGAGAGGCAAAAAGCAAGAAAGCCAAGCAGTAGCCTTAGAGCACAGTGTGAATCTAGAAAAAGCTAGAGAGAGATTTTGAAGAAACTGCTCTTTTTGTTCTTGGTTCCTCCTGCATTCAGACTTGGACTTGGTACATTCCTTATAAATAGGTGAGATTGTTTCAAAAAATAATACCTGACTGTCACCAATTTCAGCTACCAGCTGGAACATCCCCAGGGCCCCGAACTTTGACTGGCCACTCGGGATGAAAAGAGACAACACATTCAATATGGCCATGTCACAAATAGCAAGTTAAGTATTAAGGAAATTAGGGCTTGAGCTGGAGAAGATCTAATGATGTCTATTTTAAGGGGCTGGGAATTTGTCCTATAGTAAAAACACTGATCAAGGCATCTTGTGTTTGCCACTTAGCACATAACTTCAACACCAATTCAAATTTACCCAACAGTGGAATCATACTGATCCATAACCATACTGGTCTAGATAATTAGTCCTGCCTTGAGTGCAGGGGACTGGATTAGATGACCTCTCGAGGTCCCTTCCAGTTCTATGATTCTATAATCACTTTCTTCATGTACTGGCCAAAGCACTGATCCTGTTTGGATCCTCAGCGTTCTTTTGCAGAGGACTCCCTCAATAGGGATTCTGTTTACAGTTAAATTCCATCACATGAGACATAAATAAATCTCCTGTGCTTTATTGAAATTTAACAGTTGCTTTTTAAGGCAACCTCAGGCACAAGTTCCCACCTTTTCTAATTTTCTCCTTAATATTTCCTTACTGAAAAAGCGTCATTGTTGCCTTGGATTCAGATTTGTTTATGCTTGTTCTTTTTCCTATGTACTAGAGGGGAAAAAAAAAACAATTTTCAAAGTTCTTTTAGCATTTAGATTCCAGATGTTATTACTTCTGTGAGATCATTGCACATCCCCAGCCTTTTCACTTTGATGATATTCTTGTACATTATAATAAAGTCAACATGTATTTTGCAGAATGCACCAGTTCCAAACCCTGAAGGTTATAACAGTTCATGCTCTGGTTTGTATTTTACATCTGTTTTCTAAGAACTTTAGACAGAGTTGGGAAATGACACACGAGGCTATGTGGCGTGTTGACTATTTTTTTTAAATGACAGAAGAAGGTTCCAAATGAGACTTGACAGGTGTGAGAATTACTGTGAGTAGAATTCAGTACCTGAAAACAGTGGCTATATATTTTTGTATTGAATTTCCATTTCATTTTATTAAAAAGAAATGGCTGAAAAGAGAAATCACTGAGCCTAATTATTGTGGCTTAAGATGCATATATAAACAAAGACATTATTATATGTTAGATATAAAATGTGAATAATTTAGCCAACATAACCGATAGAGTTGAGCACATAAGTCACAGCATATAATTTACTCAAAGTAATGTTGTTTAAGGCGCTGTAGAAGTGCAAAGCGTTACATCACATTCCATTTGAGATACCTCACTATTCTGGAAAAATACTTAATCAGGACATCTCCACAGGAATTTAAGCCCAGTGTAATTTAGTAGTTGATTAATGGGAACGGTTTATTTCTTTAGCTACCATAGTCCAACCTCATGGTCTTACTCTTATGCTGTTGATCTATTGATCACAGCTATCTCTCACTTATTTGTTGTGATTAGAACTGGGGGAACTTTTTGCAATGAACAGTGTATTCAAGAAATTCGGGACCCTTTTGTTTTCATGAATGATCTGCAAACTGACTTTGATTTTCATTCACTTGTTTATTCAGCATTATTTGATGAATGGGTTGAGAGAACATATTTCACAGCCACTATTGCTTTGAGGGTTTACTATTCATGATGGATGAAATCTTGGCCCCATTTAAGTCATTGGGAGTTTTACCATTGACTTCAGTGGGGCCAGCATTTCACCCAATGTGCTTTACACAGTGTGTGATTGGTTAGATGATATTATTTCTGCTTCCTGATTGGATGATTCCAAAGCCCACATAGCTTTTAATGAGAACTATCTTAATGTAACGCTGACAGATCCTGGTCATCGGTGGGCAGGATCGAACCTGCGACCTCTGGAGCTTAGTGCATGAGCTAAAAGCCATATGGCTGTTAGCTAAGGCTGTAGTGTAGACTCATTAATCTCTCTCTCTAAGTGGTGTCAGTGCCACTAGATGGGACAGAAAACCACACACAGGAAGTGTGTGGGTTACATATTTCCCCTAGCTGAGGAAGCGCATCCAGAGCTTCAGAGACTTTCCAGTTGAAATCCCAGATGAGCTCCCACTTGTAACACCAACAGACACCGGTCGTCGGCGGGCAGGATAGAACCTGGGATCTTTAGAGCGTAGTGCATGAGCCTCTACTGCATGGGCGAAAAGCTGTTTGGCCGTTAGCTATCGCTGTGGAGCAGACTCCTTAATCTCTCTCTCTAAGGGCACATCTTCACTGGCAACGCTTGTGTAGTCGCAGCACAGTGCTGGGAGAGCTCTCCACGAGGGGCGTGGCTCCCAGTGCTGGTGCACGGTCTACACTGGCATTTTACAGCGCTGAAACTTGCTGCGTTCAGGGGGGGTGTTTTTTCACACCCCTGAGTAGGAAAGTTGCAGTGCTGTAAAGTGCCAGTGTAGACAAGCCCTTAGTGGTGTCTGCCACTAGATGGGAGAGAGCACCAGACCCAGGAAGTGTGTGGGTTACATTAACACCTCCGGCATAAGCAATCAGACCCTACACAGAGGTGCACACATAATGAATTTGCAACAGTTCCCTTTTCCGCTATTTGTGGGCTCCTCCTCTGGCTCCACTATTGAAAAAGGTGCCATTGCTACCACTTCTTCCCATTTTCTCCCTAGCCATGCGGTGGTTATGGTCTTGGACTGGGACTCAGGAGATTTGGATTCTGCTATAAGCTTCCTGTGTAGCTTGGGCAAGTCAAAGAGGTGTTAAATAAACTATGATTCCCCCCACCCTGGGGGCAACAAAGTAAGTAACTTTAAATGACACGAGGATGAGGGCTCACTAAAGGCTTGTTTTCCCATATAGTCTTTAATGACGACTGTACTATGCCGACAGGAGAGCTTCTCCCATCAGTGTAGTTAATCCACCTCCCCGAGAAGCAGTAGCTATGTCACCAGGAGAAATAAATATAAATTAAAAATTAAATAAATTAAAGAAACAACATAGTTATACTGATATAGCTCTGTAGTGTACACCTGGCCCAGGACAGGAAACATCTTGGATGCAGGGCTAGGGTCGTTTTAAAAAAAAGTTCTATTTTAGGAGAAAAATTTTAATTTGTATACACAATGGATTACAAAAATCTCGACTGTTTAAAAAAAGAAAGCCTCTCCAATCAAAGCGCAACATTGTGGGGACTCATTTACAAAAAAGTTTATGATACCCTAATTGCTGGAGCATTTATTTCTCCAACAATTTGGCTGACAGACTGTAGTCTTTCTATTATGATCCTGTCGTGCCAAAGTCAGAGGGCAGAGTCCTTGGGACAAGGGGGTTCACACGCACACACGCAGAGCCCATTATTAAATATTGGTTCCCCACATAGATATTTATAGACCGTAAGCAAGTCATTCTTTAACCTTCTCTTTGTTAAGCTAAATAGATTGAACTCTTTGAGTGCATCACTATAAGGCAGGTTTTCTAATCTTTTAATCATTCTTGTGGCTCTTCTCTGAACCATCGCCAATTTACCAACATCCTTCTTGAATTGTAGGCACCAGAATTGGACACAGTATTCCAGCAGCAGTCACACCAGTGCCAAATCCAGAGGTAAAATAACCTCCGTACTCCTATTAAAGATTCTCATTTATGAATCCAATTGTCCCATTAGCTTTTTTGGCCACAGCATCACAGTAGGCGCACATGTCCAGCTGATTATCCACCCCATGCCCAATAGGGCATCTAGAGTACTTAACTTATTGCTCATTCAGGGAAAGAATGTAAAATTTAGGCATAGCGTAAACTTTAGGAGAATGATTAATGTGCTTTGTTTTGCTTTCAGATGGTTACATTTTTGGAAGGTAGGTGGTGGAGTGAAGCCGCAGACAGCTTCCTTTCAGCAGCTAGGAAGAGAGAAAACCTAAAAAGCAGTAAGTAGTATGCCAAGCACACTCCAAGGCTTTTGGTGCACTGTAGCAGTGACATTAGCATGTGGCAGCCAGCGTGCTGAAGATTCACGCCCTAGCTTGCAGAGCAGTAACTTGCTGTGTAGATATGCCCTTGGCAGCAAAGTATCCATCCCAACAGGACCCAGGTATAGTAAACATGGGATTCTTCTTTTGGGTTTCTGAACATATACAGACATAGTAGCTCCCTGGATCTCTAACCTACAAAGGGTAAAATTTGCCCCAGTGCAGAGAATCCCATGCACTACTTACATCCTCATAATAGGTCTTAGGTGGGACTGAAGTTCTGCATAATCTTGTGCTGGCCTCCTGAGCAGGTGTGAATACACTCAGACTGAGGTACACTGGGTCTCCTTAACTCCTGGCAGACATAGATTGGGTTGCCGACTACTCTACAACAAATGGGAATTACAAACTACTGCAGTACAACCAACTTCCCTCCATACCCTGCTTGGAATCTGTATTCTCCTGTAGTTTGGCACTCATTCACCGTCTTACTATCCCATCACATGATTTTTGTGAAAATAATACCATTTCCATTACTGGGATCCAGTGACCAAGAGTATAAATTTAACAATCAGGCAGTTATTCCCTCTTTCATTATGGGATTTTCCCAGATTGTCTCAGCTATATTTAGTATTTATGTGTAATGAGTCACAGTGTCCACCTGTGGTGTCCATAAACAGAATTTGTAAATAGCACTGACTGATGTGACTCAAGTATTTAAAAAAATGAAAAAGTCCAGTTTTAGCATGAATTCAAATATTGTTGGCAGTTCCAAGAACCCTGTGTGTTTCGGGCTCCGGGTCTAAGGGGGTGGAATACTGGAAAACGCATGCTTTGGCCTGACTCTCAGTTCCGTCTGTGCTGGTGGCAGTAGTGATGATTATTTCATAATAGGGCAAACCCCTTTTTCAGAGGATATTGCAGTCTGTTTAATGTGTAACATGTGGATGAGGTCCTAGTGCACACACTCTGTTTTGATTAAATCTTATCTACACTCAAGTTATTCCTCTCAAGTCAGGGCAGCTGCACTGTGAAATAACACTTGAGTTGCTGTGTTCTTACGAGTGCTGCACTCACTCATGTGTGGTGCTACGTCTGCTGAGGGCATACCCCAGGGTTCTTTGTGCTGCAGTAAGATAAGCCACTCTATGAATTCTTTCCCAGTGAACTGTGGGAAAACTTGTCTTTTCTTTCAGGAGCACATGGGGGAAATTGTGAGAAAGCGACAAGCAGTACTTGAGCCTGCATTCACACAACAGAGTGGTCATTTTAGAAGCTGACAAGGTGTGCTGCCTCAGAGGTGTGTTAACTCCAGCTTAGCCTGTACCCCTTGATATCCAGCAATTCAGGTTAAAAGCACGACCACCCTCGAGTTAAGGGGCACCATGGCAGGTATAACTCAGGTTAATTTTGCATTGAAAACAAGCCCAAAGCAACTTCTGAAACCTGGATTTAGGCTCTTAAGTCACTTAGGCACTTTAAAATGTTTTATTCTTTGCTTATACCCCCTCTTGTAATCTTTGCCGAAAGTCAGCAAATAAACAACTGTCCCATATCTGCAAATGGGAATGAACATGGACCATTTATTCAGATACATGTGTTAGGAGAATCCATTTAAGCATATGGGTCCATATGTTAGAAGGATGTATTTGCACAACCAAAAATCATTACGGGAATAAGGTAAGGGGATATACTTGTTGAGAGCATAGAGCTTCTAGTGACAGTAATGGGAGTTCAGGCAAAGATTCAGGGAAGAATATGCCCCTTAATAAATGAAACTATATGAAATTTTCCTGATAATGCCAAAACTCACATGAAACTTGTTGGGTTTTGTGGTTAGTAACAAATTCAAAACTCAGATCATGTGTATCAGAAGATCTGCTCAGACTCACAAACCTTTTGAACCCATTCCAGTTTCAAGCAAATATGACACAGTGTGGGCTGGGGGGGTGGGAGGGAGGAGGGGCGAATAATTGCATCAAAATTCTGTAAAATGTACCAGAACTACATGTTTTCATTATGAAGCTAGAGGAAATGTGATGCTCTTGAAGCACTTTTACATTTTTTGGATTCACTTGAACCTGAAACTCAAAGCACAAACATCGGGAGGTGCAAAACAAACATAGATCAGGACCAAAAATAAACACGAAGTAATTTGCCTGAATCTCTGTGAGCTGAAACCACAAGTTTCACACAGGTCAAGGAGGGCCTGATTCTGCAAGGTGCTGAGTGCCCTCAGCTCTTAGAAGTCAATAGAACCAAGTCAAGAGGCACTTGACACTCACCAAGATCAGATCCGTAATGAATATCAGTAAGAGGGTGTTTCCCGTGAAACACTTTGATTAGGAGTAGAAACCAAAACGCCTACTCGCAGATAGTGACATTAAAAAAATCCCCAAGGAACTAGCAATTTGTAACACCATAATGAATGCAATGCAGGCAGCTGAGCTAGCCAATAACATGAGGCATATTAATCTGAAATTATAGCAGCATCTGATAGCACAGCAATAGCTATGGGTCCATCAACATTTCCATTATAAACAGCCATAAAACTCTGCTGAAGAGACAGATTTGGTGTACAGTTTCTCAGACTCAAAGTAGTTTTAAAACTTGCACTGAATTAATTTTTCATTTAAAAAAAATGTCTTTGTGGCATTAAGGAAAAAATTAAATCCAAGTTTATCAGAACAAATGTTGAATGTCTTTTAAAAAAAACCCATAACAAACGTTGCTTTTTTAAAAGAAAGTTGCAATGCTTATTATTCCATAATGGAAACCTAGAATCGTCTTATTTCAAAAATAACTTGCCAAGTATAGAATCATTGCTCATTCCTGATGAGAGCATTTGCTGAGAGCTCCTCTTCCAAACATATGTGGCTGATAATTTGCTGGAAATGTTAAAACAATACTTTAAAATTAAAATATAGTGATTGGCCTAAGTTAAGACATGTAGAGGTCTTGTCTGTTCTCTCTGCTGGATGAAGAATGAAAGTTCACGGGGTACTTTATTTGTAATCCTTACTGTGCGTGATATGTAACAAAAATTATTTGTATTGATTGGCATAGCAGAAACCTCAGAAGCTTTATCGACTGTTACTATTATGATAAGGCTGACAATGGGCTGGACGTTTTCCAAACACAAAAGGTGGCACAGTCCTTATCTAAATGAGCTTGAAAACTAACAGATACAACATATAGGAGTCACTTTATCAGCCATTAAAATGCAGCCAGACATCTCTGGGATCAAGCGGAGCCAGCCACCTCTAGAAACACAGCAGCTATTGTAACTATGCCAGCCACACAAATTGAGGGGAAGGAAGTAAAGAAGAAAGTGCCTTAGCCAATTAAAGCAACAAGAGGATGTATGCAATTATCCAGATGTAATATGGCCAGACATTGCTCTTCTTGTGAAATGTGACAGCTGATCTTTTATGATCAGATGGTAGTTAAGTCTCTGAACCTCAGTGTTAGGATTTACCTGGGAGGCACAACTCCGGAAGCACAGCAGGATATTATTTCACTACTGACTCAGTGAGTGAAGATGGTCACCTCTTCAGTCACCAATACCACTTCCTGCAACACTTAGTTTTTCCTTCCAGGGTTCCTGTGCATGTCTGATACTATGTAGATTATAGAGGGTCCTGTGGCACCTTTAAGACTAACAGATGTATTGTAGCATAAGCTTTCGTGGGTGAATGCCCACTTCATTCACCCACGAAAGCTTATGCTCCAATACATCTGTTAGTCTTAAAGGTGCCACAGGACCCTCTGTTGCTTTTTACAGATCCAGACTAACACAGCTACCCCTCTGATACGTAGATTATGAAATTCTAGGGAATCGAAGTATATCTAACATCTTGGTCCAAATTCATCCCTGGTGGAGCGTATTTGACTTTAGTAGATTTACAGCAGGGATGGATTTGGACTGTTTTATTTACTCTGATCCAAATAGAGCAAGCAATTATATAGAGCTCATTTGAAAATATTCTTCATTTTTGTTTGGTTATGTTAAAGTGATGTTGGTAGTGCCACAATCATTTAAGGGACGGTCAGTGCATTACGACCTTCTCTTTCAGAGGTTTATAATTCTGCTGTGTTTACTGTGCTAAGGTCTCAGCTCTAGAGCACATTCTTGGTATCAAATTTGGGGAACAATTGGGTCAACATTTGTTATATGGAAGGTTAAGGACATAAAGAAAAAGGAGTTAAGCCCTACACATATGCTTAATTTTCAGCAGTTGTGTATTTCTGTTGATTTCAATAGGATTACTCATATGCTTAAAATTAAGCAGGACCAGGCCTCAGTGGTTAATGGAGGTAGTTTCTACCTTATAAAGTCTCATACAATAATTTACATGGACATGGAATATATGCATGGAAGCCAGGCTGACAATGGACTCAGTGGCTATCTTAAAGAAGCTATTAAGACCCTAATTTCTTAGGTATCACAATGTAATAGCACTTCACACTTCCATAGAACCATTTGGGTGTTGAGATGTTTCCTAGATATCATTTAAATGAGCGTCCTTCTGCAAGGCACATGTTTTTGTCCATTGTTAAGATCAGGTGTAGAACGCTTCAAATTTTCTGTATCATTTATTTTTTTAAAATATTGGTTTGTGTCATGACTTGCAGAGGCAATTAGCATCCACACCTGTTGTTCAGTCTAATTATGGGAGCTGCAGGTGTGCAGCACCTCTGAAGTCAAGCTGCTAAGAGCTGATACCAGGATTAGCTCCTGCTTTTGCAAGGAGATGCAGTTACAAGGCACAATGATTCAGGGTAAGGACAGAGATTTGGAGTAAACCCTGAAATTATTGTCTATTGACACTTAAAGCTAGTTACTAAAGTAGTTTTTTTCAGTGAGAATAGTATGCTGTGAGCTATGTTCTTACTCATCAAAATTGTTTAAATCACCTCAGCAATTGTTGTAATATTGATCTTTACAGTAGATGTACAGTGTTACATATTGCTTGTATCTCAAGTGATTGTAGAGATTTTGGTACCTCAGTGTATAACTACTGGGGAGAGGACACAACTTTATAGGAGACTTCAGGATGAAACTGTCCAAGGAAAGGAGGGGAAAGCAGTTATCTATTGTGGTTATTGCTGAAGTACAAAACACCTCCCATTTAAAATTGTGTTACTAGTTTGCAATATCTTAACTATAAAGGGAAACTTGTGTGAGAGAATGATGGGGAAATGGAGGGGAAGACAATGAAGAAAAGATCTGCTGACATCTTGAATCTATTTGTCAGTGTTTACGTCGCCTTGACTGCAAATACCAAAACCCCACATCAAATATTCAAAGAAACTGCCTTACTCCAACAGATCCAGTAAGTTGTCTGCCAATGGAAAGCAAAGGGCAATATTTTTTCACAAGCAAGTGTGCCAACATTTTATCATTTCATCTACTGGGCTGTAAGCACTGGTAAACAATGGCTGTCATATTAAAAGGAGAGTTTATTTTCTATATCACATTCACAAGACCACATTTTGGCATTTGTCTGTACACTGAGTGGTCCATTTTCCCACAGCAATATCCAGAGTACAACCACCCCATGACTATTCATCCCACAAATATTTTCAACACACTATAAACTACCTATTTAGATGGTTTTAATATTTACTTCCTGAGTGGAATGGAGAAAACTTGATATGGAAAAGTCTGATCATTCAAGCCCTCTCAGAATGGAACATCCACCATTTCTGTGTTCAGAGGTGCTGGAACAATTTGTATAGTGGGGGTGCTGAGAGCCATGGAACCAAAATGTAAACCCTGTATATGATGGAAACCACTTCAAGCCAGGGGGTGCAGCAGCACCCCCAGCACCACTAGTTCCAGCACCTATGTCTGTGTCATGTTTTGAACTCACTGCATGGATGATTTTTACAGGTTTTAGTTATTATGCAGAACTGTTACATAAACGTGGCATGTGGAAACCTACTAAGAATAAAGAACAAATAGCAAGAGACGTGTCAGTTCCTCAAATACTGGTACAAAAAACTCTTATGGGGAAATTGCCCAACCAACAATCACTTTGACTTTCAGCAGGCTTTGGATCAAACCCTCAAGTGATAAAATCCTCCCCTGAAATGGTATCTAGTGCTCTCTCTCATGTCTGGCATGAGAAATTGGAAGTACCACCAGAATTATTAACAGAAATTCTTGGCAGATAATTTGAAGAAAAACAAACTGATTCAAGAAAATCAAACTTTTTGTGGACATAAAAGGCTGAATGTGTTGAATAAAATATTCACTATTAATAATTAAGTCTGCTGCCATGGTAAGGCTTGTAGGGACACATTATGTAAAAATGTTGAGCACAATCAGATGTTGACCTACATTTTTTTGTTTAAAACAAATGTTAAATGGCTGGGACTCTTATTGAAAACAGTTATTCTCAACAAAAGATTGACCTGTCACTAATATCATCATCAGTATCATCGATGGGTACAGTAGATATTAAAGGAAGAGTCATAAGGACTATGGGTGAATTTTTTCCTTCAGTAATGCACACACCAGTCCCATTGATGTCAATGGAAGAGCCATGTGTGTAATCAGTGGAAGAATTTGGGGTCCCTAGATATCAATGAGAGACTTGTTAGTCTTGCATACTCAGACCAATTTGATCTTAAGTGTGTTTTCAACTCCTCTTTTCTTTCATCCAATCCCTGGTGTTCTGGATGGAGAGAAGAGAGCATGCAAGAGGGAGTTCTTGGGACTGGCCCAGTAATTCACAGCAAAACACCTGAAAATTCTTCAGAGGTAGCCATAGGTGCTGGAACTAGGGGTGCTGGCTTGAAGTGGTTTCCATCATATACAGGGTTTATAGTTCAGTTCAATGCTCTCAGCACCCCCACTGTACAAATTTTTCCAGCACCCTGCAGGTAACTCTCCAAGAAAGGAAAGGCCATCCCAATACCAACTCCGTTATTATCAGCTAAATAAAGTGACTATTTCTGTTCAGGAAATGTCAAGAAAAGACATTAAGACAGAACAAATTGCGAATGGAAGGTTGTGGATTCATATTTGCTGTTGATATTCTACAGTTTGTGTAAGGAAGAGATAATAAAATCAGTCCAGATATGATATCAAGAGATGTGACCAGATTAAACATTAAAGGTCCCTGTTTCCTGGGGTTTCCACGGTGCCCTAAACAGGGCAGGTTAGAAAGTGTGTCCATGAATCCATCTTCCCCTGCATTCCATCAGGAGCAAGCTTCATTCTGCAAGAGGTGTAGCAGTGAGCAGGCAGAGGCTTTGCGCTCACAACCCCAGGAAGTATTATGGCACTGGGGCTCCTTTTATTATGGGCTATCAGCAATTTGCATAGTCTCTCCCTAAGACTGTAAACTCATCCAGGTAAGGACAGTATCTGCCCTCATCCTTTTCACAAGCTTTCTCTGTGTTGGAGCTAAGAAAGCCACCATGAAGCAGTGAAAATAAAGCCTCACTGTCTGGCCCCTTTATTATCTATTTCCCTTAGAAAGCAGAATCACAGTGGTTTCATGCCTTCCACACCCCCTCAAGAAGGCAGGATTTGTTTCAGAACCATACACCGCCCTGGAAATGTATCTTCTTGGGGTGAACCAAGAGAAGAAAGATCCGACAAGCTCACCAGGGATCGGTCAGACAAAGGCACTTGAGTGAACACAATAATCCCTAACTAATTTTGCCCCCACTTTTTTATTATTATTATCATTAGTAGATTAAGTTTCCAAAGCACTTGTCACCATAGTATCTAAGTATGCATATTTTCTCAAGCAACATGAGGCTGACAAGAGGGATACATTTTACAGCAATATCTTGTCAGGTCTCAAAGTCAGTTTTAAACAAACACTATTAGTTGTGAATGTGAGAAGTCCATATGCCTTTGGGCATTGTGTCAAAAAGCTTTTACTGATAAAGTCTGAATATACTCAGATCTAGTGAATGCAAAAAGTATTTTTATATTTACCCAGTTTTTGTACACTGATCAAGAGCAGGGCCTTTTCTCAACTATTTTACTGGGTCTTTTAACCTCTACTGATGCTGTAGTAATCATAGAATCATAGGACTGGAAGAGTCCTTGAGAGATCTTCTAGTCCAGTCCCCTGTACTCATGGCAGGACTAAGTATTATCTAGACCATCCCTGACAGGTGTTTGCCTAACCTGCTCTTTAAAATCTCCAATGATGGAGATTTCACAAGCCCTCTAGGCAATTTATTCCTGTGCTTAACCACCCTGACAGTTAGGAAGTTTTTCTGTAATGTCCAACCTAAACCTCCCTTGCTGCAATTTAAGCCCATTGCGTCTTTTCCTAGCCTCAGAGGTTTAGGAGAACAATTTTTCTCCTTCCTCCTTGTAAAAACCTTTTAGGTACTTGAAACCTGTTATCATGTCCCCTCTTAGTCTTCTCTTTTCCAGACTAAACAAACCAATGTTTTCAAGCTTCCCTCATAGGTCATGTTTTCTAGACCTTTAATCATTTTTGTTGATCTTCTCTAGACTTTCTCCAATTTGGCAACATCTTTCCTGAAATGGGACACCAGAACTGGATACAATATTCTAGTTGAGGTTTAATCAGCATGGAGAAGAGCGGAAGAATTACTTCTCGTGTCTTGCTTACAACACTCTTGCTAATACAGCCCCGAATTATGTTTGCTTTTTTTGCAACAGTGTTACACTGTTGACTCATATTTCGCTTGTGATCCACTATGACCCCCAGATCCCTTTCTGTAGTACTCCTTCCTAGGCAGTCATTTCCCATGTTGTATGTGTGCAACTGATTGTTCCTTCCTAAGTGGAGTACTTTGCATTTGTCCTTATTGAATTTCATCCTATTTACTTCAGACCATTTCTCCAGTTTGTCCAGATCATTTTGAATTTTAATCCTATCCTCCAAAGTACTTGCAGCCCCTCTCAGCTTGGTATTGTCCACAAACTTTATAAGTGTACTCTCTATGCCATTATTTAAATCATTGATGAAGATATTGAACCACACTGAGATCTGATCTCTGTGAGACTCCACTCGTTATGCCCTTCCAGCTTGACTGTGAACCACTAATAACTACTCTTTGGAAATGGTTTTCCAACCAGCTATGCACCTACCTTCTACATTGTATTTCTCTAGTTTATTGATGAGAAGGACATGCGAGACAGTATCAAAAGCCTTACAAAAGTCAAGATATACCACATCTACCCCTTTCTCCCTATCCACAAGGCTTGTTACCTTGTCAAAGAAAGCTATTAGGTTGGTATGACATGATTTGTTCTTGATAAATCCATGTTGACTATTACTTATCACCTTATTATCTTATCTAATTATCTTTGGAATCTCACCTGTCTTCCATGACTTTTCGAAGATAATCACTAATGGTTCAGATATCTCCTCAGTCAGCTCCTTGAGTATTCTAGAATGTATTTCATCAGGCCCTGGTGACTTTAAAACTTCTAACTTGTCAAAGTAATTTTTAACTTGTTCTTTCCCTATTTTAGCCTCTAATCCTACCTAATTTTCACTGGCATTCATTTAGGTAATTGCTACTAAAATGTTTTGGTGAAAACTGAAACAAAAATGTCATTTAACACTGCTGCCATTTCCACATTTTCTGTTATTGTTTCCCAACCCCCCACTGAGTAATAGGCCTACCCTGTCCTTGGTCTTCCTCTTGCTTCTAATATATTTGTAGAATGTTTTCCTGTTATCCTTTATGTCTCTAGTTAGTTTAATCTTGTTGTGTGCCTTGGCCTTTCTAATTTCGCCCCTGCATACTTGTGTTGTTCGTTTATATTCATCCTTTGTAATTTGACCTAGTTTCCACTTATTTCAGGATTCTTTTTTGAATTTCAGATAATTGAAGATGTCCTGGCTAAGCCAGGTGGCATCTTGCCATACTTCCTATGCAAACTACACAGTGGCATAGTTTGCTCTTTTGCCCTTAATAAAGTCTCTTTGAAAAACTGCGAACTCTCTTGAACTGTTTTTCCCTTTAGACTTGCTTCCCAAGGGATCTTACCTACCAACACCCTGAGTTTGCTAAAGTCTGCCTCTCTGAAATCCATTTTCTTTATTGTGCTGTTTTCCCTCCTATCATTCCTTAGAATCATGAAGTCTATCATTTCATGATCACTTTCACCCAAGCTGCCTTCCACTTTCAAATTCTCAACCAGTTCCTCCCTATTTGTCAAAATTAAATCTAGATCAGCCTCTCCCCTAGTGGCTTTCTCCACCTTCTGAAATAAAAAAAATTCTCCAATGCATTCCATGTGCTGGGCCCAAGAAGGTGGTGTAAGGAAGCCTGACCTCCCCCAAACCCCTACCCCACTGCTGCTCTTCCAGCAGCTATCAGCCTGATGCTTTGGTGGTAGCATGGGCCCAACCTTAGAATATCTGTGTTCAGTTGCTACATTGGCAGGCTGCCAACATTTTCCTGAGCAGTACAAGTGAGATGGGAAATTGTGATTTTCAGTGTTGTATGTCAGCAAAACCTTAGCAGAATTCATAGGACCAAAAAAAAAAAAAAAAAGGCACTTCTCTAACTCAAGGCCTACTAACAACAACAGAGGTGTTCAAGATTATCAAAAAAATCACAAGAATTTTTTATAATTGTAACTCTTTTGCCCATCTGAGTTGGCAGCAACAAGGGCCGGGTTCAGTATCTAGGGGTTCCATTTCAATAACACAAAAACCGGCTCGAGCCCCCACCCAGTGACCTGGGACAATTATATACCACCCCTCTGGTGCCTCTAAGCAGCAGTACTTCCCCTCTCGCAAGCACGGAGTCTGAGTGTAGAAAAATCCTTTTAATAAAAGAGGGAAACAATAGACAGCAGGTTTAAAAGAAACAAAAGGAAGTATTTCTTCACATAACGCACAGTCAACCTGTGGAACTCTTTGCCAAAGGATGTTGTGAAGGCCAAGACTATAACAGGGTTCAAAAAAGAACTAGAGAAGTTCATGGAGGATAGGTCCATCAATGGCTATTAGCCAGAATGGACAAGGATTCAAAACCATGCTCTGAAGTGTCCCTAGCTTCTGTTTGCCAGAAGCTGGAAATGGGTGACAGGGATTAGATCAATTGATGATTACCTGTTCTGTTCATTCCCTCTGAGGCACCTGGCATTGCCCACTGTCAGAAGACAGGATACTGGGCTAGATGGACTTTGGTGTGACCCAGTATGGCCGTTCTTATGTTCTTCCTGTTAACGCTACCATATTAGCATAAAGGTGGAATGGGGAAGTCACTTCTAGTCCAGTTAAAGTCAATAAGAGTTTTACTGTTGACTTCAATGTGAAAAAAATTCGGGAGCCCTGATCATCTTGGATATCTGGCCTCCCTGTATGAATCAGGATATTAGATATACAGTGGAAAGGCTGAATATCTGCCATGAATATTCCTAGAAAAAAGATCCTTATCCTCAACAATTGCCACACATTCTCTCTCAATGAGCTCTGATGAGGAAACATCCTTTCAAAATAAATGATTTTTCTTACTTGGTTCATCTTTGGGGATTACCAGACCTACGTCTCTCTTGACTCAACAGACCACCAAAAAGTTCAGAGAAGGGACCTTCCACATGACTCTTCTGCAAAAGATTTGGATTTTCCAAATGGCAGCTTACAGTTACACATTTCTTCCTTTTTCAGTCAGTCAGTACTGCAAAAATAATAGCAGAGAAAACAAGAGATTATGTTAATAGTTCCCAAATGACTACAAAGAACACATAGATGCAGATGACAACAGATTTTCTTATGAAGCCAAGAAGAGGTGCATTTTGATTTAGGAGAAAAACGTTTGTAACATTCCCATTTATAAAGATATATTGAAAAGTTTGTGTTCAAATAATTCTCTTTCAATTACTGGCAAAATTCATCAAGGCATCCAGCATAGAACATCTGATACAGGTTAGAGGGAATTTGCCTTGTGGAATTGGCTCAGAAGTTTAAAATCCTTTCAAGGAAACACATCTACATAACTATTGTTTCTTGTAAGATTAAAACAAACCAGACTGATGCTCTTCAACCATTCAAGAACATCTGTATAGTCAGCACTGACATTTTCCTTTCTGTGACAGAATTATTAGAATCCTTGCTTTTACTGACCACTTTAAAGTATAACCAAATCCATAAATATCACTCTCACTGACCAATTTTTGCTGGTCTTCAACAGGTTTCATCACATAATCAAATGCACAGGGCTATATTCCTGCTAAGACAATGATGGAACCAACTATATCTGCTCCCTTATTTGGGATGTTGCTAACATATAATGTGAGTTTTAATATTAAACACAACAGCTGCTCCTTGTGATTTCTCCCTAAGAAACTGGCTTCACTCCTGTGTTTCACATGGGCCTCAAGAGCTTCTGAACTAGACTTAACTCAGATTGATGAGCCATGTCAGAAGGAAAGCCCTGAAGGACAAAATCCTGTTGCCTGGCAAAAAAGTGTAGAACAGTCTTCATGAGAAACAATTCCAGATGATTCTCAGGATTTTTATTACATTATTTGCTATTTGTATTCAGTTTATTTCCAAAAACAAAATGAAAAATCATATCTAGGGCTTAACATTCACAAAGTGTTGTACAAATATTAATTAAGCTAATGATATCTTGGTGAATTTCATACATAATTATTATTTCCGTTAAACATATGGGGAAATTGACCCTTATTAAACTCTATAGGAATGTTCCATAGATATTAAACCAATTGGAATCTATAGAAATTGAAGTGAGTTCTATAGCTGTTAGTCTAAAAACATATCGAATTTAGCTGAGAACTACTGTCTTTTAACAGTATTTTTGCACTATCCTACAGAAATCTGTAGCAGGGGTATAATTTTCTATTATGTTTTATGTTTTAAAACACCCTTGGAAAAGTTAGCCTTTTCTATTAAATTCTATACAATTTTTTCCATTAGGGGAAATTCAAACACTGAGTTGCTCAAGGTCATAAAGCAATGTAAAGGAACCCCAGACCCAAGCACCCTGAAACTTTGAAAAAGTACAAATTCAGATGCAGATTCATAGATATTAAGGCTAGGTGGGACTATTGTTATCATCTAGTCTGACCTCCTGTATAACATAGGCCATAGAACTTCCCTGAATTAATTCCTGTTTGAACTAGAGCATATGTTTTAGAAAAGGATCCAACCTTGATTTAAAAATTTCCAGCGATGGAGAATCCACCACAACCTTGGTAAAAAGGTCCAATTGTTAATTACCTTCACTGTTAAAAATGTACACCTTATTTCTAATCTGAATTTGTCTAGCTTCAACTTCCAGCCACTGGATTTTGTTATACCTCTATCTCCTAGATTAAAGAGCTCTATTAATCAAATTTCTGTAGGTATTTATAAAGTATGATCACGTCACCTCTGAACCTTCTCTTTGATAAATTAAATAGACTGAGCTCCTTATGTTGCTCACCACTCCTTTACTCATTCTCTTGGCTCTTCTCTGAACCCTCTTCCAATTCATCAGCATCCTTCTTGAATGGACACAAACTGGACACAGTATTCAAGTAGCAGTTGCACCAGTGCCAAAAACAGAAGTTAAATAATCTCCTTACTCCTACGCAATATTCCCATGTTTATTCATCCAAATAGTTCATTACTCCTTTCAACCACAGCATTGCTCTGGGAGCTCATGTTCAGTCAGTTATCCACCATAACCCCCAAGTCCTTTTCAGAGTCACTGCTTCTCATTATAGAGAAGACCATCCTTGTAATCTCATCAAAAAATAATAGCAAGTCAAAAAATTATATCAAAGATCTCAAGATCTCGATCCAGCCCTTTTAACTGAGTCTCCTTGACTAAAAAGCAAAGGTGACTCAAATAAGAACAACCAAGGTCACTAAAGACAGCCAGACCCCATCTTGGCAGTCTCTTCACATTAAAGGTAATACCAAAGACACCAATACAGACAGTTGTGGAGTTGTCAAGTGCGCTATCTACTGCAGTGAACAAAATCTTTGGACCTCCGGACTATTATGCCAAGAGAAGTAGTAAGCAGAGATGGGTCACAATATGTTAGGGCAAGACCTTCCCCATCACAACACATTTTGATTTAGCTAGCAGTATAAAAATATCCTCTCTTTGAGGAAATGTGTCTGTGTAAGAATTGAATTTTTAAGTTTAAAGGGCAAAAAATATTTCATTCTTATTGACGAACAACCTGTGCCATCTTTCTGTGAGCATGTGGTGTGACCGGCTTCTAATACTCTATGGTTAAATTGCCCTCTGCCTCCCTAAAGACCCTCTACTTACTTATTACATTGATTTATATAGCACCAGCATATTCTAGCTAGTTTGCAGACAAACATGAAGACAATATGCTGGCCCTGAGAAGCTCACAGTCTAAATTCAGTTTAAGACCATGATCCTGCAAAATGATCCACACAGGTAGACCCCTGCACCTGCCTGGATTTGGGATTATATGATCATCATCTTCACCTCCTATCCTATATTGTTGTGTATTGTTGATGTGAACTGGTAAACAATGTGCTTTCCACCCCAGAGCTGGCTGGTGAGTAGTGCTTTGGGATCCTTGAGGATGAAAAGTGATGTATATGTTGTAATTGAGATATTATTCTGTATGGACTAATGGCACTTTGCAATTGGCCCTAAAATTATTGATAAAAAGCTGATTACCACTAAGAATGCCATTGATTCATTTATGTATTCATGCACACACACACATTATATATATATTTATACAGGATCCAATGACAGAGAGCTGAAGCTAGATAAATTCAAATTAGAAATAAGGCACATTTTATTTATTTCTTTATGAATACAATGAGGGTAAATAATCATTGGAACAATTTATCTAGGGATGTGACATGTTCTCCATCACTGGACGTCTTTAAATCAAGATGGGATGTTAAAATACCTTACAGCTCAACCAGAAGTTATGGGTTTGATGCAGGAATGATTTGGTGAAATTCTATGGTCTACGTTACACAGCAGGTCAGGCTAGATGATAATAATGATCCCTTCTTTCTTTAAAAAAAATCTATTAATATTTTCTGTAATTCCAGTAATGAATTTAGGCACCCCCCTGGCATTTTTTTTTTTTTACAATGCTTCTATTTGGCTGTGTGTGTCATTTGAAAGAACTAGTTGCAGACAATAATGGTTTATTGAAAGCAGGGAATTACTATTTGGAACAAAGTTTGTTTCTAAAAAGCGTGCCATATAGGTCTATATTCTTTGGAAACACAGAAGCTGTTCCCTGTGACACATACTATTTGCTGAAAATTTACGGTAGACTGACTCATGCAGGTTTATATTGTGCTCCATTTAAATACTATTTTTTGGTTAAGTGGTAGCTATTTCAGTGGTTACCTTTTGGTTTGATGGTTTGTTTTTTTACAGGGTAGAGAAAGTTTTCCCAAATTATAAGCCACTGCCAGTACTGCCTGAGGGAAAATGTCATCTTGACATTGATTTCTTTAGGGAATGAATCATGCAGCCATATAACTTAGCAGCACTGTCTGTCTAGATTTGTGATGGTTTTTTGTTTCTGTTAATACAAAGTTTGTCACTTGAAAATATGTGTGATGTCTGGTCTTATGTGTATTTATAGTTTACCCCATGTTTACTAACAATTCTACTATGTGTGTCATTCATGTCTGGTATATGCATCGTCAGTAGTTCCATTTCAATATAGAAACCCATAATTTCATTTGATATTTTGTCCATATGCATCATTTTTGTGGCTGCACTTTGTCTATGATGAGGTATTATAAGAATGCATGCTTAATCACGGAAACCATAATATGTTCCATATATAGTACTACATGGTTATTGTAAACTGTGTTTGACACACATTTATGATTTAGATCATTAATGGCTGTCTGCATCACCGATATGACCCATTGCATCACTTTTTAAGAAACCAATGACACTTCTTTACAGATTCCCTTTAGCTCAGCTAATTCAAGGAAAATCAGAAAACCAAATCTTTAATCAGGACAAATTCACATTCTAAATTGTGAATAGGATTTAAAGGATTTCTTGAGGCCAGAATCTGCTACCTTGAACTACCACTTAGGTGGCTGTTACTCTTAGGAGTAAGAGTTGTACAATCAGACCAGCATTAAACTCAGCATAACATATGTTTCTAGTCTATGTTTTAATCCTTTGCAATTGACTAATAGATGGATTGCGTCTTCTATTTATTTCTTTTAGATCAGTTGGTTTCTTTGTTTCCCCTCTTTGTTCTTAATTGCTTGTTTTTGTTCATCGTTATATAGAGAGTGCTTGGTGCTGTACAGACATATAGGAGATCAGCATGTGTTTGCAATCTCAGTTTAGGACTCTATTCAGCCAATCACATCTCATGCCCGTCACCCCTTAAAGCTCAGGATTCAATGACTTTCTCTGGTGCTGGCATGGTGTAGAATGTCAAGACACACTATCCCCACACCTGTGTATGAAAGAGGTCCATTCTAATGACCTCAGAGGGAGTCAGCCCAGGGTGGTACTGAGGGCACATTGACACTCATATTCAGGGAAAGTCTCTCAGGGATAAATGACTCATTCCACATCCTCCGTAAAGTGAAACACGTGCTTTCTGTGAATCCCTTTTGGTTTCACTCATTCCTTAGTTTAGAAATTGTTGTCATAGAGAAGAGACTGATTGCAGCAGAGGAGCTGGCACTAGCAGCATTAAGCAGGATGTTAATCTAAGTCCATCTTCAGTGTCCATCTGTGCCCTAGTGAAATTGGCTTACCACTTCTGAGTAGGCACTACGCCATCCTACCACATGGGTATTAGAATGGGTAGCCAAGCGATCATGTGCATACATTGACTGTGGGCAACAAGGGCAGGATTCCAAGCCCAGGAATGTGGACACAGCTGTATGTCTTGCTCATGTGGACATATTCAGTAGTTAATGAGCCATGTCAACAACACAGATAGATTCAGCCAAACTGCCTCCACCGCTGTACAAAGTGAGTTTTTTGCATCTCAGGGACCAGAATGTGTGTTGCACAAGGACTGGGGAGGAGAGGGAGAACAACAATCAGAGATTTCATGGTATTGCTTTACTCATTTTGTCACTTTCTGCCCCTGTGAATCACCATAATTCTTTGTGTGGGAAATAAGCATTTTAAAGGGAACATACCAGCTATGTGATGCAGCATTGTGTGTGCTTTTTATGGCACATACCTGCTATGCGCTGTGGATGGGAACTGGTTAATATTAGAAATGATCTATCATCAAGAACCCAGACCAAGGGTAGGCAACCTATGGCACGTGCACCAAAGGCGGCACTCAAGCTGATTTTCAGTGGCCCTCACACTGCCCGGGTCCTGGCCACCAGTCCAGAGGGCTCTGCATTTTAATTTAATTTTAAATGAAGCTTCTTAAACATTTTAAAAACCTTATTTACTTTATATACAACAATAGTTTAGTTATATATTAAAGACTTATAGAAAGAGCCCTTCTAAAAACATTAAAATGTATTACTGGCACGTGAAACCTTAAGTTAGCATGAATAAATGAAGACTCGGCACACCACTTCTGAAAGGTTGCCGACCCCTGACCCAGACCCTTGGAAGAATTCAGATCCTAATCTAGCTTTGAACTATGCAGCTCATGCCAAGTTCTAGTTACTACCCAGGGCTTCAGGTCTCTCCACCAGAAACAAGGAATTAAAATATATCTAAGTTAGGATAAAAACACATTAGCATGCAGTGCTTTGGATTAGGCAATATTGGTAAGATAGGTATAATTCCTAATGTAAAGTCCTAGGAGTGTGCCATGTTCTGGACCTTGAACTGAAAAAGAATGCGGCTCATATTAATAAAACATTGTTCCAGCTGGAGCTAGATAAGAAACATTTGAAGAAATTAAGATGTTGGATAAGATTTTACTTACGCTATCTCTCTCTGGAACTGATTTAATGTTATTTCTAAATACAAATTCCATTACCCATCAGCTTAGAATTTGAATAATTAAACAATGCCAAAGGGCAAAATCTGGAGATGGTTGAAATACTTCTGTGATTTATGAACATTTCTTTTATACCCAGGACTAAATCTGTAAGTGCAGGCAGGGGATTACTTGTAGAGCAAAGCACTTAAATGTATATCATTTAAAACATGAGGGGGAAATAGCTTGTAGTTTTGGTTATCCTATCCCAAGAACATCTTCTGAAAACACCTGCTATTTGTTTTACACTGGTACATTCCAATGGCAAAATTACTAATCAGAAGTACTTTAATGAGCCCCGGAGATAAAATTTATTTCTGTCACAGATGGCTGGACAATGTCTAGAGAGGTGTGAACTTCTCCAGAAGCAGAGAAATCACTACATACTAGTACTGAATTGTACACAGGTGTGTTATGCAAGGTGACATTATAACAAATCCATGTAGTACAAACAACAACGATAGTATAAATCAGACACACACATGAAACTGGGACTAGAACCTGGTCTTTCAGATCCAAAATCACAGGCCTCTACCACTTAAGACAAAGGAGAATTGTATCGACTGCTAGTAGTAAGTCCCTTAGCTTCTGTGTGCCAGCCACTAGATGGCTGTATAAGACACTCATAAAACATGCACAGAGTTGTAAGGGGGTTTGTGTTACAGAGCCAATATATTACACAGTACCCCCACGCTGCACAGTGCTGTGACCCAAGAAGCGAAGAAACCTTCAGCTAGGACACAGACTGTGTCAGATCTAGACTATGCTGGAGTTGGAACTGTGTTATCTAGAAGTCTATTTAAACAAATATTTTACCAGCAGGATAACAACAGTGTCATAGGCCATATTTTGCCAAACTGTGCTTCCAGGAGCTGCTGCCACCCTGGAGCCACTCCGGGTAAGCGATGCCGGGCCAGAGCCTGCACCCCAAACCCCTCCTGCACCCCAATCCCCTGCCCTGAGCCCCCTCCTGCACTCCAACTCCCTGCCCTGAGCCCCCTTGTACACCCCACACCCCTCCTGCATCCCAACCCCTTGCCCTGAGCCCCTTCCTGCACACTGCACCCCCTCCCACACCCCGCACCCCAACCCCCTGCCCCAGGCCTATATTCATGGCCCTGCATGCAATTTCCCTACGTAGATGTGGTCCTCCAGCCAAAAAGTTTGCCCACCCCTGAAAAAAGAGAAATAACTAAGTGTGTGTGTGTTATGTTCCCAGCATGCATACGCGCACACACACACACACACACACACACACACACACACACACGTTACATAAAATCATAAATTACTCTTGCTGAAAGGTCACAATGTAACACTGCTTTATTTCTTAGAATTCAGAATAATAACACAAAAGAACCCAAAACAGAAAGCACAACCCACTCCACCTGACTCTAGCCTGGCTCTCTGACCATGGACTCTGCTGGGCCCACATCCCTTGCTTCCTTACAAAGCCCTCTAGTCTGCAAGCAGGACCAGAAATAACCCCTGAGCATTTAAAGTAATAGTTTACAATTTTAACACTGTTTATAATACACCACTATGTGTTTGGTTGCAACATTTAAAACAAAGGGGGATAAGGCAGGACACTGCAGCCAGAATTCTGGAAGAAGGAGAGAGGGACAGACATGGCTTGAGAATCTGATGGCTAACAGTGCTCAGTACTATCACTGCAGTCCTGGAAGTGAAACTTTCGTCGAGGAGCTTTGCTGTTGGTTTTGCCAATATTGTTTGAGGTAAACAGGACTTGTGTACATGATGGGTGAAATTTGGCCCTATGTAGAGAGGCAGCACAAAGCTTAGATGTTAGGATGAAATTCAGCCCTGAGCAGTGAACCAGCATAAGGTCTATGCCTTGTTTGGCTCTCTTCATAAGGCCAAATTTCACCCTCTGTCAATAATTTCTCTCCCAGCAATGAACCAACCTTCTCCAAAGTCCCAAACACCACCTATCCCTCAGTGGAGGGGACAACAGTGTGGTAGGGTGTATACCATACTGACTTCTTGGCATTCCCCCCTCCTCCTCCCCCCAAGATCTTTGGCCTGACTCTGCTTTAATATATTAAAATAGATGTTGTCACCCTACACTTAGCTTTTGTGGAAAAGAGGAAAATGCTCACTCTCTCAGGGGGATTCTCAGTTCCAATCTTTTGTGCATGATTCCCTTCCTCCCCCTGCCAATACAAGGTATCAAGCACTGAGAGATGATACTTAATGATACCAGGTTAATTCCATTTAGGTTGGAAGCAGTGCATTTCCTGCTATAAATGGAGGGCTGTTTCCAGCTATAAAAGTTTTGAGAGTTCTATCCTGTAATTGTTTTGTTCCTTGTACATAGTGTTTAGAGATGGGTCTCAAACCAGAACCGTGCACTCGCGGGGAAGCTCAGATTCAGGTCTGGATTCTGCGTCTGGCCCCTATGTTAACAACGTGATATACTAGAATGCCAAACCACCTTTGGAATGTTCAAATCGCAGATCTGGATCCTAATCCTGTGACTCGGGCCCACTATTCGATTTCTGAAGGGAGAAAGATAGGTGAAGGGGGAAAAAAAAAAGACATCTGAGATAGGGCTCCTCTCTCAAGTGTAAATAGAGTTAAATTTGTGTCACGAAGCAGTGGGCTTAGTTTTCTAAAGGAGGCATGGTTCCCAGAAGGAATTACATAAATATTTATGAAAATGAAGCAGGAAATATTTTCCCAGGGTAGGACACTTATTCAGTGCTACATCAGGTCAGCAAAAGCTAGAGGCTATTTGGTAAGTCATTCACTGGAACTGAATCACTGCCTGCTTGTTTGCTGGGTTCTGTTCTGACACAGGAACAGGCTGCACTCTGACTAACACAAATTATGAAACAATTGCAGCTTTTCCCTTTATATTTTATATATATTCATATCTAACGGAACTTGGAATTCCCTTTTTTTTTTAAACAACCCCAATGTTTGGCAGTATCTATATGTGTTTCCATGGAAAACCATAATGGTGGCATTAGTTAATTTCAGGCCTTTCATGGAGTCTCATGAGAGTATTATTGTAGCCAACAGTCATTTTCAGTAACAGGAAGTGCTCTGTGGCCAATTGCTCGAACTGACAATAGGGATGAAATTAACCTAGAGACGTCCCTGTTAATGTGGTGTGATTCCTGGGAAATGTGAATAAGCGCGAAAAGGGCCTGGTGCTGCATATTTTATATACCCCACTGAAGTGGGCTTTAAGTAAGAACATACCATATGTTATCTTCAGGCCACATGTTTGAAGAGCTAATAAATGTAAGCTTTGATCTTGCAAATCCTTGCACGCTGCATAACTAGGGACACAAGGCTGTGGTGTCCCAGTGCAAGTGTGAGCAGAGGCTACATGTAGCTTGGATATGTTTGAACAATGCAACATAAGTGGACCCCTCCAAACAACATGCGGGGCCAGAATGGATGTTAGGCCATTGTCACCAAGACTGCTGGGTCATGTGTAGCCATCATGTTGGAAGTTATGTAAGACTATTGCAGACTATCTTAAAATCTCTATTTAATTGATTGTACAGGCAACAAGACTTTGGAGGAATTCTTGTCATTAGCTGTAAAGTGCAGTTCTTTTTGGAAGCTGTTTGCCGACACTCATAAAGCATTGGTCACTGCCTGGGTCTCTGACTAGAATAATGTAGTGTAGAGCTCCTGTTTACAGACTACAGCCACATAAAGCAAATGTTACAAAATATGACATGGTGTCAGAACACACAGGGTCAGATTTTGAATGAGAAATCAATGAGAATTAGGCACCTAAATCCCAATCTGGGCCTAAAAGCTTTAAAATACCTTCCCCCTGCCCCGTCCCTCGTGTGCCATATCATACTATTCTATTTCTCTCTATTCTTTCCTTCTCTAATCAGTTCCAAGCTTTGACAGTATTGGAATTAACTCAGTATCCGACATGGCAGGTGGGACAGTCCTGACCTCAGATACTGTGGTAGTAGGGGCCATATAAGTACCATCGGCAGACATTTTGCCTTTGAACACCTCCAGATCCCAGTAGTTGATCAGTACAGGTATAGGGAAGCTCCCTGAACTATTGAAGTCTTGGGCTAGAGCTGCTGCAGGTGGACCCTGAGCACTCCAATCTGAGTTTTACCTATGGTATAGGCAGGATGTGTGAACAGTTGAGTCCAGTTATAGTATGTGGGACTGTGCTAATCAGTCAAGTTGGCACTAGCATCTGGCCACCTATTGGTAAACTTTACAACTACCTGAGCAGGTTGTTGTTTGTACTGTATGCAGCATATTGACTTTTGATGGTTAACATCGGGGGATATTAAGGTAAAGGTAACACTCAGCTCCTGAGGGAAAGGCTTAGATTCTAAAAAGGTAACATGTGACATAATGGTGACTTGTGTACAGCTGATGGCAAATCTACAGAACACTTCATGATTTTCTTTTGACTATTCTCAGCGGTTTCTGGTAAAACATTCTTGCTGCAGGAAACACAAACGCTGGTTTGTTCATTTTTTTCTTGCCTACAGACATCTCTCTTTGCCTGATTCAATGAGAATTAAAATGCACAATGGCTGATGTACCTCATTACATCTCAGTCACCACTGAATTCTCCGAGCAAATGTTTGCCTGCATCACTTCCCCTATCACTGTTTACTGCTGAGGAATATCAAACAATTGCTGGAAGATTTCTCAGTACTGCTGAGCAGATTCTGCCATTCACATTGGTTTGCCAGCATGCCATCCTCAGAACCAACTACACTACTTTCCTGCTTCTACACCAGGGGCGTCTTGCGCTTAAATGGACTTTATGCTCACAAAATGGAAGTGAAGTGTCAGAAAAAGGGAAAGGATAAATAACATGAATTTACAACTTACAAAGTGATAGGCAAATTCACAATGCAAATCACAGTCAAATTTATTCCTGTGGGAACTCCATCGACCCACAATCCCAAATTCTTATTCTTCCTGCATGCCCCTCTAGCTATGGTATATTTGTTTTCCTGCCTTCCATCTTATTTAGATTGCATGCTCTTTGGGACAAGGATCTGTCTTCTTATATTTCTGAAAAGCACAGTGCACACCACAATAATAAAGAGAGGGAGTATTTTGAAACAGCATGGCAACCCATGACAAGCCTGGCTATCAGAGGTGAAATCTTCACTCTGCTGAATCAGTGGGAATTTTCCAATGTGGCCAAGATTTCCATCCCCACCTCCTCCCCCCCCCCCCCCCACGTGCTTGAGATCAAAGGCCTCCAGCCATCAAAAAAGAGTAAGTACCTTGTGTAACTGCACACTTCTGTATGGGTATACTTGCTGCTATGTTATCTGTCTGTCAAAGCCTGTAGGGCTATAAAATTAATTTCTCTTTAAATAATGAGAATAAAGCATCTGAAAAGCTATTTCTCCTCTTTAATATGTTTTCGCTTAGGATGGGCACAAACAAACGTGTGTGTAACCAGCAATAAATTACTCAGCTCCAACAAATTAGCCCCCCTTCAAGAGCAGCTCTCCCCTTATTGAGCTAAATTCATCCAGAATGTAATGGGACAAAAGTTAGTAGAGTCCCACCAGAGATTAATATGAGCATCCATCTGCCTTTGCTCCCTACCTGCCATGATTCATTGACATTGTTACTATATTTTTTATCTAATTAAGACCTAGAGTCTGCCTTTTTCAAGTAGGGTTGCTCTGCGAAAAAGTGCAGTGGGACCACACAATAAACAGAGGCCCCAGGAAGAATTCTTATGACTGCCAGAATTCCTCCAGGGAATCACACACTAGTTCCTCTACTCAGGGGGTTTTACGCCCCTTTGTCTGTGTGTTTGAGCTTCAAACCCACAAACTCAGAGCAAAACTCGGAGAACCATGTCACATAAATCAAAACCAGCACTAACTGAAAACCTCTTTTGCAGTGCAGCTGAGAAAACAAAGACTGAATGGGCCTGGAGCTGAACTACTCCATTGCCTATAGAGGTCATCTCTCCTGTCTGGCAATGGGATGCGTGGGCTAAAGGCGGGGTGGAGAATTTTGCACTGCTATTGCTTAAACTTTAAGCCTCTTCTGTGGCTTCAGTCCTCAAGGTTGTCCTTCTGGATCTTGTCTGTCAACAAAGCCAGGGAGGCCACAGAGCAACCACTACAACAGTCTCCAGGTGCTAATAGCAGCCATGGCCTGTGGATTCTGGCTGGCAGATCAGCTTGGTTCAGAGATCCCCTGCTCATACCCATCTCTCACCCTTCCACCATGCTGCATGGAGCCACCAGAAAATCTACAGCATGGCATGCAGGAGGTGTGAAGTCCCATTCTATGACTTCTCCTTGAAGCAGAGCTGCAACCATTCCATTGCTTTTGGGGGATTTGGCGGGCTCTTGCTGGCATATGTCCCTTACCTGTTATAATGAGCGTAAATTAATTTCCTTACATAACACAGAACAAGCATCTTATAATTAATTGACATTCATTTGGATAGAAAATCAAAGTCTTTCTCTTCTGAATGATGGAGTGTTGGATTTCCCCATTATAAGTGTAAAAAGAAAAGGCTAACAAAAACAGAGAGAGCCTCATATATCCAAGACATTTCCTCTGGCCAACGCAGCTAAATATTTCACAACTAAAAGATAAATTAGAATAAACAGCTGTCACTGTTAAATAAATATTCTGGACAATGTATCATCTGTGCAGGATACAAAAAACTAACACATCAGTGACCTCCTTTTCCCCACTTTATTTAGTTTTTTTTTCAAGTGTAAGCTTCCAAGTCTTTGCTCTGCCTCATTTAGTGAAACATTTATTTTAGAATCAACTTGTATTTTTCAAAACTGAAACAACGAAAGGCATTTCCTGAGGAACTGCAAGGATGAGCAGCATGAAAGGACAACAGTGGAGGACATGTGGAACTTTAGTAGTGCTCTTTATTTTTCAAGTTCAGATTTTTGGTTTCGATGTTGACAATCAACCTGCAACAGATGTTTGCTCGACACACACCATTTTACCTGGACCAAAAGGTGAGCTAGTTAATACCAAAGCTGATCAGAGTTGAAATTCTGAGCAAGGAAGGGATTTGTGGTGTGGGATGTGCATCACCAGTGGGCTGGAGATGAAGGATCTGAAGCATTGCAGCTCTAGCCAAATGAAATTTGTAGGGGAAGATGGAGGGGAAGGGAAAAGAAGGGCTGCAGTGAGGAGACTTGAGAATTGTGGAATTTTAAAAAAATGTTACTGGAACCAACTCCTGCACTTTCATATAAAGTGTTTTCAAACTGGGGTATGCATACCCCTCATCTGGGGGCTCTCGTCTGGGGTACGTTGGAAAAATTCTGTAATGGAGGACAACACCTTTTATTTAGTAAGTCTTGGCAATTTAATCAACATTTAATCTCCTTTCAATTAAAATTGCAGCCGCTGTGCAACTCAGAATCAGAGGTATTTTAAACTCTGAGGCATGCCCCCCTACGGGGCACGGAGGAATGTTTGGAGGGGCTCGGGCCAGCCCTGCAAGGCAGGACTCAGAGAGGGAGCACCACCACCACGCCCTGACTCGCCCCTGCAGGCCACCCTGCCTGTCTGGGTTGGAGGGGGGGCGTGCAGGGCCGTCCTTGGGCATATGCAGGATACGCGGCTGTGTAGAGTACCCGAAAATTTGGGGCACCGTTCCCCTGGAATCCTCTCTTCTCCAGACCCTCCCCCGTGCTGGGCCGGCGGGCTTCTCCCCGCCCCCAACCCCACCTGTTCCCTCACTTGCTCCTCAGCCAGGCGGCTGAGGGCTCTAGGCTCCATTTCTGCTGCCCCAGCCCCGGGGAATCCAGAGCAGTGTGGCCAGTCACTGGCAGTCCCTCCCTGGACCCTGCTTGCCTGCGCTGCTCGGTCTCCAGCAGGGGCCGGGCCCGGGCCCAGGCCAGGACAGGAGAAGCGAAACTTCCACGTGAGTCAGTGGGGTGGAGGGCCTAAACTGACAGTGCGCTCACTGTCTCTCACACTTCCCTAACACACACACTCTCACACCCACATACACTCTGCCTCTCACGAGTCATAGTCCCCCAATACAGATTGTCACGCGCACACACAGTCTCACACTCCCCAACACACACTCTGTGACACAGTCCCCCAACACACAGTCACACACACACAGGCTCCCTCTGTCTCTCTCAGATGCACGGTCTCTCTCTCACACACACATACACACATTCTGTCGCGTGCACACACACACACACTTGTATTATTGTTGTTATTACTGCTTGGTACTTCCTGTCAAAATGCTCCTCGTGAGCCAGGAGTGGCTAGGGGCTGCAGGAGGGCCGGGGGCTCTGGCAAGATGCAGCCCCCCCCATGAGACAGCGCGAAGCCTGCCTTGAGCCGCTGCGTACAAAGCTCAGTGTGTGTCAGCAATGTGGGGGAGGTTCTGGGGGTCTGCGGGCGGGAGTGGTGGCTGTGTCCCCTTGACACACTGGGGTCAGTCAGCAGCACTGGCTGGGGACCGCCTTCAGTGGAGCATAGGGGCACCAGTTTAATAATGCTGCATAGGGCCCCATAAATCCTAAGGATGGCTCGGGGGGGCAGTGGCGCACAACCAAAAATTGTATCACACATGGGGGGTTCAGCTCAAAAAGTTCAAACTCAAGTCAGTGCTCGCCCCCCTGAATGTTCCTCCATGCCCCCTAGGGGTCACGCCCCACAGTTTGAAAACCTCTAGAAGCTGTTGCTAAATGGAAGGCAGAAATCTGCGGGGGGCACATGACCCTATGTGCCAATCCCACACATCACCTCTACCTATCTTAGAAGGGGATACATGGTAAGCTACATTATTTGAACACCACTAATATAAACTTAATATCTTGTCCAAATTGTTTCAGCTAAATTAGATCGCTCCTGTTCAACAATAACACCGCGACTTCCCTTAAAAGCAAGCATTAACCAAGTGACAGCTGATGGTTGCACTCGTTGTTTCTACACTTAAGGGAAGAATACCATCATGTTCTCATTGTTTATAAATGCCTACTTATAGATAATGATCACTGCAGCACATATCAGACTTGAGCTAGGAGCTTCTGTTGAAGTCAATAGGGGCTTCACCATTGACTTCCGTGGGATCTCGATCAGCTCTTTAGCATATCATTCTTTCACCTCCAAGACATTTTACAAATATCTGAGGCCAAATTCCATGCATCATCAGCTTACACAACTGAACCCATGTAGCCTAACTGAAGTCAGTGGAATTGCCTGGGGTGTAAATCAGCCAAGAACTTAGCCCATAACAAAGAGCTATATCTTGCAGTGGCAGTTCTAAAACATTTATTCCAGGCAATGTCTATTGAAGCTCAGACTGCTTCCTTATTAGTAATTTGTTATATTTCTCCGTAGGCTACAGAATTGGGGAACAACCGCAAGTGATTTATAGTTTAAACAGAAAAGAGACTTTATCAACATAAAACCATTGCTGCAGACTCATTTGTTTTTATGATGGATTATTCAAATGAATGCTGCTTAAAGAACCATTTTTAATCACCACATTCATTTCTTTAAGATTGAAATCTAATGTTTAACCTTTGCTGAGGCAGTGTAAACTCTGGAAGACACAATGAAACCAGAGGGAGTGGTACAAGTTTGTTTAGTTTCTATCTGAATAATGGAAGCGTACATGCTTGGAAGAGAGAGTTTGGCTGACAATAAACTTCGCAATTAAAATATGCCTGAGTGGGCTATGTCTACACTAGAGACCTTACAGCAGCACAGCTGTACTGATGCAGCTGTGCCGCTGTGCGATTGCTCATGTAGCTGGTCTATGACATAATTACCACCTCCAACAAGAGGCGGTATCTGTGTTGGCAGGACAAGCTCTCCTGCCAACCTAGTGCTGTGCACACTACCACTTAGGCCAATATGTTGCTCAGGGACATGGTTTCTTTTAAGTTTTGCCAACATAAGTGGTAGTGTAGACATGGCTTAGTGACACCACATCATGAATAGAGCTAGGATATAAGTCCAGGTCTCAGACTTGTTCCTTTGGTCTCATCCAGCAGGGACTAGGAGCACTTAGTGTAACCCAAGCCTGGTAATGAGCGAATCCAGCAATTGTGATGTTCGGTCTCTGTTGCTTCTTGGCCTGAATAATGGGTTGGCATGATGACACCAGGGGAGGGGAAGAATAAAAGGAGCATATTGAGGGGATGCTTAATGCTCCTCAGAACTAGAATATTACTATTTTCAAAGGGCTGAATGGTTCAAGACTAGTAATTGGACATGAAGCTCCTCACCTTTAAGTCACTGCTTCAAATCTCCTGTCAAACAGGTGACAAGTGACCATCTGACAGCATTCTACACTATGGGAGATGAATCTGTGGCCTCACTCCAGTTCCTAGTGGACAAGAGCCCATGTTAGAAAAGTCACAGCTGGCTTTTACTGGCATGACAGCCTCATCTGCAGTCCAAATGAGAATCTAAATACTGAATGGAACAATATATGAACTACCCCCTTTCCTGTAGAGAAGTCTCTCAAGGTCAGTGATGAGGCACATTGGCCAAAGAGGGCATGAGAAAGTTTGCAGTACTGCTGCCCACACCGTACCTGTCCTGTGACTAGAGGACTCCAGACACCAGGTGTTCTAGCTGTTAACAGCACTAAATCCACCAACAAAACTTTCCTACTGTATTTCTAACTGTAGTATCTCAAATGAAGGCTTCTGTTGCTTTTAGCACCATCATTATTTTTCTTTTTAAAATGCTGCATCTGTGGTGCAGCCTGTTTTCCAGTCTTCAGAAAATAGGCAACTCTCCAGCTTCTTAGTCAGTTTGCCCACATTTAATCCCTCTACCATCTCCTTTCCTCTGCTAGTGGCAGGCATCATAGCATAGTTTATTCTGCTGAGAGATCACACAATATGCTGGGCAATCACTTTGTAGCTGTGCCACTCACAGGCTTTGTGCTTCTCCTGTGACATAATCTACCTTCACCGTAAGAGGCCTGTAGGTTCACTGACTGCCTCAGACCCTATGGCTCCACATTAAATTGAAGTTGTACTGTGCACTTGCAATAGTTTAAAGTCCACATTTCCTACAGGAAATAGCAGCAAGAACTTACATTTTTTCATGTGCTCTCTGTGGAAACCATCTTTGTTCAAAAAGGACCAATTTTCACCCAAAAATTATTTGCTCAAAACGTTGGTAACTTTTTTTACACTCAGAACAAGAGATGTCAAATTAATTACTTAGGTAGCACAAGGGGATATGAGTAATGTGATGAAAATAAGTGAGGGGAAAGTTAGGCTGAATATCAGAAAAAAGCCTTCACGACACAGAGCTATTAGGCTCACAGGGAAGTGACGCAAAACGGAGCCTTGAAAAGTTGACTGGACAAAGCGCTAGACAATGTACTGAAGGAATGATTCTGCCCTGGGCAGTAGGGACGGACTAGGGAGCCTAATAAGTCTTTACCATCTTTAATTTCTATGATAAAGCCCTAGAAGTTAGTATCTATTAGAAATGTTTGTTATTAATAACTTAATAGACATTAAAGTCTGACCTCTAGTGGTCATGAATTATATCTACAATGCATGTTTTAGTGACTGACTAATTTAGTATTCCTATTTGTTTTCTCCATCTTTCTGTTCACACACCCTTTTTTCTACTGTTGGTGCAGACAGATCAGTTATAATTTTTAAAAGCACTATATGAGCAGATGACCAATCTTTGCATGCATGTTAACACACACACACACATACACACACACACACACACACGAAGAAGCAGGCAAACGTCAACTGGTTTCCAGTTTCCTCTCCAATC
Source organism: Malaclemys terrapin pileata (assembly GCF_027887155.1). Classification (NCBI taxonomy): domain Eukaryota; kingdom Metazoa; phylum Chordata; order Testudines; family Emydidae; genus Malaclemys; species Malaclemys terrapin. The sequence goes on along the minus strand of NC_071506.1, from coordinate 24,990,532 downwards.
TAAAACTCAGCTCAGGTTTGCAAAGAAGGCTACTAATTCTTTTGTTGAACTTGGGCCTAATGTTACTGCAGTCTGCTCCCACCTTTCTGAGAAGGTTTCATCCCTGATAAATTCTAATAGGGTTCTATAAAATTTCTTCAGAATAAGCTTATAGAATGTCATCAAGATTGATGGCCTCTCTAGAGAATCTGTAAACTCACCAATAAAATTTAACAGCAGATTATAACCTTACTACAGAATTCTGTATTTTGGGCCAAAATTTCTATAAGAATTTGAAAACTTAGATTAATAAAGTGATTAGTGATTTTGGGTGCCCAACTTGGGAGACATCAAAGGGATCTGATTTTTAGAAGGGCTAAGCAAACACTCTCTGAAAATCAGGTTAAGGTGCCACACATTGTACCCCACAAAAATTCCCATATCCAACATAGCTAGCCAGTTTTGAAAATTTAGGCTATTATTCAGGATTAAAAATTATAAAACAAGGACCAATTCCTGGATTCAATTGATCCCCTGAAGGGGGAAGACTACCCTAACCATACACACAGTAGGCAACTTAAGTGAAAAAGTCCTTTGGAGGAAAAACTGAACCTCGCGTATAGTCTCAGGCAGAAGCAATGCAAACCCTGCTGACTCTCACTTGGTTTCACTGAAGATGTCAGCCCAAAGCAAAGCCCAATGGATGCAAACCCATACAAAAAGAAGCCAGGATAAAATTTGCACAAACCTCTGAATTAAACAACCCAAATTTCATCCAGTTAGAGCAAGAGCCTCTGAACTGGACGTTGTGATCAGTACTGTTATTAGTGGAATGTGGTTTCCAGATTGATGTGGTTGTTTATGCATCATCAGTAAAAATTACACAGAAAAAACGTTTTGCATGAGTACATTGTACAGAGAGGTTCCTTAAAGCACATATTACAGCCAGGGTGCACCAGGTCACTTTATTACCCTCCTGGCATCTCTATCTGATGAGATAAAGTAACTGACATTTCCCAGACAGTATCTGTATTAATCAAGTCTAAACTATTATGAAACATTGAGCCAAAAAATTCCACAGAAACCTTCTGGGATGGCTTCTGCTGCTTCTTTCTTTCACAATAGCCTGTTCTCTCACACTCCACATCATCACCAAGGGATGTTTAGGGAACTTTAAGCCTCCACAGTTTTCACAATCCTGATCTCTCTTGGTTCTCTTGTGTCTGATGATTCCTTCAATGTTCCCTCCCCTCTCCTAGGCAGGACCAGCTTAACAAGCAGGTACTTGGGGCGGCCAAGGGAGAGGGGTGGCACCTGCGGCAATACAGGGGTGGCAGGTCCCTCACTCCCTCTAGGAGCGAAGGACCTGCCACTGAACTGCCGCCGCCGATCGTGGCTTTTTTTTTTCCCCAATTGCCGCCGCCGCCGATCGCAATCGCAGCTTTTTTTTTTTTGCTTGGGGCAGCAGAAATGCTGGAGCCGGCCCTGGGCTCCAGGCACCAGTAAACCAAGCACGTGCTTGGGGCGGCACATTTTCAGGGGCGGCATTCCAGCCAGCTTTTTTTTTTTTTTTGCTTGGGGCGGCAAAAGCCTAGAGCCAGCCCTGGCAGCAGCAGCGCGTCCTGCACGGGGGGCGCCCTGGGGCTGCTGTGGTTCGCGTCGGGGAGCAGCGCCCACACCTTATGGGCGGGCTCTGAGCGCAGGACACTCGGGCTGGGGGCTGCCCCATGGGGTGCACAGAGCCGCCTGCAGGTGCCGCAGGGCGACCGCCCCCCAGCGCCGCAGCCGGGGTTGGGCGAAGCGACCTGAGCCACCCAGGGACTGCAGCAGGGCGGCCAGGAGCAGGAGCAGCAGCAGCAGCGGGGCCCTAGTGGGGACCGGTGCTCAGGGCGCTGCCGTGTGGGGCCCGCATCCCGCTCTCCGGGGCTCCGCTCCCTCTGGGGCTGCCCTGCCCCAGCTCCTCAGCTCTCTGCTGGGTTGTCCCTGGCTCTGCCCTCCTGCTGCTTACCCTGACCCTGTCAGTGCCAGGCCGGATGGAGGTGAGAGGGGAGCGGGCAGAGTCAGCACTGGTATGGGGGAGCCCAGTGCTGGGGCAGCAGGGAGTGTGGGTGCGGGGGAGAGCCCAGGGCTGGGGTGGCAGGAGGTGCGGTTGGGGGGGAGAGCCCAGGGCTGAGGGGGCAGAGAGGTGCGGGGGGAGCCTAGGGCTGGGGTGGGGGACAGCCAAAAATTTTTTTGCTTGGGGCGGCAAAAAACCTAGAGCTGGCCCTGCTCCTAGGCAGTCTCACAAATTTCTATCCTTGGCCTCTTTCTCTTCTTCCTGCACCCCCTCTCAGGGTGATACCATCCTTTCATACAGCTTGAGCTACCATCTATGAACTGAGGCCCCATAAATCTTGCTCCCCATTTCTGGGATGTCTGACTCTATCTAGTCCCATATCTCAGTCTGAATGTCACACCATCAACTTAAACCTAACCTAGCCAAAACTGAACTCCTGAACTTTCTTTGAAACCCTCCTTTCCATTCCCCTCATTCTCTGTCACTGTTAAACACATCATGATACCAAAGGTAATCTCCTTCCTTTCCCATGCCTTGCATCCAAATCCTATCACTTCTTCCTCAAAGACCTGATCTTTTCTTTTTGTCCAGACTGTTAGGACTCTCACCCAGGCCCTTATACTCTCCCATCTTGATGTTCATAAGCTTTTCTCTGTATCTTCTGACCCCTACAGTGCCCTCCTCTAATACATATAAAATTAGGCCACTAAAATCATATTTTGTGCCAATCTGATTATATCAACTCCTCTTTGAACCACCTATTAGTTCCCCTTTTCCAGCACATCAGGTGCAAGTTTCTTCTCCTGGCCTTTATAACCCTACTTCTACTACTTACCCAACTTTGTCTCTTATCACCTCAGTAGGACAGCGGGAGGCCTGGTTTCTGACAGAGACTGAGACTTTCCAGAAACAGAACTGTATAAACACAATTACTCAGGATGAACTGGGCAGCAGTACTAGAGACCACCATAAACCGCACTGTTGGCTGCTCTTACTGTACAGAAACACATAACGATATAGACCTGCCAAGGTATCTTATTTCTAAAGCACCTTGTCACCTGGTATCTGGGCAAAAACTAACATGTTAATGTCAGTGTTTTAATGTAGCAAATCATTTTTAAATAATATGTCACATTTCTCTAGAGCTTTTCATTAGAGGATCTCTAAACTCTTTACAAAGTTAAAGATTATCAGCATTGTACACCCAGGGTAGCTGGGGCAGTAAGGGCCAAATTCAGAACTCGATGACTGCCCCATTGCAAATGAGGCCAGAATCTGGCCAGGAGAGTTGACCAAGATCAAATAGTGATTCAGGGTTAAATCAGAAATAGAACCTAGAACTTTTGACTTAAAATGTATGTCTACACTGCCAGGTCTCTAGGACCTGGGCTTGTCGACGTAGTGTTTCCAAACCCATGCTTGAGCGTCCACCCTGCATTGTAAACATAGGTTACTGGACCTTGGTCTCACAGCTGTGCTAATGCATCCATACTGCACTAAGCAGACCTTTGGACTCAGGTCTGTGGCTTAAGCTGTGTCCACACTGCAAAATGACAGGGCTTGGTCCTGAGTCACAGAGGGACGTGAGCTCTGACCCAGCCCCCTAGCAGGGTCCTAGGACCCAGATCCTGAGTCAGACTATTTAAACAACAAGGAGTCTGGTGGCACCTTAAAGACTAACAGATTTATTTGGGCATAAGCTTTCGTGGGTAAAAACCTCACTTCTGCAGATGCAGAGAGTGAAAGTTACAGATGCAGGCATTATATACTGACACATCCCTGCTCTCCATGTGTCAGTATATAATGCCTGCATCTGTAACTTTCACTCTATGCATCTGCAGAAGTGAGGTTTTTTCCCACGAAAGCTTATGCCCAAATAAATCCGTTAGTCTTTAAGGTGCCACCAGACTCCTTGTTGTTTTTGTAGATACAGACTAACATGGCTACCCCCTGATACTTGATAGTCAGACTATTTGTTTGTGGACAGAAGAGGCGGTTGGGCTCAAACCTGAGTCAGAGCCTGGGGTTAGTGTGCAGTACCCCCAGTCTCACTCTATAAGCACTGGGGGCCTGATTTTTCAAAAGTGCACTGCCCAGCTGCTATTGACTTCTTTTGGAGGTGGACGTGCTCAGTATTTCTGCAGACCTGGCCCTAGACCATGCCAGCTCCCTAAGGTCTCAATCCAAGTCCCATAAAGTCCATGGTAGTTTTTCCCAGAACTTCAAAGGGAGTTGGATTGGGCCCAGGATGAGAATCTTGACTGGACTGAAATCTGAAGAAGGATACAGGGAGTTTCCCTGTTGCAATGTTTGTTTGTTTTTTAAAATGTTTTCCTTTAATTATTCTGACAAATGTTCCTGGTAAACTCTCTGACATGGGTCAGTGCTTCAAAGTAACATTTACTGTGGTCTCCAGTACTGCTGTCCATCTCTCAGCCTTACTAACTGAGTTTACACAATTCTCTTTCTGGAAAATCTCAAACTCTGACAGAAACCGACCTGCCACTGTCCACTTTTCCTGCTGAATATATAAACGACTTTACCACATCCCACAGGCTGTCCTAAGCCATAACCAGTGTTCCCTGTCAGCACCTCAGATGTTTGATAAAAAAATCCTGTCATTTCAAAAGTTACTTTCATCCAATTTCTTACGTATTTGGAATGTTGAGAGCTCTCTTTCTCTCTGGCGTACTCCGCATGTAGTATATGTGCATTCTTTTTACAGAATATCTACCTGAGCGAGGTGATATAGATAAACTCAGAACATGAAGGGCTGGATTCTCTTATCACTTACACTGGTTTTACATCAGTGTAACAACATTAGTTTGACTCCCCATTCAGACTAATGTAAATCATGAGTCCATGGAGTAACATCATGAGGGCAGTGACAGGAGAATTAGGCCAAGAGTTACACCTGTGTGAAACACATGTAAATAGAAGGAGAATTGGGCCCAATGTATAAATGTTTTTTCTATTATTTACCAAAAAATCTCACCCAGAGGCCCAGGTTCTCAGCATAGCTCTATTAAAGTCAACACTAGCCAAGGATCCTCATGGAAATCAGGAGTACAACTGGTCAGGAATTTTTCATTGGAAAATACCAATTTGTTGAAACAGGTTTTTCCAGGTGGAACCAAAGAGCCAGAGATGGGAATAGCCCAGTTAGAGCCCTCACTTGGCATGTGGGAGACCTAGCACCTAATTTGGAGCCAGATCTTCATCCTGGGTCTCCCACATTGCAGGTAAGTGCCCCATCCACAGGGCTATTGAGTCGATCTCTCCTGTTGGAGCTGTGCCATTTGTATAGATAATTAAATATTGGGGGGGATAGGGTGAAAGAGAGCAAAAGTGATACCTACACTATAGCCCAGGGGCTCAGACACTCATCTATGCTGTGGGAAACCCAAGTTCCAGTCTCTACAGCCCTATGGGATGTAATCATGTATTCAAAATAAACAGCTCCAACCTGAGAAACATAGATGGTATAACCTGGGGGGCTAGAGACTTGAAGTGAGTTATTGGCTATTCTAGAAATGGAGGGGGTGTTTTTCTTTTTTGTGTGCAATGTTTTTTTGGGGGGGGGGAAGGGGTGTTCTCACCTCCTCACACACATTTCCTGCTGTGTCAGTTTCATCCTAATGTGGAACAAACAACCAAAACTTCCTGAAACTTTGAAATTCTTTGCAAACTAGGATGATTGTTTTCCAGCCAGTCCTAATCAGCAGTAACTGTACTGAAGTCAATGGGTATACGAAGTTCTTTAAACTTTGAATGGATATAATCGGTCTTCTAGCTACCTACACTATAGCCCAGGGGCTCAGTTACTCATCTATGCTGTGAGAAACCTAGGTTCCAGTCTCTACAGCCCCATGGGATATAATCATGTATTCAAAATGAACAGCCCCAACCGGGGAAACATAGATGGTATAACCTGGGGGGCTAGCTTGCCTGGGATGAAAGCAGAGACTTGAAGTGAGTTATTGGCTATTCTAAAAATGGAGGGGGTGTTTCTCTTTTTTTTGTGCAATGGTGTCCCAGGTATCACTGGGAATGGGATAGGAGAGAGAGGAGAACAATAAAATGATATTTATTTCTTTTTAACTGTTATTTCTGTATTGGGAATTTAAATTGCACAAAGGTTCTACTGATTGGGAGTGCTCAAGCCACTTTCTTGGAACTTTTTTTTTTTTTTTTTAACCTCATTCCTTGTCAGTTACAAGTAGAAGTGATCTGGTGGCTGTTAAAGGTCTAAATGCTTGTAGCTTTTGCTCTCCTGGCTCACACAAATGCAAGAAGGCTGAGCAACTTCCTGTTCAGTATGTGCATTTTAATAGCTTGGTATTTTAAATTAGTGACACATGGCAAGTGGATCAATTTGATGGAATACTAAAAAGGTGCAGAAGACAACCATGCTTCAGCTTGATGCACTGACATGCCAACACATAGGGGTAGAAGTAAGTCACCTCTGGGCAACAATAGTTTAAAGGATACAATCTGTTAATTGGGATAAAATTGAACCAACCACACAGCCACCATTGCCTCGATCCCTGAATACCACCAAGAGCAGATCAGAATGTAGGCCAGGCCTTAGACTGTAAGCTTCTCAGGGCAAGGACTCAGTCTTCTTTTTCTGTAAAGCAACATGTACACTGATGAAAAAAGAAGAACAGGAGTACTTGTGGCACCTTAGAGACTAACAAATTTATTAGAGCATAAGCTTTCGTGGACTACAGCCCACTTCTTCGGATGCATCCGAAGAAGTGGGCTGTAGTTCACGAAAGCTTATGCTCTAATAAATTTGTTAGTCTCTAAGGTGCCACAAGTACTCCTGTTCTTCTTTTTGCGGATACAGACTAACACGGCTGTTACTCTGAAACATGTACACTGATGGTGCTATACAAAGAAAAACAGTAGGATGTTCTGTTCCCAATCCAGAGTTGTGATTCAAGCCCCTCTCTGATGTGAACATAAATACCATTTTCAATGGACAGGCTGGAATAAGGCAAGTGGATAAAAAGATACAGGTGGCCTGTACATATTAAATCACAAGAGATGATGAGGGACTTGCTCATTTAAAGAAATGCATCGATCCTAGTCCTTCCAACACAGTAGCAAACCACAAGAGGGCAGCATCATTTAAGACTTCACATTTCAAACGGAAACCTGCACAATACTTTCAAAAGAGGATGGGCGGGGAAGCAGGGGACTTAAATTCATAACTCTGCTAGATACTAGAAACCATGGACTGAACAGAGACACTGGATTTATGGCTTAGTACAACAATCTGTAACCCACTAAGCCCCTTGTTTTGACCTATGACTGCAGAGCTGCTCTACATTGAATGGTCCCTTACAATATGTGCTAACTACTTATGCTATACAATCTGTTCGACCTTGCATTTTGCTGTGATGCTGGGAGTTCCTTTCCCAGACCTGAAGAACAGCTCTGTGTGGTTCAAAAACTTCTCTCTCTCTCCAACAGAAGTTGGTCCAATAAAAGATATTACCTCACCCTGCTTGTCCTTACTTCCTAGTCCAAGCCTTCCTTGCTTCACAACAGCCCATCTACAAGTTAATTAACAGGGGGAATGGTATGGAAAGTAATCAGAATTAACATTCAACCATTATAATCTCAAAGCTCTTTACAAAGGCAGGCAAGTATCATTTCCCCATATTCTAGAGTGGGAAACTGAGGCACAGTTTAGTGAACTGACTCTCAGTCAAGTGCTCCATACACCAGATCACGGTTAAACCCTTGACAGCCCAGAACTCTGAATGCATGCTGCTCATTAGGTACTCTGATACAGAAGGAACCATTGCAGCTTTTAAGAACGAGGAGTACTTGTGGCACCTTAGAGACTAACACATTTATTTGAGCATAAGCGTTCATGGGCTAAAACCCACTTCATCGGATGCATGCAGTGGAAAATACAGTAGGAAGATATATATACACAGAGGACGTGAAAAAATGGGTGTTGCCATACTAACTATAATGAGAGTAATCGGTTAAGGTGGGCTATAATCAGCAGGAGAAAAAAAACTTTTGTAGTGATAATCAGGATGGCCCATTTCCAACAGTTGACAAGAAGGTGTGAGTAACAGTAGGGGAAAAAATTAGCATGGGGAAATAGGTTTTACTTTGTGTAATGACCCATCCACTCCCAGTCTTTATTCAAGCCTAATTTAATGGTGTCCGGTTTGCAAATTAATTCCAATTCTGCAGTTTCTCATTGGAGTCTGTTTTTGAAGTTTTTTTGTTGGAGTATTGCGACTTTGAGGTCTGTAATCGAGTGACCAGGGAAGCTGAAGTGTTCTCTGACTGGTTTTTGAATGTTATGATTCTTGACGTCTGATTTGTGTCCATTTATTCTTTTGAGTAGAGACTGTCCGGTTTGGCCAATGTACACTCTTTGGGAGGACTGGGGGAAAGTACCTGACAATGACAAGCATTCTATGGAGCAGCCACCATCTTTTATTATGCGTGCACAGTGGCTAGTGCAGTAGGGCCCTGATTCTTGACTGATGGCCCCTAGACACTGCTGCAATACATGTAATGCCAACATTCCCACTAACTCCAGGACTGGACCCAAAGGCTGATCTGGATTTTTAAAGGGCCTAGCTTCCAGATATGTATCTGTATTGGCTTTATGAAGCACCTTTGAGGAATCACTGCAGAGATCTTCAAGATAAAGGTTCTTCAATGGTCCCTTATTAGCTAATTGAAGGCCATGGTGTTTCTGTATTTGTTTTGTGACAACTGGTTTTAAATATCCAAAACAATGTTTATGTAAATGAGCATAATCCCCATCCAGCTCCCCACCCAGCATATGCATGGCAGGCTCTTATGCACAGCCACCCTTAGGGGTGAGTTGGGGTTTGTCTTTATTCTGCTACCTAAGCAATTAATTAACTTAAACAAATCCATGGGCACGGACTGTACTTACTGACTGCACTCACTGACAGTTTAGCACGTTCCTCAGCCATATTTTCTCCCAGGCTGTTTATCCCCAGGAGTTCCTGTCCCTCCCTCTAGCAGATGTTCTCGCTTTAATCTCAGCTTGACACTCAACCTTTTATTTTCCTCATTTTGAGCTAATGAGCCCTGCTCTGGCTGCCAGCATAAGTCACCAAAGTCCCAAAGCTTGACATCCATCTTGTCAAAGCTGGTCTTAACCACATATCACTAGTTTATTCACAGAACCAAATTGAAAAGCCTGCCTCATATAAAGGAAGTACAAACTTCATTTATCTTTTGGCACCATCAGGTGTAATTCAGAAACAAATGATGTGAGATCAGAGCAGGGCCCAACTTCCCAGCTTGTTTCCCACATTTTCATATGGCTTACTTGCTGTTTGTATTATTGACCTCCCAATCAATAACAAGACAGTCTCCATTTTTTCTATTAGCTGCCATATGTAGCTGTGTACGTCAGAGGAGAAGTTTTTGGTTGTTTTAGTTTTGGGGTTTTTTTTGGTTTGTTTGTTTTTTGCTGCTCCTGACTGAGCCTCAGGAAATCTGGGTTCAAGGCCTACTTCTGCCCCAGACTTTCTATGTGACCTTGAGCAACTCAATTATCTGGTGTCTCCAGTTTCCATCTGTAAAATGAGATTATTTCTGCCACCATTTGTCCGCCTTGTCCCTTTAGAGTGTAAACGCTTTCCTGCAAGGCTCTCTCTTACTATTATATGTACAGCACCCTGTGTGCAATGGGGCCTTTGTCTTACTTGGGGTATCAATGTGCTACGGAAGTAAAGTTCAAGGAACTTACTGCCGTGGACTTTCCCTGCAGGCAAAGTTCACAGTCATGTGTGGGAGTATATGTAAAATCCAAATTTTATATTCAGATACACATTCAGCCGTGCCAAGGGTTGATGGGTTGACTTGCTGGGATTTATGGTTTGTTCCATTCCAATTTCTACAGCTATCAATCTATCTACCTTAAGGTTTTATACTGCTGTCCATCATCACAGTATCTGAATGCCTTCCACATAAAATCACTAGAAAGAGCAAAAGCCCTAGTGCACTCTGTGGTATTTCTCCCTTTTTGGAGTCACAGCTCTGCTTGGGATAGGCCTTTATTTTGTTTTTTTTTTTTTTGTGTGGTGAGGGTTTAGAGGCAGAAGGGAATGTCAATGTCAATGTCATTGTTATGGTGGGAAGGTTTTGTCAAAGCAGAATGTATTGCCGTATTTCCTGAAGCTGGTCAGACACTGGCTGGACCTGCTCTCCTCTGAAGTTTGTCCCATATATACCCACTGTACCTTCAGAATGACAACTAAAGAAGGCAGTCGTGTCAGCCAGTCAATTTTACTTTTGGAGAAACACATGGTAATGTTTATTGGACTGTATGAGCTGGAGCATGATGTTTTATTTTATGCTTTTTAAGGGGATGACGGTGAAAAAGGAGATCAAGGGGAGGTCGGAAAACATGGAAAAGTAGGCCCCAAAGGACCAAAAGGTACGTGTGGTAGTTTTGATAGTATTGATATAGGGATATTAATACAAATAAAACAGAACAATATGTCAATTGCTAGTCATGATAATACCTTGGACTAATGCTGTACCAAGAGATCTCATAATATTTTCTAAACATGAATTGATTAAGGCTAACAACATGCCAGAATTACTATTAATATGGGTATTACTATTACTCTTAGGGCTGGTCTACACTTAGTCCAGACTTCGGACTAAGGTACGCAAATTCAGCTACGTTAATAACGTAGCTGAATTTGAAGTACCTTACTCCGGACTTACCGCGGTCCAGACGCGGCCGGAAGTCTCCCCCCGTCGACGCCGCGTACTCCTCTCGGCGAGCTGGAGTACCGGCGTCGATTGTGAGCACTTCCGGGATCGATCCGGGATCGATTTATCGCGTCTTAACCAGACGCGATAAATCGATCCCAGAACATCGATGGCGTGCCTCCGGACCAGCCGGTAAGTGAAGACTAGGCCTTATATACCATAAGAAAGTCACAACTTATGAATGACTGCCAACAGTCGTGTGACAGGCCAATTAGTTTCTATTGCTGACTTCCTTCTATTGCTGCAGTTCATCGTGACTGAGGCATGTGGAAGATTGTTAGCTGATCAGATCACATATGCACCTCCTGGCCTCACGGCTAGTTCATCAAAAATAACCTGGACCCTAATTTCATCTCCTCTTCAGAATATGAACGAGAGGAAAAACTGCAACATGTCTGGAATTATATGGCTATAATGGAGGGATTTCCATTTAGCTCTGATTAGGAACATTCAAAGCCACATGTAACAATACATAGCCTGACTTCATATTTCAACATAAATCAAGGTTTTATTGTCCCTTGAGTCAAATACCTCCTTAGGTGAAACCTAGGCTAAGAGTTACCTCTAGGTCAATAAATCTTGACATTTATCTCAACAGAAGCCAATATCTGTGGAATTTTCAAATTTACAGATAAGCAAACTGGTGCATAGAGGCCCAGATCTCAACAGTATTTAGGCTGTTCCCATCCATTGAAATCAATGGACGGTAGGAGCCTAAATATCTGTAAGGATCTGGGCCAGAGAGACTAGGTGAATTACCTACGGTCAAACAGCAAGTCGCTGTCTAAATTGGGACTAGAGCCAAGGACTCTCAGCACTCTGCTCTATTAGACACACCCCCTCCTTGGATAATGAACAGTACAACAGCATTCTGAGGCAGAGAAAAGTGCTGCTAATTACAGAGTTCAGAGTAAAGCTTATTTGGGTGTCCCAACTCATAGTTTAACCAGCTGTTTTTGCAATACTGATACATACACATGTTCATTCTCCCATTTGGCAATGGGCTAAGTATTTCAGGATGCTAATCCGTAGCATTGTTTTACATTTTATAGCTAGAATATTTTTTAAAATTCTATTTACTAGCTGTTATAATTAATACATCCTCTAATTCTGTATATACATCGGCTACATAGGACCACGTGTGACATTGTTTCAAATCATAAAATAGTGACTGGAGCAGATCAGAGGGAAAGGGATCAGTTAACATGTGTTTATTAAATGTTTTTGTGGCATTAAAGTCATATGTGCAGATGGAGAGCCCACAAAACTAGGATCTCATAATTTAGCCAGCCAATTTGCAACATAAAACAATGGCAAGTATAAAGGTGTGTATTACCATCAGACTCTGTGCACCAGAAAAATCCTGTAGTGACATGCAGCAAAAACACTGGGCCACATTTGGCAATCCTGACTTTTACCACAAGTAAGAACTTCAGAATTTGGTCCGGTAAAAGAAATCAAAGAAATACTTGATGGGGTTCTCGAACTTCATTGCACTTTGACCCCCTTCTGACATGACCCCAGGAAGGGGGACTGAAGCCTGAGCCCACCTGAGGCCCATCACCCCAGGCAGGGGGGCTGAAGCCGAAGCCTGAGGACTTCAGCCCCAGGCAGGGGGCCAGAGGCCTGAGCCCAGCCGCGGGCTTCAGCCCCAGGCACTAGGACTCAAGCTTCAGCATTGGCCCCGGACCCCAGCAAGTCTAATGCCAGCCCTGGTGACCCCATTAAAACGGGGTCATGATCCACTTTGGGGTCCCGACCCATAGTTTGAGAACCACTGAGCTATTGGCTATGGATTTGCTGTGTAGCATAATTAATATATGAATAACTAAAATGGGTTTTAATCTGTATTTTCAGTATAAAGGATGATGGCTCCGGGCATGTCAGTTGAGAGTTTTAATAGAACAAGAAGTTCTGAAATGTCATGCTGTTTATTCCATAGTACAGGAGGTCAGAACCATCCATTAGTATCGTCCTAATACCTCCAGACACATAGGCCTTGCAATGCTGAGCAGACAAATCCCTAAATACAGTTAAAATTCTGGGCCAGGAAGACTGAGCAGGAGGGGAAAAGATAGGCGATCCTCTGCATAAAATCAATGGGAATCTTGTTTAAATCTTTTTTTTCAGCATGAAAGTTACATTTCTGATGTCTGCTAAGAACTTGTCAATTACAGAGATTGGCAAGAAGGATAGAGAGCCCAATTTTTGGCCAACACATTGGGGACCTCCAGAGCTAACAGCATGAGCTGCTATGGAGCTAAAGAGCCAAAGCTCTCTAAGTGGGGATGTCACAGACTCATATCCCCTGTGGATCGGCCCAGAAGAGGACCCGTAACACACATTGTTTCATTGCACTTGCACACCTTAAAGTAACAAATCCTCTAAAGAATGAAACTGTGTCCTGCGAATGGGTAAAACCATTCACCTTCTTTTCATTGCTTTCCTTTTCAGGAAACAAAGGAGCTGTGGGGGATAGTGGGGATCAGGGAATGATTGGAAAAATTGGCCCAATCGGTGGAAAAGGTAATTTATGTGTTTCATGTTACCTTTTTTTTTGAAGGTACATATTCAATTATGACATGATTTGTATGTTTTTAAGAATTACAGCTATTAAGTACAAATATTTCAGATTTAAATAATGTCTGATTTATGTTCCCCAAATATATTTACACAGGCTAATTGGGGATCATGATACAGTTTGGTGTGTGTATGTTCTAGCTAAGCTAAGAAAGCTGATCTCTTTTAGATTACAAAATAAAAAGCATAGGGTGAAATCCTGGCTCCAATATGGCAAAACTCCCATCGACTACAATGAGGCCAGGATTTTACCAGGGCCGCCCAGAGGGGGGTGGGCAAGTGGGGCAATTTGCCCCGGGCCCTGCAGGAGCCCCTACAAGAGTTTTCAGGGGCCCCCATGAGAGTTTTTGGCGGGTCTTCGGCGGCAGGTCCTTCAGTGCCGCCGAATACACTCAGATCGAGTGAAGGACCCGCTGCCGAAGACCCGAAGCTTCTTCCACTCCGGGTCTTCGGCGGCGAGGGCTCCTTCCGCTCTGGGTTTTGGGCGGCAGTTCGGTGGCGGGTCCTTCACTTGTTCCAGGACCCGCCGCCGAAGTGCCCCAAAGACCCAGAGCTGAAGGACCCCTGCCGCCAAAGACTCCAAGCCCCCTGAATCCTCTGGGCAGCCCTGGATTTTACCCGCTTGCTTTCAAAGCCGAGGATCATAAGTCAATATTCTGCTGCTTATTATTCATGCCAAATGTCTGGACCTGGCTAACCACCTTGGTGTGCAATGGGCCAGCTCCTTGCAGGAGACCTAGATTTGGCAGTGATTTTAGGACTCATGTTCTGACACTAATTATTCTGAGAGCTGTCCCTTATATATCAAGGTAGAATATAACTACACCTGTCTGACCTGTCAGAAGAGGCCCTCAGTTTTCAAACTATACAGATACAATTATAAGTTACTGCATAAATACATCAAATAAACATGCATGTGCCCTCTTTATTCATATTGTTTGGTTTAATTTCCACTTAGGCAGGAGGGAAAGGAACGACACTTTTATTACCCCTGGTTACAGCGGAATGGAAATTTGATACAGCTACATGACTGTCTGATGTGCTCTGAGGTTTAATTTTTACTATGGCTTGTAACAACCAATCATAAAGTGCAACACCTGTGTACTCAGCTTTATTAGTGTGTGGTTCCTGGGCACTAGCATTGTTTGTGTTTGTTTTTAAGACAAAACTGTAACGATGCTGCCTCTGGCGGGACACAACTGAGAGTACCAATTCAGGACAAATTGCTTAGAGCAGGGCAGTTACAGCCCAAGGCTGAGGTTTCTCCACCTTTAAGGCACATCCAACCAGCCAGACAGAGAGGACTTTGGTTTTACCCCACTGGCTAACCATAAGTCATACAAGCAATTGCCTTAGACACTCCAGTTTCCCAGTATTACCACCAGTGCCACTCATTATGGGGACGAATGGTTATGAAAATCAATGCCCCAGTAAAAGAAAAAAGAGGTTCTCCTGATCCCAAAGGACCAAGCCCCAGGCCCAGGTCAATATACAAATCAGATCTTACCCACAAATCACGCTGTTGCCAATCTTTTAGAATCTAAAATCTAAAGGTTTATTCATAAAAAGAAAGAAATATAGATGAGAGCTAAAACTGGTTAAATGGAATCAATTACATACAGGAATGGCGAAGTTCTTGCTTTATGGCTTGTAGCAGTGATGGAATAAACTGCAGGTTCAATTCAAGTCTCTGGAGTACATCCAGATGGGATGGGTCATTCAGTCTTTTGTTCAGAGCTTCAGTTTGTATCAAGGTTCCTCCAGAAGTAAGAAGCAGGAGTGAAGACAAAATGGAAATGAGGCAGCTGTCCAGGTGGAAGGACACCTTTTTGTTCTTACTGTGGAAAATTACATCAGTAAGATGGAGCTTGGAGTCACATGGGCAAGTCACATGTCCATGCATGACTCAGTTTGCCGGCCGATGCCATTGTTTACATGTTAGTTTGAATGTTCCCAGGAAAGCTCAGATGTGGATTGGCATCTCCCAAAGTCCATTGTCAGTTAAATGTTTCTTGATTGGGCACTTACTGAGAATAGTCCCTTCTCAAGAAGCTGACCAGATGCTTCACTGAGGCTACTTAGAATCAAACCACATTGATATACAAGTACATAGCCAATATTCATAACTTCAACTGCAAAAATGATACACACATGCAGATAGCATAATCATAATCAGCAAATCACAACTTACACGACAACCTTTGCACAACATTTACTGCAAATATATAACAGCGTTTGCAACAATGATCTATACGGTCACACGTTATGTCAATAACATCACAAAAACACCCAAACATTTGTTTAAATAATCTGAAAGAACTATATGGACTTTGCAAGCAAATAAGAAAAAAAGGCAAGTCTAACTTTTGGCTTTGCATTACTGAGTCTCAACCTACAGCCTTTTCTAACATCAGTTCCTATTGGCTTCAATGGGAGACATGGCTGAATAAAGATAGTTGTACAAAGGGAATGGAGAGCTGCTTTAGACGTCTGCTGGGGATTTCCCTGACACAGGGGGAATACCCAGTTGGAGTAAAACTAGTGTATGCTCCCAAGAGTAGGAGCAGGCTGGAGATGGGTAGAAGTTGGAGTGGTCCATAGCTGACTGCTGTAGCCCATGTAATTGAGAACAGCTGGCCCTTAGACTCCCAGACAAGATCAAGGGAGCAGCAAAGTAGCTTAGATCTCCCCCATCCCATTGACTTCAGTGGAATTACTCCAGATTTATACAGCATTTGCAGAATTTGACCCCAAGGGACAGATTTTCAAAGACATTTAGGCACCTAACGATGCAAGTTGGCATCTAGTCAGATTTTCAAAAGCACCTAAATATATAAGGTGCCTAACTCCCATTGATTTCAATAACTTGCCAAGGAGCTTTTGAAAATCCCACTAGGTGCCTACTTGCATCCTTAAATATCTACATATCTTTTAAAATCTGACCCCAACTTTTTAACTCAATCCAGCTCTTTGTCTAGCATAGTGACTGTTACATTTACACCACCTCTGATGGTCAAGAAAGAATTATACAATCAGTTTGGAAGAAAATGAGGAAACAAACAATTAAAAATGTGTTTCTGTTTCCAGAAGCAAAGGTTGTTCAAGCTAGATGGAAGAAATTGCTGCTGGTATTAGGGTTCAGTTTATTGCTTTAGGTGTTCCCAGGTGTTTCCTGTCACAAAATTGAGGTTATACCCAAACCAAGAAATGAATGTATTTTATCATGCTAACTTACTATATGTCTGTGATGAGGGCGGACAGTGAAAAAGAATTTTTGGCATCCCAAATTAAAAATAGAAAAGGTCATTCTGAAAATGGGGGAACTGGCTCTGATGCCAAAGTATCCCATTCTTTATTACCAACATTTGTAAAGAATTTGCCCACAGCAAGTGATTCTTTAATACGGCTCCTTATGCCATTACAAACAACAGCCAAGATCTTCAAAACAGTGACTGGTGTTTTTGCATGCCTCAGTTTTTACTGACTAATCGGAGACACTTTAAAGGGGCCTGATTCTAATGAACATCCGCCCTCTGCAAATTAAGCCCCTTTAAGGTGCATCATTAAGACACCCGAGAATTGTGGTACCCAAAATCACTAGTCACTTTTTGAAAATGTTGGCCACTGTCTATTATTGATTTCCATGAGATAAGAAGTCAGTAGTGTTATTATGTATTTACATTGGTGTAATTTTGGGCTTCTTCATGGCACATTACTGTGAGAATCTACAGAACACTGGAAGTCATTGAATGTGGCTTAGTGTACTATGCTTTCAAGTAGTAATAATCAGTCGGGACTTTCACTACAGTGCAGCCATGTCCACACAGGGATGTTGATGTACAGCAAGCTGGTGCACTGCCAATTCACACCCTGGCTTGCCCAAGAGCACTAATTGGCCCATAGAATTTAGCTTTTGCTAGATATATTAATATTCTTCAGTATATGAACAGAAGACCCAAACCCATTCATGGTTTAACGCTATAGAGTATTAGGTGCTTTAATGAAATTTTCCAGAATTTTCATCTGTCTGTACAAAAGGGAGTCAGTTATCTTTAATTAAAATGTCCATAAGCTCCTGATGTCTTCCACACAAAAAAAATACAACTATATTAAGGAAAAGAAATAATGTAAAAATACATGGTGTGAAACTACAAGATAGAATGAATATTAAGCAGGGTTTGATCTCTGAACTAAAGGTGCTATTTAATCTACCAGAGAGAGCTTAAATGAATTTTAAATAAAGTCAGACAATTTTCTGATTCAAACAATTATGAGTGGCTTTGAAATAAAGCTGCTCACTCATCTTTTTGTATTAGTACATCTACTTAGATATGGATCATTGGAATGATTTTCAAAATATGAGAAACACAATAAAAATAAAAAACATAACACCTCTATGGATTTATTCTGAAATGAAATGAGGTCCCCTACCTACCTCAGCTAGAGAGCCATTTGTCAGCTGTGTGCATTGCTAAATGCATCCATGGAAATTCACTGGGTTCTGTCAAACCAGCCTTATCCTGTATCTTAATTTTACATGATGTAATCCAGTGCCATATGGACTCAGTCCTGCAAGATGCTGAGAGAATTCCCACTGACTTGCTGAGGGCTTTCAGCATCTCATGATCCAGCTATATAAAGGGCATTGTGCAGCTCCCCCTTAAATTGAGTGGGTACCAGGCACCAGCCACCCACAAGAGGCCTGAGCTATCAATGGGTGAGCTATTAAAGTTTTCTCCTTCTTTTCATTCACCAGAATTAATCATGGATTGTTTGATTTGGCATATCTGCTAGAACAGCACATCAGGGTCCTTCTGCCAAATGCACACAGCTAATACATTACTAAATAAATTTCCAACATGTTTTTCAAACACGCTCTCCTGAGATATGGGAACGTATTTTTTTTTTCTTCATTCAGGTGACAGAGGAATCAAAGGTTTATCTGGGGTGTCTGGAGGGAAGGGAAAAGCAGGTACAGTATGTTAGTTACCACTACATTTCCTGAGCTGTGTCTTTCTACTAAGGACGGTTGAACCTGCTGGGGTGCCGGGGTTTCCTGACATTTTGTAAGTTTGGGGTTTCACAGAATAATTGAGATCCATGAAATGGTTTCCACCCTTAATTTAAACCCTGTTTCTTTAGCAAAACTTTTTTTTAAAACAAAATATAGATTTTTAACTAAATGGCAGCTTAGGCTGTGCAAACCATAAAGATTCTTGTGAGAAATTAACTGCATCCCTCCCCTTCCTGGGAGTAGCAGAAGAATGAAATAAAATATATAGAACCCCAGAGGGCATATTTTATCAGGCCCAAACACAACCCAAACTTCAATGGTTTCAAGTTGTCATGGTTGTTAATTATTTACTGCACCATAAGTGCACAAGAGAGTGTATTGACATAGGCCTAGTCTTCACTTACCAGCTGGTCCGGCGGCACGCCATCAATGTTCTGGGATCGATTTATCGCATCTGGTTAAGACGCGATAAATCGATCCCGGATCGATCCCGGAAGTGCTCACAGTCGGCGCCGGTACTCCAGCTCGCCGAGAGGAGTACGCGGCGTCGACGGGGGGAGACTTCCGGCCGCGTCTGGACCGCGGTAAGTCCGGACTAAGGTACTTCGAATTCAGCTACGTTATTAACGTAGCTGAATTTGCGTACCTTAGTCCGAAGTCCGGACTAAGTGGGGACCAGCCCATAGTCCCCCCTCCAAAAAGTTTCCAGTTTAAGGGCTCAATGCTCTTTTCCATGTCCCTGGTAGAGAAGAGTCTATGCCGGAAAAGGGGGCGTGTTCTATGTCTGTAGCATGTTCATCCCTTTCTCTGACCTAATTGAAGTTCCTCAGCCCAACTCTCTGGAGCAAGAGTAGGGTGGGCTGGGAAGCCAGCTGGTCTCCTCTGGATATCCCCAACCCACAAGGGACGCCAGTGGCATTAATGGATCCCAAGGCTGTGTTAACTTACCCTGCTTTTACTTCTCTGCCAAAGGGAGATAAAATGATAGCGACAGCTGTGATAGGCGAAGTCCCGGCTGGTGGATCAGAGGAGCAGAGGATATGGCGATTAAGGGGGTGAAACCTCCTACATCTAGGATGGGCCTCCCCTACCCCAGGAAAGAATTGTTCTTTTTCAAGATCAGAGATATCTAAGTGGGTGAGAAAAATCTAAACCGAAACATCAATGAAAAGTTACAGTCACATGAAAAGTTACAGTCACATGTTAAGGAGGCACCGTCCAGCTCCCAGTTAGGTCAATCAGAGTGTTATCATCAGTGGGTGCAGCACTGGGGATAAAGAGATGCTAGCTTGCCACAAGTCAGCAGTAAGTCTTCTAGAAGGTCTGAGAGCAGATTGGCAGGTCAGGCAGTACCATGCACTCACCCTTCATTCCCAGCTGGTGAATCAGGTGTTTTCTGTGTTGCATCAGGCACGGTCTGTGACTGTGGGAGATACCGCAAAGTTGTTGGACAACTGGATATTAATGTTGCTCGACTCAAGACATCCATGAAATTTGTCAAAAATGGTAAGCTTCATCATCCTTTATTTTACCATCCCCACCTTTTTATTAATGATTATTATTGTTATATTAAGGTAGTGCCTAGAGAGTGTGGAAATATATATAAAGAGACATCCCAGCCTCACAGAGCTTCCTATCTAAGTGTAAGATTATAGACAACAGGGAGATACAAACAAAGAGGTAAAGGATGCACCAGGGACCAAGGAGATGATAGGTACTAGCACAATTGGCACTGGGCACAGCACACCAACTGCCCAATCATTGTTGAGTTTATAGCAGGCATCGCAGCAGAGAAGAGCTAAGGAGGGATTTGAAGGAGGACAGTGAGATGACTGTAGATATTTACTAGGAGCTGCGCCCAAGCTTGCAGGGTGGCCAGGGAGAAAGCACAAAGTTGCTTGTTGGAAAATGTTAAAAAATATAATTAAAGGCTGTCAGCTCTGATTCTCCACTGCCTGCCACCTGGCTAGTCACTTCCACATGGGCAGCAATCAGAATGGTAGCACTTTATAGCCACTTTGACTACCCTGACTATACAAGGAACAAGTGTGTGCCAGTCTGCTCCATGGTGTGCAAGGGAAAAGGAGGACACAAGAAATCGCCTGCCCCTTCCAGCCCTGCACAGTAGCTGGGTGTAATTGGAGTCCCAATGTTCACTCTTTCCTCGTGCCCCTGAGGAGTCAGACACCCAAAAGGGGATAAGCATGGATAACGAGGAAGCACGCTTGTGGTCAGAGTTGCCCAAGCATGCAGTTGGGGAATGTGCTGTGCACCTTGAAGAGACAGAAGAATGGCTACTCGGCCCCAGCACACCTGGGAGGTCTGGGTAGGACTCCACACTATGCACAGTGCAGGCTAGTGCTTGTCTGGCATGACTGAACCCTCAGAGGCCCGGTTATCAGAGATAACATATCAGATGATGCTGAGCACCCACAGCACCCTTTGTAGTCAATGGATATTGTAGAGACTCAGCAGTTATGAAAATCAGTCCAAATTCAAAGGCCTAGCTTGAGCCACCCAAGAACACTGGCCTCCACTTACACTGAGAGGGCCCTAAGGCTGTTCGCGTTCTCACTTTTGCTTTCTGGAGCGCTATGCTGGCATCTGTATTAAGTCACAAGTAGGGTGACCAGATAGCAACTGTGAAAAAACAGGACAGGGGTGGGGGGTAATAGGCACCTATATAAGAAAAGGTCCCAAAAAACAGGACTGTCCCTTTAAAAATGGGACAGCTGGTCAGCCTAGTCACAAGTGAAGTGAATGTGGTGATCTCATCTACTTGCCCAGACTCGTTTGTCCATCTGGCAGGACATGATCTGAGAACCACGGCTGCAGAGAGGCCCAGAACTGAAATGCCAAGGGAGATGCTGAGCAGTCAGGACTGAGAAGCACTATGCCTTGCCCTCACTTGTATAAGAAGCATATCACCCTCGTTAATATCATTCCCTGTTCACGCCTTCATCATTATAATCAGAAACTCAGTTGTGGGAAATCCATTTCCCAGCTTTATGGGCTATTTCGACTGTTGTTCTGTTTAAGGAGAGACTTGTGTACGTTTTGAGAGACCGTTAATAGGATGTTTTTCTTTCTACAGTAATAGCAGGAATCAGGGAAACAGATGAGAAATTCTATTACATTGTCCAAGAAGAAAAGAGCTATAAGGAGGCAGTGACCCACTGCAGGATCAGAGGGGGGATGCTGGCAATGCCGAAGGATGAGGCAGCCAATGCACTGATTGCTGACTATGTCTCCAAGAGCGGCCTCTTCCGTGTGTTCATTGGGGTGAACGATATGGAAAAGGAAGGGCAGTTCATGTATGCAGACAACACCCCATTGCAAAATTACAGCAACTGGAAGGAAGGGGAGCCGAAGAACACGTCTGTGCATGAGGACTGTGTGGAAATGCTCAGCACGGGAGAGTGGAATGATTCAGAGTGCCATCTGGCTATCTACTTTGTCTGTGAATTCAAGAAGAGAAAATAAAATGCCAGAGTGCTTGCCAGGCAGCTTCTGGACCTGCAATAATTCCTCCTGATTTATCCATTAGAGGTGATGCGCTGGGCAGGGCTAGGAGGGATAGGGCCTGATGCTGCACTCACATACACTGGTGTAAAGCAGGAGTAACTATGTTTAAGTCAATGGAGTTACACTGGTGCTCGTGGAGTCAGAATCAGGCCTGCAGAGAGCTCCTAGCTTCCCAACTCATGGGGAAAATCAGTGCTTTTTATTTGGGGTTTAAAGTTCTTTGGCTAAATTTAGAACCAGCATGAATGAGTCTGCCTCCATTGATGGAGTGACAGTATGTGAATAATGGGGAAAGTAACTGGTGGAACAGCTTATTGAAATGTTGCACAAACTCCACTGAGGGAGAGTATGGCTTTTAGCCACACCAGCACTGCACTGGGGGTGGCGCACAACCACACTGCTCCACAGGCAGCACCAGATGGTAGACTGCACCAGGGAGGCACAATATTTTCTGCAGCTCCCTGGTTGTGTTAGGGAGTGGAGGAGTAGTGTGCAATGTCCCTTTAAGAGCTGCGAAAAACCTCCTCTACTGCCCCCATGGTAGCTGGATGGATATGCTGGCTGGTATGGAGCATCATTCCACCTCTCCCCAGCCTCCCCACTGCTCCCCACCTCTCCCTGGCCAGTTGCTCTGAGGTAGGGGTTACTGGGTCTGGGACTCCAGGGGGTTCTGGACCACTGCACTGTTCAGCCTTTTTCTTTCTCCAGTGATTGGCTGGCTGTGGGTTTTGTTGGTTTGATTGTTGGATTGGGTTTTTTTTCCTCAGCCACTTGGGGGATGAGAGGTGAGCACCAAAAACGTTTTCTGCCCTGGTCAGCTTACTGGCTAGGGCTGCTCCTGCTTGCATGAGCAAGTGGTCAGCAATGAAAGCAAAGGCTTTGCTATCAGATCCCAGCTATTTATTATTCTACTTTGGCATTTACCTAAGAGGCCAGATTTTGATACCCTTGCTGGTGCTTCCTCCCTGAGTACTCCTGGCGAAATCACTGGGGCTACTCCAAGACCCTCTGTAGGAAATACTCCAAAATCATTTGGATATCAGGCTTGATTTTAACCCAGATTTTAAAGGTGTGTAGGATATAACATTTTAAAAAGTGATTTAGGTGCTTAGGAGTCTAAGGCTATGTCTACACTACCACGGTAAGTCGACCTATGCTACGCAATGTACCTTAGGTCGAGTTACTGCAGGGTCTACACCACGGGGGGTTGAAACTCTCCCGTCAACTTACCTTACTCTTCTCATCGGGGGTAGAGTACAGGGATCGACTGGAGAGTGATCTGCTGTCGATTTGGTGGGTCTTCACTAGAACTGTTAAATCAACCGCCAGTGGATCGATCTCAGAGCGTCGATCCTGGCTATAGTGTAGACTTGCCCTTAGGACATGTCTACACATAAACCACTACAGTGGCACCACTGCACTGCTGTAACACTTCAATGAAGACAGTACCTACGCTGCTGAGAAGGCTTCTCCCATTGGCATAGGCAATCCACCTCTCCAAGGGACGGTAGCTAGGTCAACGGGAGAATTCTCCTGTCGACCTAGTGCTGGTCTACCCTGGGGATTAGGTCAATTTAACTGCATCTCTCAGGAGTGTGGATTTTTCACACCCTGAGAGACATAGCTATACCCAAGTAAATTCCTAGTGTAGGCCAGGCCTCAGTGTCATTGAAAGTCAATGGGACTTAGGAGCCTAGGTCACTTTAGAAAATGGGACTTAGCCATCTAAGTCATTTAGGCCTTTCAATACGGAGCAGAGCAACATCTAAATAGCTTTAGAAATCTGGGCCTTTAACTTAAGGCCAAACCCTGAGTTATGGGTGGGACATATCAAGTGGAGTAAAGAGAGAGAAAAAGAAATGGTTTCTTGCAGGGTCAAAGCATGATGCATGGGAGGCCTGACTTGGTTTACATCAATTCCATGTGAGTTCCTCATTCAAATACATGGTCAAATCAAAACAATGGTAAGAAATCGGAACAACTGCTCTTTGACTAGTGATGAGTTAAAGTAATCCAGGAGCATGCTCAGAGCTTGGGGAGAAAAGCATTAAGACAGCCTTCAGTTGCATGGCCAAGGACACAAAAAAGAGAAGTGAGCCAAGAACTAATTTGTGGGTATCTTCTATCCTCAAAGAGTGGAATGTCATTTGCCAGTATTGGCTGATTACACTGAAATCATTGTCAAATACACCTCTTTCCTCCTGTTCCAAGGCAGTAGCATTTGTGTAATCTTTTCCTTTATAGAAAAAAAAAGAGTTAAATGTAAAAATAGCCTACCTGTGCATTCGTACAACATTATGGTTAAGATTTGGTTACTAACTTTTTATTAAAGATAACAAAAATTTAGGGCAATACAATTATTTTATTAATGTATTAAAAGAAAGGTTGACAAGACAAAAAGTAGGTGAAAACAATGGAGTTGAGACTCTGAGTAGTTTAGTTACAGTACAGTGGGAACACCTAAAATGTTCATTCTGGTCCTAGAGATATTCACAATTTCACAAATATTCCCTAATTTTGGGAAATAGAAATTTAGGACAACCACTAGAACTGGAAATGTCTCTAGAACCAGAGTGAACTGTAAGTGCACCTACCGTAGATTTTTACATACACTGTCTATAATGTATATATAGTAAAACTTATACCCATGATCTTTTTATTAAAATCATTTTAGCCTGTTTGGCCCATCTTTCCTCAAACAGTTCAGCCATTAATCTCATACAGGCAATAAATTATTCCATTTCCTTTAATTCTTTTATTCTGTTCAACCATATGTTGACAGTTGGTATTTGATTTTGCAGCCATAGCAATGAAATACATTTCTTGGCTACAATCAAAAGACTTCTAAACAGGTACCCATATTTGTTTAATTTCAAATAAGATCTTAAAGGTACACAAGTCAGAAAACAGCCTTTATAACAACCACATGACATGTACTAAGACAACTAACGACACTATATTCAGTAATAAAAATAGCCCCTATGCACTGAGGGAAGTGGACAAGTTACATTTGCTTTGGAAAGCACTGGTCTGGATTTTCTGGCTTTAATGTGCTTACATTTTGCATTTAATTCATATTTAGTGTGATCAAGAATGTTGTGAAAGAAGGAATGAGCAGGTTCAAATAAGAGGCATAATATTTGTTGCTTTCTGTTTGCATAGGAAGTGAGAACAACATCTTGTAAAGGTATTTTTGAACTCTTCCTGTTTAATCACTACGTACTGTGTGCCTGACTCTGCAGTCATCCCACCTCACCCTCTGAGTTTCTCTGTGCTGATATTTCAACATACTGAGACAACATTTCACTCTAAGTTTTATTAGAAGGGTGGGGCTGATAACGTGTATGGTCCTGTCTTACAGACAACAGTGGCAAGGCAGGAGAATAGTAAAGCAAACTGAAGAGAAACCACAAGGAGGATTTGGTGGGGTGAGGGGAGCATGCATTTTCTTAGGTTCTGATTCAGCAGAGCGCTTGTACAGTGCCCAACTATAAGTGTGTGTTAAAGTCCCATTGAAGTCATGTGTGTAAGTGTTTTGCTGACCAGATGGATTTAAGCATGTGCTTAAAACAGTCTAGTGCTATTTATTCTTTTGCTCTTATTATTTAAAGTGTAGAATGATCAAATACTATTTAAAGTAGACAACAATTAAATAAATGTATCCTTTAAGGTTTCAGAAGTCATGAATCCTGTTGCGACTATTTCCTTTCACCACACAATTGAAACCTATTTTATCTTATCTACAATTCACCTCGCCTATTTCCCAGCTTCCTGAAAGCTTTAGAGCAGTGTTATTAATTTTAGTTACTTACAAAGCACCAGGGGACTGCACACTAGAGCTTTACAACACATGCAAATGGTATCGGGGCACTGCACTTCACCAAGCTGCTTGCCATCCAGATTGGATAAATATAAACCAAACAACTAAAAGGATAAAGCATGAGGTGGAAATCAAACTGAGTCATGGTTGATCAACAATGGAGGATTACGCAAAAAGCTGTGAGTCTTAAGGAAGAATTTGACTGTGGAGTTGAAGGAAGCTCAGCACATAGTTATACATGGAACAACTTCCCTCTTCTATCGAGTCAACTTCAAGGTCTCGCTCCTTATCCTGAAATCACTCAATAACCTTAACCCGGCATAGAAAGGATATGACCAAAAGCTCTGTGCTTAAGACCCTGGTTGACAACTCAGCTCCTCTGGTACAATGGAACTTTCTATACTAAGGGTAAAGCTCATCTGTGCAGGAGACCGCTTTCCTAGGGACGAGTCCAAGACTGTGAAATTAGCTCCCAGAGAAATGAAAGACCATCACAGACTTCACCATCTTTTACTACAAGAGCAAAGTGCAGTTTTTTGACTTGCCTTCTTCAATATCAACAGAGCAATATGAACATTTAATAAACATGAAATAAAAACAATAGTCCACCTAAATGAAACACTTCACTGAACACAATTATCCTCCTGGGATAGAGAGAGAGAGAGAGAGAGAATGAAACACACGTGACTGCTGTTAGTCATATCACTTAATGCATCACTCAAAGGCAATCAAATATTAGGAACTGTGGGTGTTATAAGAATCTATGTAGAATAGAATATGGAAATGTGAAAAAAGCCTGGAGTTAAGAGTGGAGGAAAAGGGAATTAAGGAAGGGAAACTAAGCAGAGCCCAATAATTTGTTTCATTTTTGCATAATTTGTATTTGGCTAAAGCATATCTTCCAGAAAGGCATCCAGTTTTGATCTGAAGACATCAAAAGATGGAGAATCCACTACTTTCATTGGTAGTTTGGTCCAGTGGCTAAGCCCCTTCACTGTTACAAAACTTGTGCCTGATTTAAGTTTGTCTGGCTTCAGATTTCAGCCATTCCTACTTGTTCTGCTTTTCTCCACTAAATTAAAAGAGATCTCTAGTACCTAGTATTTCTCCCATTGAAGGTACTTGTACACTTTAATCAAGTTACCTTTCAATCTTCTTTTTGATAAGCTAAATAGATTGAGCTCCTTAGTGAGACAAGGTTGGTGAGGTAATCTCTTTTATTGTGCCAACTTCTGTTGGTGGAAGAGACAAGCTTTCAGATTTAAAATTTTTATTAAAGCTAATGTTAAAAAAATTATATATTACATAGGTTGGGGAAAGAGTGTCTGTACATCTGGGTATAGTGCTTAGATTATCCACAAATACAAAGTTTGTTTTTAAAAGTCATATGATACACAGAGTACATAATCAGCGATAACCCAAATTTAGGTTAATAGATTTAACAATATAGTTTAGATATTAGAATCTGAATACTCAGGTACATGACTCATGAAAAGTTGTTCAGAGATTTGGTCGTAGAAAGCAAAATATATCAGTGAATGGAGATTATCAATTACTGAGGGACAATTAGGTTGGTTGTCCATTTATAAAATACAATCCATGAGGAAAGTATGTGTTACTGTGTAGCTGCAAGCCCATTTGAGAGTTTGGCAGCTGCGACACAATGCCATCCAAGATCGCCTGACCAGAGCCATCTCGCCACCCTTGGGGAAGGTTGCCATAAACTCCGCCATCCCCGGAACTGACAGCCAACTGTGACCGGACATCGTCATCACCAATGAGGACCGGAAGAAGATCATCATGGTGGACATAACAGTGCCATTCGAGAACAGGACCCCGGCCTTTCACGATGCCCAAGCTCGAAAGGTAGAGAAATATGCCCCTCTTGAGAGCTAAGGGTTACCAAGTCCAGACACATGCACTGATCATCAGAGCCTTAGGTGCATGGGACCCCAGGAACGAGCTAGTGCTGAGAACATGCAGAATCGGTCAATGCTACTCTCGGCTGATATGGCAACTCATGGTGTCAGATGCCATCAGGTGGTCAAGGGACATCTAAATAGAACACATCACTGGACATCGGCAATACCAGGTGAGATGAGCTGGAGTGCTGATGAGGAGTGCAGTCAGGAAAGTAACAAATACACAGAGCTCTACTTCAGGTCTGCAAAAAGGTATTCAGAGCATTAAAGCAACATACAAGGTGGAACAAATTGTTTAGGAGAAGTAGTTAACACATATTCTTAGGGACTATTCAAGGTGAAGTGGCCCTTTAACATCCCTGCAGTCTTAGGACAAAAAGAGAGTTAGTGGATTACAAATTGTAATAAGCCATAAATCCCGTGCCTTTATTAAGACCATGATTTTTAGTGACTAGCAAAGTTATGAATTTAAGTTCCCAGGCTCATCTTTTGAAGTTGTTGTGCAAGTTTCCTTTGAGGATGAGTACTGAGAGATCAGATATGGAGTGATCATTTCATGAAAAAAGTGCCTGCCCACATATATTTTTTTTGTCTTTTATCATTTTCCTGTGAGAATTCATTCAAAAGTGTAATGATTGTATTGTTTCACCCACATAGTTATTAGTGGGGCATTTAGGGCACAGGATGCAGTACACCACATGTTGTGATGGCGTTGTGGCAGGATCTGGTGTTGCTTTGAGTTGGTGGATCCTGGTCTGTGGGGAGCTTGCTTCTGATGATGAGCATGGCTAGGTTGTGGGGTTGTTTGAAGGCCAGAAGAGAAGGATTGGAAAAGATTTTTTTCAGGGTGTGGTCCACTGAGCTCTTTAAGCTCAGTGTAAGCATTTTCTCCAGACCTTGAATCATTTTTGTATCTCTTTTCTGTACCTTCGCCAATTTTCAACATCCTTGTTAAAATGTTGATACCAGAACTGGTTGCAGTATCCCAGTATCAGTCTCACCAATGCTATACACAGAGGTAAAATCACCTCCCTACTCCTACTCATTACCCCCCATCCATACATCCAAGGATCAGCAAATATGACCCGCTTTTATCAGAGCATGTTAAACGTGTTTGAGAATCACAAG
This sequence comes from Malaclemys terrapin pileata, assembly GCF_027887155.1. NCBI lineage: Eukaryota > Metazoa > Chordata > Testudines > Emydidae > Malaclemys > Malaclemys terrapin. The sequence goes on along the minus strand of NC_071506.1, from coordinate 24,961,706 downwards.
AGAGTCAAAAGCGCATGTAAGTCCGTTATCTCTCCACATGCACACAAAATGAGTTTATTGAGCTATGTGGGTCATTCGTACAAACAACAATTCTTGATGAGATTCGAAATATGGTTATTTGATATGTTAAGATTGTAGATAGCTCAAAATTTTCAATTGAAGAAAGGTTTATTTTGTTTGATAATTTCATGAGAAAAACTGGAAAAGAAATTGCTGCTCAAGTACTAGCAATTCTAGGTTTTAAGTTAGATTTTCAAGTCTGCATTGGTCAAGCCTATGACAATGGATCTAATATGGCTGGGAAGTACAAAGGTGTACAAGCAGTCCTGCTTGAGCATAATTCAAACTGTATTTTCTCCTACTGTGGAAACCACACACTAAACCTTGTAGATGTTGACTGTGCTGAATCATACAAGGAGGCAATTATTTACTTTGGAACTGTTCAGCAAATGTACAGTCTCTTCAGTAGCAGTCCACAAAGGTGGGAAATTCTGAAGCAATATCTTCCTGAAATCTCAAAAGATCTCAGTGACGAGGTTATCGTCCTCAAACAAATATATTCCAGGAACTTTAAATTGGATTGCAAGCCAAAAGAATTGCTTCAAGAAATACTCAAACTTGGACTCTCCGGGGTGTTTCCTAATATCACAAATGCATTGCCTATTTTTGTCAGTTTGCCTGCATCAGTGGCTTCAGGTGAACGCACCTTCAACGTGTTGAAGCAGGTAAAGAACTATCACTGTTCAACTATGGGACAAGAGCATTTGAATGGGCTCACCATGCTTAATATCAACTGTGACATTGCACGAAAGCTAGATTTTTCTTCAATAATTAGTGCATTTGCACAGAAAAAGGCTAGAAAAGCATTTGTTAAATAAAAAAATATTCAAATTATGTCTCACTCCTTTTTGGTGCCTTACTTTGTTTTCATGTGTCATCATTTTTTTTTTTACTATGGCTAGGGGCCTCAAAAGCTGGAAGTGGCCCAGGCCTCTCTGGACCTCTGAGAGGGCCTGAGAGTAACAGTAAAAATATTAGTTTACCAGGGAACAAGATAATTTTTTTAATAGTATCCTCTATTTTTCTGAGCCAGATGCATTGCTATGCCCCTCATTTGATCATCTTAAGACTGACCTGGAATGTCTGGTTCTGTGGCCAGAGCAATAGCAGTATGCACTGCCGTGAACATAATTCAATCTTGATCCTGCCCCATTTCACATTCCAGGACAGTAGAGATGAGAGCAATGGTGAGGTTTCTTTTAGCTTGGGGATAAAGAAATAAGGTGGGTGGAAGAGGGGCTTTCATTCATGCTTAAGTGAGTTCAGTTTATTCTTATTCTTTTTGTTGACCGCCATAGCTCAATTCAGCTGAGATGTAATATCCAATGTTCAGTGCATTCCCACTTTTTACATAGTTTTCCAGACTGGGTTATCTGAGTCACAATGAGTTCTCTTGCCTAAGGTCAGGCAGTAAATTTAGCCCAGGGTTAGAATTTAGGTTTCTTTTGCCACTCATGAATTGGCTGGGCCAAATGGCTTTATCCTAGGTCAGGGGTCAACAATCTTTCAGAAGTGGTGTGCCGAGTCTTCATTTATTCACTCTAATTTAAGGTTTCATGTGCTAGTAATACATTTTAACGTTTTTAGAAGGTCTCTTTCTATAAGTCTATAATACATAACTAAACTATTGTTGTATGTAAAGTAAATAAGGTTTTTAAAATGTTTAAGATGCTTCATTTAGAATTAAATTAAAATGCAGAGCCCCCCGGACTGGTGGCCAGGACTCAGGCAATGTGAGTGCCACTGAAAATCAGCTCGCCGCCTTTGGCATGCATGCCATAGGTTGCCTACCCCTAGCAGCTAGGTTATATAAATAACCATATTCAATTATTTTCAGGTGGAGGATGTGACTATATGGAGAAGAGTATGAAAGCACTCAACTAGTTGCCTTTAGCAATTTACACAATATAAACATTAATTTCAGGGCAAGCAAACAAACTTCTTAAATAACAGCAATATAGGATGACTTTTTTGCTATCATGTACAATTTATGGGCCAAATTTTCAGCACATTAGTCTGCCCCCCCATCGATTTTGTACCCAAAATAATTTGTGGGTGAAACTAGAGCCATCTAAATGTGTTAGTAGGTGAGCACAGGGATTATTAGACATCTAAATGACAACCATAATTATTTGCAGGAACACAATGGAGGCCATTGTATAAAAATGTTGCCTTATATATTTTCATATAAATTCAGGCTACCCTGTTCATGAGTATTTATTTAAGGTCCAGTCCTGAGCCCCTTCCTCAGGAAGAACTCCAGTGAAGTGTGGAATTTTGCTCTGGCTCACACCTGTACGGAGGGGTGAAAATTTCATATTTGTCTATGGAAAACATCAATTGTTTCCTATCTTCAGAACCTTTACAAAGAATTTTAAAGGCAGCCACCCTGCTGCTTAGGCTACACATGCATGAAAGCATCATTATCGGCACCTGACATGGAAGCATGGGCAGGGAGAGGGAAGAGAAGAACAGAAGAGATGAAAGGGGAGACTAAAGGAATAGTAAAAGTACAGTGTGAATAAGGCTTTCCAAAAAGGAACTTAACACTTATTCCATTCAAGACACTTAAAATACATTAAATATTTTCCTAATTTTTTCCATGTAAGCAAGTGATGTGGTTGCTGTTGGTTTGTTATGGATTGTAGCTAGAAGGGGAAATGGTCCATGAAATCCTGAATGTACGTGGGGAAGTGTTGTTAAGACAATCTCTCTGTTAAGATGAGATCCATTATTAAAAAAAGGTTAGAGAAGCCACAGCCTTTTCCTCTCCAGTAATTCCTTACATATTATATGTGGTTTTTACTTCCCTGTACCAGGAGACAGACTAACAAGAATGCAGACTAACTGGTTTACATTTTGTGAAAGGAACCAAAAAAAAAAAAAAAAAAATCAAACCTGTTTGCTTTCTTTTGAATTAACATGTACCTGATTGAATGCCTCCACTTATCAACTTCTCAATGACTGAGGAAATCAGCAGAGAGAGAGAGAGAAAAAATACTGTGTAAGGAGCAGGGATTGGCTTTGAGCTTTATAACCTCATAGCAGTGATGCTTTAGATAGGCTTGAGGAAGCATTTTCATAGCCAATTCCTGTTTTCAGTTGTTTATAAATATTTCAGTAAACTGAATTCTGAGCTGAAGTTTCTGGGGCATTTTCTCCCAAGCCGAATCCTTTATACAGGGTGGACTAATCGCAGGTTTGCCACAACATATGGTCATGATTTTGCCATTTTTGAGTTATCTAATAGTGAGATAACGGTGTTTTTCATACTTTATATAACTCTCAGAGTCTTTCTGCATTTGGAAATGTCAAAAATAGCATTTTGTTACCATCGGAAGCTTGCCATGTACGTAAGGCCTGTTTTTCAGAGCCTCTGGACACCTGACATCAGGCTGTAATCACAGAAGTATACACTGGAAGGGACCTCGAGAGATCACAGGGAGTCCCCCTCTCAAGGCAGGAAGTCTGTCAAACCTGTTCTTAAAAACCTCCCGTGACAGAGATTCCATAATCTCCCTAGGCAATTTGCTCCAGTGCTTAAATACCCCTCAGGAAGTTTTTCCTAATATCCAACCTAAACCTCCTTTGCTGCAATTTAAGCCCATTGCTTCTTGTCCTATCCTCAGAGGTTAACGAGGACAATTTTTCACCCTCCTCCTTGTAACTTTTTAAGTACTTGAAAACTGTTATCGTTAGGGTTGCCAACTTCCCGATTTCTTAAAACCGGACAGTACATCCTGGCGTGGGTTGATGAGCTGGTGCCCCCGGTCCTCATGCCCTGGGCCAGGCTGGTGGTGGCATTTGCAAGCAGCGATCATGGGAGGGAACACGGGGGCTGTTGTTAGTCTGTCTATCTGGGCGAGCCGGGGTGGGATGGGAAAATGCCCTTCCTTACCGACACTGTGTATTCAAGCTGGAGGCCAGGCGCTGCAATGCCCTGAGATTTAAAGGCACTGGTCCCCCACCCTCCCAGGCTGGGCCGAACTCATCTGAGTGGCACAGGGAGGAAGGCGAAGTGGGAGCTGGTGCTGCAAAGTCACCTCTGCCCTGAGGAGAAGTGTCCAACCCACATGGGATCCCTGTCTCTGGTTGTGGCTCCGGTCCGTAACTTGGAGCCCCTGGAGTGGCTTCCCACAAAGATGAGTGTTTCTGCAGCAGGGGGTGGGGCAGAGCTGGGGAGCAGAGTTGAGGGTGGAAAATAGGACGCAATCCAAACACAATCCTGCAGTGTGGATTGTCACCCACCTGGCTCACAGCCACGCTGCCCCCAGCTCTCTGCATGTGCTCTGCTGCTGTCACACATGCTGTGGTGGGCTGTGCCTGCCCCTCCCCTGTTCTGGCACCCCTGTGGCAGTAATTTTTGTGTCCAGTCAGTACTTCTGACCGGACACTGTACATGTCTCCTTTAGACTGAACTTTCTGGTTGAAAACCGGACACCTGGCAACCCTAGTTATCGTTTCCCTCCTCAGTCTTCTCTTCTCCAGACTAAACAAATGTGGTGTATTCAGGCAATGGAATATACTGGCCCTTTAAGAGTAGAGGAGGCCAGAACACCCCATTCCAGGAAGCTGGAATGAACAAAGGCCCAGGAAATGGAACAGTCCTGGGGAATAAGTAGTTGGATTGGAGAAAAACCTAGGGCACTGCCCCTTTAAAGGCCTGGGACTAGGAGCCCTAGGGTCAGGTGGGACAGAGCTATCCTCTCTTCCAGCCAATCAAGAAGAGCTCTCTAGAGGGGCAATATATAGCCAGGCTTCTCCCTCAGAAGAAGAGAGATGATGCTGGTAGGAGAAGGAAACTAGAGCCAGAAGGTTGAGTGCCAGATAGAAATAGCTAGGACTGGTGACACTGTAAAGAACAGATGCTGGCAGAAGAAGAGCTCTGTGTGGGTGGCAGAAGAGCCAGAGATAAGTGTGAACTGTTGGGTTGCAATGCAGAACTTTATGTCTGAGCCATTAAGGACAATGTGGGACTGTTTGCAGTCATTAAACCAGCCCCAAGTGAGGATGGTTCTACTCATGAGAGACTGTATAGCACTCAGAAGGAGCCTGAAGATGGAGAACAGAGGGAGGGTCCTGCAGAGGGACTGAGCACTCCCTTGTGGCCAGAGGTAAGTGGCAACCCTGTATTACTCTTTAATCAGATGTCTGAAAAGGTTTGCATTAGAAATAAAAGTCATGTGCTGTACATGACTTTCCACTCATGGCCCATTCCTGCAACAGTGTGAGCACACAGAGGGAGCTCATCAATTCAGACGACGTGGATACAACTTGCAGGATCAGATCCTAAATTTTCAGCTATCTTCCAAGTTGTAGTACTTGTGCACGAGAGACTATCTGGAGTCTCACACAATGAACCCAATTTTATGCTGTTTTACATTCTATGTGACTCTGCTGAGATCACTGGGGTTGCCCCAGGACGTAAGTCGCTGGCCCAATGGAATCAGTTCCATGTGTTAATTCCACTGTGTGATTGCATCCATGCAAGAATATTCAAACAATCCCTCTGGGTGGGCATCTTATGACTTTCACACTGAAATAAATCCAATTCATTTTCTTTTTAATCTTTTCATTTTATACAAACAAGGCATTCAGAGCAAAAATTATTTAAATGCAACATGCCAGTGTTACTGCTGCAGACACACAAAAATCAAGACATTCAGAATTATGGTTCATAGGGCGCAGCAATTTTGCAAAGCAGCTAGGATGTAGCAGGATGTATTTTGTGTTACTGAAATTATACCATAGATGTATGTGTGCAATGAGACTGATTTACCAGTCCTGGGCTAGATTCAGTCCCAGGACTGGTAACTCATTGTCTCATTGCACACATACATTATGGTATAATTTCAGTAACACAAAATACTACAGATGCATGAAGGTGGACGATTTACAGCAACTCCTGGAAATACAATGTACCTTTGAATTTCCTGCCTCTTGCATGTGTAAATTCTTAGTTATAATGTTGCATTAACATCAACATCATGTTTTCTTTTTAATGAATTGAATACCACACAATAAGGAAAGATGATGTGTCTCCAGAGACACAAGAGAGCTGAAGTATAGCAGTGAATTTGGCTCCATTTGCTTTGTGGATTAGATTCACCACTGCGTTACTCCATTTTACACAGTTCAGCAACACTCACATGAGAGGAATTGCACTGGCGTAAAACTAGAATGATGCAGTGGTGAATAAAACCCGAAGAACTCATTAAGTTAAATATACTGGGAGACTCCAGCTGTTTTGTGGCACAAGGCAGCTATAATCCAAGTTTAACCATCCAGTTAAACTGGATTTATGACTGCTTTGTGCCACCAGAGCAGCACAAAACAGCTGGAATGTACTGGTGAATCTTCTCATAGCATTTAGTTTTTAAATTAAGACTGTTGGCCTGATCCCACAAACTCCAATGACAATAAGTGGTAACTGAAATCAATAGGGTTGGCTCCAATGTTCTTAGTAAACTGAAAGTAACTACACACACACACACACACACACGCAACATGATCTTTCATTTAAATATGTTTGTAACTATAATTATTATTTACCATCCTACAAAAAGATAATCAGATAATGCCTGATTATACATACTTGTTATCCCTTTAAACTTAGCAATTTTTACATATAGACTCATTCTTTTACACAAAATTACTTAATGGCTATTTTAAAACCTTGAAGACCATCTGTGGATTGGCATACCTGTAATTTTCCCCTCCTTGCTTTTTCCTTCCTGGACTCATTCATCACATTAAATTGAACAATCTCATTATGCTGCTTGATTATTCTTTGTCTTCTATTGGATTTTTAGCTAGGTCGCTGCTGAATTAAACAAATAGTCTAAAAAAAGTAAACAAACTACAATAAATATATAATGACATCATATTAATAGACTGTTCATCAGAATATTAGATACATGTTCCTGCCTACTGGTAAAATCCAGAAGTAAATACATTTTGATTAGACTAATCAGTATGTGACTGGTGGCAAAATAATCATAGAAATCAAAGACTGAAAGGGATGTTGGTAGGTCATCTAATCCAGTCCCCTGCACTGAGGCAGTATTATCTAGAGTCCATCCCTGACAAGTGTTTGTCTAACCTGTTCTTTAAAAACCCCAATGAAAGGGATTCCACAACTTCCTAAGTAATTTGTTCCAGTGCTTAACTATCTGGACAGTTAGGAAGTTTTTACTGATGTCTAACCTAAATCTGCTTTGCTGCAATTTGAGCCCATTACTTCTTGTCCTCTCCACAATGGTTAACAAGAACAATGTAGCATCCTCCTCGTAACAACCTTTTATGGATCTGAAGACTGTTATCATGTCTCCCCTAAATCAGCTTTTCTCCAAACTAAACAAACCCAATTTTTTAAACCTTTCCTCATAGATCATGTTTTATAGATCTTTAATCATTTTCGTTGCTCTCCTCTGAACTTTCTCCAATTTGTCCACATCTTTCCTGAAGTGTGGAGCCCAGAACTGGACATAATACTCCTCCACTTGAGGCCTTATCAGTGCAGAGTAGAGTGGAAGAATTACCTCTCCTGTCTTTCTTACAACACATCCCAGAACGATGTTCACCTTTTTTGCAACTGTATTACATTGTTGACTGACATTTAGTTTGTGACCCACTATAACCCCCCAGTATTCCTTCCTGGGATTCCCATTTTATATTTGTTCAGTTAATTGTTCCTTCCTAAGTGTAGTACTTTGCATTTGTCCTATTGAATTTCATCCTATCCATTTCAGACCATTTCTCCAGTTTGTCAGTTCTAATCCTGTCCTCCTACAAGGACGGGAAAGCTATCTTAAAAAGCCAGCTGATGATCACCTTAATGTAAGAGGAATCCCTGGATGGTGTAGCACTAGCATAGCCAATTAGAGTTTTATAGCCCCTGGCATAGGAAGCCTGTCAGAGGGAAGGGGACATGGCCAGATTGTAGCTGCTCTCCAGTGATCCCTGGCTGGTTTAGAGCAGCCCTGTGGCTGCTTTCAGTTGTTCTGGGAACTGAACTGGCCCCCAGCCAGCCCCAGAACCAGTGGAACACAAAAGGTGGTGTATGGATTTTACTCCACCCCTCTCTATAGGTCCTGTGCCAAGCACAGTTCAGCTGGATCAGGCCCATGAACTTCATTAGAAGTACTGTTTTATTCAGACAGTGCAAGGAGGTTAGAATGAAACCAAGTGCCCAGCCACATGTGTATTAAAATAAAGCCAGCATCATTGCCCCTTAGAAAAATCTCAATAACCTGGTATTTGCACACTGTAATCCATGATGTCTGCTAATCTAAACATGATATCGTGTACTGTCACCATCGGGTTGGCATTTAATTTACAACCCAGGCAATAGTTAAGAATCGGGATCTTTAATATCATTTATGCCTTTTAGATCATTCACAGTTTAAATGCATGTTTCAGGCCAGATTTCAGTTTGTATTAACTGGCATAGTTCCATTGTAGTCAACGAAGCAGTGACAACGTATATCAGCTGGGAAACTGGATCTTCATGTTCAGTTGAGTGACAACAATGGTAATGGAGAGAATAACTTAAAAATCTGAAACAGGATTTGTTGTGTTTACACGGTACATTGGCCTTCTACCTATGTCTCTTTTCCACTATGAAACAATTTGATTTTAGGGTAGGCTAAAGAGACTGCTAGAAAACCTTCCTGACTCATTTTATTCGGAGAAGAAAATATGGCCCATAGTGTACCTCTGTAAAGGGTTCTCTTAAATATCTAATAGAAATAGAAAATAAAGATGAGTGTCAAGTAGAAAGCTTTCTTCAGGATAAGGTTATGCAAAAGACACAGAGCTGGCTTTTGATTTCACACCAGTTTACAATGATTTAACTTCCCTGACTTCAGTGGAGCTACTCCTGATTTTATACTGGTGTGACATCAGGATCATGCCCACAGTTATCAGACACATGCTAAATAAACTAAAGTTAAAAAAAAACAGTTTGAGTTTGCTGTGTATTTTTATGATGACAAAAGTAATAATTGGATTAAGAAAGACAATGAAAAATTCAGGAAAACTAAAAATGTTAAGGGCTTTTTTGTGATCTTTCTGCAGAAAATGAAAGTAACCAGGAAAGAGAGGTGGATCCTGGAATGGTAGAATGACTCACTGAACTATGATCTGTTTGTTTTAATCAAGCTGTGTGTGTACAGGTCTAACTGTGGGCAAATATGGCCAGCGTCTGACCCATAGCTGTGGCCATGAAGGTGTCAACTTCTCTGTGTGTGTGTGTGTGTGTGTGTGTGTGTGTGTGTGTGTGTGTGTGTGTGTGTGTGTGTGTGTGTGTGTGTGTGTGTGTGTGTGTGTGTGTGTGTGTGTGTGTGTTGCTTTTTAATTATTTACCTGCCCAATCCATGATGGCCTTACTTTCTAGACATTGCAACGTGAGACATAAGAGATTAGAATAGCTATACGTACATTTTGGGGGTGCTGGGAGGTTTAGAGAACATGTGTAAAGTGTTTGGAACATGAAGTGTGATATATAAAACTTGCTATTATTACTGCTTGTGATTAGTGTTAAAAAAATCTTCAGCAGCAATTTCAGCATCATCACAGTATATCCAACTATCAGGAAATACAATGCAGATTCACTGAACGTATAAGATGTGCTGTCTTATCTCATGACTGTCACATTCACCAATAAGATACCACTCACTACTTTCAATCCGATCATTAAGTACTGCTATGGTTTGCAGTTAGAGCTGTGATATTTTGCGGCAAGCGTCTCAATGGAGTCAGAGCTTTACGACTTTTAGGTTAGGACATGCAATAGCTTAGGTGTTTTGGCCAGCCACTGAAATTGCTAGGCAGTTGTCTGCAAGGGCCCCATGACTGGGATGCTAAACAGTGTCAGATAAAGAGCAAACAGTGTACGATGGTAAAATGAGGGACAACAGGAAAAAATCCAGCAGCAGACACACCACATCCTTTTTGGGGGGAGCTGGACAGGATTTTACATAAACTACATGACTGCGCACCCCTGGCAGCTCATGGCTCATGCTGATCACCTTCTCCCTCCCCAGCCTCCCCCCAAGATTTACCAGTAAGACTCACTGGGGGATGAGCACAAGGAGGCCGGTGAAGAGATCTTCCCAGACAGCCAGGATTTATTGGGACTCAGGACCCCAATGCCATCCAGAATGAAGAAGAACCCAGTTCCTGCCCTGCAGCAACCAAACTCAACTCCCAGGCAGCTATCCAGACCAGGACTGAAGGGCTGATCCTATGGAGGGAACCTCAGCATGTAAATTTTGCATTATTTTTGTAATAATTAACTATTTAAGTTTTAATGTATTATTATTATATTATGCCACACTGCCATGCTAGCTTCTGTTCTGGGTGCCCCTGGCCACAGCTGTTGTAGGCCAGATGTGGGCTAGAAGCCTTTCGAAGTCTGAGGTCCCCTCCTCCCATCTGCCCTTACTGTCCATTCAGCCCCCACACCTTTACCCACCTGGAATAGTTGCCATTTTGGAATTAGCCTCTATCTCATGCTAAAGCCATGAATACTTACTGTTTTCAAGCCCAGGCCATGAAAGGCGCACGCCCATATACACATTTTCCTTTCCTCTTCCCTCAGCTGTCCTGCTCGGTGAAGGCCACCCTTACTCGCAAAAAAAAACAATTTTTGCCACCTCCAAAAAGAGGGCTGGCAGCATGGTGCACTTGTGCCCTCTACCCCACCCCCTCACAAGACAGATTCAAATGAGGAAAACATTCTTTTGCGTGAAATGCAAAGGTTTGTTGACATGAAGAAGAGCTCTGCTTAAGCTCGAAAGCTTGCCCCTCTCTCACCAGCAGAAACTGGTCCAGTAAAAGATGCTATCTCATCTTCCTTGTCTATCTAATATCCTGGGACCAACACAGCTACAACAACACTGCATACAAAGGGTTATTGAGACATAGGTTCCAGGGAAAGAAATTTGGTTAGTGTTCTCCTTTTACAGGAGGTAAAAGCTTGCAAAGCTATAAAGAGTTACAGCTCCCCTGTAACATGTATCCTTACAAACTGTAATAGTGAATGCTTTGCGGAACCCTATTTTTCTCTGAATTTCCAACATGTCCGCAGGGAAGATAAAATAAAATTTAAGACTGAGAAATTGTTCTGTATTTGTTCTGAGATTGTGAGGAATAGCTGCATGGTCATCCCCATCCCTGGAATAACTCTCAATTCCTTTCCACTCCTGCAGTTCTAGCGAGACCATCTTGGTGAATAACTTCCCAGCGTATCTCGCTGGTCTGTCCCTTGCCTTTTTTGAGTAGGCCATTCTCTGCCTCCTAGACACCCAGTTCAGTGTGATGTCATCCAGAGTCAGGACAGCCTAAAAGAGTTGGAGGGGGATTACTAGCCATCTCACCCCCAGATTCATTCTGCTAACCCTTCCAACACCATATAAGCACCTCCAAGGGATAAAAAAACTGCAAAGCCAGACTGGAAACGTAATTCCCACCCCCAGCCTCCAAGGCACAATGGCAAAGCCACATAGCATAAACTGCACAGACAAAAATCCCAATGTACACAACACTTACTTACCATTTCCAATGTTTCCCAAGACTGGGAAGAATCTCAGAGAGGTAAATGTAAATGTAAAAAAAATACTCCCTAGACTATGAACAATGACACTTTTCATTGTTTTATACTCCCAACAGTTATGGCACCTGCCCTGGCTAGACCAGGGGTAGGCAACCTATAGCACGCATGCCGAAAGCGGCACCCGAGCTGATTTTCAGTGGCACTCACACTGCCTGGGTCCTGGCCACCAGTCCGGGGGGCTCTGCATTTTAATTTAATTTTAAATGAAGCATCTTAAACATTTTAAAAACTTTATTTACTTTACATACAACAATAGTTTAGTTATATATTATAGACTTATAGAAAGAGACCTTCTAAAAATGTTAAAATGTATTACTGGCATGCGAAACCTTAAATTAAAGTGAATAAATGAAGACTCGGCACACCACTTCTGAAAGGTTGCCGACCCCTGGGGTAGACGTTTATCAGTGGGCTTTTATCAATGGCTGAGCAACTGGCAAACCTGAGAGTGAGAAAATGGAAGACTCCTGATGACATGTTGATGGACAGAATTACAAAAATCCTGAAAAATGCAGAGAGGTGGAGACAGTATCTGAGGACTTCGAAGAAACCCGACAAGGAGCTTTCTAGGGAGAACACTGCAGTGGCAATGGATTCCATTGCAGTTGCCAGGGCCAGCATTGCCAGGGTCAAATACAGTAATGTAAAAGACAGGAAGATCATAGAATATCAGGGTTGGAAGGGACCTCAAGAGGTCATCTAATCCAACCCCCTGCTCAAAGCAGGACCAATCCCCAGCTAAATCATCCCAGCCAGGGCTTTGTCAAGCCGGGCCTTAAAAACCTCCAAGGAAGGAGATTCCGCCACCTCCCTAGGTAACGCATTCCAGTGCTTCACCACCCTCCTAGTGAAATAGTGTTTCCTAATATCCAACCTAGACCTCCCCCACTGCAACTTGAGACCATTGCTTCTTGTTCTGTCATCTGCCACCACTGAGAACAGCCAAGCTCCATCCTCTTTGGAACCCCCCTTCAGGTAGTTGAAGGCTGCTATCAAATCCCCACTCATTCTTCTCTTCTGGAGACTAAACAATCCCAGTTCCCTTAGCCTCTCCTCATGAGTCATGTGCTCCAGACCCCTAATCATTTTTATTGCCCTCTACTGGACTCTTTCCAATTTTTCCACATCCTTCTTGTATTGTGGGGCCCAAAACTGGACACAGTACTCCAGATGAGGCCTCACCAATGTCGAATAAAGGGGAATGATCACGTTCCTCGATCTGCTGGCAATGCCCCTACTTATACAGTCCAAAATGCCATTAGCCTTCTTGGCAACAAGAGCACACTGTTGACTCATATCCAGCTTCTTGTCCACTGTGACCCCTAGGTCCTTTTCTGCAGAACTGCTACCTAGCCATTAGGTCCCTAGTCTGTAGCAGTGCATGGTATTCTTCCGTTCTAAGTGCAGGACTCTGCACTTGTCCTTGTTGAACTTTGTGACGTTGTGCAGTCTATATGGTTTTATAAAAATATAAGTGAATATAATGTAACTGGGATATGCTTCATGCAAAAGGTCTCTTGTAAGGTATCATTACAAAGCTCATAATCTACTGAGTGTGATCATCCTACTTGTAGAAATGTACCACTCTTGTATCTAAAACTAGAAATATAAAACATAACTCTGAGGGCCTATTGTAATTATGTAAAGTGTGGGCCATTAAGGATGGTTTGGAATCTTGATGACTCCCATTGTCTGCAGATGGCTGTATTTACCTGTGAGTCTTCCTGTACATGTGTGTGCTGGCAAGTGAGTAATGAAGTCTTGCAGTGACATGTGATCATGTCACCTGAACTGGAATCCATCTTTAACCTGGTGCTTTTCCAGTGAGGGGGGGGTGGAAACCCAGAGGGACAAAGGGTTCCCGCCTTATGCAAAAGATATATAAAGGGGTGGAAAAGAACAAGTGGGGAGAGGAGCCATCATGAAGAATCCCCTAGCTATCACCTGAGCAGCAACGAGACCTGTACCAGGAGAAAGAATTGTGCCCAGGCCTGGAAGGTGTCCAGTCTGAGAAAAAACTTACCAAAGCATCTCTGGAACTGGTGAGGAAATTATCTGTATTTAGTTTGATTAGACATAGATTTGTGCATTTTATTTTATTTTGCTTGGTGACTTACTTTGTTCTGTCTGTTACTACTTGGAACCTCTTAAATCCTACTGTCTGTATTTAATAAAATCACTTTTTATTTAGTAATTTACTCAGAGTATGTATTAATATCTGGGGGAGCAAACAACTGTGCATATCTCTCTATCAGTGTTATAGAGGGCGAACAATTTATGAGTTTACTCTGCATAAGCTTTATGCAGGGTAAAACGGATTTATCTGGGTTTATACCCCATTGGGAGTTGGGCATCAGAGTGCTAAAGACAAGCACACTACTGTGAGCTGTTTTCAGGTAAACTTGCAGCTTTGGGACAAGTGATTCAGACCCTGGGTCTGTGTCTGGAGCCAGACGGGAGAGTCTGGCTCAGCAAGACAGGGTGCTGGAGTCCTGAGCTGGCAGGGAAAACAGAAGTAGGGGTAGTCTTTGCACATCGGGTGGCAGCTCCCAAGGAGGTTTCTGTGATCCAACCCGTCACAAACCTCATCAGGTTTTTTTTGGCCCAATCCTCTAATTTGTTTAGGTCCCTCTGTATCCGATCCCTATCCTCTGCAGGCAACTCCTGGATGCACTACAAAGCCAGAATGCCCTGTTGCAGCGCATGTTACCACGGCCGGCTCCAGGCACCAGCTTACCAAGCAGGTGCTTGGGGCGGCCATTTCGGAGAGGGGCGGCACGTCCAGCTGTTCGGCGGCAGTTCAGCGGATGGTCCCTCACTCCTGCTCGGAGCGAAGGACCTCCTGCTGAATTGCCGCTGCAGATCGCGATCGTGGCTTTTTTTTTGGGGCTGCTTGGGGCGGCCAAAACCCTGGAGCCGGCCCTGCATGTTACTGTTAGGGCAGCAGCAGGCAATGAAGCACAGTACTGCAAACCAGCTCCCAGCCATGTTATGCTGCCCCTGGACAATACAGGCTACAGGAACAACTCCTGCCCATTGTATCTCCACAGCACGGCTCCGCAGAGGCCATTTCCCTCCCAGACCCCAGCTTAGGGCACTGAGAACCATTGTGCCTGGGAGGGACCCCAGCTCTTTTGAGCTCTCTATTGCTCCTGGTACCTTTGAGCCTTGGCACTTAACACCAGAAGAGGCAGAGCCAAGTTGTATACTCGCCTGTGACTTTAAAGCCCTTGTGCCCCTTGCATTGTGCCCTGCCCTGTCACACTTTACTGTTTTGTTTTGTAACCCCCTTTGGAGTCTGTCAGCTCCTGGAACACTGAACTGAGTCTCTGGGGTCGTAGCCTCCGGACTACAGCAACAATGGCTCCAGAGCCTCCCAACACCCTTTCCCAGCCTGCTTAGGGTCTGGGGCAGAGACAGAATAGACTGGAAACTCCTACAGAAGCCAATGGGGTGCTTTGGATGGAGTGATTTATATATGTAGTTTGCTGGGCCAGTGATGTGCCCGGGCTGCTGAGTCCTTCAGTGCGAGGGGACAAGTTGCCTCAAAGACACAGTTTTTGTTTCATTTTGGGGCTGTTTGAGTTTGGAGCTGGGAGAGGAGCAGCGCAGTCTGGGGAGCCTTTACTCAATTCCCACTCCTAACACAAAGGGGGACTTTGAACTACTAGGACAGTTAGTATGTGATTTGGGCATGCCAGCCCTGTGGAGGCCATGCGAGGAGAGGGCAGAAGCTACTCCGACTAGCAAGCACCAGGGATCAGGCTTGAGCCATGCCTCTGGGGAGGGGCTACAGTTTCACCACTGGTTAAATGAAAGCATTCTTTGTAGAGTTAAAGATCATTGCTTTTTAATATATTGTTTATACTTAAAGATTGTTTTCATTTTCGTTTCAGTTGATGGTTCATTTCTGTTTGTTACATAATTGTTTAATAATAAAAACCTTTTAAATTTAATTCATAAGGAGTTGATAACAGTTCTTTATCTCTGGCCAAGCAGCCTGTGAATGGCTTCGTTAGCCAGGGAAGCAGAGGATAAGCTGGGTCTCCCAGGATCACCAGAGCAACGGTCACACTATTAATGTCCATAGTGTTCCCAGGGGCAAGCAGTCCATTACTTAAATATTTTGAATTCCAAAATATTCTAGAATCCTAGACCCTTCCAGACCACCCAACATTTATATCCATAAACCTGCCATGGTGGTCGACAAGCCCTTGAAACTCCATAGGGCTACCCTTTTCTGTTTATGAATTCTGAGCCGTGATGGCAGAAATGGGGGGGGGGAGGAGGATAATAGGCATATAGGTTGCTTCAATTGCCCCATTTGGAAAATCCCATGCTTACAAAGCCATCAATAACCTCCTGAGCATTACCAAGCTTATAAACTGGTGCAACGGTAGTCTTTCCATGGCATCACACACTTGCAAGACAATGGCCCCAACAGTTGATCTCCCCGTGCCAAATTGGTTTGCTGCTGACCGGTAGCATTCAGGGGTGGCCAGCTTCCAGATGGCATTGTGACACGCTTGTTCACAGGTATGAGGCACCACATGTTGGTATGATGGTTCTATCACATTTTGGGAAAACTACTGCAGACAGAAGCTCAAATATTTCAACTCTTTACATACATTCAGTGCACATATCAGTAAATAACTAGTCAAAGACAAAAGGACATACTACATAGTTATACTGGGAATCTAGATAACTGATGATTAATTAATTCAAACACTGATGCTTATTACATATTCTAGATAATCTATTTAGCATCGCCTAATGTATGTTCTAAAAGAACTTAAATTAAATAAGCGGAAAAACAGAAAATTCAAAGGATTCCCTCTTTGTTGACAACAATATATAGGTAATTTTAAAACAATTAACCTCCTTTTAAAAACCAAAGAATCATTCTATCAATGCCATCACACCACTAACCATTGCCATTGTGATGTAGAGAAAATCATGGGTATGAATTTGTGCTTCATGCTCACACTCCCTATGAATAATTTTGTCATCTTAAAAACTACAGCAACTAATTTTCGACTTCAATGACAATCCGGGAGCGTTACACCATGCTGAAATATAAGATACATGGACAGCGAGGGCAATAGCTATCTAGGAGTTTAGAGCTTGTTTGCATAATTTTTTTAAAACAATGGTTGAAGAGATAGACCTTGCTAAATATTGTTATCAATACACTCCTGTCATCTTGTTGATTCTGTAGCCAGCCAGATGAAATAGCAGCATCAGTTCATCCTAATAAGATGCCAAGAGGTGGTTGTTAATCTGAAAACACTAGTAACCAAGATGTCCAACATAAACATCTGCCTAAGTCACTGAA
The DNA here is from genome assembly GCF_027887155.1 of Malaclemys terrapin pileata. Taxonomy (NCBI): domain Eukaryota; kingdom Metazoa; phylum Chordata; order Testudines; family Emydidae; genus Malaclemys; species Malaclemys terrapin. The sequence goes on along the minus strand of NC_071506.1, from coordinate 24,944,694 downwards.
ACTAAATTTTCAATTTTAAACTATTTTATTGCACTAACCTACTAACGAATTTAACAAACTTTTAAGCAGGAATCAAGACACATCAAACTCTGTGTGTAAATTATCACAAACAATTAATGTAGTACTACATGGCCAAACTGAGATGTTTCAAGATAAATTCCCTATTTCTATTTAAACAGTTAGGATTTAAGGCTAAATCCTCCCCTAACTCTGATTTGGGCTCAGTCACATCGTCTGCATGTGCATCCAAAGGCAAAATTTGGGCAGTACTATAGAAAACAACTCTGATTTCAGAAGAGCTTTGCTAATTACGACCATGGCTTAAAGGAATGTGCAGGTTGAAATTAATGGTATATTTAGAACAAGTGAAAGGAAAAATGACATCACATAGCATATAATCAGCCTGTAGAATTTGCTGCTGCTGGAGGTCAAAGGCCAATTCTGTGGCTCAGTAATAAAAGAATTGGATAATTTTATGACCAATCATTAACATTTCTACTTATGCAGGATAAGAGAATGATAATTAAATCACATGGTTCACAGGATATGCTTATCAGGAAGAAATCCACCCACACATACTTCTCCCCATGGATAGAATTGCTCAAGTGACATCATCTATTGGATTACGGCATTCTAGTAAACCAATGACTCACCAGGACTTAACTTTCAAAGAAAAATTATAGCCAAAGAATGACCATTATGATAGTAACAGAGAGAAAATAAAACCTGACACAAAATAGTAATTTAAAACCACTGTTTCAGAAGTGTCACAAATTGTATATGTCCCAATTCTGAGGTACCTAAATTCAATGGGAATTCTGGGTCTCTCTGTGACAGGATGGGATATTCTATACCAGACTTTGGACTCAATTTTGTGTGGCTTAATGAACACATCTAAACTTGTCTAAGACATCTTATCATATAACACTGCAAACGGTGTGGAAAAGTTGCTTGACACTTCACTGAAGGATGATCTGGTCTAAAATTATACAGTTAGGTTGATGTAAGCTGCCTTGCATAAACCAAGTTGTGGAAGTGTCTTCACTTACATTTGGCTCCAGCTGATGTAAGTGACTCTCTATGCCAATTTAGTAACACCACCTCCTTGAGTGGCGTAGAGTCACAGTCGATGTAATTAAGTCGATGCAGAGTCACTGTAGACACTGCATTGCCTACATTGATTTTACTGGCCTTCAGGAGCTGCCCACAATGCCACACGCTGACACTACAATTGATACGAGTGCTCCTGGTGAGAACGTGTACCGCTGACACAAGGAACCAGGTGTGCACACACACAAGTGATTTCATAACTGCAGTGGCTGTAGGTCAACATAATTGTGTAGTGTAGAAATGGCCTGAGAAGTCATCAATAGAGCAATTGATGGCCATTGGCTCCAATTCTCTTTCTACTCCCTATCCCATGGACTTTCTGCACTGGAACACACAGGTGGGGGAAGGGTCTGGAACATCCCAGGGGAGAACATGGCAAAGAGAGAGACAGATTATTTAAAAGGGGGTGCAACTCTGCAGGGGGCTGATCATCACCATTGGAAGCATAGGCGCCGACTTCCCCTCTTTTCTGTGGGTGCTTGACCCCCCACTCTGCCCCCAGCCCTGCCCCCACTCCACCCCTTCCATGAGGCCCTGCCCCGCTTCTTCCCACCCCTTCCCCGCCCCCATTCCAACCTCTTCCCCAAAGTCCCCGCCCCAACTCTGCCCCTATTCCAACTCCTTCCCCAAATCCCTGCGCCAGCCCTGCTGGGAGGTAGATGGGGGAGCGGGGATGCGGCACGCCTGGGGGGAGGAGGAGGAGGAGGTGTGGTGGGGGGGAGGGGAGTTTGGCTGCTGGTGGGTGCAGAGCACCCACTAATTTTTCCCCGTGGGTGCTCCAGCCCCGGAGTCGGCCCCCATGATTGAAAGTAGGGCATGCAGAAGATAAAAGGACAGCCTGAGACGCTGACAACCCTCCAACTCCCAGTGAAAATAAACTAAGAAAAGGGGCATTTCAGGACTTTTTTTTATTTGTCAAAGATCTATAACTCTTGAGTGCTTTTAAGATTTAAGGGAGTGTGGTTATAAAATTCCTTTGCTAAACCTATAGGTGCTTTCTTGCAACACGGTCCTTGAAGGAGTTAAACAAGAAGGGCAGAGCACCCACAGCCTATGTGAGACACTTGAGGGTCTGAATGAAAGCAACCAGAGTGCTCAAGAGGTCTAAGGCACTGGTTTGGTGCTCTAGGGCTGCTGGACTGTGGAGTCTCATGTCTCAATGAAGGACTCAGACAAGTGATCTGAGCTTGGGAATGTGCCCTATAGACCCAGAATTAGAAACAGTGACTAGCCTCAGGCCAGATCCAGATGGTTTAGAATAGTTCTCAACCAGGAGCACATGTATCCAAGGGGGATGCAGAGGTCTTCCATGATATTTGCCTAGCTTCATAACAGCTTCCAAAAACCACTAGCAAAGTCAGTATAAACTGAAATGTCATATAGACAATATACTGCTCCATATACTATACACCGAAATGAAAGTACAATATTTATATTCCAATTGATTTATTTTATAATTATATGGTAAAAATGAGAAAGTAAGCAATTTTTCAGTAATAGTGTACTGTGACACTTTTGTACTTTTATATCTGATTTTGTAAGCAAGTAGTTTTTAAGTGAGGTGTAACTTCGGGGTACACAAAACAAATCAGACTCCTGAAAGGGGTACATTAGTCTGGAAAGATTGAGAGCCACTGGTTTAGAACCATGTGGGACCCAGTGGCTGGACCCTCTTGCAACAGACTTGTGTCCGTACAGAAGGGTAACAGTGCAGGTTGTAATACTTAGCACTTCTGAAAATCAAACACAAGGTACCTCAACATAGTCACCCAAAAATTGAAGTATAATTAGTGAATCACGTAGTTTGAGGAAGCAGAGCAGCTACCCTGGCATGAATCCTTCATCTGAAACAGTAATTCTGTTTAAAAAAAAAAAAAAAAAGTGAGAATGGTGCACAGATTTGGGATGAAGTTTATTTCATTTTACTCCAATCTATTTTCTGAGTGGGGCAATGCCCTAGATATCTCTACAGAGTATCCATCCTAATCTCAAAATCCTGAATGGGGACAGCAAACAAGAACAAATAGTTTATGATTATTTTATCTGTGAAGATATCTTTTACTAAATTAAATGAGATAATAAAGTTTATTATAAGTGGCATGATGAATGCACGTTTCCAGATGTATTTCGGGCTACAAGTTTGGTCTCTCATTAACAACATTTTCCCCTACTGGAATTTAAGTGATAGTCTTTTGTCCTGCTACCCTTTTCTAAACTAGGTGTTACTAAAGTATATATGCAATTTCTTATTGTACTTTGGAGGGGAAACCCTCTGCATGTTATAAACAAATCTGAAGAAAGTCCCTGCCTTTAATGTTCAAGTCTCATCATTTCTTCATAAATCTTGTGATATTTGATGTTTTTCTTAAAACTCCAACTCCTGGAGTCAAGTGACTGCATTATAATCTCAGTTTTGGCTGGTTGATTTTTTAAAGGTATAGTTCTAAGCCTTTGTGGTTGCATAGATAAAGCTTGAAACCGTGAACCCTAACGTCTCTGTAATGAGAAGGCAAATAAAAAGAATCCCAAAATATTTTTACAATCTTATGATTATAAACCAATCTCATGATTTTGGTGGTCTGACTGCAGGAGGGATCTGGTCCTGGGTTTAGATTGCAAAAAACCCAGGGACTGGGGGAGTGGGGGCCTGCAGGAGGGGTTCTGGCCCTGAGTGTGGGTTGGGAACACCCCAGGTGCCAGTGGGCTACCGGGGTGTCTCTGGCCAACTGGGCTAGGGATTGAAAGGGGGGGTGGGTCTGGCCCTGGGTTGGGAACAGTCTAGGGACTGGGGACCTACAGGAGGGAAGGCTGGCCCTGGGTTGGGAACACCCTGGGGGCCAGGGGCTACAAGAGTACACGCCCATGCTCATGGCTCCACGGAGGAGCTGCCAACTGATATGTGTGGGACCAGGGTGGAATAGAGGCTGGCCCACCAGGGGTTCCTCACCCTCCACAGGTGGTAGATAGTCCAGCAACTTGGAATCAGGCCGGGACACGAGGGCGAGGAAGTGAACCGTGTGGTGCACGGGCGGGTATAGTTGTTTCCTTGGCACGGTTCGGAAGCGAACCGGCTGCAGGGCAGGCAGCGGCTCAGATTGTGGCAGGGAGGGCTCGCAGGACAGGGGCCTGATGAAAAGGTTCGGAGGGCCTGGGGTGAGGGGCAGGCGGGCGTGTCTGACCCTGAGTTGGGAACACCCCAGGGACTGGCGGGTTGCGGAGTGTCTGGCCCTGAGTTGGGAACACCCCAGGGGCTGGCGGATTGCGGGGGGCAGGGTGTCTGGCCCTGAGTTGGGAACACCCCAGGGGCTGGGTGTCTGGCCCTGAATTGGGAACACACCAGGGACTGGCGGGTTGCGGGGGGCGGAGTGTCTGGCCCTGAGTTGGGAACACCCCAGAGGCTGGCGGATTGCGGGGGGCAGGGTGTCTGGCCCTGAGTTGGGAACACCCCAGGGACTGGCGGGTTGCGGGGGGCGGAGTGTCTGGCCCTGAGTTGGGAACACCCCAGAGGCTGGTGGATTGCGGGGGGCAGGGTGTCTGGCCCTGAGTTGGGAACACCCCAGAGGCTGGTGGATTGCGGGGGGCAGGGTGTCTGGCCCTGAGTTGGGAACACCCCAGAGGCTGGCGGATTGCGGGGGGCAGGGTGTCTGGCCCTGAGTTGGGAACACCCCAGGGACTGGCGGGTTGCGGGGGGCGGAGTGTCTGGCCCTGAGTTGGGAACACCCCAGGGGCCGAGTCTGGGCTCATCGCCAGGAGAAAGGGGCTGACGCTGTCTGAAGCCCCCGGAGCAGGCAGCGCCAGTGCCAGGTGTACCGGCGTCCTGGCGAACCGGGCCTGCCGCCTCCAGGCGCGGCTGTGGGGCGTGTGGCGCGTGCAGCAGTCCCCGGGCTGGGGACTGGGCGGCGCCCGGCGCAGGGGCTGGCCCAGGGCTTGGGTGTTGCACACACGCTTCCTGCACCTGCTCTGGGCGCAGCCTCCCCCCAACCTGCGGCCACGTCAGGGCCAGGCTCACTCCGCGGCAGCATGTCGGCCAGGGGAGGCTCCATGCCGCCGCCCCCCAACCCCACCGCCTACTTCCCCGCGCCCAGGATCACGCTGCCCGTAGGCTTGGACATCCTGCGCACCTACTCGGGAGCCTTCATCTGCCTGGAGATCGTGAGTGACCCGGACCGGGGGCTGCTCGGGGAGGGCAATGCTGCTGCCGGGCACGGACTCCCCGCTCTTCCCCCTTCAGCCCCGGTCCCCTCTTCTCCTCCCCCCATTACCGCCCCCTCTAGTCCCGCTTCCCCCCGTTCCCTTTCCTTTCACTCGTTCCTGCCTTGAATTTCAGTCCCTTCTCCCAAACATATCCTCAAATCCTTCCTCCTCCGCCCCACGACACCTCCGCTGCCCGGCACTTGTTGCGCTGAGCCCGGAGCGCGTGGGCTGCGATGTGAAATGCCCAAAGCAGCAGGGCCAGTGTCCTGCATACAGAACCGGGGGTGCACACCTGTCCGTCCCCCGTGTGCAGGAGCCCAGGCTGCTGCGAACAGGCGGCACCGTAGCCCTGCTACCGCCCCCCCCACGCTGCTAACCTGCCATTTTGTAGGTGGGAAAGGTGCAGCAGCTGGAGCTGGTGGTGGCAGTATCAGGAGGGTCTCCTGGAGCAGGAAACCGGAGAGCCTGCATCTGTAACTTTCACTCTATGCATCCGAAGAAGTGAGGTTTTTACCCATGAAAGCTTATGCCCAAATAAATCTGTTAGTCTTTAAGGTGCCACCAGACTCCTTGTTGTTTTTGGAGCTACAGACTAACACGGCTACCCCCTGATACCGGAGAGCAAGAGTAGACTCTGCATTTTCCTGCCAGGAGCTATTCCCCAAAGGAGGATCCAGGAGAACTGGAGCATTGGACTTTATGCAAGGGGCAGGCGAGGTGGGGTGAAGGATAGACAGTTGGGGGAATAAATGTGTGTAGGGGGGGGGCACCACTGAAGCCTTTTCCCATGCCTCCATTTTGCCTAATCCCCTGTTTCCCCCCCTTAAAGCTTCCCCAGGAAGGGGGATCCTGTCCAACATACACCTTAAAGCTTCCCCAGGAAGTGGGATCCTGTCCAACATACAACTGTGCTGAAGTAACACCGGAGGTGTTTGTTCTCCTGATTTCCACTCAGATCTGTAAAAAGAAGAACAGGAGTACTTGTGGCACCTTAGAGACTAACAAATTTATTAGAGCATAAGCTTTCGTGGACTACAGCCCACTTCTTCGGATGCATCCACGAAAGCTTATGCTCTAATAAATTTGTTAGTCTCTAAGGTGCCACAAGTACTCCTGTTCTTCTTTTTGCGGATACAGACTAACACGGCTGTTACTCTGAAACCTGTCACTCAGATCTGTGTTTTTCATAGCTGTATCTTGGCTCCTGTTCCGTTTTAGTTATGGGGCAGTGGCCACAGAACACTGTGTATGTATTTTACACAGTTTTATTTTAATCAAGACAGTCTTGATCTTCCATACGTTTAGATCAGATTCAGAAGTCCAAGGAAGTAAAAATATACAGTGTGTTTGTTTTTAGGCTCCCTCAAACTCTAGCATGCTTAAACCTTACTGGCATGCGCAGTCCCATTGACTTCAATGGTACTACTCATGTCCTCAGTTAGGACAAGGGTAAGAGTTTGCAGGATCAGCATCATGATTACTAACAGGTTAGAGGTGAAATGCTGGCGCCATTGAAGTTAATGGCAAACTCCCATTGATTTCAATCAGTCCAGGATTTCACCCAGAATGTCTTTCTTCTTACAGTCACAGATTTGAATACTGACCTGGGCCCCAGTCTTTCAAATGGATCCCTATAGGCATGCCTTCCCCTCCACATGGGGCCCTGACTTTTTTCAAAATGGCCTCCGCACTGGTCCAAGGATCTGCTGGTGTGGATCCAGTTGCAGGACTGGAGCCCAGATCAGCAGTGACCAAAATTAACTGCTTGGCAGATTTGCCAGTTTATGTAACAGGTGCTGACATTCTCAGGTTAGTCTTGGTGTTTCTCTGATATTGGGCCTCCCCACGATCACAGTGGATATTTAAATTAGTAACCCCGCTACCAGTCTTAGCAATGGGATGTTGCAGAAAAGATTGTGCTGTTACTACCAATTAAATGTCTGTTCTCTGAATAATGTTCTGAGCCTCCATCGCTATAAAGATGGAGAAAACCTGCTTCCTCACTACAACTAAAACCTGAAGAGAAGCGCTTGAAAATAACTTGGAAGCTGATAATACTAATCTATGGGAATGCTGAATGCAGGCTGCTAGTGCACTTTTACATCATCAGCCTCAGATGGTTATCCACAGATGGTTGCATTTTATACCAAAGGAGACCTACTTACTCCAAATGCAGGCAACTTCTTCTGAAAATTGAGTCTGAGGTCCTAGATTCAGAAGAAACTGGGCAGGCATTATTTTGAAGTTGTAGTTCTTGAAGTCTGAAAATTTTATCTCCAACTTTATACTCTGAGAGCTGGGAGAGTTGAATTGGAAATGGTAACTCAATATAAATTTGAGCAATGCTCAGTTAATAGATGAGTTCTATTTCAATCAAGTTAAGGCTTTCTGTATTAAAGGAACACATTTCAGGAAGCAAGTATCACTCTTATAGAGATCTATGTTTATGATTGAAGTCATGAATTGAGAAGATCAGTGTGCTGCAACTTTGTAGGACTAAATTCTGCTCCTAATTATATAGATCTTAATATGAAAAGAATTTGGCTGATATACTTCATTTATCTGACTTTCATGACACAGCAGTCTACCATAGTTATGCTAGTCTTTTATATTTTACTTTTGTTTGTTGCTTTTTACTCTTTTGGGTATAACCAATAAGTCCTATTTATACAGTTATAATGATCTCATATCTGTATCTGCTGGGAGCTAACAAAATTATATATGGGTATAAGATTTAGATTTTAATCTCATTTACATCCTTGGCATACCAGTTGCAACAGATATAGATTTATTTATTTCTATTTTAGGATAAATGCATTTTGATAATATTTTCACTTGTCCTGTATTTCCTTCAAAATCAGATTTCAGTGAAACTTTAGAAGCAATTAAGTGATTTAGGAACCTAAATCCCATTTTCAAAAATTATTTACAAACTTATGTCCCATTGACTTTTGATTACTTAGCCTTTTGAGTAGCTAAGTCACTTTTCAAGAGGGGATTTTTTGAATATTTTACCCCAGTGCCAAAAATTGCACCTGAAAGCTTTTTTAAAAATAAATTAACTGTTAGCTCTTAGTCTGGAGGGGCTGGACAAGATTCAGCGTTAAGCCTTTATTCTCATCATGGCTTTTTTTTTTTTTTTTTTTCTACAGCTGTTTGGAGCACTTGTCTGGATTTTGGTAGCTGCTACTAGAGTTCCAGTGCCTCTGCTACAGGGATGGGTGATGTTTGTGTCAGTGACTGCTTGTTTTTTGTCCATCCTCTTCCTGGGCGTATTCCTTTTTAGTTATACACACAGAATTGCTGTGGACTGGAACCAGATGGTAAGTTTTTTTTCCTTGTGAGAATGATTTTATGAGAAAAACAAATTGATCTTACTCTTCATAAGACTCTTACGGTCTGATCCAAAGCCCAATGAAGTTAATGAAGAAATTCTAATTAATTTTGATGAGCTTTGGATCAGGTCCTTAAATGTTATGCTAGTGTTGGTGCTTGGCTTTCACATCATGAATGGCCAAAGCATGGCCTGCAGCACGAATATAGTTCAGAGTTCTTCAGAGACTCTTGTCTGCCCTTTTCTTTTAATTTCATAGTGCAGCCTGTAGAACTACAGGTCCCAGCATGCAGTGCTCAGTGTTCATTCACGTTCAGTGTTCAATCACATGGCAAGATTCTGCCCATGTTATGATGAAGCTTTACATGCTGAAACCAGTAGTACTCCCAAGCTGTACCTCCATATTATAAAAAAAAATAGACGGCAGTAATCTGATCAGTTTTATGCAAGTTACATGCCTATCTCAAACTATTGGAAAGTTACCAAGTGCATCCCTCAGTGATTTATAGTTTGTGCTCTCATGTGTTATTGCCTAAAAAATGTTTTCTTGTGAGGTGCATGTTCGGAATGGGGAGTCTCTAACAGCCTAAAAGTGGTGAAATGCAATACTGTATCATTCTATTTTATAGTATTGTGAGGCTTTTTGAGTGAGCAATAACAGGCAGAGAAAATACACAAAGGATCAGACCTTCTACAATCTTTATGGTATACCTCTACCCCGATATAACGCGACCCGATATAACACAAATTCGGATATAACACAGTAAAGCAACGCTTGGGGGGGCGGGGGAGGGAGCTGGGCTTCACGCTCCGGTGGATCAAAGCAAGTTCGATATAACGCGGTTTCACCTATCACGCGGTAAGATTTTTTGGCTCCCGAGGACAGCGTTATATCGGGGTAGAGGTGTATTAAAATGCAGTTATGCCTAATTGCTCAATACCTTCATTAAATAATCTTTCTTCTGTGTAGCTCTTTTTTATTACTGGCAATCATACTGCTTTTAGCCAGATTTGTATGTTTCAGTATAAACATCCATGGTTGTGCATCCCTTGATATCCAAGTAACTGTGTTGAGAGTCCCTAGATCTGTGCGAATCTTGAATCAAAGGTCATCAAACTTCATAAGTTTGGGGTTTGAAAGCTTAAACTTGTGTAATGAGTCCATTAGCAGTGATAGTCTGGATTCTGTCCAAACAGACTTTAGCACCATTGCACCAATGTTTCACTATACATACAAACAAAGTACAACATCAACTCTTAACTTGATTTGTGGCTTAATTCCATTTAAGCTTGTTAAGGGATTGTGAGCTGGATGTTGGGGAAGCTGCAGGGAATTTCACAGAAGGTGGTTAGTGTTGTTCAGTGGCAGTCACATCAGTTAGTATGCAGGAAAGCACATAAAGCATGAGCATTACTTTTAAGCAAGTGAATAGTGTCATTGGTTTCAGTGGAACCAATCACAGACTTAAAGTTCTGCACATAATTAAGTGCTTTGCTGGACTGGAGCCATAGTGCTTTTTTTGCATGTTCAAAGTACTACACAAACATTCATCCTATAATTCTCCTTGTAAGTATTCATTATACATTATTGATTTTGCCCTATCAAATGCTTGTTGGCTATTTTTATATCTAGTAGGACAGGGAATTTTGACACCTCTCTGTGATAAAGTGAGTGCTGCTGCTGGAACCTCCCTTATGGGAGAAAAATAGTAATAGGCGCACATCATCTGTGAATGTGCCTATGATGTTTGCCTGTGACTTTGTTAAAAATTCCCCATGATTAACAGGGCAAAGAAATGGGATTTGAACCTTTTATACCTAGTTCACTGGCTCAATATCCAGTCCAGATCACTAATCACCGAAAGATAATTACTATTTGGCCACTGTTCAGCATAGTACCTGCTGGACCTAAAGTTATGCCCTGTAGTATGATGGACCTAGATTTTTTTCAGCAAGATACCCTGACTTCTACATTGCTGGAATATATTGCAAATGGCAAATTCTGTGGAGGACTTACAAAAAAAAACCCGAGTTTTTTCAATCTGGTTATATAAACTCATTTTTTTTATTTTTAAATAAAAAGATAGTATACCATGTTGCTGTTTGTTCTAACACTTAAATTGGAAAGTGTTTAAAGAAAAAGATTTTTGTATTATTCCTTATGCTGCAGAAACTAAAATTTGGCCTGGAATTCAGAATGGCTAATTAAGGCTAGTGGTTTGAGAAGGCCAAAAATGGGAAAAGTCCAGGCACATTATTTTAATTATTATTGCTTGTCATGGAAAATTGTAAGAAGAGGCTATTCTCTTTTATTTTAAAATAAAAATAGTTTAAAACCCCCAAACTCCACTCTCCTGGATGCAAATGAGTAGCACTTTTAGGGTAAGATTCTGCCAACCTTGCGCTGAGCAGTACCTTATTTCCTGCTTAGCCCTATTCAATCTAGTGGGATTACTCATGGGAGTAAGACACTAACTCAGCATGAGTAAGGAAGTTGTGTTGCTCCCAGTGGTTCTCAAACTTTTGTACTGGTGACCCCTTTCAAATAGCAAGACTCTGAGTACGACCCCCCCCCCTTATAAATTAAAAACACTTTTTAATATATTGAGCACCATTATAAATGCTGGAGGCATAGCTGGATTTGGGGGGGAGTCTGACAGCTCGCAACCTCCCATGTAATAACCTTGCGACCCCCAGTTTGAGATCCCCTGCTTTATACTGAACCAGATGATATGACAAAGACCATAGACTTTATTCTCTGCTGCCCTATATATTGTGTTGTCATTTACATCTGCGCAAACTAGGTGTAAGCTATCATTCCATTCTGATCTGGTAGTATTTTACACACACTTTGCACAAGATTTAAGTGATTGTGCAAAGTGTAAGGCAGTGGAAAATTGGGCACCATCCTTTTTTATTTAAAAATCCTAAGAGTAAACAGTTAGGTTTTGGATCACAGGCATCATGTCCCAGATAGAACCTTACCGTTGATACGTATCTTCACTGTAACTATTGCCAGGGAAGTTAGAGTGTTTGGCATCTGGATGGAGGAAATGACAGCTTCTCTTTTGAAAATATCTCTTCTGTGTACAGCTAGGACTAAGCTACTCACTGAACAGTATTGGGGGGTAGCCATGTTAGTCTGTATCCACAAAAACAACAAGGAGTTTGGTGGCACCTTAAAGACTAACAGATTTATTTGGGCATTATGGAATAGGGATTATAAATTCTAATTCTATAGTATGAGACCATATATTCATGTAATGTTTAAGAAAAGTTTTGTAAATAAGTTCCAATAGGTCATGGATTAGGGACCCAATCTTATGGGGTTCCAGGGGCTTCTGTATAGATTATTTAGGTTAATCTTTCTATCTACCCAATGGGACTCAGTGCTCAGTCTAGAAGATACTTAGTTTTGCAGATACTTAGAGATGCTTAGTTTTGCAGTTCTCCAACTGTGGATTTGTGTCTCCAAAGATAACATGCTTGTTAATAGGAAAAATGTTTTTAAATAAATAATATAGAGAGTTGAGAAATAACAGACCTCAACCCTATTGTCCCTCTGCAAATTTGTGTACACAGAATCAATCCCTTACCTCTCTCTAAAAGTGAAAAGTTTAAAAAAATAGAAGATTATTGGGGGTGGAATAGAGCTGGACAAGGAGAAGACGTCTGGAGATAAATGTGAGACGGGAAGGACAGGCAGTAGAAACAAAAGTGAAGCTGAGCAGCATATTCCAGAAGTCTTGAGGTCTTTCTGAGTGTAGCCTTCATTGATTTGAGATCTACCATACCATTCTCTCACTAGAAGGGAAAACCTATAATGGCAGCAGGCCGTAAAAGAGATCCAGTTTGGGAATATTTTAATGAAGTTCCTCTACCTGTGGGTGAGGCAGACATGCCTGCAAAATGTAAACAGTGCAACAAAGAAATGCAAGACCTGGTTGCCCAAATGAAACAACATCATGAGAAGTGTTCCTTCTCAGGAGGAAGGTGCGTTGAAGATGATGAAAGGAACGTGTCTGAACATGCAGGATCTTCAGGTTGGTAAACTTTTTTTATTTCAGACTTCTTTCTTAAGGACTGCCTGTCTTCCTTCTGGACTATTCTTGAATTCTCATGTTTGAGCAAAAAATATAGTTGTTACTCTATGGTACTATCATTTTAGATGCAGTTGTGATAAAAAATAAATAGCTGAAATAGGCAGATCTTCCTTTTACAGTCTCACCTTTAAAGTAGTACTGTGTGTCAATGAATGCAATGAGTAATACTAAATGGTAATAATAATTAAATAACTGCATTGACTTATTTTGTTTAGGAGAATCCATCCTCAACATACAGGATTCTGAAGACTATCCACCTTCAAGATCACCATCCTTTTCTATAGTTTCAGAGTTATCTGCCAATGATAGTGTTTCAGTCCCATCATGTATGTCACATAGCCACAGTATATCACCTGTAGCAAAAAAAAAAAAAAAAACTCCATCATCCAAAAACAACCAGAGATAAGTTTGTGATTAGAACCAGCAGATTACAAAAAGAGGTAATTGATGAAAAAATTGCCCGGTTCGTATATGCAACAAACTCTCCTTTCCGTATGATTGAGAACCCATGCTTCATTAACATGGTTCAGTCATTAACACCAGGATACAGTCCACCCAACAGAGCAGATGTTGCAGGCAAATTGCTGGATAAAGTGTATGAAAGAGAAATTGAGCACTGTGCAAAAGGTCTGGAGAGTAAAATTGTTAACCTGAGTCTTGATGGGTGGAGCAATGTGCACAATGGTCCTGTTGTATGTGCTTGTGTGACAACAGAAGAAAGAAATGTCTTCCTTACAGAAACAATTGATACATCAGGAAATGCACACACAGCAAAATACTTACAAGAAGTAGCAGTAAAAGCTAGAACAAACTGTGAAAAAAAATTCAAATGTCTAGTACGCAGCTAGGTCACAGACAATGCTGCAAATGTATCCAAGATGAGAAGAAATTATTTAGAAGAGAGTCCCAAGCTAATAACATTTGATGCACCTCCTAGCCAAAGACCTCAGTGTTCCAGAAATAAAGGCTAATCTTGTTGAAATTGCAAAACACTTCTGTAACAACCACTTTGCAGCAGCTGCTCTGAAAAAAGTGGGAGGAACCAAGCTAACTCCCACAAGACATGAGATGGAACTGTTTTGAGCACTATTTCAAGAACTGGCCTAATCTGATGATAATTTGTGAACAAAATAGTGAAAAAATAGATGGCACTGTCACAGCCAAAGTTCTCAAGATTGGGCTTAAGAGAAATGTTGAACACATGCTGAGTACCCTGAAGCCTATTTCTGTAGCCTTGAACAATATGCAGGGAAATAGCTGTTTTATTGCTGACGCTGTTGAAATTTGGAAGGAACTGAGTGAGGTCTTAAAAAGAGAAATATGCAATGACAGAGTTAAATTACAAGCATTAAAAAAATGAGCGGGATAAGCACTATCTCCAGCTCATTTTCTTGCAAATATTCTCAATACTCGGTACAAGGGTCAAACCTTAACTGCTGAAGAAGAGGAGTTGGCTATGATGTGGACATCCAGCAATCATCCCTCCAGAATGCCAACTATAATAAACTTCAGCGCTAAGGGTGAACCATTCAAGAAATATATGTTTGCTGGTGATGTTTTAAAGAAACTCACACCAGTGAACTGGTGGAAGTCACTTAAGCACTTGGATTCAGAGACTGTTGAAGTGATAATCTCACTTTTAACAGCAGTAGCTTCTTCTGCTGGTGTAGAAAGAATATTTTCTTCCTTTGGACTAATTCATTCCAAATCATTTGGGATCTGAAAAAGCAGGAAAGCTTGTTTTTCTTTTCCAGATTATGAACAAACAGGAAAACGAAGGTTAAGATGACTGAGTTAGCTGCAGAAGCCAATATTTTAAGTTTTCATGTTGACCTGGCTGACATAGTCAATTTAATTTTTGTTTTTCTAATATTTCATTTTGTTAAAAACAATTTTAACACAAAGAAACTTGATTTAAAAAAAAACTTGAATATTTAAGTAAATTCAAATTTCATATAGATGTTTTGTTAAAATATTATGTTTGCTGTTGAAGAAAAAATCCAAAATACACAATGTTTTTGTTTTTAGTTAAATAAAACAATTTAATTGTTTGTCTGGTGTTGTTCTCCTCCTAATACAGCATGGCAGGAAAATCCTCCAAATATTAATGCTTAACCTGTTGAATTGGAGATAGTTCACCTCCCAGTGACTTCATAAATATCTGCTTCAATTACCTTTGGTAAATGAAATAACCAAACAATCATTCATTTTCTGATGTAGCTGTAAAACTAATATGAAAAGTTTTCAAAATAAATCACTTTAAAAATGTATAGTGTGTACCTTCTAAAAATGAAACAACATCTGTCTCTGAGTTGTGAAGAATATGTATTAAGGTTATAACAACCAACAAGAATGCACTTTTATGTAGAAATCTATGATTCAATTGAGTCTTCCTGTCTAATGATTTTAAATCATGATTTAAATCAAATCCACCCTGATTCTGTACACTGTGTGTTTTACAGACTAGAAATAGAAATATTTTAGAGAGGTTTTAAAAGCTTTATTGTATCCCTCAGCCTGGAAAGTCAGAATCTTAGTGCCTGGAGCTGAAATGTACAGGACTCGGGAGAGAGAAATTAAAACTAACACTTAAAACACCTCTTTAAATGAATGTAAATAGCAAATGTTTGTATACACAAATGTGCACAATATAGTGTGTGTGAGAGATGAATAATAGGATGGGCTTTGTGTTTTACTATAAATATGGTATGCACCATACTACTTTGAAATAGTGGTTCTAGTTGCTTTTTTAGTAACAAAGTTGCTGGGTTATTATAGCCATTATTGCAAATGTGCCTTAAAACATGGCAACATAATTGCTGACCTAGATCACTTAAGAGGTCAAGCTATATTTATTTTAAAGGTGTGGGTTTTGTTGTGTTATGTTACTCTGCAATACTATAAAAACAAAACAGAGTTGTATCACTTTGTATACTTTTTAGGATACAAAAATTAAAGTTTCTTACTCTGGTGTGATTCATTGTAATATGACTACACTCTGATTCCATTCATTTTAGATGAATGATCTGAACGTCTTCTATGTGGCACCTCTAAGCTTGCTTTTGTTTGCACTGAAACTCGGAGATTGGTTAGGAAGAATGCACATATCCAATCAGTTACAATATAGACTAAATCTGTCACTTTCTTTTCAGGATTTTCTTTTCCATGCAGCTACTTTCGTCTTTTATTTTGGAGCCTTTTTATTGCAAGCAGCAACAACATCTCTGCATAATTATCGACTTCCATCAAATGTCACTACGTTGCTAAGTGATCAAGACTATAACATAAGCATAGCAGCCTCAGTAAGTATTTCATAGATATACATCAAGAGATGGAAGTCTGTTTTAACCCTTTTTAGCTACCCAAATAATCTAATGGTTAACTAGAATGTAAACTTTTCACGGAAGAGACTGTCTGTTTTTGTGTGTTACACAGCACAGAATAGTCACAAATTGATAATTTAATTTTGTTATTTCTCCCCTACCCCAATAAGTTGTTACTGTGTGGTAGGTATTTGCTTCACTACAGAATAATGTTCTTTATAAGGGAACATTTTGAGTGAGTCATACTAGTCAGTGGAAGTAAAGGCTCAATTATTAATTGTTTTCCTTTGCATCTGAATGATGCTGCCTCTTCCATAGATGTATGCCAATGGGTTTAGCACAAGGGATTGGAAATACTGTTCTCAGTTTTTACACCTTCTAACAGTGTCTTGTTTAGATCATGGGATCATAGACATTTATTTAAGCTTATTAAAAACCTCTATAGGTGTCCATCACAAAAATTAAAATACACAATACAGAAATGATAAAAGACTGCTCAACCCACTTAGACATAAATATCTACCAGCTGATATGAAGATAAAACAAATAAATTGCTCCAGTGCTCAGCCCATCCTCTCTGAAAGGCAAAAAAATTTATGGATGAGCTTTGCAGCTTGACAAATGCAGGCTGCAGTGGGTCTAGATGTGAAGAATTAGGCCTGGTCCACACTAACCCCCCACTTCGGACTAAGGTACGCAAATTCAGCTACGTTAATAACATAGCTGAATTCGAAGTACCTTAGTCCGAACTTACCACGGGTCCAGACGCGGCAGGGAGGCTCCCCCGTCGATGCCGCGTACTCCTCTCGCCGAGCTGGAGTACTGGCGTCGACGGCGAGCACTTCCGGGATCGATCCGGGATCGATTTATCGCGTCTAGACCAGACGCGATAAATCGATCCCAGAACATCGATTGCCTGCCGCCGGACCCGGAGGTAAATGTAGACAAGGCCTTAGTTTCAAAGTCCAGGAAGCTCACTGAGAGTACTCTACAAGCAGCATCCTCCCAGTTATAACAAGGCAGCTCCAGCTGATCCTAGCTGTGGCAGTATGGCATGGGAATAGAGATTAACCATTTCCCAAATCAGTCAGGTCTGTATAATAGGTCAGCATCCTGAATTCTACCCAGAAACTTATGAGAAGCCATTATAGCTCCTAGACGTCTGATGTAAAGTTCCACTTAGTATGCAGAATTCCTGCCTTTCTCATAGTTCTGCTGAGCTGTAGTGGGTTGGGGGGCTCTTGTGAAGCTCCCCATTGGACTGTTCCAGGCTGTAGGTGGGGAAGAAGCTCCAGTCTCTAGGCCCCTCACAGTGCTGATGGGATATGGGGAAGAAGAGCCAAACAGAAGAGCTCTGACCCCTAGCTCCTTCACAGCTGTTCCCCAAGTGTCTTAATTAAACTTAGTTTGTATGAAAATAATTATCATCTTGTCACACATTCATTTTTGCTGCCATTAACCAAGAAAGTGTTAAATAAAGACTGCATAGAGAAAACAGAAAAATTAAAGCCCTGCTAAATATCTGCTGTCAAGACAATGACCTTCCAGCTGTTTATATTATCGATTAAAGCATGTGTGTAGGTTCTTTTTAAAAAAGTAATAATCTCAGCAGTTATTAGCATTTGTTTTCCAAACATTCATTATCTCTCTCAAAGCATGTGTAGTATGGGTAGGATGTAATAATCTAAGTGACTCCAAGTACAGAGAGGGAGAGGCAGGTCTCCATCATTCTGACCAGGAAACATCAGAAAGTATTTCAATTTAATAAACAAATCCCTTTCTAGTTTCCATCCTCCCTAGTTCTTCACAAATGAATTCATAGAGCCATCTAGTATAAATTCTAGGGTGAACACAAACATAGATTTCACCTTATGATCCCTGCAGCGAAACAACTTGTGATTAAGCTAGAACACATCTTACAGAAAGACATCCGGTCCTTATTTAAAGACTGTAAGTTCTAGAAACTTTACAACATCCCTTGGTAACTTATTCCAGTAGCTGATTATCTTCAATGATTCCCCCCACCCTCCAAAAAAAAAAATTGTGCCCATTTCCTTATTTCTACAAGTAAATAATAAATGTTGATACCATATTGTTTTAGTGGTAGCTTTCTCCTCAGTTTATGTTTGCCGGAGGCAGATGCATTAATTTGGAGATGAATGAAATTAAATATGAATACAAACAAAAGCCAAATGACTGTGTTCATCCTTGATAATGAGAAGAAACTTAATTACAGGGTATAAAAATAAGTATTTAAGTGGGTTGCACCAGGACCTAGGTAAAAGACCTACTTTAGTTACAAAGTAGCAAAGTGATGTCCGGATTTGATGCTTTTGACACAATGTTATCAAAGCCATAGCACATAAGCTCTCGACCAGAGGGTCATGATAGAGCAGGGGTCAGCAACCTACGGCACGCGTGCCAAACACGGCACGCAAGTTGATTTTGACTGGCACACTGCTGCCTGCCACGGTCCCGGCCCCCAACCCCACTCAGCCCCCCCTCCCCCCGCCCACTGCTCTCCCCTGCGGGGGCAGGAGGCAGAAACGTGGTCCTGCGGCAGCCAAGCTTCCCCCCTCCTCCGCTTCTTCCCCCAGCGTGGTGCTTTCCTGCCACTCCTCCTCTCCTTCCATGCACCGATCAGCTGATGGCCCTTGTGAGGGGGAGGGGGAGAAGTGGCAGCATGCTCACTGCTCCATAGAGGAGGCAGAGAAGAGGTAAGGATGGGGCCTTGGGGAAGGGGGTGGAACAGAGCATATCCCTTCCAGCCCCCTGCCATGAGCACTCCCACGAGCCGAGAACCCCAGCCCTCTGCCCTGACCCCTGAACCCCCCCCCCCACAGCCTTCTGTCCTGCACCCCCAACCCACCCCCAGCCCTCTGTCCTGACCCCTGAACCACCACCCCCAGGTCTGGAGTCCCGGCTGTCGGCCCCTTGCCAGCCGGCATCCCGGATGCAGGCCCCGCTCAGCCCGCTGCTGGCCTAGGTGAACAGAACCCCAGGCTGGCAGCAGGCTGGGCTGAGCAGGCTGGCGGCATAAGATCAACATTTTAATTTAATTTTAAATGAAGCTGCTTAAACATTTTGAAAACCTTGTTTACTTTACATACAACAATAGTTTAATTATATAATATAGACTTAGAGAGAGAGACCTTCTAAAAAATGTTAAAATATATTACTGGCACGCAAAACCTTAAATTAGAGTGAATAAATGAAGACTCGGCACACCACTTCTGAAAGGTTGCCTACCCTTGTGATAGAGTCACAGGGAGTCACAACCAATCTTCATTATATAACACATCTTCTTTTTGCGGATACAGACTAACACGGCTGTTACTCTGAAATCTTCATTATGGCTTTTGGGCTAACTGTGGGAAATTCTGAATCTTCCTTGTAAAATGTGGTTATGGGAAAAGTTGAGGAGCACTGGAGTAATAGAAATCTCATGTGTGATTCATCTCATTTTCTTCTGCAGATTTTTGCCTTTGCAACAACTATCTGTTATGGTTGTAGCACAGCCCTTGCTTTAAGAAGATGGAAACTATAGCACTTGAAGAGGTTAATGGTTCAGCATTCTAGTTTAGTTTATGTAATTGTGTATAAGATCAAATTAAATGCCACTTGTCTTTCAAACTGTAACAGAATTCCAAAAGGATTTTATGTATAAACTCTATTTTAAAAATGTTAAAAATGCAGATAAGTTCATATCAGAATTACTTTAATTGAAATAATCTGTGATTTTTTTAACTTTTATTATATGCTAATTAGAAGCATTATTCTACTGTCTATATAGTATTATAGAGTTTAGTGAGAAATAGATGCATCATTAGCAGACAACTGAATTTTGGTGCTAAACAATTAGGAGGGAGGAAGTGGAAGGTAAACAAATGTGTTATATGCACAGGCAGCTAAAAGCTACAAGTTGCAATGCGTATGGTTAATTATTATTAAAAGCCCCACTCCTGCAATAAGCTCCAAGTAGGCAGAATCCTTGGGTCTCTGGACAGATTCAAGCATCTGCCACACAGTGCTCCTTGCAGGATGAGGGCCTACCTTGACTTTTGTGAGATTGCCTTAATATTTTTTAAAGCAAAACTTAAAGAAAAACTGTTTGTTTCCTTCCAGTACAATCTTGTGAAATACTTTACAGCCATTTCTGGCAGTGATGATTTGATCTTTTCTATAATTGTGTTGTATTCTTAGTAAATACAAATTGTTTAGTACTATTGGTCTGTAGTTTCCTATATTCACAGATTTAGTTCTGTCAAGTCTATTTATATTGCAAAATGTAAACAGTGCATTTGTGTTGTGTATATCTGTGGTATGTTTTGGTTTAAAACAAAGTATTTGCACTGTTTCACCTTGTTGTGGGTACAGTTTTTACTTCATGTGCTGCATTTATGTTGTTTACTGTATGAGTCGATATCGTTTGAATGGAGTATTACAGAATGTTGAATTCTCTCTGATCTGAGTTTTTGCAGTGGTTTATTTGTTGCATCCTAAAGCCCCAATCTTGTAAAGGAATCTTTACATGGGCAGATCCTTATGCCACTGAAGAGCCTTGCTGAAGTCAGAGGGACACCATTGGAGCATAAGGATCCACCCAGGGAGATGCTTTTGCAGGAATGTTGAAGTCTGATCAAGTTTGCTTTGAATATCCCAGTTATGTAATGAAATACATGAGGTATAAATGCACCAAACTCAACTTAATAAACGTGTTATACTGTATCACTTCCCTCCCCGATTATCACTATTTAGCAGATATTTTTAAAAAAATTTAATAACTTTAGTTCTTGCAAAAATGCCAAATTGTTAACCTCAGAGACTGAAGACCCCTTGTCATCAATAGAAAAGCAACAGTGTAAGCTTCCGTACAATATCCTCTGTGCATTTGTTCTGTAGAGACCACTTGCAAGTGGACAGGGCAGTACGCTTTCTTGCCTACTCAAAACTGGTCTATACCTAGAACTTAGATTCATCCAGCTACATCACTCAGGGCTGTAAATTCATTCCCTCTGGAGTATAGTCAGGTCGACCTAACCCCCACTGTAGATGCAGCTAAGTCAAAAGAAGAATTCTTCTGGCAAACTAGCTGCCACCTCTTGGAGAGGTGGATTACCTACATTGATGGAAAACCCTCTTCCATCGATGTAGGAAGTGTCTGTATCATAGGCGGACTGTGGGCCAAATTCAGATAGCAAAATATTTGTATTTACTTATCATTATTGTTGTTGTTTTTTATTATTTTCTCTGGAATCTGGACCTTGACTATACCTTGACCGAGAAATTTGGACCTTGATAAAAAACAATTGACTATCTCTGGTCTACACTATAGCTTCAGCACTGTAGCAGTGCCGTTGTAATGCAGACATGGCCTCAGTCTCAGCATGCCAGTGAAGATACATGAGGATCTCTGCTGGGAGCCTAACTCATTTGACATGTGCAACTGAATCACTATCAATAGTGACAACTTTCCGTCAGTACTGGCCTGGGCCAATTTTATATCAATGACCTGGAAATGAATGGCACCTTCTCAATGCCCTGAGCCATTTAACTCTCCAGAACTACTGTAATAAGTTGATTTGGTACATTTTATTTTCTGAAAATGTCTATCTTCCTCCCTCTTTGAACTGGCTGAATCTTCAACTCTTTACTCTCATCTAACGTGAATGGTGATTTTAAATTTTGTCTCATGCAGTATGGCACAAAACAAAACACTGGATTTCATATTGAATAAAATTACTTTACACTGGAGTGTACAGACAAAAGGGATTTCTCCCTAAGATATAACCGTGAATAACACTCAGCTGTATTAAATGCTTTAATCCAGTGTATTTGATACTGTGGTTACTAATAGATTTTCATCACTTGGATATTGGTACAAAGAGTAGAAATCTCAAATATTTGATTAAATTGATGCTAGCTTTATTAAAAGAATAAGAATTCTTGAGAGGGTACTTGCACAAAAATCACAACATTTGTAACCGTATAATGTGGAACAGAGAATAAAATGGTGAAACAGTAAGACTTGGACTGTATGAAAGGTGACACTGACTCTAGGGGGAGAGGACAGTGCAGATATATATGGTGATAGTGGGAAAGAACCACACTTGACAGATGCTAGTCAGGTCCCTTAATGCACCACTGAAAGGTTTTCATACCACTGCAATGTGTGGGGTATTAGAACCTGTTTAGTGTAGTGAGAAATGGCTAATCTCTTCCCTCCTGCTCTAAGAGTCAAAGACAGGCAAAGGACAGAGTTGGAGAGGAAAGTTAACCTCTTGAAACAAGAGTGGTTTGCTTAGCTAAAAATAGAGGCATATTTCCTGACTGCCACCATCACCTTTTCTTTTGCAATGAAAGATGTTATGTTAGACTATGATGCAGGTACACCTCTACCCCCATATAATACGAATTCGGATATAAAGCGGTAAAGCAGCGCTCTGGCAGGGCTGTGCGCTCCAGCAGATCAAAGCAAGTTCGATATAATGCAGTAAGTTTTTCTGGCTCCCGAGGACAGCGTTATATCGGGGTAGAGGTGTACAAGTAAACAAACACTAAAACAGAATATAAGGATGCAGTCACACAATAAAGAAACAGTAAATGGTTTATTACTTCATAGTTGAACCTGGAATTGCAGAGGTGGTTCTGAAACAGGGCTCAGCATGATGTGGGAGTCTGTATCCAAACATTTTGGGGCGGGGGCAAGTATAATGCAGTCCTTCTGATGTTCATTACACATGATTGTAGACTGTAAGTGAGTGTCAATATAAATAAGACAAAAAGACATTTTATATTTAAAAAATGCATGCGTGCGCACACACACATAATCCCTAGAGCTCAGGGATATGAGCAGGCCTCTTCAGAGAATGGAGCAGTAGAGAAAAGCTGAGAGGAAAGATAAGGAGATCAGTTTTGGACACATGAGTTTAAGTTGAAGTGAGATATCCAGGAAGATATGTCTGACACCAGAAACAGTGTTTGCTATTAAGAAGTGAAATTACAATTCTGTATCAGAGGGGTAGCCATGTTAGTCTGGATTTGTAAAAAGTGACAAAGATTCCTGTGGCACCTTACAGACTAACAGACATATTGGAGCATAAGCTTTCGTGGGTGAATACACACTTCATCAGATGCAACATCTGACAGTGGGTATTCACCCACGAAAGCTTATGCTCCAATACGTGTGTTAGTCTATAAGGTGCCACAGGACTCTGTCGCTTTTTACAATTCTGTATTATCTTTGATACCATAGCTATCTTCTGTGCCTAGAATGCTGGCTGTGGGGTATCTTGGATACCACTGCTTAGTAGCTAGTGGTAAATATTTACTTTTTAAGGGTGACCTTTCTCAGAAGAGTATAGTAAGAAACAGTACTTTACACATTATTACTAAAAGAAGAAAAAGAGACTACATTCTAGAAAGTTAAGACTTTGTTAAAGCCTATTCATCAGATGAAGCAGCCAAAATCACTTCCTGTTCAACCTATTTTGTTTAAAATAATAATTTAAAATATGCAAATAAAGTTGTACAACTTGCAATGTAAAGTGGCATGTCTTTTCCTAAATCACTTTTATAGCATCCACACACGTGCTAAGTCCTTCATAGAAAACCCTTGAGATCAGTTCCTGCTCCAAAGAGCCTATAGCGCAAATGATGGACATGCTAGACAAGTGAAGATGTGCAATAATATATACCAGAAAGGGGTGAGGAAGGACATGAGTTACAGATATCTTGTTAAATAGTTATTCAGTTTAGACTTCTATATATTGGTCTTGATGGTTCCAGTAGGACTTCTTTATTGTAAAAATATTAATTTCTAGGTAATGCTGCAAAAGTATTTTTTTAATCTAGAACCTAAAAATCTCTTCTCGGTCATTTACTAAGAAAATGAGTTTATTAACATACAAGGCTGTTTAAAGTTTATCAATAAAAATATGGCCGTATTTGCTCTCATTCTTACAAATACGGATTTTGACAAATCAGTTATGCCTTCCAAGATGAGGTGTGTTTGTTACAGTAGGAAACAAAATTACACCTCTCAGAATATGGCCATTTTCTGGTTCTTGCATATGACATCATGCTCAAACCTCCACTAGCATTAAGGAAAGTTCTTCAACATTTAGAGGTTGTCTCCTCTATTAGTAATTTATATAGAACCATACATGTGCAATGCTGTTTTACACACAAGCACTTGCTATCCTGGAAGATGCCTCAAATGACATGTCCAATAATCCTGAGACATTGCTTAAAGCATTTGACTCTTCTGAACTTTCCTGGAGACTTGGGAAATACGAATTCCTTGCATTTGGGAGGTGAGCTCTCAGGGCCATGATCTGGTTACATTTTCTTAATTAGTTTATATAAAAGTGAAGAGATTTGATCATATACTGGGATAGACCCTCTTGCAAAGCTTGGTGGGCAGATGAGCACTGAACAGTAGTGGATGCACTGAAACTTTGGTTTTCTCCACTCCAACTCTGTTGAGTCCAGATGTTCAGAAATGGTCAAAGGGCATGGTGGTGTGACTTCTCTGGTGATTTTCCTCTTCTTTGGGGCTGTCACCAATCCCCACAGGATCAGTTCCCCAATAAGGTCCATCCAAATCCTTCTGACCTCTCTCCCGCTTGTGTAAGTCAGGTATAACTCCACTGAAGAAAGTGATGTTCTGTCATGGTAAAACTGCTGTAACTGGCAGGAGAATCAGCCAGTCCTTCTAAAAAGCTATGTCCTTCATAATGACTGCACCGCAACATTTAAAGGAAAGCAAAACAAAAATCAGTGCTGGGGAATCTCACTGCCAACATCTCCCTTTTGCTTCAGAAAGCCCATAGAAACTAATGCATACGTTCCACTTCCTCCAATTATGACATTTGCATTAGCATGCCTGTCAAGTGTTTAAGTCTGAGCCAAAATAACAGTAACATGTTCCTGAGCTTGGTCTCATCTCTACTGGCTTTTACAGCTGGTTTGAAAAAAAAAAGGCTTAAATATTCTTCAAACTCACTTTTAACCCCATTTGGTTCCATGGTTGATCTATACACCGTGTGTTGGAGTTTTGAATATCATCCTAATACTATTCATTCCCTTTAATGCTGACTGGTCAAAATGTGTTAGATCCCCTTTTGTCCCTTTCAGCATGATTTGAAAACTTGGTTGCAGTGAGTCCTCTGGATTTGGTTAGTTAGTGATGAGCCAAGAATGCTTAATAGCTTGAGAGAAAAGGTGAGTGAGATAATATCTTTTATTACACCAACTTCTGTTAGTGAGCACTTGTGTCTCTCACCAACAGAAGTTGGTTCAATAAAAGATATGACCTCATCCACCTTATCTCTCTAATATCCTGGGACCAACATGGCTACAACTACAGTGCCTACATGTAATAGCTTGAGGGGCAAGCTGGGAGGAGTGAGTGCTGTTGGCTGTTTTTCTTTTATCTTACAAAGAGACGCCAGAATTTCAAAGCAACTTTATATAAATGTTGATGAAAAGCTCAGACGTTTTTACAGTGTCTTTTGTGTCACTCGCCGTGTGTCACATCTTTTACCTAGTAAAACTGAGAATAAAGATAGTGGTAACAAAACAAAAAATGCAGCAACATGGTTGCTACACTCCAGAACGCTGTTTACTTTTCTGTTAACAGTGGTCCAGGTAGCCATTATCACCACAGCTTGTTCGTAGCACCTCTAATTTTCACAGAGCTAAGTCAACAGACACTTTACCAACTGGCTTCACTTTGAAGTATTGTTCTATCCTGCTGCTACTCTTTCTGTATATTTAAATATGGCATCATAATCCTATAATGACAGACCTCATTGCTGTCCCTTTATACCCTTTTACTACAAGAGGGATTAACACCATTCCTCTAAAAAGTATCTTCAAATTAGAACACTCAGCTTTCTGACCCGAGCAAGTCAGAAAAGGAAAGAGTCTTAAGGGGAGGGGGGTGAATTTAGGTAAAAAAAAAACAATGGAAACTATTTTACTTTTCAAAAATTTTGTGAAATCTACATGATTGTTTTCCCCCAATGGGCTAAGTCTCTCTTCATGTATTTATCTAGGGTACTTTTGACCCTCCCACTACTATAATACCAAGCACCTCAGTCTTCACAGCACCCTTATGAAGTAGGGCAGTGTTATTATTTCCATTGTACAGAAGAGTAACTGAGGCACAGAGAGACAGCAATTCGCCCAAAGTCACACAGGAAGTCTGGTGGCGGAGCAAGGAATTGAACACTAGCCACTGCATTATTCTTCCACTTAGTGTGTCTCAGCTTCCCCCCTCAATCTCTAGCAATGCTGCTTTTCCTTAGCCATAGCAGGATTGCTGCTGACAGTAAATCCAGCCAGGCTATGAGGTGGAGCACCTGTTTATGAAGGATTATGAATCAGAGGGAGACTCAAGTTGCAAAATTGAGATTCACACATCAAACGATCCAGTTTAAGGATGTTCAGATCCAGGGGTTGGCTCAGTCCATTATAAACATAGGGGCCAGATCCAGATTTGGGTCCAAACCCCAAAGATTCTACCAAAGTTCAAAAGAGTCATTGATTCTGGCCAACTCATCTACCTCCCCCTTTCAAACAGGTCTGATGAACTGCAAGCAACCTCTGTAAGAATCTCACTGTCTGCACTGGTTCTTTGTGACTCATTCTCAGCGCAGAGAATGCCCTACCTGGGCACAGCCCCTTTCAGTTCAGTTTAACAGAAACCTGATGCAGTCTCAGACAAGAACCTTGTCAAACTCCCTTTTCAAGGAGCTAAAGCAGTTGGCTCAGGTTAGCAGTCGGCACACTTTAATTCCTTCCTTGTTGCAGAGCAATTGCAACTGCTGACCTTGAAGAACTATGTGGGTATTTGTCTGATTCAGTCACAATTCATTAATATTCTCAGCAAACTATGGCCTGCAGTGAAATGCATGCAGGCCAATCCATGTCAATGGGGCTCCCTCGGGGCACAGGGATCCTTCTACCCACATCTTATTGCAGGATCACGCCCTATATATTGTGCTTTTTCTGCTGCCCTTTTTTTTTTTTTTTTTTTTAACAGAGCTGACATTTTGTAGATATCTGATAACATGATGAGAAAATTCTGTCTGCCCTGCACTCAAATGGTTGGTTTGTACATTACTTTGCTATGGATATTGTTTTAGGTCAGTGATACTCAGCCCTCAGTGGTACAGGAGCCAAACTAGAGCTCAACTTTACCCAAAAGAGCCACAGTAGTGTGAATTCATTGCTATGAGAATAATATAGATAAATAGTAAATGAAACAAAGTGACTGACCAAGTATTCTGCAGTTGGTTAATAACATAGCAAAAGCATCCTGATTGATTTAATAATTAAATCACACAGTGTTTTAATAGTATGTGATGCAAAAAGCCACAGGAGACACATTAAAAGGCCACTTGGAAGCCTCAGTCTAAGTATGACTGTTTTAGGTTCAATAAGCTTTATGAGCAAAGTTAATGAGGTGAGATGCTTTTATAAACCCTTTGCTATAGTTTTGTCTGTATGCCGGTAACACCCATTGTGCTCTCTCTCACTGGAATTACTTTTTGAAGTGGAAAAGGCAATTGAGCATTAATGGCATTTTGGGTCGCGTAGAAACCAATATTTTCCATGAGAATGTACGGTGTGGGTGTGGTATCCTGGGAGTGGCACACCTCCTGGAAATCACAGAAACGCATAAGCTGGTTCCTCCAAAGTGACATACACTGGGCAACAGTCTAAATGGGGGACTTTTACATATTTGGAAAGCAGGATCAGGGCCTTCATACTTGGTCCAAAGGAAAACGGAGGCCTCAGACTAAGGGCTAATTTCTCAGGAGGAGTAAGTTAGTTGATTTACAGCAGCTGAAAATGTGCCCCATAGTTTCTTTTTTTTAAAAAAAAAGGCTGAGTATGAGCTAGCAGATTGATTTCACTTATGTACTTGGGGCCAAACTGCTCTTAGTTGATAAATGCAGCTTCAATTGACTTCCAACTAACTTCAATGGGAATTTCACTAATACGAGAACAGAATTTGCCCTCAACATTTCCACTAAATAAAGCAGCCTTTTGACGCAAGCAATGACAATTTAATCATGGTCTCTTTCTTAAATCCCCGGGTTCTGAAGTCAGGTCATTACATCAGAATCTCAGCAGTCATTAAAAACAGTTTCAAGCCCTCATGGCTGTGGACAAATGTATGAAAACAAGAAGGCTCAAAGACCAGACGGCAAATAAAAACAACCAACTTTTATTATTTTTTAAATCACATGATTTAAAGCTACCCTCATGATTCGGGGGCGGGACCTGGATCGTAAGCGCTGAATGCTTGGAGGTGGCAATACTGAAAAGTGCCACTAGGGGAAGAGTCACTGCAAGCTGCTGAACCTAAACTGAATTGAGCTACAAAGAATGACTCCTTCTAGGATTCTTATATGGAACCAGGTTCTTCTCAGTGGTATAATGACAATGATGCAAGTGGTGCAGTCGCAACAGGGCCCACGAGATTAAAGGGGCCCAACAACCTGGGACAGGGGAATGGCTGGGATGGGGGAGTCCCTCTGCGTGGGGCGACCCCGGACCCCAGACTTGAGCAACTGCAAAGGACACAAGGAGAAGGTGTGCGTGGGGGGGACAACTGCATCACTGGAGGCTGTGACGGGCTAGAGGGGGGTGGAGACAGGAGACACACACCCTCCCCCACAAAGATGGAGAGAAAGGCAAAAAAATTGGCTGCTTTGCATGGAGTGGAGGAATGGGGAGAACTGGGGAGGGTTAGGGAAGGGATACCTGGGGGGAGGGGAGTTGGAACAGAACTGGGTGGAGCTGGGGGACTGGATGACCGGGATCAGAGCTCTTGAGGGTGGGGGAAGGGGTTGGAACAGAGCTTGGGGTTTTGGGAGCAGAGCTCAGGGGCATGGGAGAGTTTGAAGTGGAGTTGTAGGGAACTAAGGATCAGGGAAGTGAGGGTCACCAGGGGAGCTAAAAGGGCCTGGAGGGGTGATTAGATTGGGGATGAGAAAGCTGAATATTAACTGAAGAAGGCTGGAGGGGGGTTGAGGGAGAGTGGGGGTGGGGCTGGATCAGAACTGGAGGGGAGCCAAGGGGGGCTGAGACTCCATAGCGGGACTGTGAAAGAGATGGAGGGGAGCCAGTCAGGATCTAGGAAGGCTTGATTGAGGCTATGGAGGAACTAGACAGAAGCTTGCTGAGAAACTAGGCAGGATCTGGGGATCTCTACTGGGGCTGTAGAGAAGCTGGAGGGGACCGATTTTGGTATCGGGAAGGGGGCCCCAATCTCTTCTTCCACAAGGGCCCTCTGGGACATTGCTATGCTACTGGTTCTTCTGAAGGTGACGGGCACACACCAGACTCCAGAGCAGTCAACTAAATGACTCTAATTAAGGTACTTTGGGGCCGACCTAGGCTTCAAGGGATTAGGTAATAATGGCAGATTCTCCTTAGTAGGAATTAGGGGTGTCAAGTGATTAAAAAAAACTAATCGTGATTAACTACACGATTTAAAAAATTAATCGCGATGTTAAACAATAATAGAATGCCATTTATTTAAATGTTTTCTATATTTTCAAATATCTTGATTTCAATTACAACACAGAATACAAAGTGTACAGTGCTCACTTTATATTTATTTTTTATTACAAATATTTGCAATGTAAAAAACAAAAGAAATCATATTTTTCTATTCCCTCATTGCAAGTACTGTAGTGCAATCTCTTTATCATGAAAGTTGAACTTACAAATGTAAAATTATGTGCAAAATATAACTGCATTCAAAAATAAAACAATGTAAAACTTTAGAGCCTACTTCAGCCAATCACTCATACAAACAAGTTTGGTTACAATTTGCAGGAGATAATGCTGCCCACTTGTTTACAATGTCACCTGAAAGTGAGAACAGGCATTCACATGGCATTGTGTAGCCGGCGTCACAAGATATTTACGTGTCAGATGCGCTAAAGATTCATATGTCCCTTCATGCTTCATCCACGATTCCAGAGGACATGCGTCCATGCTGTTGATGGGTTCTGCTCAATAACAAGCAGGACTAACCCATGTTCATTTTCATCATCCCAGTCAGATGCCACCAGCAGAAGGTTGATTCTATTTTTTGGTGGTTCGGGTTCTGTAGTTTCCTCATCTGAGTGTTGCTCTTTTAAGACTTCTAAAAGCATGCGCCACACCTCATCCCTCTCAGATTTTGGACAGCACTTCAGATTCTTAACTTGAGTCAAGTGCTGTAGCTATGTTTAGAAATCTCACATTGGTACCTTCTTTGCGTTTTGTCAAATCTGCTGTGAAAGTGTTCTTAAAATGAACATGTGCTGGGTCATCAACCGAGACTGCTATAACATGAAGTATATGGCAGACTGCAGGTAAAGCAGAACAGGAGACATACAATTTTCCCCCAAGGAGTTCAGTCACAAATTTAATTAATGCATTTTTTTTTAACAAGCATCATCAGCATGGAAGCATGTCCTCTGGAATGGTGGCTGAAGCATGAAGGGGCATACGAATGTTTAGCATATCGGGCATGTAAATACCTTGCAATGCTGGCTACAAAAGTGCCATGCGAATGCCAGTTCTCACTTTCAGGTGACATTGTAAATAAGAAGCAGGCATCTCCCATAAATGTAAACAAACTTGTTTGTCTCAGTGATTGGCTGAACAAGAAGTAGGACTGAGTGGACTTGTCGGCTCCACAGTTTTACATGGTTTTGTTTTTGAGTGCAGTTCTATATTTGTATGTTACACTTTCATGATAAAGAGATTGCACTACAGTACTTGTATGGGGTGAATTGAAAAATACTATTTCTTTTGTTTATCATTTTTACAGTGCAAATATTTGTAATAAAAAATAATAATATAAAGTGAGCACTGTACACTTTGTATTCTGTGTTGTAGTAGAAATCAATATATTTGAAAATGTAGAAAAACATCCAAAAATATTTAATAAATTTCAATTGTTATTCTACTGTTTAACAATTTTTTTAATTGTGATTAATTTTTTTGAGTTAATCACGTGAGTTAACTACGATTAATTGACAGCCCTAGTAGGAATAGGAACAGGACCAACCCAGATATTTTCTCCAGAAATAGCTGTCTGCATAGGTCCCATGAATCTAACTAATAGGTGTTGGTATAAAATGTACAAGAATATTTATAGAAGTCTCCCACATATGACATTATTTTTAAAAAATAGACAAGATACAGTAAATCCCACATATTCTCCCTCTAGTTAAATTTAGCCACACACCACTACCTCCTCTTGCAAAAGCCTGAGAAAATATTTCACAATTACACCATGCCCCTAATATCAATGGATTCAGTCTTTGTTACATCAGCTGGAAAAGCCAAATATCCTCAATTCAAATCTAGGGGCTGTTACCAGAAGTGCCCTAGCTGATCAGCTGTTGCAGCAGTATACAAAGAATGTATTTTTACACAGTCAAGAAAGAACCAAACCAAATAATGTAGCAATACATAGGGGTGTAGGTATCATACAGAGAAAGCTAGCAGTGATTTATGTTGCTATCAGAGTAGAAGCCGTGTTAGTCTGTATCCGCAAAAAGAACAGGAGTACTTGTGGCACCTTAGAGACTAACAAATTTATTAGAGCATAAGCTTTCGTGGACTACAGCCCACTTCTTCGGATGCATATAGAATGGAACATATATTGAGGAGATATATATACACACATACAGAGAGCATGAACAGGTGGGAGTTGTCTTACCAACTCTGTATATATATCTCCTCAATATATGTTCCATTCTATATGCATCCGAAGAAGTGGGCTGTAGTCCACGAAAGCT
Source organism: Malaclemys terrapin pileata (assembly GCF_027887155.1). NCBI lineage: Eukaryota > Metazoa > Chordata > Testudines > Emydidae > Malaclemys > Malaclemys terrapin. Next base: position 24,912,809 of record NC_071506.1, on the reverse strand, counting down.
TATGCTCTAATAAATTTGTTAGTCTCTAAGGTGCCACAAGTACTCCTGTTCTTTTTATGTTGCTATATAATTGTATGGGTTTAGAATACCACATTCTGGACTGTGATAAGTATATATTCTCCAGTGACAGAGTAAAATGGGCATAAATGGATTTCTCATTAATAGACTAGAACTTTTCACTAGGGAAAAAAAGTGTATTTTGATTCATACAGTAATGGCATCAGTAAAAAGAGTGAATTTACCAACTTCCCCTCCCCTTCCATATTTTTTTAAAATTCCAAAAAGTAGGGAAAAAGTAGTGTGACAGTTTGTATAATTGAGACAAGGTAGGTGATGTTATAGCTTTTAGAAGTTGATCCAATAAAAGATATTACCTCACCTATGTTGTCTCTCTAATATCCTGGGACCAACATGGCTACAACACAGCAAAGTATATAATTGAAAAAGTGCAGAGCAGATCAATTAAGATCAGTAGGTGGCGCTCTAACCATACAAAGCATTTCACTCTCTGCAATTATGTAGATATATGGAATTTCTTTTTATAATGTCATACTTCTTGATTTACTTGCTGTTATTTCTAACTAACCAAAGCTGCCAGTCAATCACAGTACTCATTTTAACAACTATTTTTACATTTTTACTATTTTTACATTTTAACAACTTTCTATTACAGATTTTTTTAATGTTACAGGGTTCTCATTTCAGACTTTTGTCCAAGATCCAGCATAACATCAGTGTAATACATGATATTATTTCCAATTTGCATTGCAGTATTTTCAGGACCCCATTGTACAAATATATAGGAAGATATAGGTTGTTGGGCTAAAAACCTACAACCTAGTGAAGGTAGATATCCTTCACTCAGTACAGATAGACTCAATGGGCTTGATTCTCCTCTCACTTACGTCTGTGCAAGTCAAGTGTAACCCCGTGAAGTCAGTGGGGTTGCACCAATTTAAATCCAGAGTGAGTGAGTAGACAATCAGGCCTTATTTGTTTGCGGGTTTTTTGTTCTATCCTGCCGTTATAAATTAGGACCTTGAAAGTGGAGTGAAGATTTCAGCTAAATAAGTTCAGTCAGACTGCGTTCAGCAAACTTGTGGCTTTTTCCAAAAAATGAAGGTCCTAAAGTTGATCGTTGTTTGCTATAGACTGACCTACACACTTTGTTGTTATATCACCAAGGTGATGAATACATTCCTCAAATTTGTCCTCCCTCCTCCCCCCCCCCCCGGAATTTTTTAAAATAAATTTAGCCAAATTCATTATTTTCAGGTCGTGCACAAATTGTATTTCCCAGCCTAAACAGAGCATACACCTTCTTGAGTTGATAAGTCTGAATAACAGCTCTGGCTGTTGGTTCTGCAAACAGCAGTGAAAAATAGGTAAAATCAGATCATATTTCTATGCACAATTTTGGGGACATTAAATGGCTACAATACAAGTTGTCCTGGTCAGTCGATAAAGTTCAGTCTTATCTATTAGCTCCTTCAGCGATTTTCTTTGCCTTCACTTCTGACTTTCCCCAAACAAATTTATCTGCAGTGACAAAGCCTGAAATTAATGAAGTATAAGGCTACTGTACACAAGTCCAAGCTGTAAAGTTCCCCGATGGAGATTTGAGCTTTGTGTGAATTTACCTTAGTTGTCAACTAACTGTGAAAAAAGGAAATCTGTAATCTACATGGATATCTTCTGGCACTATATCTGTGTATTTTCAGACAAGATATTGCACCATACTGAATTGCTCTGTCAAACTGCAATCAAAATGATCCAGAATGTACATCATAATATACAGTCACTTGTATCAGAGAGCAATGTGTGAAAAAAATAACTGTGGAAAAAGCTATATATTTGATTTCATTTTAAAAAGCTATGTTAATAGTGTTAGGGGGCTTATTTCTTCACCCTCTCACTTCCCTGGTCCTTCTCGCATGAACAGAGAGCAACAATACCCGAAGTCCAAAGGTGCAAACAATTCTATGTTTATTGGGGTGAACTTCCAGCAAGCATGATTCCAGTTTCCTTCCTCAGTGTCCCCCTTCCCAGCTCTGACACCACAGAGCCTTGCCTGTGTCCCTGTTCCCATTCCACCTCCCCTTTGTGAAACAAAATTCCAATTCCCTCACCCCATTCCCTGTTCCCATTCCCCCTTTCTTCCTGATTGACTGCAGACTATATAGTAAAACTTGAGTTCTGCTTAGCTATACCTTAACCAATCATTTTACTGAAATTTACCTAACCAATCCTAACATATTGTAAGATGAGTAGCTAACCAATTATAGCCCACCACCTTAATTAGTTTACACCCAGCAAAATTAATTATACAGCAGACAGAAACAATCACAGAACCAGACAAAGACCATGCAAATAAACATACAAAACAATACAGAAGTGAGGATTTCACATCCCAGCTATTGATAAATGAGTTCTTGCCAGACAGAAAACTATCAAACTAAATTTCCTTTTACATCTCCTAGGCTTTTCCCTTTTTCTGGAGGTGATAGAACAGATCACCTTCCTAACAGCCCCAGATTGCCTTATTTCAGTATGACTAAACAGGGCCTCAGACTGTCACAGTAAGAGAAGGCCCTTACACAGACAGGTTTCAAAGTAGCAGCCGTGTTAGTCTGTATCCACAAAAAGAACAGGAGATCTGTGAGAGTGAGGGATCATCTTTCAGGATAGGTTGTAGATCTTTGATGATGTGCTGGAGAACCTCTTTTTGTTGTATGGTGTGCGGTTGCTGGTGAGTATTTGCTTAAGGTTGGGAGGCTGTCTGTAAGCGAGGACTGGTCTGTCTCCCAAGATCTGTGAGAGTGAGGGATCATCTTTCAGGATAGGTTGTAGAGAACCTCTCCAGCGCATCATTGAGATGTCTAGTTGGTAGCCGGTATCAAGCGGAGTGCTCCAGGGGTTGGTCCTGGGGCCGGTTTTGTTCAACGTCTTTATTAATGATCTGAATGATGGGATGAATTGCACCCGCAGCAAGTTCTCAGTTGACACGAAGCTGGGGGGAGAGGTAGATATGCTGGAGGGTCGGGTAGGGTCCAGTTCTATGATTCTATAAGCTTCAGAGATTGGGCCAAAAGAAATCTGATGAGGTTCAACAAGGACAAGTGCAGAGTCCTGCACTTATGAAGGAAGAATCCCATGCATCGCTACAGGCTGGGGACCGACTGGCTAACCAGCAGTTCTGCAGAAAAGGACCTGGGGATTACAGTGGACGAGGATCTGGATATGAGTCAGCAGTGTGCCCTTGTTGCCAAGAAGGCCAATGGCATATTGGGCTGTATTACTAGGAGCATTGCCAGCAGATCGAGGGAAATGATTATTCCCCTCTATTCAGCACTGGTAAGGCCATACCTGGAGTATTGCATCCGGTTTTGGTCTCCCCACTACAAAAGGGATGTGGGCAAATTGGAGAGAGTCCAGCAGCGGGCAACAAAAATTATTAGGAGGCTGGGGCACATGACTTACGGGGAGAGGCTGAGGGAACTGGGGTTATTTCGTCTGCAGAAGAGAAGAGTGAGTGGGGATTTGATAGCAGCCTTCAACTGCCTGAAGGGGAGTTCCAAAGAGGATGGAACTAGACTGTTCTCAGTGGTGGCAGATGACAGAACAAGAAGCAATGGTCTCAAGTTGCAGTGGGGGAGGTCTAGGTTGGATATTAGGAAATACTATTTCACTAGGAGGGTGGTGAAGCACTGGAATGGGTTTGCTAGGGAGGTGGTGGAATCTCCATCCTTAGAGGTTTTTAAGGCCTGGCTTGACAAAGCCTTGGCTGGGATGATTTAGTTGGTGTTGGTCCTGCTTTGAGCAGGGGGTTGGACTAGATGACCTCCTGAGGTCTCTTCCAACCCTAATTTTCTATGATTCTATGACAAATTGGAGAGAGAGAGAGTCCAGATAAGAGAGATAAAAATAATTAAAGCTCTAGAAAACATGACCTATGAGGGAAGATTGAAAAAATTGGGTTTATTTAATCTGGAAAAAAGAAGACTGAGTGGGGACATGATAATAATTTTCAAGTATGTTAAAGATTGTTACCAGGAGGAGGAAGAAAAGATGTTTTTCTTAACCTCTGAGGATAGGACAAGAAACAATGGGATTAAATTGCTGCAAGGGGGGATTAAGTTGGGGGGAGGGATAGCTCAGTGGCTTGAGCATTGGCCTGCTAAACCCAGGGTTAGGAATTCAATCCTTGAGGGGGCCATTTAAGGATCTTGGGCAAAAATCTGTTTGGGGATTGGTCCTGCTTTGAGCAGGGGGTTGGACTAGATGACCTCCTGAGGTCCCTTCCAGCCCTGGTATTCTATGATTAGGGAAAAACTTCCTGTCAGGGTGGTAAAGCACTGGAATAAATTGCCTAGAGAGGTCGTGGAATCTCCAACCCTGGAGATTTTTAAAAGCAGGTTATACAAACACCTGTCAGGAATGGTCTAGATAATATAGTCCTACCATGAGTGCAGGGGACTGGACTAGATGACCTCTCGAGGTCCCTTCCAGTTCTTTGATTCTATAAGCTTCAAAGATTCCAGGGAAAAGAAAGTGACCAGGATGTTCAACTAACATAAACCTAGTCTAGCAACCTATCCCATTTAGGTTAATTCTACTTGGTTGGCCCCAGTTTGACTGAGAGTTTCATAAGCCTGAGGTATCAGTGGTACAACAAAGAGGCTGTGTTTTCTGGAAAATGAAATCAAGATGATTTCCTGAATTGCCCAATGTGGCCCCTCCCCACCCTCCGACACTCTCAAGGAGGCATGCCTTAACTTTGGCAGATCCACAAAAACAAAATGTTCAAAACACACTGAACAATGAGGATAAAACAAAACAAGCATGTGCAGGGGGTGAGGGCTCCTAGGTGCAGGGGCATCCAGGGGGGCTCTGCGCACTGCCCCTGCCCATGGTGCAGGTGTCGCCCCGAGCACCAGCTCACTAGCTCCCATTGGCCAGGAACCGCAGCCAATGGGAGCTGTGGCGGCAGTGCCTGTGGACAGGGGCAGTGTGCTGAGACTCTTGGACACCCATGCGCCTAGGAGCTAGTGGGACATGCCAGCCACTTCCAGGAGCTGCACGGAGCTGCCGCCAACCAGATTTTTAGTGTCCGAGCCGCCAGGGTCCCTTTTCGACCAGGCATTCCAGTCGAAAACTGGATGCCTGGCAACTCTGATTGCCATAGTTCACAATTTATTTAGTGATAATCAATATTTGTTTAATAAGATGTTCTAATATAGATATTATTACCCCCAAAGCAACTATGTTAAAAGAACATTAAGGTTGCAAAGTCAAGCACTCAAATGTTAGGAAATGCTGGAATTAAAGTCGCTTCTGCTACCTTAATTAGGCCTCCTGTGCATATATATTATGATACAGTCTCTAATTGCAAGATCACATTTTTTCCACAAACCCCTGCCTCAGTCAATGTACAGGGTGGATAGTGCTCATGAATGAGCAGCTAACTATTCAAAGTTTTGTTTTATCCTCATGTTTGTTTTAAACTCATGGTGATCGGGGGAGGTCCCGGATGGCTGGAAAAAGGCTAATGTAGTGCCCATCTTTAAAAAAGGGAAGAAGGAGGATCCGGGGAACTACAGGCCAGTCAGCCATTACCTCAGTCCCAGGAAAAATCATGGAGCAGGTCCTCAAGGAATCAATTCTGAAGCACTTAGAGGAGAGGAAAGTGATCAGGAACAGTCAGCATGGATTCACCAAGGGCAAGTCATGCATGACTAACCTAATTGCCTCCTATTAGGAGATAACTAGGTCTGCGGATGAGGGGAAAGCAGTGGACGTGTTATTACTTGACTTTAGCAAAGCTTTTGATATGGTCTTCTACAGTATTCTTGCCAGCAAGTTAAAGAAGTATGGACTGGATGAATGGACTGTAAGGTGGATAGAAAGCTGGCTAGATCGTTGGGCTCAACGGGTAGTGCTCAACGGCTCCATGTCTAGTTGGCAGCTGGTTTCAAGCAGAGTGCCCCAAGGGTCGGTCCTGGGGTTGGTTTTGTTCAATAACTTCATTAATGCTCTGGAGGATGGCGTGGACTGCACTCTCAGCAAGTTTGCAGATGACACTAAACTGGGAGGAGTGGTAGATACGCTGGAGGGTAGGGATAGGATACGCTGGAGGGTAGGGATAGGTGCAGGGGAGTGGACTAGATGACCTCTCGAGGTCCCTTCCAGGCCTATGAATCTATGATTCTATGTGAGTCAGCCATTAGGAGCAGATAAGATGCCCACTTTGTCATGGGGGTTCACAGCTATTTACTGACAGCAGAGGAATGGTGAGACTCAGTAATCTTGGGATCCATTCAAGGTTTTGGAGAGGAGTATTCTGTACTGGTCCCAGACCCTTTTGCCCCTGTCCCGCAAGCCAGTTCCTGTCCTGTCTCTTCCCCAACTCCCAGCTCCTCATCTCAGTCTCCCCATCAGCTCTTGGTCTCAGTCTGTCTCTTCACTGGGTCAGTTCCAGTCTACACTATGGGACTCCTCATCCCAGTTCAAATCTCCTTGCCCAGTCAGTCCCAGTCTCCCCTCCAGATTCCACATCTTAGTCTCAGTCTTGTCCTAATCCATGCTCCTAGACTCAGTCTCTCTAGGGGCCTCCTTGTTTTGGTCTGCTTGCCCAGTCAGTCCAAGTCCCCACCCTCATGCCTACGCCCCTCATTCAGCCTCAGTCTTTTCCCTGCCCTGCTCCCTATCCCATTCACCCCATTGGCTCCTTGTCCCGTTTTTTCCTCCAACCCCTCATGTGATCTCAGTTTTTATCCCCTCCTCCATTACCCCTCCCAGTCCCAGTCTCCTTGCCCAGCCACTCCCAGTCTTCCCAGCTTCCAGTCTGGCTCCTTCTCCCATCTACTGCCTCCTCCAACCTTTGTACTCCACATTTGAGTCAGGCAGCTCAAATGTGGAGCTTCCTCCTCCAAGCTGACGGTGTGTCAGAAACACTGAGATCACAGGAGAGTCACTCTTCTAGCTCGCAGGTCCAGTGCCTGATGCAACAGCCACCTACAGCCGCTGGGTGGAGCAAATGCAGGGAAAGTCCTACTCAGCCTCTGAATCCCCAGGCTTGAGCTGTCAGTACAGATGGAATCCTCCGAGAATTCAGCTACCAAAATCTAACAAGTCTGTACTGAGCATGTGCAAATTCGGATTTTTCAAAGGGTTATAAATTGGCCAAATTTGGGCAGCTTTTCTCAGAAATAGCAAAATCTACATGCCTGACACAAAGGCCAGCCCTGTCCAAATTTCAAGCTCTTCCTCCAAAGCATGGAGGCATTAGAACTTTTCAATAAAATGGCTGTAAGAGTTTTTTTTAACACGGGCAAAGCAATGAATTTTTCCCTTATCTCCTCAGAAATGACTTAATCATTTTTTCTGAAACGTTCCAAAATTATTCTGCCTAAAGCAGACAACCAATGTGGGAAATTCCAGTCTGAATGGTTAAAGTTGGCAAAGTTTCATTAGCAACTGAAAAGAGATTCTTATCCAGGAAAGTGTTGGGCAACCCTAATAACAGGCAGGGCTACCAGCACCCCACCTATAACAACATCTTTAAATCTTTGAATTTTTGACTGGCTTTTCAGACATCAAAGCAATAATTGCTTGAATGGGCAAAATCTAGGTGGGCCTCAGATTCTAAGATGTAGGAACACCACTGAAAGTCATGCTTTTTACAGTAATGTATACATACCGGTAAGGACAAATGCTGTCCTCGGTTATAGTCTTAATGGTGTTCCACTGATGTGAGGGATGGATTTGACTCAGACTGCATGACTAGTAGAAGGGTCAGCTATTGCTTTAGAATTCCTACTATCCACTGTAAAGGGACGGTAAAAAAAAGGGATGAAATGAGCATTCAGTCCAAAATCGAGTTGTTGAGAACAAATTAATCAAGGAACCAAAGGATGTGAAGAGAAGAAATTCTTTAATTGCTTGTACACCAGTGCTAGGAGCCTGGGTAACAAATAAGAGGAACTGGAATTGCTCGTTTCTGAGCATAAATTCGATCTAGTGGGTATTACGTAACCTGGTGGGGTGTGTGATGGGGATACAAACCCTGCACCAGCATGGAAGGGGTTAAGGAGCTGCTTTGGCCTACAGTGGCCTCACCCCTCTATACCTGAAAATCATGCCAGGACTGCAGGAGGAGTTAGATGGAGGGAACACCACTCAGATGGGAGGGAAGCAGGCAGTTGAGCTCTCCAGCTCCCAGAGAGCGGTCTGACAGCCAACAGAGCCTTTGCCCTGGCAGAAAGGAGAGCTCAGAAGAAAGAGACAGAGACTTATACTGGAGGCTCAGTGGAGTCTGGGATGGACTGTGATATTGCCAAGGCCCTCTGCAGTAAGAGAGGGCAATATCCTCACTGAAGCCACCTACAGGTTTTCTTTCATTCTTTCCCTTTACACTTTTATTTAACCTCGTTTGTTGATGTGGACTGTTTTGTTTGTTTCCCCAGGGACCCTGAGAGAGAAAGAAATGGTCAGAAGGCTTCGGCCACAGGGTAGAGCACTGGCCCCATCAGACGGATACACCTTGGCAGTTGGACCTGCAGGCTTGCACTCGACATGTAGCTCCTAAAAGGGATGCTCTGCCAAGGACAGCTTTGGGACGGGATTGTTTGCATGACTAGAGTGTTAAAATCAATGGTTATGACCTATTTAGGAAGGCTCAAGTGGGCAAAAGAGAAGCGGGAGGGAGACTTTATATAAAAAATGGCATTACCTGTTTCCCAGTCACTGATAACTCAGAAGAAAATGATTGCGAATGCTTATGGATCAATGTCCTAACAGATGAAGCACAAGAAGGGGCATTAGTTGGTGTCTGCTAGAGACTACCAAATCACACTTGGGAACAGGATGACTGGCTCCTTAAGCATCTATCCATCTATAATATAGGAAAAACAGCTGTGTGGTCATGGGGGATTTACTTCAATTTGAGATCTCTTGCTGCTCACATTATCACAGTGTAGATGTACCCTAAGGTTCTGATGCTCTGTTCCATTGATTTCAGTGGGAGTTCTGTGCATAACAAACTTGTAGGATCAGGCCCTCAAAGTATGGTCAGATTCAGACAAGTGACTGAAAATGGCATCCTTACTGACATATTTATTGTCTCTCAATGATTTCCCAATCAAGTGTGCTCAATTTAAAAGTAAGAGATTGGGCCTGGCTCTCCATGCCCTTGATCTTTGTTTACTTATTTTCACCTTTGTAAAGTTACCACATTACAAAGGTGCCATTTTATATCCCCTTTGTACAGGTGTAAATGGGTACATAAAGTGTAAAGCCATGAAAGGTCATGCCATGGTCGTTCTATTTGTCTGCAAGTTCAGAAAACTCAGACTAGCATCTGAAAGTCAAGCTAGGTTTCAGAGTAACAGCCGTGTTAGTCTGTATCCGCAAAAAGAAGAACAGGAGTACTAGGTTTGTTTGTGTTTTTCCCTTTTTCCATATCAAGACCACCACTGACATGTTCTGATGGCCAAATTCTATCCTCAGTTATGCCTGGGCACCTCATTGATGTCAATAGGGTGCACAGGATTAACTGATTGGCTTTTAACAGGAACCTAGGTTATGATTTTCAATATTAACTAGAGATTTTGGGTGCATCACTGTAAGCATTCAAACGGAAACATCTTAAAGGGTCCTCAATTTCAATAAGTGCTGAGCACCCTCTTCCCTACTCCCACCAAGGAACCTAGGGTTCTTTATAGTATCTCAAGTTGGGCACTGATTATGCACAGGACAAAGGTGCTGGAACAATTTGTATAGTGGGGGTGCTGAGAGCCATTGAACCAAACTGTAAACCCTGTTTACAATGGAAACCACTTCAATCCAGGGAGTGCAGCAGCACCCCGAGCACCCCTAGTTCCAGCACCTATGGCACAGGAAGAATAGATTCTGGTCCATTCTCTCTTTAACTATGTAGGCTGTACAGGGCTAACAGGAGCAAAAAGCAGGAATAGCTTATTTTGTCAGCATCAGCACATACAATTCTGAATATATACAGATGCCGGGTCTACACTGGGGGGGGGGGGAGGAGGAGGGATTGATCTAAGTTACGCAACTTTAGCTACGTGAATAACGTAGCTGAAGTTGACGTACTTAGATCTACGTACCGCAGTGTCTTCACTGTGGTAAGTCAATGGCTGTTGCTCTCCCATCAACTCCGCCTGTGCCTCTCGCCCTGGTGGAGTGCCGGAGTCGATGGGAGAGCGCTCGGCGGTCAATTTATCGCGTCTAGACTAGACGCGATAAATCGACCCCCACTGGATCGATTGCTGCCCATCGATCCAGTGGGTAATGTAGACAAGCCCAGAGAAGAGATCTCATGGGTAAGAAAGTGCCACCATTACACAGTCACTTTTGGAGTAGAGCTACACTTTTACCTCTCTGTGTCTCCGTTTCTTCGAACTGAAACAATACTTACCTACCTCACTGTGGATTTTCAGACTAAATATTTTAATACATGTAAAATGCTGTCAGATTCTTGGATTGCTATAAAAATACAAAGCAGTATTATTATGAATGAAAAGAACACATGCTTTTTATGCAAACTAAAGACAGATTTCATTCCTACAGTTTCCATTGTGCAGGGTGAACCAAGATCTGTCCTGATGATGTGGTCTCAGGTGGGTCCAGTTCGGTTGGCTATTTAAGAGATCCCTGCCCTGGCTACTCCTCCCATGGCCAAAACACTGATGCACATCCTGCTCTGGACTGCTGGACCTGCACTACATACAGTTCCTGGAGTGAGCTGGCAATTGTCAGAAGGGCAGAGTGTTCTGAAGCAACACATCCAGTGAAGTAAAAAAAAAAATGGAATTAAAATATTTCCTATCTTTAGAATTTGAAAAATATTGACTGTTCCAAAGGTTAGAACATTATAGTGTGCTCTCTGTGGCTTGCTCCACAGCTCTGTCCAAGTTTTCCCTTTGATGTTTTGCCCATAGTATAATAAACTTCACCAAAGAAAAGAAAAACAGCTCGTCTCCTTGAGAGCAAAGAACAAAGTGACTGGAAACATGAATTGAAACTGTAGCCTGGTTTCTGCAGCAGCAGAGTTTCTCACATCAAATGTCATAAAGGGATACCACAAACAAAAACAAAACAAGAGAAAGCTGCATCAGATTGATGGCCTACTCTGTTTGGTACTTGGATTGTTTGGACCTGGTGGAAAATGATATATGTGACCTGCTCTTCTGATTTACTAGTAGTCCCAGAATTGGATAGAAGATTGTTTCTTCATAGTTATGTATCTTAGGTATTTTTCTGTTCAGCTTTCAGCTTCCAGCAGTATAGGCTTAAAAGTTCCAGCTAATTCACACCCAAACAAACCAAAAATATGATTTCAAAAAAGCAAACAGCTATGTCAAGGGCAGAAATCTCTGGTCAGAAGACTCTTCTTACAAAAAATGACCGCTTTAGAACCCATTGACATGAATGGCAAAATTCCCAATGGCTTTTAAAGAAGAGAGCAGCAGCCTTCTGTCTAGCTATCCTGGTCGTTCCCTATATCAGTTTCTGTTTGTGGATTTTTTCCTCTCTGTGGTAATTTCTGTCTGAGTTATTTCATAAAGGGGCTTCTTTGTGATATGTCTTCTAAAATTGTTGTGGGATCGTGGATTTAAGCTAAGTGCCAATTGCTTAAAGAAGTTCAACACTGATCTTTTCCAACAGGAAAAGAAAAGAAGTTGGATGGGCACTCTCATCTCTTTCATCACTCTGCCTGACTGTTATTGCCCTGCTCGCGTGGGGGTTTGTGAGACTTGTAATAATAAAACAGGCTGCAGTCGATCCTCTCAATTTTGCACTTGCGCAAATCCTTTCTACGGATGAACAGGAAGCATTAAACATATAAGAAAAGCTGGACTGCTTCAGCAGTATTATACACTACCACGGGCAGTGTTACATTTTGGGCATAATTTTCAAAAGCACCTATTTTATCAAGGGATGTAGAATCCTAAGTCACTTAGGCACTTTTGACAATTTGGCCTGTCACTTTTGACATAATAGATTTGGTCCATTAATATCAAGATGTTAGGGTAGAGACCAAAGTTACATTTCTGCCAGTGATCAGAATGTCTGCTACGCAGCTGCAATGAAAGTTACTCCACCCAGCATGGTGGATAAATGATTGAATCTTCTACTGCCTTGTGTTGCTTGTGAGGCACCTGTTGTTGCCAAGAAGACTAATGGCATTTTATAAAGTAGGGGCATTGCCAGCAGATCGAGGGATGTGATCATTCCCTTCTATTCGACATTGGTGAGGCCTCATCTGGAGTACTGTGTCCAGTTTTGGGCCCTGCACTACAAGAAGGATGTGGAAAAATTGGAAAGAGTCCAGTGGAGGGCAACAAAAATGATTAGGGGTCTGGAGCACATGACTTATGAGGAAAGGCTGAGGGAACTGGGATTGTTTAGTCTGCAGAAGAGAAGAATGAGGGGGGATTTGATAGTTGCTTTCAACTACCTGAAAGGGGGTTCCAAGAGAATGGATTTAGAATGTTCTCAGTGGTACCAGATGACAGAACAAGAAGTAATGGTCTCAAGTTGCAGTGGGGGAAGTTTAGGTTGGATATTAGGAAAAACTTTTTCACTAGGAGGATGGTGAAGCACTGGAATGGGTTACCTAGGGAGGTGGTGGAATCTCCTTCCTTAGAAGTTTTTAAGGTCAGGCTTGACAAAGCCCTGGCTGGGATGATTTAGTTGGGAATTGGTCCTGCTTTGAGCAGGGGGTTGGACTAGATGACCTCCTGAGGTCCCTTCCAACCCTGATATTCTATGATTTTATGATTCTATGACTGCCACTTGCCCTTAGCATGAGAAAACCTCATCTGTACCTGCTGGGGGTCAGCTCCCGGATGCTCCCAGCCACAGGCAGTACAAGTGCTCCCCTCTCAGCTCATGCGGGCTGTGCTGTCCCTCATGCAGGCTAGCTATGGGTGCACTCCCACACCCAAGTTCTCTGAGCATCCCCTGTGGGGTCCACCCCTTATCCACTGGACACTCACTGAATACCAGACCCACTCTTCCCAAAGGAACAGTACACCGCAGCTTACCTGTTACACCTTGGAACACAGCTCCGCTTAGCGCACAGCACTTATATTTGTTTATAGAGAAAGCAAATATGTTTATTCAACAAAGAACAGAGATTTATATGATAGCAAACAGGACCATTGGAAACAAAGGGTTACACATCAAATAAAACCATAACACACATTCTAGAGCCTAAACTCAACTCACAAGATGCCCTCTTGTCTAATAAGGTACTGCTTATCCCAAGGTCCTTTTAGCATTTGTCAACCAGGCTGGCTGAGACCCCTCTTTCATGAGGTCAAGCCCACTGGCACCTTGACTCCCCATAGTGAAGGACGCCTGCGTGTCTTTCCACACCCCTAGATATGTCAGCTCAGATCTTTGATCTTTACATGAAAAGGGGGTCCCCCCACCTTCTGCTGTTTACCTCTTCCTGTTAATTTTCCTTCTGAAGTCCCCGCAAGGTCTTCAGTAATATTTGACTCAGTATGCTAATAGCCACCCATTGTAAGACACACAATACACAATGGTCAGCCAGTGAGATAAGTGTCTCCCATCATCTGTTTGGTGGAACCTGACTTAAAGCACATTACATCTGCCTTTAACTACAACGTCTTAGGAAGATAATTTCCTATATATATATCCTTATCCGAACAGGGGCTGCTAACAGGCGAACAGGGGCTGCTAACAGGGAGTTTCGCAAGGGAGTTCTCCAGGTGAAGGAGGAGCAATACAGCAACCTTTTGGGGTAAGTGACTGTCTGTAGTGTGTGTTTGTTTGTGTTTGAGGGTTACTTGCTGTGTGCTGAGCTTGTGTTTGTCAGTCTGTTTGTTTGTTTTGGTTGTTTGAAGGACCGTGTGCTGTGGCTGGCAGTTGGAAGCTGTGAGCTTCAAAGGAAGGTTTGAAAGCTAGAAGCCTCTGGTAAGTGGCTGAGCCTTAATCAGTGGGCGGGGCATTCATACAGGCCAGGGCTTTATAAAGCAGCGCACAAGCGACCAGGGAGCTTTGCGAACAGGGGCTGCTAACAGGGAGTTTCGCAAGGGAGTTTGGAAGGGGAGCAGGAAGGGGGCGAGGGTCCCTTGCCGGTTCCATCTGTTTTCTCTTGATTCCCCTTAATACCTATAAAGCAACTACATTCTAACTGTTTGCTTAAACAACCCTTTCAGCTAACAGGGGGCTGCAGACGGGAGTTTGACAGAGGGAGGCTTACGATGGTTAGGAAGACCCGCAACACCTGTGCCAGCACTGCTACTGTCTCCTCCACCTGTGCCTGTAGCCAGACAGAGTGCCTAAGCATGGATGCCTCTACCCAGATCCTGGTGTGGTTTTGCAAAGACTGTAACTTGCAATTTCCACTTACGGATATCCAGGCTGGGGGGACCATCCAATGTGAAAGGTGCCTGCTGGTGGAATCTCTCAGGCAGCAGGTGAGAGAGCTACAGGAGGAGGTGGCTAGGTTGAGGAGCATCCGTATCCACGAGCAATTCCTCGACAGTGTCCATGTGGAGACAGCTGAGGTAGCTGTCCCAGTACACAGGACTGCTGATACACCACTGGTGGAGGAGGAGATGGCTCAGGGTGGACGCTGGCAGCTGGTTACTTCTGGCAGCGGGCAGTGCTCCACCCTTGCTCCGAACCCTCCTGCCGTGGTTATAGGTAACCGTTATGCTCTTCTTGATACAGGAAAGAAGGAATCACTCCCTACAGTAAAGGAGGAGAAGCCTCGTACCCCTAAGGCTGGAGAGTCTGCTGCCACCACTGCGAATAGGAAACGTAGGGTAGTGGTGGTCGGAGACTCTCTGCTGAGGGGGACGGAGGCGCCCATCTGTCGCCCTGACATTTCATCTCGAGAGGTATGCTGCCTGCCGGGGGCCCGTATCCGAGACGTTACGGAGGCATTGTCGAGGATTATCCGGCCCTCTGACTACTACCCCATGCTACTCATCCATGTGGGCACAAATGATACTGCGCGGTGTGACACTGAGCGGATCAAGAGTGACTACAGGGCTCTGGGAGCACGGGTGAAGGAGTTTGGAGCACAGGTGGTATTCTCTTCAATTCTTCCTGTTAAAGGTAGGGGCCCGGGCAGAGACAGATGCATCATGGAGGTGAATGCCTGGCTGCGAAGATGGTGTCGCCAGGAGGGCTTTGGCTTCCTAGACCACGGGATGCTATTCGAGGAAGGACTGCTAGGCAGAGATGGCGTTCACCTTTCGAGGAGAGGGAAGACCCTATTCGGACACAGACTGGCTAACCTAGTGAGGAGGGCTTTAAACTAGGTTCGACGGGGACAGGTGAGCAAAGCCCACAGGTAAGTGGGGAACATGGAGACCGGGGAAATGAGTCGGAAACAAGAGGGAGTGTGGGCTATATTGGCAGAGAGAAAGGAGAGTCAGGAAAAAACTGGGAGGAAAGATCAAACCAGTATTTTAGATGCCTATATACAAATGCGAGAAGTATGGGGAATAAGCAGGAAGAACTGGAAGTACTAATAAATAAATACAACTATGACATTGTTGGCATCACTGAAACTTGGTGGGATAATACACATGATTGGAATGTTGGTGTGGATGGGTACAGCTTGCTCAGGAAGGATAGACAGGGGAAAAAGGGAGGAGGTGTTGCCTTATATATTAAAAATGTACACACTTGGACAGAGGTAGAGATGGACATAGGAGACGGAAGTGTTGAGAGTCTCTGGGTTAGGCTTAAAGGGGCAAAAAACAAGGGAGATGTCATGCTAGGCGTCTACTACAGGCCACCTAACCAGGTGGAAGAGGTGGATGAGGCTTTTTTCAAGCAACTAACAAAATCATCCAAAGCCCAAGACTTGGTGGTGATGGGGGACTTCAACTATCCGGATATATGTTGGGAAAATAACACAGCGGGGAACAGACTATCCAACAAATTCTTGGACTGCATTGGAGACAACTTTTTATTTCAGAAGGTTGAAAAAGCTACTAGGGGGGAAGCTGTTCTAGACTTGATTTTAACAAATAGGGAGGAACTCGTTGAGAATGTGAAAGTAGAAGGCAGCCTGGGTGAAAGTGATCATGAAATCATAGACTTTGCAATTCTAAGGAAGGGTAGAAGGGAGAACAGCAAAATAGAGACAATGGATTTCAGGAAGGCAGATTTTGGGAAGCTCAGAGAGCTGATAGGTAAGGTCCCATGGGAATCAAGACTGAGGGGAAAAACAACTGAGGAGAGTTGGCAGTTTTTCAAAGGGACACTATTAAGGGCCCAAAAGCAAGCTATTCCGCTGGTTAGGAAAGATAGAAAATGTGGCAAAAGACCACCTTGGCTTAACCACGAGATCTTGCACGATCTAAAAAATAAAAAGGAGTCATATAAAAAATGGAAACTAGGACAGATTACAAAGGATGAATATAGGCAAACAACACAGGAATGCAGGGGCAAGATTAGAAAGGCAAAGGCACAAAATGAGCTCAAACTAGCTACGGGAATAAAAGGAAACAAGAAGACTTTTTATCAATACATTAGAAGCAAGAGGAAGACCAAAGACAGGGTAGGCCCACTGCTTAGTGAAGAGGGAGAAACAGTAACAGGAAACTTGGAAATGGCAGAGATGCTTAATGACTTCTTTGTTTCGGTCTTCACCGAGAAGTCTGAAGGAATGCCTAACATAGTGAATGCTAATGGGAAGGGGGTAGGTTTAGCGGATAAAATAAAAAAAGAACAAGTTAAAAATCACTTAGAAAAGTTAGATGCCTGCAAGTCACCCGGGCCTGATGAAATGCATCCTAGAATACTCAAGGAGCTAATAGAGGAGGTATCTGAGCCTCTAGCTATTATCTTTGGAAAGTCATGGGAGACGGGAGAGATTCCAGAAGACTGGAAAAGGGCAAATATAGTGCCCATCTATAAAAAGGGAACTAAAAACAACCCAGGTAACTACAGACCAGTTAGTTTAACTTCTGTGCCAGGGAAGATAATGGAGCAAGTAATTAAGGAAATCATCTGCCAACACTTGGAAGGTGGTAAGGTGATAGGGAATAGCCAGCATGGATTTGTGAAGAACAAATCATGTCAAACCAATCTGATAGCTTTCTTTGATAGGATAACGAGCCTTGTGGATAAGGGTGAAGCGGTGGATGTGGTATACCTAGACTTTAGTAAGGCATTTGATACGGTCTCGCATGATATTCTTATCGATAAACTAGGCAAATACAAATTAGATGGGGCTACTATAAGGTGGGTGCATAACTGGCTGGATAATCGTACTCAGAGAGTTGTTATTAATGGTTCCCAATCCTGCTGGAAAGGCGTAACGAGTGGGGTACCGCAGGGGTCTGTTTTGGGACCGGCTCTGTTCAATATCTTCATCAACGACTTAGATATTGGCATAGAAAGTACGCTTATTAAGTTTGCGGATGATACCAAACTGGGAGGGATTGCAACTACTTTGGAGGACAGGGTCATAATTCAAAATGATCTGGACAAATTGGAGAAATGGTCTGAGTTAAACAGGATGAAGTTTAACAAAGACAAATGCAAAGTGCTCCACTTAGGAAGGAAAAATCAATTTCACACATACAGAATGGGAAAAGACTGTCTAGGAAGGAGTACGGCAGAAAGGGATCTAGGGGTTATAGTGGACCACAAGCTAAATATGAGTCAACAGTGTGATGCTGTTGCAAACAAAGCAAACATGATTCTGGGATGCATTAACAGGTGTGTTGTGAGCAAGACACGAGAAGTCATTCTTCCGCTCTACTCTGCTCTGGTTAGGCCTCAGCTGGAGTATTGTGTCCAGTTCTGGGCGCCGCATTTTAAAAAAGATGTGGAGAAACTGGAAAGGGTCCAAAGAAGAGCAACAAGAATGATTAAAGGTCTTGAGAACATGACCTATGAAGGAAGGCTGAAAGAATTGGGTTTGTTTAGTTTGGAAAAGAGAAGACTGAGAGGGGACATGATAGCAGTTTTCAGGTATATAAAAGGGTGTCATAAGGAGGAGGGAGAGAACTTGTTCACCTTAGCCTCTAAGGATAGAACCAGAAACAATGGGTTTAAACTGCAGCAAGGGAGGTCTAGATTGGACATTAGGAAAAAGTTCCTAACTGTCAGGGTGGTTAAACACTGGAACAAATTGCCTAGGGAGGTTGTGGAATCTCCGTCTCTGGAGATATTTAAGGGTAGGTTAGATAAATGTCTACTAGGGATGGTCTAGGCAGTATTTGGTCCTGCCATGCGGGCAGGGGACTGGACTCGATGACCTCTCGAGGTCCCTTCCAGTCCTAGAATCTATGAATCTATGAATCTATGAATCTATATATTACCCAAAGTATTGCATTATATTTTGCAAAGATTATGGTGATCAGTATTACACAGGCTTTCAGCAGAAACTTTACATAGAATCATAGAATTGGAACGTACATCAAGAGGTCATCTAGTCCAGTCCCCTGCACTCATGGCAGGACTAAGTATTAGCTAGACCATCCCTGACAAGTGTTTGTCTAACCTCCTCTTAAAAATCTCCAATGATTGAGATTCCACAACCTCCCTAGGCAATTTATTCCAATGCTTAACAACATGACACTCATTGGTGAACTAGAATGTAAATACCAGACCATGGGATCTCTGAAACACTTATGCTCCCCTGTGCCCTCTGCCAGTTGGCATCAAGAGGTCCTTGGGTCACATGGTACAGAAAGGAAGCAGGAGGGACCCAGAGATGAGTTACCAGTGGAAGTGGATCAAGCCTGAAATAGATTTGGGATCAGTTTGAGGGGAAAGAACAGCTGTGAAATGGAGTGGAGCACTACACAGTAACATGGGCCAGAAGGCCAGCCTGGTGCAGAGAGCTGACTTTCAAGGAGGTAGCCAGTCTTGTAGTAGAGCAGCAGATGAACAAAATTACCAGTTCAAAGGAGGGATGCTCACACCACCATACTGCTTTTACTGGCAGCAAGCTTCCAAAGGAATGACTTATTCCAGTTGCCCAGCAGACACAAGACAAATAGTGTATGTACTGTATACAGGAAATGCACTTAGTAGCATTAGAGATGGACTCCTGCTGGAACCCTAACTATAAACAACCCCCCTTCCATGCACACACACTTTTGGGGGATGAGGAGAAGGATTGAAATCCAAATCTTAGTTGTTGTGATTTGGACCCACCTCTACTAACTATACTTAAAGTTAGTGGAGGAAAACAAACCTCTGTTCTCCTGCCCAAGTAGGGACGCTTTTCACTCATCATATAATCAGTCCTGGATTAACCCTTTCTGTTTCTTTGGGCAGAATCTGAAAATGTTTGTAAGACTCAGTAGGTCTGTGAACCTGGGCCTCCAGAGGAAACACCACTATGCTACCACCCAGCAGTATCAGTAGACTATGCCTGCTCCACTACCCATGATCTGCTGCGGACACAGACCCTGATAAGGGTCCAACAGGCAATAGCCCCACATCTCCTCATTGGCTCCCCACCCTATACAAACCCAAAGGGCAGCCCAGGAAGTGTCCAGGCAACAGAGTGGATCTTTTCTGGCTGCCATAACCATTCCCGCTCTTAAACTCCTGGCTTCACCCTCAGCTTGATTTGGCCTTCACCTCCAGACCCTGAAACCTGACTTGGACTTTGATCCATGATATTGACCCTGGCCTGCACCTTGACTATGAACTACTCTCAGCCTCAGGTTTGACTGTGCTCTGACCCTTAGTCCTGATGGCCTTTGTCAGGCTCCTGACAGTGTTGCCTCTCTGGACCACTTCCCTCAAGAGCACTTGCCCCCAACTTCACCCAACAGGCTACCAATGTCAGCAAAAAGGCAAAACTTCAAGCAAAACATATGCCAAAAGATGCTGGATGGAGTGTCCAAATGATGGGGGAGTGCTCAATGGGGTAGAGAGAAACACACTGAATGAAATCAAAACAAGAATGGCAGCATCTTACAAGAAAACCCTCTGTGCTTTTCTCTCTCAAGATGTTGCCCCTAATTCAGGGTGGAATTCACTCTTAAACAGGGCCCTAGGCACTATTTAAGCCATTAATAACTTCAGAGGGGCTTAAGAGGGGTACAGGGCCCTGTACTTGCTCTGTCTGCTGGGCTGAATTTCACCCTGTCATGAACGAGCTGGCCCTTTAAGGCAAGCTGGGCTCAGCCTTGCCCCTGACTTAGGCTAGGTCTACACTACAGGGGGGGGTCGACCTAAGATACGCAACTTCAGCTACGTGAATAGCATAGCTGAAGTTGCGTATTTTAGGTCGACTTACCTGGCTGTGAGGACGGCGGCTTGTCGACCGCTGCCGCGCCGCCGTCGACTCCGCTTCCGCCTCTTGCCGTGGTGGAGTTCCGGAGTCGATGGCAGAGCCATTGGGGATCGATTTTATCGCATCTTCACTAGACGAGATAAGTCGATCCCCAATAGATCGATTGCTACCCACCGATCCGGCGGGTAGTGAAGACGTGCCCTTAGCAGCTATCCCTTAGCCTCTCTGATGAACTGGCAAGATAAGGGGTAATTAGTGACCACATCTGGGTGTAATGGGGCTTGATGAGAAACTAACCCCAGTTATGGTTGTGAAGCAGGGAGATAACTACATAAATAGAGCTGGGAATGCCTCCAGGGGAAGATCCTGGAGAGAGGAATTCCTCTGGGGGATGAGCCTGAGGCAGTCAGGCTGAGTCATTTTCAGGGTAGGTTCCTGTAAAGGGAGAGCAATGAGGTAAGGCCTACAAGGATAAGGGAATAAAAGAGAAGCCCCAGAGGAGAGGACGGCCAGTTTATGTGGTATTTGTACTCCCAGTGGGGAAAAGCCCGAGGAGTTAGCTCTCTGACAAGAGTGAGCAAAGCTAAGAAGCCCAGGAAGGATGAAGATCATCTGAGACTCTGAGACCCACTGGAAAGGGAACAAACTGATGTGACTTGGCTGGAGAACTGAGCCACAGAAAACCCTGAGAGGGAGTTGGGAGAAGACAAAAGCAGGAACTGGCCATTGCAGCCAAGGAAGTGGC
Source organism: Malaclemys terrapin pileata (assembly GCF_027887155.1). NCBI lineage: Eukaryota > Metazoa > Chordata > Testudines > Emydidae > Malaclemys > Malaclemys terrapin. Next base: position 24,891,783 of record NC_071506.1, on the reverse strand, counting down.
CAGCTGGGGTAAGAGAAATGAAGTCCCCTGCAATGCCACATACAGGCATGAGGATGCCTTTTAGACACCCCCATTGTACATCTGTTTTGCCTGCATGCACTATGTGATAAGGTCCTAATCTCCTCCTCCCTGGCTCCACAATCTATTGTAACAGAATTACAGTGCTGGATGGGTCTGTGCTTGTGGCATATCCACAGACAGCCCCTGAAGGGTGTGACTACTGTGGGACAGGAAAGAGCCCTGCCTTGGCAGGACCTGAGAAGAAGTTGAAGAGGGTGTGTTTCTTGCCTGGGGGAGAGGGAAATTTTTTTTGTACCAGCAGCAGGAGGGGAGCTGCTTCTGTCCCCTCTTCCAGTATAATTACTGTGCTCATGCCAGGGGCTCTGCCTACTTGTGCTAACCCACCAATCAGTAGATTACAAAGTCACATAGCAATAGCAAGGGGACTGCTGTCTCTGCTCTGTGGTTTCCCCTTATTGCCTCATAAGCTCATCCATGAGGTTCAAGCCATGTCAATGGGCAGGAGCAGGGCTGGGGATATTGCAGCTTCATTTCCCGCCCCATCCCCTCACAGATCTGGTCCTTTTATGGATAATTCATTATTGACCCTAACACTGGTCCTTATTCAAGGAAAAACTTGCACTGTAGGATGAGACTCTAGACATTAAGGGAGATTTTCTTAATGTTTTTCCAATATTTTATCAGGGAGAAATCAGAGCTGCGGAACCAGATTATCACTACATGCTAGCTGCTTTTTACCACTCTGGTAATGCAAAGCAGTTATAAGGCCAGTTTAACCGGACTGTTAAAGCCCTGTTTACCCCCATGGTGTGGCAGAGAAGGGGGGATTATGTGAGGCTATTCATTCAGAGTTTGTCCCTGATTTCCTCCCCCTCCCTCCCCCCACTGGAGTGGGGGTGGATGGATGGGCAGGCGGGCCTCCCTGCAGAATATGTCATTGGGCCAGCCAACATATCTATCAGGTTCCCTGGGGATCAGTGCAGATCAGAGGGAGGCCAGGCACCCAGAGAGAGCCCACACACTTTGTGATGGCTCTGAGCCACCATTCCCTGGCAGCACTAATGAACCAGAAACCTAGTGTCATCTGTCTGGTAAATGGTCTTTAGTTATTGTCTGGTCAGAGTGACCAGTAACCATTGTAAGCCTCTAGGGATAAAGATTAAAGCTAGAACAGAGCCCCAGCTTTCCAGTGGTGCCGAGCAATTTATTTGTATTCAGTGAACTTAAATGAGATCAGACCTTAAAAAGCACATCATTTTCATGACAGTGTTACTTCCTCACAACATGCTGTAATGGTGATCTGCTTGTAGTGGCTTGGGGTTAGCAGCTGTGCTGTATACTAGCTGAAAGCTTGGGATTCCAGCTTTCAAATGGCCGCCTCATCCCCGTTTTATGGATGGGTAAATAGAAACACAAAGTTTACGTGACTTACGGAGTCAGTGTCAGAAATAAAATAACCCAGGAATCCAGATTCCCCATTATCTGTACTAACCATGAGACAACACTTCCTTCATTATAAATTCCATTTGTCTGGCATCAAATGCATTGATTTGAGCTCTATCTATTTAAATTACATTTAATATCCTGTGCATCTGGAATGACCAGAGGATGTTTGAATCCTTGATGCTCAAGTACACTGTGTCCCAATACAATCAATAGAATTTACTAGAAGCTGGGGAATCCTGGTGCCCAGTACCACCGCATTGTGTGCAGTTTGAAATGTACAGAAAGCCACAGGATTGTGGTTAAAGAGCTGAGTAAGAATCAGCTCTACTATCAGGGTGTGAAATTTCAACCACCAATGCGTGTACAGATGTAAATTGCACACCACTGTCAAGTCATTTTTCTACAAGCTCCCCACTGAGTACAGACATCGGGGTTTGAACTAACAGGTCTGCATCCAAGTCAAAACAAAACAGAGTGCTGATTCTAGTGTTATCCTGTTCCTACAAGGATTGTGATGAAATCACCTTGACTGTCACAGTACCTTACTATTAGGCATAGGCGTTACAGCTGACAAGCCCGGAATTTATAGTGGCCATAAACTAGCACATCAAAATAGGGTTACTAGAACTGAATCAATTCTCTAGAGAATATTAACCCAAACCTCAATGTTTCAAAATATTGCCAGACACCTCTGACACCCAGCTGTTGCTTTTAGTCTATTTCTCTGTTATGATTTATGTTGAATTGTCAGAGTGCACAGAACACAGAGGAAGATACTGTCTCTGCCCCCAAGGCCTTTACTGTCTCCTGTATACAAAGAAACCATGCAGTGTAGGCACAAAGCTCTGAATGACCATGATGCTCTTATCTCAAAGTAGTGCACACAGAATTTCATTTACATACTTTGTCATTTGAAATAGCAACACCATTTTCTGGCCAAATCTTGGCCCAATGATGTCTGACTCCTCCAGCACTGAGCCAGCTAGAACTCCACAACCAAGCCTAGTTCCACAACCCCCTCAGGATCAGCTGTATAGTAGCTATGCAGCTACTAAATTCTTCCCTCTGCACAAGGATGACAAAGTCTGTGGCTCTATCCCAGCAGGTCCTTGAAGATGATGCTCAGGCTCTGAACCTGAATATAGGAAGGGGATGGGCAGGTTTCTGTGTGATAGGGTGTGAGGATCTTAAAGGGACATTGTACTCCTTATGAAACACTAATGGTGCTACCAGCCGAGAAGATAGACCATACTCATTAGGGTGAAGTTCCTCTCCATGTGGCAACATAAGCCATGTAAGTTCCCATCCACAAGGGTGTCTTGCATAGTATTTGCCTCTATGGCCTCTGCATAGGGAAAGGAAAGGGAAGGAAATGACTGGGAGCTGAAGAGTGATGCTTGATGTAGAAAGTCATCTGCATTATCCCACTCCCTCTGGTGACTTTATTGGTCATGTAAGTGAAGCAGACATGGAGTCCCTCTTCAGTCCCTCTGCACCAGCCTCACTGTCCTTGAGATAGGTTGGGCCAGTGTGGAGATGGTATTCATTAATGTAAAGGGCTAACACACTCCTGCTTCCTATGTAAGGAACAACATATGACAGGGAGTGCAGTTATGAGAGAACTTCTTGCCTCTGATACATAATGGGGTACAAGGCTTGAAAGCCAAGTGTCTCCACACAATAGCCAATATTGCAGTTATATTGCAGCTGATATTTCTGGCGTTCGTTATTCCACTAAGGGCTTGTCTACACTTAGTTTGCAACAAGCTGGGGTGTAAATCTACTCTTCACTTACCTGCGTCACACTAAGTGTCTGTGTGGACCCTGCTGTCGCACACTGAAAGTTCCTTAGTGCGCTTTAATTTATCCTGCTTTGAAATGGGAATAGATCAAAGTGCGCTACGGAAATTCTAGTGCACAGCAGCAGAATCCACGTGGACAGTGTTACACCCCTCTTGCCATGAACTAAAAGTTCATATGGACAAGCCCTTAGAGAATGCCCTTGTTGTATTTTAGAGTGAAGAAGAGAGTCTGAGGAAGTAGCTCCAAGGTGGATGGTTTCTCCCTCAGTCCCACCTATTGTCCCTCTGTTGCCTCTTTGTGCTATGTGGTTAGCTAATATTTGAGGACTTACAGGATTGTTTCTATTAGGATGAGAAATCCTAATCAGGTATATTCTTGATGTAATCTTGTGTATTTACAGAAAATGTACACAAACTCCAGTTTCACTGAACACAGTAGAAATAAACAGCAGGCAGTTTTCCAAGTGGGCCCCTCCAGTGAGCTCTATGCCCAGAACGTCAGTCCCTCTGCTTCCTTTCATGGTCTCACTCACAATTCCATCTCCTGGCTTTCTGCCACCAACACACACAAACCTAACCCCTGCATCATGTCACCAAGAGACCCCATTAATCTACCCAGGCTAGTTTAGCCCTGTCATGTGGCTTATTGCCTAGGGAAGTCTCCATCATTGTCTGCAGCTGTTTTTATTATATAAAGGGGATTGGTTGCGCCTTCTGCTGAGTCTGAAAGAGAGTGCATGGCAAACCCATTGGTTTTAATAAGATCTGTGATTGTCTTTGTATCTAAGACCCACCTACTGGCAGCCATTAGCACCTTTCGGTATAATATCTCTATGCTTAGCAGCTTCCCAACTTTGGACACCCCAATGAGAATTGGACATCTGAAAATCCCAGGACCAGGTCATTCAAATCTTGACACTTTTAAAACCTCGGCCTTGATGCTCAACTAAACTAAAGTCAACTCAAAATTATAAAACTTCCATTTAATAACGTAATGGATCCACCACTGAACAAGCTTGCCAGATAATAATTGGAAAAGTAGTAAACCCAAATGAGACTTATTGTCAGCCAGTATTAGCCACATTCTTTGCCCTATCATCTCCTCGAGTAACTGCAAAAAGGTGAGCATTACAGACCACTGTGGGCTGCTCAGGGCTGGAAGAACACACTTTTTCTATTTAATCTTGCCTAACACACTATTGGCTGAAACTAGAAAGGAACAGTAGGTTTCAAAAGCGTAACCTAGCAGTGCTACATTCCTTACAGCCAGACAGGTGGAAAACAGAGAGGCCCTTTGTTTGAGGAGGAGGAATAGGCAAGCCTGGAAGGTGGCAATCAGAGAGAAGAGTGGTCATTGATGGAGCCTATTGGGAGTAGAAAAGAAAGCAGAATCACCACAAACTGGTTTGGGACAGATGAGACAGTAAGGCAGCTGAGTTTTTATGGGTAGGGCTTGGAGGCTTTTGAAGAGAGCATAAAACCCTTCGAAGTTTTGAGTTGTTCCGTAGACACAGATACCATCATGGACATGTCACCTGGGCTAACAGTTTTGGCTCAAAGGCGATGATTGCTGCCACTTCCTGAAAACAGAGGGATTCTGACAAGACAGGCAACTTTTCTAAACCATGGGCCTTTTGAGCTATGTCCTCATGACTATTCCATAACAGTAACAAAACTTCTTGCCCATTTACCAGTACTTGTTGTGGGAGGCATGTGCACATTTAATTACTGTTGCTTTGATTACTCTTTCTTTATTTTTCCTGTAATAAATCTGATTTTAATTTAGACACCCTGTGGGGTTGGTGAAGACAAGAACTGCTGGATATTCCTAGTGACAAGAACTTATCTTCCAACCTCAAGGTAGGGAAATATAAGAAACATAGCCCAGACTCAGGTCTCAGTTATGACAGGGGAACTACAGGTCACATCTCCAGCTGGTGCTCTGAGGGACTGGGCCCAGGCAAGTACAAAGGCAGGGTAATACCTACAAACTTTCCTTCCTCCCTCACCCCCCAGCTTTAGTGCTGGTTTACATTATTGTAAGTTGTGTGAGTGTGTATGATACATAATTATTTATGGATGTATATCCAATCAAATCTACATAATACATTGAAAGGCCTATTTCTGTGCTGACCCACTTCTTGTGCGACCCGATCACCTACAAATCAATGGAATTAGTCAGAACAGATTTTGACCATAAGTGTTTGTTTTGGTTTGTAAAACAGCGTGGGCTAAATTCAGAGGTAGCATAAATTGTGGAATAAATTACATATCAATAAGTCAATGCACGTTCTTTAGGTTCTTCCTGTCCTGTTTCTTATACCCTCTTGCACCACCCCATTGGTTGCTTTTCTGTCTCAAACCCAGTCTTCCAGTTTATGCAGTAAATTACACCAGTTTATAGTGGCTTAGGACAATTTACTCATGCGTAATTTCACGTCATTGTATGTGAAATTGTATGACCGGGTTCGACTGTGACTGCTGAACAGGTTCTCAGTGTTGAATGGAAAAAGCATGAAACAACAAGTTCTTTCATAGCTCAGGACATTTTATGAATTCAAAATATATATGCAGGAACCGGTCTCTCTCAAGCAGGAGGAATTCATGTGTGGTATTCCCTGCTACAGGTTTTCCACCAGCATACCCACTGGTTGTTTTAGGACCTATTGCAAGTCCCATTTATTTCAGCGGACTCATCTTTGGTAGATTGCTTTTATGCGGGGCAGCAGGGGACGGAGGCCCTCCATTTGTTTTCCCATCCACTAACTTTTTATCCTTTTGGGGGGAGGAGGTAGGTAGCAAAGTGGCTGGTGTTGGCTGTGAATTGGGTTTGACTAGTTGGCTTTTCATTCATTCTAAACATTTAATATTTGCTCTTTACTATAAAGCATTCAAATGCCTTGTGTTGAGTGCCCTAAACATGGATCAAATTAATACATAAAAATATTGGGCCAAATTCTCTGTGGGCATAACTCCACTAACTTCAGTAGGGCTATGGCAAAAGAGATTTTTGTGCCATTATCTTCACATAGGGCCTGAACAAAAGTCCACTGAAGACAACAGCAGTCTTTCCATTGACTATAGAGAGCTTGGATCAAGTACATAGTGCATACACACACAGTGGATCTTTGTCACATAAATAACTCACGGAATGTTCTCCTAAACCTTACCTTGTGGAGAGTGAACTCTAAGTTTTACACACAAAAAGGACCATGCTAGTGTTAGAATGGTTAAGAATGATTAAGAAGCCATACCTTGTACCTGCTCCAATACTGCATTCTGCATCAAAGGCCAAAATCGGAAGGAATGAAGGGAGTTCACTATTACTTTTTCTAAGAAAATGCATTTTTTATTAAAAGCAGAAGGTGAGTTAACGGCACCATCCTCTTAAAAACAGCTTAAATTTTAGCATCAATAGTAGAAATTTATGTACTGTGACCAGGGTACGTGTAGCGCCTCTCCCACCTTTTTTAATGTTCATAAATAAAAAGTTCAAGGTCAATTAATTATGACTGATGAATGTTCTGCTTTCCGATTGCTTCCGTTTCGCAGGGAGTTCAAGTTTCCATTGGATTTTCTTCTCTGTTTCCACATTCCGGTAGGATATATTTTATATGAATTCAGTCTTACCTTATTTATTTGGGAAGAACAGAAATTCCACAGAATAATGGAATATGTGATTGTTTTTAAAAATTGATTTGTCTTTAAAATAGCTAACACGTCCTATTATTTTTTCCATTTTGAGCCATATTGCTTATTAGTAAAAGACATTTTGGAGTAAGTTTGAGCCTGGATCTGACTGGACAGATCCCTGCTGCCATGCATGGCTACATTGACTTCAATGGGACTCCAAACAGGTCCCAAAGTCTGCCTGCACATAACAGAGTGTGGAATGGGGGCCTTGATTATCCAGAGGTTTAACTTTGGTCCCAGCTCTAGAAAAATAACTATTGATCAAACAATGTATCTAAAACAGTGAAAGTTTGGCATATGAGTCTTGCCCTTTCAGAAACTTTGGAAACGGTAGCATCAACCATTGTGAAATTGGAAAAAAAATAGGCTGTATCTCGTTCAAGGGAGTCCGACTCACGAAAAATGAAGAAAGAAAACCACATACTAATTTTTCTCGGGAATGTTGTTTTCTTTTCAAATTAAACACTTTCTACCCTACATAGAACATGAGCCATTGTTGACAGCAAATACAATATATCTAAATGAAGAGCTGAACTTTTCCATGACTATTTTCTAAAAACTCCTGCAGTCCCCCATAGCAAGCCCTTTATCAGTAATTTGTTGAAACGTTTGCTGTTGGTTTGGTACTGGCTCAAATAAATTCCACTGCTCAGTCTTATCATTTTATTCAAACTGTGCAAAGGACGGTTCATTAATCATCTTTCCTCACCTACTGTTTATTCATCTCTTCACTCACCATGTAACTAAGATACACAGCACTTTATCCTGCTCTGCAGGCAGTACACAAATTCCAAACTACACACCATGGGCTTGATTCACCCAAACGGGTGCAGAGAGAGAAGAATTATACCAAGCTGCATTTGCCCACTTCATGATGATACAGCCCTGAGGCAGGACAAATGGTATTCATACCACCAACCATTCCTGAGTTCTGACAGAGAACGGTTTTGATTAAGGGTCAGGTCTGCAAAAGAAACCCACTAGGGAAAAACTGCCATAGGGATGTGCTTAATCAGTGCATCACTCAGGTTCCTTGGCCACAATTTTTCTGGTGGAGGAGAGGGGCAAATGGAATTGATATGGGATCCACTAATAGATTAATAGATAAATCAGCAGGTGCATTTTTATTGGGGGGGGGGGTGAAAAGTGACATGACAGTGGCATGCTGTCAATATTTTAACAACAGAATACTCATGAACTTAATCTACCTTCAACTGCCCGAGGGGAATGTGGGTTTGTAGAAAGGGCTGCTGAAAGATTAGGAGATCTATTCACTTTTACATTGAATCTAAACATTTTCTTATTATTGTCACCAAGAAGGAGATGGCATTAACTGGCAAACACAATAACATGCAAGACATGTTCATAAATCCTAAAGCCAGAAGGGACCATTGTGATCATCTACTGTAATCTCCTGTATAACACAGGACATAGAACTTCCCCCAAAATAATTTCTAGAGCAGATCTATCAGAAAAAGATCTCATCTTGATTTAACAATAGTCAGTGATGGAGAATCCACCATGACCCTTGTGAATTGTTCCAATAGCTAATTATCCTCACTGTCAAAAATGTACGCCTGATTTCCAGTCTGAAGTTGTCTAGCTTCAACTTCCAGCTATGGAATGTCTAATGTGGGTCTCACTCAATCTCTCCTTTACAGGGTGGATACATAATAAAAGAGTCATTGGAGTGGGGGCATTGGACCCTGAGTCTCCCACATCCGGGGTCAGTGAGCACGGGGCTACAGAAAAACAACAAGGAGTCCGGTGGCACCTTAAAGACTAACAGATTTATTTGGGCATAAGCTTTCATGGGTATCTGAAGAAGTGAGGTTTTTTACCCAAGAAAGCTTATGCCCAAATAAATCTGTTAGTCTTTAAGGTGCTACCAGACTCCTCGTTGTTTTTTTGTGGATACAGACTAACACGGCTACCCTCTGATACTTGACAGGCTACAGAGTCATTCTCATGACTGTGCCCTCTCTCTCTCTCCCAGATGACTCTTCAAGTATTTATCCACAATGCAATAGCTTCAACAAGAGAGACTGAGGGGGTACACACATCAGACTATCGCATAGCCCAGTGGTTAGAGCACTCACCTCAGATCCCTGTTCAAATCTCTTCTCCCTGTCAGGGGGGTCTTGAACTGGGAGTCTACCACATCCTAGGGGAGTACCCTAATCATTGGGCTAAAAGTTGTGATGGAGGGCCAGCCCCTCCCCCACACACACACTTCTTGCTAAAATAGCTCAGCCTCACCATGCCTAACTCCTTTTGTGCATCCAGAGCTAAGTGCCTAGAGCACTTTTGAAAATCAGATTTAGCGACCCAAGTCACAAAAGTGTACCCTTGAGTGACTTAGTTGTTCTCTGCTTTTCACATCCCTGCCTTTGTATTATTAAGCCCTCTGTTATGAACTGGGTATCCTGAATTCTTAAACAGCTTTGAATAATTTACTTGACAGAAACATGTCACCTATTATTCCAGTGTGAATTGTATGACACTCAGGTGTAAACAGGTGTCAGGAAGACATAGGTGCCAACTCCGTGGGTGCTCGCAGGCTGGGGAAAAAAATAGTGGGTGCTCAGCACCCACCAGCAGCCCCCCCACCCCCCCAATCAGTTCCTCTTCCTCCCCCCACAACGCTTCCTGCCCACTATTGATCAGCTGTTCAGATCTGGATCTAATTTCAGAGTCTTCTTCAGTGCTACTCTAGCTCTTGCTATCCCACTCCAGTTCTTCTTTAAGGATGAATTTCACCCCTGTGCAGGGGGCACCAGCCCCAGCACAAAATCCATGTACCTGTTAAATCCCACAGAAGCCTTCAAGATAGTTGTCAAGGCTGATTCCCCACGCTGGCACTTTGAGTGAAGAAGGTGGGGGCTCACAAGGATTTATAAAAATTAATACTTGCCACTTCAGGCTTGTATTAAACTCCCCAGGTTACAGCTTTTCTCTGACCTTGGCTTGGTAAATGCTGCCACCTCCCAAATGCAAAACCCCCTTTTTTGGAACCCAGGAAGGCGCACTTGGGAATTCCTTCCTGTGGGGTACCCTCAAGTCCTTTCACCACCACTCCCCCCTGGAAAGAGCTGAGAAAGAAAACAAAGGAAATTAGATGTTGCCACCAGCTAATTAAATAACATGCACAAACCTTGTAGGACACCAAAAATCTAATCCTTTTCTTAAAAAAGGTAAATTTTATTAAAAACAAAAAGAAAGAAAATACATCTGGAATTTAGGCTTTTGCTAGATTTTAAAATATCAATTCCAAAAATTAAGCACCCAAAATAGCTTTCTTGGGGGTTCAGCTTAAAGGTTACAAGCAAACAAAAACATCTGGGGTTAGCACAAAGGAGCCACTTGCCATAAGAAATAAACAGAAATAAACCTAATCATGTTTTTCTAAACATTCCTGATCTACTTACACATTTGGGGATTTCAAATAAGTAGTTCTAGGTATGATCTGATGATTTATGATCATACCTGGCTTAAAGCTTCTCATAGCATAACTGCTCCCTGTTCCCCTCTTTCCCGGAGAACCACAACAGACACAAACGGGAAGTTTTTTCCCCATTTTAAAAGGTTCTAGACTTCCTATTGGCTCTTTTGGTCAGGTGTCCACTCCCTTTCCCTTACTTGGGGGACTTTTTTAATCCTTTACAGGTAAAGCAAGCAGAGAAAGGCCACCAAGAGGGACTTTATAGCTAACTGGCTGGCTGTGTGTCCATAAAAGGGAGCTACCCCCACCCCTTCATTTATCACAATAGTGGTTAAGTGGTATGTAAATCTTGTACTGACCCTTTGCAAAGGAGTGAATTACATCATAGTGCACTACTGCCTGAACTTTAGTTCTCTGGGTAATTCCTGATCTCTTTAAACATTCCCCACCATCCTGGGCCCTCACTCATGTTCCTGGTGTTATTCCTTCAGTTCTTTATGATAACTTCTGACTCTTCCTGCACGAAAGCTTATGCCCAAATAAATCTGTTAGTCTTTACGGTGCCACCAGACTCCTTGTTGTTCCTGTTCTCTGTAGTGCTGCCCTAGCCCTCATATCATTCCCTGTCATCTCAGCTGCTCCAAGAGAAGAAGGAAAAATTATCTGTGACGTGCTGCTTAATTCGTTTATCATTCATTTCCTTTCACACATTTTACCTGATATTTTGAGAAATGAGTCTACTGCGCATGCACACACACACACACACTTTGAATCAGATCTGATGAGCTCCCTTTCTTTTTTCCCCTATTAGGAAAAAATATGGGCAAGAACTAGACTTATGGTGTCAAGAATGTGACTTGTATAAGACAAAAATAACTCTGTCAGTTACAATTCAAGCCATTAAGATCTAGCATTACTGCGGTCTGTAGGTGAATTCCATAATGAACATTTTTAATTAATTTGGATATGCAGCTAGACATAAATTTACACATACCTATTTTTATGGACAGGGATATTGATCTTGGCAAGGCAATAAATTCCAGTAATATCTGCCCTCAGAATAAAGCCAAGACAATTCCAGCCCATTTCTTCTTCGCCTTTAAAATTTTTTGCCAAAACCATCATTTTGTTGGCTACATAATTCTGATTTATATTCAACAAGAGTAGTAAAAAGCTTTTATAGAGGAGACGGCCAGAGTGACATTTGCCTATAAATCACAGTGACTTTTACTGCCACAAGATTCTGGTGCTCAGCTTCAAATTCCACTGTGTTGTAAACTGCGTGGACCCGACTGCATTCTTTGTGAATGAGAAAGATGTTTCCTTTTTCACAATGAGCAACTCCACATTCCAATCAGTCTCAAACAGATAATAATATCCAAAGAAAAGGAGAAGTTTTCCAAGCTGATACAGCAGCCATGGGAAAACAGGTTCAGTGTGGGTGCCACTCTGTACCACATAATACTTTGTATAAATATACACTATGCAGGCACGGTGGATGCTGGACAGGAACCTCACCCTCCGGTGTTTCCTACAAGATTGCAGTTACTTGGTGTGGATTCCCCTTTGGCAACAGCTAGAACGAATAGCTCGAAAATAGGGTGCATCAGAACAGAATTATAATCAGGGCAACATTATTATTTGAGGCAATTTCATTCAGTTATTATGCTGGAATCCAGAACCATAACGTACGTCTAAGCCTTCCAGTACTTTCATCTGTTATTGAGATTTGGGAAATACCTGTATTCGCCTCATGGCACCCAAGAAAAATGGCAAAAACACTGAGGAGTGTTGAAATTAAAATCCTAACCTGTTTTGGGGCTAACAAATTACAAAATATTAGGCATTTATTTCCTAACTAGTGCTGACATTTCTGTTTTCTACTCCCTTCGCTCTTCTGGGTTGAGAACTCTCATCACTAAACTCAGATGTGTTGTGGATGGAGGAGGATCAATATGCAGATCTGCAGCTAGATTAGGTTAAGGTGAAGTCATAGCCGCAAGGCCAAACCATAGCTCAGGATCTGGTTCAGCCATGCCAAAAATCTCACAGCTGCAGCCACATCTGAAGCAGACCTAGAAAGTACCAACTGGAGTCAGTGGACTCAGATCGCTGTCATTTGATCTTTCTTTCTTGGTGACATACATGTGAGCTGACTCCTGGTTACAAAGGTTAATGCCCTTGGGGCCACAAAATAATATCAATCTCCAGCCAATTCATGAGCGGTCATCACTAGTCTTGTGATACTTGTTTTTCTTAAGGCCCCAGATTCTGGAGTCGTGATTACAAGAGAATCACAGCTTTCATTGTTTTAAAAAGTAATTTTCTAGCCCCCACAATTGCAGTGAAAGTCTTGAAAGCTTGAGCCCTAAGGACTCATGCACCAAAGGACAAATAAAAATAAATCAGAATGTTATTTTTTAAAATGTCACGATATGGGGAGGAGGGGCTTGACTCATGACTTTTGAACACAAGTGGATGGCCATACTGAGTCTCCTATCAGGACTCCTGTATGTTGCATCTCTGTTACAAAAGAAAACTTCCCCATTGTATAACTGCCTATAAAATATCAGCGGAGGGCAGTAATTCTCTGCAGCATGACTACGTGAAAAAGCACAGTACACTTGCCTCCATCACTTCAATGCTACACCTACAGTGAACTATGTGTGCAGTAATCAAATTGCAAAGCTGTATAAATAACACTCCATCATTCAGCTTCAACTGTCAGCCTCAAATGGAAAAAATCCACATTGTATTAACAATAGGGGAACATCAGAATGTTCAGAGTTCAATCTGGATAAGTATCCAAAAGTTTAGAGAGATCTCTGACCTGTCCAAACCCATAATGGCCTTAAAAAAAACTATGGGTTACACCATGATCCCCTACTCATATTCAGTAACTCCTTACACATAGATTAATCCCACTGAAGTCAATTGGACTAAATGTGGAATACGGTGCTGTTCAGTGCAAGTAAGGGGCTCACAGTCTGGTCCTATGAATCTACCAAAGCTGTGCAAGAGCCTCTCCCCTAACAGGCTTCAGGTGATAGCCTGGTAACCCTGAAATCACTGGCAAAACTCCCACTGACTTGAAAGAGGCCAGGATTTCACCCTTTATCTCCCCTTTCTGACGTTGCCATCTTGAGGGGAGGAGCAATGGTCTGTCATACTGTCACGGAGTGTGGGGGGACAGTAAAGCAGAAGGTTTATTTAGACAACAGGAACACAGTCCAAGACAGGTCTTGCAGGCACAGACAACAGAATCCCCCACCGTTAGGTCCATCTTGGGGTCCCAGGGCCCCACAGCTCCCTTGGGAGGTCAGAGCCCTGTCTACCTCCTAGCCATTCCACCATCCAGCTCCTGAAACTCTCCCTTCAGCCACCCCTCCCACAGCCTTTGTTCAGTTTCCTGGGCAAAGGTGTCACCTGGCCTCTAACCCCTTCCTGGGTTCTCATGTTACATGCTCAGGTATCTTCCCTCAAGGCCAGTCTCCCATCCCCCAATGCAGACCGTCCTAGCCAACCTCCCCTGCCTTCCCAGCCAACACTCCCCACTCAGCATTCAAAGACCACATTAAGAACAGTCCCAGTTCATCACACATACCCACTCTAATGTTGGTGGCTGGCAAACCTGCTCCCTGCTCTGGTGCATCTTGGGGGGTGTATCTCCTCCCTCTCAAGCAGGCCAGTGAAAACAAATCAAAATGGTTTCTGCTGATTCTCCTAAGCATATGCCGCAGTGCTCAGCCATCGGGGAGCCTGAAGAAATTTAGCATGATTTCACCCATGCAATGAAACCCAATACGTTCAGCAGAAAAGTTCACCACCACCACCAACAAAAACCCTTTAAAGAAATCTTGTACTGAAATTTTCCCTGATATCTAGATAGTGAGATTCAAAATTGTGCCACAACGTCATTCAAATGTTCAAATTTTGGAAGCACGGCACTCTTAAAATGGGGCAAATCTGGCTGGTGTTTCCATTTGGTAACAGCGCTATTGTTAATGGAGCCAGGCGAATAACTGGTTTTTCAGTTTGGGGTCAGTTCTGAAAAAATCAGAAAAAAAATTTGGTTTGGGTCAAACTGAATCTGAATTTTTGGTGAATTGAAGAAGTCTATTTGGGGTCTGTCCAGAGCAGGGCTTTGAACATGGATCTTGCTCATCCCAGGTGAGTGCTCAAACCCCTGAGAGAAGATTATGGGGGTGGGGGAAAGGTATTTCCCTACACCCCCCCTGAATTTCCCCAACACCCCCTTCCCTCCCAGTTTTGTGAATTAGTTACATGCGGCATTGCCAGTTTAGTGATTGTTTGGAAATTTGAGTTGAAATTGAAATATTAATACATACTTTAAAAGCATATAAAGTGTACGATAAAATACATGTATCTGAAAAAGTGTAATAGATTTGAAAAGTATGAACACAGACTAGCTTCCTTATACAGCTGTTGTTTTTATGACGATGTCAGTGCATTCATTTCGGTGATGTCGGCCAAATTATGATTTGTAAACAAAGTCTAAATGAGCACTCCCTGACGGCTAGTGATGAGCTGGGGCTGGGGCAAAAGGCTTCAGGACCAGATTGTATTTACATTCACACCTAATCTACCCAGGTATCCAGCAAACAGAGCTGTGTTGCCCAAGTGATAGATTTTGGCTGGGGTTGGGTTACATATCACTTGAATGCGGGAGGGTGGGGGGATGAAACGTTGTTATTCTTATTGTATGAGTAAAGGGCAGTAGAACTGTACTTAGCCTGTGCTGATTGAGGGCATCAAGAGAGAGGGTAGGGACAGGTGTTTTACTTGATGGCCTGCCTGAGTCACAAGTACTATTTGACCTGCCCTTCTCCACTGTTTAAAGACAGAGCTGATTAGGTTCCATAGATAGTCTTTTGTTTTGTTAAATGACCACAACAGCTGAAATCACTTATAATCTGGTCTAAGTGGAAGAGAGGGCCCAGTCTGCACTAGCCGCAAGGTTCCCCCACTGAGAGCTCAGCTGAAATCATTGTAAGCTCGGTGGAACCTCAAGAGACATGC
Organism: Malaclemys terrapin pileata; assembly: GCF_027887155.1. NCBI lineage: Eukaryota > Metazoa > Chordata > Testudines > Emydidae > Malaclemys > Malaclemys terrapin. The sequence continues at coordinate 24,876,339 of NC_071506.1, read as the reverse complement.
GAACAAACATGGGTGTGGCATCATACTTTCTATTTAAGCTAGAGATACCACACATTGCAAACTGGAGGCCAATGTTAAGTGCATTGTCACTTGTTCATCCTGAAGCTGAACACTGGTTCCGAACAAGACCAGCAAATGCTCATGATCTTTCTGCAAGAAACTCAACTGACTGGCTAGAAGCATATGGTGCAACAGTGAAAGACTCAACAGTTGAAAAAATGAAGACCTCTCTCACCACATTCAAAAAATTTGCATACATGGCTGATGAATGCACTGATGCAAATGGGCAAATATTAAGTCATTGTGTACATTACCTTGATGTCAATGGTAGGCCAGTAGATGCATTTCTAGATGTTCAAGTTATAGAAGACACATCGGCTGCATCTATGACAACCCACATCTTAGAAGAGTTAAATGCTTGTCAATTGGACCCCAAACAGATGGCTGCTTGTGCATTTGATGGAGCTGCAAACTTCTCTGGAAGACATGGTGGAGTACAAGCTTTGTTCAGAGAAAAGTGTAACCCTAATCTCTCCTATACACACTGCAGAGGCATCTACTCCAACTAGCGCTAGTACAAGCTGCAAAAGACATTGAAAAAGCTATAAATTTAATGTCTTAATTATATTATTTTTTCAGCAAGAGTCCAAAAAGACTGAATATCTTGGAAAATATAGAAGATACACTGGGACTGAAGTTCAAATTAGTCCAACCTGGGAAAACCCTCTGGCTTTCTCATGAATGATCCTTGGCTGTTGTCTTAAAATTACTCCAGCCATTTGGAAAGTATCTACCAAGATGGGATGGATCTAAGTAGTGAGGCTAGTGGATTACTTTTGCTACTACGTTCAGAGAAGACTATTGTCATTCTCTCTCTTGTAAGTCTACTGTTGAAACCACTTAGGTCATTAAACAATGCCATCCAGGCATCTGCTACAACAGTAGTAAATCTTTGTCCAGCAATAGAAGCTACATTTGGATCAATCAGAGAGCTATCCATTGACAAAGTACTGGAAGAAGCAAAGACTTCAGTCCAGAAGTTGACTAATGAAGGCATTTATATTGAATCCTTAAGTGAAGAGGACAAGAAGTGTTTAAGACAACTGAAAAAGTACACAGACTTTATTCTTAAAAATCTACAGCAGCGACTTCTAGATTCTACTCAACCTCTACGTGGCTTTTACAGATCCCTGTCCTATAAAACACTGACAGTTGAGTGAAGTGAGGCACTACCAGCAATGGGGCTGCCATGTGTTCAGTACAATAGAAAATTTGAACACAAAGTGGAATATCATGCAACAAAAGAATGAAGATTTGACTTCAACTTCTTTTTTATCATCACTAGTGGCTCGACACGATCTTTATGTTCTGTTTCCTGGGATGAAAGAAGTAGGAATTCATCTCTTTCTACTCCCAGTCACAACAGCTACAGTTGAGTGTTCTTTTTCATCATTGAATAGAATTTTGTGTTCTGAAAGAAGTCGCCCTCTGCCTGATCATGTGAATGAACTAATGAGCATATCAATTGAAGGAATGGAAGTACTGGACACACGAGAAGCCACCAAAGATGAACACATTGCATTCAAGAAGTTCATTAACAGAGTTGTGCAAAATTATAACAAGAAACCAAGAAGGATGTAGATGTCGTGCTTCATAGAATGCTTGAGTAGCCAACTTTAATTTGTGCGATGATTTCAAAATATGAGTTAAATCTAATAAAATGGTCATGAAACAGTTTTCAGTTTTCACTATGGTGCCATACAGCCCACCTTCACCCTCACGGTCTCACGCCTCATCGGCCCTGACCCCACCCCCCCACGCAAATTCAACCCCCCCCCCATTTCAATTCCTGGGGAAAACACTGGTGGGGGACAAGGCAGGGGGACAGTCGCAGCACCACCCCCACCCCCACTCCATTGACCATTTTGTGAATGGCCTAATGATACATGTCAAAAATAGCTTCAGAGTAATTGACACTGCATTTTTTAACAAATAAACTATTTGTCCAAACAATTTTTTCCCAATTTTAATTGTTAGTTACTTTCACTGCTTTCTATTCTTCCATCCTCAGAGAATTCTGATGAAACATTTCCTGCTCAAGCCAATTTTCTTTGTTTTCTCTCCCTCTGTAAATTTAGTGCTAGTGAAAGATATCACATCAGACCAGCCTTGCACATTGAATTCTGATTTTTATCTGCAGAATAAATAGGCTTGGCAGAATTTGGTTTTTATTTCAATAGATAATATCAGTGTTTATTTTTATTGTAATGAATTTAAAATTCTGCAGTTATGCAAAATTATGGGGAGTCAGATAATTATTTAATGACAATAGACACTGAGAATCAAAAAGTAAAGCTTTGTACCCATTAAAACACAAATTGTCAACATCATATATCAAAATATGCAATATGTATATATCCTTAAATCAAACTCTAATAAGTCCTTATGCAGCAGTTTTCTTACTTTGGCTATCTGTAAATTTTGATTATTATTGATGGAAATAGTCTTCTGGCAGTTTGTGTACATGGTGAGATTGACATTTATCAATATTTACAGAAAAAATCTAACCTTCCAAGCCTAAGAATAAGTCCTCTTGTTTTCCCTCTTAAAGTAAGCTTCCCCTCCCTGCCCAGCCAATCAAGCTTTGTTAATGCTCCATTTCCCTTTTCTGATGTTAGCTATTCCAGAGCAGAAGGTTGGAAGATGAAGATAGGTCCGATCCTGACAAAGAGGCTGTGGTTTTCATTAAAGTTCATGAGGAGCAGGGTCCTGTTCAAGGTGGATTATGGACAAATAGGAAACCAAAAGAGGTCATAGAAAGGCAAGAAAGGCTGCCTTCTACAGTCAGACAAAGCAAGCTGTAAGGAGTTTGAACATAGAATATAGAGAGCCATCTGTTCCTGTCAATCTGGTGCGCTCAGTGAAATATGTAGGCAAAGATCTGGCAGGCAAAGACTGTTTCTCTGCCAGGTTCTTTTCAGTGGGTTTTTTTTTTTGTGGGGGCAGAGGCTGGGGGGGGGGGATATTCTAGGCACATAATCAAGACAAATAAATTTGGGCAAGACTATGGGCATTGTGGAATGTCCGTGTTTTTAATTTCAAAAGGAGCATGCCAACTGAGTGCCCAGGTACCATGGTGATGGTTGCTTTAGAAATTTATATAGTGATAACAATGAAATAATAAAGTAATTATAAAAGAACATAAGTGTCTGAGTGTGTTTTCACAGAATTTCCCCCCATACATGGGTACTGGCTCTCATCCCTTAATATCTGTGCTAAGCATCCTAAGGTAACTGCACTATACCTGAACTAAGGGTCTGAGGTGAGACAAACACTCAGATTGGTCAATGATTAGGCTGAATGAACGGAGAACCAGGTGTGGCTGTTTGTGGTTCCATTGCAGAAAGGCATCCACGTGGCTTTGAGTTACCATGTAGCTGTGAAAAATTTCCAGTCAGAATGATCCAGTCTGGTTATCTAATTGGGGATGAGAGGTAAAAGGACATCATCAGCATAGATCAAGAATTCATAACTGTTCAAGGCAACTTTATTATCCTCTGTACCCATCTGGAGTCTGATATGCACCATGGGAGGTTCAACAGAAGCAATGGGAAAGGAACTTGTCTGATGCCAGGATTGGAGTGCAGCTCATAGACGAAGCCTATTTCTTAGGTATTGAAATATATTGTCAATATCCATTTATCACCTTTTCCCCTGAAATAGAAACTTAAAAGGGTAGGTAAATAGTTATAGACTTGACCCTTTAAAAACCTAGCCCTAGGGACAAAGTCCATTCTTTATGTCCAGTTGATTCCTTGTCCCTGCTGCTGAAACTGTCAATAAGTGTGCCATTTATTATGGTGATTTTTGTAATGGACAAGAATACGAGAACTGGACAACCACCTTTCTATGTCATTAGTGTGAACAGTCGTTACACATAATCATTTCAGAGTCAGAACCATGGTCATGACTGGCCTGGGATGGATTTAAACTTGTAAGTGAGAAGCAATGAGCTTACCATTCTCCACTAAGTGATGCAGTCTCCACATCCAACTACAATTTTACATGCACAGTATTTAGCATTCCTCACTTTGTCAGAAAGCACATGAAAGAAATTCCTTAGCTAATTTTAAAAAGATGAATGCACAATGTTCTGATTATCAAATGGGACATCCTGATGCCAAAAAATGCACCCAAAGTATTACGCTCCTCTGAATAATATTTCCTCACAATTCAGGCCTCTGTTTCCATGTTACTGAAACAGCAAAAAGAGAAATATTTGCAAGCTGTTTTGATTTTCTTGAACAAGCCATTAAGCAACAATAAAAAGAGGCTGTTATAGTTGATGTGCCATAATGGAATGAGTTTGTCTCTCTCTCCAAACTAGCTGAGGTATTCTGCAAGTCAGAATCTCGAGAAAAAATGTTATATCCAGAGCCAGAAAAAAAGTCTTGCAGAAATGTATAAATAATCTTTTTGTTTCATCTTAGCTCAAGATTTATTTCTTTGGGGTTTTGATTAAAGGATTGAAAAATCTTTGAAATAAAAACAGGGGGACGAAACTTAAACTAACATAGATTAATCACACACCTAGCAAAATTTGTTGCATTTCCTTTTTGTTTAGGTCTTGCACAGACTGTCAAAAAAAACTATAAGGAAAAAAATGTAGCTTGCCTTTAATCATATTATGAGCATGATTCTGCAAGGTGCTGAGCACTCCCACATCCCTTTGAACTTCAGTGAGAGCTGAAGACATTCAGCACATTGGAAGAAATGCCCAATGTGACTTTATGCTGTACATATCTGGTTCTCCATCTGTTTATGGATTATGAATTACTGCATTTCTGGAGACTATATATTCAAAAACTGATTTACAAATACACAAACCAGGGACCAATTGTGCAAACTTCTGATGCAAACCTGTTAAACACTGACTTTCCCATTTACTTATTATATTTTCACTAAATAGATTAGAATGAATTAAATGTATGCCTAGGTCAAATTTCTGGCCTCTGTTAAACCAGTGTGTGGATATAACTCTGTCCAGAGTCTTTAATCATATGTAACCTGTCCTCGCTGCAGCTGCTATGCTGATCTTGGGGTTCTATAATCAATGTGGCAAGAAATTGCTATGCAACCTTTAATAGGATGCCCCTCCAAACAACGCAGTTTCAAAAAATATTTCTCAGGAAAAAAAATATCTCCTGCCCACATTAGTCAGGGAAATCTGCTAGAGCCATATTTGCAACGGCCATGCTTTAAAGCATATTTGTTGCAAGGACAGTGTCAACTGGGGAAGGCCATAGAATTATCTTGTTTCTAAATCAGAAAAACAAAACCATATCAGTCTTTAGGCCTTCAAATAAAGCTAGACAGCAAATTCCAGCTGAGAAATCAAGCTTAAGATGCCGAGGCAACATGTGTTTAAACAAACAATATTATTAGTTAGTTAATTAGTGGGGGGGGGAGGGGCAAGAAGTGCTGTGGTGTGCGCAGAGCTGGAGAAACATAGAAGAAGTGCAGAGTCCTGCACTTAGGACGGAAGAATCCCATGCACTGCTACAGGCTGGGGACTAACTGGCAAAGTGGCATTTCTGGAGAAAAGGACCTGGGGATTACAGTGGATGAGAAGCTGGATATGAGTCAACAGTGTGCCCTTGTTGCCAAGAAGGCTAACGGCATATTGGGCTCCATTGGTAGGAGCATTGCCAGCAGATCGAGGGAAGTGATTATTCCCCTCTTTTTGGCACTGGTGAGGCCACATCTGGAGAATTGCATCCAGTTTTGGGGGCCCCACTACAGAAGGGATGTGGACAAATTGGAGAGAATCCAGCAGAGGGCAACAAAAATGATTAGGGGGCTGGGGCACATGACTTATGAGGAAAGGCTGAGGGAACTGAGCTTATTTAGTCTGCAGAGGAGAAGAGTGAGGGGGGATTTTATAGCAACCTTCAACTACCTGAAGGGGGATTCAAAAGAGGATGGAGCTAGGCTCTCAGAGGTAGCAGATGACAGAACAAGGAGTAATGGTCTCAAATTGCAGTGGGGGAGGTCTAGGTTGGATATTAGGAAACACTATTTCATTAGGAGGGTGGTGAAGCACTGGAATGGGTTACCTAGGGAAGTGGTCGAATCTCCATCCTTAGAGGTTTTTAAGGCCCGGCTTGACAAAGCTCTGGCTGGGATGATTTAGTTGGGGTTGGTCCTGCTTTGAGCAGTGGGTTGGACTAGATGACCTCCTGAGGTCTCTTCCAACCCTAATCTTCTATGATTCTAAGACGATCCCTCTCCAGCAATTAGGGACCTAACAGACTGATCCTGAGAGGTGGTGGCCAAAAAGTTGCATTGAGTTTAGGGTATTCAGAACCTTTCAGCTTCTTGGTCTATCATTTGGTGATATTTTTCCAGTGAAAAGACTTGCCTTGATTTCAGCCAACATTGGATCTGACCCATCAGATGCAGGATTAAGTTGTGTGATGGCCACAATTTTAGCTGGCACTAGGTATTGAACTGGAAACTGCAAAAGCTAAAATGCATATGTCGCGCTATCTTGAGCTAGTGCAGCAGTTCTCAAACTTCATTGCACCATGACCCCCTTCTGACAACAAAAATTACTAAACTATCCCGGGAGTCAGAAGGTCAGGCTTTCTAGCTAACTGCTGTAACAAACTCATATCCTTTGTGGATCAAGCACAGACAGGGACAAAACACACGCCGAAACAATGCAGATATCTGTGGGCTCTCATCAGTGAAGGGCTTCTTAAATAAATAAATAAATGACATAAACCAAGAATAATAAGCACATTCTTTAGCTCTTTTCTTTTTCTGCACTCCTCAATGTGGTGATGTTACATAATATCCTTCGTTTGTAAGCTGCCTTGTGATTTAAGGTGCTAGATAAATAATAATCTAGTCTTTATTTTTATTAATCCCCCATTTTATGTTTTCATAGCCCTGCATCATTTTATTTATATGGGTCATTTAAGACTTCATTGTAATGAGGGGGACATCCTCTCAAAGCATGCATCTTCTTTCTGGTAGGCATTTGACCTGGAAGTTGAGACAGGACAAATTCTGGCTGAAAATAAGGGGCTAATTTTTAAAAGTGAGGGCATATTAACCACTGGAACAGTTTGCCGCTGGAGCTTTACTTTGCTATCTACACTTGAGGTTTGCATGAGTGCAACTACACTGGTTGCTGGTCACTGATGAGTGAATTCCAAATGTAGTCAATGAGGTGGCCAATTACAATGGTCACGACAACAGGAATCTGTACCCAGACACAATGGCTACAGCTAGAGTAAGTGACAGCCAGTTCCAATGCTCAAACGTAGTGCTGTCTCAGAGGAAAACCTGTATTGTTATAATGATATGCAAAGTTAGTGTTCACTTCATCCAAGAAAGTTCTGCTTCACTATCACACTCTCATAAAACTGGCAGTCAGACCCATCGGATTCTTTTAAAACTGTGAGTTCTTCATTTAGAAATGCTAACGTTTTACTTTCCTATGTGTCTCTGCCACAGTTAAATATGAACAGAAAACAAAATTCTAAGAAAATGGCACGTCTCTAGTCAACTATCGTTTCCACGTATATTGTGTATATAAAAATGTCAGACAAAATGGATAATGATAAATTATATTTTGATTTAGCTGTGATATTTATATAGACATATATTTTCAAGGGGGTCTTTTTGAAGAAAAAGGGGCCAGTATTTTATAAGACCTGATTTATAAGACCTTTATCTAATTATAGAGCTTTGATATATATAATATAATCTCTGCTGAGGTCCTCTTCCTCTCCAACCTTATCCAGTTATATTCACCCTCATCTTCAGTGGCTTCCTGCATCTTACTTCATTAAATTCAATCTCCTCCTCTTCCCCTGCATTACTATTAATTTGTATTGTGGTAGCACCCAATGGCTGCAATCAGGATGTGGCCTCAGTCTGCTAGGCAGCCTCAAAGAGCTTAGACAATCTAAACAAAACAAAAACCGAATGAAGATACATTTTACAAGCAAAATGATTAGGGTACACCTGGGGCAAGCCATGCTAGTCACATGGCCTTTTTATTGCTTTCTATCCTTGTTTTATTTGTATTACAAATATGTAGTTTTAGGAGGAGATCTTGGAAAGGGGGCTCAAAGCGGAAGTTGGGGAAAAGAAGGGATTAATGCAGTAAGCGGGGGACAGGATGAGGAAAACAGGAATTGTAGAGGAGAAAGGGGAGGGGAAGCAGCACCGTAAGTAGGGAGAGTGCAGTGAAGTGACTGACAGGTTACAGATGTGAGGGGTAAGCTGAATGAAGAGGACCAACAATTCTTCCCCTCCTTACATCTCTGCTCTTTGGAATCTGGTGTGAGTTCCTCAGCCCTGATTCCACACAAAGATCCACCAAAAAGTCAAGTGAATGATGCAGATCTTCACAGGGGCAGGACTTGCCACTAATGATGGAGTTTCATGCAATTCATCAACCATCAGAAAATCCCTTTTCTTCAGTTGCTTATGTCAATGTGGCAACTAGGTATAAACTTTCACTGTCAGCTGTCTACTGTAAGGTGCCAAGCCAATTTTAAACACAGCTTGGCATGGGCACTCTTCCAGGGGTTACACAGCTGAAGAGAAAGAGGCAGGATTTCATCCCCCACCCCCTCTTTGTATAATCCTATTCTAAAAGGCTCCATAGAAAGATTATAACCTAATGCTCCAGCCCCAAGAAAGGGTTTTATATCTGAAATGTTTGACAGGTGGAGGTCTTTTAAATACTTTTTGGCAATCTGGGCCATCATTACAGATTGGAAATCTGTTGAAAAGATACTTTGGAGACTTGGCATTATTGAGCATTTTCACAGAAAGCAACTGTCCTGAAAAAAGTCCCAAAATAACTTCACTGCCTTGCTGAGAGTCACTTTACCTTTTCTTTTTCCCTGCCACAGACAGTACTGGAAAAGCCTCATAATGGATGCCTGGATAGCTCTGATGACATCCTTTGAGCAGTAATTGAATTTTTGGCATATGCGTCTCAAAGCCCTACTGGCTTTTCCTCAGCCACTTTCTGACAATATCATTATAAGAATAAGCAGTAGAGACACAAAAGCCCAGAAAGAGCTGTAGCAGTGGACTGATTTCATTAGTCGGTTCTGTAAAGTTTAGGATTTAACCTCGATTTGTAATCATACACATGAATGGTTTGTTTCAAGGTCGCAATAGTCATCACTATAATTGGGCATTCACAATGAGCTCTGTTCATTGCAAAACAGTGGACAAGATGATCCTACCACAATGATTTTCCATTAAAAATAGACAAACAACAAAAATACAAATTGCACCAAAATGGAAGAAAATGGATTTGTCTTAAAATAAGATAGGATTAAACATATGACAGAGAGAGAGAAAGGAGTTTTGAAGTACATATTTTGGGAGGCCCCAGAGTCCTACTGAGACCCAATTAATAATATGTCCCATCACAATGTAAAAATACTTCTTACTTTGGTAGATTAGCCTTGCTAGTGCTCATGGATTTGCCAGCACCGTTCAAAGAGAGAACTGTGTCTCCGTAATTTCTGATATGCTGCTTCTGCATATTTAGCTCCCAATTAATGTTTTTGCTTTCAGTCTATTGCAAACCAGCATCTAATTTTCAGTCCAATGTCATCTCTAAGCATCTTTCAGCATCTTTGTGCTTCCCAAGTATTTCTTCCCATTGATTTCAGATTTCTTTCCTCTAGTATTACCTAGCAATTATATACCTTATCATCTGTAGCTCTCAAAGGGCTTTACAATGATGAGTGGTCTCCTCATTTTTACAGATGGGGCAACCTAGGTGCCAAGAGCTTAGTTGACTTACCCAAGGTCACAAAGCAAGTCAGTGCGAAGGACAGGGATGCATCCTTGGGCTCCTGACTACTATACACTGGATCTTGCTCCCTTATCATGGTTTAAGAGAGAGCCTAATCCCACCCGTGGTGAAGTTGATGGGTGTCTTTCCATTGACTTCAATGGGCTTTGGATCAGATCCATAGTACATCTGTGAACAAGGGGGCAGGATCACTGTAAAGGGAAATAATTTTTAAACAGAAAAGCGATACTTCTAAATTGCCTATGATTAAAATGTCAGCAAAGCGGTGATAAAAAGAGATGAGGTTATAAATATGAAATAAATCAAATAGTAAGGTGATGGAATCCTGAGGAGGGAAATGGGGATGGATAAGTGAAACGAACATCATTATTAACAGAAGCTTAGGCAGACAGGGCTATACGTCTTCACTTACCGGAGGGTCCGGCGGCAGGCAATCGATGTTCTGGGATCGATTTATTGCGTCTGGTTAAGACGCGATAAATCGATCCCGGATCGATCCCGGAAGTGCTCGCCGTCGACGCCGGTACTCCAGCTCACCGAGAGGAGTACGCAGCATCGACGGGGGAGCCTTCCTGCCGCGTCTGGACCCGCGGTAAGTTCGGACTCAGGTACTTCGAATTCAGCTACGTTATTAACGTAGCTGAATTTGCGTACCTTAGTCCGAAGTGGGGGCTTAGTGGGGACCAGGTGGTGTGGCAGGAGCTATGCTGACTTACACCAGTCGAGCAACTGGCTCACAGTTCCGAGCAGTACTGGTGTTTCCAATTTTTAAATAAGTGAGGCTGGTGGCATTTTTGTATTGTGCATTTCTCCACATTCTAGTGGCCTGCACATTAGCAAGTCAGCCAGTTGAGAGACATGCTTCCAAATAGCACCAGCTGAGGATATTTCAACTACACCAGGATCTTTCCACATAAGCTGAACCCTTGGTGAACAAGATTAATCCCCTCTTCTTCCCTCAGTTCTCCTCTGTTCATTTTTTCTCCTCTCATCTTTTCCTTTCTCCTCCTTTACATCCCCATTTTCCTTCTCCTCACTCTGTAGCCTCCTCTGGGGCCATGTCTCCTACTCTCTCATCTTCACTTCTGTTCCCCTTCTTACAATAGTTTTACAGCCCTCTTATTATGACCATGGATGAGCAAAATGTAGTAAGCCACAGATAGAGCTGTTTCTGGATGTGCCTTCTGAAGCCAATACTGGTCCCATGGAAATCAGTGACAGAAATTGCATTGACATCAGTGTGAGCAGGGCTGGGTCCTGCCAGATTAAGTATATATCTGGAGAGACTGGGGAAGGCTATCAGAGAGCCTGCTGCAACATCCAGCCCAGTGTTGTTGGCCATGATCTTGTCCTTTGTCATATCATGGATTTATCAGGTAAACTAAATCTGAAGACAGTTGCACCCTTACATTTATGTCAAACACATCTGGTTGCCTTGGTAATGCAACCTCACAGCCTTTCTGCAGCAGGCCTGAATGGAGCCAGGTACCACTTCATGACTATTTTGAGGACATAAGCTGGACTTGATTGTTGCAAAGATCTTGTGCTAACCCTCTGCACAGGGGTGAATTTTACCTTGAAAGAAAAAGATGCTAATCTATTTTAACATCACTAAAAGTGGTAGGAGAAGAATCTAAAATACAACATATGTAAGAGTGCACCTTGAAATATAGTAGACTTGAAATAAATAAATCAGAACTAGAATTCCACCTTCTCTAACTTTTTATCCTGGTCAGTGAAGCAGGTTATCATGTAAAAAGACACCTTCCCTGCACTGTATCCTCTTTCAAACTAGACTGGCAGCTTTGTTTCTTCTTGTGCTGTTTTATTCCTCGCATCTTATATGCTTCTCTAATTATTCCCTTAGAATACACAAAACGTGCTTTACATGTGCTAAAACTCAGAGCAGCAACTAAGGACTATCTAGACAGAGAAACAGACAGTGAGAAAAAATTCCCTTAAGAAACCAGCTGGATTATATAAGTCTGATACTTCAGCCAGTGGACAACTCCTGTTAAGCCACATGCTATACACTTGGACATCTGAGGCCTAATGAATACTGTGGGTTTTCCACCTATATCACAGAAACAGCTGGGTGAAATAGCTTTGTGCTGATTCACTATGGCAATGTACAAATGAAGAACTCAGGATCCTTTCTCTCTGATGTGGTTGAAAGTTGAGCTAAGGTGTGAAAAAGCTTAAGACAGACAGGTTCAATACTTCTATGGGACATTTTTTAAACTCTGTCTCCAAGGTAAACTCATTACTGATTGGTGATGTGTTTTTCTTTGTTTCTCCCTTTTTATTTAATGCATTCAAGAAAGAGAAAAAGGGCTTTTATTGTGAAAGAAAAAAGCTATCAAAGAAGCTTCTCTTTTTCTTTTCTAAAATGGATGTAACCTTTGTGAAATTTTCTGGATAAACACCCTAGTACAAATACATAAAGCATGGAGAGCTGTACAGGATTCTCCATGCTACTCAGACAGCATGCCTCTTCTCTGATTTAGCAGGACCGATTGTGTTTGTACAGCACCTAACAAAATAAGGTCTTGTCCATGATTAAGTCTCTGAAGCAATATGGTAATACAAATAAATAATAATTAATAAATACATTTTTTATTCCCCCTCCCCCACCTGAAAGTAATGTGTGTCTATTAGTCCCTAGCCTCTGTCCTCAGATGATCCCCACGGATGCCATTGTGATAATAGTTTTTGTGTTGTGCACATCTCTCCCATTAGTGCTGAATTAATGGCTTATCTACATTACAGAATGTTATATTCACACTCAATCATGACGCTCAAGTTAGCTGATATGATGCTGATCACGACTGGCCAATCAGTATAAGCCAGGACAAGCTGTGGTCCTCATCCTGTCAGATAATAGGTCATCTTAATAAATTAGCCTCTTAGAGCTGGTCTGACATCTTCTCTGTATGTATATATATACTCTTGTAATATGTTCCATTCTATGCATCCGAAGAAGTGGGCTGTAGCCCACGAAAGCTTATGCTCAAATAAATTTGTTAGTCTCTAAGGTGCCACAAGTACTCCTCGTTCCTTTTACGGATACAGACTAACACGGCTGCTACTCTGAAACCTGTCAGATGGTAATCATGATTAAACCCATCTAGGACCATAGTTTTTTATTAAACATTAACAACATAAAAATAAATTCATATTTATTCCTAGATATTTCTTCTATGATACTGCTCCATTGAGACTCTTTAAAAGGAAATCTATACTAATATAATAAACATGTTTCACAATGATTTGGAATCAAATATAAAATGTCAAATTCAGGCAGTTTAGGCTGCATGCATCCTTCTGGTATCTCTCCATTCATTCATCAGTACCAGGATGGTATTGCCCACAGTTTAGTTACTACCTAGTTGGACTTCACCATTTTGCTGGTCTGTATCTTGCACAAGTGAATCAAAGTCCATTGTTTTAAATTTTCTTGTGATCTAAAAGGAAAGATTCTTCTAGGCTTTGCATTGACAGATGCTGGGACTCTTGTATCTATGATTGTATACTACATACCCCGTAGCAGTTTAAGAAGAGAAGGACTAACTAATCTACCAAGTGAGGCAAAGATTACCATTTTATCAACCACTGAAATATGACAATATTGTGTTAAAAGATGACACAAATTAAGGAAGAGAAAAATGATGAGACATAAGCAAGGGAGAATATATTTTCTCAGATGATATATAAAAAGCGATGGAGGAGTCAATCAGGTAGAAAATACAGAAAGATAATTCCATATGACAGGAGCTATGTAGGAGAAGGCCTCTCTGACTCACTTTCTTCATCTGTATAATAGGTATAATACTGCTTAGTCTACCTGAAAGTAATGTGTGTCTGTTAAATCTTACTATTATTTTACCCAACCCAAACTAGAAATGAGAACCTGTTGAATTGTGGTGGATAGACCTCAGAGGGTAGAAGTTAATTCTGTTTAAAGTTGGAGTGGTACAGTTCAATACGCATGCAGATTGACATTTCAATTTTTCTAAGTCTCCTACCTTCTATATATACATTTTGCCTCCGTTACAGGAGACAAATAACACTGTTTAGACCCCTCTGTGGAAAATGTTCAGTACGACCTTAGGTGCTACTGTACTTGCTTTCACCATACCTTTATCGATTAATAACCCTAATCCATTGTGATACGTTAAGCATGTTACTTTTACTTAGATTGTAAGCAGTTTGGGGCTGTATAACAGGATGGCTTGCCCTTGGAGGCCAGCCAATCATGATTACTAAAGAGGCAAACCTGGGAGAGATCAGGTGCTTTCACTAGAAAGAGCAGCAGGAGGCTGCACTGAAGACAAAGAGGAATTTGAGGCGGCTGAGTTTGGCCTTAGTTTGAGGACTGAGGCTGCTGACCTGGTGCTGAGTCAGTGCCGGCCCACAACATTTTGACACCCTCCCCCCCATGCCCACTCGTTTGGGCCAAAACTTTGAGAGATCTCAATTCTGCCTTCTTCCTGTTCTACTCCTCTCACGATACTGCTCTGCTATCTACCCCAAAAAAGGAGAACTAACAACTTAAAATGCCTTGTTCAAAAATTTTAAGTAACACTTAACTTTCAAACGCCTGAACAGCAAATGTAACTTTTCTTGTCTGCATAGTAAACACTGGCATTTTTATCTGTTTGAATAATCAAAGTGGTGCTTTCCGTGCCTTCTTGATTGCAAAGATTTGAACTGCTTCCTGAAGGTCCACAGTCTGGGCCAGCTCATGCTCTTTTGAGATGGTTGCAAGGCCGACCAGCCTCTCCTGTGTCATTGTGGAGCATAGATGTGTTTTTATTAACTTCAGCTTGGAGAAGCTGCGTTCTACACTGGCAAGTGTTACAGGAAGTGTTAGAAGTATGCACAGAGCAACAAAAGCATTTGGAAAGAGGGTGGTCATCTTATTTGTGCACATATATTCCAGAACAGCCGTTGGAGTCGATCCTGCTGAACTGTATCTTGAAAGGGCTTTCAGCTCATCACCAAAATCACTCGCATCAATATCGCACATGTCATCATGTGTCAACACTGTCTCTAGTGCCCTGCATTGCTGGTGTAGGTCTTCTTCAGGTATAGTGAGGAGTTTTGGAATATCATACAACATCCCAAATATACTGCTGTGTTCCTTGAGCTGCATGAAACGTTCTTCAACTGATCGTATTGCACAATCTAGCACCTGGTTAAAGAATTCAACTTTGAATTGTTGTTTGGGGTCTCTTATCGGATTATCCCATGCCTTGTAATCAAAATGTCGTCTTCTTCGGTGACTCTTGTATTCTTGAATGGGTGGGAAAATAGCTTCAGTTTGAAATTCTTCTGCCAACTTCTGTGCACACTTCAGAACATTTTGAAATCCCTCATCTGACCGGTAAGACTGTAGGTATGACTTTGCTTTGTCCAGTTGTTCCATTGCTCCAGATATATCAAGGCCAACACCTTAGAGTCTCCTGCTTACAACATTTATTTCAAACCATATGTCATGCCACAACACTAAGCCACACAGAAATTTGAAGTTATGTATGTTTCTGGTGATTCCATTTCCCTCTGCCACTGTTCTCCCATGAACAGTTCCAGTCATAGCATTATCCTCCATAATGGCAACTGTGGTATCATCTATTGTCCCAACTTGGTGTTTGATAGGCTTTATCGCCTCCACTTGACTTTCCCATTGTGTGGCACTTAGAGGTTTCAGTGTCAGAGAGGATGTTCTCAGATGTTGCTTCAAAATTTGCCATCAATGAGTTGATGCAGAGAAAAATACATAGATGCTTTGAATTGCATAAAAAAAAATCAGCAGCTTCATTAGAAGCTGATGCTGCATCACTGGTCACCAAGTTCAATGAATGAGAACTGCATGGGATAAAAAAAGCTCAAGGTTTAACTCTCAGATCCGTGTCTGCACTCCTCTGTTCTTTCCTTTCATGTTGGCACCATTATCGTACCCCTGACCTCTCATGTCAGCTATCGCAATTCCCCATATCTTCCAGCTTTTTAAGAAGCACATTTGTCATACCAGCTCCTATAGTATCATCAATGTCAATAAATTCTAGAAAATGCTTTCTGACAATCAACATTGCAGGGACATTTTCACTAGATTCTGTTGTTGTTACAAAATGAACCATTAAAGCCATCTGTTCTGTATGGCGGATGTCAGGTGTGCAGGCCAGAATAACAAAGTAATATCTTGCTGACTTCAGATCTACCACAATCTTCTGTTTGACTTTTGTTGCCAGGAACTATATGATCTCATTTTGAATTGTTTTTCCAAGGTAGTGATGTGTGTACATTTCTTGGGTGGTGACTCTTCTTAGATGCTCCTGGAGTACAGCATCAAACTCAGCCATCAGCTCCACAATTTTAAGGAAGTTTCAGAGTGGAACATACAGCTGATCTGAAGTGCCACGCAGTGCTAGGTTTTGGGTAGCAAGCATTCTCACAATAGCAATGGGCCTTTTCAGAACATTTTGCCAGTAAAGAGACTCTGATGCAATCTTCTCTTGATGCTGATCGTCCATGGTGGCTTTTAACCTTAGTCTCATCTCAAGCTCTTTCCACCTATGGAATGCTCTCTGGTGATTTGCTGCCTTCTCGTGGCATGCCAGATTTCTAGCCAGATTTTTCCAGTCCTTTGTTCCTGTAGAAGCCAATGTGGCTGGAACATTAGACTGGAAGAGTTTGCAACAAAAACAGTATGCAGCATTCTGGGTTTTTGAGTACATAAGCCATGGCCTCTCCACTTTGTCACCATTGGGGATTTAACGCCAGTAATGTGTTGGATGGAAACTTCTATTTCCATTGTCTTTGGGGAACATGAAGTTTTTCATTTGCTGTGGCCCATGTAGTACAAGGAAGTCCCTCAGGCTACTGCTCAAGTGGGTCCACAGTCCTGGATCATCTAAACTTAAGGAACTAAACTCAGCAGCAGCTGTTTCTTGCACTTCCACCACACTCTTCTCTGATCTACACTTTTCTTCAGGAATGTGCATGGTTACATCCATTTGAGATGAAGATATGGATGCTGCAGTAGCTGCCAGGTCACCTGCACTCTGACTAACTGGAAGATCAGGCATCTCCTCACCACTCACATCCTCACTGGGGCCGGAAGGCTCACCATGAACATTTGTGCTATGTATCTCAGGAGAGCTCCTTCCTGCTTAGATAGAAAAGCTTCCTTTGCTTTCTTTCTTTTTCTGAATGCTGCCCCAGAGGAGCGTTTTCTTCTTTCACTCATGACTGCTGTTTTGTGCTGCTATAGTGGCTCTCAACACTCAGTTGAAGGGGACAAATAAGCAGGCTGGTAGCAGGGCCTGAGTAAGGGAAGATATCAGCATCTTAAGGCTCCTACTACTTCAGTTGACTGCCTGTTCTCCTCAGGTGGGTTCAGGGAAGCAGCAGGAAACAGGAAGCTCCCTGAGAAGCTGGTGTTAATCAGTCCAGGCTCCTGGTGGTGCTAAAGAGGTACATAAGAGGCTCCTCCTCCTCTCTCTCCCTGCAGTTCCTGCTGATTTCTATTATTTCCTCTCACCTTTTCTCCTACCTGCCTGTTATGTCTCTCGTGCCCTCCTTCCTCCAGCACAGCACTCCACCATCTCTGTGCATCTAGAGCAGAGAGAATACATATGCATCAGCAGCAGACACAATTTTCTACACTCTGAGTCCTAGTGGCGCCCCCCCACAGTCTGGCACCTGAGGCAGCTGCCTCAGTTCGCAGTAGGCTATGAGCTGGTTGACAGGCGAAGCAAAGTGAGATGGAAGACATAACAAATGAAACAGAAACCACAGGTTTAGTTTGACTTCTATATTTGCAGGAGCATCTCCAGTCAGGCTAACAGGGACATGCATGGGGGAGGGGGGGAAATTCCTAACCTGCCTGAGGCTTGCAGTTTGGGGGCAGAGATGACCTGTACTTGCTGATAGTGGAGGGGAGCACAACAATTTACAGGGTGAGGGGGGTCATGTGACTGCCCCACCCCACACATCGCCTTTGAGTGCAGGAGCCTTCCAGCCCCTCCTCCCTCAGCCAGGGTAGCCAATCCTGCTGGCTCCTACGGGGGCCAGAGCTGCAGGAGTAGGAAGCACATGCCTTTGGGCTGGGGATGACTCACAGAAACAAAGTTTCTCCCTGTCCTGCAGGAAAGACCTTGATTGCAAGTGGCATTTGGAGGACAGAGCCCAGTGGGCAGATGGCTCCTTTAGGAAACCCTAACTGGGTTTGGGCCTGGTCTCCAAACTCTGCTATGGTCAGGATCTTTCCTGTCACACTCCCTTGCAGTTTCCTGAGCTTCCCCCTTCTCTGCAGCCTCCTGCTGCTCACAGATGTGCCTCTTTAGTAATCAGGGTTGGTTGGCCCCAGGCTCCAGCCCTTACAGGGCAAGTCACCCTGTTATAGGCAGGGACTCTCTTTTGTTCAAGATTTGTACAGTGCCTAGCACAAAGGGGTCCTGGTCCATGAGTAGGGCCCTGGACACTAAAGTAACACAAATAATAATTTTATATCCAGCAAGGAAGAAAATGACTTCTGTGAAAGGCTTCCTTGGTTAGCTTTGAGTTTAAAAGCTCTATGTGATGGAGTCTCATATTTGACCATGAATGCTGCTTGTTTTGGTACAGGAAGATGGTAAGCAAAGTTAACAGTGTACCTTAAATTGTGTAAATAATTGAAAGAAAACTTGCTTTACATTTTTATAGAACAGTTTGTCTCAGTTTCTCTCCATGCCTCTTTTCCCTTCTCATTCATTTCCTGCTCTCCATTCTTTGGTTCCATATTATACAATTTTTCCTCTTTCCTTGGCAAAGCAAAAAGGCTTGTGACCTAGAGAATTTACAACATACTTCTGTAGCCATGGATTTCACATACCCAGCCTGGTGTCTGTACTGTACTTCAGCTGAAAGGCTACACCAAAGCTAATATTTCTGGAAATTGTTAGGAACTAATAGAACTTTACAGTCATTTATAATTGCCTGGCATTTGTACTGAAGAATGAAGGGATGTCTGTTGGCATGACATGCTAACTGCATTTGCCAGTCTTTTTTACGCCTCCGTGAGCTGTTGCATAGATTCAAGAGGAGAAGAATAGAATGAAGGGAATGGATGATAGACAGATGCTGCTCTTTTAATAATCCTGCTTGCTCTCTCTTGCTCTGTCTGTTACTTTTCCTTTTTTTTTTTTCCTTCTTAGTTTATCTTAGATCCAAAATCAAGTTTTGTATTGGTGGTAAATGATTTGAATGAAGGAGGATTATTTTAATTTAATAAATAAGTTGATTTGTTATTTATTTACAGGGGTGCTGGAACAATTTGTATAGTGGGGGTGCTGAGAGCCATGGAACCAAACTGGTGTAAATCCTGTACAGGGTGGAAACCATTTCAAGCCAGGGGTTGTGGCAGTACCCCCGGCAGCCCTACTTCCAGCATCTATGCTTATTTACCCAGGTTTTCAGTCTGCTTTACCATATAAAGGAATTGAGTTTCTAAAATCCAAGTACATTGTGTTTAGAGAACATTGAAGCCACTATATAGTCAGTTGTCATACTGCTAAAATACAAGCCCATCAACAGGACACTTCTTCACATGCTGAAGTCTAAGGCTACACTGTACCTGCACCTCTGTAGTGCTTCCATGTAGACACTCACTACAGCGACGGGAGGGGTTCTCCATCTAGAGTGGCCAGATAACACGTGTGAAAATCGGGACAGGGTGGGGCTACTAATAGGCACCTATATAATACAAAGCCCAAAATATTGGGACTGTCCCAATACAATTGGGACATCTGGTCACCCTATTCCCATCACTGTAGTTAATCTACCTCCCAAGAGGCAGTCACTAGAATTCTTCCATCGACCTAACACTGTCTACACGGCGGGGTTAGGTCAGCTTAACTACATTGCTCAGTGAAATGGATTTTTCACACCCCTGCGTGACGTAGCTGGGTTGACCTAACTTTTTAGTGTAGACCTGCCCTAAATATCAGTGACTGGTGTAGCATGTTCTCTATCTCAGATTAACTGGATCTCTTTCATTTTGGTTACCCACTTCTCCATATCTTGTGAACTGCCAAAACACTTTTTGTTTTGCATGAAATTTGTCCTTTTCATGCTACTGGACCCAATTCCAATATGCTGAGCACCTTTAATTCACTGAAGTCAGTAGGAGCTTAGGACACTCAGCATCCTTCATCATTGGATCTTAACTTCCAGACTCCCATAATAGTCAGCAAAATCATTTTTATATGTATTCTCTGCTGCTTGCAGCAGACGTCTGATTCTATTTCAGCCAAACCAGGCATGCAATGGACAGAACTAGCAAGCAAACACCAGTTATTTATGAAGGACCCAGTTCTCCATTCCTGAATCTTGTGTAGTAATTTATACCTGTACACAGGTGTGCACAAAGTGGGTGTGTAACCCTTCTGCCAGGTGGAGCAAGCAGCAACTAGGGCGTGTTTAATAGCTAGGGATTCCTTTCATAGAATATCAGGGTTGGAAGGGACCTCAGGAGGTCATCTAGTCCAACCCCCTGCTCAAAGCTGGACCCATTCCCAACTAAATCATCCCAGCCAGGGCTTTGTCAAGCCTGACCTTAAAAACCTCTAAGGAAAAAGATTCCACCACCTCCCTAGGTAACGCATTCCAGTGCTTCACCACCCTCCTAGTGAAAAAGTTTTTCCTAATATCCAACCTAAACCTCCCCCACTGCAACTTGAGACCATTACTCCTTGTTCTGTCATCAGGTACCACTGAGAACAGTCTAGATCCATCCTCTTTGGAACCCTCTTTCAGGTAGTTGAAAGCAGCTATCAAATCCCCCCTCATTCTTCTCTTCTGGAGACTAAACAAGCCCAGTTCCCTCAGCCTCTCCTCATAAGTCATGTGCTCCAGCCCCCAATCATTTTTGGACTCTTTCCAATTTTTCAATATCCTTCTTGTAGTGTAGGGCCCAAAACTGGACACAGTACTCTAGATGAGGCCTCACCAATGTCGAATAGAGGGGAATGATCACATCCCTCGATCTGCTAGCAATGCTCCTACTTATACAGCCCAAAATGCCGTTAACCTTCTTGGCAACAAGGGCACACTGTTGACTCCTATCCAGCTTCGTGTCCACTATAACCCCTAGGTCCTTTTCTGCAGAACTGCTTCCTAGCCATTCGGTCCCTAATCTGTATCTTGGACTCTGCACTTGTTCTTGTTGAACCTCATCAGATTTCTTTTGGCCCAATCCTCTAATTTGTCTAGGTCCCTCTGTAGCTGATCCCTACCCTCCAGCGTATCTACCACTCCTCCCAGTTTAATGTCATCTGCAAACTTGCTGAGAGTGCAGTCCACGCCATCCTCCAGATCATTAGTGAAGATATTGAACAAAACCGGCCCCAGGACCAACCCTTGGGGCACTCCGCTTGAAACCGGCTGCCAACTAGACATGGAGCCGTTGATCACTACCCGTTGAGCCCAACGATCTAGCCAGCTTTCTATCCACCTTATAGTCCATTCATCCAGCCCATACTTCTTTAACTTGCTGGTAAGAATACTGTGGGAGACTGTATCAAAAGCTTTGCTAAAGTCAAGGAATAACACATCCACTGCTTTCCCCTCATCCACAGAGGGAGTTATCTCCTCATAGAAGGCAATTAGGTTAGTCAGGCACGACTTCCCCTTGGCGAATCCATGCTGACTGTTCCTGATCACGTTCCTCTCCTCTAAGTGTTTCAGAATTGATTCCTTGAGGACCTGCTCCACGATTTTTCCAGGGACTGAGGTGAGGCTGACTGGCCGGTAGTTCCCCAGATACTCCTTCTTCCCTTTTTTAAAGATGGGCACTACATTAGCCTTTTTCCAGTCATCCGGGACCTCCCCCGATCGCCATGAGTTATCAAAGATAATGACCAATGGCTCTGCAATCACATCCACCAACTCTTTCAGCACCCTCGGATGCAGTGCATCCAGCCCTATGGATTTGTGCTCATCCAGTTTTTCTAAATAGTCCCGAACCACTTCTTTCTCCACAGAGGGCTGGTCACCTTCTCCCCATACTGTGCTGCCCAGTGCAGCAGTCTGGGAACTGACCTTGTTTGTGAAGACAGAGGCAAAAAAAAAAAATCATTGAGTACGTTAGCTTTTTCCACATCCTCTGTCACTAGGTTGCCTCCCTCATTCAGTAAGGGGCCCACACTTTCCTTGACTTTCTTCTTGTTACTAACATACCTGAAGAAACCCTTCTTGTTACTCTTAACATCTCTTGCTAGCTGCAACTCTAAGTGTGATTTGGCCTTCCTGATTTCACTCCTGCATGCCTGAGCAATATTTTTATACTCCTCCCTGGTCACTTGTCCAATCTTCCACTTCTTGCAAGCTTCTTTTTTGCATTTAAGATCAGCAAGGATTTCACTGTTAAGCCAAGCTGGTCGCCTGCCATATTTACTGTTCTTTCTACACATCAGGATGTTTTTTTCCTGCAACCTCAATAAGGATTCTTTAAAATACAGCCAGCTCTCCTGGACTCCTTTCCCCCTCATGTTATTCTCCCAGGGGATCCTGCCCATCAGTTCCCTGAGGGAGTCAAAATCTGCTTTTCTAAAGTCTAGGGTCTGTATTCTGCTGCTCTCCTTTCTTCCTTGTGTCAGGATCCTGAACTCGACCATCTCATGGTCACTGCCTCCCCCCTGATACAACACAGAACTGGCTCGAGCCCCCACCCAGTAACCTGGGAAATTTACACTCCACCACTGGGTGCCTCTGAGAGGCAATACTTCCCCACACGCAAACACAGAGTCCGAGTGTAGAAAAGAAACTTTTTATTAAAGGAGGGAAGTAACTCAGCATTAATTTGGGAAAACACCGCAAACAGAGTTCATAAATAAATTGCCAGCTGCCCTGCTGGCCGCTCGTCGGGCCGATCCACTGGTGGCCACTCGTCGCGCCACTCCACTGCCGCCCTTCGCGCCTCGACTGCCACCCTGTTGGCCGCTCGTCGCGCCTCTCCATTGCTACCCTGCTGACCACTCGTCATGCCACTCCATCGCCACCCTACTGCCTGCTTATCGTGCCTCTCCACTGCCACCCTACTGGCCACCTGCTCACCGTGCCTCTCCACCACCGCTGCCTGATCGTCATGTCTCTCTACCGCCGCACTGTTGGCTGCCTGCTCACCATGCCTCTCCACTGCTGCCCTGCTGGCCGCTCATCATGCCTCTGCACCACCCGCCTGCTGGCTGCCTGCTTTTCATACTTCTCCTCCAGCCGCCCTGCTGGCTGCTCATCGTACCTCTCTGCTACACCAGCCAATTGTTCACCAGTTGACTGTCAGTCACTTCCTGTTTCCACCTATAAGAGGCTCCTAATTAAGCCTATTTAGCTCCATTTTTTGAACAGTGGGGAGGAACAGGTTAAGCCAATTTAAGGAGGATCCTTGAGGGTGTTCAACCTGCTAGCTGGGGATATCTGTCCCCACCCCTCTTACTTTCACAGGGCTCTGATATTTGAGCTCCTAGTTTAATGGGAACAACAAGGAGTCTGGTGGCACCTTAAAGACTAACAGATTTATTTGGGCATGAGCTTTCGTGAGTAAAAACCTCACTTCTTCGGATGCATAGAGTGAAAGTTACAGATGCAGGCATTATATACTGACACATGGAGAGCAGGGAGTTACTTCACAAGTGGAGAACCAGTGTTGACAGGGCCAATTCAATCAGGGTGGATGTAGTCCACTCCCAATAATAGATGAGGAGGTGTCAATTCCAGGAGAGGAAAAGCTGCTTCTGTAGTGAGCCAGCCACTCCCAGTCCCTATTCAAGCCCAGATTAATGGTGTTGAATTTGCAAATGAATTTTAGTTCTGCTGTTTCTCTTTGAAGTCTGTTTCTGAAGTTTTTTTGTTCAATGATAGTGACTTTTAAATCTGTAATAGAATGACCAGGGAGATTGAAGTGTTCACTTACTGGCTTGTGTATGTTACCATTCCTGATGTCTGATTTGTGTCCATTTATTCTTTTGCGGAGGGACTGTCCGGTTTGGCCAATGTACATGGCAGAGGGGCATTGCTGGCACATGATGGCATATATGACATTAGTGGATGTGCAGGTGAATGAGCCCCTGATGGTGTGGCTGATGTGGTTGGGTCCTCTGATGCTGTTGCCAGAGTAGATATGGGGACAGAGTAGGCAACGAGGTTTGCTACAGGGATAGGTTCCTGGGTTGGTGTTTCTGTGGTGTGGTGTGTAGTTGCTGGTGAATATTTGCTTCAGGTTGGGGGGTTGTCTGTAAGCGAGGACTGGCCTGCCTCCCAAGGTCTGTGAGAGTGAGGGATCATTTTCCAGGATAGGTTGTAGATCGTGGATAATGCGCTGGAGAGGTTTTAGCTGGGGGCTGTATGTGATGGCCAGTGGTGTTCTGTTATTGTCCTTGTTGGGCCTGTCCTGTAGTAGGTGATTTCTGGGTACCTGTCTTGCTCTGTCAATCTGTTTCCTCACTTCCCCAGGTGGGTATTGTAGTTTTACGAATGCTTGATAAAGATCTTGTAGGTGTTTGTCTCTGTCTGAGGGGTTGGAGCAAATTCGGTTGTATCTTAGGGCTTGGCTGTAGACAATGGATCGTGTGATGTGTCTTGGATGGAAGCTGGAGGCATGTAGGTACGTGTAGCGGTCAGTAGGTTTCCGGTATAGGGTGGTGTTTATGTGACCATCATTTATTTGTACTGTAGTGTCCAGGAAGTGGATCTCTTGTGTGGACTGGTCCAGGCTGAGGTTGATGGTAGGGTGGAAATTGTTGAAGTCCAGGTGGAATTCTTCAAGGGCCTCCTTTCCGTGGGTCCATATGATGAAGATGTCATCAATGTAGCGCAAGTAGAGGAGGGGCACTAGGGGACGAGAGCTGAAGAAGCGTTGTTCTAAGTCAGCCATAAAAATGTTGGCATACTATGGGGCCATGCGGGTACCCATAGCAGTGCCACTGACTTGAAGGTATAAGTTGTCCCCAAATCTGAAGTGGTTGTGGGTGAGGACAAAGTCACAAAGCTCAGCCACCAGGCTTGCTGTGGCCTCATCAGGGATACTGTTCCTGACAGCTTGTAGTCCATCCTCATGTGGAATATTGGTATAAAGTGCTTCTACATCCATGGTGGCCAGGATGGTGTTTTCAGGAAGAACATCAATGCATTGTAGTTTCCTCAGGAAGTCGGTGGTGTCTCGAAGATAGCTGGGAGTGCTGGTAGCATAGGGTCTGAGGAGAGAGTCCAAATAGCCAGATAGTTTAATGGGGTTCTTTCAACTGAGGGTAGCCCCCTCTTTTGGGACAGGTTACGCACAGTCCTGCTTCCCTGTATTCATACAATAATTACAACATTGGTAACCATATTTCACTATCCCTGCATTCAGTTCTAAGCTGATTTGTACCCAATACCAGCCAAAGTTGATCACGTTGACACTGCTGTAATCAGAGCAGGAGCAAACTGTATTTTCATAAACACACCCAGAGTCTCTTCCCTTCCCAGCTAGCTGTCAGGGAAACATTCATTCAGACCCTGCTTACATCCGTAAAACACAATCAGATTAGAGGTACGCGAGGGTGAGGAAGTGAAGGGTATGGAGCGCGAGCATGTACAGATGTTTCCTTGGCGCGTTCTGGAACAGAACCGGCTGCAAATCGTGCAGCCAGCTCACGGTGAAAGGGCGGGGGTCCGGTTGGGTACACGGGGCAGGGGCCCGATGAAAAGGTCCAGAGGGCTTGGGGTGGAGGGCGGGCGGGGCGTGCCCTCTCGCAGAACCCGTTCGAGGTAGTCCCGAGCAGTGGGCGGTAAAGCGGCCTTCACCTCTTGAAGTATGCGCCAGGGAGTGTGAGGTCTGGAGAGCCCCATGCTCTGAGCGAGCGTCAGAGGATCCAGCCAGTCTCCCTGGTCGTAGTCCAGGAGGTCTCCGACTCTGGTGATTTCTGCCGAGACCAACCTCTGGTGCAGCACGGGGGACTCCGCCGCCTGCACACGTAGCTGGGGGTTGTGTAGCAGAAGCTCCGCGAGATCAGCCCCCACGGACCTGGGTCATTGAAAACAGCTTCCAGGTCTGGAAGAGGTTTTGGTAAAAGACCGACAGCCCAGGCGCGCACCTTCCCCAGGTCCCACCATTGCCGCGCCGAGGGAAAGGCACTCCTCTGCCCTCGCTAAGCCAGCCAGCACTCCCGGAAGGATGCCACGAAGTCCGCATCCTCCAGCAAACTGTTATTAAAGTGCCAATAGGCCGGCCCCGGCCTCTCCACGCAGAGAGAGACCATCACAGTAGCAAGATGATGATCTGAAAAAGGGGCTGGCTGAATGCTGGAGGAGTGGGCCCGTGAAAGGCGGAAACGTGACAAGTAGATGCGGTCCAACTGGGAGTGGCGCAACTGATGGGCTTCCACCCAGACAAAGATGAACGTTGAGATGTCGTCCGGGTGGTGGTCGCGCCAGACGTCCACCAGGGAGTGATGTTCGACGATCTCCCGGAGGATGTCTGCGGCAGCCGGGCACTGCTCCTCAAGGGTGGTGTTAAAGTCCCCGCCCAGGACCAGGCACTCGCGAGGATCCAAGGAGCTGAGGAAGGCGGATGCCTGCTGATAGAAACTCAACTGTTCCGGGCCCGATGTCGGGGTGTAAACGTTGACGAGATTGACCACAAGCCCCTCCATGTGGACCCAGAGGTGCAGCAGGTGGCCCGGCACAGACTCGGCAACCCCCAGCACCTCGGGCCGTAGGTCGGGGGAGAACAGGGTCGCCACTCCAGCTGTATGAACTGTCAGGTGGCTAAAGTAGACCCTGTTCCCCCATTCCAGCCGCCAGCTAGCTTCGGCTGCTGGATCCATATGGATCTCTTGCAGGAAAATCACAGAGTACCCCCCCTCCTGAAGGAAGGGAAACACCTGGCTTCTGCGGAGACCCATCCTACAGCCATGGGTGTTCAATGTTGCAAAGATGAGAGATGCCATGAGGAGGGCTGGGGGGGATCCTCGCCAGCAGAGTCGCTCACGGCCCCCGTCGGGCCGCGCAACAAACCGTGACCTACCCTGTAGGTGAGTAAGGAGTCATGGAAGAGGCAGACCTGCTGGTAGGCCGCGGCGGCCTGCTTCCCGGTCCTTTTATGCTCCTGCATGAGGGCCCTTGTGGCCCAGAGGATTTGATGAAAATCCCCCCAATTGCTGGAGAGCGAGCTGCACCTTGTTGCGGGAGCCACAGACGTCTTCAAAGAACTCTCGCAGCTCTTCTCGCAGTGTATGGGGGAGGGGCGGGGTTACTGATTTTTGGCTTTCCCCCGTCAAGGCCCCTATCAAAGCCCCATGGCCCATCGAGACGGGCAGGCAGGGGGCAGACCCCCGACGTGGTGCCCGATGGGCTGGCGCCACACGGCCTGCCTCGCTCCCCGGTTTAATAGGAGGCAGCGGAGGGAAAATAGCAGCCCCTGGTGGGTCGGGACAGGGAAATACAAAAGCCGCTCCCTGGGGGTCATCCTCTGGGACATGGAAGGAGTCGGCCTCAGGGGCGGCAATGGCATCACGGGAGGTGGAGGGGATAAGGACGGGGCTGGCATCAGGGGCAGGGCAGGGGTCAGGAATAGGGGCAGGACAGGGGTCAGGAGCAGAGTCAGGGAGGGGGACAGAGGCAGGATCCCAGTAGTTGGGCTGCTGGAAGGTGGCTCCTCTCGGTTCGGCTTAGGAAGCCGGGGGCTGGGAAGGGGACCCTCAATGATGTCGGGCTCAGACTCTATGGCCGGTGTGGCAGCCACAGCATTGGGAGATGGACAGTCTTCAGTGGGGTCCCCGTCCGGGAAGGAGGTCGGTTACCCCACACCTAAGAGGGATACCCCATGGGAATCGGGTCCTGGTCATGTGGCACCAGCCATCGCCTCAGTAGGCTCGGCGGCTGTCACCGGGGTGCTACCTGCGGCTGGGCAGATGGAAGAGCCCAGGGACCCTCAGAGGCGGGAGCAGAAGCAGCGGCTGGGGGAAAGAAGCATGAGGAAAGGGGAGCCAGGGTGAGGTCACTTAGATCGAGGCCCGCTGGCAGAGGGTCATCCTCCCCCTGGGTGACTGGGGTCAGACCCAGGGCCTCGCTGATCTCATAAATGGAGGGAAGATCACCTTCCACCACCCCGGGGTTCTCCCCGCCGGCACCCGAAGCGACGCTCGCAGTGGGGCTTGCTGGGGCCTTAGGTGGCATGGCGGCAGGAGGGGCTCCATCGGGGGTCTCTGAGGGAAGGGACTCCAGAGGAGGGACGGTCCTACCCTCCGGTGCTGCCACATCTTCCCCAGCCGACACAGGTGGACAAAATTCACCCAGGGGCAAGGCAGAAGGCTCGGCATTGGTGCCCCCCTTCCAGGGGGTCTTCCAGGGGGCTTCCGCATCAGTGGGAAGGAGCGGAGCTCGAGTCTTCTGCTTGCCCCGCTTCCCCTGTACTAGGGCCCAGCCCTCCATGGCATCATCTGGGGGCTGGTTAACAGGAGTCGGGTCAGGGAGCAAGGGCAATGGCTTGGGGCAGCATAAGGGAGGGAGGATTCTTCCTGGGGCAGGCCCTCTCCCATGCCTGGCAGTATCTCTGCCGCACCCTCCTCCACAGATCCCGCCAGAGCACAGACAGGGGCGGCAGGGCTCTCCTGCTCATCTGGGCGTGCTGGGGAAGGAACCCCTTGGGCCCAAGCGGGAGTGGTGGTGGACTGGGAAGGAGGAGGGGCAGCTCCGGGCGCCAGCCAGCCAGGGGCACCGGTGATGACAGGGCCGGCACCCTGCCGGGGCTCAGGAGTCCCAGACACTCCTCCGTGCCAGGCCAAGGGGCAGTCCCTCTGGACATGTCCCATCACCCGGCAGAGGTAGCACCGGGCCTGCCCTGTGGAATAATGCACCCAGTAGCAGGCTCCCTGGTAGGGGACCAGGAAGGACCCCTCGAGCGCCTCTCCATTGCGCATCAGTGGCGGCAGTTGAAGCTGCACTTGCCGGCGGAACGAGAGGACGTGACGGAAGGCGGGGTCTTTGCAGCCCAATGGAAGAGGGCTGATGACAGAGATTGGTCGTCCCAGGGTAGAAAGGACAGGCAGCAGAGAGGCATTGGGCAGGAAGGGAGGGACGGAGGACAGGATTAACCGGACACCCAGGTCTTCCAACGGCTCCAGGGGGACAAACACGCCCCCCACCGCCAGGCCCTTCTCTACCGCCTCCTGGGCGGTGGCCTCCGATGCTAGGAAGAAGACTACCCTTTCGTACATTTTGGAGGCCGCCACGATGGCCATGGGCCCCACCACCCTCGCCAATGCCTGCACGTAGGTCTCCACGTGGGGCAAGGCGGGCACCAGTAGGCAACAGATGCCGTGCTTCCTGATCAAGGTGAGGAAGGGGCTCCGGCCGCTATAGATGGTAGCGGAGGCGGTGGAGATGACATAGCAGCAGGCGGGGGGCCACCACCACCTGGGCATATGCCCTGGGGGCTGGGAGAGGGGCACCTGCAGAGCTGGTGGAAGGAGCAGTGGGGAGGGACGAGGCTGGTTGCAGGGCCATGGCAGTGGGGGCTAGGGTGACCACACAGCAAGTGTGAAAAATCGGGACAGGGGGTGGGGGGTAATAGGTAATAGGAACCTATAGAAGAAAAAGACCCAAAAATTGGGACTATCCCTATAAAATCGGGACATCTGGTCACCCTAGTGGGGGCAGCTCCTGTCATGGAGGGCCCGGTCTTTTTAGTGGGGCCCTTTCCCTTCTTCTTTCCCTGACCTTCTCTGCTGGCTGGGGGGGGCTCCCCCAGAATTGAAAGGGGCAAGGGACGTGGCAGCAGCGGAGGTCTCCCTGGTACTTGCCGCTGCCGGTGCCCCAGCGGGGGCGGTAGCAGGTGGTTCAGCAGCGGCAGTTGTAGTAGAGGCTAGGGGGGTGGATGCGGGGGGAGGTGGAGGAGGGGTGGCGGGGTCAGCATGGGGGGGGTCTCACCTGCCGTGTGCCCCGCCATAATGAGAGCGGGGAGGGGGACAAACAGCGAAAGGGAGGTAGGGAAAGGAGGCAACCACCCCTCCCCGCTGGCTGCAGGCAGGTGAGGAGGGCACCAAAAGGAGAGGGCTAAACAGGTGGGGGGGGGTTATCAAGGATTTGGGAGGGGGGTGTCAGTCACCGACTCGAGGTGGAAATCCGGCTCCTCTAGCTGCACTAGGGGATCAGGGGATATAGCAACATTGGAGGGGGGAGGTACAGTGAACGGGGTAAATGCAGAACAGGGGAGGGGCACAAGCACACAGGGGGAGGGGCTAATCAGGGCTGGGGAAATCAAGGTGGGGAAAACATCCAGGCTGGGACTGGGCAGAGGAACCAAGGAGCTAGCTTCAGGGCTGGGGCGGGACAATCAAGGCTGCAGAGGGAAACAGGTGGGGCAGACAAACAAACTGAAGCTGGGTCTGGGGAGGGGCAAAGGCTGCAGGGGCAAATGGGGTAGGCAGCGAGGGGTAAAGCTGGGGGCCAGATGCAAAGGGGAAAGGGGTCAGTTTGGGGCAGGGGGTGCGCCTATGTGCGCTTGTCACTGAAAGTCAATGTTTGGTTGGCTGCTGCTGCAGGCCCAAATGGTGGAAGCGGGCGTGGCAAGCCAGGGGAGCAGCTCAGTCCCAGAGGCAGGAGTTCGAAACAGATGGAAAACAGTCAGTGGAGGTGGTGGAGGGGGCAGCGGTGGTGGTGGGGGCAAAGGGGGACATGGATAGACTAGGGGGCAGGCTCCACATGTTGTACTTAAAGTACTGCACAGGATCTTTTCAGGGGGAATAAGACAAAACACCACATTTATTAGTAATACATGTATTCATTAACACTGTATTATATGCATATAATATATTACACTTACACTCACACACACACACACAAACACACTCCGTCTTGTTGTTACCAATTAGTTGCTCCCCTTAACTTCACTGGCCAGGTGAGTTAGATGGGGGAGGGGGTGGAGCCGGGCTTCTGCCGATCCGGATCGATGCTCCCATGTTGACAAGACGAGACCCGGGGTCCTCTGCAAGACACCTCACTTTTATAGCAGCTTTCCTCTTATGCAAATCTATACCAGATTCAAACTCTGTGTCTGTGTCCATTGGTCCTTTGTGCTGCTTTCTTTTGAGTGTTGTCCCAATGCTGCAAAGAGGGTGTTTCCAAAAGAAGGTGCTTGCTTCTAACCCCTGAGGCCGTCGGTATGTCTGCTCGTCTTTAATGAGCCCACTTGACACGTTTTATTGTCCTTGGGTCTGGCTCCCAGCCCCTCTCCAACAGTTGAGGCTGTCTGGAGGTGCTGCCTTCCATGCCTTGCTCATCCATACCTCATTCATTCAACAGGGCAATTGATTAAGAGTGTGTGTGGGGGGGGGGGGCGGAGTCCTTGTTCTACTGCTAGCAAAAAGAAATTTTTCTTCTATCTTATTCTATCCTTAGGGGCTATAATATTATACCAAGGGCAATGCAAAGTTTCTAAATGAGGCTTTGATACAAAGTCCCATGAAAACAGAGGTCACACGTGGGTAGACCCACCACAAGGTTATATGAAGAGGCACAATGTAAAGTCATATGAAAATTATCAGAGATTGATCTACACACACCACACCCCCGATGTCCCCACAAACACAGTCCAGACCCCTCACCACAAGAGCACAGTTCGAAAATTATTCAGTCCAGAAGCGCCCCTCCACAGTGGTCTTCAAAGTCTCTGTTCGTTCCCCCAGCAGCAGGTGGTCCTCTTCTTCTCTTCCTCAGGGCTATAATGGATATAAACTGGCCGTGGGGAAGTTCAGGCTTGAAATTAGACGAAGGTTTCTGACCGTCAGAGGGGTGAAATATTGGAACGGCCTTCCGAGGGAAACGGTGGGGGCGACGGACCTGTCTGGTTTTAAGATTAAGTTAGATAAGTTTATGGCGGGAATGGTTTAATGGTAAAACATAGTAGCCAAGGAAAACCAAGCAATGGTACGTAAATAGCATAATGGCCAACAAGGGTCAGGCTAGAGACTCTTGCCTACATGCTCGGGGTATTACTGATCGCCATATTTGGGGTCGGGAAGGAATTTTCCTCCAGGGTAGATTGGCTGAGCCTCTGGAGGTTTTTCGCCTTCCTCCGCAGCATGGGGCAGGGATCACTAGCAGGAGGGTCTCTGCCGATTGAAGTCACTAAAACACAGGATTGGGGACTTCAACGGCAGAGTCCAGGGAAGGGTCTTGTGGCCTGCAGCATGCAGGGGGTCAGACCAGATGATCATAATGGTCCCTTCTGACCTTAAAGTCTATGAGTCTATGAGCAGCTCCCCAGCAGTAAACACAGCAGCTCCAGGTGGTAGTCTGGTGGCCAGGCAGGAGGGCCCCTGCTCAAATGGTAGTGGTGTGCTCAGCAATAAAGGCTGGAGCTGGGGTCCCTCACTCCCCTCCTCTAGGGAGCAGGCCAGCAGGCTGCCCCCAAGGGGCTGTAGTTGGGGTGACAGCAGCAACCGGGGGGGCGGGGGGGTCCACTAGGCAGCCAGCAAGCAGGTAGCAGAGAAAGGGGTTGGGTGGTGGTGTCTAGCCCAGCCAGGGGAGCAGTAGCAACAGCAGCGAGGGTCCAATGCCCAACAGGAACAGCAGCCCTCTTCCTCCTTCCCTCTACAGCAGAGAAGTCAAAGGGAGATATGCTACTGGCCACTGGATAAGCAGTTTTCTGTTCCCTGACTGACCAGAGCAGGGGTTGTGCTAGAGCAATCAGGAACCTGCTAGAACCAATTAAGACAGGCAAGCTAATCAAGCCACTTGGAGCCAATTAAGAACATACGAGAATCAATTATGGCAGGCAAACTAATCAGGACACCTGGTTTAAAAAGGGCCTCCCAGCAGTTAGTGGAGGGCATGCAAGGAGTGAGAAGGTGTGTTGCTGGAGGACTGAGGTATAGCTGTCATGTAGTTGATACAGAAGATGTTGTAGACTACTGCTATCCACAGGATCCTGGTCTAGAACCCGGTGTAGAAGGCAGGCCTGTTCTCCCCTCCCCCCAAACTCCTGATCCTCCACTGGAGGAGTTGACCTGGTCTGTGAGCAACACCAGAAGGGAAGGTCTAATTTGGAA
Organism: Malaclemys terrapin pileata; assembly: GCF_027887155.1. Lineage (NCBI taxonomy): Eukaryota > Metazoa > Chordata > Testudines > Emydidae > Malaclemys > Malaclemys terrapin. Next base: position 24,843,414 of record NC_071506.1, on the reverse strand, counting down.
AGGGATCTGGCTTGTCCCCACCCCACTATGTGGGGCATCAGAGACTGCAGAGATTGTTCTCCATTTCCCCTATGCTGGCCAGCGATGAGGTTAGCTGAGTAAATGGCAGGTTTGAGCCTCTAGCAGAAGCAGCCAAACTGAGGGCTGCTGTGAACCTCTGAGGCAAGCAAATCTGCCAAAAAGTGTAGGACCCACCAAAGCAGAGGAGGAACTTTGTCACAGCTGATACAAGACAGCCACATTATTTAGCAAATAATTTTATACAATTAATTCATACTTTTTTCTGTTGGTAAATTATCCACAATTGGGTTGTCATTTTATGCAAACAACACCTTTTAGGTTTACTCATAAATCTGATCCCAGATTAGGCACCACTGGACTGGTCACCTGAGACACTTGGTACTGTTTCTGTTCTTACCTGTTTGCCAATTATCCATGAATGTTTGCAACTGTTCAGTTCTATTACTGGAGTGATAAAGGGTTTTTCAAAATGGCAGTAAAAGCAATTCTGGTGCAAATGCTCATGAATATACATACACATGCTAGTACTAATTCATTATGCTTGTGCCTTCTGTAAATATGTGAATAATTAGGCCAAATGCTCAGGGATAAGCAAATAAAAGGAGTTGTAAATACCAGCAAAGCAAATGAGTGTGTTTCATTTGCCACAATATTCATGAATGTTTTTTGTTCTGTTTCTCTAGCTGTATAGGGCATGGAGCACCAAATGAATCACATGGGAACAACTTTGTCACAGTCAAATCTGCCCAAGTAGGGAATTGCGAGGTAGAGAAGCATCCCATTAATACTTGCTTAGCAACCATTTACTTTAACTCCTAGTTACCAGGATGACTATTGTATAATACCAATGTGTTAACATTGAATTTCTAATATGAACTGGGTTCTAGAAAGGTTGGGCAAACCTGTGGCAGGCGGAGGAAAACATGTGATGAGACAGTGATAAGTCTGGCTCTAATCACCGTTGCTAAACATAAATACATGTCACATGGTTCTGAGGTCATCCTGCTTCAAACATAACAATCAAGTATATATGTGTGTGGGCACACGCATGCACGGACACACATAGTAATTACTATTTAGCACTTAGTATATTGAACTCAATGTTTGAAGCATTGTTCTCTAGCTAGTCTTCAAGCCACCTCTGAAGCTGAGTTTATAAACTAGCCAATTGGATTGGTATTTTCCCTAGTTACTGTCTTTAGTCTTTACAGCTGCTCCCTGACTGCAAAGGCGATGACTGATTTCTCACATCATTCTGTATGTAATAGACAGCTGCCAGGGAAAGAGACAAAGACACACAATAGAATAAAATTATTTTTTGAGAATCAATAATTATGAAAAGCCTTTGCTTTTCCTCTGTTATTGACTAAGTGACTTTGAGGCATTAATTAGCATTCAGATCTGGGAAACAAGTTCAAATAACTCAGTTGAAAGGAATAATAAAACTAACCCTAAATCTATCACTGAAAAGTAAACTTTTTGATGAGTTGGAAACAAAAGATTAATCCACTATAGGGTAGCCCACAGTCTGCAGAATACTGATGATAAAACCCTAACCAATCTAAATGATTTAAACACAGAGGTTTTAACCACTCGCTTTGAAGTGCCTGAGATGCATTTCCTTTCTGATAAGAGTCCTTCATTTGCATTATACAAGGTTTATTTTGCATCTGGAGGGTTATTTAGATATTGGGGGTCATATACAATGCAAAATATTAACAAGATACAGATAAGTGTAAACAATATACAAACAGTATGCAAAATCTCATGAATGTTACGAAATTTTAACACCAAAACACATTCACATACATTTATCAGCTTCTTTTGATCTTTTGCTAATACACAAATGACTTGGCCTGACTTCCAGGTGTGAGTTTGTCAGATTACAGCTAAGCCAACTGATTTGATCAAAGCTGGCATCAGTGTCACACCCTCAACGCAAAACTCGTGTAGGAAGGGGTGTCATCAATGCTGCTGAATGTACCTTAGGGTCCCCCCGTTCTTGATAAGGCATCAGACACTACACATTTTCTTTCCCCTTTATGAATTATTTCCATGTAAAATTACTGTAGGGCTAAACTCCAATGCAATAATATAGAATTCATCCCCTTCGCTCAATGCAGCCATGTTAATGGTGCACAGTCAGTCAAAACCTTATATGTTCCATTCTATATGCATCCGAAGAAGTGGGCTGTAGTCCACGAAAGCTTATGCTCTAATAAATTTGTTAGTCTCTAAGGTGCCACAAGTACTCCTGTTCTTCTCAAAACCTTACATTATTTAGTACACAAATATTGTTTGACAGCCCAGACAATGGAATAGCATTCTTTTTCAATAACAGCGTAGTTTTGCTCAGTGAGGGGTGAGTCAGTTTTTTGCTTAAGTAGGCATTTGGATGCTTCTTGTCCTGCACTCCTTCCTGCATCAGCACTGCACCTAACCCAGTGCCAGTACACAGCACAAATGGTTTGTCACCAACTTCCATAAGAGACCTTACTCAATACATTTTAAAATACAATAATATTGTATGCAATCAGCTGATTCAGTTGCTTATTCTTTGAGGTTGAGACTCCCTGTTTCTCCCAAGAGTAGCTTATAATTTTCCAGTTCCTCTTTTTAAAAATAGGTACAATATTTGCCTTTCTCCAGTCCTGTGGGACCTCATCTAACCTTCATGAGTTCTCAAAGATAATAGCTAATGGTTTTGAGATTCCTTCAGCTAGTTACTTAAGAACATAGGTCTGACCCTATATGGCTGTTCTTATCGTCCCCTTAATCCAGCATCTGGTTTTTCAACAGTGGCCAGTACTAGATGCCTCAGAGGGAATGACAGAACAGGCAATTTTGAGTGATCTGCCCCCTGTTGTACAGTCCCAGCTTCTAAAAGTCAGATGTTTAGGGACACCCAGAGGATGGGGTTACATTCCTGACAATCTTGGCTATTAGTCTTTGATGGACCTATCCTCCATGAACTTATCTAATTCTTTTGGAATCCACTTACACTTTTGGCCTTCACAACATCCCCTGGCAATGAGTTCCACTGGTTGACTATGCATTGTGTGACGACTTACTTATGTTTGTTTTAAACCTTCTGTTTATTAATTTCATTGGGTGACTGACCCCTGGTTTCTATGTTATGTGAAGGGGTAATTAACACTTCCCTATTCACCTTCTCCACACGATTCATGATTAGATAGACCTCTGACATATCCCTCCCTTAGTCATTTCTTTTCGCTAAGCTGAACAGTCCCAGTCTTTTTAATTTCTTCTCATATGGCAGCTGTTCCATACCCCTTAATCATTGCCCTTCTCTGTACTGTTTCCAATTCCAATATATTTTTTTTAAGATGGAGTGACCAGAACTGCATGCACTGTTCAAGGTGTGGGTGTGCCATAGGTTTATATTGTGGCATTATGACATTTTCTGTCTTATGATCTATCCCTTTCCCTAAGGTTTCCTAGCATTCTTTTTGGCTTTTTTTGTTTTTGTTTTCAGAGAACTACCCACAGTGACTCCAAGATCTTTCTTGATTTAGACCCCATCATTTTGTATGTATAATTGGTATTACGTTTTCCAATGTGCATTACTTTGCACTTATCAACATTGAATTTCATCTGCCATTTTGTTGCCCAGTCACCCAGTTCTGTGAGATCCCTTTGTAGCTTTTCGGAATCAGTTTTGGACTTTTCTTGAGTAATTTTGTATCATCTGCAAATTTTGCCATCTCACTGTTTACCCCTTCTTCCACATCATTTATGAAGAACACTAGGCCCAGTACAGAATCTCGGGGGACCCCACTATTTACCTCTCTACTCTGTGAACAAAGACCACTTATTCCTACCCTTTGTTTCCTACCTTTTAGCCCATTACTGATCCATGAGTAGCCTTGGGTGGATTTAATCAGGCCCTGACGACCTGAATACATCTAAATTATCTAAATATTCTTTAACCTGTCTTCCCCTATTTTGGCTTGCCTTCCTTCCCCGTCATTGTTAATATTAATTATGTTGAGTATTTGGTCCAAATTTACCTTCCTAGTGAAGACTGAAGCAAAACAGGCGTTTTTGCTGTCGTCCATTATTAGTTCTTCTTCCCCACTAAGTAGTGCATCTACATTTTCTTTCATCTTTCTCTTGCTCTTAATGTATTTAAAGAACCTCCTCTTATTGTCTTTTATGTCCATTGCTAGGTGTAACTCATTTTATACCTTAGCCTTTCTGATTTTGTCTCCACATGCTTGTGCTATTCTTTTGTACTTGCAATTTGTCCATGTTTCCACTTTTGGTAGGATTCCTGTCAATTTTCAAGTCATTAAAGAGCCCCTGATGAAACGATATTGGCCTCTTGCTATTCTTCCTTCCTATCTTTGCTTGGCATCAGGATAGTTTGCCATCGTGGCTTTATCATTGTGTCTCTGAGAAACTACCAGCTCTCCTAAACTCCATTTTCCTTTAGATTCTCTGAGTTTGTTAAAGTCTGCTTTTTTGATGTCCGCTATCTTTATTCTACTGTTCTCACTCCTTTCCTTAGAATCATGAAACATATCATTTCATGATCACTTTCACCTAAATTGCCTTCAGATTCACAGTCAATTAAGAACTAAGGTTTCCCACTAAGATGATTTTTTCCCCATATTTGCAGAATAACTAAAGTTTATGGAGATGAACAGAGTTCTCCTTGGGTACTAGCTGCTAGCAACTAAGCCAAGAAGAGTTTATGTTCTAGCACTTAATAAGAAATGGGATGTTTGCCTACAAATCATTCAGGAAGGCTCAGTGCCAGGAAAAATTATTTTTATCTCTGGTATCCAGCATAAAAAGAGCATCATATTCCTTCAAAATGTATTTTGCTTTTCATTTTTAACCCAAAATCCTTATATACTCTAATCCAGGGGTGGCAGAGGTTGTAGGTGTTGCCATTTCTATCCCCCAGCCCCGCTCAGACAGACACATACACATGTTACTGGAATGAGGATTCCTTTCTCACATGGCTTAGCCCTAAGCAAAGTAATTCTAGTGATCCCCTGGATTCCTTACTGGCCTATTCATCCCTCTATAGAGCAGTATTTTCCTACAGTATATACTCCTCTCGGGTGTCTGAGGTTTCATTCTTTGACAGAGAGAAAAGGATAAGTGACCTCTTCAGAGATCATAAACCTTACAGTATTTCCCAAACTGTTGAAAGCTGAGACCCACCCCAGTCAGGAAAAATGAAACCAATCAAGCTCCCTTCTTGAGCTCCACATGTGTAGTTGAAGACCTACTCAAAATGAGCCAAGAGTAGATCATGTAGCTCTTCATAATATGAAACTTTCTCTTCTTTTCTCATGTACTTTAATGAGCGATAAAATGTTTTACAATATAAGACATTTAAGGTATCACTGGTATCTGAGTTGCCACCTATTGAAATGAGCAAGGCAATTCACACCTCAGAGCTATTGTGTCAGGCTTTCTGCAAACTCAGACAGACACTGCTGCATCAGTTACAGCCATTTCATGTTTTCAAAGTTTTCTTCACATAGGTTAAAAGTTATAGACTTATTTTAAAAAAAGAAAGCTGAGACTTTTCAGAGGCCTGTCTGTGCCCCCCGACACCCACAAGCAATACATACTTTGGGAAACACTGGCTTACAACATCATTTCCTTAAGCCATTGTAAAGATGGGCATGGTGATGAACAGACATTATCGATGACTGTACCATTTTACTTTCAAAGAGTAAGATGTGATGGTTGCAGCAACTGTTAAGTCCTTTACTGGGTCTTGCCCTTCAAGGTTTCTTGGAAAGAGGGTAAATACATTTTTCCTCATAGTTTTGACGATGGGCCCCGGTTCTCTCTCCAGGCCGAAGACTGAGCCTGCTTGTGACTCTGACCCTTTCTTTCACAATTACTTCCACACAAAGTATTCTACTGCACCAAGGCTCCTATTTGAGAAAGCCTCCCTATTCAAGGAAGCATGTGCTTACATCAATGGAAATTAAGCTATGTTAAAAGTTAAGAATATGCTTAAATGCTTTTCCTGAATCAGGGCCTGAGAGCATTGCTCAAGGAATATATCTTCCTGCAAAGTGAGTAACAGAGTTTAACCTTTGAACAGGAAGGATCAACCTTTGCAATATCCACAACCATCTTGGCAACTTACATACTAATTTACGTAACTATATTTGTATAAAAAACAAAGCTACAGAAACTAGAACTTTTACTTGGCCTTGCATCTTTCATAATAGATAAATCAATATTACTTAGTGGCTTCCTGCATCAGCAATAAAGCCCTGCACCTGATCATCTCTGGCTCACTTTGTATTTCCAAGGAGTAACAACAGATAATTTTATATGACTGGTGGATACTCTGACCTTTAATAAAAAGTTATAAAACAAGCCAAAAAAAGCCAAACAAACAAAACAACAAAGACTCCATTCACCATTGGAAAGATAAAGCAGCCTGTTAGAATCATTAGTTTCCGTGAGCCAGGGGGATGGAATAACTGGGCATGTGCAATTGCATGCATTTACCAGTGTGCAACTTATTTGTGCACACACTAATGCATATGCACAATTACATGTTTGTAACTTTGAAAATCTGGCCTGGCAGGATTCTGGGCACGGCTGGCCCTAGACCAAATGGTGCCCCAGGCAAGCGTCTTTGGTTCCCCCACCCCCTCCATTTGTTAAACTTTTGAATACCTTATTTTTATTGCATTTGTAGCCCATTTCACGACTTCGAGGCATAATTTGCATGCATGATATCCCTGTCATATAAGACAATAAATTTGCACGCTAGGATCTGTAAATCTGTATTTATTCATGTCCTATATAAGCAAATCAAAAATTCATTTCCTCCAAGTTTATAGAAACTTTTTAATTTCAAGACTAACTGAAATGTACTAACATCAAGAAATTGAATTGTGCACCAACATTGGGTGGACCAGTGTTAAATAGTATTACAGTAGGTGATAGCCTTAGAATGTTAACCCTAATCCTTTAGTTCAAAAGATCTATGCTGTTCTGTTTCAGATAATTTCCCATCAAATTTGCCCCTGGCTGCAAACTAGATTGCTATTGAGCTTTTCACTGCCTATACTTAAGCTCCTGAAGTCTTCTTCGGGGACATCTTTTATTTTCTACGTGTGAAAACAGTCAGTTTTAGGGAAAGCAAAAGTCTATGTTCCACAGTTTTAGAAAGTCATCAAACATTACATATTATGCATAGCAAAAGAAATAACGGTATTTATTTTATATTGTTGCGTAGATAGACGTTTGATAGATATCTCTGGTGACTCATTAAATATGTCCTTTATTAGTCGCTGCTCACACTCTTCAAGTCTTAAAACACAAGGACACTTTCACAATTACACAATAAAACAAGGTTCACAATATCACAGCGAGGCTCTCACTTCACTTCAGTTCGTTCTTATATATCACTGACTGGTGACGCCCCGCCTCTTATATACCCGCAATGGCATGACTGACAACATTCTGGAAGGTTCAAAGAAAATCTAGTTTTCAGAAAGTCTGGAAGGTTCCATGAGATTCTACAAAGATTCAGAACATTCTAGGAGGTTAGTGAAAAATGAATCCACATACGGAATACCTGAAACATGTTACTTCAAACATTCTATTTTCCTTTTTGTTGCTAACAACAAAAACAGCTTCCCAAGCCTAGCGCCCCCCCAAGCCTGGCACCCTCAGGCAGTCACCTGGGTCGCCTGCCCCTAAATCAGACCAAGGCCACACTCACTTTAGACTTCTGCTCTGCTTTTGACTTCATACACCTTTGAAAAGGTCAGTTGTATTTGTGTTTGACCCATAGGTGCTGACTTCTGCTGGCATCGGTGGGGGCTCGACCCCCCCCTTTGCCTCTGGCCCTGCCCCGACTCCATCTCTGCCCCGCCCCCATTCCAACCCCTTCCCCAAAATCCCCTCCCCAACTCCACCCCCTCCATGCCCCTATTCCAACCCCTTCCACAAATCCCCACCCCGGCCCCACCTCTTCCACTGAGCGCACCGCATTCCCGCTCCTCCCCCCCCCCAAGCTTGTTACACCGCGAAACAGCTGTTTTGCAGTGGCAAGCACTGGGAGGTAGGTGGAGAAGTAGAGACGTGGCGCGCTCAGGGGAGGAGGCGGAGGCAAGGTGGGGCAGAGGGGTGGGGAGGGGAGCTTGGCTGCCAGTGGGTGCAGAGCACCGACTAATTTTTTCCTGTGGGTGCTCCAGCTCCAGCGCACCCATGGAGTCGGCGCCTATGGTTTGACCCTTAAAGGAGTAGGATATTCTTTACATTCACTTTCCTGTTTTATAATGAAGCCCTTCATAGAGATGTCTAAACTCCAGAATAATTTGCTTCTCTGGATGGCCTGAAATCCATTCCAGCCATAATCAAGGGATCTTCATAAGGCTGATAAATGCCTTACCATAGGATTAGTCTTTATAGTAGGCTCTTCTAATACAAAGTAACTCTTGGAAAAGTCTGAGCAGGTTGCTGTGACGAACTGGGCCTGTTCTTACTGTGGTCTGTGAATGCTGACAGGGGAGTGTGGCTAGGATAGTCTGCATTGGGGGATGGGAGTCTGCCCGAAGGCGAATACCTGAGCGTGTAACATGAGAACCCAGGAAGGGGTTGGAGGCCAGGTGACACCTTGGCCCGGGAAACTGAACAAAGGCGGTGGGAGGGGTCGCTGAAGGCAGAGTGCTGGAAGCGGGCTGGAGAGATGGCTGGGAGGCAGAGATGGCTCTGACCCCCCAAAGGGGGGTGGGCTGGGATGCCCTGGGACCCCAAGCTGGACCTAACTGAGGGGGGCCCTGTTGTCTGTGCCTGCAAGACCTGTCTTGGACTGTATTCCTGTCATCCAAATAAACCTTCTGCTTTACTGGCTGGCTGAGAGTCATGGTGAATCGCAGGAAGCCGGGGGTGCAGGGCCCTGAGTTCCCCAATACTCCGTGACAACTGGTGGCAGCGGCGGGATCTACTGCACCCCGTGGACGGCGCTTCCTGCAGTAAGTGACTGGGGAGCAGTAAAACGAAGGGGGATTGACGGGGACCAGGCGTGCTGAAGAGTGAGAGAGAGACGGTTATTACCCAGAGAGGTGGTGACCTCGAGAAGGGCTGGCACACTAGGGGTCCCCCTGGGAACTGTGGGGAGCTGTGAGCACACAGGCCGGTGAGTGGCCAGCAGGAAGATGTATGCCAAGCGGCTTAAGAGCGACCTGGTGGAGCTGTGCAAGCAGAGGAGGCTGCGCATTGGGAGGCTCACCAAAGAACAGCTCATTGCCCGGCTGGAGGCGGAAGATCGCGCGAATGAACTGATCCCTGTGTCTCAGGGAAGCAGCCTGGCAAATGCAGCGCAGGCACCAGTGTCTGTCCCAGCTGGGAGTGGTCAGCCGGCTTCTGAGGGCTTCCCGAGACCCCTCCTTCCTATGCCTAGGGGAAGGGTGGGGAGGAGCCCAGCAAATTCCGAGGGCGCCGTGACCCCCCCGGCCAGCAGGGGATCCTCCCGGCGAAGCTCGCCGGCCAGCAGAGGATCCTCCCGGCGACGTTCGGCATCCGTGGAGCGGAATTGGCTGGAATGGGAGAAAGAGCTAAAACTGAGAGAGCTGGAGGATCGTGAACAAGAGAGACAGCGTGAAGAGAGACAGCGTCAGCATGAATGGGAGGAGAAAGAGAGACAGAGACAGCATGAAGAGAGACAGCGTCAGCATGAACTGGAACTGGCAAGATTGAAGGGCAGCGAACCTCCGGCTGCGGTGAGTGAGGGGGGACCCAAGACTGCACGGAGCTTTGATAAGTGCATCCTGGCCCCATGCAAGGAGGGGGAGGACATGGATGACTTCCTGGAGGCCTTTGAGACGGCCTGTGAGCTGCACCGGGTTGATCCCGCAGACAGACTCCGGGTCCTTACCCCCTTACTGGACCCCAAAGCCGTGGCATTGTACCGCCAACTGGAAGAGGCAGAGAAAGGGGACTACGAACTATTCAAAAAGGCCCTGCTACGTGAGTTTGGGCTGACTCCTGAGATGTACCGGGAAAGGTTCCGGAGTCAGGATAAAACCCCTGAGATCTCATATCTGCAACTAGCCGTCCGCATGGAAGGATACGCCAGCAAGTGGGCTGATGGGGCCCAGACAAAGGAGGACCTGGTCAAACTGCTGGTACTGGAGCAACTGTATGAGCGGTGCCCATCCGACCTGAGGCTGTGGTTGGTGGACAGAAAGCCAGAGAACCCGTGACATGCAGGCCGGCTGGCTGATGAGTTTGTAAAGAGCCGGTCAGGAGATAACAGGGAGGAGTCCCAAAGGAACAGTCCCACCACAACGCAGAGAGAGAGTCACCATGGGACCTCCCCCTGGGAAAATACAGAAAAACCCCATCAAAGGGTAACATCCGGCGTCAGGACCATCCGACCCACTCGGGGGGACCCATGGGACATGGGCTGCTACCACTGTGGCCAAAAAGGCCACATACGGGCCCAGTGCCCCAGGCTCAGGGACAGACTGAGCAGACCGAACCCACAGAGGGTTGACTGGGTAGAGACCCAGCCCGGCGAGAGGCAGCATTCCCAGGGAAGGGGGGCTGGCAGAGTACCACCTGCTAAGGAGGGAGGAGAGCTCCAGGCCAGCTCCTCTAGGGGGCTGGATGCTCCAGACTCAGGGTTTTTGGGTTATACGGTGGGCGCGGGGCTGTCCCTCCGGAGAGAGTACCTTGTTCCCCTGGAGGTGGATGGGAGGAAGGTCAATGGATACTGGGATACGGGCGCAGAGGTGATGCTGGCCCGGCCCGAGGTGGTGGCCCCAGATCAGGTGGTGCCCAACACCTACCTGACCCTGACGGGGGTGGGCGGAACACCAGTCAAAGTGCCCGTGGCAAGGGTACACCTGAAGTGGGGGGCTAAGGAGGGCCCCAAGGATGTGGGGGTACACCCGTATTTGCCCACTGAGGTATTGATGGGGGGGGACCTGGAGAACTGGCCAAGCAACCCCCAAAGGGCACTGGTTGTGACCCGCAGTCAGAGCCGGCGAGGGGCACTGCGCCCTGGCCTTGGGGGGGATGCCTTGCCTGAGGCGCAGGACCCTAACCTGGTGGGGAGGGAACGCCCAGGGACACGGCTCAGGGAGGCTGCAGCTTCAGACCCAGCGGGCGAGAAAGAGCAGGTGGCCATCCCTGTCCCAGCTGCTGAGTTCCAGGCCGAGTTACAGAGAGATCCCTCCTTGCGGAAGATAAGGGACCTGGCCGACCTCAATGCGGTACAGACCATGGGACGAGGGTGGCCGGAAAAGGTTCCTGTGGGAGAAGGGGTTCCTGTACCGAGAATGGGCTCCCCCAGGGAAAATGGAGTCAGGGGGGATCAGGAGGCAGCTGGTGGTACCCCAGAAGTATCGCCGCCAGCTGCTGTGCCGGGCCCATGACATTCCTCTCTCAGGGCACCAGGGAACCTGGCGTACCCAGCAGAGGCTGCTACGGAGCTTTTACTGGCCTGGGGTCTTTGTTACTGTCCGACAGTACTGCGGATCCTGTGACCCCTGTCCGAGGGGGAGGAAGGCCTGGGACAAGGGGAAAACAGCTTTAGGACCCTTGCCCAGCATAAAGGATCCTTTCCGGAGGGTGGCCAAGGTTAAAAGGGCGGCTCTAAACCAAGAGAGCCCAAAGCACAGACCTCCAGACTGGAGCGCTGGGAGAAGACCACAGCCCAGTTGGAACCCCAGAGGTATGGGGGTGGGAAAAGGGCACAGGCCGCATAAACCTTCCCACATGCGAACTGCGAGGGCCATCAAGCACCCCCGACCTAAGGGGGGGCGTGAAACTGGAGAGGCCTGGTGTAATTCTCACCAAGGAATGGGAGGGATGCGGGGGCATCCATGGGAATGGGGGTAGGTTCGAACTTCCCCGGGTCACTGGCTAAAGTGACCCTGCTCAGTTCGGTCTCGAAGGGGGGAGATGTGACGAACTGGGCCTGTTCTTACTGTGGTCTGTGAATGCTGACAGGGGAGTGTGGCTAGGATAGTCTGCATTGGGGGATGGGAGTCTGCCCGAAGGCGAATACCTGAGCGTGTAACATGAGAACCCAGGAAGGGGTTGGAGGCCAGGTGACACCTTGGCCCGGGAAACTGAACAAAGGCGGTGGGAGGGGTCGCTGAAGGCAGAGTGCTGGAAGCGGGCTGGAGAGATGGCTGGGAGGCAGAGATGGCTCTGACCACCCCAGGGGGGTGGGCTGGGATGCCCTGGGACCCCAAGCTGGACCTAACTGAGGGGGGCCCTGTTGTCTGTGCCTGCAAGACCTGTCTTGGACTGTATTCCTGTCATCCAAATAAACCTTCTGCTTTACTGGCTGGCTGAGAGTCATGGTGAATCGCAGGAAGCCGGGGGTGCAGGGCCCTGAGTTCCCCAATACTCCGTGACAGTTGCGATCTAATAAGAGTCTCCTTAATGTATATAGGACCTGCGCCAATGCTCATTGGGAGCCTTTCTGTCAGCTTCATTGATTTCACTGGATTTTAAATCAGATTAATAAAAAACTGTATCTTCTATTGAAATGCAGCTACCTCTGGGGTGGAAGATGATAGTTGTGCAGCATTAACATGAGCTGTAGAAAAATTGTTAAGGACAGGTATTTACAGGGTCATCCCTCGCTATTCTGGGGCTGTAAGCAGCCCCCTCTTCCCACAGGGGGTGTGAGGGGCCCCAGGCCTCCGCAGGGGTGGGGGAAGCTGGCCTAGGCCTCCATGGGGGGAGCTGGCTTGAGGGACAAGGGGGAGCCACCCCCCAGCACTCACCGGTGGCACAGCTGGGGTCAGGTCGCTGCACTTCCCACCGCCAGGGAGTGCAGGCCCGGCCCTGCTGCACTCCTCAGGGACGGGAAGAGGCAGGGCTGGGGCGGAGCAGGGGTGGGGAGCCTGGGGAAGAGGCCGGGCAGGAGCAGCACGCAGCTGTGCAGGGCACCAGGAAATTTGGTGCCCCAAGTTTCCTGGTGCCCTACGCAGCTGCATGCTTTGCGTATGGGTAAGGACGGCCCTGGGTATTTAAGAAAACATACTATATTCAATGGGGGTTTGGGTAGGCAGGTTGTAGCTTCTTACACTGGCATCTGGCCAGGAGACTGGGACTGGGATTTTTGAGCAGCAGAGTGGTCAGTAGCATCGTTTTCCATCTCTTCCAAAAAAGCTGCATGTCCAGCAGCACCTTACTGGGACCTTGATTCCAAACTAACTCAGACAGAACTGCTTCCTACTAACACATCCCAACAGCACACTGTTTTCTTCAGAGGTCACTTATCCAAGCACCAACCAATCTTGACGCTGCGTATCTTGTAAAATATTACAACATCACACTACTCTATGTGTAAGGGGACTGTTGCCCCCTTACTAACATTCAGTGGGGGGGGGGTTGGTTGCTAGCTCCCAGCACTAAAAGGGGAGGGGTCGATGGGAAATCAGGAGCCTGAGACTGACAGTCCCCAGGGACAATGGGGAGAGGCCAATGCTCCAGATCAGTCTGATTGACAGGGCGGGCAGGCTAGTCAGAGAGTCAGGAGGCCAGAGGGGTCCCGTCCTCTGTGTGAACTGGAATGGCCTGAGTCAGACAGAGTGGGGCTGAGCTAAGGAGAGAGCAGGGGCCTGAGCTAAGTTGCTGGAAGTAGAGCTGCAGCCCCAAAGCCAGAGCACAGCCCAGAGACAGCAGAGCTGCCCTGGGAGCAGAGCTGCAGCAACCAGAGCCAGAGGGGCCAGACAAGCAGCCAGGAAGCAGGTCAGAGCTGGGAACAGAGTCACAGAAGCAGCCTGCAGAGCAGACCTGGCCTGGGGGCAGAGCTGCAGCAACCAGAGGCCAGAGAAGCAGCCCAGGGAGCTGAAGGCAGAGCAGCAGTAGCAGCCGTGCTGAGGCCGAGTGGAGCTGGGGCTGGAGCAGTCCGGAGCTGGGTGCGGTGAGCAGCTGGGCAGAGTGAGGGGGACTCTGGGCAGTGGGCCCAGCACAGGGAGATGTCTCATCCAAGAGACTCTGCAGGCCAGACTTGGAGGGGGATCATAACCCTGACAGGGCGGGGGCGATGCTGGGAAGAAGGGTCCTGCTACCTAGAGCCTGAGAGCGTGTGGCCACCGCCAGAGCAAGTGTCCAACCCGCAGCATCTCTGCAGCACAGCCAGGGCCTGGGAAGGAGGCCTGGGACCTACAAGGAACAGACTGTGAACTGCCCTGACGTTCCAGAGACACTGTTTGTAATGTTCCCTGCCACAGAGCGGGGTGACGTGTTTTCCTTTAATCTTTCCCATTTTTCCTTACTCTTTTTTAAAATTAATTGTTAATTAAACAACTTGTATTTGCTTTAAATTGTATGAAATGATCAGTGGGTCAGGTAGGTGCCCAGTGCAGAGAGAGTACCCCAGAGCGGGGACACCCTCGCCCCTGTCCTGGGTGACCACAGCAGGGTTGGGGGTTGAGCCCCCCAGGAATCCTGGGCCCAGCCTTGTTGGGGTTTACGAGGACTCTGCCAGACAGGAGAGTGGAAGGGGAGTCCTCAAGGGCAGGGAGGCCTCTGGGTAAAGGAAGTGGGAGCGAGGACTCAGATCCTTTCGCTAGCCCACTTCACCGGGGTAGTGCAGAAGCCAGGAAAGTTCCCCACAATAGCAGGACCATTCCCCCGCTTACATATGAATGCAGACAATATCTAATTGCTTTTCCAGTGCTAAATATATGCACCCCAATCTGAGGTTGTTCATTAATAAAGATAAACAGAGAATGCTATAATTAGTGTGTATCTGCTGCTAACTCACCCTGTCTCTTCACACTCTCTTTATATAACTCTGCCTGCTTCTACACTGTATTAAGGCAAATTGCTGATAGCTCATTAAATGAGAGGGTGGGGGAGGAGGTGGGAAAGGAGGCAAGCTAAAGCATATTCTCAGAGAAGGAAGAAGGCTAATTTGGTTTTATGGATTAGGGGAGCTGTGGAGGCAGAGAAAAGGATAAAGGGAATTTGAACGCAGATATCTTAACTTTTAGGAATAAAGTAAGAGTCAGGTTAACACTAGCTCTAATGTGAGATTTCAGGCAGGGCCTGGGCAAGTGGAAAGCGAGTGGAACAAAAAAAAAATGTAAGAGATACTGTTTTTCGACCTTGTGTTAGATAAGAATGGAATACAGACTGTAGCAGGAACTGCTGAGAAAAGTAAGATATCAGAAGGAATATGTATAAACAAGATGCGGTTGTTGATCATTATAGTCTGTAACAAAAGGTATAAATGCTTGCCCTAATTGTTTATCTAACAGATACCTGCCTGGGACGGGGGGGGGGGGGAACCCCTGCCTGTGTGTACTCTCCCCTTGCATGTGTCAGGAAAATAAACTGTCTCTGACTTGTTGCAACCAACCTGAGAGTGAAGACTCTGTTTTCTTCCACAGAGCCTATACTGGATAAATAAACTTCCATGAGTAGAATGTGCTTGTCAGTATTGCTTTATTATTCCAACTGAAAGTGAATGCTAGAAAATATGACCAGAGTTATCTTTGTCGGAGAAAAAGATATCCACATCTTATAGCAGCAGAAAAATGTATAGATGTATAGATTTTAAGGCCAGAAAGGAACCATTATGTCCATCTAGTCTGACCTCCTGTATAACACAGGCCACTGAATATCATCACGTGGTTCCTCCATCAAACCCATAACATGTGACTGAGACAGAGCACGACTTTTGGAAAGGCATCCACATGCATTCGAGCCAGGTGGCTAACAGAAAATCTTTCTTCTGCAGTGATGTGGAGTTAAAGGACATGGCAAATTAAAAACCCCTCGCTGGGCTGTGACTGAAGTTAGAGCCGAGAGGCCAGGGCCCAGGACTGGCAATCAGAAGAGCTGCCGTTTTCTATTCCTGGCTTTGTGACCACGAGCTAGTCTCTTCACCTCTGTGTGCCTCTGTTTCCCCAACTATAAAATAGAGATAATCAAGGTTTCATTTATTATCCCATTTTACAGGGTGGGAGACTGAGACACAGTTGGGGCCTGTCTACTCTACAGGACTGTAGTACATTTGTAAGCTGCCGACCCCCATGTGTTGTTCAGAGCCTATGGATAACAGCTCCTAAGCATCTGTTTGTTCTTTGCTTAGCCCCTATGTAACAGCAGGACTGGATGGCCTTTTCCCAAGCGGTACAAGGGATCTGAAAATGCTCTGAAGAACTAATTTTTTTTAAATAATGGTTATCAATGAACTGGAAGAAAATGTAAAATCGCTGCTAATAAAATTTGTGGGTGACAAAATACTGGCAGAGTGATATGATGACGACAGGGCAGTCATACAGCGTGATCTGGATCACTTGGTACGCTGGACCCATTCAAACAAAACCAGTTTTAACAAAGCCAAATGCAAGGTCATCTACCTAGCAACAAAGCATGCAGGCCACACCTACGGAATGGGGACCTGTATCCAGGAAAGCAGTGACTCTGACAAAGATGGGTCATACTGGATAAGCCGCTCAACGTGAGCTCCCAGTGCAATGCTGTGGTGAACAGGGCCGAAGCCCTCATTAGATATATGAAGAGTAGTGAGTAGAGTAGGGAGGTGAGACAGCATCAAGTTTTTGTGTTCACATTTCAAAAAGATGTTGAAAAAGTGGAGATGGGGGAGCAAAGAGCCATAAAATGTTTTGAGGGCTGGAGAAAAATGCCTTCCTGTGAGCTATTGAAAGAGTTCAATCTGTTTAGCTTGTCAAAAAGAAGGTTGAGTGGTCACTTCGTTGAAGTGCCTTCATGGAGACAAAATATCAGGTATATAAAGGGCTCTTTAATCTCACTGAGAAAGGCATAACAAGACCTAGTGGCTGGAAGGTGAAAACAGACAAATTCATATTAGAAATAAGGCACAAATATTTAACACTGAAGATGAATCACCATTGGAACACTCTATCAAGGGAAGTAGTGGATTCTCCATCTCTTGATGTCTTCTAATGAAGACTAGATGCCTTTCTGGTATGTGCTTTGGTCAAAAACTAGCTATTGTGATATACAGGATGCTTGTGATAGGCAGGAGGTCAGATTAGATGCCCTAATGGTCCCTTCTTGCCTAAAGTCTACTAATCTATGAAAAACTGACTGTGGCATACTGAGCAGCCTCTGATGCTTTACTGTGTAGCTGGCTTGATCCCCAACTCAACAGCTGAGTGGGGTGAGCTAGGGGAAGCAATTCAAACCTCCAAAGAAGCAGGGGCAGGACATCAGCCTTGCAGGGAAGGGGTGGGTGTGGCAGTGACATCACAAAGGCTCGTGGCAGGACCTCAGCCTATTCGTCAATGGTGGTGGGGAGGCAGTGACCTCACAGAGAGACCCTGACATCAGCCAGGCAGGACACAGGTGCAGGGCAAGGGCAACCTCAGAGACCCCTGTGGCTTTGCTGCATCAAGTCTCCTTCTCAGGGTCTCTCCTTGAGGACTGAGAGAGAATTAGGATTCACATATGTGAGTATGAGGAGGAACCTCTTCGGAGTTTTCTCCTTTCCTACTACTGATTTTGTAGTCCCTGTTTAGAAGATAAGAGCCTCAGAGAGGTCCAGAAATTGTTCAGTCTGATCCACCAGGTGCTGGCTGAATTCTAGGCATAGAAATTAAGGTGGCAGAATTTTATTTCCTACCTAGGACTATGTCCCTTAGAATCGCTGGGGACATTGAGGTTTCTCCTTTTTCCTCTTTCCCTCCCTCCTTTCTCTTCTTCTCTTGCTTCTTTTTTCCCTTTACCCTGCTTCCCTCCCTCCACCAAGAGGTTTGTGTTGGGGGTGCTGGGAACTTCTTTCATTGTGGGAGGCCCTCACAAAGAGGTGGGGCTGCAATAGTGCTCTGAGAGTGATCTCCTCTGGTCGTGACCTGGGCCATCGTTTGGGACCCCTCAGCCTCCCACCTCTAAGAGGCTCAATGCTGATTGGCCGAGCAGCAGGCTATTGACAGGGAGGACTCAGGTCCTTTTGGTCTCTTTTAAGACCAAGCAAATAAGTCATAGCCTATCATGTATTTGATTAATCTTGCTGCTTCTCTCCAATAATTGTCTCTGTGCAGTTCATGATTCTCTCTAATGTTCTCGTTTTTCTAAAATACTTGTTGAATAATGACTATGAACAGCGGTTGGTCTGTACCTCACTTGAGAGCACTTTATTTATTCTAATCAGTCAATGTATCCAAAGGGGCTTGCCAGGGGCAGGACATCAGCCTTGCAGGGGAGTGGTGGGTGTGGCAGTGACATCACAAAGGCCTGTTTCAAGACCTCAGCCTATTGGGCAAAGGTGGTGGGGAGGGAGTGACCTCACAGACAGACCCTGATATAAGCCAGACAGGACAGATGTGCAGGGCAGGGGTAACCTCAGAGACCCCCATGGCTTTGCTGTAGCAAGTCTCCTCCTCAAGGTCCCTCCCTGAGGACAGAGAGAGAATTAGGATGCACGTACATGAGCATGAGGATGAACCTCTTCGGAGTTTTCTCCTTTCCTACTACTGATTTTGCTAGAAAATGAATGTCCCTGTTTAGAAGGTAAGAGCCTCAGAGAGGTTTGGAGCCTGTTCAGTCTGATCCACCTGGTGCTGGCTGAATTCTAGGCACAGAAAACACTGGGTTAAGATGGCAGAATTTGATTTCCTACATTGGGGTTTGTACTTTTTGGTTTCCCTTTTCCTCTTTCCCTCCTTCCTTTCTCTTCTTCTCTTGCTTCTTTCCCTGCTTCCCTCCCTCCACCATAGAGGTGGGCGGGGGAGGGGGGTTGCTCTTATTGGAGGCCACCCTCACAAAGAGGTGGGGCTGGAATAGTGCTGAGAGTGATCCCCTCCGGTGGTGACCTGGGCCATCCTTTGGGACATCTGGTGAGACCCTTCAGCCTCCCACCTCTCAGAGTCTCAATGCACATTGGCCAGGCAGGAGGCTATTGACAGGGAGGAGAAGTTTCTCCAGTTTTCCTAACTCTGACCCATGGCTCTTTCTTCCTTGGCAGGCTCTGCACAAGCTCTTGGCAGACCTCCTGGATGCTGTGCTGGGGAACTGTCTGGCAGAGTCCCCAGACACAGACGGGCTCCAAAACATCTTGGAGGTGAGCATGAGGAGGAAGGGTAGGGGGCAGTTTTACCTTAGCACTGCGGAGGACTGGAAAGGAGAGACTGGACGATCCATTTTCCAATCTGTCTCCTAGCCTGCACCCCAATGGGCCATCCTTGGTCAGGGCAGTCAGTGCAATGCTATGTTGGGCCCTTCCTCCTTCAGGGACAGGGGAAGGAGCTGGGACTTCAAGCCAGGGCTCTGCCTGGTTCTGTTGAGCGGTAACGACAGGGCTCTGTGATGACTTGGGGTGTGAGAGCCTCATACTCCTTCCCCCCCCACACACACACACATTAGATCCAGGAGATGGTCCTCAGGGAAGAGTCACTGGCTCCTTCCTAGAGAACCAGAAGGATCCCCAGGGAATCAGCCCTTCTCTCCTACGGGCACTGAAATTCTAGGTGGGGATTGTCCTCACAGTCATTCCCTTCATCCAGCCAGGATTTTAGAGTCTGGGAGCAGCAAAGCGTCTGTCTCCATCCTGACAAGGTGTTCACAAATCAGGAGTTCAGAGAGGTTGGGACCAGCCCCGACACCAAACATTGTCACAGTCTAGAGAGACAAAGACAAGTTGTGACCTGCAGGATACACACATGGTCCTGGGTGCAACAATCACCTTTTAAAGCGCCATGATCAATTAATCAGATATTTCACCCTGAGCACGTCTCTCAGAACCCTGGGGGTGGGAAGGGATTCATTTACACAGCATGTGAACTTGCCATTGATCCTGACCTGCCTCCTTCCCCCACAGCATGTCAACTTCTGGATTGAGTCCAGAGTGTCCCAGGAGAGAGCCAGGGCCATAAGGAGCAGCACAGCCCTGCTCTGATTCACCATCACCCTCCCTGAAATTGATGTAAGTGACCTCTGACCCCAGCTTCCTGACTCCAGGCTTAGATGGGCTGGCTCCGACAGGCTGTAGGATCTGCTACTGCAGGGGCGGTAGGTTGGAGAGTTCCCATAGGGGACACAGAATCAGAACAGGGAATGAGATAAGCTTCAGTTAAGTTCTTCTTTTCCTGGTTCAGTGGTGACTCTGGGCCTTTAAGGGGACCATGGTCCATACCTTTCTCCAGCCAGCTTTGTGCCCAGCCTTGGGTCCCTTCTTGTCATCCTGGAGCAGCTGGGGATGCTCCTCTCCCCCAGTGTCTCCTGCAGAGGGATTCAGGGGAGGGGGGAGACTCCTGGCCCAGGGGAGACTGGGAGCTGATGGTAAATGCTGATGGAGCCCCCTCTCCTCTCCCTTCCATTAGAACTCAGCACAGTTCCACAAGACAGGGAACCTCATGGCTCAGCTGGGTCTGTACATTAGTGACCCAGCTAAGGACATCAGCCAGCACATCTGTACATCAGTGACCTCGTCAAGGATATCAGCCAGCAGGCCAGGGAGGGTATTTTCTGGCTCTACCAACTGCTGCTGCACCAGAGAGGTAAGGAAACCTACCTGGGAAATGGGACCCAATAGAAGAGTGACACTAACAAGCTGGGCAATGAGACCCCTGAAGAAATGAGCCTCCTCCCATCTGAGACTGATCCCAATTGGGTAATCGGACGCCCTGCACTGCCCAAATCTGCCAGCTCTTCTGAGATTGACCAAAGCTGGATAAATCTGTCTCTCTCCTTCTCCTCCTACCCAATTTAGGATCAACCCTTCTCCCCAGGCACCCAGGATACTCCACCCACTAGAGGGAGCCCTGCTATTCTGTTGGACCAGAGGTGCAGTGAGGGTTCTTCCCACTGTGTAGCCCCAATGGGAATGGAACAACACAGGCATTGAAACCAGAAAGAGAAATCGGACAAAGAGAAGCTGCCAAAGAACAGCTGTCATGGGAAAACTGAAGGAATGGAGGCAGGGGCTCACTGTACAGTGCGGCAGGGGTTGGCACTGGAGGTCACTAGAGAGGAAGACAAGAGTCCATCCCAGGGTTCCAGTTACCATTAATCCCCCCTGATTCCTGGGGGCACCCAAGTCTCTGACAAGTTCTTGTTCTCTTGAGGCAGGAGGACGTCACAGCCAAGATGATGCGCCAGCTCCACACCATCCATTCCTTTTGCCAAGCCCCTGAGGCACTGCAGGGGCTGCGCCTCTTAGGACACCTGTGATGGGTTGTATAACCCCACGCTGGGCCAGGAGGAGTTAGAGAGCAGTCCTGGTCCGCTGTGATCCCACCCCACCACACCTGCAAGAACCTGCTCAAGCTGGAGAAGTTTAAAAAGGAGCCTGTCATGGGATGTATGTACCCCTGCGCTAGCCCAGCAACCGATGGATTAATACAGGCACTGCCAGCTACTGCTGACTGGCAGGCTAACAGCAGCTGGAAGGATACAAGGGATGGGAGCAGAAGGCCAGGGCAGCTAAGGAGGAGTGAGGAGGCAGGACAAAGGAACTCCTGTCAGCAGACTGCTAGAGAGCTGCCCAGGGATATCACCCCAGAAAGGGGTGAACAGGCCAACAGACTGAAGAGCCTAGAGAGGCCTGAAGGAAGGTAGGAAGCAGCTCAGGGCACTGTCAGAGTCAGTAAACCCTGACTCTCCTTCTCTAGCTTGAGGGCCCTTAGCTGGACCCGGTGGGTGGTGGGGCAGGCCTGGGTTCCCCTGCTAATCCTCCTGATGGACCTGGGAACAGAGAGGATGTCGTTTGTACTGACGCCCCACCTCACAGAGCCAGACAGCTCAGAATGGGGAGAAACAGCAGAGAACAAGAGACTTACCTCTAGAGATCCTGAATAAGGGTGCGGCAGGCGTCTGGGCTGCAGGAGAGATTGCGCTAGGAGCAGCTACCCCAGTCCTGTGAAGAGGGGCTAGCCTTTCCCTAAGATTACAGAACCCTTTGATCTAACTTCTGGAGGATCATTTGACTGCCCAGTGGAGAGGGAAGGCCTGGGCTCCCGTACTAACCACACATTTCATGGAGGGGACATAGACTCTTTTTCCCTTCTTGGAGAGGAGGAGAGGGTAGAAATATTATAAGCCCTGAGCCAAAGGTGTGCCACTCACAAGTGACCAGAAGTGGGTTGAAGACCCTTTCTTTTATGGGGATGTTGGACTGTATACATTTTGTTGGACTCTGTTAACCTGGAACTCAACTGGTGAACAGGCTGGAGGGCCAAGGCCTCAGATCCTCATCACTAGGGCCCTACCAAATTCCCGGTCCATTTTGGTCAATTTCACAGTCATAGGAATTTAAAAATCATAAATTTCATGATTTCAGCTATTTAAATTTGAAATTTCTCAGTGTTGTAATTCTACAGGTCCTGACTCAAAAAGGAGTTGGGGGTAGGGGGTGTTGCGGTACTGCTACCCTTACTTCTGCCTTCAGAGCTGGACAGCTGAAGAGCGGCAGCTGCAGGTCGGGATCCCAGCTCTGAAGGCAGATCCGCTGCCAGCAGCAGTGCAGAAATAAAGATGGCACGGTATGATATTACCATCCTTACTTCTGCGCTGCAGCCCGCACAGCTGGGCCCTCAGTAAGCAGCCGCCACTCTCCAGCCACCCAGCTCTGAAGGCAACAGCACAGCAGTAAGGGTGGCATGGTATGGTATTGTCACTTACTTCTACACTGCTGCTGGCGGGGTGCTTCTTTCAGAGCTAGGTGCCAAGCCAGCAGCCACCGCTCTCTGGCCGCCCAGCTCTGAAAGCAGTGCAAAAACAAAAGTTGCAATACTGTGACCTCTCTAAAATAACCTTGCAACTCCCCTGCAACTCCCTTTTGGGTCAGGACCCCAAATTTGAGAAACTCTGGTCTCCCCCGTGAAATCTGTATAGCATAGGGTAAAAGCACATAAAAGATTTCATTGGGGGGAGACCAGATTTCACAGTCCATGATGCATTTTTCATGGCTATGAATTTGGTAGGGCCCTACCCATCACTGAGCCCCGTTGATCCCACACCTTCTGTTATCCCCATTTGAGCTACTATATGGGAGGCAGCCCCACAGGATCCTAGATCTCCTCCACGAGACATGGGAGGAGACAGACCCAGGAACAACCAATGTGGTACAATACATGTTCTGTTTGAGGGAAAACTTGGAGACACTGCAGGCTTTCTTGAGAGAGAACTGAAATCTCAGTAGAACCATGAATGAACCTACAATAATGGGGCCAGGATGTAAAAATTTAAGCCTGGTGCTTGTGTTTGTTGTTGCTGCCAATCTTGAAGTCAAAACTTCTGGCCAAGTGGCACGGATCATTCAAGGTTGTAAACAGGGCAAGGACAGTTGATTATCAAATCTGCCATCTAGGGAAGAGAAAAGAGACACAGGTGAACCTGTGAACCTGCTGAAGGCTTGAAAGGACCAAGAGGGCCTCCTCATATGCCTTTTCCACCAGCACCTGAGCTCAGCCCACAAGCGCCCTTAATCCATGACTCTGGCTTCAACAGAAACAGCAAATACAATGGAGAACAAGTATCAGAGGGGTAGCCGTGTTAGTCTGAATCTGTAAAAAGCAACAGAGGGTCCTGTGGCACCTTTGAGACTAACAGAAGTATTGGGAGCATAAGCTTTCGTGGGTAAGAACCTCACTTCTTCAGATGCAAGTAATGGAAATCTCCAGAGGCAGGTATAAATCAGTATGGAGATAACGAGGTTAGTTCAATCAGGGAGGGTGAGGTGCTCTGCTAGCAGTTGAGGTGTGAACACCAAGGGAGGAGAAACTGCTTCTGTAGTTGGATAGCCATTCACAGTCTTTGTTTAATCCTGATCTGATGGTGTCAAATTTGCAAATGAACTGGAGCTCAGCAGTTTCTCTTTGGAGTCTGGTCCTGAAGTTTTTTTGCTGTAAGATGGCTACCTTTACATCTGCTATTGTGTGGCCAGGGAGGTTGAAGTGTTCTCCTATAGGTTTTTGTATATTGCCATTCCTGATATCTGACTTGTGTCCATTTATCCTCTTGCGTAGTGACTGTCCAGTTTGGCCAATGTACATAGCAGAGGGGCATTGCTGGCATATGATGACATATATAACATTGGTGGACATGCAGGTGAATGAGACGGTGATGTTGTAGCTGATCTGGTTAGGTCCTGTGATGGTGTTGCTGGTGTAGATATGTGGGCAGAGTTGGCATCGAGGTTTGTTGCATGGGTTGGTTCCTGAGTTGGAGTTGTTATGGTGCGGTGCGTGGTTGCTGGTGAGAATATGCTTAAGGTTGGCAGGTTGTCTGTGGACGAGGACTGGCCTGCCTCCCAAGGTCTGTGAAAGTGAGGGATCATTGTCCAGGATGGGTTGTAGATCACTGATGATGCATTGGAGAGGTTTAAGCTGAGGACTGTAGGTGATGGCCAGTGGAGTTCTGTTGGTTTCTCTTCTGGGCCTGTCTTGTAGCAGGAGGCTTCTGGGTACATGTCTGGCTCTGTTGATTTGTTTCTTTATTTCCTTGTGTGGGTATCGTAGTTTTGAGAATGCTTGGTGAAGATCTTGTAGGTGTTGGTCTCTGTCTGAGGGGTTGGAGCAGATGCGATTGTACCTCAGTGCTTGGCTATAGACGATGGATCATGTGGTGTGACCAGGGTGGAAGCTGGAGGCATGAAGGTAGGCATAGCGGTCGGTGGGTTTTCGGTAAAGGGTGGTGTTAATGTGGCCATCGCTTATTTGTACGGTGGTGTCTAAAAAGTGGACCTCCCGTGTAGATTGGTCCAGGCTGAGGTTGACGGTGGGGTGGAAGCTGTTGAAATCATGGTGGAATTCTTCCAGGATCTCCTTCCCAGGGGTCCAGATGATGATGTCATCAATATACGGTAGGTAGAGAAGGGGCATGAGTGGACAAGAGCTGAGGAATCGTTGTTCCAGGTCAGCCATAAAAATGTTGGCATATTGTGGGGCCATGTGGGTGCCCATAGCGGTGCCACTGGTCTGGAGGTATATATTGTCACCAAATTTGAAATAATTGTGCGTGAGGATAAAGTCACAGAGCTCAGCAATAAGTTGTGCTGTGTCATCATCAGGGATACTGTTCCTGACAGCTTGTATTCCATCTGTGTGTGGGATGTCTGTGTAGAGAGCCTCTACATCCATGGTGGCTAGGATGGTGTTTTCTGGGAGGTCACCAATGTATTGTAGTTTTCTCAGGAAATCTGTGGTGTCACGGAGATAGCTGGGAGTGCTGGTGGCATAGGGTCTGAGTAGGGAGTCCACATATCCAGACAGTCCTTCAGTGAGAGTGCCAATGCCCGAGATGATGGGGCGTCCAGGATTTCCAGGTTTGTGGATCTTAGGTAGTAGATAGAATAACCCCGGTCGGGGCTCTAAGGGTATGTTGATTTGTTCCTGTGTTAGTGTAGGGAGTGTCCTGAGTAGATGGTGCAGTTTCTTAGTGTATTCCTCAGTGGGATCTGAGGAAAGTGGCCTGTAGAATTTGGTATTGGAGAGTTGTCTGGCAGCCTCCTTCTGGCAGTCAGACCTGTTCATGTTGACAACAGCACCTCCTTTATCAGCCTCTTTGATGATAATGTCAGGGTGGTTTCTGAGGCTGTGGATGGCATTGCGTTCTGCACAACTTAGGTTATGAGGCAAGCAATGTTGTTTTTCCACAATTTCTGCCTGTGCACGTCGGCGGAAGCATTCTATGTATAGGTCCAGACTGTCATTTCGACCCTCAGGAGGAGTCCATGTGGAGTTCTTCTTCCTGTGTTGTTGGTGGGAGGGCATCTGTGTATCAGTGCGCTGTTCAGTGTTATCTTGAAAACCTTAAGCATATTCTCACCAGCAACCACGCACCGCACCATAACAACTCCAACTCAGGAACCAACCCATGCAACAAACCTCGATGCCAACTCTGCCCACATATCTACACCAGCAACACCATCACAGGACCTAACCAGATCAGCTACAACATCACCGACTCATTCACCTGCACGTCCACCAATGTTATATATGCCATCATATGCCAGCAATGCCCCTCTGCTATGTACATTGGCCAAATTGGACAGTCACTACGCAAGAGGATATCAGGAATGGCAATATACAAAAACCTGTAGGAGAACACTTCAACCTCCCTGGCCACACAGTAGCAGATGTAAAGGTAGCCATCTTACAGCAAAAAAACTTCAGGACCAGACTCCAAAGAGAAACTGCTGAGCTCCAGTTCATTTGCAAATTTGACACCATCAGATCAGGATTAAACAGACTGTGAATGGCTATCCAACTACAGAAGCAGTTTCTCCTCCCTTGGTGTTCACACCTCAACTGCTAGCAGAGCACCTCACCCTCCCTGATTGAACTAACCTCGTTATCTCCATACTGATTTATACCTGCCTCTGGAGATTTCCATTACTTGCATCTGAAGAAGTGAGGTTCTTACCCACGAAAGCTTATGCTCCCAATACTTCTGTTAGTCTCAAAGGTGCCACAGGACCTTCTGAATGGAGAACAAACTCACCTAACCTACCATCGTGTGGATACAAATATGAGGAAAAAGGCCCCTGAGAATCTACAACCCCTTAGGCAGAAGTTGTGGGAAATGGTCTGCCAGAAACTGTTGGCCATGTTGGGCTTCAGGATCATTGGGGAATATCCTAGTGCAGCCTATCTCAAACTGGGGGTCCTAACCCAAAAGGGGGTCTCAAGGCTAGTGGGAGGGGGTCAGGAGTAGGGTCACAATATGTCCGGGTTTTCCCAGACATGACCTCCTTTTTTTTTTTTTTTTTTTTTTTTTTGTTCTCCGATGTCCCTCCAGGCAGATTTTAGAAATATGAAAAAATGTCTGTGATTTTTTTCCTTGCCTTCAAAGCTGGGTATCAGGAGAGCAACAGCCTATGGCTGGGCAACCAGCTTGGATGGTAGCACTGCCACCAGCAGAAATGTAGAAACAAGGGTGGCATGGTATGGTATTACCACCCTTCTTTCTGCTCCGCTGCTTGTAGCAGCGCTGCCTTCCAAGCTGGGTGGCCGGAGAGCTGCAGCCACTGGCCGGGCACTCAGCTCAGATGGCAGCACTGCTGCTAGCAGCAGGGCAGAAGGTAGGATGGCATTGTATGTTATTGCCACTGCTGGTGGCGATGATGCTGCCTTCTGAGCTGGGTGGCCACAGAGCAGTGGCTGCGGCTGAGTGCCCATCTCAGATGGCAGTACCACTGCCAACAGGAAGCACAGAAGGAAGGGTGGCATGGTGTAGTATTGCCACCCTTCCTTCTGCACCACTGCTGGCGGTGGCTCTGCCCTCCAATCTGGGTGGCCAGAGAGTAACAGCCGCTGACCGAGTGCCCAGCTCAGACAGCCATGCCACTGCCAGCAGCAGCACAGAAGGAAGGGTGTGATTGTATGGTATTGCCACTCTTCCTTCTGCGCCACTGTTGATGGCAGCTATGCCTTACAAGCTGGATGGCCAGAGAGCACAGACACCTGGCTCAGAACCCAGCTCCAGCTGTCCAGCTCTGAATGTAATAAAAGATCATGGACATTTTTTTCAGATTTCCAAAATCTGCCCGGAGGGAGATCGGAGAACCAAAAAAGAAGTCATGTACGGGAAAACCCAGATGTATGGTGACCCTACTCACAATCCTCCTACATCTCGCACAAGTTCCATGAAAATGGTCATAGATTCTCAGGAAAGTTTATCATATTTCAAATATCTTCCTGGATGGAGATCAGAAGACCTAAAAAAAAAGAGGTCATGTCTAGGAAAACCCAGATGTATGTTACCCCTCTCAAAACATCAGCACCCCTGACATTAAGTGTCCAGCTATTTGTTTGTACATAGTTGTGTATAAAGCCACAATCCTTGGACAATGTTATGATTATTGCCACAATCAAAAAGGCTTCCAGATCCTCAAAGTGTATCCCGTTGTCTATTTTTTATTTCAGAAAATATGTGTAAGCAGGGTCTGAATGGATGCTTCCCTGACAGCTAGCTGGGTGGGGAAGAGACTATGGGTGTGTTTATGTAAATAGTTTTCTCCTGCTCTGATTACATATTCATCATTTATAGCTGTGTCAAAGGATCAACTTTGGTTGGTGTTGGGTACAAATGACTTTAGTACTGAATGCAGGGGTAGTGAAATATGGTTACCAATGTTGTAATTATTATAGGAATACAGGAAAGCAGGATTGTTCTTAACCTGCCACAAATGAAGGTGCAGAGACAGGTCAGGCATGTGAAAGGGACTTTTGGGTTGCTGGACTTAAGAACCTGAGGGGAAAAGGACACTGCCCAACCTACTTGCCGGTGGGTCTTTTACTCATGGTTTATGTTTATGAACCCTGTTTGCGGTGTTTCCCCAAATTAATGCCGAGTTACTTCCCTCCTTTTATTAAAAGTTTATTTTCTACACTCGGACTCTGTGCTTGCAATTGGGGAAGTATTGCCTCTCAGAGGCACCCCCGGGTTGTGTGTAATTTTCCCAAGTTTCCTGGGTGCAGGCTCAAGCCGGTTCTGTGGTGTATCAATGGAAAGGAACCCCTAGATATTGAACCCAGCCCTGGTTGCTGCTGGCTCCACCTGGCAGAAGGGTTACATACATTTCTTAAATGTCAATATATTTATTCCTGAAGGGTGTTACTTTACACTTGTTGAGAGGTTTTTAGAGCCTTTGACTGCAGGGATAATGGTTACATGCTTCATTTAGTGCTCCTATGAGTTTGTACAGTAATTTACTATCACTTTTAGGGGGGGAGTCCATCACAGCCTGAAATATTTTCAAAGGAGGGCTTTAATGCATACCACACACTGGACAAGAGAGGGTTAATCCCATGTTATGGATGGTGGAAATTCCACCCCTCAGACTGTGCTGGGCATGCTCCAACTGCTGCCTCAGTATAAAAGGGAGCAGCCCAGCTCATTCAAGGTGGAATGAAGGAGGGGAAGGCTCTTTGGTGAAGGCTCTAGCTGAAGTGCTGTCACAGCCATTACCTGGAGATCCTGAGAGTTGGACTGGAAGTCTATGGCCAATGGAGCCCTAGGGAATCATCCATGCTGATGAGCCCAGAGACCCTGATACTCAACTGCAGCTTCTGGAAGCATGGTAGGAAGTAACCCAGGGAGAGTGCATGAGTGGTATCTCCCACCCAAGTGAGGTCAGTGTGTTTCAGAGGGGTTCCCCACTGACTCTGTGGTGGACCACTCTGCCAACTGTTAGAGCCCAGGGTTGGGGCCCTGGGTGGGCCAGGGCCCCCCTACCTGGACTGCTGCCCCCCCCAGTAGTGGCCCCCTGGGTACTGGCCATGAGGTTGCACTGTCCCTTGTCTGGGGGCTGTTATATGGACTCAGGCTACTAGGCTGTGCTGCCCTGAGTACAAGGGCTGCTGCAAGTGACTCTGGCTGTTAGGCTGTGCTGCCCTGAACACAGGAGCTTTTGTAATTTACTCTGGCCGCCAGGCTGCACTACCCTGAATGCAAGGGCCTCTGTAATTGATTAGGCTGCACTTTCCCGACCCTAAGGGCAGCCATATTGTGTCTGGGGCGTGCCACTGTCAGCCTAAAGACTGTCAGGTAGACTGCAACCGTGGTGGTATCACAACCCCACCATGCTCCAAATGAGGGGCATACCACATGACAGGGGCCCTGTAAAATAAGTTTGCGATCCCCTGCCTTAGACACTGCTTTAGCTGAATTCAATAAGGAAAATACATTGGCTCTGTGATGGGATGTCACCCTGGGGGTGTACTCTAGGAGCTATGGGAAACACTGTGCCCCTCTAAGACACACAGCTGAGGTGGCCCTATTTTCACACGGCTTGGTTGGAGACACAGCCAGCCTCACCAGGCCCTGTTATCACCCAACACGACAACATGTGGCACCACTCACCCAAACTGAGCTACCTAAGTGCAAACAGCAGACACCAGTCAATTTCCCAGCTCCTTGGGCATGCATGCCCCCATTGGAGTACAAACCCAAAATTATACCATCTTGCACTGCACAGGGGTTTGTACAATGTAAACTCATAAATAGTTCGCTCTCCTCTCGATGTGGGAAAGATATGCAACAAGCCTGTGTTAACCAAGCTGAGATTTTTTCCCCCAGACACTTCACTCAAAGGCACACTGGTTTAGATAAAGCAAAAAACCCAATTTTTTTACTACAAAAAGATAAATTTTAAGTTCTTATAAGTGATAGCAAACAGATCAAAGCAGATTACCTAGTAAATAAACTAAACCACAAACTGAGCCTAAAATACTAGAAAGATTGGATATAAATTGCAATTTATCGCCTTGGCTGATGCTACAAGCAGTCCACCAGGTTTCCATACACAGGCTAAAAATCCTTTTAGTCTGGGACCAGCACTTCCCCTAGTTCAGGCTTTGTTTTTCAGATGTTTCCAGGAGTGTCCTTGTGTGGGGAGTGAGGCCTCTAGATGAGGTAAAACCCCACTTTACATAGCTTTACTATTTGGTGGGAGTCCTTTGTATCAAAGGTAGTTTCCAGCCCAGTTTGTGGAAAAATACAGGTTCCAAAATGGAGGTCAGTGTCATGTGGGCAGTCACATGCCCCTTGCTGAGTCACAGCAGGCATTACTCATGGGCTGGCTGAAAGGTTCACCAGAAGGTTAAAGCTCTTCCATGTCCCTTTGTCTTTGCTGGTGGGCCATCAGCACTTTCTAGCTTCTTCATTGTTGTACCTGAAAGGCTAGCTGTGGGTGTTTTCCAGAGTAAGCACATTTGAAATATAGATACATAGTCAATATTCATAACTTCATATACAAAAATGATACATGCATACAACTAAAAATCATTCAGCAAATCATAAATTTTCCATAGACACCCGAGAAGACATATCTTGTACAAAATGCAATATGTCATAATTAGATCAATTATACAACTATGAAGAATATGAGTTGCAGGGTCACAGGCTTTGTCAAGGTTATTGGCCCAATGATTTACTAAGACAAAGTACATATGAAACCAAATTAATGGTTGTATTAATTACTTTGCTGGACACTGCTGCTTAGTAAATTTTCAATATCTAGAGTGGTGTCTTTGCTCTTCCAGTGACAGAGGCTGGGTGTTCCCAGCAATAATAACAGGGAATTGGGAGAGGGTTCAGAATTCACAGATGAGTACTTCTCCTCTGGTATTGTACACAGTGTATGATTCAAATCATTTTCTTTTGCAGCTATGTAGCAAAACCCCGCTTGAGTGAGAGAATTTCCTGTTACCTAGATGAGCAAAAACTCTGGCGTAGTCAATCTTATAATGCCCAATTTTTCTCCCATTGAAGTCAAAGGTGCATCTTCCAATACACCCCTCATTTGTGTGTGTGTGTGTATGTGTGTGTATGTGTGTGTGTGTGTGTGTGTGTGTGTGTGTGTGTGTGTGTGTGCGCACGCGCATGCATGTGTGTGTGCAGATAGATCTAATGAGTTACCAATGAGGGACGGTGTTTCCAATAGACTCCAGCAGGGATTGGTTCTTGGCCCAATGCTATTCATTATTTTTCAATATGCAATGACCTGGAAGAAAATATAAAATAATTACCGACAAAGTTTGAAGATGACACAAAGGTTGGCGGGGTGGTAAATAACGATGAGAACAGAACACAGATGTGGTGTGATCTGATTCGCTTGGCAAACTAGGCACAATCAAAACACATCTTTTAATGCAACCAAATATATAGATACAGATACCTATGTATATACGCATGAGAAATCAGTCTGGCTTATAAAAGCTTCATAGCATGTAAATTATGCATGTCTGAAGCATAAATAGTTGATTGCTGTCATGCTGTTTTGTAAGTATAGCTTGAAGTAGAACTGTCTACCAAATTAATAAGCAGAGAGAATAAAGAATAGCAACTGCTTGCACAGCCCATTATACTACAGCCCAATGCTACTTGGGCACTGGGGCATTTTGACACAACGAACAGTTTTGGAATAAAGCTAGCATCCAGTTTTTGGCCATAGTCTTCAGTAACATCCTGTACTCATTACTTGAGGAAGGAAGCATTGCAATTTCTTTTTTCCAAACCTCTGTCTGGAAGTTCAATGCTTCTGATGGAGTGGTCTTTAGTAACTAGGACCTAAATCCTCAAAGATATTGAGGCACCTAACTCTCACTGAAATTAAAGGAGTTAGGCACTTACGTACCTTTGAGGAACTGCCTATGTGGATCCCAGTGCAGAATCGATTCCTTTCTGCCTCAATTTACAAAATTTAAGATGATCTAGTGGTCTGAACACTCAACTGAGCGCCAGGAGCCCTTGAGTTCTAATCCTTCCTCTGAAATTAACTTCTTCTGTGGTCTTTAGCAACTCAAAGATTCTGTTCCTTGGTTTCCCCCAGATGGAAAAGTTGGACAATTGTGTTTCACTTCTAATAGTGTGAGGATTAACTCATTAATATCACTTAATTACTTTTAAATCCATGAATAGAAGCCAAAGCACTTGAATGAAGCCAAAGGTGTAACAAAGTGACTCGCTAATGTGAAATGGCTGCTGTTAGGAAAAAATAAAAATACCAATAAAAACTTTTAAAGGAGTATCAAAAAGTGATTGTATGACTTTTATTACGATTGATTTGCATCTCAATAGCATCTATAAATGCCAACAAAGACAGCACCTAACACAATTGGACCTTGGTATGTATATACAGTAGCAGACAGTTGCCACCTCAAGGTGCTTAAACAATCTAAATAAATAGACAAAAAGTGGAAAGGTAAACAGTAGCACAGAGGGCAGAAGTGACTCACTCAAGGTCATACAGCAAGTCTGTGTCAGA
This sequence comes from Malaclemys terrapin pileata, assembly GCF_027887155.1. NCBI lineage: Eukaryota > Metazoa > Chordata > Testudines > Emydidae > Malaclemys > Malaclemys terrapin. The sequence goes on along the minus strand of NC_071506.1, from coordinate 24,810,704 downwards.
GCTGGGAATGTCACCCAGGTCTCCTGAATGCTCAGCCATGGCTTTATCCAGTAGACCATGCTGCTTTTCTAGTCATAGCTTTTTGCTTGTAATGAACTTAATCTGATTCCTAAATTTCACAACAAGAAAAGGGCTGACATGCTAAGCTAGTCCCAGGCAGGCTCCCTTACTCATCTGCAGTACATTGTTCCTGTGTGTTTTCACTGGTATTATCTGCCTCCATAATTGAAATAGCTCTCTGGAGAAGTTACTCCAGGTGCTGATTAATTGCAGTGCCATCTTAGTCTCTGTGTACAGAGGCAGGGAAGGGCTTCTGTACATTTCCTCTCCTCCCCCCCGCACCCCCGCCTGACTTGTCCATTGTTTCTGTGGAAATCTGCCCGTTATGTCATGCAACCAGCAAGGAAACTCTGTGTAACTGAGTTCCCAACTCATCTGTGGCAGAAAGTTCATCAGTGCAGTCTATAATGTACTGTTTTTTTTAAATGCAGTAAATATCTGCCAGAGGCCTGCTGGGCATATTGAATCCTGAGATGTAAGGAAAACACCGATCAGATGAGAGCTGAGACAGTGATGCAGACCAGCCTGCTGAACATGTCTGATGGGTTGTGTGATGGGGCATCCACCCCACACTGGCAAGGAAGGGGTTAAGAGGTCTAGGGAGGCTGCTGGAGGAAGTGACATATAGGAGGAGGGGCTGTGAGAAGCAGCCAATCCAGGCCCAGCATGCCCATCTAAGAAGTGCCCCTAAATCTGGCCCGGATTGGTACCTTGATGTTAAAAAGGTGCTACATCCTCAACCTGGATAAAGGACTGTCACAATCCCAGATGCTGGGAATGTACAGCTCTAAGTCTCAAGAGACCAGGAAAAGAATTAGGTAATTACACAAAGTTCAGGCTATCAAGAGTTTATGTAAACCACATTAAAAATAATAATCACCCATCAAATTAAAGTTTCAGTTCACGAATTGAAACTCATTTCAATCTACATATGGTAAAGAAATTCAAAGTGATTCCTGGTGACTTTAGTAGTAGTATTGTGTTAACAGTTTTCATGTTGGGTTTCACTTTTAATTCATTTTCTTTCATTGATAGCATAATTTTCATTAGCTGTTGTAGTGATTTACATGTAAGCAGAGTCATGTTGGACTTTTGGGACTTTGGTGATTCTTGGGTTGCTGGTTTCAAGAACCAACGGGAAAGGACACTGCCCAATTTGCAGGGGTGGGTCTTCGCTCATGGTTTGGTCTATGAACTCTAGTTGTGGTGGTTTCCCAATTTAATGCTATGTCCTTTACCTCATGTTATTAAACATTTTCTGCTACACCGAGGCTTTGTGCTTGCGAGAGGGGAAGTATTGCCTCTTCAAGGTGCTCAGGGGTGTGTGTAAGATTTTTCCCAGGTCACTGGGTGGGGGCTCGAGCTGGTTTTGTGTCACGCTGTTGGGAGGGGACCCTTATGTACTGAACCCGGCCCTTGCTGCTATCAATTTGGCCTGGCAGAAGGGTTACATTTTTGGGGGCTCCTCCAAGATATCTGGGTCAGTAGCCCTCGCAAGCACATCTTGGGTGATTCATTAACTTGGGAAAACCCAAAATCTTCTTATTGTTTTGATCTGTTATATTTGTAAAAAATTAGTTTGTATAATGGCCCTACACTTGCTAGAGGACTAGTGCAAGGGGATGAATATTAACCCTAGGAACTGGCTTCTGGTAACGGGGGCGCCGGAGGCATTTGAGAGTGCAATAGAACCTATCTTAAGGGCATCCGCTGAGTACCTGAGTAAGTGCAAAATGCGTGGGCGCATGTTTGTGAGGGAGGAGGGGGCTTTTGCTGTACTGTGGACCCTCTACAGGTTCCAGGCACGATAGCAGTGGAAGATGGTGAGTGGATGGTAATAACCACTGGGAGCCAGCCCTCACCAGTCCCTGCCTCTGATGTAGAGCTTTTAAAGAAAATGTCAGCCTTTTTGGGGAAAGAGGGAAAGACTTTTTGGCTGATATGCCAGGTCTGTTGGGCCTTGACCCAGGAGTCCCACACTGGGAGACTGCTCCTTCACCTGATGAGTGGGTGAAGGCTTTGGGGCAAGCATTAGAGAAGGTTATGCCATCCCACCCTGAGTCAAGCCCCTATTGTAAACTGAGGTTGTTTTCTGGGGGTCCCACCCCAATACCTGGGGAGGAAGCATTTGAACCCTGGCTGGAACACACCACTGAAATGCTGCAGGAGTGGGCGGTGCCTGATGTTGAAAAGAGAAGGCGACTAGTAGAGTGCCTCAGGGGGCCAGCCCTAGATGTGATTCATAGATTCATAGATTATAGGACTGGAAGGGACCTCGAGAGGTCATCGAGTCCAGTCCCCTTCCCGCATGGCAGGACCAAATACTGTCTAGACCATCCCTGATAGACATTTATCTAACCTACTCTTAAATATCTCCAGATACGGAGATTCCACAACCTCCCTAGGCAATTTGTTCCAGTGTTTAACCTCCCTGACTGTTAGGAACTTTTTCCTAATGTCCAACCTAGACCTCCCTTGCTGCAGTTTAAACCCATTGTTTCTGGTTCTATCCTTAGAGGCTAAGGTGAACAAGTTTTCTCCCTCCTCCTTATGACACCCTTTTAGATACCTGAAAACTGCTATCATGTCCCCTCTCAGTCTTCTCTTTTCCAAACTAAACAAACCCAATTCTTTCAGCCTTCCTTCATAGGTCATGTTCTCAAGACCTTTAATCATTCTTGTTGCTCTTCTTTGGACCCTTTCCAATTTCTCCACATCTTTTTTAAAATGCGACGCCCAGAACTGGACACAATACTCCAGCTGAGGCCTAACCAGAGCAGAGTAGAGCGGAAGAATGACTTCTCGTGTCTTGCTCACAACACACCTGTTAATACGTCCCAGAATCATGTTTGCTTTTTTTGCAACAGCATCACACTGTTGACTCATATTTAGCTTGTGGTCCACTATAACCCCTAGATCCCTTTCTGCCGTACTCCTTCCTAGACAGTCTTTTCCCATTCTGTATGTGTGAAATTGATTTTTCCTTCCTAAGTGGAGCACTTTGCATTTGTCTTTGTTAAACTTCATCCTGTTTAACTCAGACCATTTCTCCAATTTGTCCAGATCATTTTGAATTATGACCCTGTCCTCCAAAGTAGTTGCAATCCCTCCCAGTTTGGTATCATCCGCAAACTTAATAAGCGTACTTTCTATGCCAATATCTAAGTCGTTGATGAAGATATTGAACAGAGCCGGTCCCAAAACAGACCCCTGCAGTACCCCACTCGTTACGCCTTTCCAGCAGGATTGGGAACCATTAATAACAACTCTCTGAGTACGGTTATCCAGCCAGTTATGCACCCACCTTATAGTAGCCCCATCTAAATTGTATTTGCCTAGTTTATCGATAAGAATATCATGCGAGACCGTATCAAATGCCTTACTGAAGTCTAGGTATACCACATCCACCACTTCACCCTTATCCACAAGGCTCGTTATCCTATCAAAGAAAGCTATCAGATTGGTTTGACATGATTTGTTCTTCACAAATCCATGCTGGCTGTTCCCTATCACCTTACCACCTTCCAAGTGTTTGCAGATGATTTCCTTAATTACTTGCTCCATTATCTTCCCTGGCACAGAAGTTAAACTAACTGGTCTGTAGTTCCCTGGGTTGTTTTTATTTCCCTTTTTATAGATGGGCACTATATTTGCCCTTTTCCAGTCTTCTAGAATCTCTCCCGTCTCCCATGACTTTCCAAAGATAATAGCTAGAGGCTCAGATACCTCCTCTATTAGCTCCTTGAGTATTCTAGGATGCATTTCATCAGGCCCGGGTGACTTGCAGGCATCTAACTTTTCTAAGTGATTTTTAACTTGTTCTTTTTTTATTTTATCCGCTAAACCTACCCCCTTCCCATTAGTATTCACTATGTTAGGCATTTCTTCAGACTTCTCGGTGAAGACTGAAACAAAGAAGTCATTAAGCATCTCTGCCATTTCCAAGTTTCCTGTTACTGTTTCTCCCTCTTCACTAAGCAGTGGGCCTACCCTGTCTTTGGTCTTCCTCTTGCTTCTAATGTATTGATAAAAAGTCTTCTTGTTTCCTTTTATTCCCGTAGCTAGTTTGAGCTCATTTTGTGCCTTTGCCTTTCTAATCTTGCCCCTGCATTCCTGTGTTGTTTGCCTATATTCATCCTTTGTAATCTGTCCTAGTTTCCATTTTTTATGACTCCTTTTTATTTTTTAGATCGTGCAAGATCTCGTGGTTAAGCCAAGGTGGTCTTTTGCCACATTTTCTATCTTTCCTAACCAGCGGAATAGCTTGCTTTTGGGCCCTTTGAAAAACTGCCAACTCTCCTCAGTTGTTTTTCCCCTCAGTCTTGATTCCCATGGGACCTTACCTATCAGCTCTCTGAGCTTCCCAAAATCTGCCTTCCTGAAATCCATTGTCTCTATTTTGCTGTTCTCCCTTCTACCCTTCCTTAGAATTGCAAACTCTATGATTTCATGATCACTTTCACCCAGGCTGCCTTCTACTTTCACATTCTCAACGAGTTCCTCCCTATTTGTTAAAATCAAGTCTAGAACAGCTTCCCCCCAGTAGCTTTTTCAACCTTCTGAAATAAAAAGTTGTCTCCAATGCAGTCCAAGAATTTGTTGGATAGTCTGTGCCCCGCTGTGTTATTTTCCCAACATATATCCGGATAGTTGAAGTCCCCCATCACCACCAAATCTTGGGCTTTGGATGATTTTGTTAGTTGCTTGAAAAAAGCCTCATCCACCTCTTCCACCTGGTTAGGTGGCCTGTAGTAGACTCCTAGCATGACATCTCCCTTGTTTTTTGCCCCTTTAAGCCTAACCCAGAGACTCTCAACACTTCCATCTCCTATGTCCATCTCTACCTCAGTCCAAGTGTGTACATTTTTAATATATAAGGCAACACCTCCTCCCTTTTTCCCCTGTCTATCCTTCCTGAGCAAGCTGTACCCATCCACACCAACATTCCAATCATGTGTATTATCCCACCCTGAAGCTCAGTAATCCTGGGGTCAAGGTGAAGGGCTGCCTAGAGGCTCTTGATCATGCCTTTAGGAGAACTGAGGACTCAGATGATGTCTATTGCAAGTTCCTCAATGCCAGGCAACAAAAGGGAGAGAAGGTTTCTGCCTATATCCAGAGGTTGGAGAAATTATTGCAGAGAGCCATCATGAGGGGAGCAGTGGCAGTTGGGCAAATGGACCGGACTAGATTGGCTCAGATTGTGAGAGGAATTCAATATCCGAACCCAATCCTTCTCCACCTCCGATTAAGAGAACGGCAAGACAATCCACCGAGTTACTCTCGGCTGATAAAAGAGGTCCGAGAGGAAGAAGAGAGGCAGGCAGCTGGCGAGGTTTGGGAGGTGCAGCCACACCAGGCGACTGGCACAACATCCATACAAACGTCCAAGGCACTGATGGTGAATCCTCAAGAGGAACTTACCCAACGAGTGCAGGTCCTGACCCAGAAAGTGGCTGAATTAGAGAATACCATCAATTCAGCAAATACTTCAAGGTACAAGGAACCCTCTGCTACCACGGTCCAGAAGACTACATTTAGAACCTCTGCCCCACCAAGGCAACAAGGGAAAGGACAATCCTTCTGCTACCGGTGTGGCCAGGGTGGGCACATTGCTGCAAGGTGTCAGAATGCAGAGAATCCCACGCTAGTATATCAAAAGCTGAGGACCACCTGGGGAAAGTTGGGAAACGCCCCAGGGCCTGGGAAGGGAGCTGCCTAGGCCTGCAGGGTGTGGAGGCTCCCCTGGAAAGAACCATGCAGCCCGAATCCCACCAGGATTGATAGGACCCCGAGCGGAGGTAACTGTAAAGGTTGAAGGGACAGAATGTAGAGCAGTGCTTGACACAGGATCCCAAGTGACTATCGTATTCCAGTCTTTCTACCAGCAGCTGCTTAGGCATCTACCTATATGGCCCCTGACAGGGCTTGGCCTGTGTGGCCTCAGCATGGACGAATACCCCTATCAGGGGTATGTCATAGTACACCTGGAATTCCCAGAAGAGATTGCTGGGGTAAGACAGGAGGTGGACACTGCTGCTTTAATATGCCCTGACCCTAAAGGAGCCTCTGATGTGTCTGTGCTAATAGGGACCAACTCCAGCCTCTTTAAGGTACTTGCAGATTACTGCAGACAGCGAGCCAGGGACCAATATCTGAACACCTTGGTGATACACACACACACACACACACACACACACTGTGCCGCAGCCTACAGGAAAAATTGAGGACACAAGAAAAGTGATGCCTGATTTGCCTGTGGGAGCATTGAGGTATGCAGGCCCGGTCCCCTTAGTGGTTCCTGCAGTGACAGAAAAGGAAGTGATTGTCATGAGTACCTGTCTAAAAAGCAGTAAGGGAACATTAGCAGTGGTAGAGCAGCCAACCGAGGGAGGGCTGGTTCTCAGTGGAGTCATAACCCTACCTGCTGAAGCCCAGGAAGAGGTGACTATACTGATTGCTAATGAAACATGCCGTGACGTGTTTGTAAAACCAGAGCAGAAGATTGCAGATATCTTTGAGCCTGAAACCATTGTGAGACTCCAGTGTGAAGCTGAAGTTCCAGTGATGGATCCTGCAAAGTTTGACTTTGGGGAATCAACATTGTCTGAGGAGTGGAAGGATAACCTGCGGAAGAAGCTTTGTGAGAGATCCAAGGTATTCTCACTGCATGAGTGGGACATGGGATATGCCAAAGGAGTGGAACACCACATCAGGCTACAAGATCCCCGACCCTTCAGGGAGCGATCTAGGAGGATTGCTCTCTCTGAGATGGAAGACGTACGCCATCATCTTCAAGCACTGATAGCGAATGGTATCATTACAGAGTCCCGAAGCCCCTACGCCTCTCCCATTGTGGTGGCTCATAAGAAGAGTGGGAAAATCCAGATGTGTATTGACTACCGCACCCTAAACAGGTGCACAACAGTTGACCAATACACCATGCCTCAAGTACAAGATGCCTTGGACTGTTTGCTGGGTAGCCAGTGGTTCTCTGTGTTGGATCTTCGGAGTGGATATTACCAGATCCCTCTGGGAGAAAAGGAGAAGACAGCCTTCATCTGCCCGTTAGGGTTCTACCAGTTCGAACGCATGCCCCAAGGGATTTCTGGGGCACCTGCCACATTTCAACATCTTATGGAGAAAGTCATGGGAGACATGAACTTACTGCAAATGTTAGTTTACTTGGATGACCTGATTGTGTTTGGAAGAACCTTGGAGGAGCATGAAGAAAGACTTCTTAAAGTGCCTGATAGGTTGGAGGCATATGGTTTGAAGCTTTCAATTGACAAATGCCAGTTCTGCCGAACCTCAGTGAAGTATGTGGGTCACATCGTGTCCCAGGAGGGTGTGAGTACTGATCCCAACAAAATAGAAGCACTCACTACCTGGCCACGTCCAAGTAACTACAGAGAACTCAAGACCTTTCTTGGATTTAGTGGCTACTACCGCAGATTTGTGAAGAACTACGCTACGATTGTAAAACCCCTGAATGACCTTACTAGGGGATACCAGTCCAACAAGATCAAATCTAAGACCAAGAATAAGAGGAGGCCTCCAAAGCCTCCTGTGCAGAGACACTATGGCCCCTTCGAACCGTTTGGGCCACGGTGGGATGAGATGTGAGAGGGCTTTTCAGGAAATCATTACTCACCTAACTCATGCCCCCGTCCTAGTCTTTTCTGATCCAAGCAAACCATTTATCCTACATACTGATGCCAGTTTGGAGGGTCTGGGAGCAGTTCTGTACCAGGAAGTGGAAGGCAAACATAAACCCGTAGCCTTTGCCAGCCAAGGACTGTCTGACAGTGAAACTCTCTATCCCATCCACAAGCTGGAGTTCTTGGCCTTGAAATGGGCCATCACTGAGAAATTTCGAGACTACTTGTAGGGTGCTCAGTTCCAGGTGTGGACAGACAACAGCCCGTTGACTTATGTGTTAACAAGTGCTAAGTTGGATGCTACAGGGAAGAGATGGGTGGCCGCCTTGGCTAGCTATGAGTTCAGCATTCAATACCGATCAGGGAGAAGCAATGTAGATGCAGATGCATTGTCCAGGCGTCCGCAGGCGTCTGAAGTTATTATGATACCCATGGATGGAGTGAGGGCTATTTGCAGTGTGAGTCGCCGAGAGCCAGAGGCCCATGAGAGTCTTCATGGATGTGTTGCTGAAGCTTTGGGCATGCCCCCTGAATGCGTGCCTTCTGCTTCCGTGAACTATATTGCATTGGTCCAATCTCCCTTGCCCGTGCTCAATGCGGCTGACTGGCAAGAAGCCCAGCTGCAAGATATTGACATTCGTGATACACTACTTGCCAAAAGGGAGGGGCAAAGCCCAGCTGCGGTTGTCCCACCTAACCCAGAGGGTAAACTACTGTTGAGAGAATGGACCAAACTAAAACTGATCCAGGGAGTGTTGCATCGAATGACCACCGACCCTTTACAAAAGCAACGAGCACAACTAGTGCTGCCAAAAGAGTACAGAGCCCTGGCCATGAGGGCCCTGCATGATGACTTTGGACATTTAGGGATGGAGAGGACCCTGGAACTTCTTCATAGTAGATTCTACTGGCCCCGGATGACTGAAGATGTTCGTAGGAAATGTGAGACTTGCGCTCGATGTGTTCAAAGGAAAACTCTGCCCACGAGGGCTGCATATCTCAAGAACATCACCAGCACCAAACCTTTTGGAACTGGTATGCATTGATTTCTTGTCTTTAGAAGTAGACAAGAGGAATATTTGGGAACATTCTAGTAGTGACTGACAGGCATATCCCACGCATGATCAGAGGGCCACCACTGTCGCTCAAGTACTGTGGGGAAAAATATTTCTCAGTTTATGGATTTCCAGCCCGGATACACTCTGATCAGGGGCGGGACTTTGAGAGTCACCTTCTGAAGGAGGTGCTGAGGATAGCGGGAATTAAAAAGTCTAGGACAATGCCTTATCATCCGCAAGGTGATCCTCAGCCAGAGAGATTCAACCGATGTGGTGACGACGCAGGAAAGGAAACAGAACGCCAGGTCTGTGGTAGCTAGAGAGCTTTACAAGCCTCTTGCAAAAAGCCTCCCAGGAAAACTTTTCCTGGGGTTTTTATTTCTCTCCTTACTTTGTTTACAACTCTTCTTAGTGGTTACATTCTTGCGCATAGAAGAGCCAGGCAGTATACATGCACATAAGATAACGAACCCATCTCTTGAGCGCGTGAACACCAGCTGCGAGGGTACAATCAAATCAGCCAAATAAGTTTCCCAAACACAAACGCTGGATTGAAGGTCACTCCTGCCTCGTAGCCATGGGAGCAGTTTGCCGCGCCTGTGGACTGGCGATTCGGGAGCTATGCATCTCTACATCTCCCCCTGTTTTATTTTATAAATGCGGTGTTTAAACAAAACACTCTCGCAGGGTAGCATACACAATGCCACTAGATTGGGTATACATTAAACAAAGCAGCAAAGTAAAACGTCAAACATCAAAACTAGGACCCCATACTATAAAAGGGTCTTCATCCACTCTAAGGGTGGCTATAACTAAATATAATCCTACCAAGGAAGAAAAACGTCTTGGCGGATGACTTAAGCATAGCATTTCAGCATATCAATTTGCTATTGCATACAAAACTATTATCAGCAAGCTTAAAACAGCACATTTCTTTCACTGTCTCACACCCCAGATGTTGCTGGGTGGTTTACAGACAGGAACAAGGCAGGTACTTAACAGACCTTGCATTTCCGGGGCAACGGCCAGGCAGAAATCAGATTGATTTAATACTTCTGCCAGGTGGACCCAGGTGTTAAACTGCAGCCGCTGCTCCATCTGGGGTTCGCCTTGGCAGCTAGGGGCCAACAGGAAACTCCCCAATACACACAAAATAAGGAGTGAATTAGCATTAAGGCAAGCTAACAATGTCACAAGGTAATTTTCTGCGGTAGGTTCTAGCTGCTGCTGCACTCGCAGCTGCTCGGCCTGCAATGAAAGGGCTTTAACCTGTCCCCAGGTTATGCGCTGCGGGGACACTCGGGATCCTGCAGATGTAGGTTGAACTGTGGAATGGGGTTCGATAGTCCCTGGTGCCAGGCCATCGCCGTGCCACGGGCGGACGTTACGCGCCGGGACCCACAACGGACCTGTAGGAAGAGAAACGGCAGCGTGCCCTCGTCCCCACGTTATAAGGGGCACTGGGCCATGCCACTGAGGGTCTGGGGCCTTGCGATATTTAACAAAGGGGCGGGGCAAGGCCTGGTAGCTGCGAAAATGACATTCTGCTGCAGAGTAGTTGTCAGTCAAATTCAAATGATTCAGGGTAAAAAGCACTGCAGCCAGCCATTCCTGGCGGGGAGGAAGGCCTACGGGAATCCCCCCTTTCTGTTTTTGGCGGACCAGGGCTTGTTTGAGCGCACGATTGGCTCGTTCCACAATGGCCTGGCCTGTGGGGTTATACGGGATACCAAACGTGTGGACAATGTCCCACGTGGTACAGAAGGAGGCAAAGGCCGAGCTACAGTAGGCGGGGCCGTTGTCGGTCTTAAGATGGGATGGGTGACCCATGATTGCCATAGCGCGAATCATGTGATTAATAACATGACGAGAGGCCTCACCCTTCTGGGGGGTGACCCACACATAATGGGAAAAGGTATCTACACACACGTGAAGATACTGCCAGGGGGCAAAGGGAGGGAAATGTGTAACATCCATTTGCCAGAGCTGGTTGGCCGAGGTTCCACGAGGGTTAACCCCTACCTCCGGGCTATTGGAGAGAGAAGCGCAAAGGTCACACTGGCGAACAATGGCCTGCGCCTGATACAATGGGAGAGTGAACTGCTTGGCAAGGGCCTTGGCGGATTGATGAAAAAAGGCGTGGCTTTCGATTGGGGAGGAAAAAATTGAGGCCACCGATTTGACCGCCTGGTCGGCCACCGTGTTGCCTTCTGTTAATAGGCCCGGTAGTGTGGTGTGACTGCGAATGTGTGCCACAAACAGTGGGCTAGAGCGGGAGGAAAGGAGCTGTTGCAGGGTAAGAAAAAGGGCCAACAAATTGTCATCACAGGAGGGCGACACATAGGAACCTGGAAGAGACTTAAGAACATTAGTAACATAAAGACTGTCAGTAATCAAATTAAAAGGGTCATCCTGGAAGCATCGGCAGGCCAGGATGACAGCAGCCAACTCTGCGCGCTGTGGGGAGCGCTGAGGCAGGGTAAAGCGGACTTGCCAAGTGCCTTGCACCTGCCAGCTGACCGCACCTCGTGTTGGGCCGCCGTCCGTAAAAAGGGTAAGTGCATCCTTAATGGGGACGGTTGACAAGGACGGCCGGAGGTGAAGGCAACGTTGTTGTAGGAATGAAAGACGGGGGTCAGGGGGAATGTGATATTTAACTTCCCCAACATAGTCAGCAAGAGACAATTGGAGGGTGGCACTGCAAGAGACAGTGCGTTCCCAGTCTTTAGCCGGGATGGGGACAATAATGGCAACGGGGTCCCAACCCAAGAGGGTACGGGACCGTTCTCGCACTTTAAAAATCAGCTCTGCGGCCTGTTGAGGGAGTGTCTGAATAGTATGCGGAGGGGAGTGGGTCAAATAAATCCATTCAATTAAACGAAGACGCGCTGCCGCCCCCTCCTGGGCAAGGACAGCTGTCGGTTGTGAGAGTGTGGGAAGCAAAATGGCAAAAAGGGGCTGTTCCCTTTCTCGGCGGTCGACCCACACCTGGGCCAGGGTCTGGTTAATGAGGGTGACCGCTTGGCGCTGTTCCTGGGAAACGGGAATGATATCTCCGGGGAGACGGCCCTGCCGAAGGCCAGAAAAAAGAGGGGACAGCATGGAGGTAGTCAGAGGGCAAAAAGGACGAATCCAATTAAGGGACCCCAATAACTGTTGAAGCTGTACAAACGTAAGAGAGTTGGGCAATACCAACTCGGGACAAACTGGACGGGCATATGACTGGAGCATGCGGTGACCAAGATACAAAAAGGGTGGCTGACGCTGGATCTTGTCCGGTGCCACAACCAGGCCACACGCCGCAAGCTGGTGGCGCAGTTCGTCCAGCCAGTCATCAGGGAGGACGGGGTGAGCCACCAGGATGTCATCCATGTAGTGGTAAATTAAGGCATCTGGGTGTGCTGCGCGGAAGGGCCGTAGGGCCTGCGCAACAAAATGCTGACACAAGGTGGGGCTATTCAACATGCCTTGAGGGAGCACATTCCACTGATAGCGTGGAGTGGGCTGGGAGTGATTCAAAACCGGAACAGTGAAGGCAAAGTGCACCCGGTCCTCAGGGTGCAAGGGGATGGTAAAAAAACAATCCTTTAAATCTATTACAAATAACCGGTAATCACAGGGAATAAGGTTGGGATTAGGGGTACCACACTGCAGGGGACCCATAGGCTGTATAATTTTGTTAATGGCGCGAAGGTCCTGCAGGAGGCGCCACTTGCCAGATTTCTTTTTAATCACAAACACGGGGGTATTAAAGGGGCTAGTGGACTCCTCCAAACGTCCTGCCTTCAGCTGGTCATTAACCAAGTGCTGGAGGGCCTCCAGCTTTTCTAAAGGAAGCGGCCACTGCGCAACCCATACGGGTTCGTCAGTGAGCCAACGGAGGGGGAGGGCCGTATGCCTAATCATTGATATGGATGGTGGCAGTGAACTGTGTCAATAAATCACGGCCCCACAGGTTGAGGTGGACGGGGAGAATGATAGGCCGGATACGGGCGCGGCGGATGCCTTGGGGCGCCCTAACCTCCAACCATCGGGCACTTCGTTGTGAGTCCTGTGCCCCGCCCACACCCCAAACTGCCGGAGCCTGCTCTGTGGGCCAATGGGCGGGCCACTGCGCAGCGGCAATGACGGTAATGTCTGCCCCAGAGTCGATAACACCCTCGAACGGCTGATCGTTGAGGCAGTAAATGCGTTTGGGTTGGGGTGCTCCAATGTCTTTAACAACTGCTGCCACTTGTGGGTGAATAGTGCGCTGGTCGGTGGACCCGAAGCCTCCGGTTCGGGGAACGTTTCTTCCCCCTGCCGGAAGGGAGTAGGGCACAAGTATGAGTTGCGCCCAGGCATCTCCCTGAAACAGCCGTTTCGGGAGATGACTCCACAGTTGAACATGGATAATTCCACCATAGTCCGAATCCACCACCCCAGGCACCACAAACAGGCCCTGCTTGCTGGCGGACGAGCGGGGTAGGACAAGGCCCACCATGCCCTCCGGCAGCGGGCCCTGAATCTGGGACGGCATGAGGAGGACCTCCCCGGGGAGAGTGATATCCATATTTTCCTGATTAACAAGGTCAATCCCCGCACTGCCCCTTGTGGCGGCGGGGGCGTCGTGCACGGAGAGGGGCGCGGCCTTGGGTCTCGGGCTGGTCGCAGGCCCGCCTACTAGTTTCCCGGGGGGTTGTCTCGGTTAGCAGCCAAGACCCGGCTGTCACCCCCGGCCAAGCGACACTGCGCAGCCCAATGGTAGCCCTTTTTGCATTTCGGACACAGCGTGCGGGGCCTCTGGTCTGTCCGGGGCTTGGGTTTGTTTTTACACATGCCCCCCGCAGGGGCCCGACACTCCCGCCAAAAATGTCCGGGCTTCTGGCAGTTAAAGCAGTTCCCCTGAGGCTTCTGCCCCTTGTGCAGGGCAGCTGCCAGCAGGGCCATCTGATGGGTCTGAGTGCCTACGTCAGCACACGCCTGCAGCAATTCTGCCAGGGTATACCCGGGGCGCCCGACCACTGCCTGCATGGCACGGCGGCAGTCTGCATTGGCATTTTCGTAAGCCAATTTTATCATTAGTTCAGTCTGGGCTTGCGGGTTATCAATCTGCCTCTGGACTGCCTCTTGGAGGCGGTCAATAAACTGGTGGAATGGTTCGGTGGCACCCTGCCGAGTAACCGCAAAGGACTTAGAGGACTCGCCTGCAGCGGGGACCCTGCGGAACGCGCGACGGACACACTGGCCAATGATGGGAAAAGCTACCCGGGGCGTGCCCGCCGCCTGCTCGGGGATGCTCGAAAACTGCCCTGTGCCATATAACTGCTCAGCAAGATAAGCCCCCCCACCTTGCGCTGCTGCTGCAAGCGCCTCTCGCTGGTACTCGCTATCCCACACAACGTATTGCGCGGGAGACAGCACCATGCGACACATGTCTTTCCAATCTTGGGGGAGCAAGAAGTAACCGTTTGACACACCTTCCAAGATCCCCAGGGTGAAAGTGGACCGCACCCCGGTCTCACGAACTGCCTTGCGGAGCTCGCGCAGAACTGAGTAGGGGAGAGCCTCCCAGTCCACTATCTGCCCCCCATTTCCATTATCCCGCCAAGAGACGGGAAACGCCTCGAACCCACACTTGGATTCCTCATCGGTCAAGAGACCGGCCTCACGCGCTTGCCGCACCGCCGCGGCGACAGCGCCCCCCTGCCCGACCGGTAGGCAGGGGGGCGCCGCCACGGGCGGCGGCGCAGGGAGGGTCAGCTGTGGGCAGGAGGGGGGTGGCCCATCACCTGGGGGCAAAAGGGGGACCGGCTTGGGGCTGTTGGGGCCGATCCCCTCCAGTGCCTCCTTACAACGCTGCCAGAGCAGCAGGCACTGAACTGGGGCACGGGGTTTACTATACAAGGTGATCCCAATCTGTATCCAATCAAAAAGCTGCAATGACCCGCAGTCTGGATACCAGGGGCACTGGCGATCTATTTCCCTTAGGAGGTCCTCAATATGAGCGACCGGGACAGCGACACATGATCGCTGTCGTATAATCTCTTGTAACTCTCTTGCGTGCTCCTTCTGGGCACTGGAAAGTTTCCCCCCCATACTCACGAATAAGGGGCGGCAAACAGCCGCGGGCGCGCTCGGCGTATCCAGCCGGTGAGTAGAGGGGTATCACGTCGGGGTCACCAGCTGTGGTGACGACGCAGGAAAGGAAACAGAACGCCAGGTCTGTGGTAGCTAGAGAGCTTTACAAGCCTCTTGCAAAAAGCCTCCCAGGAAAACTTTTCCTGGGGTTTTTATTTCTCTCCTTACTTTGTTTACAACTCTTCTTAGTGGTTACATTCTTGCGCATAGAAGAGCCAGGCAGTATACATGCACATAAGATAACGAACCCATCTCTTGAGCGCGTGAACACCAGCTGCGAGGGTACAATCAAATCAGCCAAATAAGTTTCCCAAACACAAACGCTGGATTGAAGGTCACTCCTGCCTCGTAGCCATGGGAGCAGTTTGCCGCGCCTGTGGACTGGCGATTCGGGAGCTATGCATCTCTACAAACCGAACCCTATTAGATATGTTGGGGACTTTGCAGCCAGAGCAGAAGGCAACTTGGAGCCAACATGTCACATTTCTGGTGCACGCCTACAATGCCACAAAGAATGATGCTACAGGAGTCACCCCATATCTCTTAATTTTTGGGCGAGAACCAAGATTACCCATAGACCTTTGCTTTGGTGTATCAGAGGATGGAGATAGCTATGAAACTCATCAGCAATATGTATCCTGACTAAGAGAAAAGCTGCGGGATGCTTATCACTTAGCTACATCTGCGGCTCGGAAGAACACAGACCACAACAAACATTGATATGATGCTAGGGTACGTCTGCAAGAGCTCCAGCAGGGGGACAGAGTCCTGCTGCGAAATTTGGGTATTGCTGGCAAACACAAGATAGCTGACAGATGGAAGGCAATACCTTACTTGGTGATGGAAAAGCTAGGAGACCTGCCGGTCTACAAGATCAAACCTGAAGAGGGTCCAGGGCAGACAAAGACAGTGCATAGAAACCTTTTGCTCTCTGTGGGGGAATTGGTAGGCACCCCTTATGAGATGGGCCACAACAGGGCAACTGGGCAGAACGAAGGTGCTGGACCAAAGCTGCCCTACAACGTGGACAGCCAGCCCCCTGCAGCTAACCTACCCCTAAGCAGCACATCCGAGAGTGAGTCTGAGGAGGAAGACAACCATGGTGTATCCTGGGATGGAGACAAGATTTCAGTCTCGATCAGCTGACTCAAAAGAGAGCTCCTCCTCTTCCGCTCTAAACCCGATGGCAGAAGTATTTAGGCCCATTCCTGACACCCCTGAGCCACTGGTGGGACCCCCATGTAATGACACACACAGGTTATTGGACAGTGGAGACATACAGGTGGAGGATGTCCTGGGCACCTTGGACCCTCCACTGTTAGAACTAGAAATGCAGGGGCCTATGCCAGTAGGCGAGGGGCCCTCAAAGGAAACCTCTCCATCCATCGTTCAAGAGGCTGTCTCCCCACCACGGCAACAGAGATTCTCAATAGATGAGACAGGGTAATAAGACCAGTAAAACGGTTGATTTATGATGCACCTGGGGTGACTAGTGAGGAACCAATACGTTTAGCACATAGGCTTGTGGACGCTAAAGTGGGCTATCTGAGGCCCTTTGGAGGGAACCAGTGAGTTGGTATAATAGGGAGTGTGATTTGTCAGGACGACAAATTCTCAGCTGCGGGAAGCATGTAAGCAGAGTCAGGATGAGCTCTACCCTGACATCTGGTGGAGAATTATGGCGAGTGTGGAAAAGAATTCCAGGGGCTGATCTTGTTTGCATAGGCACACCCACCTGCCTGGCATGAAACAACAGCAACTGAAAGTGGTTACTTTGGCTGGTGTGGGATCCCCAGTTTCTCTATTATTGGGGCAGGAAGAATAAAGTTTTGTTACCCTGATTCTGTGAATCAAGGCCAGTGGAACTGTTGTATGACAGAAGGACTCACCATTACCTAAGTAGCACTTGCTTGACAAGGGGCCTGGGTTACAAAACCGTGTGTGTGTGTGTGTATTGTACCTGGTGGTGTAGGCCCCTTTTATGAGGCCAAAACACCAATTGCACTTTCTCCTCTCTCCATTGTTGAATGTCAGAGCTAACTTTGATTCCATTAGGAGTCTAGTTACAGGCTGCTGAGCTGAATTCACTTTGGGCCAATAGTGCACTAGCACTGGGGCTCCCCTACTACTAGCTGAAATCACAAAAGAGCTAAAGTTACTAAGAGCTGAGATCACTGAGGCTGTGTTAACTAGTGGGGGAGCCTGAAGCTATATTGCTAAGCGGCTGGCGGAGCAGTTTGCGGGGACGGCTAGAGGAGCAGCTAGCAGAGCGGAGCCTTGCGGGGACTATTGGAGTGGCCCAAGGGATGGTTGGAGCAAAGCCAAGTGGCTCACAGGTCGGTGAGCGGAGCCGAGCAGAGCAGCTGGTAGAGCAGAACAGTTTGTGGGACAGCAGGAGCGGCTCACGAGACGGCTGGTGGAGTGGAGCGGCTCATGGTGAAGGCTGCAGCGGAACCCCACAGAGAGGCGGCCGGTCGGCCTCGGATCATGTAAGGTGCCCCTTAACACCCTGCGCGCGCCCCCCCCCCTTTGAACTCTGGGGCTGCACTGACCAGGGACAGAGACTTTGGGGGTTGTTGGACTTGTGGGACTTTGGTGATTCTTGGGTTGCTGGTTTCAAGAACCAACGGGAAAGGACATGGCCCAATTTGCTGGGGTGGGTCTTCGCTCATGGTTTGGTCTATGAACTCTAGTTGTGGTGGTTTCCCAATTTTAATGCTATGTCATTTACCTCATGTTATTAAACATTTTCTGCTACACCGAGGCTTTGTGCTTGCGAGAGGGAAGTATTGCCTCTTCGAGGCGCCCAGGGGTGTGTGTAAGATTTTCCCAGGTCACTGGGTGGGGGCTCGAGCTGGTTTTGTGTCACGCTGTTAGGAGGGGACCCCTATGTACTGAACCCAGCCCTTGCTGCTATCAACTTCGCCTGGCAGAAGGGTTACATACATAGAGGATACTATTTAAAAAAAAAAATGAAAACTAACCCCCTGGGATACAATTTAACCTTGTAGTAAATTGTCTTGGTATAAGGATGACTCTAGACCTGGGGCTTGGGATCACCCAAGATGTGGTAAATTACAAAATTCTTCATTTACCTGTTCCAGTCTGTAGAAATCCAGGGCCATGCAAGTAGGAGTTAAAAGGGTGGGAGGTCCAAACAGCCAAAGTCCACCTGGTAATCAGGACCAGTTGCCTATCAACCAGAGAGGAAAAAGGGCTGGAATGGCTGGTGGAGAGAGTTCTGGTGCACAGCGTAGTGTAAGATGGTCTATCAATGCTGGAACTTTATTTTAAATTGTTTCATATCCTGCAGGAGGGGGAAGAATTTTTATTTTGGAACTGTTGTAATACCTTGAAAATGAAATACAAACCCTATCCAAAAAACATAAGTATCTGGGAAAGGCAGGTTTTTGTATATGTTGGGGAGCGGCACGGGGACCAATAGCAGCTAAGGTGTTTTAAAACCTTGTTTACAGCTTGCTACACTAAACTGTGATGGCCTGTGTCCTGTTGTCTTTTTTAAAAAATAGTTAAAATGTATATTGAGCACCCATAAAAACCACTAACTTCTCAAGTTTTTAAATAAACATTTTATTTTACTTTCCCTTATTCTCCTTCCCTGTAGTTTTATAGACTTTTATAGGGGAAACTCCTTTGCTTAAGTCTTTGGATGGCATTAAATAGTAACATGAAATGTTCGTATTGAGGGGTGAGGGTGGAATTGGCTTTTAATAGCAGTGGGAGATGGAGAGGCTGACATCCATGATGGTGTGGTTTGCGCCCTTTGCAAGCTGGGTCATTCAGCAACCTAGCGGTTACCAAGTAACTTCCAGAAGGATGTGGCAACATGGTCCCAATCAAAACACACATCTGGTGATTTCAATTATAGCATCATCCTTCTGTGCTGATGCTGAGCACCATTTTGGCTGGTTGCTATAGCAATCTTTTAACCACCTAAATACCCCCCTGTTGGTTCTTTAAGCTTAAAGACCTCCAGTTTTCACCAGTGTGTCTTCCATTTTTGTTTCTTTTTAAATGATGTTATTTAACAGTCTGGGTTAGACTCTGTTACTTATTACGTGCTTCAGACAATTGTGCATGCAGGCCTTCTGCACAACAGAGTCTGCCTGGGACCTGGGGCGGTTACCTGTGGATATTCATAGAACAGCTCTTGATGAATAAAATAAGTTAGTAATAGTTAATTCTGATTACACTTGGCCTGAATTTGGCACCCTACATTCTAAAATAATTTCCCATTACAGAGCACAAGAGCTATGTCTATAAATTATTCCCACGGTTTGATGGTCAGGGTTCTGCACATCTCACAGTCATGCACACACAATATGGATAGAGAGGACTGTGATCTTTTCAAGACATCACG
Organism: Malaclemys terrapin pileata; assembly: GCF_027887155.1. Lineage (NCBI taxonomy): Eukaryota > Metazoa > Chordata > Testudines > Emydidae > Malaclemys > Malaclemys terrapin. The sequence continues at coordinate 24,791,424 of NC_071506.1, read as the reverse complement.
GGGGCTCTTCATTAAGTAATGTGAGGGTGAAGGAGTTGGAGTAGAATTTCCGTTAAAATAAACTACTGATGTAAATATACCTGCTTGCATATGCTAAATGAACTCTGACTGAAACTCGGAATCTGTATAGTCACCAGCTAGCTAACACTCCCTCTCCCTATAATGCACATTCAATGTTTATATTGATGAAGCACATGCAATACTTAGAACTGGATGAAAAACAGAATTTCACCAAAAAATGGCCAAACTTTCAAAAGTCTCCCCCCTCTAGTTATTACACCTATTAGAGTAGCACTTTGAGGCCTTGTGCAGGGTCAAAGGCCCATTCTTAGCCAAGAACTAGCATCAAGCCCCTCACTTTCTCCCAGGGGCACTTCTTCCCTTCACTAACCTCATAATTTTTTTTTAAGTCCTCTGCAGTTTGCCTGCAGGGAGGGAAAGAACAGCATGTGTCACATGCTAGTCATGTTGCTGAAGGCACTATGGGAAAGTGCTTAGATACCATGGTGATGGGAGTAGTGTATCAGCTGGAACAGAAAACAGACAGGAGTCCAGCTTCCCAACAGAAAATGCTGAGGCCAGATAAGCAACAAAGTAACTTTCATTTGACAAATAGATAAACATTAGGCTTCTCACGGATCTCCTGGGGCCTTCCCAGGACTGATCCAAGGAGCACTGCTGTTGCCAACTCTCATGATTTTGTCATGAATCTCATAATAATTGTTTTGCTGAAAGCCCCAGCTCCTGGAGTCAAGTGGATAGGTGATGATTTCAGCCTTCATTCTTAAACAAAAAGTAATTTTCTAGCTCTGGTGGCTGGGGAGAAAACTTAAAATGTGACCCTCCCCCCCCCCCCCCCATGCACACTCATGCTCAAAAAGGAGAAGGCAAATAAAAAACACGGAATCTATTATTTTTTACATAATCTGATTTTAAGGCGAATCATGATTTTTGGTAAGCCTGACTTGTGATTTTTGAACATTTGGGGTTAGCAACATGGTGGGCTGTCTACACCACCTAATATTAACTCCTGCACTGATGCAGCAAACAGTCCAGGCTCAGGAAAACAGTAGTGCTGATGCTCTCAAAGGACCCAGCCATTAACCTCTGGGCTAATCTTAGCAAACTGCTTATTCCTTATTGAGAACTCTAGCAGCACCCAAATACAGATGTGATGTGTGCACACACACACAATGCAAAGGGGAGGATGGTCCTGAAACTGGTGGCTGGGAAATTATTCCCTTAAACAACAGATTGACTTCTGAAAGGGCTGAGTCCTGGCGGGAGGGGGGAGGCAGGTGCTCTCTAAATCTAGCAGGCACCTACTTCCAGGTTTTCTGTTAAAGAGCTGGATTACTGTATGTGGGCGTTGGCCGCTCTAGAGCGTTAACCCCTAGACAGGCGGCAGAGTGCAGACTCAGTGTCCAGGGAGGAGCACAAGTCCCTGTCCCTGCCCTCCTAACAACTTCTCTCTCACATATGCACACACGTTCTCCCTCCGTCCCTCCCTCTTTATGAACCTCCGTCACATCCCTACCCGTCCAGCTCAGGCAGCGCATTCCCAGCACCCCAGCAGCAGCTCCCACCGCGGTCCCCGCACATGCTCAGCTCGCGGTACCACGCCGCGCCACGGGCTGGAAGTTAGGGCCCGAGTCCGATGCGGGGAGAGAGAGGGGACCAGAACCTGCCCCTGCGCCTGGGATTGGTTCCCTCGCCGCGCCCCGCCCCCGCGCTACCCAATGGGAGGACGGGGTTTCAGAGGCGCTCTATATAACCGGCTCTAGAGGGCTGCGCGCAGGGAGGCCAGTGGAGCCGGGTGGGATTCGCTGCAGGATGAGGCTGACGCGTGGCTGTGACTGGGGGCAGCGCCTGCCCAGCCTGGGGCTGCTACTGCTTCTGCTGCTGTGCAAGGCAAGGGCCGGGCCGGAGCTGCGGCGCCCCGTGGCTGGGCGCTGCGGGGAGGGGGCCGCAGGGTGCCCGCTGACTTGGTCTGTCTGTCTGCCCCGCAGGTGAGTGGCCAGCCGCCGCCGTGCCCCCCGCAGTGCGGCGGCCGCCCGTGCCCGGCAGAGCCGCCCAGCTGCGCCCCGGGAGTGCCCGCCGTGCTGGACAGCTGCGCCTGCTGCCTGGTGTGCGCCCGGCAGCGCGGGGAGAGCTGCTCCGAGCGGCAGCCCTGCGACCAGGGCAGCGGCCTCTACTGCGACCGCAGCGCCGGGGCCGGACGGGGCATCTGCCTGGGTAAGTGCGGCTGCGGAGCCTGAGACCGGGTCTTGGGCCAGCTGCAACGGGGCCCGCCTGAGAGCATCGCAGCCAGAGCTGCTGCTCCCGGTGCCAGGCTGGGCTGGGCAGGGCTCAGCCGGGATGCTTCGGGGCTGGGCGAGGGACATCCGCTCCCAGCTGGGCTTTGCCCGGGGTACCTCCTGGGGGCAGAGTCAGGCACGTTTCCCTGTTCCCCACACACAGATCAGTGGGCCCCTAGAGATGGGCGTGGCTGCCCCTAACATGGAGACCGTATGTCACAGGGGGAGAAGCCATTAGGGATGCTCAGGCACCAAGGAAATCTGTTGGCTTCCTCCTCAGCTAGGGAAAGGTGTCTCTCTTCCTCCACCCCCATGTATCTTTCTGTGATTTACATTCCTATTTCATAACCATATGAGCTACTATGGCACTACCTACTTTAGATCACTGCTTGGACACCTCTTCCTCAGGGCTTCCTCTTCCTGGGGTCACCTAGGGATTTCTAAAAAAAAAAAAAATTATTTTTAAATAAATAAATTTCACCACCAAAGTACTGGGGTAGCAGGTGTGGCAGACAAAATGAGCTCCTCTAAAGTGTAAATGAGAAGTCTTTCACCTCCGAACTGCAGCTTCTGCGTTCTGCTATGAAAGAGAACATTGTTATTCTTTTAATGAAGTGGAGCAAATATGCCACCTGTGTATAGTTTTAGTTTTACATGTAACTCATGCACTTTCCCCTCCTTATACCAGTGCTTGAAGGAGACAACTGTGTGTTTGATGGGGTTATTTATCAGAGTGGGGAGACATTCCAGCCCAGCTGTAAATACCAGTGTGCCTGCAGAGATGGACAGATTGGCTGTGTGCCTCGCTGTAACCTTGACCTACTGCTCCCTGGTCCTGATTGCCCTTTCCCAAGGAAAACTGAAGTCCCAGGAGAGTGTTGTGAGAAGTGGACTTGTGACCCTAAAGAGGAAGTGACTTTGGGCAGTTTTGCTATGGCTGGTGAGCTATTCAGACTTACTATTGCAGTCAAATGAACCCTGTAATGATTGTGTATTGGAAATGCCCACTTGGTTATCAAACCTAGAACTCCACTTCCAGTTTTTCTATAAGAAATGCATATAGAACATTCGTGACTATACAGAAAATAGGACTAAAAGTGGAATTGCAAAAGGCACTTAAAACCACCCCCAAAGGAAACCAATGCATAGCCATTTTAAACTGTAATTAGCCTCTTAAAACCAGGGCCCTACCAGGAACAGCAGTGACCAATCACTAGTCCCGTAAGCACTACACCTGGTAGTGTGTGCAGAGGTGGGGCCGGCCTGAGAAATGATTTTATTATGGTCGTGCCTAAGGGCCAACCAAGAAGGGACCCTCACTGTGCAAAGAGTAGCAAATGGTCCCTGCCCTGACAAGCTTGCTATCTAAATAGACATGGCAGAAACAAGGTGGGGGAAAGAGTAGAACACAAGCATAGTGTACAGTGGGATGGTGGCAAATACCATGTGAGTTCTGATTCTTTTGGGGTGGGGGGGTTAGCTAGGAAGTGATACCCTGAAAGGAAGGGGGGGGAGATGAGGAGTAGCTGTGGAGTGAAGCTAAGGTGTAGAGACTGGGAGGAAAAAGGTTGGTGCAAACAACCTATCAGCACAGGGCAGAGAAAGTCTGGTCAAAACCCTAGAAAGTTCTCCAAGGACCAAAGGTCTCTGCTTTGACTGTATCCACTCCTACTTGCACGAGACTTTGGATGGCTTTCTCTCTGCAGTCTTCTCCCAAGGCCATGGAGGGGGACGGGACAGAGACAGGGAGGGGAGAATCAACCGCTGAGTCCTACTGCTCCTAGATCTGCAATCTTGCTGGTTTCTCTGAGACTAACATCAGATACTACAGAAGTCACCTTATCTATACTATATGCTCTTCCTAAAACTTCTGTCCATTGCTAGTGGTAACAATGGTGGAAGAGGTGGTATAGACATGGTAATTAAAATGGCACTGGCTTCCAGCACCTGTATATGTTTGAGCTCCCATAGCTCCAGCTGTTAACAGCAGCAGGCAACATTAGGGGAAACTACTACTGTAGATACAGTCAGTCAATGGGTCTGAAAGAACCGTCCCATTCCAAATTTTCTCATTCCTCTTGTTGTCACTTGGTCTGGCAGGAAAACTGGGGAAGTCTTCAGCTCAGTTCTCAGGGAACCTGAGGAGCATTTTTAGAAAAATCAAGTACCAGTTGGATTTTTTTTTTTTTTTTTTTTTTAAAGCAGCAGCCATGTAACTTCCCCTCCACCCTTTCCGAAATTATGAATGTTTTTTTCCTTTTTAAAACTAGTTAAACTTGCCAGTTCTTTGTAAGGTAAACCTGCAAATATAGTGCTAAAAGGTAGGCGTTGGGGCCACTGCACCTTGCTTTTCAGTGTGGCCTTGATCCAGTCACTTAACACTGCTGAACATCAGCTCACACATTTGAAAAAGGAAACCATATTTACTGATTCTTGCCTGGCAAGAATGTTGAGCTCTAGTTACAGTTTAGAACATGCTCTGAAATATCTGATGAAAGGTACCGCAGGATGTAAGTACAAAATATTGCCGCCTTCATCCTACAATTCCTCATAATCGTTTGCTTTTTGTTGATGACAGGTTGACGCATGGACATTGTCAATATTGGTCCTAGTCTTCCCCCCTCCCCACCCCCTTTTTACAACTGGAGATATCACTTAGAAAATCTCCATTTTTTTGGAGCCTTACATCGCAAGAGGATAGTGGAATAGCTTCTAGCAAGAGTTGTTGCAATGGTGTAGCCAGTAGGTTTCCACTGGGAATCAAGCCAAGCTCTTGACTGGCTCAGGAAATGGGTGTTCCAAGGTCACTTGGACTCACTCTGGTTCTCTTCTAGGGTAAAAGAATGTTAGCCTTCACCAAGTAACCATAAAGCTGGTAATATTTGTTTTACAGCTTAACACATGCTGTACATGTGGTAGTACAGTGTCATAACAATAATCTGTCTTTGTAAGTACTTTGACATCACTTTTTTAATAATTGACAAGATTGCTTTATTCCCTTAGCCATAAAATCATCTAACTTACTTCCACTGCAGTTTACTACAATTCAATAAGATGTAAGGATTGTCTTGAAATTATATTTCATACCTAAATTTTTGGTGACTAATCTGACAAAGAACAAAAGATAAACCTCTTGTAAAACAGTCATTCACATGTGACTTGCAAATCAGCAGTAAAATCCTCATCACAACTAGCAGTGATGGGGAAGTTGTCACACTGGGCATGGAGATTGAATGACTCTCCCCTCTGGATTAGGGTTGGGATGCATGGGAAGGGATAGCGTACATAAATTTCTGCACTAAGCAGTACCCATTTTGTTGATAAACCGAGGACTTCAGTCTCCAGGGCTGTCAAGTGAGTCCTTTCAAACACCTAAATAACAAATCTCTAGTACTAAAAAGCACTCCAGTAATCCGCTTTAAAGTTGCTAAGTCCTATTTCAAAGTCATAAGTTTAGAGAATTTATTTTTGTCTTGGATTGTTCGCTATCAACGAACTAGGTGGAGTTCAAATGGACTCTTACAGGAATCCAATATTTTTATTGTAATGGAGTATTTGGGTTTTTTATTTATAGCCTATAGAAAAGAATCAACTCTTGGAATTGATGTCTCTGACTCAAGTTCCAACTGTATTGAGCAGACAACAGAATGGAGTTCATGTTCCAAAAGCTGTGGAATGGGCTTTTCCACCCGCATTACAAACAGGAATCCTCAGTGTGCGATGATGAAGCAGACACGACTCTGCATGGTGCGACCTTGTGAGAGCGAGCAGCTGATTGATAAGGTATGAACCCAAGCACTTGCTAGAGTGAGTTCTTTGTTGCCCGAATTCCTCCTTCCTCCATATAATGCTGGCATTTCAAATGCATTAAACAGACACACGAACAAGCAACAGTTTGCTTTTTCCAACACATTACAGAAGTTTTATTTGTAGGGAGGTGCTGTCCGTTAACTATGTTCTGGCATCTGTATGTTTCATAAGATTTATTGTAATTAGTAACTGTTTTAGCTTCTAAACTTCCTGGTGCAACTTTACTGACTTCAAAGAGGTGTTACACAAAGATTTAATTTGGGCAAGGGTTTGGGATTTTTCTTGATACATTTAATTGTCAACGGTGGGCCTGACCACAGAATAAGTAGAGGTGGCTTACCAGAGACTTGTGCAATACATGAATTAAGGGGCCTGGGTCAAATCTCATGAGTGAGAATAGTAATTCTGGCCAATTGGGGGGTAGAAAAATGGGCACCCCTGCTCTGCCTGCCCAGCACTCCTGCTGGGTGAGTGGGAGAAGCCCCTGACCCCACTCCCCAGGAGAAGCAGGTAAGGAAGGTTACAGGCAGAAGGGGTAGGGATGGGGCCCCATTTGCTCTGGCCCAGGGCCTCACAAAACCCTAATCTGCCTCTGCTAATATGTCCATTGAAGTAACTGGAATCTGACTGCTGTAGCACCAGTGAAGAGATGAGAAACAAGCCCAAGGTTTCCAAATCCCACAGTAAACCTGCATGTTTCTAACTTTCTTCTGTATACTAAACTGCCTGTATGACACACATTTAATGACACTTGATGTTTTTCTTAGAAAGGGAAAAAGTGTGTCCGAACAAAGAAGTCATTGAAAGCTGTTCACTTTGAGTACAAGAACTGCACTAGTATACAGACCTATAAACCCCGCTATTGTGGGCTCTGCACTGATGGACGATGCTGCACACCACACAACACCAAGACAATCAAGGTTGAGTTCCAGTGTCCCCAGAGCAAAGTCCTCAAAAAGCCAATGATGCTGATCACTACCTGTGTCTGTCATAACAACTGTCCCCAGGACAACGTTTTCTTCCAGCTGTTAGAGCCAATGTTCAATGGAGTAAAAATATGAAACACTGAAACTAGGTTACTTTTTCAAAAACTTAAAATGTTTGAACAGTTTATATGAAACTTAACCCGTGATCAGATGAATGTAATATATCCAGTCTTTCTAAACTCATATCACTTGTTCCTGAGAACTCCAATAACTCATGCTATACTTTAGGGGAGGAAAAATGTATTTCATTAACTTGGAGAAAGTTCAGTTTCCTGGAATATAGTTTCATCTTTAATATAAAGATGAGTAAGCAAATGACCAATTTCTCTCCTCCTTGGGAAATTATGCCATTGACCTCAGTGGCAACAAGATCAGTGCCATTTATCATGCATTTATTTAAAAAATCCTCTTCCTGCTACTTATGTAAAACTTCCTTGTCCTCTCAATTTGCATAATGTACTAGCTTTGTTTCTACATAACAGTTCATTACAATAGGAACAATTTGATTACTGTAAAACCCTATTGAAAAGAACATTTTTGAGGCCATGTGCAGGTAAAAGGTGGCATATCTGACTTTTTACTGAGAATCAAGTGCCACATGTGGCCCCAAGAATGCTAGAGAAGAGGTATGACATAAAGCAGATGAGAGAAACTTCACTAATATCCAGATACTTAATGGCTTCACAAGGAGCCTAGTCCAAATCCTATTGAAGTTGACCATCTAATAATACCTAGTTCTTACAGCACTCTTCAAAGGAAGGTCGGTATTCTTATCCCTATTTTACAGATGGGGAAACTGAGGCACAGGGCAGTGAAGTGACTTGCCCAAAGTCATCTAGTGCTCAAGCCAGGAATATGATCATGTCTGAATCACTGTCCAGTTCTCTAGCCATTAGGCAATCCTGCCTCCCAAGTGTTATTACAATGTTAGTCTGCAACAGTAAAAGGTTTGTAAATTACTTTAAAGTATTGCTACTCTTTCTATAAAATTGAACACAATACATGTATATAGAAACTGTATATATTGTAATGTTTCTGTAAATGTCTAAGCATTGAGTAAATAAAACTGAGCTGAAACTTTTTTAGTTATTTTTGTTACTACCAAAGTTCCAAAAAAGCTAAAAGTTGCCGTTAAAATCAGACCCCATTCTTGTGAGGTGCTTGGTGCACCTCTAAATCCTAAGTCTCTACTGCCTAACAGTGAGGTGATACAAATTCTCCATCTCTTCTAGGAACCCGTAAGGGGGTAGGTTTAGAATGTACACACCTGACACTCACCTTTTGAGCAGTTAACTGACATTGGGAAGGGATTGTGCAGCAAAGAAGCGATGGGATTAGATATACTGTATCATAAGGGGTTTGGTGGCTTTTCTTAATCTGACTATTGTCTAACAAGTTAATTTCCAGCACTTACTGTGGCACACAGTTGTAAGATGCTACAGTTTTCTCCTATAATTAGGAAATAATTCTTCCATTGGGGAAGTGTTGCCTTGTAATAGCAACCACTGTATATAAATAAACTGCCATGATAATTACCTATTAAAGAAACATGATGTGGTAACACCTATGAAACCAAAACATCGACCAGGACTCCACAGTGTGGGGTACTGTACAAACACTGTCCCCCAAGGAACTTACAATAGGGGGACTGCATTAATATGGATTTGCATTATTTTGTATATGTTGTGTTGAATTTGGTTTCAGGTCATGCAAGCGTTACAATATGGAGGATATAAACTCCGTATCAAAGCACTGTACCATGTTCAGCCACTCAATTGGCTAAACAGCCCCATCATTATGGGACTACTTCCATGAGTAAAGCTAACCAGGTGCATAGATGCCTTACTCTTTTATAAAGATCTAGCATAAGTTTGAAACTTTCTCATCCAGGTCACCTTGAGGACATTGTTGCAGGACCTGAGTCTTCATTCAACTGAAGCCAGGGGCATTTGGTTGCTTACTCGTGGCCTGCATGACTGAATGTATTAGTGACAACCTACTGATGAAAACTTTAATGATCATAAAAAAGCTTATTGAAACTTTTCACTATAGCTTTTAAAATTTTACAAGATATAATTTCATTCATTGCTAAAGCAGGAAATGCTCTCATGTAAATAAAATGTGATGTGTAGAATCACCTCAAATCTACATTTTGTGGCTTCAGTCTTAATGGCTGAGAATGTAGCCCCCTAAAGTAGGAAGCTTGGGCTAAATTCTAGTCTATGTTCTAGCCACTCTACACTGCTCATGTGGCATAAAGATGCTGTAACACACCCTGTCTGAATTCCTACACAAACTCTGCTGTGGGAAATACTATGATTTCTCTCTCTAAGCCCCCAGTACAGAGGTGTGCCAAAATGGAGAGAGGTCAGAGTAGTTTGTGCTCAAGCTACTCAGTTGTGTGTTTAGACGTGTTTATTAAGACCCTAGTACGCTTTTAGCACTATATGTTAACAAATTTCTTAAACTTCCTGCAAATTATTAATTTCATCTGTTTAATTTGCAGCAGACAAGCCAAGTATTAGGTAGCAAAGTAGTGCAGTTGCCTAGGTGTGTTAACTTTAATTCTAACTTGTGTAAAATTGATTTTAAATATTAAGAAGGGAGGTACTGTCCACCTGGGGTCAGGCTTGGGTTAGGAGGGATTACAAGTGTTGGTTACAAGGTTCATAAGATATATACATAGACCCAGATTGGGGTGCGGGAGTTTTTAAAATGTCAATGGATAAGTGATCTCGGGTACACCACCCATAAAATGTATTTAGAGTCCAAGTCAGTATTGGTGTAGTGAATAAGTACATGGGTGGGGTGCATCCCTTGGTTCGTCAGGGAAGGAAGGAAGTGGGTTATTGCCCTGACCAGCATTCTCGATTACTCAAGGTGGTACTGATGGTGTCCCATGATGTGCTCAGTGTATATGTCTCTGGACCACCTGATGGTGTCTGACACCATGAGCTGTTTCATAAGCCAGGCATAGCGTCAACTCTGCACGCTCTCAGCACTGGCTTGTTATGGAGGTCCCCAGCGCTCCCACGACCTGGGCATGGATCTGGACCTCGTAGCCCAGGGCTCTCAGGGTGTTAGCCAGCAGGGTGTATTTCAGCACCTTCCAAGCTTGGGCCTCGTGGAAGGCCGATGACCTGTTTTTGAATGGCAGCGTGAAGTCCACCATTAGAATCTTCTTCCTTTCTGTGTCTAGTACAGGTACCCTGATCCAATGGTAATTTTTGAGCAGGGAGGTTTCTATGATAACTCCTTCACTTGATTTCTGCAGTTTGACGGAAAATTTCTTCCCTCCTCTCACTTTTGAATAAAATTTATTTTGACATCTTGTTTAGGGATTTTTGGGGGAGGGTAGGGGGTGGGAGGGAGTGTCTTGTGGTTTTTTTTCTTTTGGCTCTTGTGGCATCATTCCTCCCTGGATCTGCTTTCCCTTCACTCTTCATTAGTTTGTTCCTTCTAACAAATATTTCCCTGTGGTTTGAGCCTATTTTGCCAGATCTTTCAAGCAAAGCATGGGACACTTAGGTGTGCCAGGAATGGAAGTTGGCAGTTCAGTAATTGGCATTGTTTATTCTGAATCTGTCTGCACAAGGGTGGGCGGACCAATTTAACTATACAGAAATAGATTTAGTTAAACCAGTGCAATTTGTGTCTGTGGAGACAAGTCCTAAAAGGCCAAATCCTCATTACCTCATTTCTTGGAGCTACCCAAACAATCAAAATTAAATTATTCAAATATATAAGGTGAGACAACATCCAGCAGTCAGAAACTAATTTTTAAACGTCCCAAGTTTCACAGGATATCAACTCTGGGCCTCATTCAGTGTGTTACACTGTTTACACCACTGTAACTCCACTGGTGTGAAATTGGAGTAACACGGTGATTCAGGCCAATGGAATTCTGGGTGCCCCCTCCTCCACTGACTCACCAGAGCTGCCATATTTAAATTTTGGTACTTAACTCATTCATAGGCAGCAAGGGTTGCCCTATAGCCAATTGCTCACCTAATTGAAAACTTCTAAAATTGGTTGCTTTTTACCATTAAAAATGGTAATAGGAAGGCTATGGTGCAGCTGGACTCATGTGATGTTAATAAAGCAACAGGCTATCTGACATGGTATCTCGCATAAAACAACACATTAAACAAAGGTGTTTGTAGCCACCTATGGGACCATCTCATCCAGGGGATTTCAGTGGAGCAGCAGGAGCGTGCACTGTTTCTCCACTAATCTTGTGCTTGACCTGCTTAAGATGGCCTGATGTTGTGGCCATATGTTGTCTAAAGATGCATTGTATTGAATAGAAGCAGGCTGCCTATGACTGACCAGTAACCTCATCCTCTCCAACCACAGGAGTGCCCAAATACTAAGGCAGTAATGGAAACTGGGCACACACATGTTCCCTCAATAGTGGGAACTTGTCACCCTACTTCTGTGACCTAGCCCACCAAATGCTGCAGTCTCAACCAAGGTGGCAGTGCAGATTTCAAGCCAGCACCCAGAAAATTTGAGTGATGACTGCCTAACTCCAGCTGCCTGATCCACAAAGAGATAAGGTGGGTGTGATAATGGTCTTTTTGGACCAACTTCAGTTGGTGAAATAGACAAGCTTTTGAGCTACACAGAGCTCTTGAAGAAAAAGGTCTCAACTACCTTGTTTCTCTAATATCCTGGGACCAACAAGGCTACAATTGCACTGATCCATAGAGGACACTTTTAAGCAAGTCTTTCCTTGCTGATTTAGGCAGTGAGAAAAAAAATCCTAATTTCATCCTAAAAATCACCAAAACAGGGATGCCCTCATAGACTGCTATTATAAAACTCTCCACATTTTCAATAATTTGGTCTACCAAAGAGCTAACATCCAAATAGGCTACTTTTTTTCTTCTCCAGTACATTCTCAGTGGAATGCACACATACTACTCTCTCTTCCTCATTTTCTTCCAATCACTTACAACTATCCCATGTGCTTGTAAGGAAGTACAATAGCTACATCTGAACCCTGAGAGAAAACTCTTGGAGACAAATCTCTAATCTCTGTATGTACGGTGGGGTGTTTACCCCACAAATGCCATGAAACTGAGTATGGACCTGAGAAGCCAATTAACCTGTTTGAGTGCACCTGGAGGGTGGGCCAGGCCTACTTAGCAATAAAGTCCACTCGGAGTGGGAGCGGGAGCTGGGGTTTTACCCATAAAGAGCTGGGTGAACCCAACTGAGGAGACCTAGAGGATAGGAGAGGAGGTGGAGAGTTCCCTCTCTGGGGAGTTGCCTGAAAGAAGGCCAAGAAGGACAGACAAGCCCACAAGCTTTTCCAGGGGTGATCTGAAAACCTGACTGGAGCCAGAGGTCCTGATGCCTCATAGACTTTAAGGCCAAAAGGGCCCATCATGATCATCTAGTCTGACCTCCTGCGCATTGCAGGCCACAGAACCTCATCCACCCACTCCTGTAATAAACACATAACATCTGGCTGAGTTACTGAAATCCTCAAATCATTATTTAAAGACTTCACATTACACAGAATCCACCATTTACATTAGTTTAAACCTGCAAGTGACCCATGCTCTATGCTGCAGAGGAAGGCCAAAAGCCTCCAGGGTATTCTGACAATCTGACCCAGGGGAAAATTCCTTCCCAATCCAATATGGCGATCAGTTAGACCTTGAACATTTCGGCAAGACCCAGCAGCCAGACACCTGAGAAGGAATTCTCTGTAGTAACTCAGAGCCCTCCCCACCTAGTGTCCCATCACCAGCCACTGGAGATATTTGCTACTAGCAGTCACAGATCGGCTACATGCCATTGTAGGCAGTCTCATCATACCATCCCCTCCATAAACTCATCAAGCTCAGTCTTCAAGCCAGGTAGGTTTTTTGCTCCCTCTACTCCCCTTGGAAGGTTGTTTCAGAACGTCACTCCTCTGATGGTTAGAAACATTCATCTAATTTCAAGGCTAAACTTATCGATGGACTTTAGCCTGCTTGAATGCCTGAGTGAGAGGAGGAGTGTACCAGCCCTTGGTCTGTAGAGTTGGTCGAGGCTTAGAACACTGGTTAGGCAGGAAGACAGTCTAGAGCAACAGAGGTGGCTACTAGCTGAACCCAGACAGACTGAAGTTTTGGTTTTGTATATATTTCTGTTGGACTTTGCTAAGGACTCAGCCCCAGAAGGAGCAGGACACAGCAAAATAGTCTGGCTGGAAGGCCAAGGACACTCCTACAGCCTGAGTAGGCCAAAGGAAGATGCGGGAAACTGAGGCAAAATGTGCTGCAACACCACATCCAGCCAGGAGGGAGCATGTTGAGGGCAGCAACTTTGCTACAACATTGTACAACATTTTTGATATGTGCACCAATCTCTGTACAAGCTGCTGCTCTGAAGTAATAAGTCACTGCCTCTGTGCCTATGAAGCTCTCCACAAGTTACTAAAGTGAGTATCCTCTCGGTGGGAAAACAAAGGTATTTTTTCCCCTTCTGCCAAGAGCAAACATTTTGAGTGAAATTTTGGGGTTGACTTCAATGGGATCAGGATTTCATCCTGTGTGCTTTTTCAGATGTTGCAATACATGATAACTGCAGGAATAATAGAACCATTTCCACTCTTCCTTCCCAGCCCAGGCTTTATAGTAAAGCCAGCTTTACTATCTGGGGATTATTATTTATATAGTGCTGCAGCTGTGCATGGCAATGTACATCCCATAACAAATCTAAAGCTAATGGAACAGACTTGTACCCCTCTTCTCTGCTAGGAAGATCCAGAATATGGTTAGTCCTACTTTTAGTTAATTTTTCTCTAAGTGGTCATGAAGAGTTGTTATGCATTGAAGCCTCATGCATTAGCTCAAGTCTCACAGAGCCATTGCCCTGGTCTACACTGGGGGGAGGAGGGGAATCGATCTAAATTACGCAACTTCAGTTACGTGAATAACGTAACTGAAGTCGACATACTGAGATCGACTTACCGTGGTGTCTTCACCGCGATGAGTCGACTGCTGCCACTCCCCCGTCAACTCTCCCTGCGTCTTTCGCGGCACTGGAGTACAGGAGTCGACGGGAGAGGGTTTGGGGGTCGATTTATCGCATCTAGACAGATGCGATAAATCGATCCCCACTGGATCGATCGCTGCCCGCTGATCTGGTGGGTAGTGTAGACATACCCATTATAGTTATTCCTACCATTTATATTCAAATATCTAGTGTAGTCATCAACTTCTAAGTTACAATACTTGCTTTGAGATTTAACACAAGGCTGTAAATTAGTGCAAAATTTTGCTCTGAGATCCACATTATTAATCTCTTAGCTCCAATATTCTGTACTCCAGTAATGTCAACAGTGGGTCTATGGCTGTAGAATATCTGAACTGATATCAGTCAAGACACGTGCCACACAGATGTGAGATCAACATTTTCCTCACAATGTATAATATAAACTTCATATAGGCTTAAAAATGGGACCTCTCACATTGGCCCATAATATTCAAGGTTTCAGATAAGGTGCTCCTAAGGTTAAGTAATCAATACTTGAACCCCTGTCTTTAAAGGTGCCCCAAGAATACTGGGTCAACAATCTTTAAGTCCCCTTCCCTGCTGTCGGTGGAGGGCCTGGTATCTTTAAAAAAATATCCACTCACCTGCCAATTGATAGTATCTAGATTGCTCCCTCCGGGGAAAGGACACATCAGACACTTTCTCAGATCACAATGGATGCATGGACTCTTCAATCCACCACTGCAATACTGAAAGGCACATTTTAAAAACAATTTCATGAAGCTTGAAACAAAACGGAACTAGGCGGAAAATGTGATGCTTATTCATTTGGTAATGCATAAGGACAGTTCTACTTAAAGCTATACTTACAAAACAGCATGACAACAATCAACTATTTATGCTTCAGACATGCGTAATTTACACACTATGAAGCTTTTATAAGCCAAACTGATTTCTCATGAGTATATGCATATATACATAGGTATCTGTGTCTATACATTTGGTTGCATTAAAAGATGTGTTTTGATTGTGCCTAGTTTGCCAAGCGAATCAGATCACACCGCATCTGTGATCTGTTCTCAGCATTATTTACCACCCTGCCAACCTTTGTGTCATCTGCAAACTTTGTGGTAATTATTTTATATTTTCTTCCAGGTCATTGCATATTGAAAAACATTGAATAGCACTGGGCCAAGAACCAATCCCTGCAGGAGTTCATTGGAAACACCCTCACTCACTGGTGACTCTTCATTAGATCTATCTGCACACACACATACACACGTACACAAACACAAGCGAGGGGTCTATTGGAAGTTTCACCTTTGACTTCAACAGGAGCAAGATTTGGCACTAAAAGGTTGAATATCAATTTGATATTTCATATTTCATATGAACTTTGTCTTAGTAAGTCATTGGGTCAATAACCTTGACAAGGCCAATGTATTTTCCTTGTTGAATTCAACTAAAGGAGTGTCTAAGGCAGGGGTTCTCAAACTTTTTTTGCTGCCCCCCTCCCATTTGAAAATATTTCAGGCTGTGATGCACTGCCCCTCCCCCCGGAAAAAGTGATTGCAAATTACTGTATATACTTATAGGGGCATTAAATGAAGCATGTAAGCATTATCCCTGCAGTCAAAGGCTCTGAAGCCTCTCAAAAAGTGTAAAGCAATAGCCTTCAGGAATAAATAGGTGGACATTTAAGAAACATGTTTTCTGGAAAAAACAACAGGATACAGTTTGGGGAGCTGGAAGCCTTTTTCAGTGATTGTGGCAAGAATCATAACATTGACCAATTTGTGGTAATAATCATAATATTGTCCATGGCTTATTATTATATTAATAATCATAATATTGTCCATATACACAACTATATACAAGCAAGTATCTGGAAACATAAAGTTAGGAGTGTTGATGTTTTGATAGGGGTACCATAGTCTGGGCTTTCCTGGACATGACCTCTTTTTTGGTCCTCTGATCTCCATCCAGGCGGATATTTGAAATATGAAAAGATTTCCTGAGAATCTATGACCACTTCCATGGAAGATGTGGGAAACAGTCCACCAAGAACTACCGGTTGTGTTGTACCAGTGTTGTAGGGGAATCCCCTAGTGCAGTGTTTCTCAAACTGGGGGACCCAACCCAAAATGGGATAGCAAGACTAGTGCAGGAGGGTCACCATTCATCCGGGTTTTCCTGGGCCAACTTCTTCTTTAGTCCTCCAATCTCCATCCTGGAAGATTTTGGAAATATGAAAAAATGTCCATGATTTTTCCTTGCCTTCAGAACTGGGTGACTATAGAGTAGCAGCTGCTCTCTGCTGCCCAGTTCAAAAGGCAGTGCCACCACCAGCTGTGATGCAGAAGTAAGGGTGGTAATACCATACCATGCCACCCTTCCTTCTGCACTGCTGCTGGAGGTGGCACTTCCATCTACGCTGGGCACCCAACTAGCAGCCACTTGCTCTGCAGCCACCCAGATCAGAAGCACCCTGACTTTCACAATAAGCCAAAAATCAAGGTAATCCCATTTTAAAATAAGGTCAAAATGAGCCAATCCCTAAGAACCCCGACACTCTATGTCACTAGATTCCCCCCGGTGTGCAGTCTGGGACTGTGGTGGGCCCGCTGTGCACCCCTGACTCTCTCCTCCCCTTGCCCCTGCTTGCTGGGAGCCGATCCAAAAAAAAAAAAAAAAAATCAACAAGCTACAACAAACAACAAGCCAAAAACTAGCCAACAAGCAACTCACAAGCCAATTAAGCCAAAAACAAGCCCAATTTCTGTGTTTTTTTTGCAAGTTTGGCACGTCTGCTCAGAAGGCAGCACCACCGCCAACAGTGGCACAGAAGGAAAGCAATAACATACCATGCCACCCTACCTTCTGCCCTGCTGCTGGTGGTGTCACTGGCATCCCAGCTGGACATCTGACCCGTGACTGCTGCTCTCCTGCTGCCCAGCTTTGACGGCAAGGGAAAGTCATGGACATTTCTTCATATTTCCAAAATCTGCCCAGAGGGAGATCAGAGGACCAAAAAAGAGGTCACGTCCAGGAATACCCGGACATATGGTGACCCTGCTTGCGACCCCCCCTTACACTACTTTGTGACACCCTTTTGGGTTGGGATCCCCAATTTAAGAAAGGCTGTACTAGGGGATGATTCCCCAATGACCCTGAGGTCCAACATGGCCAATAGTTTCTGGCACACTGTTTCCCACAACTTCCGCCCAAGGGGGTCATAGATTCTCAAGGACCTTTTTCCCCAGGTTGGTATCCACTTGATGGTAGGCTGGGTGGGTTTGTTCTAAAAACTCCAAGGGGAAGTCTTTGATTAGCCATTGTATTTGCTGTTTCTGTTCAGGCCGAAACCCCTCATCTCCAGCCCCACCCCAGAGCTCACACCCCCAGCCAGAGCCTTCGCACACATACCTCCCACACCCCTGCCCCAGTCTGGAACCCCCTCCCACATCCTGAACTCCTCATTTTTGGCTTCACCCCAGAGCCCACACCCCCAGCCGGAACCCTCACCCCCTCCTGCACCTGAACCCCCAATTTTGTGAGCACTCATGGCCTGCCATACAATTTCAGATGTGGCCGTCAGGGCAAAAAGTTTGCCCACCCCTGGTGTATGGTGTGTTCTGTTCCGCGCCAAGTCCTCCCAGTTTGTTGGGTTGATGCCTCCCTTTTTAAGGTGTATTTTCAGTATGTCTTTGAAGAGCTTCTGCTGCCCTCCATGAGCCCTTCTTCCCTGACTTGACAGAAAGAAGAGTGCTTGCTTCGGGAGGCGAATGTCAGGCATACGTACACAGTGGCCAACCCAGCAGCCCTGTTCTGCCCCCACCCCATCGCACCACACCCTCGCTTCTCCCCCACCACCCCAGAGCCTACTGCACACCACGAAACAGCTGATCGCGGGAGGCAGGAGGCGCAGGGAGAGAGGGGGAAGTGCTGATCGGAGGGGCACAACGGTGGGCGGGAGGCACTGGGAGGAAGGGGGGAGCTGATAGGGGGGTTGCTCAGCACCCAGTACTTTTTCCCCGTGGGTGCTCCAGCTCTGGAGGATATATTGGAAAACGGGCTATATGAGGATATATTTATCAGAGGATAGATTGGAAAATGCATCTTCCAGTCTCTCCTTTCCAGTCCCCCCCAGCGATTAGGTAAAATTGTCCCCTGCCCCTCCTCGTTGTGCTCATCTCCAATATGTATTGGAGCCTGTCTGTATCTGGGGACTCGGCCAGAAGGTTTCCCAGCATGGCATCCAGGAGCTCTGCCAAGAGCTTGTGCAGAGCCTGCCAAGGAAGGGAGAGCCATGGGTCAGAGTTAGGGAAGCTGGGGAAATTTCTCCTCTCTGTCAATAGCCTCCTGCCTGGCCAATCAGCATTGAGACTCTGAGAGGTCTGAGGGGGTCTGAGCGGTCTCACCAGATGTCCCAAAGGATGGCCCAGGTCACCACCAGGGGGGGTCACTCTCAGACCACTATTTCAGCCCCACCTCTTTGTGAGGGCCTTCTACAATGAGAGAACCCCTCCCCTTCTCCCCCCAACACAGGTAAGGGAGGTGGAGGGAGGGAAGCAAGTAAAAGGGTGAAAAAAGAAGCAGAGAAGAAGAGAAAGGAGGGAGGAAAAGGGAAACCTAAAAGGACAAACCTCAATGACCTCAGTGATTCTATGGGAGAAAGTCTTAGGTAGGAAATGTGGATGTTAATTTTCAAGCAAAATCAGTAGTATGAAAGGAGAAAACTCCGAAGAGGTTCATCCTCATGCTCACATACGTGAATATTAATTCTCTCTCAGTCCTCAGGGAGAGACTTTGAGGAGGAGACTTACTGCAGCAAAGCCACGGAGGTATCTGAGGTTGCCCCTGCCCTGCACCTCTGGCTGATGTCAGGGTCTCTCTTTTAGGTCACCACTCCCCCCCCCCACACACACACACACCTTTGCCCAATAGGCTGAGGTCCTAATACTGGCCTTTGTGATGTCACTGCCATGCCCACTTCTCCCCTGCACAGCTGATGTCCTGAGCCTGGCCTGCCCTTTTGGATACACTGACTGATCAGAATGAAGTGATCTCAAATGAGCTACCAACCAACCATTGTTCATAGCCATTATTCAATTGGTATGTTAGAAGAACTATAACATTAGAGAAAATCAGGAACTGCACAGAGCCAACTATTGGAGAGAAGCAGCAAGATTAATCAAATACATGATAGGCTATGACTTATTTCCTAGGTCTTAAAAGAGAACAAAAGGACCTGAGTCCTCCCTGTCGATAGCCCTCTGCTTGGCCAATCAGCATTGAGACTCTGAGAGGTGGGAGGCTGAGGGGTCTCACCAGATGTCCCAAAGGATGGTCCAGCTCACCACTGGAGGGGATCACTCTCAGATCACTATTCCAGCTCCACGTCTTTGTGAGGGCCTCCCATAATGAGAGCAGCCCCTTCCCCCCAACACAAACCTGCTTTGTAGAGGGAAGGAAGCAGAGAAAAGGGGAAAAAGAAGCAAGAGAAAGGAGGGAGGGAAAGAGGAAAAAGGAAAGTAAAAAGGACAAACCCCAATTTCCCCAGTGATTCTAAGGCAGTGGTTCTCATCTGGGGCCACATGTACCCCTGGGCGTATGCAAAGGTCTTCCAGGGGTGCATCAACCCATCTAGATATTTGCCTAGTTTTACAACGGGCTACATAAAAAGGACTAGTGAAGTCAGTACAAACTAAAATTTTATATGGACAATGACTTGTTTATACTGCTCTATGTACTATACACTGAAATGTAAGTATAATATTTATATACAAGTTGATTTATTTTATAATTATATATGGTAAAAATGAGAAAATAACCAACTTTTCTGTAATAGTGTGGTCTGACACTTTTGTATTTTTATGTCTGATTTTGTAAGCAAGTTGTTTTAAAGTGAGGTGTAACTTGGGGGTATGCAAGACAAATCAAACTCCTGAAAGGGGTACAGTAGTCTGGAAAGGTTGATAGCCACTGCTCTACTAGCATTGCACTTCAGTATATGGATTTAAACAGACTGGAGGGTTGTATAGCAAACTATAGAAAAGAGAGACATCTAGTGGTAATAAATGAATTTATGTGGAAATTACGATTTACTTAGGCTAGGTCTACACTACCCGCCTGAATCGGCGGGTAGAAATCGATCTCTCGGGGATCAAATTATCGCGTCTCGTCAGGACGCGACAATCAATCCCCGAATCGACGCGCGTACTCCACCAGCGGAGGTAGGAGTAAGCACCGTCGACGGGGAGCCGCGGAGGTCGATTTTGCCGCCGTCCTCACAGCGGGGTAAGTCAGCTCCGATACGTCGAATTCAGCTACGCTATTCGTGTAGCTGAATTTGCATATCTTAAATCGACCCCCCCCTGTAGTGAAGACCTGCCCTCAGTGTGGGTCTGATCCTGGAAGTAGAGGGTGCTCAACATCTGGCAGGATTCGGCCTATCTACAATTTGATTGATAGTAATTTCATTTTCATATGTTGGAATGGCATTACCAAGCTGTTAGGGCAAAAGCTGCCCTGACAGCTGTCTCATTTTTTAAGTATTTCAAATTATTATTAGCGTGATGGTAGTACCAGAGGGCCTCAACCAAAACTGGAGGCCCCATTGTAGTAGGTGTTGTAGATACACATAGTGAGAGACAGTCCTTGCCCCCAGAGAGGGTTAAAATCTAAAAAGATAGGACAGGTAAAGGATGGGAGAAGGGAAGGATTTTTCCCTGTCACACAGAGAGGCTAACAGTCAGGAAGTGTACTCGGGCCTCTTGAGACACACTCTAGGGCCATCCTTCCTCTCTTATCTTCCATCTTATCCGCCATCCTTTTCTTCAAATGATTCCTGCTCCAAGTAGGGTGACCAGACAGCAAGTGTGAAAAATTGGGATGGGGGTGGGGGGTAATAGGAGCCTATGTAAGAAAAAGACCCAAAAATCGGGACTGTCCCTATAAAATCGGGACATCTGGTCACCCTAGCTCCAAGGGGAAGTGGAACAATATTCTCTCTTTATGCAGAGGTGTCAGGCGCTTTACAGACACATCAGACCACAAGATCCTTGGCTCAGAGAAGTTTACAATCTTAATCACAAAGAAAGCAAACTATGATGGAGGAGGATGTGGAGGAGGCAACAAAGAAAAAGAGGGAAAGGAGAACTGCTCTTGGAAGCACTAGCCATGGGTTAGCAATATCGCAGTTTCAACATTTTCTCTTTCCTACAAGCATGCTGTAAATGTTTTGTTAAGTATTTTAAGATTGTATATAGCACCAATCACTCTGGCATCTAAGCAATGCAGTCAACAGGGCCAATTATGGCCCCTATATGCCAGTACAGAGATATTGAGCTGCAGTGAAGCCCAAAGGCAGGCTAAGAAAAGCTGCCATAAATTAGCTCTCAGCGCTGCTGTAACTTGCATCGGGGGCTGTCTGGAAATCTTGACAGTCTGAAATCTTGACAGCACAAAGATGGCCTAAAACCACCTTTGGCCCCTGCCTTAAGCTGTATCTTCTATGTTGCATCTCTCAGGAGACATACTACAGAATTTGTTCCAATGTACATAAAACATTGGGTGGTTGCAAGTGGATTTCCTCAGAGTGCTTGTGGGAAGCAAGATGAAAGGAGGGATTTATTAAGATTTATTGTTGTGTTTTTTGCTCCTTACACGGCAACAATAATATGAATAAATCACATGGGCACAGTTGGGTCCCAGATAACTATGTTTATTAACTATAAACATATATGCAAGGCCTAGCTACATACTAGAGCTAAGCAAAAATCTGAATTATGTCCCCTGGAAATTTTGATTTGTGACATTTGTTTTTGTCCTGAATTGAAATTAAAAGTTGAAATCTCTCAAAGAATGAAAAATTCTGGAAAATTTTGATCAGAATGACTCATTTAACTTTAAACATTCCAGAATGTAAACATTTCAGTTCAGTTTGTGGAACCAAATCAAAATGGTTTGTTTTGAGTAGTATCAACATGCACTTTAATGTCTCTATGGTGCCATGGTGCCTCATGGGCATTATAGGTTGGGAGCCCAATGTCCTCTTATGGACAAGGCTACCTGGCCAGGCTACATCTCATGGGACTCCCATGATGCACATAGTGTCTTGGTCAGAGGAAGACCACAGTGCATCATGGAAGATGTAGTATGGCCAAGGATCCCAGCCCATAGAGGAGAATGGAAGCATGAGGTACAAAAACTACAACTCCCATGAGGCACCATGATGCTTTAGGCAGATGCAGTTTAATGTCAGATTGACTCAAATCAAAATGTTTTCCAACCCAGAATGAAATATTTCATCAAAATTAAAATTTTCCAGCAGAAAATTTTAGTTTTGTAGAAACTGCATTTTCTGTCACAAATCATTTCAACGGGAAGTTCTCCAGCAGGCCTACAACTCAAACACTGCTGCTGCTTCTAAAACACAGAACACAGTGAGCACCACTAGAGGGCTAACAAACTAATTAAAGGGATGCTTCCCTATTCCTATAGATGACAAGAATTTAAATAAATACAGTAAATAAAAATATAGACTACTGTCCAATAGAAGATATTACTTCATCCATCTTGGCTCGCTAATATCCTGGGACTAACACAGCTACAACAACACTCAGAATAACTCAGAAAAACAACTCAGAGTAAACAGAGCCAAATACATGCTTTCCTACATGACCACATCCTCCAGGGAATGGCTGTAATATCTGGTTGCCTTACATACACTAATGCAAGAGTCCTGTCACATTTGATAATAAACTACCTTACTGCATGTAAGTTTTCAGTTTGTGCAGGAGAAATATTATTTTGTACATTTCGTTCGGGATGTTTTGGAGAAGACTAGTCACTTCCCACTTGTGCTAAACACTAGTCAGATAATCTGACTAATCATTTCCATGCAGGTTGTCTTGAGAATTAAACCTTCTGTTTCAGAACAAAAAGCCATAAAACTCTACGGGCAGGTCTACACTAGGGCAAGGATCAATGCTCTGAGATCGATCCACCGGCGGTCTAGTAAAGACCCGCCAAATGGACTGCAGATTGCTCTCCAGTTGACCTCTATACTCTACCCCCAACAAGAAGAGTGAGGCAAGTTGACCCCCCATGGTGTAGACTCAACCTAACGTACATCCTAGCGTAGCGTAGGTCAACTTACTGCGGTAGTGTAGACATAGCCTAAGGCTCAACCAAAGATTAATACCACACTTAAACAAAAGCAGAATGGTTTAAAAAAAACAACAGCCTAGTCAGTTATTTCTATAGGTTTTTGGAACAACTATTGGCTTTATCTCTATTACATTTTATAAGCCTTTTGCATACGATATTATCTACATTTTAACTTCTGTGTTTATATTCATCACATTTTAAAGAGAGAAAATTAGGATTCTTTTAAATAAATATTGATTGATTTAGGAAGTTTAAACAGGATTACAATTAGAATTTTTAATTATTTAATTGTAATTAGTACATCCATGACACTTAAACAAAAAGGAACCAAAAAATTAAGAAGAACAGGAGTACTTGTGGCACCTTAGAGACTAACAAATTTATTAGAGCATAAGCTTTCGTGGACTACAGCCCACTTCTTCGGATGCATATAGAATGGAACATATATTGAGGAGATATATATACATACATACAGAGAGCATAAACAGGTGGGAGTTGTCTTACCAACTCTGAGAGGCCAATTAATTAAGAGAAAAAAACTTTTGAAGTGATAATCAAGCTAGCCCAGTACAGACAGTTTGATAATAAGTGTGAGAATACTTACAAGGGGAGATAGAGTCAAACAGACTCCAAAGAGAGACTGCTGAGCTAGAATTGATATGCAAACTAGACACAATCAACTCCGGTTTGAATAAGGACTGGGAATGGCTGAGCCATTACAAACATTGACTCTATCTCCCCTTGTAAGTATTCTCACACTTATTATCAAACTGTCTGTACTGGGCTAGCTTGATTATCACTTCAAAAGTTTTTTTTCTCTTAATTAATTGGCCTCTCAGAGTTGGTAAGACAACTCCCACCTGTTTATGCTCTCTGTATGTATGTATATATATCTCCTCAATATATGTTCCATTCTATATGCATCCGAAGAAGTGGGCTGTAGTCCACGAAAGCTTATGCTCTAATAAATTTGTTAGTCTCTAAGGTGCCACAAGTACTCCTGTTCTTCTTTTTGCGGATACAGACTAACACGGCTGTTACTCTGAAACCTGTCAAAAAATTAAGTGGAGAGGAATTATTTGTTCTTGGACAATAAGTGGGATTCTCCAAATGTCTAAGATGTCTCATATGGCTGCCAATACTGTGGTATCTGAGCACCTCACAGTTCTTACTTTAGTTATCCTCCCAACACCTCTCCCCATTTTACACAACTGAGGTACACGCAGTGATTCCAAACAGAGCCCAAGGTCACTCAGGAAGCCTAGGCAGGGAATTGAATACAGATCTACCAAAGCCCAGCCTACCATCCTAGCTATTGGGTCATCCTGCCTCTCACCCTAAAGCCTTGTCTACACTGGTGGTGGGAGGTAGGGTACGTGTAACTACATGCGACAGTTAACAGCAAGCTGCATCCCCATTGTGGTGTGTAGCTGCATATGGCAGTGAAAGGCTTTGGCAGTGGGGAGGCTGCAAACGGCACTGCTTGGGCATGTAGAGAGAGTCTTGTAGGGTATATACCCTAAGGTTCTGATGTGTCTTTGCTCACCTAAGCAGGCTTTACACTACTATTTACACCCGTGTATGCAGCGTATGTACTTTATATACCACCCTAAGTGTAGGCATAACCTAGCAGTCCATCTCGGATTAAGATATTACAATGCTTTTGGCCAAAGCACATAAGTGGAAGTCTGACGATAGGGATTCTAGTTCCAGCTTTGATACCAATTTGTTCTGAGTTTCTGTTCCCCATCTATAAAATGGAGATTACCATATTTCCCTGCCTTAAAAGGAGGATTTTAGGCTAATAAATTTCTCAATCACTTTGAAGTCCTAAGCCCAAAATGTTATAGAGGTACAAAGTAGTACCTCTGTCCCTTAATATAGTTGAATGTAAAGATGTTTTCACAATTTACCACAAGATGGAGCCAACTGAAAATGTATCAGAAAATAATTTTAAAATTTCCTTTGCTTTTTGAGAAAAGCAAACCTGGGCCACATACAAAAGGAGGTTGGTATTGTCTGTCATCATGAGCTTAGCAGGAAATATTAACCCTTTCACAGCTTTTCATTCTTATTGGTGCCCTTTTCTTGAGGAAGATTTTTCAAAGTCCTAATAAATGCACATTGTATAGCTTTATAATAAACGGTGAAATCAGGCAAGAAAAGGACATCAGATAATTGAAACCATGCACCAGCTTCTATACCACACCTCGTGGAATGACAAAAATAGTCTATCCTACATATAAATCAAATGGCAAATGCACCTCCATACTTACCTGCAAACTAGCTCAAAGAATAATACACTGCTACATATTGTTTGCTTGTGCTGTATACTGAATCCAAAATGTGTACATGCGGTCAAAACCAGAGCTAGACTCTCTAAACAAAATGATGTGCTATTCCAGAACCAAAATTCTCTGTTTCCCAAACCAGTTACAATTATCAAATGACTACAATGTACCTATTTGACATAATTTACAAAGCCCACCAAGTGAAAGCAAAGAAATCAACAATAGCTACAGACATCATAAATCATACACTGCCTACATAACTCAGTCGGAGCCTGCACAGACAAGGCAGACAAAGGCTAATCTATACTGCACGCTTCTTTTGGCGTTGTGTAGACTAAAGTACATTCTCAGGTAGTCCCCCAGCACGGGATTAAGTAGAAGTGTATACGGTGAGGCACGGCTTGGCTAGTAGAATATAGACATGCCTGAAGGGTGTAGATAAGTACCCGAGTACATACCCTACATGGCTGTGTACCTACCTCCCTGTCTACATTGCTAGTTGTGGCCGGGTGGTGTCACGCTGCCTCCCACCTGCTGGAGCCCTTTCCTGCTGCAGGAAAAGACTCCAGCAGAAGGGAATGGCTCTGGCAGCAGGGAGGAAGCCGGGAAAGGCTTTGCCAGCTCCTCACTGCTAAAGCCTTTCCCCACTGCAGGTAAGACTCCAGCAGAAGAGAAAGGTCGGATTTACACCTTACGTGCCCCTAGGCACAGCATCTTCAGCACTGCCCCTCCCCCACTGCTTACAGCTGACCTTTGTGTTTTCCATAAAAAATGAAATGAAAAGAAATATAAGCACAGCCTCCCTGGGAAGGCACGAGATCCTCCGCCATGCACGGTGCTCCCAGCTTGAGGCAGGGTGCAACCCACCCGGCCCAGGTGAGGGGAAAGAGGGGGGACTGTACCTTTCCCCACAGCGAGTGGTCCCCAGGTATCTTCCATCCCTCCCGCAGCCCAGCGCGGCAGCTGTACTCTGGCTCTGCCTGTGCAAGTGAAAGGGGTGCTGGCCAGACCCCTCCTTCTCTCTCCCCAGCATGGGGCGGACGCAGTGGGGCTGCCGAGATTGGGAAGGGGCTGAGAAGCTCCCAGCACCTTCAGCAGCCGCCCCGCCCAGCCACGGCTCACAGTGCCCCAAGGTGGACTGACTCGGACGCTCACCCTTCTCCAGCCCCACACGCTAGATGGTCACCAACCCGCTGTATGTGTTAACTTTTCAACTTTTAAGCCACCTTTAACTTTTAGGCACCCCTAGGCATGTGCCAACTGTGCCTAATTGAAAATCTGGCCCTGGACAGCAGAGAATGACTCTGGCAGGGGGTGGCAGGCAGGAAAGTCTGAGCCTTTCCTCACTCAATGAAAGGCTTTGGCAATGGGGACCCATGGAAGCCTTTCCCTGCTGCCTCCCCCCACCAGGCATTGATACATGTACCTACATACCGCAGTGCAGATGCCACCTGCTTTTCAGCGGTGTGTAGCTACACATACCCTACAGGCTTCTGAAACTGGTGTGCAGTGTAGACACAGCCAAAGGCTGGGAAGGGAAACAGAGGCACAGAGTGTTGAGTAACTTGCCCAAGGTCATACGGCAGGTCAGTGCCAGAGCCAGAACAGAATTGAGATCTCCCAAGTCCTAGTCCAGTGCCCTAGCCACTAGATCACATCATTTCTTAGTCTGCACCTTATGAGCATTTAGACTCATATTTGGTTACTTCATTGACAAAAATAAGCTTTTGTGGCCCCACATACTGTACCTGAAATTTTAGCAAGCACCAAAGCAGCTAAGGGACAAAATATCAAGTCAACTGAACTAGCTTTTGGGAAACCATAATTAGGGACAGATAAAAACCAGACATCTCTCCTCTGTAAGACACAAACCCGTCAAACACTGTCATTCAATGGCAAGGCCACATAACAGGCCACCTTTGAAAGCCCTAATGAATAACTTCTAAAGAGCCCTTCATAAGAAGAATAATCTTAAATAGCCACAAGATACTAGCCAAGAGCTTAATAAAATACACAAGCCCCACATGCAAAAAAACAGGCAAAACAAACAGAAACCGAGAGCAACTCCAACCATAACAAGATGGGCCTCGTAAAGGAGAATTAACAGCAAAGCCCTCAATAACATGCCTATGGGTGGCCAAAGGTCTGCTCCCTCCCCAGCTTACAGAGCACATAGAAACCAAATTAAGCTGTGGTTATCTGATACATCCTTTAGTGCCACGTCAGAGCACACTGACTGGGAGTCAGGAAGTCTGGGCTCTGCACCAAGCCCTGCCACAGACTTGCTGTGTAGCACTGGGCTAATCACTCAGTCTTTCTTCAATTCAGTTTCCCCTTTGTAAAAATGAGAAGAACAGGGCATTTACTTATCTCACAGTGGTGCTGCAAACTCTTAAATGCCAATCCTGCTTGTTAAACACCTAGTTGGTAGAACAGAGTGGAAGGCACTAGAGAAGTGCAAACCACTGGTTTTATCTAGATTTTTCCATAACATTATTTTCTTACTTGATGGGGTTTCTTGAAAATGAATGACTTTCTAGAAAAGCTCCACTCAGGGGTTAGTGAATTACATTACTGCAAATGACAAATATTGCAGTGTTCAATGTGTGTGGGACACAGCATGCGAGCAGGGGCCTGATGTTTGTGTTTTCCACTTAATACTCTGTGGCCATGAGTTGTTACAGCAACAGTGGGCCGCACAAGGAAAGGACAGCCCGAGGTGCCACCAGGAATTAGAACCACATCACGTGGCAACTGGGAACTAGAGCCACTATATCCTTTGTAATTTGTTACTATTAGAAAGATAACTTAACAATAGCAGTTGAGTGACACCCTACTTATTCAATAAAGCCAACATCAAACAATGCACATTTATGCCCTTGTGATCAGTGCAATTTACAGATGGTGTCTAATGGCCTAGAGTAAACCCAATTTTATAGAAAACAAATCTTGGCAGAAATTTTCAGAAATTCAGTGTTGATAAATGCAAAGTAATGCACAATGGAAAACATAATCCCAACTATACATACCACTTAAGAAAGAGATCTTGGAGTCATTGTGGATAGTTCTCTGAAAACATCCACTGAATGTGCAGCGCCAGTCAAAAAAGCGAACAGCATGTTGGGAATCATTACGAAAGGGATAGATAAGAAGACAGAAAATATCATATTGCCTCTATATAAACCCATGGTACGCTCACATCTTGAATACTGCGTGTAGATGTGGTTGCCCCATCTCAAAAAAGATATATTGGAATTGGAAAAGGTTCAGAAAAGGGCAACAAAAATGATTAGGGGTATGGAACAGCTGCCATATGAGGAGAGAGAAATAAGGCTGGGACTTTTCAGCTTGGAAAAGAGACAACTAAAGGGGATATGATAGAGGTCTATAAAATCATGACTGGTGTGGAGAAACTAAATAAGGAAGTGTTATTTACTCCTTCTCATAACACAAGAACTAGGGGTCACCAAATGAAATTAATAGGCAGCAGGCTTAAAACAAACAAAAGGAAGTATTTTTTTATACAATGCACAGCCAACCTGTGAAACTCCTTGCCAGAGGATGTTGTGAAGGCCAAGTTCATAACAGGGTTCAAAAAAGAACTAGATAAGTTCATGGAGGATAGGTCCATCAATAGCTATTAGCCACGATGGACAGGGATGGTATTTGCCAGAAGCTGGGAATGGGCAACGGGATGGATCACTTGGTGATTACCTGTTCTGTTCATTCCCTCTGGGGCACCTGGCATTGGGCACTGTCAGAATCAGGATACTGGTCTAGATGGACCTTTGGTCTGACCCAGTATAGCCATTCTTATGTTCTTACCATTAGTGTAGATGTGTTAATGTCACTAGGCAAGTACTAACCCCATTTGAAGCAATAGTTTAATGTATTTCCAGAATGAAGATCCCACATCCAAACCAGTTTCTGATCCAGGCATACATAACCTTCACTTCACCTCACAAAAAAAAACTTGCAGGTAACTTGGAGGGAAGGAAGTACTTTGAACAGTAGTAAAGATATGCAGAAGGGTACAGGGACATTGGGGTAAGGATTTGCTTGGGGAACAGGCTCCACACATGCCCAAGGATCTGATTCTGACTGAACTTTACTCCAGAGTAGAGCAAGAGTAATTCCAGTGAAGTCAACAGAGCTTCTCTAGTGTTGGGGAGATCAGAGATTCAGACCCTAAATATCTCTTGTGACGTTGTGCAGTCTATATGGTTTTATAAAAACTTGATAATAAGTCAATATAATGTAACAGGGATAGTTTTAGAGAAAATATGGTAATAAGTGAATATAATGTAACTGGGATATGCTTCATGCAAAAGGTCTCTTGTAAGGTATCATTACAAAGCTTATAATCTACTGAGTTTGATCATCTGATTTGTATAAATGTACCACTCTTGTATCTAAAACTATAAATATAAAATGTAACTCTGAGGGCCTATTGTAATTATGTAAAATGTGGGCCATTAATGATGGTTTGGAATCTTGATGACTCCCATTAACCAGGACCATTGTCTGCAATGGTTGTGTTTTCCTGTTAGTCTTCCTGTATATGTGTGTGCTGGCAAGTGGGCAATGAAGTCTTGCAGTGACATGTGATCATGTCACCTGAACTGGAATCCATCTTTAACCTGGTGCTTTTCCAGTGAGGGGGGGTGGAAACCCAGAGGGACAAAGGGTTCCCTTTGCAAAAGATATATAAAGAGGTGGAACAGAACAAAGGAGAGAAAGGAGCCATCATGAAGAATCCCCTAGCTATCACCTGAGCTGGAACAAGAACTGTACCAGGGGAAAGAATTGTGCCCAGGCCTGGAAGGTGTCCAGTCTGAGAAAAAACTTACTGAAGCATCTCTGAGGGTGAGATTATCTGTATTCAGTTTGATTAGGCATAGATTTGCGCATTTTATTTTATTTTGCTTGGTGACTTACTTTGTTCTGTCTGTTACTACTTTGAACCACTTAAATCCTACTGTCTGTATTTAATAAAATCACCTTTTATTTAGTAATTTACTCAGAGTATGTATTAATGCCTGAGGGAGCAAACAACTGTGTATATCTCTCTATCAGTGTTATAGAGGGCGAACAATTTATGAGTTTGCCCTGCATAAGCTTTATGCAGGGTAAAACGGATTTATTTGGGTTTAGACCCCATTGGGAGTTGGGCATCTGAGTGCTAGAGACAAGCACACTTCTGTGAGCTGTTTTCAGGTAAACTTGCAGCTTTGGGACAAGTGATTCAGACCCTGGGTCTGTGTTGCAGCAGATGGGAGTGTCTGGCTCAACAAGACAGGGTGCTGGAGTCCTGATCTGGCAGGGAAAACAGGAGCAGAGGTAGTCTTTTGCACATCAGGTGGCATCTCCCAAGGGGGTTTCTGTGATCCAACCCATCACAACTCTATTACACACAAAAAACTACATTAAAAAGAATATTACTAAGGTAGCAAAGTCAAGCTTTCCAAAATTGGGAAATGCCAGAATTAAGATTGCCTGTCTAACTTGGTCCCTCTCCTTGTGCTGTTCCTCAGTCAATTCCACACTTGGTCCAAGGGCTACTTTCACCTCCTTGATCACACTGGGGAGGAGCAGGACTGGCACAGCACTGCTAAATGGGACTGAGAAACTCAGGCCTGATCTACTCTAGGAAATTAGATTGGTATAACTATGTCAGTCAAAGGTGTGAAAAATCCATCCCCCTGAGTGACACAGTTAAACCAACTGAACCCCTGGTGTAGACAGCGCTAGGTTAACAGGAGAATTCTGTCAGGGGAACCTAGCTATCGCCTCTCAGGGAGAAGGCCTCCCATCAGCTTCACTAAAGCACTACAGCTGAGCCGCTGCCTTGTTTTAAGTGTAGACAAGCCCGCACTTGCATGTCTCTTCCCCTTGTCCCCAACACTTCACCAATGCAGATTCCTTCCCAGTTCCCACATGTAGACCAGGCTGGCCACCCCTAGGTCTGTCATCCCAATGTGCATCCAGTTCATGCAGCTTTGCAGCTTCAGTTTCCCTTAAGGATGCACAAACTAGGCCTAGGATTCATCCCTATAAAAAATAAAATTAAAAGAAATTAAATCAATTAATAATCCAAAAAAGACAGACCTATTTCCCGTAAGGTTTTAATGAATCCAAAAAAGTGCACCATTAAAGGCTGAAGATCAGTTATAAAAACAGAGTGTAGTCTTATAGACAGGCAGTGTAACCCAATGGCTTGAACATGGGGCTGTGACTAGGGAGAATTCGGTTCTATTCTTGCCTCAGCCATGTGACACTGGTCAAATCGCTGCACCTCAGTCACCTCCACCACCCTTTATCTGTCTTGCCTGTTTTGGATGTAAGCTCTTCAAGGAAGGGACTGTCCTTTCCCTTGAGTAAATATTGTGCCTAGCATAGCAGGGCTTTTATCTCATTTGAGCACGGGTCTCAAACTCCATCTACCTTAGGGCCAGTGCCAGTCCTCAAATCCTCCCAGCAGGCCAATAATGTCACTCATGCTGCCCAGAACCCGCCCCCCAAAACTATGCGCCCCAAACTCCACCCCCCACCTGCTTAAGCCTCTGGGAGGGAGTTTGGGTGAGGGAGGAGGTCTGGGGTAGGGGATTGGGGTGCAGACTCTGGAAGGAAGTTTGGGTGCAGAAGGGGTGAGAGGTTGGGCTCTGGGAGGGAGTTTGGGTGGGGGAGGGGATCTGGGGTGCAGGCTCTGGGATGGAGTTTGGGTACTGGGTACAGGCTCTGGGCTGGGGCAGGGGGTGGGGGTGCAGGAGGAGAGGGTGGGGTTGCAGGCTCTGGGAGGGAGGAGGGGGAGGGGTGCAGGCTCTGAGAGGGAGGTTGGGGGCAGGGGGGTGTTTGTGGGAAAGGGGGGTGCAGACTCTGGGAGGGAGTTTGGGGGCAGGAGGGGATATGTGGGGAGGGGGTGGGGGTGCAGGCTCTGGGAGGGGGTCAAGGGGTGCGGCGCTTACCTGGGGCTCCAAAGCGGGGCGGGCCAGGGGGCCTCCGCATGCTGCTGCCCCCAGGCACTGCCCCACAGCTTCCCATTGGCCTCAGGGATGCTCGGGGTGGGGGCAGTGCATGGAGGCACAGCCCCACCCCGGGGCTGCAGGGAGGGGCCGGCAGACACGTGGAGCGAGCAGGCAGATGCTGCTGGTGGTGGGCGGGGTCCTGGGCCATTGTAAATCTCCCGGGAGATACGCAGGGTGGGGGGAGCGCCCAGGGGCAGCAGGTGGAGTCAAGGGAGAGACCTGGTCCCAAAACTACTGAAGCCCTGCAGGCCACATTGCGGAAGTTCTCTGGCTGCAGATGGCCCACGGGCTGGGAGTTTGAAACACCTGCATTTGAGGCTTCTAAATGCTACCGTAATACAGATAAAAAGCTCACTTACACTTATATTTTTACCTTTAAAATGAAATAGAGATAGAAATAAAAGAACAAGCAAGAAGGGTTAAGTCAAGAGTAGGAGGCTGGGAAAATAGAAGTGAGGGGTATATATTTACTTAGAAAAACATATTTGGCTCAATATCAGTTAGGAAGGGATCTCAAACACCATAAAATATTCATTATTATCTTCTGTTCTGTATCTTCTTTCATATGGGACACTTGCTGTAAGTGCCAGGTTCAACAGAGAAACAGATGGTGGCGAATTGCGTTTCCAGCCTCAGGATTTCTCTCTCTTGTGTACCATGAAAAGACCTAATTTCAGCCATTTTATTTCATGTTTTTAGAATTTGGATAAGTTTATTTATGTCCAAATAAACAAACTGGAGGTTTCATGTCCCAGTGCACTTTAAA
Organism: Malaclemys terrapin pileata; assembly: GCF_027887155.1. Classification (NCBI taxonomy): domain Eukaryota; kingdom Metazoa; phylum Chordata; order Testudines; family Emydidae; genus Malaclemys; species Malaclemys terrapin. The sequence goes on along the minus strand of NC_071506.1, from coordinate 24,758,082 downwards.
ATACTGTATTGTATTCTAAAAAAAGAGTCCTCCCCCCTCGTCCCCCAAATTCATAAATCAGAAGACAGAGCAGACATGGGAGATCATCTGCAGCACAAGTTGTAGCCCTAAGGCCTTATTTATAAAGCCTTTCTCTCGCTGTTCAGTATGGGGTCCTCAATCAGTTGATTCTGTGAAAGTAGAATGATTTATATTGTAAAAATAGAATGGATTTAAAAAATTCTGTATGTTCCTTTAAGCAGGAATAAGGAAAGTTGAAATATAGTTGTCAGGAAGAGAAACATTAAGGTATGAAACAATGGGTCCACTTAAGCTAATGGTGGGACATTAACAGGAGATCAGTAATAGTTAGTAGGGAAATAAGATATGTATATCTAGCCCCAGGTAAACTTATCAGTTCTACTTCCTTTTGTTATCTTGTTAAGTTCGCGCCCTTTTATCTGTATAAATAAGATAGTTTGAGTCTTGCATGGTGCTCACATTATCTGGGTGTATTAGCAGAGCGCTTTGCTAATAAACAGAGTGGTCTAACAAATTGTGAGTCCTGAATCTGACTTTGACAATTCCAAATTCATGAGTACTGCCATATAGAAGTCCAGTCTCTATCCCAGTCCTTGTCACTGTATATTAAGTTATTTCCCCACCCCGCTCACTGTTTTGCATTGTTCTTTGAAGTTCTGTGATGCCTTAAAAGTTCCAGGTCAAAGGGCTCGTCTATACAGAGAGTTAGCGTGTAGCAAACTGGGGTGAACCTCTGCAGCACTCTAGTGTGCCACCCACTAACTGGCCATGTGGACCATGCTACTACACACTAAAAGTCGCCTACTGCGCTTTGACCTACTGCTATTTAAAAACTGCAGTACACAAAGCACACGGTGGCAGGTGTGACAAAGCCAGTTGGTACACACAGCAGGCTAAAATACTGTAGATTCACAACCTGTCTTGCCTCACATTCTCTCAACATAGACAAGCCTTAAGTCAATTGTATAGACGTGAAACTTTTTCATAGATAAGGCTACGTTAGCGTTATGATGGCATGAGCATCATAATAGCAGCAGCAAGGAGAACAAAACTCTTTGATCTCTTTAAATAAAAGCAGGGTTTTAAAAGTGGGCCTTTATTTTGTCTCAATCTTACAGAACCTAACAGACAGGGAAATGTAATTGTCACAATGGAAATTAGCGAGAAGCCCAAAACTTAGATTATAATTCTGAACATTTCTGAACTGAGAAGAAGTTTGGATCTGGATTCAGTTCCAAATTTTTTGCTTTGGGCTGTTTCTAGCATAAGTAGTGTCAGATGATACATATAAATCAGGCACTGACCTGGAATTCTGCCTAAAAGATTAATAATTTCTGGATGATACATACCTGAAAAGCTTTGAACAAACTTCCTAGAGCTTTATCTCTTATACTGACATTGTAAGCTCTTCAAAGCAAGAACCAGGTCTTTCTTATATGTTTGTACATCGCCTGTCACAATGGGCCTTGTGCTTTTATCATCACTGCAATAGAGAGAATAAATAATATAGTTAATTATAAATAAACTAATAACAAAAATCAAACCCGATAAACATTTTCACTCAAATATATGGAAAAACTCTGATAATGGAGAAAAGGGGAATGTGTGGCACACTTTACATGAGTCAAGGGTTACTGAAACTATCAGGCTAATTTCTTATCCAGAGTTTTAGGAATTTGGAAGATACAAAGCAATCCTAGATCACCTTGATCGATCGGTCCATCAGCCCTCACAGAGAGAGCACCGATCACAACACGTCATTCATGTTGTTCTAGCCAGTTCTTCAGCCACCTGCTGGACAGGCTGTCAGTGGCACCAGACACCCAATCAGCATAGCGCACTGCAGTCCAGAACCTCTGAGTGATTCACCAACCGCAGCCTCCCAAGTAGCTGGGATTATAGGCGCGCATCCCCATGCCCAACCAAATCTAGATACTTTAACAGAAATACATTGATTTCACCAAGACCTTATCATCAGCTAACCAACGTAAATTCTAGTTTGGGCCAGTTTAAAGAAGGCCATGGTTCTGCACACAAAGATACTGCCCAGAGCATACAAATGAAGGGTTACTACACTTCTAGAAGCATGCCCCAATCTGCTGTCTGAAATAACATAATGGTCAGGGCACATCACTCTTCTGGAACATCAGGAGAGTCTGACATCAGGCGATGCGTAGTGCTTCTGGGCCTTTAATCAGAGAGTTGCTGGAATGCAGAGCTCTTCTGCTCATTTGATGATTTTTAACCTCATGACACGAGTCTGGGCTCTGTGTCACATCTGTCTTACAACCAACTAATTCAATGCATTCTCATATGGATTTCCACATAAGAATATGGTTCCAAAGGACTGGACCACTCCCGGGCATTCTGTTATGGTACCCAGGAGAATTTATTCCTAAAAAAAGCTGTAGAAGAGGACAAAAATGCTCTTATCATATGATGCACCCTATCTTTGGGTTTTATACTACTGCCAATCACTGTAATTTCAGAGTGCCTTCCATGTAAAAATCAATAACAATAGTTAGGTCCCTTGTGGGCTTCATGAAGTCTCTGACTCTTCTCTCATTCTGAGGTAAACACGCACTTTGGGGTACGTTTTTTTGGTCTGTGCTGTTGGTTGATTTGTTTATTAAAGGGCTTTTGTTGTTTGTATTGTTTTTAACAAAACAAATGCACTTTAACATGCATAGTCTTTAGCCTGCCTTACCCAAGAAGTCCTCCTCCTTAAGATAATTTCCCTAACATGGTGTTTACCTTAACTATACTCAAGAGAACAATTCAGTTTCCCAAAGACAACAGAGTTAATCTTATTTCTTTATTCTTGACCCTTTTCAGTCTAATCTGCCTCTTTCCTATGCTGCAGTAATTGTCTCATGGGCTCTGAGAGAGTCCTGAGTCAGATCACCTCTGCTGCACCACCTCACCCCCTACTCTCTAGTCTTGCAGGCCTGTCCAGTTACCATTTCATAAAGATGGATAGTGAAAATATTCTCCTCTAAGCTCCCACATCTTGTGTTGGGAGTTCTCCTTTACAGACTGAAAACACAGGCCCCTGACCCCTGAGTAGTAGTATTTGCTAGTATTTTGTTATATTCTTATTTTTTAAATTCACAGGTAAAGGGAATTGTGGTAACTCAAGTAAAGCAACATATTAAATACACTGGCTGTCCAGAAAAATGATGCTCTGCTTACAACTTTCAGTAAATCTCAGAACAAAACAGAACAGGCCCAGCAAAATCCACATTTAGTAAAAAGGGTCATTTTGAAAATAAGTCAAATATTTATTGTGCTTTAGACTGGTTTCCACCATTCCAATTATATCCTTATTCTTAAGACACAGCAGCCCTTGATGGAAACATGTGGGGTATGTCTACACTGCAGCAGGAAGGTGTGATTTCTAGTACAGTTAGGCAGACTCGCACTCGTGCTGTTTGAACAAATGCACTACAAAATAGCAGTATGGACGTGAGAGCAGCATGGGAGGTGAGTCATGCACCCAGATTTGGACTTGGGTGACTAGCTTGCGCTGTGCCTGTGCACAACTTCCATACCGCTAGCTTGAGCAGTACTAGAGTGAGTCTGCCTACCCATGCAAGGAATCATACCTCCCAGCTGCAGTGTAGACAGACCTGTGACCCTGAGAGCTCTTCAATACCCACTGGCTCTTCAATGCCCACTGTACTGTAACTCATTTCAGGCCTACCACATTCACTGTCCCCAACACACTTTTGTCATAATATGAATCCAAAAAGTATCTTGTAAGATATTGTATGTAAACTGGTGATGTGCTGGTCAGGAATAGGTGTGATGTATGTGTGAGCTGCATATAAAGAGTTACATATGAGCGTGAAATATGTTCTTTACATGTATTTGGGAGGCAGATCATAAAGCAAGCCTGCCCTAGACAAAGGAATGTATATTTACCTGTCTGCCTGGCTTGATTACCATCAGAGGACAATGAAAGTACATTTATATATAAGGTAAACAAAGTCCTCAAGCTAACAAGTGATGGAGGAAACAGCTTAGTGAGCTCACCAGAGGACAGAGTCTACATTCCCCAGGAAGTCTTTCTGGCTTCTGAGGCAAATGGGCTTTGAGAAATATAAGGAGAGCAAAAAGACATTCTAGTTATCCATCACTGGGGACGAAGGGAACCCTCTCATTCTGTGAATGTTGGATTCTCCTACCAGGAAGGGCTGGAGATGGTGTAAGTGAGAAAACTGTGTAGCCAAAGACAAAGCTTGCTAGAATTAAGTTTTAGGCACTAGAAAGTATGCTATTTTTGTTTTGTTTGTAACCATACCTGTCTCTTTTTCTCTTGCTTAGTATCACTTAAATCTCTGTTTTTTATTAATACATTTGTTCTTAGTTTTACAATAAACTATCTCAGTTGATATTGAAGGAAAAAGAGAGTCATCTGCTAATCTAACAGGCTGGTGTGTGCACTATCTCCGTAATTTCTGTGAGTGTCACAGCAAAATGGACTGGACACTGCAAAGAGACATCTTTGGGGAACTCGGATTCAGTGACCGTTACCCTGAAGGCAAGGTTTAGATTGGTAGATGCTCTAGGCATTTGCTGGTGAGGTGGACAGATTGGTGTGGCAGGGAGCTGGCACACAGTTTAAGCCCTAGCAAAGCACACCCTTGCTGAGGCAGAGCTGTAACACAGTGGCTTACAGTTTTGGGTGTTCTGAGGAAAGCATCACAATACCCATGGATTAATGATGGGAGAGAAGGAGTGTTGCATAGTGATTAAAGCCTGGGACTTGTAGTCAATAGTCCTGAGTTATATTTCCAGGCCTGCTACTGAACCTGTGTGTGATGGTTGCTTAACTTCTCCATGCCTCAATTTCCCCATCTGTGAAATGGTTTCAATGATAATTACCTACCTGTCAGTGGACTTGTGAAGCTTAATTAACATTTTAGGCTGAGATTTTCAAAGGAGCCTAAGCGAGCATCTTCTTTGAAAGTGTCAGCCTCAAATGAAAGACATTATATGAATATTAATATTATGTCAGCGAACTGGGAGAGAGATCCTGGCAGCAAAGACCAAAAAAAAAAACCTGATTAAATTTGCCAAGAAGAAATGCATTACTGACACCTAGCAGTACAAACAGTGTTTCTGTACACAGCAGAGTCTTATCTCACTGCACTGCTTTCCCTGATTCCAAACAAATTGGACTGTAGAGTAGTGCCCAGAATGGCTATTTAAGTGATCTCAGTGCACTGACATATTTAGGGGACTCCCTCGACATGCAATGAGAATAACACCCTCTCACTTATTTTAGTGTATGCTAGGTCTGTATTATTGACCAAGTGACTCAAGACCATGGATGTGCCAGAAAAACCAAGAATAGCAAATGAACAAATGTTTCTTACAAAGACATTACAAATAGCTAAGCATACAAGTACAGAGCTCTCCATACCACAATGGAGCTTTTCATGTGGGATTGTGGTTCCAGCTCCTGATTGTCTTGCTCATGCCTCCCATACAGTGTATTTTCCTTCAACATGTCTTGGGACTTGTTTACATATGAGCTTAGTGCCATGGCCAGGAACTAAAATTAAGACACAATTATATATCGTAGGGTAGTGAGGAAAGGCTGGGGGATTAGCAGTAAATTTCACAACCAGTGATTCTCCTAGTGCAAATAAAAATACTTTCATTGGGCTTCTTTGTTTTGCCTGCTACTTTAACTGGTTATGGCTCTGAGCTGCTTCTCCAAAGTTCAGAAGTGTTGTGGATCCATGGCTTTGGCTCAAGTCCATTTCTCCTGCTAACACAAAGAAGGTGGAGTAGTGCAACCCAGAGATCTTTATCCACAAATCACTATGCTGAGTGGTGTCCCGTTCATTTCTTTTACACCTTTTGGGAGTCACTTGAACTCTCAGTTTATGCTTTCAGTCTATCCTCCTATTAAAATCGTAGAATATGAGGGTTGGAAGGGACCTCAGGAGGAGGTCATCTAGTCCAACCCCCTGCTCAAAGCAGGACCAATCCCCAGACAGATTTTTACCCCCATTCCCTAAATGGCCCCTCAAGGATTGAACTCACAACCCTGGGTTTAGCAGGCCAAGGCTCAAACCACTGAGCTATCCTGCCCTCCTGTCTTAGTCTTTGTATAATAGATAATTTTTTAAACCTGCTGTAATATACTGTCACTGCATGCGCATGCACATACAAACACTGAGTACCCTGGAAGCAGAACTCCTCCACTATGTGTCATCTGCCCTTTACTGCCAGCAGATTCTCCTTCTGCTCCAGTGGATCCTTTGGCGCTAGATAATCTGAGTTCTAGCCCACTGCCATTGTGAAATTGTAAATAAGATGCTGTGCAGCATAGTTACAACTATGAAGTGCCTAAATGTCCATGCATTTGTTACAATATGATCAGTGCAAGTAGACACATAGAAAGAACTGGCCGTGATTAAAAGGGATGAATGAATCTGTTCAGATAATGCAAAAACCACTCATCTCTGTCCATAACAAGCTGAGCCCAAATAGAACATATTTAAGGGTTAAACAATAAAGATATTTTCTATGACATTTAATTTTCACATTGTTTGACACTTCCCAAGTTGGGCTTAGTAGTGCTTTTCTTTGAGTATTCCTTGCCCTTGGAAGCGATAACTCTTTTACCAACATAGACACGGAACAATTAAGTGAATTGCCCAAGGGTAATGCAGTGAATCAGTGGCATTGCCAGAAACAGAATTTACAAGTCCTTGTTCTAAGTCCTTTCCTCTACATACCAGGCTCTACTCCTTGTATGGTCACTGCATGGCAAAGCACACTCTCTCACACATGCCCACACAGAAGAGGGAGGGAGCATGAAAAAGGAAAGAGAAAAATATCTGGAAAAAAAGATTACAGAAAGGAAGAAACTGCATATCACTTATTAAAAGTTATTTGTTAAAGACAGACTACATCAATTGTCCCAAGCCAAGCACATGGAGACAAATTCATCCTTTATGCAGCTCCAATGGACTCAATAAATTGCGTTTCTTGAGGGATGATCTTGGCCCACAAAATCCAATCCATTTTTTTCTGGTTTTAACAGAATCGTGCCTTATTATGCTCTATTTCTGTCCTATTTTGAGCATTACAACATTTCTGAAGGAACACAAGGGGAGAGGGAAGAGAGCTAGTGAATATTGACATGAGACGGAGGAGTCATAGAGGTTTATTTTTTATACAAACTTATCCTCCCTGAGTTATGTAAACTTCCTTGACTTACACAAACACTCTGAAAGGCAAAGGTTTTCTAGCCTCAATGAACTACTGATGTTAACACTTGTCTTTGCCCATACTGCCTGCTAACACTGTTCCATGCTGCTCTGATACCATTACTACAGGATCTCATTCTCCATGGGAGAAATGAATTTAAGGAAAGGTGACTAGTGAAGAAACACATAGAAGGGCTGCACTTTTACAAGGTGAGAAATTGGGCTAAATTGTACCTTGCCCTGAAAAATTTAGCATGGTCACCTAGGATTGTGACAGAATACACCCCTATATTCACATCCAACACACTATTATAATATTCTGTGTACAAGGTATGCCTTGTAAGGTATCATTTGAAAACTCATAATTTGCTGGTCAGTTTTGGCCTGATAAAATGTGTACATTGTATGTGAAGTTATAGGATTTCCCTGCATGATGTTATTAACACATGTTCCAAACCCCACTGCCTGCCCAAGCAGAAGTTGACAAACAGTTCTGTCCTAAACAAAGAAATGTGTTCTTGCCCAGCAAGTATCTCATGGCAGCCGGGCTCTGCAGGCAGGGGCCAGATCTAGGGGGCATAGCCAACCAGCACCTGGTTCCTTCAGGGGCGAGGCAAGAACACATTGGGGTGCAGTTTGGACCTGTACTGAGTGCCCAGTCATGCAGAGGCAGCCCTGCTTTGGGAGCAGGGCAGGGAGGGCTGCCAGGCAGCCAGCCAATGCCCCGGCTCCTACAGCACAGAGAGCCAGGGGCCGGAGCGGCTGCCACCAGTTTGCGATCTGCCAGCTCCTGGCAGAAGGTGACGGTTTTCAAACTGCGAGATGCATTTTCCCTCTGTGCTAATTGGAAGGCAGGAATCTGGGGGAGGGGCGCACGTGAACCCCGCGTGCCTCCCCGCATTCGTTGCTTGCTTGTCCCAGGCACTAAAATAACTAGTTATGGCTCTGAACATAAAGTTCTCTCCTCCACTGTCTTTCCCTTCCTGTTAATTTCTTTCTGAAGTTCTGACAATCCTTCATTTGCGTTCAGCTCAGACTGGTGATAGGAAGCACATTGTGAACGAGACAATGCTCAGTAAACAAACGGCTGGATAAATCTCTCTCTCGTCTGATAGAAAACCTGTTTTTCACCATGGTTGGTGACCAGACTTTAATACAGACATATTCATATTCAAATCATATTTTCAGTATATATAACATAACTCCTTATACTATATCTGTACATACATTTCACAATGATATTGATGCCCAGTGTGACCCCGGTTTTCATTTGAGATCTCACATGACACTCTTTGGTGAACAAGAATGTATATATCAGACCCAAGAGAGTTCTGTAACCCCTCTGCACCTCCTTGCCAGCTGGCATTGAGAGATTCTTGGATCACACAATCTAAGGATAAGTGTGGCCTTACTGGTGGAGGAACTGAGTGCCCAGTACTCAGTGGAAGCTGAGAGTCCTGTGACTCTTCAGCATCTCTGAAAAAATCAGGCCTCTGACTTAGGTGCCTCTGTACAGAAACTTGCCTTTTTGTCTTCCACTGTGGCTTTTCAGACTGCAGGGAGTCTATAGCCATCCCCCCTCTCTCCAACGGGGTAGCACATGCAAACCAGCATTCATATTATTAAATCCATTTAGTATTTGTGTATATATTTTTTCACAGGCTTTTTAGTGGCCCCGGGAGCTTATGGGGCTGAAATAATGGGAGATTTGGTTCTCCCCATGATATTTCAGATCCCAAATGGAGGAAATACTGCAAGAAGGCCAGATCTCATCTCATCAATGGCTTGTTGAGGAATAAAAAATGGCTTTGGGTGGAGTGGTGGGGGGGACATACAGAGAAATTCAACTTTATATGGGTTTACCCAACTGCATACCTCCAGCCGTTAATATATGTTTGTCCTCCATTAGGCTCAGCGCTAAATGGTGCATATTGGTCCTTCCATGTCTGATTGCCTGGTTATTCCTCATTTATTTTCCCCAATTGCCCTTCCAGTAACTCCTTTCCATTTGGAAAGGTTTAATTTACACTATACTCTTTCTTTCCAGTCTTTTGGACTAAGCAAACTTATAAGTCTGTTTCCTGTTCTCTGAATTTACATCCCCGTGGGCAGCGGGCATAATAGGACTCCTGGGCCGCAGTGTCCCCGGCCCTTCCCCAAGACCCCCACCGCCTCCTCCACTCCACACACACCCTGGTCTCCGCTGCTCGCTGTGTCCCTCCTCCTTGGGATGGGGAGGTGAGGTGGGACGCGGAGAGCCAGCGGCCAGTGGACTGAGCAGGCTCGGCTGAGCGCTGGGGCTGCTGGCTTGGCGGGCGGGGGGGGAGGGGTCTTCAGGGGCGGGAGGAGCTGGCGCCAGGGGGATGGCAGCTCAGCCTGGCCCGACCCAGCAGGCACTCGGGAGCCTGGGGGGGCCGACGACTCGGATCGGCCCAGCCCAGTGCTGGGGCCGGCCTGGCGCTGGGGGAGGCCGGTGGCTCAGGCCGGCCCAGCACTGGGGCAGGCCGGTGCCTTGGCCTTGCCCAATGCTCAGGGAGGCCAGCGGCTCGGCCTGACTCTGGCGGGGGTGTGGGAGGAGCGGTGGCTCAGCCTGTTGCTTGGGGGGGCCAGCAGCAGCGGCTCAGCCTGATGTGGCTGGGGAGGGCGGGCCGGGGCTCCTCCAGTCATGGGGGCCCCTCAGAGTCAGGGGTTCTCCTTTTACAGGGTGGTAGGGGGGTTTCAGGGCTCCAGAATGTGGGGGCGGGGCCTTGGCTGGAAGGGGTGGGGCCAGCCTCCCTGAAGTGGGGGTTCATCCGCAGTGCATGTACATCCCTGTTTATCTGCACTCTTGGCTATACCTATCTCTTTTACTGTTCCGAAATTAAAACTAAGCTTTTCACCATATTGTTTGTGAAATGTGCATTTTCTTCTATTTAGTATAACGTGAAACATGCAAACTTTGCTGATTTGAGAAAATATCTCTCTTGAGCTGTAGATGCAGATGGGAAGCAATTGATACAGTTGTTTTCATGTTCTCTGCCATGTCCATTATCAGTAGACACCTATGTAATTAGTCTTTTCATGTTATGGAGAGGTGTTCCAATGCATTTAACGGGCTTATCTGAACCCTCAGTATTAATGCATTGAAATATCATATGCGTGCAAGTTAAGGCCTCTATAGCATAATCACAGAATGCTTGGAGTTTCTACTACTGAAATATGAATTATTGAAATATGAACATATACTGATTGTACCAGAGAACTAATTCTTACACAGTTTTGCTGCATCTATTCGCACACAAGAGATCACAAAATGGGCTTTCACTACTAGTAGCAATGGTTTCTGGAATGCATCTTCCTTAACTCTGGCATCTAATGTCAACTTCTGGGGAAAAGGAAGAACTGCTCAGAAAATGAGAATATTTTTCAAAAATATTTATGTGAAAAATTTATTCCTTTTTTCCTATCACAATATTTCAAAAAATTTTATCACCTCGCCTCAGAAGTCTCCCCCCTCCACCTCCAGTTGGTAGACAGATACAGTCGAACATGTAACTATACCAAGGGGAATCTATTTTTTGTCAAGGTCCAAATTTCTTGGTCAAGGTCAGTCAGTCAAGGTCCAGACTCCAGAGAAAATAATAAAAAAATAACAATGATAAGAAGTGAATAAAAATATTTTGGAGTCTGTTCAAAAGCATCTGGCAGTCCAGATTTGGCATGCAATCAGCCTATTGACTACCCTGATCTAGACCAGAGGTTCTCAAACTGAGGGGAGGCCCCCCAGGGGGACACAATATATTCTGGCGGGCATGAGAAGCTTTAGGGAAAGAAAACTTACTGTGCACATTCAGAGCTGGGCAGCTAGAGAGCGGCACCTGCTGGCCAGGTGCCCAGCTCTGAAGGCAGTGCCGCTGCCAGCAGCAGTGGAGAAGTAAAAGTGGCATGGTATGGTATTGACACCCTGACTTCTGCTCTGCTGCTTCCGGCAGCGCTGCCTTCAGAGGTGGGTGGCCAGAAAGTGGTGGCTGCTGGCTGGGTGCCTTGGGGGGAGGGGGTGGGGAGGTTGTAAACTACTACAGACACATACAAGCGGAGAAGGGAGGTGACCAAATATGTTTGAGAACCCATGATTTATACCGTGCCAAGAGTCCTAGATCATTGTGATATCAGAGGTGACTTAAACAATGACTACCATTACTCTACAGCTAATTTGCATGCAACAACTTAATTGGTTGTATGAGGTAGACTGCCCAGATGGTGGATTACTTGGCACAGTGCTAGTATAAAATACCAATCAGAATGTTTGACCATGTCAAATTGTTTGTTTCAATTTTTCTAATGAATTGACATGTTTCCAAGGAATGTTTTGATTTTGATTAAATGTTATTTTCCAAGGGTCAAATGTTCCGTTGTGTTTTATATTTATACACAGCAGCACCAGAAGGAACCCAAAAACTTCACAAATTGTATACACACAGCACAACTGAAATAGCTGTCTCTGGAGACAAGGGTGGGAACTAGGTAAGGCATGGCATAGGAAGTTGGCAAGGAAAAATGTTGGCCAAAAGCATTGGGGCAGATGCCTACCCTTATGAAAAATGGCAACTGTCAACTAACAATGTAATTTCCAAACAGCAGCAACCTTTGGTCAACACCTGCTAGAGTTGTATGCAATCCAGTGATTTAGGGCTCGTTTATGCTGGGGATTTCAGTTATCAGCGACCAGCCACCAGTGTCACCACTGTCACTGCAACAGTGCACACCTCTAGTGTAGATAGGCAAAGCCACTATAAACTGCAATTTGCCCAGGTGCAGGTCATTTCTGCTTGAAATCAGTGTAAACTGCATTAATGCAAATCACAGTTAATGGAAGCTTTGCCCGTCTACACCAGGGGTTTGCACTGGTGGCTAGGCAACAAAGGCTGCAACTAGATAAAATCCACAGTGCAGACAAGAGCTTAGATGTGAAATTTGCTAGTTCCTTAGGGCATCCAAACCCCTTTTCATTGTTAACGTTATGATTGCACTTGGCTTATCTCACCCATCCATTGAGAAGCTACCAATTCTAGATGTACTTTAACAAATATTGAAGGCTTCCAAATTAGTGTTCTGTAATTTTTATTTCTATAACCTTATTTATCTTGCCTACATACTAATCTATAATCTCTCTGTTTCACACTCACACACACTCTCTCTCACACACAGACACACACACACTCTGCTCCCAGTCTTCTGCTGTTTGTGAGTTCAGTTTTATTTACTGAAACAGATTCAATATGTTTTGGATAAACTATTTCAGCATATACTCCTCTACCCCGATATAACGCAACCCGATAGAACACGAATTCTGATATAACGCGGTAAAGCAGTGCTCCAGGGGGGGGGGGCTGCGCACTCTGGCGGATCAAAGCAAGTTCGATAGAACGTGGTTTCACCTATAACGTGGTAAGATTTTTTTGGCTCCCGAGGACAGCGTTATATCGAGGTCGAGGTGTATCTAGATTAGGGCTAGCCAAGCCTAGCAAACCGAGCTGGGTGAAAATTTCTGGATGTAACTTTTTTTGTTTGAACAACTATGATTTTGTTTGTTTGTTGTTGTTTTTGTTTCAGTCACCAAACCAAAAAGGAAGTTGAAGATTTGATGCTTGGCTGTTTTAGCTATTTGAGTGTTTTCATAGATTCACAGATTCATAGATTCTAGGACTGGAAGGGACCTCGAGAGGTCATCGAGTCCAGTCCCCTGCCCGCATGGCAGGACCAAATACTGTCTAGACCATCCCTGATAGACATTTATCTAACCTACTCTTAAATATCTCCAGAGATGGAGATTACACAACCTCCCTAGGCAATTTATTCCAGTGTTTAACCACCCTGACAGTTAGGAACTTTTTCCTAATGTCCAACCTAGACCTCCCTTTCTGCAGTTTAAACCCATTGCTTCTTGTTCTATCCTTAGAGGCTAAGGTGAACAAGTTTTCTCCCTCCTCCTTATGACACCCTTTTAAATACCTGAAAACTGCTATCATGTCCCCTCTCAGTCTTCTCTTTTCCAAACTAAACAAACCCAATTCTTTCAGCCTTCCTTCATAGGTCATGTTCTCAAGACCTTTAATCGTTCCTGTTGCTCTTCTCTGGACCCTTTCCAATTTCTCCACATCTTTTTTAAAATGCGGTGCCCAGAACTGGACACAATACTCTAGCTGAGGCCTAACCAGAGCAGAGTAGAGCGGAAGAATGACTTCTCGTGTCTTGCTCACAACACACCTGTTAATACATCCCAGAATCATGTTTGCTTTTTTTGCAACAGCATCACACTGTTGACTCATATTTAGCTTGTGCTCCACTATAACCCCTAGATCCCTTTCTGCCGTACTCCTTCCTAGACAGTCTCTTCCCATTCTGTATATGTGAAACTGATTTTTTCTTCCTAAGTGGAGCACTTTGCATTTGTCTTTGTTAAACTTCATCCTGTTTAACTCAGACCATTTCTCCAATTTGTCCAGATCATTTTGAATTATGACCCTGTCCTCCAAAGCAGTTGCAATCCCTCCCAGTTTGGTATCATCCGCAAACTTAATAAGCGTACTTTCTATGCCAATATCTAAGTCGTTGATGAAGATATTGAACAGAGCCGGTCCCAAAACAGACCCCTGCGGTACCCCACTCGTTATGCCTTTCCACTCGTTTTCACCTACAGAGATAATATACAAATGGTTAAAGATATTTTACTCTAACTTTCTAAATCTCATCTAAATCTTAGGCTGAGACCAAGTATAGAAAATTTCAGCTCCAAAGGAGAATTTACCCAGAAAGTTGTGAGTCAGAACAATAAACTCTATTATACAATAATGTTTATAAAATCCAAATTCAGCATTGCAATATAGAATAAATGGAGCGGGGGGGAATTAGAGTGCAAAATTGCACACACCATTCAGTTTAGATTAACAGAACCTTATGCAAAAAAGAAGGGAACAACCTTATGATGTTTTAAAAGGCTTTTTTATCCACTTGCTGAGTTGGTTGTAATGAGACCCAACTGATCTGACTACTTTGGTGATTCAGCAAAGTAGCTCTACACCTTCTCACAAAATCCTTGATCCTGATAACTGATGTATCAAACTATAATTGCTATGTGTGTGAGAAGTTATAAATAACTTTTGCTTAATTATAATCCATTCTTAGATTGTGCTCTATAGACTGCATACAAATTTTCAAGAAGAGTTAAGTTTGAAGGCATAGTAGCAAGCTGTTTGTTAGCTAGAGGAACCAAAAGACATGTTAGGTCAAAATTTCAAATCAGTGTAATATTTAAAATGACCTGTAACAAAATCAGTTTCACTAATTTTCTTCAAACTGCGCAGAAACATTTTTCTTGACTTTCAGAATAAAATTAAGCAAACTTCAGGTCATTCTGAAATTACAGGGTTTACACTGACCACTGCTCCACAGTCTACAATATCAAGTATCCCTTAACAGTTGCTAAAATGCTCTATTTTATAAGAATGGGAAGATAATATTTATGAAAAGCCCTTTAGCTGATAGACTGAGAAATACTGATGTTCAATTTGGGACTAATCATTCCATGTTTATTCACTGCTATTTTTCAGACCCACTCACAAGTCCATAATTATTATTCCATTTCCTTCTGTACATTTTTTCTTTTTCTTTTGTACTTTCAGTAAATACAAGGCTTTAGTCCCAGACCACCTGACAATTAGACAAGAACGAAAAAAACAAACAAAACATACAGGATGGTACAAGGCCAAACTATAGTAACACACAATTACTTTTCCAGCATGCAGAAATTATGTACAGAAACACAAAAGACAAATAATGTATGTATATTCTGTAGCTGACAAAAATAAAACCTATTTATAAAGATCAAAGATTGTTTTCAACGGTATATTACCATTTCTGGAAAATCAATCTACATTATTTTTAGTACAGGTTAGGAACTGTGAGCAATGATTGAATTATTTGCCAAGAACATGGTTAGACAGAGAGACTTGAAAAACTGGAAACTGTGATTTCTTTCCAAAGGAAAAGTATATCATAGTCACAGCTGGCATCACTACATAGAGGACTTTGGGCTTCTAATAAATTTTATGAGAAACAACACATGTTTTAATATAGAGCAGCCTATTATTATCAGGTTAACAGGAGTTATTCTTTAATAGAGATTATCTAGGTCTATCTGAAATTTCAAGACACTGAGTTGCCTCTGAAATCCTGAGATTAATCTGAAAATATTTATACTACAGCCTGTAAAACAGAATGCACACAAATTTTGAGGATACCTGCCTAATAATATCAATAACAACCTCTGAACTGGGTGAAACTTTTTAGTGAATAGCCCAAAAATGAGGTTTTGGTCAGCCCAAAACTATTCTCAAATTTGACACGAAGTCACTGAAAAGTTTCCACCAAAACCTTTTCTTTTCTTTTTTTTTTTTTGTGGTGAGGGGATGGGTGAGAAGGGGGACACTTCAGTGGCTGGTTTGGGAATGACACCCGAGGAAGCAGTGGTGCCACCCCCAACCCATTCCTGATGTACAGCACAGAGCTGAACTTCAGTTTCCCACACTACAGTTCAAATCCCTGCTGTACATCAGGTAGAGGGGGAGGCCAGGGAATTGAACTCACATGTCTTACATCAATCGGAGTACCCTAACCACCGGGCTATGGGATATCTTACCTGAAGTCTCTCAATCTCTTCCGTTGAAACTGTTCCACTTGAATAGTCATTAGGCCTTGAGAGAGAAAGCAAAAAATAACAACTCTCTAGTCTGGTGGTTAAAGCATTTCACTGGCACAGAGGTGACCCTAGTTCACATATGTGCTCCAATGTCTATTTATCTGCAGTGTAACCTGAATATTACATTGATGGGCTTACTAGATATGGACAGATTAGATAACCGGGACGAACCCGTCTTGCCGCTTTTGGGGCCCAACATAAGACCAATCTTGTTCCCTCAATTCTATGGTTTCTGAATGGCCTGGCAGTGTTTCGCCGAAGAACAAAGGACAAGCAGAGGGTCAGGGTTTAAGGCTGCAGTGTAAAACAAGGGGTGAAGGGAAAGAAAAGATTATAGTCCTTTCAAAAAAGAAATATTGCTTTTCATATTGGTGCCTAGGTATGCAAAGGTAGATAAGATAATACAAAGGGAGGTATAATTCAAATGCCTAATGCACAGCTAGAAGAAAATATTTTTCTCTTAAAGATCCCCTATTCTGACCCCTTCCACTAAGTGCTGTAAAAGCTCTTACTCACATTCTTTTGATCCTCCAAGAATATCTCTAGGAAAATGGAGGAAAACAAGAATTGATATTTTAAAAGATGAAAAGCAAGCAGAAAAATAGATGTTGGGACAGAAGGGGTTGGTTAGGTTTGAGCCAGGGGTTATAATTGGGAGTAACTGGATGAAAATGAGCAAAGGAAAATTTTGGGTGCACAGCAGGAAAAAAAATTCCTGACAATGAAATCTTTTAGGATGTGGAATGAGATTGCCAATGGGAGTGGTGAAAAGCCCATCACTTGTTTCCTTGAAAATTAAGCAAGAAAATACTGTAGGGAATGTTAGCTGAGGAAGGGACAAGATGACCTAAATAATATTTTCCATCAATAATTTCTGGTACTATGAAATAGACTGAAAATGTACGATGCCAAACCCACTTCTCTTTCCTGTGCTTTGTTGTGGTCTTCCAGAAAAATAGCTTATATTCCAAATACTGTATAGAAGCATACTTATGCAAAAAACCAACCTGGTCTCTAGCTGCTATAACATATCATATCATATCTTTTATTTTGCATTATTTGGTTTCTTGACCACTGTTGAGTCAACAAAATGCTCTGAGTCTCCTTGAAGGAAAGTATCTTTCATCTTTCACTGAAAAGGTCTATTGCTATAGCAGTGGTGGTAGCCAAAGGTGCCACTAGTTACTGATGGTAGCAACAGTGGCATCTCTATGGTCAAATTTTCAAACAGATGAAGTTAGGTGCCTAAATCCATATTTAGCAAAGCACTTAAATACATGCTTAAATGTAAACACATGCTCAAGTCCCATTTAAGTCAGTAGCACTTAAACATGGTCCTAAAGTTAAGCATATGCTTAAATTAGGGCTGTCACTAAATCTCAGTTAACTCACACGATTAACTCAAAAAAATTAATCGCAATTTAAAAAATTAATTGTGATTAAATCACACTGTTAAACAATAGAATACCAATTGAAATTTATTCAATATTTTTGATGTTTTTCTACATTTTCAAATATATTGATTTCAATTATAACAGAATACAAAGTTTACAGTGCTCACTTTATATTATTTTTATTACAAATATTTGCATTGCAAAAATGATAAACATAAGAAATAGTATTTTTCAATTCACCTCATACAAGTACTGAGGTGCAATCTCTTTATCATGAAAGCGCAACTTACAAATGTAGATTTTTTTGTTACATAACTGCACTCAAAAACAAAACAATGTAAAACTTTAGAGCCTACAAGTCCACTTGGTCCTACTTCTTGTTCAGCCAATCATTAAGAGAAACAAGTTTGTTGACATTTACGGGAGATAATGCTGCCCGCTTCTTATTTACGTCACCTGAAAGGGAGAATAGACATTCACATGGTGCTTTTGTAGCTGGCATTGCAAGGTATTTACATGCCAGATCTGCTAACCATCCATATGCCCCTTCATGCTTTGGCCACCATTCCAGAGGACATGCTTCCATGCTGATGAGGCTCATTAAAAAAAAAAGTGTTAATTATATTTGTGACTGAACACCTTGGGGGAGAATTGTATGTCTCCTGCTCTGTGTTTTATCTGCATTCTGCCGTATATTTCATGTTATAGCAGTCTCGGATGATGACCCAGCATGTTGTTCGTTTTAAGAACACCTTCACTGCAGATATGACAAAATGCAAAGAAGGTACCAGTGTGAGATTTCTAAAGATAGCTACAGCACTTGACCCAAGATTTAAGAATCTGAAGTGCCTCCCAAAATCTGATCGGGACAGGATGTGGAGCATGCTTTCAGAAGTCTTAAAAGAGCAACAGTCCAATGCAGAAACTACAGAACCCGAACCACCAAAAAAGAAAATCAGCCTTCTGCTGGTGGCATCTGACTCAGATGATGAAAATAAACATACATTGGTCTGCACTGCTTTGGATCATTATCGAGCAGAACCTATGCATGTCCTCTGGAATGGTGGTTGAAGCATGAAGGGACATATGAATCTATATCACAGCTGGCATGTAAATATTCTGCAACTCTAGCTACAACTGTGCCATAAGAATGCTTGTTCTCACTTTCAGGTGACATTGTAAACAAGAAGCGGGCAGCATTATCGCCCACAAATGTAAACAAACTTGTTTGTCTGAGCGATTGGCTGAACAAGAAGTAGGACTGAGTGGACTTCTAGGCTCTAAAGTTTTAGATTGTTTTATTTTTAAATGCAGTTTTTTTTGTACATAATTCTAGGGTTACCATATTTAACAAATAAAAAAAGAGGACCCTCCACTGGGCCCCGGCCCTGCCCATTTCCCACCTCCAGCCCCGCCCCAACTCCGCCCCTTCCCCGCCCCAACCCGCCTTAACTCCGCCCCTCCTCCCTCCCACTCTCAGCCACGCGAAAAGGGCTGCCTGAGCGCTACCGGATTCACAGTTTGCCGGGCAGCCCCCAGACCCTGCGCCCCCGGCCGGCGCTTCCCCAGCGCAGCTGGAGCCTGGGAGGGGAAGCGCCCAGCCAGGGGCGCGGAGTCTGGAGGCTGCCCGGCAAACCGTGAAGCCGGTAGCGCTTGGGCTTCGGGCAGCCCCTATGCCTCCGGACCCTGCGCCCCCGGCCGGGCACTTCCCCTCTCGGGCTCCGGTGGCGCAGGGTCCGGAGGCATGGGGGCTGCCCAAAGCCCGTAGCGCTCGGCTCTTAAACAGAGCCGAAGTGTTAGGGGAGGAGCAGAGCCGCCGCGGCCGGAGGCTCTGCTCCTCCCCTGACTCTTCGGCTCTGTTTAAGAGCCAAGCTGCCCGAGCGCTACCGGCTTCGGGCAGCCCCCATACCTCCGGACCCTGCGCCGCCAGAGCCTGGGAGGGGAAGTGCCGGGCCGGCGGCTGGGATCTGGAGGCAAGTGGGCTGCCTGAAGCCCATAGCATTCGGGCAGCTCGGCTCTTAAACAGAGCCGAAGAGTCAGGGGAGGAGCACAGCAGCCGCGGGAGGGGAAATGCCCAGCCGGCATTTTCCCGGACATGTTCGGCTTTTTGGCAATTCCCCCCGGACGGGGGTTTGATTGCCGAAAAGCCGGACATGTCCGGGAAAAAACGGACATATGGTAACCCTACATAATTCCACATTTGTAAGTTAAACTTTCATGATAAAGAGATTGCACTACAGTACTTGTATTCAGCGAATTGAAAAATACTATTTCTTTTATTTTTACAGTGCAAATATTTATAACAAAAATAAATATAAAGTGAGCACTGTACACTTTCTGTTCTGTGTTTAATTGAAATCAATATATTTCAAAATATGGGAAACATGCAAAAATATGTATATAAATAGCATTCTATCGTTGTTTAACAGCGCGATTAATCTTGTGATTAATCATGATTAATTTTTTTAATTGCTTGACAGCAATATCTTAAATGCTTTGCTGACTAGGGAGTGGACTGCTGAACTAGGGCCTAGATTTTCAGAGTTGCTAAGCAACAAACAAATCTCATTGAAGTCAGTGAGAGCTGCATGTGTTCAGCACCCAAGTTTTAAAGTTATGTGTAGACAAGATGCTGGGTTTTTCACCATTATGTTGTCTAGCGCTCCTCTGAGCACAGTTAGGTGACACAATGGTAAGAAAAGTAGACACAGCCTTAGGAAAGAATTTACCCTGAAGTATTTGGGGATGGAGTAGCTGCTAGAGGGATGTTAATTTGTGTGTGTGTGTGTGTGTGTGTGTGTGTGTGCGCGCGCACCTGCTTTATTTGTTGTTTTGTTTTTAATAGAATGGGAAATACAGGCTACTATATGACAGCTTTCTTTATAACTAGAATTATGGAAAGGTGCCCAGAGGATAAAACAGGCCTATTTGTAAATCTAAATACATAAAATAAATACATATATAAAAAGCTTCAATTCTTTTCTGGAAATAAATTTGCAAAATTTTCTTTTTTATGTGATCTGAATCTATTTGCAAATGTTTTCAGGGTGAAATTCACCCCAGGGCCTGGCAAGACCTATCTGAATCCTTCCTGCATATCACCTAGGGAACAAACAAAGCTCCGCCGTCCCTGTCTAGCCTGGACTGCTCTTTGCAAGACCTAGGCAACATTTAATTGACATTCAAGCCTATTTTGAGAGCTTAAGTGGTACCTAGTTCTCATACTTACCCTCTGCAGAGCAAACAAACATTTACATTGTGGTAGCATCTCAAGATCACAGCCAAGTTCGAACCCATTGCGCTAGGTGCTGTACAATTATATAATACAGTCCCCGAATAACTCACAAAATATTCAAGCAGGATTGCACATAATCACAGAGTCCTAAGGTGCTTTCAAAAGTTAAAGGGGAAGGAGCAGCCCAACCAGCTCCATGAAAAGAAGACTGGATTGAGGGAGGTGGAAAGGTGCAGAAATGGTGAAAGATGGCTAGACAACCCCCAGACAAAAATGACAAAATGGGAAAGGAAAGCTATGGTGAGGAGGAGAAAATCAGATGGGGTGATCTCCAAACCTTCATAAAAACTGCCAAACACGTGACTCTTTTTCTAAGCTGATTGAACATCTCCTTAATTAATAGTATATGGGTAGATTTAAAACTAGATTAAAACTCCGGCTCTGCTGCTCTTGTGCGCTCAAATAAATCTCCTGCTGACTTCAATCAACTTAGGTTGGGTTTTCTGTAGGCATTTAGGCTATACACAGGACTTGGGGTAACAGCTACAGGAATGTTTAATAATTATTTTGACCACAGGAGGGCTCCCATGTTTCATGAATGCACCTGGAAACCCATTGAAAATAGTGAGAAGAATTTGTGGCAAAGGAAGGACTAGGGTGATAGAGTTGAAACAAAGTGCATCCCTTAGGGCTGGTCTACACTATGACTTTAATTCGGATTTAGCAGCGTTCTATCGAACTAACCCTGCACCCGTCCACACAACAAAGCAATTTATTTCAAAATAAAGGGCTCTTAAAATCGATTTCTGTACTCCACCCCGACGAGCGGAGTAGCGCCAAAATCGATATTGTCATTTCAAATTAGGGTTAGTGTGGCTGCAATTCAATGGTATTGGCCTCCGGAAGCTATCCCACAGTGCACCATTGTGACCGCTCTGGACAGCAATCTGAACTCGGATGCACTGGCCAGGTAGACAGGAAAAGCCCCGCGAACATTTGAATTACATTTCCTGTTTGCCCAGCACAGGAGAGCACAGGTGACCACAGAAAGCTCATCAGCACAGGTAACCATGCAGGCCGATAATCAAAAAAGAGCACTAGCATAACCGTGAGGGAGGTACTGGATCTGATCGCTGTATGGGGAGAGGATTCAGTGCTAGCAGAACTTCATTCGAAAAGACAAAATGCCAAAACTTTTGAAAAAATCTCTAAGGGCATGATGGAGAGAGGCCACAATAGGGACTCAGATCAGTGCCGCGTGAAAGTCAAGGAGCTCAGACAAGCCTATCAAAAAACAAAGGAGGCAAACGGTCGCTCCGGGTCAGAGCCGCGGACATGCCGCTTCTACGCCGAGCTGCATGCAGTTCTAGGGGGGGCTGCCACCACTACTCCACCTCTGACCGTGGATTCCGAGGCGGGGGTAATCTCATCAGCTACACCTGAGGATTCTGCGGATGGGGAAGAGGAGGAGGATGAGCTTGCGGAGAGCACCCAGCACTCCGTTCTCCCCAACAGCCAGGATCTTTTTCTCAGCCAGACTGAAGTACCCTCCCAACCCTCCCAAGCCAGTATCCAAGACCATGACCCAGTGGAAGGGACCTCAGGTGAGTTTACCTTTTAAAATACAAAACTTGTTTTAAAAGCAAGCCTTTTTTAATGATTACTTTGCCCTGAGGACTTGGGATGCATTCGCGGCCAGTACAGCTACTGGAAAAGTCTGTTAACGTGTCTGGGGATGGAGCGGAAATCCTCCAGGGACATCTCCATGAAGCTCTCCTGGAGGTACTCCAAAAGCCTTGCCACAAGGTTTCTGGGCAGTGCAGCCTTATTCTGTCCTCCATGGTAGGACACTTGACCATACCATGCTAGTAGCCAGTAATCTGGTATCATTGCATGACAAAGCCTGGCAGCGTATGGTCCCAGTGTTTGCTGGCATTCAAGCAACATCCGTTCTTTATCTCGCTGTGTAATCCTCAGGAGAGTGATATCGCTCATGGTAACCTGGTTGAAATACAGGAACTTAATTAAGGGGACAGAGGTGGCCGTTCCTACTGGGCTGTTTGCCTGTGGCTGAAAAGAAATCCTTCCCTGCAAGCGCCAAGCCAAGCGCAGGGGTGGGGGGGGGAAATTAGCCCTGAGCTTTTCGCGTTTGGCTAGCAGGGATCTTCCCTGATACCAGCCACGCGGTGGGGGGAGGGGTACAGTGCGCGATCATCCCAGATAATTCATGGCGGGGGGAGCGGGGCGGGAGGTTAGTTTGGTTTCTGCAGGGATCTTCCCTGATACCAGCCATGTGGTGGGGGGAGGGATAAAGCGATAATTCCAGAGAATTGGATGGGGGGGGGGCGGGAGTTAGTTTGTTTTCTGCTGCTGAAGGTTAACAGGAAAACTGCAGCAGTCAATGGGCTTTGCTTGGTATGTGGGAAAGGAGGGCACAGAAGCCGAAAGAGGCTTACCATGGCCTCATGCAAGCTGAATTCTGTTGCCCAGACCTGCGTCTGTGATCTCTAACACCAAAGCCACAGGCACTCAATATTAAGATGGAAAATGCGACCTTGTACTGAAATCACATGTGCTATGTAATGTGAATAGTGTTGTTCACCATGAAAGAGTACAAGCATTGTTCTGTAAAATGTATCATTTTAAAAACTTCTCTCCTTTCTTTCAACCCTCCCTCCAGCAGCTGCAAATTTTTCAAGCCTCCCTCCTCCGTCCCGAAGGCTATCTTAGATAAGGCGGTGGAGAAAGAGGACGCGAGACGAGATGTTCTCAGAAATAATGGAATGCACCGGCAATGAAAGAGCTCATTTGAATGAGTGGAAGGACATGGTATCTAAATACAGGAAAGATGTCAGTGAACGTGAGGTCATGAGGGACGCTCGAGATGAGAGGTGGCAGGCTGCAACGCTGGGGCTGCTGCGTGATCAAACGGACATGCTCCAGCGTCTGGTGGAGCTTCAGGAATGGCAGCAGGATAACAGATTGCCGCAGCAACCGCTGTATAACCTCCCTTCCCCCCTCACCATGTTCCATATCCTCCTCACCCAGACGTGTAAGAACGCGGGGGGGGGGGGGGGGAGAGGCTCCGTACACCCTCCCGCTCCACCCCAGTGGACAGCCCAACCCAAAGGCTGTCATTATATTGAATTTTTTCAGTGGCCTTTTACTTCCCTCCTATCATCCTCCCAAACCTCACCCAGGTTACCTTGTCGGTTCTCTCCCTATGTTTATAATCAATTAATAAAGAATACATGATTTTTAAGTGACTTTATTTCCTTTAAAAGCAAGCTGTGATTTAAGGGGGGGAGGGTGGTTTGCTTACAGGGAATGAGTCAATCAAGGGGGCGGGTTTTCAACAAACAGAACTTTCACACCATAGCCTGGCCAGTCATGAAACTGGTTTTCAAAGCTTCTCTGATGCGCAGCACTTCCTGGTGTGATCTTCTAATCGCTCTGGTGTCTGGCTGCGCATAATCAGCAGCCAGGCGATTTGCCTCAGCCTCCCACCCCGCCATAAAGGTCTCCCTCTTACTCTCACAGAGATTGTGGAGCACACAGCAAGCAGCAATAATAATGGGGATATTGGTTTGGCTGAGGTCTGAGCGAGTCAGTAACGAGCGCCAGCGACCTTTTAAACGGCCAAATGCACATTCTACCACCCTTCTGCACTTGCTCAGCCTGTAGTTGAACAGCTCTTGACTCCGGTCCAGGCTGCCTGTGTATGGCTTCACGAGCCATGGCATTAAGGGGTAGGCTGGGTCCCCAGGAATAATTATAGGCATTTCAACATCCCCAACGGTTATTTTCTGGTCCGGGAAGTAAGTCCCTTGCTGCAGCCATTTAAACAGATTAGTGTTCCTGAACACGCGAGCGTCATGAACCCTTCCCGGCCAGCCCACGTTGATGTTGGTGAAACGTCCCTTGTGATCCACAAGTGCTTGCAGCACCATTGAAAAGTACCCCTTGTGGTTTATGTACTGGGTACCCTGGTGCCAAGATAGGGATATGGGTTCCATCTATTGCCCCACCACAGTTAGGGAATCCCATTGCAGCAAAGCCATCCACTATGACCTGCACATTTCCCAGAGTCACTACCTTTCATAGCAGCAGCTCAGTGATTGCTTTGGCTACTTGTATCACAACAGCCCCCACAGTAGATTTTCCCACTCCAAATTGATTCCCGACTGACCTGTAGCTGTCTGGCGTTGCAAGCTTCCACAGGGCTATCACCACTCACTTCTCAACTGTGAGGGCTGCTCTCATCTTGGTATTCTGGCGCCTTAGGGCAGGGGAAAGCAAGTCACAAAGTTCCATGAAAGTGCCCTTACGCATGCGAAAGTTTCGCAGCCACTGGGAATCATCCCACACCTGCAACACTATGCGGTCCCACCAGTCTGTGCTTATTTCCCGGGCCCAGAATCAGCATTCCACGGCTATAACCTGCCCCATTAACAGCATGATCTCCAAAGTGCCGGGGCCCGCAGTTTGATAGAATTCCATGTCCATGTCCTCATCACTCTCTCCGCCGTGCTGCTGTAGCCTACTCCTCGCCGCCTGGTTTTGCAGGTTCTGGTTCAGCATAAACTGCACGATAACTCACGAGATGTTTACAATGTTCATGACTGCTGTCTTGAGCTGAGTGGGCTCCATGCTTGCCATGGTATGGCGTCTGCACTGTTCACCCAGGAAAAAGGCGCGAAACGGTTGTCTGCCGTTGCTTCCCTGGAGAGGGGGAAGGATGTACCCAGAACCACCCGCGACAATGTTTTTGGCCCCATCAGGCATTGGGATCTCAACCCAGAATTCCAATGGGTGGAGGAGACTGCAGGAACTATGGGATAGCTATGGGATAGCTACCCACAGTGCAACGCTCCGGAAATCGACGCTAGCCCTGGTACATGGACGCACACTGCCGAATTAATGTGCTTAGTGTGGCTGCATACATTCAACTTTATACAATCTGTTTCCAAAATTCGGATTAATCCCGTAGTGTAGAGATACCTTTAGTTCAGGCCAAAGTCTCCATGCAGCCAAGAAGTTACATAAAGTGGAAATGTTTAGATATAAAAAAAGTTTTTCTTCAACAAAACACCAAGAAGGAAAAGAACAAATGTTTCCCTGCAACTTTTGTTTTTATAATGTCTCCCTAAAAGGGGCACCTACTGAAATGAGTGATGTTAGCTTGTATGTTCTCCAGGGGAACCACCACAACTTCTTGACACATGCCCGCAACAGAGGACATAAGAGCTGCATAGGCTTTTTGTTAGCTCATTCCCCAAAGGTGAATTTTAGAGGTCTAACTCCGCTCCCATTTAAGTCAATGGAAAGACTCTCCCCAGCCTCAATAGAAGTTGCAGTGGGCCCAAGTTTCAGTGTTTGAGTGAAAGGCTGGCTTCCCCTATAAATTCCAGTCCCATATAGATAGAAGTGGTCATGGTCTTTTTCTTACGTGGCTTCGAATCACAGGGGAGGCAATACTCAACTTATTCTATTAAGGAGTTATGTTAAATCTGTATTTACCCAAGAGTTTGTATTAACCTGGTCTAACAGGTCAAGGCCTGCACTGAGAATTTCCAGTTCATACTATAGATCATTGACCTAACAGACCTGATGACCTTAAGTGGTTCCAGGCAGATACCACCCACATGAAATAGATTTAAACATATAACAAACTCTTATTAAATTTTTCATTTACAAAAACTGGTCCAGTGTTCATGAGGTGGAAATCAAACCTGGTGTCTTTTTTTTTAAAATGTCTTGTAATAAAATATAATTTACAAAAAGTAGTTTGTTGGAAGGCACCAAAACCAGATTAGAGTTCATGAGTAATACCCCCGAGATAAAAGCTAGCATCAGATTCAGTATTTGCACAGTATCATTCTAAAACAAGCCAAATGGACGAGTTCTAAATTTTAAAAAGGTTTTAAAGCCACAAGATACAGATGAGCCCTGAAACTTGATTTTTGGAAGTATTATTTTTGTTATTCCTTTGTAGCTATTCCTATGTCAATCATCATAGAGCACTTCACAACTATCAATGATTTAAACCCCACAACATCCTTGTGAGTTAGCTCAGTATTATCCTCCCCATTTCTACAGATGGGGAAATAAAGGCACCAGGGCTATTTACTTGACATGTGCAAGGTCACCTAGGAAGACTGAGTTAGAGTGGAGAAAAGAACCAAGATCTCCTAAGTCCCACTCCTGTGCCCTAATTGTAAGGCTATAGTTCTGAGAGGTTGAAGGGCAGGACTTCTAATGGAAATGGAGGCAGATTCTCATCTGAGGTGGGTCAATAGACAGTTATTCACTGTTGGGAGTTTTACGCTACCCAGTGTAAATGCTAAAGTATACTACAATTTTAATTTGGGCTGTCTTTCACACTGCTTCCTCACACTCTGTGTAAAGTTTGATTACAGCTGAGCCACAATAGTGACATTACACTGTCATTAAGGTCAGAACCTTATGATATTGGCATAGAAAGTACGCTTATTAAGTTTGCGGATGATACCAAACTGGGAGGGATTGCAACTGCTTTGGAGGACAGGGTCATAATTCAAAATGATCTGGACAAATTGGAGAAATGGTCTGAGTTAAACAGGATGAAGTTTAACAAAGACAAATGCAAAGTGCTCCACTTAGGAAGAAAAAATCAGTTTCACACATACAGAATGGGAAGAGACTGTCTAGGAAGGAGTACGGCAGAAAGGGATCTAGGGGTTATAGTGGACCACAAGCTAAATATGAGTCAACAGTGTGATGCTGTTGCAAAAAAAGCAAACATGATTCTGGGATGTATTAACAGGTGTGTTGTGAGCAAGACACGAGAAGTCATTCTTCCGCTCTACTCTGCTCTGGTTAGGCCTCAGCTGGAGTATTGTGTTCAGTTCTGGGCACCGCATTTTAAAAAAGATGTGGAGAAATTGGAAAGGGTCCAGAGAAGAGCAACAAGAATGATTAAAGGTCTTGAGAACATGACCTATGAAGGAAGGCTGAAAGAATTGGGTTTGTTTAGTTTGGAAAAGAGAAGACTGAGAGGGGACATGATAGCAGTTTTCAGGTATTTAAAAGGGTGTCATAAGGAGGAGGGAGAAAGCTTGTTCACCTTAGCCTCTAAGGATAGAACAAGAAGCAATGGGTTTAAACTGCAGCAAGGGAGGTCTAGGTTGGACATTAGGAAAAAGTTCCTAACTGTCAGGGTGGTTGTAATAAATAAATTGGAATAAATTGCCTAGGGAGGTTGTGGAATCTCCATCTCTGGAGATATTTAAGAGTAGGTTAGATAAATGTCTATCAGGGATGGTCTAGACAGTATTTGGTCCTGCCATGCGGGCAGGGGACTGGACTCGATGACCTCTCGAGGTCCCTTCCAGTCCTAGAATCTATGAAACTAGCTGTCTGTTATATGCCCAATGGTGACTATTTCCTATCTCCTTGCCCTCTTCTGTTGAATGCCCTCTTCCAGAATGCTGATTCCCACCCAAATTTTCATATGTAATTCTCTAGGCAGAGGAGAGGCTTTTTTGGTATGGAAAGTCTGAAGTTAACTAGATCAGATGTCAAGGATTTGACACTTGACAGCTCTCACACCGTGCTAACATCATCTCTCAGTTAGGGCCTGGTCTAGAGTAGACAGTCTACTCCACGAATTTGGTTTGGAGGATGTTATTGTTAAGTTGCCCTCAGTAACAACTACTGTATTGTACTGGTTTAGAGAGGATGATTGTACAACTGTTTATTATAGGACTCTGAACCCTTGACTTCTCCATCAGAGCTTACAATCTCAGGGCCAAATCTGCTCTCACTTACTCCCATGTAATAGCGGTGTAACCCCATGTAACCCAGGGGAGTTATTCCGGATACATCACCGCAAGGAATATCAGGATCAGGCCCCTAGACAGTGATCCCTATTAACCCTTTAGCTGTTGATGGTAATCTATATTTTTATTTTTAAAGCCATGTCTAGCTCTTTAGAGTACAACCATATCCTTAAAAATATAAAGAGATCACTGGGGTGGAAAATGGTCATTAAGCTGTTTCCTAAAAAGTCATGGACTTCTCTCGCTGGCTGCCCAAGCCCCTCTCTAATATTTCTGTTGCTGCCACAAATCCCATCTCCCCTTATCTGCCATCTTACAATGAGCTAGAGTCCAATCTACTTCCTCCACCCTATAAAGAGGTATTAAAAACCAAACTACTGTATATATGGCTCTATTCCTTCCTCACTCTAGAAACAGGCTTGATTTGCCCCTTTACCACAGTGAAACAGGCAGTAGCAAGAAAGCAGCATGCATTGCATTGTCATTTGTTGTTGATACAGTGAAAAGCTCCAGTAATTGGTGCAGTCTTTACAACACAGCAATAAAGCCCATTATATGGGCAAAAGAAGGGACAAGGCTAAGGCTGCTTACAGAATCTGCTCGGTCTTCTGACTTTTACACTTTTCTTTACAGCGACATGTTGCTCGTCACTTTTACATATTTAAAATTTTAGGTGTTCTCAGGACAAATAATTTGGTGGCCTCACGAGTGTAGCCACCAACTCTTGCTGGTGGAGACTCAAACACTTAGTTAGCTTTAGGAAAAACAAATAAGTATGTACATATGCATGTCCAAATCATTGTAATTGATTGCTAGCTAGTAAGTCTGTTGTGAAAAGTGGTATTACCAAACATACAAGTATCACTTTTCACAGCAGACTTACTCAGCTCTGGCAAGCCTGGAGACAAATTAAGCCCCGGATGGGGGGTCAGGGGAGGCAGTGGGTACCAGGGGCAACGGGAGTGGGTGGCTGGGGGAGGTAGCAGGGAGCCAGAACCTGAAGCCCTGTGGCCAAGGCCCAGGGACGGAGCTCGAAGCTGCATGGGTGGACGCTGAAGCTGCAGCCCGAAGCCCCACAGCCAAAGCCTCCTGCCATGCCAGGGCTGAAGCCCAAAGCCTGAGCCGCACCATCCAGGGCCGTCTCCAGCTTTTTTGCCGCCCCAAGCAGGAAAAAAAAAAAGATAAAGCCAATCGGCGGCAGCTCAATCGCACCGCTTCATTCTTCGGCGGGTCCTTCGCTCCCTCTCGTCCTCTTTGGCGGCACTTCAGTAGCAGCTCAAAGAGGAAGAGAGGGACTGAGGGACCCGCCACCAAATTGCCGCCGAAGACCCGGACATGCCTCCCCTTTCCATTGGCCGCCCCAAGCACCCGCTTCCTTCGCTGGTGGCTGGAGCCGGCCCTGGCACCATCCCAGGGAAGGTGGAAAACTGACTACCTGGTCCTCCCGCATTGCGCCCCAGATGTCTCCAGAGGGGGACAGGACAACCAGGAGCAACAGGAAGGGGGGGGCACTGCTTTGCTCCCCCATCACAGCCCAGGAGGCTGTGGCCACAAGAAGAGCCTCTGCTGGCTGCATGAGGCCACAGTGTCTGCATTTGAGAAATGCTACCCCTAGGCCAATTGTTAACCCTAATTTCACTTTTCAAATGTGGGTAGTTTCTAGACAAAATACATTTTCCCCTGGAAAAAAGTTAAAGGTGTATTTTTTTTTTAAAAAAACCTGATTTGCTCTCTCCCCACTAAGTGGCCATGATCCTGGCTGCATAGCCCTGTCCTAGGGGTCAGATCCCGTTCAGTAGAAAGTGGGGGCTAGCAGTCTATAAGGGGAGGGCAGAAGGGGCAAGATCTGGGGCTAGCTTTCCCAAACAGGGGGGTTCACACACTGCCCCTGTCTCTCCTCTCCCTTTCATTCCAATTTTCTCCCCTTCCCCCACCCCAATCAATCAATCAATCAGCGCTAGAGTCGCTCTCTTCTTGTGCAGCAAACAGAACTGTTCATTACATTTTACAGCTGGCCTAAACATAAAGGTTCATCTAGACCAGTATCCTGTCTTCTGACAGTGGCCAATGCAAGGCACCCAAGAGGGAATGAACAGAACAGGCAATCATTGAGTGATTCATCCCCTGTCGCCCATTCCCAGCTTCAGGCAAACAATTCCAAGATAAATTCTCATGAAGAACATTCCCCATTTTGGTCAAGGATTCCAATGTTCTCTAGCAAGTTCCATTTGCAGGGTCAATCAATTACGGCTTGCAAATCTACTATTAATATTCCTCTTATTTCTTCACCTACTAAGTTCCCTATGGTGAAATGTGCACGACAAATCCCAATGACCTTCAACTGCCTTTTGACCAGCAGATTCAGAAAACAATAATGATGTTATGCCTCAAAATAACTAGGGCTATTAATAGATAATTAATCACAGTTAATGCCTGGGATTAACTGAAAAGAAAATTAACAAGGTAATTTTAATGCATTAATCACATACCTCTGGGCAGGGAAAGAGCGACTGAAGGCTGAGCCTGACGCCCCACACTCCAACTGGGGCTGAAGCCCGACACCCCCAGCCTAGTACCCCAACTGGGGCTGAAGCCCGGAGCCTCCAGCTCATATTTGAAAATATAGAAAAATTGCCAACATTTTTAAATAAATGGTATTCTACTATTGTTTAACACTGCAATTAAATGCTTATCTCAATTAATCACGATTAATTTTTTTAATTGCTTGACAGCCCTAAAAATAACTAATGCATGCATGAGTTGTGAACACAACATTATGCAAGAGGAAAAGTTTAACGCGACTGTTCTTTGTGCACGGAGATTCAGTTAAATATTTAAACAGTTTACATCTCATTGGTTAAAACTTTTGACTTGTAAATGAAAAGAAACAAGTGGTTTTGTTTACCGCAGTTTACTGCAGAAATGCTGCTTTTTATGTCAACATACATTTGGTAAATGTTAGCTTGTACTCTGCAGTGATGGGCTGTTTGCAGTAACCTTGGGAATACTGTTCTTATCTTGTATTTACACAACAAGTGCAAAGAAGAAACTAGATTAGGTTTTTTCCACAGTGTTTAAAATACCTTTTCTCCGGTCTTGAATGAGGGCTGAACTTTAAACACACCAACCACCGATGGCCCCACTTTGAAGCTGCCCAGTTAATAGATCATCATCCATTTGCTGGAAGCTTTATTCTCACACTATATACACTTTTCTTATCAGCACATACTCCATACATCAGAATGGGTGCATTAGCTCTATGGCATTCCATCCAGGGGCAGACCAAAGTAAAATCCATGGATCTCGGCTGGGCTGGAGGCTACAGATCCACAAAGTTTGCATCTAAAGATACCCAGACGACCCCACCACTACAAAATGCTGGCATCCATGCTGGAGCCTGGAGAGGGCTTTGGCAGGGAGCAAGAATTGCAACTAACGCTTTGATTTGTTGTTTGGTTGGATTGGATACAGGCCCCACAGAGGCTTAAACCAGCACTAATTTACTGTACTCAATGTACTAGGCTTTTGCCTCTGGAATCCTGCATTTAAATTTGATTGAAGTCACATGAGGAATATATTTTCCACTCTCAACTTTCCCCTTTATAGAATTACTACTACATGCTTTTCTCACCCTTGGCAACTCTGCCCTGGAGAGGTTTAGGATTGCAATGATCTGGGCATGAAAACAGAAAAGTGGTATTCTAGCCTCCTGCATAGAACTATTCACAGCTCACTGCAGATGTGTTGAATGCACAGCCTGGAACAAATGACAACTTTTGTGCCTCGGTTTCCCCATCTATAAAACAGATAATAGCTACCTTGCAGGAATGGGGTGAAAATTAGTTAATTCATGACTGTAAAAGCAGCACAAGATCCCTAGATGAAATACACTGCTCTAAGTTAAAACATTACCAGACTCTTGTAGATCAGAGGTACTTTAGCAGATTTGCAGTACCTGCCACAAACTACTTCTAGGAGCATTAAAATTCTCTAGTAGTCACCCAAAATGTCGAAAAACATGCAGCAGCTCCACTATCTAAGGATGGACACAATAGACAGGGCCTATGCAAAGTTCTTAAAGAAAAAGGGAGTACTTGTGGCACCTTAGAGACTAACAAATTTATTAGATATCCGAAGAAGTGGGCTGTAGTCCACGAAAGCTTATGCTCTAATAAATTTGTTAGTCTCTAAGGTGCCACAAGTACTCCTGTTCTTTTTGCGGATACAGACTAACACGGCTGCTACTCTGAAAAGAAAAAGGGGTTTCCCATTCGGTCTTGGAGTTGTGAGCAATATATCCAAAGAAGATCCTCCAACAGAGAATGGTCCACCTGAGCTGGGTGGTTTCTTAAGAGAAGATGGCAGTGCTTCCTTAAAAAGGTGAATTCAAAGGTAATTGAACTCTAAAATTTTAAAAGTGACATAATACAGGTGCACACAAACACTACAAATCCAGCTGTTCTAAAACAAGATCACTCACGAGTCAGGCCTTCCTCCCCTTTCCGTACAGTACAGATCCTGCCAACTCCTGAATTCAAGATTCTGTGCTTATCCTGAAACAGCTGATGGCTGCAAGATATGAAATCATGTGCTTTTTGAAGGATTTTACATGTCAAGAACTGCATTCCATCTAAAGATGCGCGGACCCATTCCTTTGTAAATAAATCATTGAGAGGTTGGGGACTAGAGGGCTTGTTCTGTAATCGCCTGCAGCCATACAACAAGGTTGATCTTGCAAACTTTTATGCATGTAACTTCACTCTTGGGAGTAGACCCATTATATGGTGTGGAGCTACTGATAACATTTCAATAGTCCCTTTCTCCCATAGGGAGCCCAAAGCACTTTAGAATCTGCATATAATATAGAAAACTGTTCTCCCATTACTGAAATATAGCCAGCACTAGGGTGAACGCAGGACCTGTTTAGCAGTTTCCCAGGAACATGCTGACTGAAAATTTCACAGGCAGAGGGGGAAATCAGAACATGTCATTTCAATAAGGTAAAATGTTTTGCACTAACTTTACCACTTCGATTTATATTAGGAGTCCAACTGAAATGAGTCAAAATTTTAAGTCCAAGCAAAACATTTTAACTTATCGAAGCAACATGTTTTGATCATCCCAAACTGAAATCTCAGAATTTTAATTTTGCAGGAAATTTTGGCTTTGGCATGGGAAAATATGAGAATTTCCTGTAGAACTGAAATTCCCATTTCTGACCAGCTCTACAATCTAAGGAAGATTTTTCTCATAGCTGAAAAACAGTTTAATATGCAAGGTATCTGCAGTTTTCACTGCCTTACAATTCCTCAAGGTCTGGACTGCCCCCCCAATTATATTCACAGGAAAATCCAGTAATGATACTTGTGACGTTCTGCATTGTGCAATGAATTCCAACACTAAAGTACCACCACATAGGACATTTTATGCACCTGGATGGCAAATTCAACATTCATTTTCCTCAAAAAGAACAGGAGTACTTGTGGCACCTTAGAGACTAACAAATTTATTAGAGCATAAGCTTTCGTGGACTACAGCCCACTTCTATACAGACTAACACGGCTGCTACTCTGAAACCATTCATTTTCCTGATAGTGACTACTCTGTACACAACATAAGCCATGGTAGTATCAGAACTTTGAAAGTAACAACTTCACATTTGCGGTGGAAAGGGAAGTGCAAGACACACAAGGTATTTTATGCATGTTTTCAAAATGGCCCAAAGGGAGTGGAATGCAGGAGGGCTTTCCACTGGGTTGCAATAAATTGGCTGCTTTTCTTAAGAAACACAATAGGGAAATTAAAAGTTAGCTTTAAAATGTTTAGTCTTCCTCCAGCAGGATTGTGTTACCTTAGAGATCTGGAGGAGCTTTTCAAAGCTTCAGTTCTGTTCGAAAAGTCTTACATTCACATAGCGCCTTTCGTCAAAGGAGTATTTTACACTCAGAAGTCACCACACCCATTACTCAAATGCAGCCACCTCTGGTGATGGACTCCAGCAAACATTTAACAGCTTATACAACCGTTTAGGGCAAGGTGCGAATAGCCTTTCCTGCTGTCAACACAATGGAAGCTAAAGCACTGCATACTTTGACAATATGAAATGAGGAGTTAAATTTCACATTTCTTTACACACAGATCTTTAAGCCACCATTGTTCAATGAAATTAAAATACAAGAGCAGGGACCCAGACAGTCATTTCTTTAACTGGTGCCTAAAGCAGAGTGTTTTTTAGAGATCTAGTACTCCATGGTTATATCTCAGTGTATTTTTCATTTGGAGGAAATGTAAAGGGATTACATCATTTAAAATTGACCTGAAGATCAAACTCACAGTATTGGTGGTCTTAGATTCAGTTTATAGGAATTCAAATTATATAATTGTCATCAGTTTCAGGGACATCTTAACTTGAAACTGTTTTCAATCTAAAGGAAATACCCTTTGTAGGACATGTAAGAAATTAAAGTTTGTGGTGACAAAGCCCTGCCTGCAGCCTACAGAAAAATAAAATACTTCCAGTGCTACCAGACAACCACAAGAGACAACTTTTATGCTGCAAGAATAGAACATTTCTCAAACAAAGCTATGTGCACTTATTTCCTTACAATCATTAGTACTTCATCTGAAAGTCTTCCCTATTAAAATGCTAATGTTGTGTTCATTGATAAATTAAGCTGACTTTGGCATCTGTATTAGAATACAGAGACCTGACTGTTGGATTATTGAAAAGTACTGAAAGTATTAGCTTCATAAAAATCAATGGAAATATTAATCGTAGGTTGTTTGAAAAACAATGGCTTCGGTTTATCCCCAAACTTGCCTCCCAAGGTGCAGATTGCTACGATGAGGTCATAAAAACCTGACCACCACCACCAAACTCTGTCAAAACTGGCTACAGTCAGCAGATTTGCCCTAATCCGTATATGCATATCCCTCACCCAAAGCCATCTATCCATCTTCAGTCCAAAACATGCTCCCTCTTTCCCCAACATGCTCAGCCATACATTTGTGTAAGAGAAACATGGCAAGCCCCCACAGAGACGGAAATCCCACTCTACCCTGAAGAACAGCTTTCTAAGAACCGTAGCATGGGCTTCAGTCTGCATTGTTTACCATTAATCTCCAGTTCAATTTTGCTCAAGCCACGCCCCTGTATTTGACTTGAACACTGATTGCCATCCACCCAAGGGTTTGTTGGATACTTCACATCTCGTGTTCCAGACCAATAACAGAAGCTCTGAAAATCAAATTAAGCCCTTGCTTACACCTGGGTGTATTACAGAGTCAACTCCATTGTTTTAGAATTGTGCTCCCAATGACACCTGGGCAACCCCATTAACTGTATGCAGGTTTACATAGGTGTTATGAAGGCACATTCTGCAGACTATGCAGTTGCACTGGTGTTGCCAACAGGTTTTACAGGCTAAATTAGGCAGTTACTGGTGATGATTTACGAGAAGGAAAGAATCCAGCTTGACTAAGCCCTGGGAGAGTTTGGGGTACTTATCAATTAGAACAAATCTACTTGCAAACTAAACAAATTGGATCTGGTAGTCAGAGACACATGATAAATAAGGGACCCAAGCTGCCATTTTTACAAAGCCCATTTTTAAAAGCAGAACCATAGTATAAGTATACAGAGTTTGAGGTACCATGCAGTTGTGTGTGCACAAAGTTGTGGTGGTTACCTTCCTTGTATAGTGAGAGCTGGCAGAGTGACACCGAAACATCCCCCCTCAAAATATATGGGGAAATTCTGCAGATCTTGGGTCATCTGCATGAAGAGCTAGGGGTTGTCCTCCATGATAATTGCTGGTTTTCTTTGGAACTGATCCTTCCACTGGACCCCTGCCTGTCTCATCTCCCCTCAGCATCGGTGGGGGGGGGGGGGGCGCAAATGGACAAAGCAAGTTTCCATAGGAATAAATGCTGATAGAGTGATAGAGACACCTTTAAAATGTATTGTTTGCAGGGCGGGGGAGGGGGGGGAGTGATATTACCAAGTGTGGCTCCTTTTTTCATCCTCCCTCTGCCTGTGTTAAGAGGGGCATGGCCAGAGAACACCAAAATTGCAGCATGTATATGGTGATCTTCTGTGTTTGGGGAAAGAGGGCTATGATGGGCTCCTCTCCCTACCTTCCACTGAAATGCTTACTGGCCAGTATTGACTGCCTGGCCTACTACATATTATGTCCTACACACTTAGAATCAGAAAAGGGCCACAGAAACTTCAGACAACAGAACCACACTTGCAAGCATGACAAATTGGCTCAAGCTTCGCAAGTAAGAAAGCCTGAAGCATTCAGCTTCCAGTGACTCAAATATCCTCGGAAAGGAAAGCAAAGACAGACATTACAAAACTGAATGTGTGGTTTATTATATTTAAGATTCTTTTTGTCTAAAGGGTTTAAATATTTGTCATATAGTTAACAGTAAATTAATGTAATTTTACATGTTCAGTATTTTGATATACAGTACAGGACTACAAACATGGCAAAGGAGCACTGGAAAATTAATATTTCCTCAATGCAAGTATCGATTCTGCAGCACCACTTAAAAACTGTGACTAAGGATGCAAGCTGCAGTATTACAAGCACACTAAAAACCCATACCTACATTAAACATTAGAGAAACAAAACAACGGACACAAGGGCTTAATATTTAAGATTTGATACAGGATTAAAATACTAATATTTTTAATGTCCTGGTTTCAAATTAATAAATATAAAAACAATATAAAAATATACACCAGTTGATAGAAGGATGCACTGAGTAAAATTAGAAAGTTAAATTTCACTTTCAAACGTATGCAGGTATGTCTTTAGGGAGAGAATTTCTGTGTAGCTTCGGCTGGTCTTTCGGAAGAAGTCCAAGCTAGTAATTTGTTCAATGTCACGCACTCGTGCGGTGTGCATCTTCAAGAGATCTTCAACCCACTTGGATTCTTCCTCTGAGCTCTGAAATGAAAACAACTGGATTTAGTTTTAGTACAGAATCTGTCCGATCTTTGAAAGGGTACTGTACCTTTCCTGATTTGTTATCTCCATCAAACACATGATCTTCACATGCTCTTCCATTCAAAGTCAATTAATGATAAATAAAGGATGCACGGAGGTATAGTTTTGGGTCAGGTCTCAATTTTAGGATTTGGATTCAAATGTGGCCAAAACTTTTTAGAAGAGTTGAAGTTACCTGAGAATGGCCCAATATGTCAGGAGTCTTACAAGAATAGTTGTAGATCTCCTGGTGGGAGCAGATGATGGTGCTATTGGGAAATCTGTTGCTCACTCAATATTTCTGCCATTTTGTATCAAAATCTCACAAAAGCCGCTTGCAACTTGGGCACAATATTATCTAAACAAGTTCTAGCCCTGGTTAGGCTTTGAACCTTTATCTCAAACTTTAGCCCCAGCCTCATTCTGCTCTGACCAGTGTGTCCTCGCCTCATCTAGTAACAATGCCACTCTGTTATTTTAATCTTCCATAAATCCTCACTGTAAGAATAATAGTGATAGCCATTCAGCAGCATCATCCTTCCATGTGACTAGCCCAACTTGCCTAAGACCAAGTTCTACATAAAAGTTTTTAGTTTCTGGTTTTGGTCCTGAGACTAATCTCTTCCTCATTAACTTGACAAAGTCCCCAAGTAAAAACAAACCTATGCCATTAAAATCTAATATCTAATCTCCACAGGAAACAATTAGACATGACCAAAAAATATCAGAGACGCAAGAGGTGAGGTTTGTGGGTCACTCTGTGACAGCCAGTAAGTGAGGGGAGTGATTGTTTGCACAGCATGGGAGTGAAGCACTGAATAATGAGTTAGAGAGTGTGGATCTAAAGTACATCTCTGTGACCCACTGCCAGTCTGTTTTGATCTGCTGTATTTCTCAGAGACAAATCTATTTCACCTTTAGCTCTACATGCCAATAGGAAGCTAGCCAAAACAAGAAGTCTGTAAGACAAATCAAGATCTAGGAGCTTGGGGGAAAGGGTAGAGTGGGGGTGGGGCGGGGCCTGGGACAGAGCCAGGGGTCGAGCACTCCCCCTCCCCCAGCACTTTGGAAAGTCGGCGCCTGTATCTGCATCTCAGTTTCTCCATTGGTGAAATGGGACTACTACTACTATATTTGTGCATGGCTGCTGTGAGGTTTAATTCATAAAATTTTTGCAAATCATCTTTCAGCCCCAGACAGAACCCAGGAACACAGAGATGTGAAAAAACAGAACAATGGAAAAGAGCGTCATTTTTTAAATCTCAGAAAAAAGTTTTGGAGAGGTTAAGGATTGTTCTTCTTTTACCCCACAAAGTTCACCCATCCCTATAGAACCGGAGGTTAGACACAGCCAGACACTCATTTGAATCAGCTGGAATACCATGGTGCAAGAACAGAGCTGATATGGTGATCTCAGGATCAGCGCCATTTTGCCCAATTACATTTTTTCTAGATTATCAAGTTTAGAAGTGTTTTTTTGCCATGTGAAGATAGCAAACAGCCATCATTTATGTGGTGTGGTACATGCACACAACTGTAAATATATACAGCACTGTAAGCTTAGGGAGCAAATGGTGCACAGCAGATACTAAGCCTGATGAATTTATACTCTAAAGGCATAAATAAAATAAAATGTATGGAGATATACATATCTCATAGAACTGGAAGGGACCCTGAAAGGTCATCCAGTCATAGGGTTACCATATTTTGTGCCTCCAAATGGAGGACACTCCATGGGGCCTCGGCCCCTCCCCCAGCCCCGCCCATGCCCCCTCCCCAACTCCGCCCCCTCCCCAAAGTCTCCGCCCCCTCCCCTGCTTCCCACGAATATTAAATTCGCGGGAAGCCTGAAGCTGGTAAGGGGGGGTGTGGGGGGAGCAGGCGCGGCCCAGGCTGGCCCCCCGGCGGCGCCAGCCTGGGTCGGCTCGGGCCCTGGGGTGCCAGCCCCGGCCGACCACCCCCAGCCCGCCCAGCACTGCCGGCCCCCGGCGGCCCAGCGCACCCCCCCCGCTATCCCGGACCGGCTCCCGGCCCCGCGCACCCCCCAGCGGCCCGGCCCCGCGACCCCGGACCGGCCCGCGGCCCCGCGCACCCCCGGCTCCCCGCCCGGCGCACCCCCCGCTACCCCGGACCGGCTCCCCGCCCGGCCCCGCGGCCCAGCGCACCCCCCCCGCTACCCCGGACCGGCTCCCCGCCCGGCCCCGCGGCCCGGCGCACCCCCCCGCTACCCCGGACCGGCTCGCGGCCCCGCGCACCCCCCCGCTACCCCGGACCGGCTCCCCGCCCGGCCCCGCGGCCCGGCGCACCCCCCCCCCGCTACCCCGGCTCGCGGCCCCGCGCACCCCCCCGCTACCCCGGCCCGGCTCGCGGCCCCGCGCACCCCCCCGCTACCCCGGCCCGCGGCCCGGCGCACCGCCCGGCTCCCGGCCCAGCACCGCGCCCCCGGCTCCCCGCCTGGCCCGGCACCATGCCCCCGGCCCCGCGACCCCGGCCCAGCCCCGCACCGGCCCGGCCAAAGAGGCCCCGCCCGAGCCCTCCATCCCTCCCTCCCGATTTTCCCGGACATGCCCGGCTTTTGGGGATTTCCCCCCGGACGGGGATTTGAACCCCCAAAAGCCGGACATGTCCGGGAAAATCCGGACGTATGGTAACCCTATCCAGTCAAGACCCCTGCCTTCACTAGCAGGACCAAGTATTGATTTTGCCCCCGATCCCTAAGTGGCCCCCTCAAGGATTAAACTCACAACGCTGGGTTTAGCAGGCCAATGTTCAAACCACTGAGCTGTCCCTATATCAGGGGGTAGCCGTGTTAGTCTGTATCTACAAAAACAACAAGGAGTCTGGTGGCACCTTAAAGACTAACTATCTGTTAGTCTTTAAGGTGCCACCAGACTCCTTGTTGTTTTTGAGCTGTCCCTCTCATTCGAATGTGAAGACAAACAAGACAAAAACAGAATAGGTGTGGCCATTCGTTTGCACATTTCATGAATAAGTAAGACTAGCTGTCTTGACAGAGGAGTGAAAGCAATGATTATATTAGCAGAAAGGCTTAGGCCTGCAGCATGGCATAGAACAAAGATTTGAACCAAGTGTCCAAACAGGAGTGGGTGCAGGAGGAAATCAGGGCAGAGGTTTAGGAAGCAGTGAAGCTATAGGAGCTTTGAAGGTTAGAAGCTGGGGCTTGATTCAGGGAAGTGAGAGCCAGTAGAGAGATTCAGAGTGGAAGGCGATATATGAAATAAACTCAGCATCATAAGTTTATACCTACACCAAAAAGCGCACAGCGTTTAAATACTGATAAGACACATTCCCTTCCCAAAAAGTTTACAATCTAAAAATAAAGCAATAAATTCAAGAGAGAGAACATGGGAATTATTGATAGGAAGAAGACTGCTCAAAGATTTGGGGGTTTCAAGGAAGGAATTGAAAGAAGTGAAAAGGTGCTTAATGGATAAGAGGAACAGTGTTCCAGGCATATTGTGGGTGGACTTGGAAAGATTACTCCTACTTGTAGCTGGAACAGGAGCTCTGGCTTTGTGCACCAATACTAAATACACCATGGCTCTGTGGATATGGGAAAAGTGGTGGATGTGATATACCTTGACTTTAGCAAAGCTTTTGATTCAGTCTCCCACAGTATTCTTGCCAGAAGTTAAAAAAGTATGGATTGGATGAATGGGCTATAAGGTAGATAGAAAGCTGTCTAGATTGATGGGCTCAACGGGTAGTGATCAACAGCTCGATGTCTAGCTGGCAGCCGGTATCAAGCGGAGTGCCCCAGGGGTCAGTCATGAGGCCGGTTTTGTTGAACATCTTCATTAACGATCTGGATGATGGGATGGATTACACCCTCAGCAAGTTCGCGGCTGACATTAAGCTGGGGGGAGAAGTAGATACGCTGGAGAGTAGGGATAGGGTCTAGAGTGACCTAGACAAATTGAAGGATTGGGCCAAAAAAAATCTGATTAGGTTCAACAAGGACAAGTGCAGAGTCCTGCACTTAGGACGGAAGAATCCCATGCACCGCCACAGGCTAGGGACCAACTGGCTAAGCAGCAGTTCTGCAGAAAAGGACCTGGGGATTACAGTGGATGAGAAGCTGGATGAGAGTCAGCAGTGTGCCCTTGTTGCCAAAAAGGCTAACAGCATATTGGGCTGCATTAGTAGGAACGTTGCCAGCAGATCGAGGGAAGTGATTATTCCTCTCTATTCAGCACTGGTGAGGCCACATCTGGAGTATTGCATCCCATTTTGGGCTACCCACTACAGAAAGGATGTGGACAAATTAGAGAGCCCTGCGGAGGGCAACGAAAATGATTAGGGGGCTGGGGCACATGACTTATGAGGAGAGGCTGAGGGAACTGAGCTTATTTAGTCTGCAGAAGAGAAGAGTGAGGGGGGATTTGATAGCAGCCTTCAACTACCTAAGGGGGGGGTGAGATTCCTAGGCTGTTCTCAGTGGTGGCAGATGACAGAACAAGAAACAATGGTCTCAAGTTGCAGTGGGGGGAGGTCTAGGTTGGATATTAGGAGAAACTATTTTACTAGGAGGGTGGTGAAGCACTGGAATGGGTTAGCTAGGGAGGCGGTGGAATCTCCATCCTTAAAGGTTTTTAAGGCCTGGCTTGACAAAGCTGTGGCTGGGATGATTTAGTTGGGGTTGGTCATTCTTTGAGCAGGGGGTTGGACTAGATGACCTTTTGAGGTCTCTTCCAACCCTAATCTTCTATGATTCTATAAACATTTTGATTCAGGAAACAGACTCCTGGCAACCTACAGAGAAGAACTCACCAGGAAAGATTTCTCGGAGAAAAATTAAGTTTAGGCAGAAGTGCTAGGCTACTTGCAGTTCACACAGAATGCAGTATTCCATTGCTTTGTTTTGTGCACTGGCTCTCCTGATGTTTGGACCATGTATAAACATTCAGATGTTAAAATTTAAAATCCCCATATGGACTAGATCCATTGTACTTTACCAAGCTTCTGCAACTATAAATAGTCTTATCTCTGATCTAAAAGAGCAAGAGTCTTTTGGCCCCAAGAAAATGCAGGAACAGAACACGTAGAGCATCTCTTTGCTTCCGCAATCCCAGATAAACACAAAACCCCCAAGTGGTGTTTTATTTTTATGTTTTAACTATGTTGGATGAAGCACCTGGAATACCATGGCAGGCAGACACTATAAAGATGTGAGTTGTAGCTAGAGTTAAGTCTTCACAATGGACCCGCCCCCCCACGAAAACATCCAGTTGTCTGCTACCATGTAACATATTCTGGCCTGTATATTGAACTTTTCCTGCTGCGCAGCTCCAAAGTGACTTCATTAGGAGTTCTGCCATGTGTTATGACCCTATAAGTCAGTTATTTACTCTGCTGCCAAATCATTGCATCTCCATACTCCATGTAACCATTTTCATGTTTAACACAACATTTTAGGGTTTGTTTTTTTCCTTAAAGATAGTGAGTGGTAATAGTTCCACACCTTCTTTTGCTAGGTCAGGGGGTGGGCGGAGGGATCACTATAGCCTAATGATTAGAATAGGGGCCTCGGACTAGAGGCAGGAGTCCTGAGTATTGTCCGAGCTCTGCCACCAATTCCTTGTCTGAGTACAGGCAAGACATTTTGGTTTAAGATCTCGTAAGTGTTCAATAATCATTTTTTTAAAAAGTCACTAAATGGGATTTTACCCATGACTATGTCTGTACATACTAGTTATGTAAACTAATGTAGCAGGGCCTATTTGAACTTACATTGCAGCTCTCATCATTGTCAGGCCGGTGGGGAAGTATGTATGAAAGAACGGATAGTGGCCCATCGCATTTATCAGCAGGCTGTGTGAAATCTAAACAGCTAGTTATGATACTGTAGTAATGAGTTGGAACTGGAACTGAACTGCCTTCCACATACCTAGGAGGAAAACACAAACAAACGTTTAGCAAAATCTGTTAGATGGACTCCTGGATACGAGATTCCTTGTGAAGTGCTATTTGTATGTAGTGCTGTCCACCTTCACAGACAGGTGTCCTCTTCAGTTAGAATGTGGGTAAATGTAGGTAGAGAGGTCACTAGGAGGCTCCAAGTTCTGCATAATTAAATACAGTTGAAACATTCTAAAATTAATTCCTACTTGTTGCCCAATAACCCTATTTACAGGGCTTCATTACAGACCAGGAACCAAGCAAAGAAAACAATTCCTCAACATGGGGGTCCAGAGTCTGGATTCTTGATTCAGCCAAGAGAACTCCTTCAGCATATAGGAAATCTTCAAGTCAGCATAGCCGCTCTGCATCCATTTCCCCTTCTCTCCTCAGGCCCTGGAATGATGGGTGTGGCTAGAATGCCTCTACACTCTGGTTATTCCTGGAATGGCCCCACTGAAGTTGTCAGCCATTGATAAGTTATTCATAGATTTTATTGCCAAAAAGGGTCCATACAGACCACTCTGTTGCGGTGGTAGTGACAGGGCCTGCAGAGAGGTTTCACCTCTGCCATTCAAATTTCGGAGCTATTGTTTCTGGCTATCTACAGACTCGGACAGGCAGACAGGCTACATGTTTACAAGATTTTCTTTGCAACC
This sequence comes from Malaclemys terrapin pileata, assembly GCF_027887155.1. NCBI lineage: Eukaryota > Metazoa > Chordata > Testudines > Emydidae > Malaclemys > Malaclemys terrapin. The sequence goes on along the minus strand of NC_071506.1, from coordinate 24,714,072 downwards.
TTGAGGGCTCTACAAACTTTTTTAAAATGAATGCTGAGATTTTAATGTAATATGACTCCAGGAGCTGGGGCTTTAGACATGGACCTAGAGTAAGGCATAGCCATTATATCTCTGCTTCTACATAACACAGACCATAAAATTTCACTCATTAATTCCCATATGAATTCCAATGGTATCTGACTGAACTAGATTATCCCTCTTAGAAAAAATATCCAAGTCTTTAGCTTGCTCCAATTTACAGTGGGAACTGTAGTGGTCCACAAAAGGTCCCAAAATCTAGGGTCTACAAAGATGGCAAAACAGCCCACTTTACTTTCTCTCCTTCTCCCTAAACTATGGTGAGTGCAGCTCGGACTGTGGCTCTAGAAGTCGACAGGCTCTCTTGATGTAAGTCACCATCATAAAATGAATCAAGTAGTTACTGTAGACTTAGAGAGCACCACACATATTATAAGCAGATGTAAAGATTCTAGAATATACCTTCCGATTAAGGATTTCAAGATTATTGATAGGAAAGCATTGTTCAACATAAATTAACAAAAAAACTTGAGTAATTAACTCAATAGCCTTATTGTCCTTAGCACTGCATTGCAAGCTATGTAAGCAGAATGTGCTCCACACTTACAAAGTAAAAGTATTGTAAAATACTGTAGTTAGTGAGGTTCCCATCAAAGTTGCCATCATAGGAAGGATGAATGAACACTCCAGGTCAGAATATAAACTCTACAAGGTCAAGGTAGGGAATTCTCTGGTGATCAGTAGTTCCATTGTTGTTATCTAGAACGGAGCGAATTGCTTTTTTATTGCCCCCCGCCCCCATAAGGGCATTTAGTCCGGAGAATCCTTCAACAAGAAACTTATGCTTACCAGATCATTCATATTGACTTCAAATAACTTGATTCTTGGCTTTACAAGTTAGCACCTTGTACCTCGAGCCCAAATACCAACTAATTGGGAAATATTATATTTTTAGATAGCCATTAAGAACAGTTAATACATTTAAATATAAACTCTTACTGCTTTATCTTTTCTGGCGTGTCATGCAAACCATCATAGTCATAATCGAAGATTGGTCCACTTATGACATTTACTCCATTTCGTTCAGTTGCATACCTCTTCACCAAAACCCTTTGAAAATAATTCCATACCTCTGTGCAAAGACACAAGATTACCTTTAGTGAGCAAACTAATGCTTAGATAGGAGTTTCTAGATACGCATTATGTGCAAGGATAAAAATCCAAACAGTTCTCATTCATATTATGCATGCAGCTATCAGAGGCATTATTGTAGAATCAGAATCATATGACTGGAAGAGACCTCAAGAGATCATATAGTCCAGTCCCCTGCCCACATAGCAGAACAAAGTATTATTAGACCAGGGATAGTCAATAGGTGGACCAGAGCCAACCTCAAACCACCAGATGCTTTCAAATGGACCCCAAAATCTATTTACTTCTTATCATTATTGTTAGTTTCTTATTTTCTCTGAAATCTGGACCTTGACTATACCTTGACCAAGAAATGTGGACTTTGACCACCCTTCCTGCAATTTAAACCACTGCTTCTTGTTCTATCCTCAGAAATTAAGGAGAACATTTTCCCCCCCCTTCTCCTTTTGACAACATTTTATGTACTTGAAAACTTATGTCCCCACTCAATCTTCTCTTCTCCAAACTAAACAAACCCATTTTTTTTTTCCAATCTTCCCTCATAGGTCATGTTTTCTAGACCTTTAATAATCTTTTTCCTGTTCTCTGGACTTTCTCCAATTTGTCCACCTCTTTCCTGAAATGCCCAGAACTGGACACAATACTTCAGCTGAGGCCTAATCAATGCAGAGTAGAGCAGAAGAATTACTTCTTGTGTCTTACTTACAACATTCCTGCTAATATCCCAGAATGATGTTTGCTGTTTTTGCAATGGTGTTACACTATTCACACATATTTAGCTTGTGATCCACTATGACCCCCAGATCCCTTTCCACAGTACTCCTTCCTAGGCAGTCATTTCCCATTTTGTATGTGTGCAACTGATTTTTCCTTCCTCTGTGGAGACCTTTGCATTTGTCCTTATTGAATTTCATCCTATTTACTTCACACCCTCTCTCCAGTTTGTGCAAATCATTTTGAATTTTAATCCTATCCTCCCAAGCACTTGCAACTCCTCCCAGCTTGGTATCGTCCACAGACTTTATAAGTGTGTTCCCTATGTCATTATCTAAATCATTGATGAAGATATTGAACAGAACCAGAATCCCTGCAGGACCCCAATTGATATGTTCCCCTTCCAGCTTGACTGTGAACCACCAATAACTACTCTCTGGGAACAGTTTTCCAACCAGTTATGCACCCCACCTTATAGTAGCTCCATCTAGGTTGAAATTTCCTAGTTTGTTTATGAGAAACTCATGTGAGACAGTATCAAGTCTTACTAAAGATTTATTGTAGCTTCACTGAGGCTTTATCTACACTACATCGCTTTTAGCAACATGGCTGTGTGTAGTTGCTGTTTGTCGGCTCTCCTATTTCCACCCCCAATGAGTGTCTTTTGCTTTGTCGGCAGGAGAGCACTCCTGCTGACAACGCGCTATTCACAGTGGCACTTGTTGCAGCAAAACTTGTGTGTTTGGGGATGCGGGGGTGGGGGGGTAATTAACACCTCTGAAAGAGAAAAAGTTTTGTCGTTCAATTGCCAGTATAGACACAGCCTCCATTTCTCTAGATCAGGGATACTCAGACTGAGGCTCGTGAACTGCAAGTGGCTCTTTAATATGTCTACTGCAGCTCTTTGCAGCACATGATACTACAACACTGTGTGATTTAACTATTAACCAGTATAAGTTATTAACCAATCAGGATGCTTTCGCTATGTTGTTAACCAACTGTAGTTGATAAAATAATAATACTGTGGCTCTTCTGAGTAATGTTGATCACTAATCTGGCTCCTGAACCACTGAGTCTGAGTATCACTGCTCTAGATTTGTGCTTTATTATTTTTTTAATGAGTGATAAAGGAAATGCACAGTACCATTCAAAGGCTGGCATTGCAATAGACCTTACACAGAAAGCTTGCTGTTCCTTCTCTAGCAGCAGAGATGACTATTCACATACACACTTTTAATGTCCTTGGCTCTTTGTAAGCACAAAGTCTCAGTGCTGCTTTGATTAATTGAATAGCAAAACCTCTAATCTCTAAGGAAGGTCAAATCTAAAAGAGCATGAAAGGCACATTCCTTTCAGTGAGGTTCCCTCAGATATTAATTATCTAATTTCTGGAACTATGTGGACTCCGCAATGACTTAGTTATATTGTAACATATGATGGAAGAGCAGTGTCTTCTGAACGATGTAGATAGATTGACATACTGGACTCTTCCTCCCTTAACCTATAAGCATCTTCATTTATAAAAGATGGGACACACACAGAGCTCCCAAATGTATTTAAAAAGTAAAAGAAAGAAACTAACCGCAAGTGTACGTAACTAAAGAACATTGTAATGTTTTCAACTGATGTCCTGCTCACTCAAATATCCTCCACTTCCCCATTATAAATTTTAAAATCCTCTGTACAGGGACCTTCTCCCTCTGTACAGCACATGCATACTTCAAGTACTACAGCAATCATGACGACCATCAACCCCTCCATTGGCGAACTCTGTGAGTTGTTGGGGATTCCAACATCAAGTTATAATTTAAAAAAATGACACCACAATATGAGCAATTTATGGTTGTTTTGTCCTATGATTATGTTCCTGGAAACAGCATTTTTATAAATCATGACTTCAGAGTGGGTAATCAGTAATGATTTTCCACTGTTTGATCAGGTAACTGTCATTCTGCCACCTTTGCTCAAGCTCCTTATGTATATCACCACTTGTTTAAACCCACAGGCTTGCTAACACCCTCCTTTGGTTTGAAAAGCATCCCAGAGTTTTGAGGTTTAGCCAAACCTCTCTGGTCTAGAATTTAGGTTGGAAATCTCACAAGAGCTACTTCTTGAGCCTTTTCCAAGACTTTCTGCTTCCAGGCAAGCCAGAAATGCCACCAGAAGAGTCTGATAGTTTGCTACCTCCCACCAAAACTAGGAAGCAAAGCGGCGCACAAACAAAACAAAAGAAAAGTTAATGGGTTTCAGTTAGATTGAGGTCAGTTCACTTTTTGTTTAGATGCATTTAGCCCCATCTGTGATAAATCCATTTGGTCCACCTGTATTCCTATACATGTAGTCAGAGAGGCCAGCTGAAAGTTATCCAATAAACCTCTAAATCAGTTCATTCCATAGTTCAGCAGCCACACCATTTTCGGAAGATATCTATATCAGTTAGCTAAGTGGTGCATGGAATCAGCTGTAATGCACAAGAGTGTCATACTTACTTTTGAAGGCAGGATACATTGGAATGATATTTGTTATTAGAAAGGCATCATATTTAGCTTCTGCAGAGGAACTTAGTTCTGAAAGTCATAGAACAAGATGTGTTAACATGAAAGTTCCTAGTAGAAATCTCAGAGACTCAAGAAAAATAAATTAAACAATTGCAGGCAGTAATCAAAAGAAAGATTATCTTCTAAATGAGACTCTAGATTAAACTAATTTAATTACACACAATTTCTTGTTACTTTACATGACAGATGGACTGAGAACAGAGGGTTTTCGTCCTTGTTTCAATCTTCCACTAGCTAAATTTGTTTCTATTTTTGTACATTCTCAGGAGGTGTGATAATCGTACTGTATTGTTTTGCAATTTTTTTTTTTTTTTTAAAAAAGGCTCACACTTCCAAGGCAGAATAGAGTCTGATCAGAAAAATCAAGAAATGATCCATCTCTCTACTGTCTTTAGTTCTGTAACATACATACTCCTTTTAAAACCCATTTCAACCCTTCCTTTAGTATGTCAGAGGGGAGGAAGTCATCCCCCAAGGCTGCAACTGTCTGCTCAGACATTCATTCTGACTGGTATATCCATCCACTCCCCAGAGACTGAAGAAGTGGTAAGCAAGTCAACCAGTAGAGCCTAAGATAATCATTTGCACAACATGCATGACAAATTGTTGATCTCCCTTTACATACATACAGAAATCCATTCTCATTAAGTTTTCAGACTAATCAATTTTGGTTGTGACATGTACTAATAGTTTATTAAATCTTATGACAAGTAAATTCAGTAGCTGTATTTCTCTAGGATTTTGAATTGAAGTCTGCTGGCCAGATTCTCAGCTGGTGTATATTGGCGTAGGTACATTGACTTAAAGAGGAGTAATGCCAAATGTTGCGAGCTGAGGCTCTCTCCCTTCATCATTACTGCATACACAATAAATACCAGATTTCAAACTATTCAACCAGTATTTGATGGCACAGAATGTCTCTTTTGTGATCATCTTATTTCATATCCATGGATTTTAAGTTCAGAAGGGATCACTGATCTATGACCTGGGTTAGACATAAGATCAGCTTATAGAATTCCAGCCTGTAATTTCTACATCAAGCTCAGTTACTTTTATTTGAGTTACAGCATTTCTTAGAAAGACATCCAGACTTGACTTGAAGATTAAGAGAGATGGAAATATTTGCCATATTGGGAAGCTATTCTAATGGTTAATTACTCTAATTGTTAAATATTTAGATCTTATTTCCACTTTTGAATTTGTCAAGTTTCAAATTTAACTTTCAACCACTGAGGTCTTGTTTTGTCTTTGACTGCTAGACAAGAGAGTCCTTCTCTATTTCCAGACATCATCTTTCCATGCAAGTACTTCTGGACTGATCAAATCATTCTTTTTGATAATAAACAGATTGACTGACTAGCTGAATGGATATTTGAGTTTCTGCTTCTGAAAAGTTCAGTGAAAGACAACTGAAATTCATATAGTAGTCAAAATCATGTACAAGTAAAACAGAGTTAGATTTAGCTGATAACAGTTCCATTGGGTTACTGTGGTCTCACCACAAGAAAAAAAAAAAAACTGGTAATACTGAGGCTATAAAATCTCTCTTCTGTGACACTTAAAAACCCTCAACCCCATACAGACCTTGTGCCTTCTTTTTCCTAGGGAAAAAATTCCCTAACAGACAAGAGGAAGCTCAAAAATCTCTAGGAAACCAAAAGTAGCTGCATACAGAATACCTCCTTTATATTCTACAGACATCCTATTTAAACTTACGAGGAGGAAAAAGGAATCCATAAGTCATTTGTTTATCTGCTCTGTAGGCTGAACAGCTCTGACTGTTTCCTGGAGAAATGCGCAGATCAGGCCTCACACAGTTAGACAGATGCTCAGGGACACCAGATACCTCTGCCTGCATTGAAAGGCATACATGGAACAAACTGTAAATATAATTCCAGGAAAAGAAGTCAAGAACAAAAGAGTGTGACTTGTTTACGCCCAACATCAATAAAGAATGTTATGTGAAGCATAATGATTTCAAATAATCAACAGATAAGATGAAGGATCCTCTATAATAGAAAATATATCCATCAACCTCTATAGTAAAAACCTGTTCCTTGAGACAGTCTACTTCAGCAATCTAGTAGTAGGAATTCTCATTGGAAACAACTTGATAAATTAGCTGATTAAACGAGACATTCTGTTGCAGAAAAACAAATCCTGGATTAAATGTTTAAAACAAACAAACAAAAAGCCAACAACAAGCAGCATATGGTCCTTAAAATTCCACTTTTCATGGAGAGTGGAAGTGCTCTTTAGATTGGAAATCTACGTTATTCCAAGCAGGAAATTCCCTGAAGGAAAAGGAAATTTTAAGACTCCAGGAATACAGGTAAGCAGTGTCATTTTTCAAAATGAAAGATAAATTTGACCTGTTTTGAAATAGTGTATGATGTCCAGAGAGGCATCAGGAATGTTTCACTGTAACCACTTTCAAAGTCTTGGTGATGTAAGATATTGTACTTGGTACGATAAAGCACCGCAGGACGTCCGTACAGGAGGTGTTTCTCTAGAAATTGGAGGAAGTTACATTAAATTACATGTAATAACAAAGAAGAAAAAACCCAGCCAAAATCAATGTGTCTAACACATGCCCATTTAAGCACCCAGTCTAACTAACGGAGATGACTGCTATAGAAATACAGTAGTTTAGACTTCAAAAAGGATAAAAAGGAGAGAAATTCTTCCCATCCCATCCATCCCCCAAACACAGAATGACAGTGGAACGGCTTAGATTCAGAATAGCCATGGGGGGAGGGTGACTAGATAGCAAGCATGAAAAATAAGGATGGGGGTGGGGAGGTAATAGGAGCCCATATTAAACCCCTGCCCCCGCCCAGCCCCCAGTATCAGGACTGTCCCTATAAAAAACTGGGACATCTGGTCACCCTAGCCTTGGGGTGGGTGGCTCAACAGAGGAACTACCAGACCTGCAGCTCCATTCTGGCATGTGAGCAAACAAGTAGTCCACTAGATGCTGGGCTCCCCTGCATACAGAACCATGCTCCTCCAGAAAGCAGTGGTGAAACTTGACAAGAATGTCAATTTCAGCCAGCAGCTATGAGTCCAGGGAGCCTATTCATTTTTGGAAACAGCCTGCGTCAGTGTTTCTGAAGTGATTTTTCAGGAAGAGGGAGGCGGATTTGCAGTTTGTGAGAAATTACAAAAAAAAAAAAAAAATAATAATAATAATAATAATAATAATCTTGGTTTTGTTCTGATTTAGAATGAAACCAAATTAAGAAACGTCAACATGTCCTGCAAACCAGAAATCCCTAGTTTTGGCCACCTCTAGCTTAGAATAAGTGTGATTCAAGTGTTTTGTGTTGGATTAACAAATATAGACTACTTAAATATGATGATTGAAATTGACATAGGTGCTACAGTAGCCACTTTCTGAAGACACGTACAAGAACAAATGTATTCACAGTATACTAAGAAAAAAAACTGATAAAATGTTGAAAAAAAAAAAAAAAAGTTATAACCAAAGCAAGATTAAGGTTTCAGGATGCCTGCAAGTACAGTGGTACCTGTTTGCTATTACCATTACTTGGTACAGAATGAAATATTCCTTCATTAATTAGCAGAAATTGGTTTAAGACAAAGTTGTAGTAGTATGCCTCCCATGCACTACTGTTAGATTCCATAGTGAAAAGAAAAGATTAATTCTGTTTTTGATGAGGACATTGGTTTAGTGACAGGCATAACAGCAGAATTACAGGTAGTTAAAAATGTTAGACCTAAATTTCATCTGGTGCCTTATGCTTTATGATGACAACCTATAGAAAAGTAATTAAACTTGCAGAAGCAGGGAATAATTTTACTTGTAAAGAATGACCTGCACAATTGTTTGTATTACTAGAATTAAGGAAAGGGAAAGATTTACGAAAGCTATACCAAAAGACCGCAAACGCATGACTGGAGGTAGCTCAGGATCCAATTCCAAAAAAACCCCACAAGATTTGCTAAAGTAGCAGGGAAACGTTTACAAAGCTCAGTCCAGCTCAAGCTCACACAAACATGGCTAATGGAATCTAGCAAGATTCTAGAAGGAAATTGGACATTTATATTGATAAGAATATTCAGAGCTATTCTACTTAATGCTAAAACATTTGGCAAGGAACACAAAACAATATGCTTCACATTGTGAGCCCATCTCTTTTAAGGATTAGGATACAATTATCCTACATCTGTCTAACATGGAGTTGCTTGTATCTTCTTCTGACCACTTTCAGAAACAGGATGCTGAGCTAATGGACTTTAGGTCTGATTTAGTAACTGCCAGACTACGCTTCTAAAATCTACACACAGAGACACTACAAGTGCATGAGTTTACTGTATTTTAGAAATTCTCATTAGTTTGAATGTTGGTTGATTTTAAATGTAGTAAACCACCACTGAAAATGAAGAAAATAAATGTTTATTAACCACCATGTCCTTACCTTCTGTTCCTTTGACATGAAAGCGCTTATTGAGTTCATCCAACTTGTTCTTTATAAAAATAAAAAAAATAAAAAGTGAAAAAGATTAACAGCTGAACCATAAGAGCATTCTCTGACATCTCATGTTCACTATTTATTTAGCAAAGCAATACTAGCACTCTAACAACCTTATTGTGAAGGACACATTACACTAAATATTCCAAAGTGTATGAAAGACTCTTAACGGCATGAGGGAATCAAAGGGATACTTAAACGTTAGAACCTCCTTCTCTTAAAGGGAGAACATGCAATATCCCCCTAACCTACAGTACAAGACAATTATCCTTAATGACACCAGTATGAATAAATCCATGAGTCTACCTTGTCATCACATGTACAGCCCAAATCAAATTCAGATGCAGAAAATGCAGCTACAGGATAGAGCGGCCTTGCAACTTCATCTGGCATGGTCGGTTTAAATGCATTGCTCCTCAGCAAGTGATTTAAACTTCCATGGGTTCCATTATTAGGAGCGGGCTTTAATCCAAGCAGATCTGACAAGACATCAAACACAGAAGCAGGGTTCTAAAACTGTAACTGTACTACATTGTATACATCAGTACACAGTGCCCATTTCCTAGATGGCTAGAAACAAGACACCAACTACTTTATACCCATGAAGTAGAGAGAATTACTTTAAATTTAACCAAAGAACAGTACTAAGCCTTTGTCCACATCAGAGAAGCCTGTTTTGCAATTAGACAGTGTTGGAAATTCCCATGATAGGAACAATAGGTAGGGGCTCGGGCAGAGACAGATGCATCATGGAGGTGAATGCCTGGCTGCGAAGATGGTGTCACCAGGAGGGCTTTGGCTTCCTAGACCACGGGATGCTATTCGAGGAAGGACTGCTAGGCAGAGATGGCGTTCACCTTTCGAGGAGAGGGAAGACCCTATTCGGACACAGACTGGCTAACCTAGTGAGGAGGGCTTTAAACTAGGTTCGACGGGGACAGGTGAGCAAAGCCCACAGGTAAGTGGGGAACATGGAGACCGGGGAAATGAGTCGGAAACAAGAGGGAGTGTGGGCTATATTGGCAGAGAGAAAGGAGAGTCAGGAAAAAACTGGGAGGAAAGATCAAACCAGTATTTTAGATGCCTATATACAAATGCGAGAAGTATGGGGAATAAGCAGGAAGAACTGGAAGTGCTAATAAATAAATACAACTATGACATTGTTGGCATCACTGAAACTTGGTGGGATAATACACATGATTGGAATGTTGGTGTGGATGGGTACAGCTTGCTCAGGAAGGATAGACAGGGGAAAAAGGGAGGAGGTGTTGCCTTATATATTAAAAATGTACACACTTGGACAGAGGTAGAGATGGACATAGGAGACGGAAGTGTTGAGAGTCTCTGGGTTAGGCTTAAAGGGGCAAAAAACAAGGGAGATGTCATGCTAGGCGTCTACTACAGGCCACCTAACCAGGTGGAAGAGGTGGATGAGGCTTTTTTCAAGCAACTAACAAAATCATCCAAAGCCCAAGACTTGGTGGTGATGGGGGACTTCAACTATCCGGATATATGTTGGGAAAATAACACAGCGGGGAACAGACTATCCAACAAATTCTTGGACTGCATTGGAGACAACTTTTTATTTCAGAAGGTTGAAAAAGCTACTAGGGGGGAAGCTGTTCTAGACTTGATTTTAACAAATAGGGAGGAACTCGTTGAGAATGTGAAAGTAGAAGGCAGCCTGGGTGAAAGTGATCATGAAATCATAGACTTTGCAATTCTAAGGAAGGGTAGAAGGGAGAACAGCAAAATAGAGACAATGGATTTCAGGAAGGCAGATTTTGGGAAGCTCAGAGAGCTGATAGGTAAGGTCCCATGGGAATCAAGACTGAGGGGAAAAACAACTGAGGAGAGTTGGCAGTTTTTCAAAGGGACACTATTAAGGGCCCAAAAGCAAGCTATTCCGCTGGTTAGGAAAGATAGAAAATGTGGCAAAAGACCACCTTGGCTTAACCACGAGATCTTGCACGATCTAAAAAATAAAAAGGAGTCATATAAAAAATGGAAACTAGGACAGATTACAAAGGATGAATATAGGCAAACAACACAGGAATGCAGGGGCAAGATTAGAAAGGCAAAGGCACAAAATGAGCTCAAACTAGCTACGGGAATAAAAGGAAACAAGAAGACTTTTTATCAATACATTAGAAGCAAGAGGAAGACCAAAGACAGGGTAGGCCCACTGCTTAGTGAAGAGGGAGAAACAGTAACAGGAAACTTGGAAATGGCAGAGATGCTTAATGACTTCTTTGTTTCGGTCTTCACCGAGAAGTCTGAAGGAATGCCTAACATAGTGAATGCTAATGGGAAGGGGGTAGGTTTAGCGGATAAAATAAAAAAAGAACAAGTTAAAAATCACTTAGAAAAGTTAGATGCCTGCAAGTCACCCGGGCCTGATGAAATGCATCCTAGAATACTCAAGGAGCTAATAGAGGAGGTATCTGAGCCTCTAGCTATTATCTTTGGAAAGTCATGGGAGACGGGAGAGATTCCAGAAGACTGGAAAAGGGCAAATATAGTGCCCATCTATAAAAAGGGAACTAAAAACAACCCAGGTAACTACAGACCAGTTAGTTTAACTTCTGTGCCAGGGAAGATAATGGAGCAAGTAATTAAGGAAATCATCTGCCAACACTTGGAAGGTGGTAAGGTGATAGGGAATAGCCAGCATGGATTTGTGAAGAACAAATCATGTCAAACCAATCTGATAGCTTTCTTTGATAGGATAACGAGCCTTGTGGATAAGGGTGAAGCGGTGGATGTGGTATACCTAGACTTTAGTAAGGCATTTGATACGGTCTCGCATGATATTCTTATCGATAAACTAGGCAAATACAAATTAGATGGGGCTACTATAAGGTGGGTGCATAACTGGCTGGATAATCGTACTCAGAGAGTTGTTATTAATGGTTCCCAATCCTGCTGGAAAGGCGTAACGAGTGGGGTACCGCAGGGGTCTGTTTTGGGACCGGCTCTGTTCAATATCTTCATCAACGACTTAGATATTGGCATAGAAAGTACGCTTATTAAGTTTGCGGATGATACCAAACTGGGAGGGATTGCAACTACTTTGGAGGACAGGGTCATAATTCAAAATGATCTGGACAAATTGGAGAAATGGTCTGAGTTAAACAGGATGAAGTTTAACAAAGACAAATGCAAAGTGCTCCACTTAGGAAGGAAAAATCAATTTCACACATACAGAATGGGAAAAGACTGTCTAGGAAGGAGTACGGCAGAAAGGGATCTAGGGGTTATAGTGGACCACAAGCTAAATATGAGTCAACAGTGTGATGCTGTTGCAAACAAAGCAAACATGATTCTGGGATGCATTAACAGGTGTGTTGTGAGCAAGACACGAGAAGTCATTCTTCCGCTCTACTCTGCTCTGGTTAGGCCTCAGCTGGAGTATTGTGTCCAGTTCTGGGCGCCGCATTTTAAAAAAGATGTGGAGAAACTGGAAAGGGTCCAAAGAAGAGCAACAAGAATGATTAAAGGTCTTGAGAACATGACCTATGAAGGAAGGCTGAAAGAATTGGGTTTGTTTAGTTTGGAAAAGAGAAGACTGAGAGGGGACATGATAGCAGTTTTCAGGTATATAAAAGGGTGTCATAAGGAGGAGGGAGAGAACTTGTTCACCTTAGCCTCTAAGGATAGAACCAGAAACAATGGGTTTAAACTGCAGCAAGGGAGGTCTAGATTGGACATTAGGAAAAAGTTCCTAACTGTCAGGGTGGTTAAACACTGGAACAAATTGCCTAGGGAGGTTGTGGAATCTCCGTCTCTGGAGATATTTAAGGGTAGGTTAGATAAATGTCTACTAGGGATGGTCTAGGCAGTATTTGGTCCTGCCATGCGGGCAGGGGACTGGACTCGATGACCTCTCGAGGTCCCTTCCAGTCCTAGAATCTATGAATCTATGAATAAGATTTAGTATTATAGCTAGGTGGAGAAACTGCTACTACTATTAAACATTTTTATTACCGTAACTCCTAGGGCACGTATACATAGGGGGCAGGGAGGGGCAGGGAAAACACCTGCAGCAGCGAGTGTCAGAGCCCAGATCAACTGACTCAGGCTTGCGGGGCCCACACTAAGGGGCTAAGAACACTCACCCGGGGAGGTGGGAGGGGTCAGAGCCCAAGGGGGGGGGGGGGGGGAGAATCTACATTGCTATATTTAGCCCCATTGTGCCAGCCCTGCAAGACCGAGTCAGTTGATCCAAGCTCTGAGACTTGCTGCCATGGGGCGGGGGTGTTGCAGAGTAGATGTACCCCAAGAGGCTCCAATGAGGATCAATGCCTTAGAGGGCAAACCTGCAGCATGCTTGGTTAAACCTGATAGCACTATCAGTCTTAAAAAATACTAAAAAAGTCAAACTGATATACAGCATTTAACATCCCCACTAAAACATTTTTTTTTGGAATCTTTCATCCAGGATTTCCTGGTACTGTACAAACATTAAATAAGCCACATAACACCACAGGAAAGTTCAATATTGCACACATTTGGAGAAGAGGAGCAGACACAATGAGCTGTTATTGTGATTTGCACAAAGGGACATCATGTTAATGATGATAGTTCTGTTCCAGTGTGATCTCTCGACTGGTTCATATCTGAAAGGAAGTGTGGTCTACTGGTTAAAGCAGGAGACAAAGTAAAAAATGATCTTGGTTCTATTTCCAACTCTGCTATTGACTTCTGAGACCTCAAGACCAATTAGCCTCCTCATCTATAAATGGGAATAATTATATAAACACACAGATGTGTTTCATGTTTATAAATGAATATGTGCAGCTTCTTTTGAAATCCTCAGGTGGAAAGTTTTACTGTAAAAGGAAATGTACATTAAAGACAGGATCATAAAATTATATTCATGCATTGCCATACCTAGCTTCTCTACTTCATTGCTGCAGTAAGAGTTTTGAAAACAATTATCGCCAACAAGAGGCACGGTAGTGGCAAAATAACGCCTGCGCTGCCACGCATGGGATGCAGGGGCAGAAGCCCTCTCTGGGCACAAGTCTAGCTCCCAGGGCTAATGAAGAACAGACATACTAGATTGTAGCCCTCTATATTTGATATCCGAGGAGCTGCCAGCAGAAACACAATGTGAATGCACTCCAATTGTTGGAGCAGAACAAACATAGGCCTCTGTGCATTCTGTCCTTCCATCCAAAGGGCAAGCAACAGTGCAGTGCTAGGGGAGAAGGCAGTGGCCCAGAACACAAGCATAAGTTGTGCCTACACCAACCTCTGAAAGCTTTGTTGGCAAAAGTAGTTTAAAAATGGAGTAGCTTACCACACATAATGTTGTAAAGTTCAATATTTTCAAATGGAGGTACTTTGGTCTTGTGCTTGAATGTGGGACCATAGCCTACAAAGACAGTCTTCAAAGAAGAGAGAAACATGGTAAAAAGAGGAAGTTTGCTTTAACTCTTAAAAAAAAAAAAATTCTAACACACACACACACACACACACACACACTTACCCTCCCCAAAAGCAACAGAGGGTCCTGTGGCACCTTTAAGACTAACTGTTAGTCTTAAAGGTGCCACAGGACCCTCTGTTGCTTTTTACAGATTCAGACTAACACGGCTACCCCTCTGATACCTCCCCAAAAGGTTACTTTGCTGCTTATACCTGCATACTATTGATCTTGTTGTCATATCCGTGATCGCCATGGAAGAAGCATTTTCCTGATAGTTTCTTATAAACATCCATGGATTTCCTATATTGAAATGTAAAATCATAAGAATTATTGCTGACCTGGCAATGTAGTTTCAGAAGATTAAAATTTAGGCTGTGATTTTCAAAAGGAGTTGAAGGGAGGTAGAGCCTAACTCCCTTTGAATGTCATGGGATTTGGGCACTTAATTTCTACAGGTTCCTTTGAAAATTCCAGCCTTAATAAAAATAAATAAATAAAATTAAAAAAAAAAAAACCACACACACACACACACACACACAGAGTGAAGTCATCTCAATTATACAGAAACTTTGCCCTAAACTATCCCAGAACACTTCACGAACTACAATCATCCTCCACACCAGAGTGGATGCACCAGCAGTACACACTACCATACCCAAATGAAACTCTAGGGGGAAGTTAGGTAGGCAGTTCTCCAAAGAGGACAAAAGGGATTATAATTTTGAAATGTATTAAAATGTTAAATGGGAATTCATTTCTCGCTTTCCCAATGATGCTCCCTCAGCATTAAATATATTCCACTAAGGAAACGATGGATTTGGACAAGCACATGGGTCCTCCCATTACTCTCAAAAGTCTTAAAACCGAATTTTGCTCAGTATTTTAATAGGTGTATTGTGTCATCAGTTCTTAACAGAAATCCCCATTGACAACTATGAGTGTTTCTGCTTAAACGGATGGCGCAACGTAACTTAATACTATGCCATTATTTAAGAGAATGAAAAACTTGAGACATCACCTGCCTGGGATGTACTTGAAAAGAAACCAATGCATATGGAATAACTGACATCAGCTATTGTTAGCCTTGGGTAATGTGCCATTCCCAGGTAGAAGCCCTTCCCTACTGGGGACACCTACAGATTGAAGCTGTTTAGGATCATGTTGCCCTAAATCAGTAGCATTCTAACAAATGCTTCTCAGAAAGTCAGAAAGCACCTTTTTAATAGGCTGTGGTATACCTAGACTTTAGTAAGGCATTTGATACGGTCTCGCATGATATTCTTATCGATAAACTAGGCAAATACAATTTAGATGGGGCTACTATAAGGTGGGTGCATAACTGGCTGGATAACCGTACTCAGAGAGTTGTTATTAATGGTTCCCAATCCTGCTGGAAAGGCATAACGAGTGGGGTTCCGCAGGGGTCTGTTTTGGGACCGGCTCTGTTCAATAGCTTCATTAACAACTTAGATATTGGCATAGAAAGTACGCTTA
This sequence comes from Malaclemys terrapin pileata, assembly GCF_027887155.1. NCBI lineage: Eukaryota > Metazoa > Chordata > Testudines > Emydidae > Malaclemys > Malaclemys terrapin. The sequence goes on along the minus strand of NC_071506.1, from coordinate 24,698,206 downwards.
TTAAGTTTGCGGATGATACCAAACTGGGAGGGATTGCAACTGCTTTGGAGGACAGGGTCATAATTCAAAATGATCTGGACAAATTGGAGAAATGGTCTGAGTTAAACAGGATGAAGTTTAACAAAGACAAATGCAAAGTGCTCCACTTAGGAAGAAAAAAATCAGTTTCACACATATAGAATGGGAAGAGACTGTCTAGGAAGGAGTACGGCAGAAAGGGATCTAGGGGTTATAGTGGACCACAAGCTAAATATGAGTCAACAGTGTGATGCTGTTGCAAAAAAAGCAAACATGATTCTGGGATGTATTAACAGGTGTGTTGTGAGCAAGACACGAGAAGTCATTCTTCCGCTCTACTCTGCTCTGGTTAGGCACAGCTGGAGTATTGTGTCCAGTTCTGGGCACTGCATTTTAAAAAAGATGTGGAGAAATTGGAAAGGGTCCAGAGAAGAGCAACAAGAATGATTAAAGGTCTTGAGAACATGACCTATGAAGGAAGGCTGAAAGAATTGGGTTTGTTTAGTTTGGAAAAGAGAAGACCGAGAGGGGACATGATAGCAGTTTTCAGGTATTTAAAAGGGTGTCATAAGGAGGAGGGAGAAAACTTGTTCACCTTAGCCTCTAAGGATAGAACCAGAAGCAAAGGGTTTAAACTGCAGCAAGGGAGGTCTAGGTTGGACATTAGGAAAAAGTTCCTAACTGTCAGGGTGGTTAAACACTGGAATAAATTGCCTAGGGAGGTTGTGGAATCTCCATCTCTGGAGATATTTAAGAGTAGGTTAGATAAATGTCTATCAGGGATGGTCTAGACAGTATTTGGTCCTGCCATGAGGGCAGGGGACTCTATGACCTCTCGAGGTCCCTTCCAGTCCTAGAATCTATAAATAAATTACAATGCTATTGAGTCCTTTTCACCTGCTTACTCTTTCACCTTGTGGTAAGCAAAGGAGAAACAGACCTGGAGAGAAAATGGGAGAAACTCAGAAGGAAGAGAAACACATGAAGAAAGTAAGCGGTAATCATAGAAATATAACGACTAGCTTTGTTACACACTAAGATTTATGAGCAGCATCACAGGGGCTGCCTAGCAGTCCAGTGGGCTGCCATCCTAAAAGTCAGTTTGTACACCCATTAGATGATGTTCTCTCAGAGTTGGCTTTTGTCCTCAAAACTGGAAGTGAAGCAATCAGATCTGTAACTATTACAGAAATAGTCTTTTCCCAGCTATAAATATAACATGAATTACAGTTACATTACTCATTAAAAGGTAGCTCTTAAGAGCAGTAGCAAATAATGCTGCCAAAGTTTGAACTGAGATGAAAGGGGAAAAAATCTTGAGTAAAATATTATTCCTATTACCTCTTCTCCCCATCCTGTATCTAGAGCAGTTTGGGAATCTTCCAACTGTATTTTTTTTTTTTGGTGGTGGGGCGGGGAGAGGGGGTTGGAAAATGATGATTGTTCTAAACCAAAACTTTGAGGGAACATACCAGTTTTGACAAACAACTTTTGTCAGGAAAGGTTTCACAGGTCAAAACCAGACAGACACATTGACCCCAGAATAGCCAAGAGCCTAGTGGTTATGGCACTCAACTGGGAGTGGAAAACCCAGGTTCAAGTCCCTAGTCTGAATCATGAAAAACCTGGAAAGGAGGTCATGGGTTCATCTGGATGTGGAATAGGAAAAATAGAAAATAGGAAAAATTCTATACTCCAAGTTTTGCAGAACAGGAAAACTGTCTCCTGTCTAGCGCTACATGTATCAATAAAAATTGTTAAAATGGTAGGCCTAAAACCAGAATTTAATTCTTTGAAATTTGAGAACCATCATCAGAAATTCTAGAAAGAAGACTTGTCACCTTGCCTACTGAAATTGCATCCAGTCTGAAAAAGCAATTGGGATTTCCCATTCACTGCTTTAGTAGAAAGATCTTTGCATGAATACAGGAAGATTAGCACAAAGTGTCAAAGACACTTATTAGACAGACAAGGTGGGTATCCTGGGACCGACACAGCTACAACTATACTGCATGCAAATACACTTCTGACACAGTGACTGGCAGCAACATATTTGAAAGAGAACTACCAATTCTTAAAGTCCATCACAAGATATGCCAAGAACATAAATCTGTCCTGCTCTCTACCAAAAAAATACACTGACTCAGCTTTATGAATAAAGGACTAGCTGTACTTGATTTAATATATCATTTTATCAACAGATCAAAAGGAACAAACAAAAGATATTTTAAACACAAAAGGATGTTGACAGTAGAAAAGATGCCTCCTTTTCTATCGTCTTTAAAAGCAAAGTAATAGTATAAACTGCCTGCCTCTCTAAATAGGATTATTTTTTTGCCTGGCTAATTGCTAAATAGCTTAAGAATATTCAAAACTGCCAATAATTAAACTAGAGAAGGCAGAAAAGACCAAAAAAAAAAAAAAAACACCCACACACACACACACCCCCTCCCACCACCCACAGTTTACCTTGCCACATGCCATCTTCTGTCCACCAATAAGTGGATATCCTCAATTCTTCTGTTGTAAGCATAGTGCAAACGCTTGGGAAGGTGCTGTTTCAAATAAGGTTTAAAGTGCTGGTCTGGCTTTCTACACTGAAAGATAATTGTAAGAAGCTATATTGTTTCAAGTCATCATCACTAGTGTGGCTTCAACCATACAATCTGCTTGATTTCAGAGTTCAAGGTTACGTATAGTAGACATATATCCCAGATCTTGCACAACAATTTAAAGGACCATATTTGTATCAGTACACTATTTATACAATGCTTCCCTAAGGACAGGTGAGTTTTGAATTATGTTCTATGCACATTTGACACGTTTGTTCTCGCTACAGAGTGTTTTTGCAAAACTCCACCACATTTTCCTCAGTGATATGCAAAACGGTTCATATCTGACCAAAGCTTAATTTCAGAAGACTCCTGAATACTGAATAGATAACCTTTCAAAAAACATATTGAAAAGCAGTTTGGCTTCTACATTTGATAAATCAGTATATATTGAATGGGAATTTCGTAAAAACAAGGTTAAGGTGGAGGGATATCAAATGGATTTTTACTGCATCTTCCAAGTACTACTCAAATGTTTACTCATAAAAAGGTTACTTTCCATTTCTGAAGGAAGGAATAAATCGGCTCAATTCAGGGACTCAAGAGCATCAGGGACATTCTGGCTGTGTACTACCCAAAAGGGTTATAAAAGCTACTACTGCAGCAACCAGTGGAACTCATGACAAACATTAATCCCTACTCATGAAGGGCCCTATTTACCTCTCTATCTTCAGCCTAATGTTGGTTTTCTGACTAAAGAGTGAGCAGGGGATGCTGAATAAGTCCCCAAATTAACATGTAAAATAGACAATATACTGTAGACAGATATAATATGCCAGTGCTAAATACTTACTGTGAGGTTGGCAACAATTACTTTAGGATCATCTGTTAAAAGAGACACAGACATAAAACAGTCATCTGTTTATTGGAGTTACAAGGTAAGCACGCTTTTCAGGAGTCCAGGCTCCTTTTAAAAGCTATCCTATCTTAGCAAAATGTATTAGATGATGTGCAATAATACACCTTTAATGTGCCTTTCCTTAATTACCCACAATTTTTATAGCAGCATTGATCAGCGTTTTATACTTTAGACCTGAAATTAAATAGTCATAGAAATAAAAATTTTAAACTAATGTCTTGAAAATCATCTATCTAATCTAACAAGTAAGTAGTCATATCTGAGACTTTGCAAAAGCTTTCTGTAAGAGTGTTTAAGTGCAAGAATAAGCATCTTTATAAGCAATAATTAATAAGAAAGCTGTGGTTCTTTTGGCTGCTTTAGCATTACACACAGCTGAATAAGTGACTAAATGAAATAACTGAAAAAAAATTCTGGGCAAGCCTTGGGACTTTACTCTATGTAAGCTGTACTACCACTTGGACAACCCACATTAAATTCTCAGTCTCACTTCTTCCAGGGCCAGCAAACAGCATTTCTCAGGCCCCGGAGGAGAAAACAGAGTTGGAAGAAAATGAAGAACCTTGTCTCTCAACCATATTATTTTGGCTGCTTAAGGCATGATATTGATTGGCTTTGAAATGAGTCACATTCAATCTCAGGTACAATTCACAGGCACATCTATTTCAAAGATGCGAGAATGAAGATAGTGTTAAGGCATGAAATAGTGGAGGAGGGAGAAAAGAGTTAGGTAATTTGCCATTTAAAGTTCTGTTCCAAGTCCCGGGAATGTGCCTATTTATTTTGTGTTTGAATTGTTCATTTATAAGCAATTACAAACATTCAGGGAGAAGAGGATAGAAAGAGACCCATAGAGGAGATGAATGAATGCAAATGGAGGTGAAAAACAAAACAAAACCCAGAGGCATTGTGCCAGGGATTAGCGAGGACAACTGATCTTCTCTTTGGAAGTTCTCACCATGCCCCAATCAAAGAAAAAACTTGCTCAACATCAGGGAAAACTGAAAGAATGATTTTCCTCACGCTATTTCAGTCCTCTTTGCACAACAGTAAAATATGGTGCACCTAATTATCTATAGAACTTTAATGTGGTAGTGCTTGATCCTACTCCTACCGAAAACTGAAGCAAAATTCACTGGAGTCAACGAAGGGACAACGGAGGCTTTTTAAAAAGTTCTCCGTGGAAGATACACAAAAATATTCACTCATAGGAGATAATAGGTGTGGGAAGATCTTTAAAAAAGTTGTAACTGGAATTTTACTAATAGTTTAGGTAGAATCTACAAAGAAAGAATTTAGTCTTTATGGTAGCCCACCAAAATCACAACATTGTTTATTTTTGAGTGTACTGTGAAATACTTGCAGGTTATGATGTGAATATTCATTTTTATGCTCTAAAAAGCTTAAGATACACAGCAGTGAAACACTGGTATTTGAAAACAGATCTTTACACATGTCCTTTAGACAACATCAGAATTCATTTGTTCATAGTTAAACCTTTAATCTAGGTACTGATTTTAACATATACCCATTGGCTCTGATGTACTTTTGGATTTTGTAATCTTGAAATATCTCAATCTGGTTTTTGCAAAACCAGATACATCTTCAAGAAAATTATCCCCAGAATGTTTCAAATGGTCTCATAATTTAGAGCTCCAAGCAACTTCTTAAAAGCATGTTGCAAAATACCCAGATTTTTCATATACTATCATCACTAAGCCCATTTGCTCAAATTCACACTTCACAGTTTTCTCTTACCCACACTCTGCCTTAGCTGTGCATGGCTGCCAAATATCTAGCGACGGCTCCAGGCACCAGCATAGTACGATACTTGTATAAATCAACTTACATTTCAGATTATTATTAGATCGAGGGCGAATGCGTCCTAAAGACCCAGGCACCAATACGATATCTTCTACATTAGTCAGATAGTTACTCAAAAATTCAGTTCTTTCACAAGTGGTGTCCTCCATTCCTGTGGAAGGGAAATAAGACTCCTTTAATAGAGAATTATATTGTGAAACAAGCTTATTTCCTAAAATATAGGCATCAATCTCTGGATTCAGAGAAATCGTTTGAAAACAAAACATTTCTTCTTTATATACTCATTCTATTCCTCTCTTCCTAGCAGGTAACCTAACCTCAAGCTTATGGAAAGACTACACTCATGAATTAGTCATCAAGAGTGGTCACTGGAACTATTCCACCTGCCAAGGAACTATCAGACACATGGACACCTTTGTTTGTTTTCAGCTTTCACCAACATCAAGCTCTTTTAGTTAATGTCTTCTTGATGGCAGCATTGATAATCACCAACATTAGATATTGTTTAAGAACCAAATTGTGGCTGGTGCCTGCACCTATGTGCACAACAAAAATGCCAGTGTCAGAACAGCAATGCCAGTCCAGGGAGCATACACTTGTTATACATCCAGTTTTAACTCACGGAAGAACTAAGATCAGCTCCTAGTTTCAAAGGAATTTTTAAAATACAATTTAAAGAGAGGAGACACAAACACACAAAGGTATTGTATCTTGGTGGTGTATTCTAAATCAACTGTAGGTAGAGTGAACAAAGTTGTTACCATCAGAGAGTTGTTTTGTGGCCTATGTACTGGTGGTCTCAATCTAATTCTTAATAAGTAAAGTTCAAAAGCCTCTAGACAAGGAATGACTACGTTTGGAAAATAAACTCTCCCCAGAACCCCAGCAGTCATCCCCTCCACATCAGGGAGGAGACATAACTGGTAGAGAAACCTGCAGCACTGTGCTGTACCTGTTTTGTAGGCAGAGAGTGAACTTTACTGCCCAGGACCGTTAATCTGGCACTTCATTCACACACACACACACACACACACACACACACAAATCTTATCTGAATAGCATGGTATCCCATAGCAAATCATGACTCATTTAGTGTACTATTACTCTAATTAGAGACCTTTCGTAACTCCACTGAAATGTTATGCCAAGAACAGTTCTACCTCAAAACATACCCAAACGATCTCTATATTCCTTCTTTCTCCTATAGTATTTTTCACTGGAATTTCTTGGTCTTTACTAGGAATTCTTATTGTGAAGTTTTCCCGAATTTCCAAGTGACAGAGACCTTTCAAGTCACAATTTTCTATTTCTGGTCTTTCTGCCCATTTTTGCCACTTATTCTTTCCCCAATCCAAACTCTTGGGGACTTTTCTCCTTCCTCCATAACCCTTCAAAGCTGGGCCCAGTCTCTCATAACTACCCCAACTTTGTTCCTCTGTATCTGACCAGCTGTCCTCCTAATTGCCATGGAAACTTACTGTTCCAAAATTCTTCTCCTACTGTCATTAAAAAGGAGATGAGGCTTCTACAACATTTCCCTGGACAGTTAACCTACTTAAAAAAAAAAAAAAAAAAAAAAAAGACATGGGGACAGACTGTAGCTCTTCACACTTGCTAGGGAGCAGCTAGGAGAGATTGTACATTATTTGTGTGGCTCACACCCCAAAAAACAACAGGCTTAATTCTGAATGAATGTGCACACAGTTAAACCAAATAGTTAAAATAAGAAGGAATTCCCCCACAAGGTAATTATCAGGCAAATTAAATGCTGGGCTTACATTGTCAGTGTCCTGTGAATAAATATTTTTACTTTTTAAAAAGAATTTTTAAAATAGGATATTCATTTAGGCTCTGATCCTGTCAAGAACGCGCGCGCGCGCGTGTGTGTGTGTGTGTGTGTGTGAGACTAAGCACAGTGAAGCTCTGGAAATTGCTCAAGCATCAGTTTCTATCCATATTTACATACTAAGAAAGGACAAGTAAGAGTTTTTACCATGGTCTCCAACAAAGATAACATTGACACATCGATGTAGTTTCAGCTGCTTCAGTCCATCCATTAATTGTCCTAAAGTCTTGTCAATATCCCTTAGGGGATTTATCATCTGTACAAAGTTTGCAGAAAGAAAGGAAGTTAATCACCATTACAATGCTCCCTCTTTCACTACAGGTGGCACTTCCTCAGCAGAATTCTGGTAGGTTAACTTTCCAGATCAAAAGGCAGATCCTTGGCTGAGTAGTTATCACCCTGACCTAATGGTCATCTCCTTTCCCATGAGCTTGGTTTGATTTCCTTGAGGGAAAGATACAAAGAAAAAAAAAAAAAAATCTTCTATTGGGATGTTGTTGGATGACTACAAGAGATCATCGATCCTATTCCTATCCCTCCAACAGACCCCCTAAACATATGGTAAATGCAAAGGCAGATTTACTATATTAGAAAAATGCATATGATTGGGGAAGATTTGGGGGGGGAGGGGGAAGGAGGGGGAGAGAGAGAGAGAGGGGAGAGAACTGATTTAAATGCTGTTCTTCAAATGGAATTTAGCTTTTCAGTTTTTCCGAACACCAATTACGTAGTCATGGTACATAGCTTCAATCTCAGTGTTCATATGAAAATCCCAAGCCACTGTGAAGGGTGCTCCAGGAGGTATCTGGTGCTAGAATGGCTGCCCTCAGTCTTTCATTATAAGTAGTAGGAGAGGAAAAAAAAAAAAAAAAAAAAGAAGGCAACTTCAGCTTGATAGCCAAGGTCTCTAAAGGATCAAGTGACAATTCTGGCAAGATTTTGAAAAAGGATGCCCAGACCTAAAATGGTATAAATACATTATTTTTTATTTTATAAAAAGGCAAAATTATGACAGCATGCCGACAAGTTACAATTCTGAGCAGGAACAGAAGCGAGTGCAACTATTTTTTATTAGACGATAAATACTTTGAATCTCCGTACATTTTAGATAAAGGACAGTTTGAGAGAGAGAGAGACCAACATTTCTGTTCGTCACTATATGCTGAATCTCTCATCTGCACACTTAACTGGATCAGTTAAAAATTTTGGAACAAAAAACAACTCTCCTGTAGCAAAACAGAATTTTGTCAAAATCTCGACTCGGAAAGGTCGATTTCAACAATTTCCCAAGGGAAATTTCCACTTACAAACGTCAACCTGACCCTAATTTAAACGTTTTGCAAGCTCTCCTTCTGATTGAACTGCCACCCACCTCGTGGAGTTGTAGATTCTGAAAATAATCAAAGTAATACAAGAAATTAAGCAAACATGAATTAATGAAGCACGATGGTGACTCTGCCACAGGGAGAAACCTCTGTGCACCAAAGGAGATGGAATCCAGCTGGGGAGCAGGAAGAACACAGAACTACAATTCCCAGGAGACACTGCAGCAGCTCAGACAGAGAGGAAAAGATTCTAAAACTAAATGCTCCTATTTAGGAAAATATGAACATTTAGTTTCATTCAAAAATGATGAAACATTCTGAATCAACATTTTTCAGAACTTTTCATTCCATGAAAAATTTCACTATTTTGACTTTTTGTCCCAAACTGGGACAAAAGCCCACTGTTAAAATATCAGATTTTTCCCATGAATTGGAAAGTCCGTTTTTCAGTCAGCTCTAAATTGTATCTCAATCAATCAAGTAAGGAAATTAGGTCTTTTATTTCAGCCTCTAAATTGTAACTCTGCAGTTAGGAAAGCTGGGAACTGCAAATCCTCTTGGATTTCGCATGAACGTTTTCTTCACATGGAACAAGTTTATGCTGTTCTTAAAATAGAGCAATAGTATTTCCACATGTGATAAGAAACCACAAATCACAGTACTTTTCTAAGATCCTATATCCACCAAATTTCAGCTGGGGATTTGCAAAGTTGTTTTTGATACCATGATAACAAACTAGTTGGGGAAATCCTGTTTTTAAGGCAAAAAACAACCCCCCACACACTATTTCACATGATCACAGCCAGAGAACCTCCATTTAGTTCCTTCACCTCCATTATTCTCACCGGGTTCTCATTTAAAAAGTTCTATTTATTTTTTTAAACAGACTAAGGTTGATACTGAATGTCATTAATACGTTCATGTGAGGATACTCTACGTGGATGTGGGACTGCCCTGAGACCATGTTCTTGTCCAGATGTAACCTCCAAGGAGTTATCGGTGAAAGAATAAAAGTCTTATGTGTACCTTTGCTCAGATCACATGCTGACCTCTACTACCTCAGATCTTTGGAAGGCTTTATTTTCCAAGATAGGTGTGGATATCTGAGATGGCATCGAAAAAAAAACAGTTGACATTATTATAAGAGGAACAGGTCTGAAACTGAGAAATGCGGATCAGTGTTACTAAATAGTTCTTCAGAAGGAAAACTCATGCTAGAACCTATTTTAGCCAGATGCTGATGTATGAGAGAGGAAAGGATTTAACTCCTAGGGACTAGTCTTGTGGTACATCCCATTGCTCTCAATGAGCATAAACAAATGCTGGCACTAAAGGGTTAATTTGCACTGGATATGGATGATAATTTGTGCTAGAATAAGCTGAGGTTTTTGAAGGCTTAGTGAGAAATCCACAACTGGGTTTGCATGGAAATTTGTATGGATGGATGAAATATTCATCCAGAGAAGAGAAGCCAGCTGGGAGAGGGAGATGCACAAACTCCCATTATGAGGCCACCTAGGACATATTTTATGCCAAAAAGAGTAGGACCTTGAATTGGCAAACTACTCTGAAAGGGGAACTCCTGTGTAGTTTATTGAAGGAGACATCATTCATGTAAGAAGATTATCAGCCTCCCTCTTGAGTAGACTATCAATGATCAAGGTATTGTGGGAAATGGCAGTTTCCTTACACTTGATGACTGATTCCCCTCTCCCCCTCAGTTCCAGGATGAGTCTCAGAATACCTGATTAATTTCAGAAGTATATATTTTTAAAATCAGGAATTGAAAGCTACTGGGAAGAGTTTCTATTGCTCCTTTTTGAAAATGTACTGTGTCAAGATTTTTGCTTGGATCCCACAGGAGATATTTTTAGGCCCCATGAACTGGGTTACAATCAGTTTAAAAATCCCTGAATGGAAGGGATGCTGAAGTGGTCCACAGCCCCTCCCAAGTTGTCAGTTAGTAGCAGACGGAAAGATTTCATTTATTAAGAATCATCCTTTCTCTGAATCTTTTCCTGGTGAAGCAACCTCCAACTTTGACCTTTTTGGACACTTAAGTACCATCATAAGGCATTATTGCCAGACTCAAAATCATGGGTTCAAAAATCATGATTTGCATGCCCTTCATCCCGTCTCCCCTCCCCCCAAAAGTCTCAAGATTTTTCAGCCAATGAGATTTTTGTGCGCGCGCGCCATCTGGTTTTTGAGCCTTCAGGTTACACTCAGGTCACATTTTCAACTTTTCTCCAGAGCCATGAAGACTAGAAACTTGGTTTTATTTAAAAATAAATAAATCAGAGATTCTCACAATCAATCACTTGATACCAGGAAATGGGGCTTAAAGAAGAACACCCAGTATTGTGAGACTAATGATAAAAATCTAATGGGTTGGTGACGCTGATAAGATCTTCCCAGAGATTTGTTTCACGCTCCCTCTGTTTGATGGATTTTTAAAAAGGTCCTAAAGAGGCTTTCCCTAGAGTGAACAGTCTAAAATAGGAAGAACATAGTTCCCGAAAGACTCAATATATCCTTGCTGCTTTGCCAGCAGTGATTTTTCAGTACAGTTATAGAAGGTCTGTTTTGCAATTCCCAAACTGAAGTATAGAAGGGAGTCCAAGTTACAAAAATTAAGCTACATAAGAGCCTCAAACTGACACTTCGGTCAAAGTTTTGGAACACAGGTAAACTTACTTTGTTCCGACGGGATTCCGCAGAATACTGATCCACTTTATGTACTTTTCTTCTTTTCTTTGGAGATGCAACTCGTCTTTCCTGTCTCCTCTTAGGAGTAATCTTTCTCTTAGGTCTCTTAGGCGGAGTAAGAGGTGAGCCATAACTACTCTCCTGTACTGGCGGAGAGAGATGTCTGGACTCAGAAATCCTGACTCAGCTAGCATCAGATACTATAGTGACCTGCGTCATCAAATTGAGGAGCATGAAGATCAACGCTTCTTCAATAATATAGGAGTTGGTAAAGGGACAATTTAGAGGTCTCTCTCTACAGAGGAGCTCACTAAATTGTACTTGAAAGTGGGATAGTTACTCAAGCAACTAACATAAGAGCAAATGAAATTGGTATTTCAGGAAAAGGTTGATCAGGCCAATTTTCATGAATACATACTGTAGTGTTATGAGTATTTCTTCAAGTGTCATTCAATTAACAAAATATACAAATAAATACACAAAATATGTAACAGTATCAGCTTCACATTTTTGGTGGTGTAAATTTTTTTTTTTGCAAATTCTTGTGTGTGTGTGTGTGTGGGGGGGGGGGGGGGGGGGGGGGAAGGATCTTAATGAAACATGGAACATTTGACTTGCTGGTTACCAGTTCAGCTGGAAGCATCTGTGTACTACAAAGCCACCACTCAGTGGCAAACATTGAGACTGCACCTTCTGAATAATCTAATAATTTGTTAAGGACAGTGTGAGAGAAATCTGCATTGCTGCTGACTACCTTGTACTAGTTGTATGGATAAATTGAGGACATCAGTCTCCAGAGCTGTCAATATGGCACCGTTTGTGAGCAATACATTAGCTATTAAAATAAGTCATTTGAAATGGGCTTATTCATTTTTGTCTGTGAATGCTACAAAAGAAGAGACTGGAATGGCCCGGTGTTCCTTTTTCCAATAAGCCCCACTTTAAAGATATGCAGGGTTGCAAGCACAGCTCTCAGTTTTGGCCTGTTCTGCACCTGCGAGATGCTAAGCACCAACACCTTCCATCAATTTTCATGGGAGTTGTGGGTTCTCAGCACTGCTTAGGACCATCTGAGAATGGTGTGAGATGACACCTACAGGGAGATAATACAGCTAAGTAGGCAGGTAGGGGGAAATGGAACCTGCTAAACGGGCTTGAGGAAAGTCAGTGATTTATAATCATATTTACTTCTATCTACTTCGCCAGTTTCTCGGTTGTTCAGTCAGAGCTTTATGAATGGAGGGGGAAGAAAAAACAAACAAAAAAGTGTTACCATCTGCCATGCTGTTTCATTGCTTCCAAGGCAAGCAGCTGGAAAGGAGATTCTAGTCCAGTCTCATTCGTCTCTCTCCAGAAAGGCATTTTAATAAAGCAGCACCAGAGTTTTCTTTTTAAAATGTTTCAAGCTTTGTGCAGTCCTGATGAGAGGAGCAGCAGGGAAAGGAAGGATTCTCATTTTACGCTGTCCCTGAATAAACTCAGCCAGAGCTTGACAGTGCCAGACACACACTGGCCAGTGCAAGAAACCTAGATATTTTGAACACTTACAAGAGCCGTCCCAAGACGGCATGTTAGAGGAGCAGCAGGAATAGAGTTTAGGCGTGACAGGTTTTGATCTACTTAGAGCACTTACAGTAGTATGTATATTTATATATTTTTTTAAATAATTTTTTTTTTCAAAGTTAGCTAGGAAGAAAAGCCAAGTTCTTGTTAACCAGCCAAACCGTAGCCTCACTTGAAAAGAATCAGAAAAGGGTTATTTCTTTTTTGGGGGGTAGGGGACCCCTCGGGAAGAAGATGAACAAATCCATCCCCCCTTTCTAGACATAACAAAAGGTGGGAACTAGCCAGCCAAAGCTCTGCCTCTCGTCCCAGAAGGACAACCCATCAGTGTCACTGCAGAAGCACAGAAGGGAAAAGAAAAACAGAATTGCGGAAATAACCAAGGGCAGGCATACATTTTAAATTTCTCATCGATACATTCTGAAAATAAAGCTTTATAACAAATTGCCTAGTTCAAAAGAGCCGTTTGTGAAGGTCTCATTAAAAACAACGTTACACTGAAACACCTAATAAAAACAAACCATACTGCAAGTTATTGTAGTCAACATATTGGGCAAACTCCTGGTTCTGTTGGCTTCAATCAATGGAACCAGAATTTCACCCACAAATTTTGAGTGCTTCTATTCCTTTTTACTCCTAAATGTTAATGTACTGTGCACTCAATGTATAGACTGTTGAGCACTTCTTGCAAGGTTTCAGTGTCAACTGAAGTCCCTGGGAGTTGAAAATGATCAGCACCAGGCAGGATCAAGTCTTTTAAAAAAATTAAAAATTATTTTATTTATTATTATTATAAAATTTATTTATATATATATATATATATATATATATATATATATATATATATATATATATATATATATATATATATATATTAATTTTATAGCTAGTGAGTTAGTAAATTATACTAAACATCCACTCGACATTGCAAGAGGTGTGTTGAATATTCCCCCCCTGCCCATCCAGAGAAGTCAGCAGCAAAGCTGCTCCTCAACTTGGTGACTATGAGGCAAGAATCGTTCATTATAAGGAGATTTTCACGAACACACACACACACACACACACACACACCCCTCTTAAATACGCTACACAATGTTCAAGAGCTTGTTTCCAAGCTCCAGTGTGTTGCTCAATTGCCACAGAGGAAAAACTGGTCAGAACCATTCCAAGTGTCTAAGTTCTGCCAGTTCTGTACAAAGAAGAATGATTTCATGCAGAGGTCAAGCTCCCATTACTAAGGAAGCAGCTTAGTGGGGTCCCACTGAGGGGTTCCTTCTCGGCTGATTTAGGAGAGGCTCAGAGCTCCCAGAAACTGGGGGGGCAGGGGGAAGAAGCACCAAGATAAACATAATATTTTCTAGCTCCTCCCTCCTAAAATCATGCCCCTAACAAGTCTTAGACAGCTGCTGTTTGTTTTTAAATCCACATTTACAAAATCATGTCTTATTGTAAATTTGGGAACTGAAATATGTTCATCCATAGAACAGCCTGTTCTCCATTCAATGAAAGTCAATATGTGATGCTATTTAACAACAACAACAACAACAACAACGACCTCTTAAATCACCCTGCTTTAGTCATATAATTACAGGCTAGACTTTAGATAGCTATCCAGAAGAATTCTAAGATTATTTTTTACCGTTTTCTAAAAGACCCAATTAACTTCCTACATTGCATAGAGAAAGGGTTAGCTAGAAACTCTACCACTGGGAAACATCTTAATTCTACAAGGTACTGAGAATCTCAACTCCTAGTGACTGAGCGAAGCACCTCATAGCATTAAGCCCTAAGAGAGCTTGTCCAAAGAGCCTGTTTAGGTCAAATTTGAATAGGGTTACCATACGTCCGGATTTCCCCGGACATGTCCGGCTTTTTGGTGCTCAAATCCCCGTCCGGGGGGAATTGCCAAAAAGCTGGACATGTCCAGGGAAATAGGGAGGCAGCATAAGCCAGGGTCCGCCCGGCCCCAGCACGATCCGCTGGGTTTGCAGCACAGCCCAGCCGCCCGGCTACATTGTAGCGAGCTCAGGTGGGGGAAGGAGGGGTCGCAGCCGCAGAAGGCGGCGAAGGGGCCGTTGCTACCCCCGGAGGCCGGGCGGACCGCGCGCCCCAGCCGAGCCCGCAGGACCACGGGGAGGCCGGGCCCAGCCAGCGGCTCGGGCTTCCCTCACGGGCAGGGACCCCCCGGCCACTGGGGGACCCTTCCTGCAGCCCCGTCACCCCGCGCGGCAGGAAGGAGGCTGCGGCGCGGGGCAGGAGTGCGGCGTGTGCCGGGGCTGCAGGGACCCGCACTGCCCCGGTCGCCACTGAGCGTCTGAAGCCCCCGCCAGGCAGAGGCTGCCGGGTGGGCAGGGGAGCAGGGCAGGTGGGGGGGCGCAGAGGCTGCAGGGCGAGGAGGAGCAGGGCAGGCAGGGGCATAGAGGCTGCAGGGGCAGGGGGCGCAGGGGCAGGGCAGGCAGGGGGCGCAGAGGCTGCAGGGGGGCGCAGAGGCAGGGCAGGTGGGGGGCACAGAGGCTGCAGGGGCTGTAGGGCCAGTGGGGAGCAGAGAAGCACTTAGCAACCCCCAACCAAGATCAGAGCGGGAGGGAGGAGGGGGAATGTGGGGTGCTCAGAGGAGGGGGCAGAGTTGGGGCAGGGACTTTGGGGAAGGGGTTGGAATGGGGGCGGGGAAGGGGCAGGGCCAGGGCCCCGTGGAGTGTCCTCTTTTTTAAATGTTTGAATATGGTAACCCTAAATTTGAACATATGGAATTTCATCTTCAAATTTTCCTTTACCTCAGTGAAAAGACACAATGAGAAAGTGTCTCTGTTCTGTAGAAAGCTACACTCTGAAGTTACTGCCCATTAATGCCAACAATGAGAAGACACATGCAGACAGTCAAACAGAAGTCTTCCCTTTTTAGCAAATATTTTGGCTTATAGATTTTAGATGGGAAGTTATTTGGACCAGAGAGTCTTTATTCTGCCTGGCACAGCACTAATGACATTGCTGGTGCATAGTGATTTATTAATAATGGCTCACATTTAATCACATGCATATATTATTGCTTGTGAGTCTGTATCCAGACTGTTACAACAGAGATATTGCCTTCATCTACAGGCATGACTGATATTAGGGAAGGGAACACAGAAATTTTTCAGAGTTTAGAGATTTTTATGGAAAATTACTGAATGAATAAATGAGAAGAGGTTAACACGTAAGTGGAAATGGAACCCTGGACATTCTAAAGTGTTTTAAAGGATAGTTTTTGAGTGCTCCCGTCTCTAACAGGTATAGATACAAGGATTTTATGCAAACAGGTTGAGAGATTATACTGGACATATGCACCCCTTGAGTGCACTGTGAGACGTGGGGCTACCAACAAAGTGCTTTCAGCAACTCAAGTAGTACAGGTACCTGAAATAGCTCCAAAATTTTAAGTGCTGTTGCTTTTATAAAAAGTTGCTTGCTT
The DNA here is from genome assembly GCF_027887155.1 of Malaclemys terrapin pileata. Lineage (NCBI taxonomy): Eukaryota > Metazoa > Chordata > Testudines > Emydidae > Malaclemys > Malaclemys terrapin. The sequence goes on along the minus strand of NC_071506.1, from coordinate 24,681,999 downwards.
TGAAAGGAAGTGTATACATTTAGTCTTAATTTTAAGAGTCTAATCTTGCGCTTCCACAATTTGCACTGAATTCAGTGAGAGTTTTGCCTGAGTAAAGTGTCCAAGATGAACTGCCAAGTGTTTAAATATTTAGGTGTAGAACTAATATTGCCTCTCCATATCCCCAAGATAACACGCTCCTGTACAGGCTTTTGCATGTTCTTGAAAAATGTAGTAATTTGGTAAGTAACCAGTGCAATTCATGAGAGTTCTGAATCCTTGGTCACCACTCCGGAGCCCACACTAGTGGACAAAACAGAGTAGGGTGCTTTAAGCACCTCTGGGAAGTGATGGATTTTAAAGCTCCCTATCTCATGCTATTAGGACACCTATATCCATTTCTGAGGGAACAGTACTGGCAGGGCTAACCAAACCGCCTGTTCATAGACCAAATATTGAAAACCATGGTTTTCCAACTCTAGAATAGAGTATTAACCAGGCTTCTTCAAACTGTCAACTTTGAAAAAAATATTCACCCTCCCCGGTCACCCAAGGAAACATACCAGAGAAACAAAGAACTTATTCTGCCTCTCATGTATAGGGTATATTTTTTAAGGGTAAATTGATTAAGGAGCACTAAATTGTGCTGTTATACCAGCTAATTTCACACCTGAAACCTCTGCCAATCAAATACCTACATCCATAATGTGAACTTTATACAGAGAGACAGTTCTTAATGTCAAATGACCCTTGGTCATAAGTTCTTGTTTATTTTAGCCAATTGTTTTCCCTTTCTGACAGATAAGGAAGAGCACTGAGAGATAAGAAAGCCACCTCAGTTCAGGAGTAAAGTGTTAGCACATATTCCATAAATGGCATGGTTGCTCCTTGAGATATGTAACTTTTATACAGGAAAAAAACTATACTAACCTCAGAGCCAAAAGGACCATATCTGTGACCAGCAGCATCTGGTTGTTCAGAGTAGAAAGCATAAACATAAGGCCTGAAAGAAAGATTTTGTTCAGAATAGTCTGCTTTCAACCACAAAAGAAGAAGAAATTGCCTGGTCATGCTAAGTCAGCCTTTCAACTATTGTTTGCCATATGTAAAAAATTGTTGCTCAGTCAGAGGTTTTTGAAAGTATAATTAAGCAATTAGTTGCTCCAGAACGTCATTCGATATCAGAACACATGCAGGGAGGCATAAAGGGCACAGTCTGAGGAAGCTCACTCTCCCTTAGTTCCGTAAGAAGGAGAGATCACGATACCAGCTCACATGGGCTATGCAGTCTGCAGCATGTGAGAACTTGTGTAATAAAAAACACAATTAAGATCTTGACATTTTCCCAAGCCTCAGGGTGCAGCTTCTGCATTTACCACTCACTAGAAGTTTATTAAGCCACATTAGACTAAGTAGCATAAAATGGCCAACATTAATCCATGTAATTAAATGTTCCCCAATAATCAAAGGACATTCGCATCAGAGGTTTTTTGAGGAGGATTGAAACACTGCTGGTTAAAAGTTAAGCGCTACAAAGAACAGTAATACTGAATGCTGGCAAGAATAATTTTTAACACTAACATTCCATCTGTTTCTGCAGCTCCAGCTACTTTTAAAGAGAAGATAAAAGTTAGAAGTTTACAAAGAAGAACACTACATGAATTACCTTTCATTGTCTGGTAGAGTTAGCCACTGCAGTATTGTTAATATTCTGCGTTCATGGGGGATGACACTAGACCACAAAAAGAAAAATAGGTTTAGTTATTGTCGTGTACAGAGAAGATAATCATTAGGTATACCATGAGCTGCATCCAACACCATAATCAGGACCTATCATAGACAAGCCAAATATTCTTTTTTTGTTCATTAACAGTCAAATGTCATTCCCATTTTGCAACTCAAGTTATTGCACATCTCCTGCAACTCCATGTATTATACTGAAAAGATAGAGGATAATCGGACTATTTCTCATTTGAGCCACCACTTTCAAGGAAATAGTTCATTTGTCTACTATCCTATGTAACAATGGATAAGGACCCATTCCTGTAAACTTTTATTCATGGGAGTAGTCCTTGCTCATAACAGTAGTTCTACTGAAGTCAACAGTACTGCCAGCCTAAGTAAGGACTACTCACATTAGTAGCATTTACATGATCTGCTCCCACTACTACTGGGACTTTTCAGCTTGGAAAAGAGACAAGTAAAGGGGATATGATAGAGGTCTATAAAATCATGACTGGTGTGGAGAAACTAAATAAGGAAGTATTATTGTCCTTCGCCCGAGAAGGACAGACCGGAGTTGGACCCAGTATTGCTGCTGCCCAGAGCTGTCTGGGGCCGTGAGTACTGGGGCTTGTGACTTTGCATTGGTAATAAAGAGGGAGGTGCTTAGCTAGTTAAGTGAGGAGGTGATCACGCTGTGTGGCTTTGCAGAGAGCAAAGAGGGCACTGGAGGGGTTTGTTGGGGAAAGTTCACTGGCGCCGAATATGATCAGGAGCACCCAAGACTCACCACTGGACTGGACCTTTGCCCAGGACTCTTGAACTCTGTGTGCAGACACATTGAAAGGGCAGACACCAAGCAGGACTGTGCTACCACTGGGCCTATGGGGCCTTGTGTTGAATGCAACCCTGTTTTACTGTTCTCCCTATAATTCCCCATGTTGCTTTTCCCCCTCTCATCCCTCTGTGATGAAATATTTCACTTTCCTATAGTCATTATACTCTTCCGGTGTGTGCATGTTCACTCTGGGGGGTTTGGAACAGGATAGAAGGGACTTTCCCTGCTGCGTTCCTACGTGTGCCTTCTCTTGGCCAGAGCTGCCTGCAGAGCAGACTCCATCTTGGCCACAAGGGCACTAAAGTTACAGATACATTTAGAATGCCGCCATTCAATCAGCACCATGACACTTACAATTTTGAAACTTTTATTCTGCTAAAACCTCCTTAAGAATACTGGGACTTCCCAGTTGGATAGCAAGACTAAAAATTCTTCTTCTAGTAGATATTAAACAGAGTTGTTAACCTTTCATATAGCTTTTTGTCTTGAATACAAAAAAATGAAACATTTTAAACTGGGGTTAAGATTGTATATTGGTAAGATGTATATGGTAATTTAAGGGTATAAACATTAGAGGGATGTAATTTATCACAAAAACAAGCATTACAAATCTTAATTCTGAATTTCTTGGATTTAGTTTAAAAGAAGTTCCAACGTTCTAAGGTATGGAAATGCACAGTTCAGACACCCAAACAGCCATAACCGTGCATGGTGTCACTACAGGGCAACGATCACACAATTATGACTAGTGCATAATAGTGTAACCGAATCTGGAACCGCAGACTAACTGTTAAAGCAGCATCTCTCTTTTTGGCTCATGGTTTCACTACATGGCTGTCCCCCTATGCTGTCAAAGTCTGCAATAGGTGATTGAATTCTCTGTAGTACAACATTCAGCAGCTTCTCCTGTACAAGTAAATTCCAGTTACAAAGAATGGAGAGAAATTTTTTTACCATTAATCCTAAAAAAATTGTTCCTCAAAACGTAGTGAGTTTAACTATATGGTAAGTTTGAAGAGTCTGCATCACTCCATTATGTAAATCACTTGGGAATAATAAAGGGGGTTTGCTAAATTTCTTACAAATTCTCAAAACAACGTTAATTCTGGGCCCAAAAGTGCACGCGCTATAATTTTGGGGAGCACACACACTCTTCAGACATATAGTGGCTGAATCCCTACTTCCAGAATTATTTCAAGTTTGCATTTTTAATTATGAAACCACACAATAGATTCAAAATAATGTGAATTACTTAAAACCACTAATCACCATGCCCAGCGTGACTATTTAGTGGTAGCATATTTTCCTAACAGACAAGGAAAATAAGTGAGGTCCCTTGCTCCTAAGCCAGCAAGTTAGAACTCATGTGGATTAGGGGTGGGGGCAACCCCGATGCCAACTCTGTCCACATATCTATTCAAGTGACATCATCATAGGACCTAATCACATCAGCCATACCATCAGGGGCTCGTTCACCTGCACATCTACCAATGTGATCTATGCCATCATGTGCCAGCAATGCCCCTCTGCCATGTACATTGGCCAAACCGGACAGTCTCTACGCAAAAGAATTAATGGACACAAATCTGACATCAGGAATCAAAATACTCAAAAACCAGTGGGAGAACACTTTAACCTGTCTGGTCATTCAGTGACAGACCTGCGGGTGGCTATATTACAACAGAAAAACTTCAAAAACAGACTCCAACGAGAGACTACAGAGCTAGAATTGATATGCAAACTAGACACAATCAACTCCGGTTTGAATAAGGACTGGGAATGGCTGAGCCATTACAAACGTTGACTATCTCCCCTTGTAAGTACTCTCACACTTCTTATCACACTGTCTGTACTCGGCTAGCTTGATTATCACTTCAAAAGTTTTTTTTTTTTTTTTTTCTCTTAATTAATTGGCCTCTCAGAGTTGGTAAGACAACTCCCACCTGTTTATGCTCTCTGTATGTGTGTATATATATCTCCTCATTATATGTTCCATTCTATATGCATCCGAAGAAGTGGGCTGTAGTCCACGAAAGCTTATGCTCTAATAAATTTGTTAGTCTCTAAGGTGCCACAAGTACTCCTGTTCTTCTTTTTACAGTGTAGACAGTGCACCAGCGCTGGGAGCCGCACTCCCAGCACTGGCAGCTACTCCCCTCGTGGGGGTGGTGTTTTTTTTTTTTTTTACAGCGCTAGGACAGCTCTCCCCAAACACTGGTGCCGCAACATTGGTAGTGAAGACATACTCTTAGTCAGAGACTTTTACTCTCTTCAGGGACACAGGTACCTCAACAAGTATTTGCAGTTACACGGGCAGCCTTTCCGAAACAAAGCAGGGTTTATGAGTCAACTGGAACATAGCCCTGGAAGTCCTTAGCACAGAGAAGCATGGTTCATCTGGCGACACCAGGAAATCTGCCAGCCATGCTGCTATGGACTCCATTTCAATCTGTATCCCTTTGTCTGTCCAAGGTGACAGCAGTCCAGCCTTTCCCAAAGGTCAACTCTGCCTGTCACCTCTCAGACCTTTGTTCTCGAGCTGGCCTCTGTTCAGCTTTCCTGCTGAGAGATGGGGAGAACACTTCCTTCCTCTTGGTTGTTGATTGCTAGGTGTCAACGTGCTGTCCACCAGGGGTTTCCATGGTCTTCCCAGATTTTCCATTGACCTTGGTGAGCCTCAGCCAATCCTTTAATGCTGCAGTAAGTCCACCACAGACATCTGGGCAGCACACACACTTCATGCCTCCTGCACTGCCCCAAGAGCAGATTTAACCCGGTAGCCCCCACTGGGTAGCAATGCAAAGTACAGGGGGAAACTGAAGCACACACAGGATTCATCAAAAAGATTACAGAAGATTCTCATTTCATCAAAATAGCACATATCACTGTGATATTCAAGGGCTGCACAAAATTAAAGAGCACAATTCTGGTGGAAGCCTTTAATCAAAAAATGGGAAAGATCCATTTAATACTTCAATTTGAACATAGTCTGCTTTCTTCCAGAAAGGAGTTCCACAACAGGACCTCTGCTGCCAAAGTTTGGCAGAAGAAAGAAAATGGGATGATCTCACTTCACACTAGTAATCCTTCAGAGCTCAGAAATGATACATATCCAGCCATTTTCAGCTAGAAGGATAGCTGGCTGAATGAGGGATTAGGCAGTAAAGAAGAAAAACAGCAGAGAGCCTCAGAATAGTTTTCTGGATTGGAGCAAGGGGAAGAGGATATTTTATCCAAAACATGAAACAATTTGTCTTTTAAAAATGACTGTCCATTTGTGGGGGAAATGTCTGAATTAGTTAGGGTGCAGTGCTGGCACATTTTCAGCGTGCCAAATTCTGTAAGTGGTTGGAGGGCAGAAGAAGCTCCTATAAACACCCATCACATCCAAGGGTTAAAAGAATATGTTGCTGATAAGGCCTGACTTACACTTAAAAAAAAAAAAGTTAGATTGACATAGCTATGGCATTCAGGGGTGTGAAAGATGTACACAGCTGAGCCCTGTAGCTCTGCCAACTTAACCCCTCCTGCAGACGCAGTGAGGTTGTAGCTTCCTTTGACCTAGCTATGGGAAAGGGGAATTTCTACAGCAATCAGGGGGGAGGGGAGAACTACACAACAGGCATTTACAGAGATATAACTACAGTGCCATAGCTGTACCACTGTAGCACCCATAGTCTAGACATGGCCTGAGACTAAGCTGCCAGATAATTATATTGCTCAACTTTAGCTGAATGTTAACAACATAACCGCACTTCTTTTCAACTCAGGAGCCCTGCACAAAGAGGTCTTCAAGATCTGGACCAAGGTAAATGTCACATTGTAATATACTATTTAACAAAATTATATAAAGAGACCACAGTGGGAGGTAGGAAATGCGGTGGGAGGGGTTAAAAAAAAGGGGGGGGGGCAGCTTTCTTTGACTGGGAAACTATTGAATGTTTAGAGCCAGGGAAACTAATGAACATTTACTTACACCAAATTAAATATGAATTATTTGCTACAGGTCTCCAGAAATAAAAGGTCACTTACACAGACCAGAAGAATGTCCCAGCTTTCACCCCTTGCTTGGTAGCAGTAATCCATATCTAATGAGGAAAATATAAAAGGATTATAAAATAGTACTGAAGTCTTGATTTAAAAAGAAAATTAAAGCAAACTTTTTCAAAACATGTTTTCCTACCATAAACAAGAAAGTAAAGTGTAGCCTTTAGAATCCCATCTCATATTTGAGCATTTGTAAGAAAACATGCTGTTCTATACAGATTTTGGGGAAGTGAATTGTTTAGTCAGCCATGCGGAGGTATGCAGTGTTATAGCCAAGTGGTCCCAGGATATGAGAGAGAGTGTTAGTAAGGTAATCTCTATTGTTGGACCAACTTCTGTTGGAGAGAGAGAGAGAGAGAGAGAGAGAAGCTTTTGAGCTTACACAGAGCTCCCCTTCAGGTCTGGGAATTATGAAGAAGAGCTCTATGTAAGCTCAAATTGCTTGTCTCTCTCTCTCACCAACAGAAGTTGGTCCAATAAAAGAGATTACCTCACCCACCTTGTCCTGCAGCATGTGGAGGGTCATTTTACTCTTTTCTTCCATTTCACCTTAAATCTCCATTATTACTCTTTAACAGGAAGTGATGTAACTGTGTGGCCTACATGAGGCATTTCTAGCCATTGTAGCCATCACAGGACAGCAATATCCCATCTTGGCCTCTTTCTGATCAAAACTGGGAGAACACTAATTTAGCAAACATCTGTCAAAAATGTGTTACTCAAACTAGAAGACATGCTTGGAAGATTTTCTTAAAAAAACATCACACCACTTTGGCTGAACAAGAAATAGTTCCCAATGGCCACGTATTAGGAAAGAACTTTCTTAACTCTGAACCTTCTGTGTCAATATATGTTCATCATCATCTTAAAGATGGTTGCCTGTGCATGAATTATTCCACAGCCACATCCTGCGTTTTCTGCACACATCTTATTTTAGTCTTAACTGAACTAATGTAATGAAGTGTTGAAGTGCTATGAAAATGGAGATTTTTATATTGGAGACTACTGTTAAACATTTAATCTAGGTATATTGTTGTTCTCATTAGCTTCACTCCTTTCAATCCACTTTTCTCCCCTTGAAAAGCTCCATAGTTGATGCCTGCACCCGCAACGCCTCCAAACCTTATTTCTCAATTTTTGTGTTTCTTTACTGTTTGTTTACAGTCCAAAACAAGTGGTTACACCTGCCTGTTGGCCAGAAAATAAAAATCAATCAAGCCCTCCAACAGTAGCTAAAGTTTCATACCAATCCTAACTAGGATTGCTGCTGAAACTAACCATGACCTTGTCTATTTCTAGGTAGTGATTCTAAGCACATGCACCAAGAGACACCCTCCTTCTGACCAAGTAGCTTTACATACTAATTATTAAGACTGGCACACTTTGCCAAGGTATCCTGCATATTAGTTGAGAGGTAATTGGTTTAAATTCTGATCCTCTGCCCAGCCTCTTTACAAAAATCCTGCTGAATGGCATACACAGATCAGGGCATGTTCTGTGAACACCACAGTTTTGCTTGGAATATGAGACTTCATGCATAAGACCGGTCTACTTTTCAGTGTTCTGCTCACGTGAAGCCTGGTTCTGAAAGCCCTGGGTGTGAGAGACACCCACTGAAGTCCATGGGACTTCTACATATAACAGCCTTACAGGACTGAGTTTAAGATGTGACAAGAGACAGCCCAGCAGAGTTAAATCCTCTACATTATAACTGTTCTTTGAATAGATACAAGGGTAGCAGGAGTAGTACAAGCTTCCCTACACTGTACTCGAGCAACCTGTCCTATCACAGAGAAACTAGTTCTGCCTCCATGCCTACCTAACACTGGTGAGACTGCAATTATATTGGTATTGGAACATGGACTCAGTAGATCTGAAATTAGTCCAACAACTCCTCAAACAATGAGTACTCAGAAGTCATTAAAGACTAACTACCCATACAGTCAATATTTGAACTCCTGCCTTATGGAAAGGGAAGAGGGTGTCTGAATCAGTTTATCATCCTTGGCAGACTACCATCATAACATAAATTTAGCTCTGTACTACACTGACAAAATATTATAGGATCATTTGAAAAACTACTTTCATTTATTTTTGTAGAAGTAAAAGGAAAAAGTTTGCTGTCATGCAATTTCACGACCAGATCCACAACAACAACAAAAAGTTGGAAGCAATATTTCAGGGCATCTGAAGGGGAGACTGCATGTTCATCCAGATGTAACACAGATGCACAGTTTAACACCAAACCACGTTTAGGATTGCAGCAGACGTATTAGACTGAATTCATTGCCCTGAGAGAGCAGGATAGAATTCTCCCCCTCCCCGCCAATGGATAACAATATAATTAAATGGACATTACAAATGATTTTAGCCTAAATGCCAATTGACAACAAAAATAAGGCAGACATCCTATCCCTCCCTCCCGAACAGCAAGAGTGGAGAACAAAGCATAAGGGTTATCTTTGAATGTCCTCCCTTGCTGGTTCGTGTCCAACTTTAAACTTATATGAACCTCAAAGTACCTGTACTATACCTATACATTTAAATGTATTTTACAGTCCCCTCTGGCTATCATGTTTGTTCAAGTCAGTTATCCCAAAGTTTGCGGTGTTTGGTTTTGCAAGGTCAGCACCATTTGTGAGTTTAAGTCATTTATTTGCTATATGTAAATACATCAGTTTTAGCTGCTAGTGGAAACTATATTATGTAACATGCATGTACCTTATATCACACCACACCACAGCCTGTATTGCAAGCTGTAGTAGGTCTACATTATTAAAGTGCCCTACTAGCACAGAGGGGAGAGGAACAACATTTCAAACATTATCCAGTATTCCCTATTACTGTTTATCACAAGAATTAGAGTATGTTTAATTTCTCCAGTGCAGAAAAGTCTGTTGTATTAAGGACCCAAAGATTCAGCTCTAGTGCAACACCCAGTACCCAAATCCAGCTGAGAAGATAGTATATGACACTGTAAACATGCAAAATAGTTTAATGCCTTTAAATACCTCTGAATTAAATACCTCTATTCCTTTGATTAGTAGGTAGACACATAAAGAGGTTAAGCGACTTGTTCAACGTTACACAGGACATCAGTTGCAGCGCTGAGGAACAGAACCTAGGAGTCCTCAGAACTCCCAGACAATACTGCCTTTGTGTATGTGCGTTACAAGGAAAATCAGTTGGCATGGCTTCTGGACTAGATTGTGAAAGCCAGCAAAGTACAACATCTATCTACTTTTAATCTTTTGTGGAAAAATAAGTTCCAAATCACTTCATAAAGCTTGCCCAGTATTTGTTGCATTATGAAAGAAAGAGCAAAAGCACATCCTAGGCCAAGGCCAATATAAAGTAAATGCACTGCATTTTGGCTCTTGTGGGATCACTGTACAAACACTTCTTCTGCAAACTGGCCAAGGAGGGAAATTTTGGTCAGAAGCAGAGGTACTGTATACACCATCTGTGGTTGAGGAGAGGCAAAGCCTGGGTGGGAAATCCCTTTCTCGTTAAGAAATGGGCCGGGGGGAGGGGGGAGGGAAGATTGCACCGCAACTGACAGGGTTTCTGAGATAAATAAATGCATTCAAATTTGGTACAACTATGTAGAATTAAAACCAGAGCTGTTTCATATGCATCTACTATCAAAAGGTAAAACATACATTAACCCCTTCCCTACCATGCACCCTTTATCTGACAGATAATTATGTGACAGAGTAGTTTAGCGCAATTGCCCTCTAGCACAGTCAGACGTTTTTGCGGTCAGAAAGCTATTACCTAGTAATTGGCTGAGACAGGGTCAGACAAACAGGGTGGATTTGCCAATTTAAAGCCAAAAAAGTTGCTATGGAATTAAATTCTTATGGATATCCATTTTCCCCCTATTGACCATGAAGTAACAGGAAAATATCATTTTAAACAATTGATAGTCCTTTTCAATAGAAAGGCTGGCTGCAGCTTCCCGCAGAGCCTCATCTCTCTCCTTTTATCAACATTGTTCCTAGGTTGGTTGCAAGAGACTATTTGAGTAAACTATGATCTCCTTATTCCCTCAGGGAATATTCCAGCTGCCTCCATGCTCCCAGTCCCTGCTAGCCTGAGCTTGATCCTTTGATAGCCAATACAGCATATTCCTATTAAACAGAGGCAAATCTGATTTGCTTCAAAAATAGAGATTGCTTAGATGTAGGACTTGCTATATACCCCTGAAACTGATATTTCTAATCAGTGTAATACTTGGGCCTAATGTCTAGAGACTATAAACTCAGCCTTAAGACACAACATGTATTTCAGTGACTCATTAATATACAGCAGCAAAGAGTAAGGAGGTGGTTTAGGAACATGATGTTCCTTTTAGAGCCTCAGCTGGCCAGCAACACAGTTCAGGGCTTCTCATCAGGCCCTTTTGAATTCTTACTTCAAGTTAAAAAAAAAAAAAAAAAAAAAAAAAAAACACACAACCACACAACCCAAGAATTGTTAAATGCTTCGAGTCTCAATTTAAAGTGAAAGTAAAACTTCAGAAAAAAAGTCAGCCAGCCATGACACAGGGGACAAATCCAGGCTAATGACCAGAAACGCTACAAAGGAGCCTATGCTATGTACTGTGGTTTTTATACAGCCATGATTTAAAAGTTAGTGGACCAAAAGTTGGAAAAGTACAATGCCTTTTTTGGAAGAAAGCATGGGCCTACTCATTCCTTCACTGCAGGATAAGTGGCATTCACCCATTTGAGTTTACACCTGAAAAACAGGAAGTTTAAAAAAAAAAAAAAAAAAAAAAAAAAACACCAACCTTCTACAAATCAGCTTTGGCATTGAATGAAGATTTTGAGCTTCATTAAAAAAAGATCAGTGCTGTACACTGAAAATAAAGCTTAAGATTATAAAAGTCATCCAGAAGGGTTTAATCTTCTCCCAAGAGAGGCTCCAAAACAGGGGCAAATTTCTCTGGGACACTACAAAATCCTGCCATAGGTTCTGGAGATCCAGCACACTTTTCATTTTTATTACCCATTTCTATTTGATTTTTTTAGACAACTTGTTCCTGTAGCGTAGCAGACGCATTGGTTGACGAGGGAAGGAAGGGACTGATCTACTGACAAGGCTAAGTGTGATTTTCATGGTTCATAGGCCATATAAACTATTCTACACAAGAAAAATACACCATCTGATCAGTATTTTCAACAATAAATATGGCTTTGATTACTGGTTAAAAAACGTTTTAGATTTGTTCTTATGGTTAGACTAGATGTCATAAAACACTGAGAAGGGAACTGCAAGTATCAAGAATCAGTTTTTTACTTCCTCCTTTGAGCCCGCTGGCCCAGATGCCTATTATTTCTATGTTGATATCAGCTAGGGGTAAGACAGATATTTTATTTGCACACAGATGGTACCATTTGCCACCTTTTTAATAAATAAAAAAACAAATCTGGTTTTCAGTACTCTGAAAACTAGGTTTCTGAATTCACATGATCAGGTTTTAAATGCTACTTACTGTACCCTGAAGTATTTACAAAAACTTGCTTTTTCTTTTTTTTAATGCCCTCAAGTTACCTTCCGATAAATACTCCCTTGGAAATGAGAGAGAAATTATCTGCCAAATCCCACTGATTTCACATGGTGATCTGTGTGTGTTCCCATGAGATGCTGATCACTAAAGTGAACTTTTTAATGATAACTATTACACAATCATCCAAAGCCTGCATTGAACCAATTCTCTACCCTACCTTTCCAGCCAGAATAGGATATTTCTGAACCATACACAATTCAAGTCACCCTGCCCCATAATGCCATAATCTAAAGCATGTAACGCTCAGGAACCTTGCCCTGACATACACATTTCGTATTCCTTTATCTTATTCCTAATTTCACTCTACCATCTTGAACAATTCAGCTCCCTTGTTGAGTTTTACATCCACCGGATATTTAGAGAAAGCAATAGGCTGACTCTGCGTGGGAGCAGGACTAAGCTATAGAATACTTTTTCCTTATATAGAGTTGTATAATATCTTTCCTCAGCAACACCTCTCATCATTTGTATTTTGCTGGCTGCTCTCTGAATTTCCTTGATATTCTGGTGACCTCACCAGTGGCAGACAGAAAGGGTCCCTTCCACCGTGCTTATGTAATGCCTTTGGACATGTAGATTAAGAGTCATTTGGGTTTTTTTGGCCATCTTATTCTCCACCCTCTCCACCGCTGGGTCTCTGTCAGGGTTACTGCTTTCACAAGCCTCTACTCCCTCATTATCTGTGGTTTGGGGTTTTCCCTCCCTTATGTATTAACTTGCATTTTTCCAAGTAGGCTTTCAATTTCTTATTTTATTCATGTTTTTTTTTTTTATTAAACTTCTCTAGATCAATCACATTATTTCAGTATCCTCAATAGTGTTTGCAACACTGGCCAATGCCATCTGAGAGTTTAACTCCGTCAGGACATTAGTTGTTCCATAACTCCCCCATAATCATGTCACTACTACTTCTCATGGCCCTTTGTTTAGTCTTCAGCCACTTTTTTATTGCCAGTAACAATATTCTGGGACACATTTACAAGAACTAGCTGGTCTATCCCACTCAACACAGCAGGTGATGTGGCATCTACAGTGCTAAGTCAATCTACAGCACTTAAGTGGTCTTTCATATTCAATCACTATATGAAGCCAGGCCCTGTCTTTTACATTTTTCCCATTTTGAAATAAAAAGTGGTGGCAAATATTTAGACTGCACCTAATTCTCATTGAATTTCAATGCAAAATAACTGCTTTGAGGTCCCTTTGAAAACTACAGCCTTACAGCTGAAGAACTACTGGCCCAGGGTAAAGTCCAAGGCTAGTTTAAAATTCAAGATCAGATGTTTTTCTTGGGAGATATGATCTTGTTCAACTGGAGCATGAATTAATTCAGGGAAGTGTTATGCAAGAGGTGAGAGTAGGTGATCATAATTGTCCCTTTGGTCATAACTTTCATATGGGTGGGTGAGGGTGTGAGAGAGATGTTACAAATGTTCAGTCAGTCTCACACACTCTCTCTCTCTCTCCCCCCCCCCCCCTTTGCGGTGTATTGAGGACTGGGTTGGGATTGCAAATTATCACTTTTAAAGTTGGGGGGAGGGCTTTCCTGGTCCTGCTCACAGGTCAGAGGGCTCTGTAGAAAAGTGTGAAAGCAGAGCCAGTCTGAAATAAAAGTCTATTTAAAGGTAAGAAAGATGAGTTCTCTCTCATTGCCTTAGGGAGCAGCCTGTTAACTCTCTCTCGGATTCTGGGGTCTTGTCTATTATTGTCCTGAATTCTAAGATATAAAAGTAGCACTGTGTTACAACCTTCCAGCAAGAGTATATGTTTTTATCTAATCCTGTGTGTGTATGTTTATAACAGAACTAAAACCTGACAAAACTTGTCATGTGCAAATGAAAGGGAAAACACTATAAGATCATAGAACTGTATGGCCAGAAGGGACATCAAGAGATCTTCTAGTCCAGGGATACTCAGACCTCAGTGGTTCAGGAACAAAATTTGCTATCAACGTTCCCAAAAGAGTCACAATAGTGTGAATTCATTGTTTCATTTACTATTTTTTATGTATACACACACACACACACACACACACACACACACACTATTATTCTCACAGAAAAATTACTGACCAAGTGTTATTTTGGAACATAGTACCCAGACTGGTTAATAATTAAATCACATAGTGTTTTAATATCACGTGCTGCAAAGTGCCACAGGAGGCTCACAAACCTCAGTCTTAGTATCACTTTTCTAGTCCATTCCCCTCCACTGAGGCAGAATTACATATACTTTGGACATGCGCCACACTCTGAAAATATACTATTTGAGTTAAACTCTGCCTCCTAAAAGAAGATATTTCTAACTACACCTAGTTCATACATATCAGCAAGAGCCATGTTGCATAAGCAACGGTTTTACTGTTCTGAAAAGGGAGAGCCAACTGAAAAGTTACATTAAAATGACAGAAGCTGGGCCACACGTCAGGAGATTAGGTTAAAATTGTTCACAGATGTATTTTTATTGCTACTATTATTGGCTGTATTCCAAAGCACAGGAGGGAAAAAAAAAGTCTGAAACTTACTGGTTGACCTCCCCACCATCTGTGATTGAATTTCTCTCGCCCTCGAAGACTGAAGCTGGCATCAAATACGGGGTCATACATGGAATTGCCAACAATTCCATGTGATTCAGGATAGAGTCCCTTTGTGCAGAAGCAGATTAATTAGTGAACCTTTAGTACATGTAAAATGCAGTTGTGCACAGTTATCCACAAATACCAGTACATTCTTTAAGAATGGAAACCTGGGTATGCCTGTAATTTTCACCCGAATTAAGAGATTTTAGTTTTAAGATAAAAAAAGTGTTTAGTACTTTAGATATTCATGAAAGCAGTACGAGATAATTTGCATACCCTGATCTTGTCTTAAAGCATAGGTACTTCAGCAGTTAGCTACATTAAAAGATCACTTATTTTCTTACTTAAATGGCAAAAAGTGTATTTCATCCAGTATGAAAATACTTTAAAGTAGTACTTTCAGTTCATCTTTGTAAAATATTCTGGTGACAGTAAGTGATCCTTTGGTGACATTATTATTATTATTATTATTACTGTTATGTATTTATTATTAATAATAATAATATAGTTAGCATTTAAATTTCATCATGTTTTACCTTCATATTGCTTAGCAAGCGTAACTTAATCCTGAGCACTCCTGAGAGATGAGTAAGTATTATTCCTAGCATAAAAAAGAAGGAACTGAGGCAAGTCAGCTAAGTGACTTGCATCTAAAGCCACAGTGGGAATTAATGCCAAAGTTGTCATTAGCACACAGGAGTTCCTGATTCATAGCCCGGCACTCACACCAGGGCTATTATCAAATATGTGGGCCAGATAATAAGCTGGTGTAAATGTGCGTAGTTCCACTGACTCAATTTCAATGGGGAAAAAACAACAACAACATAGATTTACATCAACTGAGGGTCTGTTCTTGTGACTTCAAATTTATTTCCATAAGAACTGTAGGCTGCAGTTACAGAATAGGAGTATGAATCACTTCATTATAGGAGCAGGCAGGAAAAAAAAAAGCAGCAGGCTATAATAAATGCTTTGCATTGATACTGCACACTTTATCTAAGAATCTCAAAGTACTTTGATGCTTCCCCCACTCCATTTGAGGGAAAAAAAAAAAAAAAAAAAAAAGTGACTGACCACGTTAACCAGTTTTTATTAAAAAATCCCTCCCTCGCAATTCCCAAGTTTGTAAGTGATGTGCAAGTCCCTTTAAGTATATTCAAGAAATCCCCATCAAAGACTTACAGTAGCCAGGGTATACAAGTTAGGGAAGGTTTTTGTAGGATATACAGGTCTCATATAGGGAGAATGTGTTCCACAAGATCCTGAAAGTACAACAGAAAATACAGGTGTTAAAAAGTGGGACAATCATACACTGAAGGCAGAAAGATAGGAAGACCTTTGCTTAATTAACAAATACCAAGAAACATGTTTGAACTGATTTAAACAAACTCGACTCTACTGCTTAAGCACCGAGTCCAACAATGCTAAAGCACACATATTAAATAGACACGCATGGCCTAAAACATGACAACACTTTCCCTCGTACAAAAAGATGGAGATGTTTGGCTATAGATGTATAAAACTAGGTAGATTGAAAAGAAAGAAGTGCTCCCCTTCCCTCCTGGGGGAGGGATAGCTCAGTGGTTTGAGCATTGGCCTGCTAAACCCAGGATTGTGAGTTCAATCTTTGAGGGGGTCACTTAGGGATCTGGGACAAAAATCAGTACTTGGTCCTGCTAGTGAAGGCAAGGGGCTGGACTTGATGACCTTTCAGGGTCCCTTCCAGCTCTATGAGATATATATATATGGAGATAGGTAATTAGTCCTTCAGCTCATTTTCACTCCAAGTTTGCCCATATTAGCAGTAAAGTAACTCCAGAAAATTCATGCTAATTTCAGGTGACAAACACACTGTATTAATCAGTCTGAAACTGTAATTCCAGAGTTGTCACAGGGAAATTTTCACCAGACTTCCCATTCGCATACAATAGTGCACACAGTTGCTACTACACGTGTTGAATTCAAGATCAGGTTTGTTTAGCAAACAAAAAACAAAAAACTGCACCTGTTCTGGGAGACTTCCTCCCCCCCCCCAAAAAAAAAAAAACCACACACACCACACAATGATGCACTTCTGCCATTCTTATATTATTGTTCTGCACTGCTCCAGCTTGTCTCTTTCAGGCCTAATCAAATTGTGCACCATTTAAGCCAATGGGACTTTTGCCATTTGACTTCATTGGGAATAAGAATAGGCCTTTAGATTGTTAGACCTTTGGGCCAGAAAGCCAGCTGTGTTTGATGCAGCTCTTCTACTGCCCAGCACCTTGTTGGTTTATGGTGCTATATAAACAATGAAAACAATATGAGAACAAGATATTGCCCTGTTTGTTTGTTCTAATAAAACATTTACTTACTTAGTTTTTCAATGTTGGGCATGACCTTACTCCCTTTCTTCATGTATGATGCACGGAAGCCATCGACAGAGAAGATGATCAAAGGAGGGCGAACAAAACTGAAACAAAGGCTATGTTAACGTATCAAGAGTTGAAAGGAGTATTTCGAAAACTATTTCGCACGCTCATTCGGTTAGACTAATAAGAGTTTAAAATACTACAACAGTTAGAAGTCTATAAATTTTAGAGTTAGTAGATCAGTATAGTTTAGTAATTTTATTTGTATTTCAGTAACACCCAGAATCCCAAAATCAGGCTCCCGATCCTATTGTGCTGGTGCTATAAAGACCCATACAAAGACATGGTCCCTGTCCAGAAGAGCTTACAGTCTAAGAAGGTAAGTTATGTATAAAGAGTTGGATAATAGGAATACGGTCAAATACATACATTTTTACACACATATAATTGCAATTAAAAAAAAAAAAAAAAAAAAAAAAAACACACACACACACCCCACAAGCACAAATCTTTTCTGTTTTTGTAAAGAACAAGGGTCACAGGACGTTTAATGTCCACATACAGCATGTGAGAGAGACCAGCTGCTCTAACACGGTAAAGAAGCCGAGTACTCATTTTGTTATTCTTTCCTAGAACAAAGAGCCACATTGCTCCTCTTGAGATGCAAACACAGCCAGGATGTATAAGTATCCCAAAGCTCATGCAGAGGCAACTTCTTCAAACGTGGCTGCCCAATATTAGGTATCCTCAGTGAACTCATTCTTAGGTACCTAAAGTCTTAAGCTCCCATAGCTCCCACTTAAATAAATAGGAGCTGTGGATGCTCGGTATGTCTGTGAAAGAGTCCCCTTATTTAGATATCTACATCTAAATCTAGACCTTGATTCAGCAAGTTACCTAAGCACAGGATTAATTTTTTTTAAACATGTGAAAAGTCCAGGGGTGCCAGAACAGGGATCCATGGTTCCTTTCACTTTTTACTGGCCAGAAGGAGGAGCGACAGAAGGAGAGGGTAGGGCCTCAGGGAGAAGGGGCAGGGGCACAGTTCGGGCACCGGTGGCCCCCCACACTTTTAGGGACTTTCCGCTGTGCCTGAAACAGTCCCATTGGGCTCAATGAGACTACACACATGCTTAAAGCTATTCACATGCTTAAATATCTTGCTGAATCATAGTCTAAATCAGTTAAGTTTCAGAATCTAATCATAAGCATGGGAACTACGGGTGCGGGGGGTGCTGCAGGTTTTACGCAGGGCCCCATGCCCAGGGTCTGCCGGCCCCCTGGCCCCTCTTCAAGTCCCCCCTCCCGGAACCATGGCCCTGCTCCTGGCCTCAGCTCAGGGGGGGGGGGGGGGCAAGGGATGGAGGTAAAAAGTTTGGGGACACCAGCTTTACAGTTTTGCTGGCTTTCAGCACCCCCACTATAAAAAAAAAAAAAAAAAAAAAAGTGTTCCAGCACCACTGAATCTTATGTGTTTTTAAATACTGTATAAGACGGGTACCTTTGGATGTAATGTTTAAAGAAAGTTGGCCTGAAGGGTGCTCGCATCAGGTCTGATCCAATGCTTATTGAAGTCAAAGGAAAGACTTCCACTAAATTAATTAGGTATTGGTTCAGATGCATGCATAAGTGAAGTGAACTAGGCAAGTTTATCAACTTATAGCCAGTGGCTACGATTTAGTCAGCTCTTTTAACAGATGTCTTCCCCACAACTTCAAAATAAAATGCACTTACCCAGCTGGGCATTCAGGAGATTTTATCTCTTCACAGTCATCATCTACCCAGTGAGTCTCTCCTACATGGAAAGGAATGTCATTTTTTAAAACAATTGTCAATACAGTTACAAATTGTACCAGACTACCAAAAAACCACCCACACGCCACACAACAGGTCATACTGTCATACTTTGTGAGCAACGTGTTTCTATACCCATTGCTCTCCTAGGCAGCAGTATGAATGTGCTGATTACATGCCAATGTTCAACAAGAACATCAGAAGTACAAAATTAGCACCTGTTTAAAGCATGACTTAAAATCAGAGTAAAGGGATTTCCTCTTGATCCTATGTGCAAGTTTTCACATGGTTTGAACATTTGAAAGTTATAGAGCACAAAAGCAGCATTATACTTTCATATTGGTTGCTAACAAATTGTTAGTTTCATAGCCTAGCTGGAACTGATCCCCTTTTGGGCACTGTGTGACCACAGTATTAGGTTGTGTAGTCAATTATTTTCCACTACATTTTTTGCTACTGTTTCCACTGCACGCTCATTGAGACCTGGGACACACTTTATACTGTCACAGGACAGAATAAAGTCAGATCATCAGACACTGCTACTTGCTTTATGACATTGGTGTTATTAAAAGGAATTGTACTTCCTCAATTAAAAAAAAAAAGCAGATGCATAGAATACAATTTTGAACAGCAGCAATCCCAATTGGCCCTGATAAGGGAGAGCAAGAGACACAGAGGAACTCAAGAAGGAGATGATCTTGGCATAGGCAAGAGATGTGAAGTATTTGCTTGAGTGGAACAAGAATTAGAGTGTCACATTTAATAGTAAAAGAAAAAGTAAATTTGTAACCAATAACACTGCTCTACAGCCAAAATGCTTCTGAAATAAATGTAGTCAAACTTTACTAATTCTGGGTCACTGAGAACGAAAATGATGCTTAAAATTGTTGATTGGCTCTAGTTTTCAAGATATGCTATTGGGTCAGTATATATGACCCTTGACTTGGGAATGGCGGAGGGTAAGTGAGTTATAAAGGGAAGGGATCTCAATTTAAACCAGAAATGACTAAAATACATCTTTGACTGGATCTATGAATAAATCTATGGCTGGGTTTGGACAGTACTTGTTTTTTAGGCAAAATAATGAATGATGCAATCTGAAGCTGGTATTGCGTCATACATGATATGAATTGCATCATGTTATTCCTAGAAGTCATGGATGATGCAATCATAACGAAGCTTACATCACTCTGCTGAACAAATTGCCCTATATCAGCTCTAGAAATCATACAGTGTCGTGCTCTCTTATTTGTCAGTGTTTGATTTTGCAAAGAGATACATTTCAGTTTAGCCAAAGTGAGCAGAGATGCCTCATACTTGTGTGAACAGTGCAGATAACTTCTGCTATGTTTGTGGTGAAGTGACTTTTGCATCACAAAAGCGCAGTATAACCACTATGGTTAAGAAAGCCTATCACCTTTATTTTGGCTGCAAAATTGGAGATCAGGACAAGAGGTGGGCCCCACACATATGCTGCAACACTTGTGCAACAAATCTTCGCCAGTGGTTGAACAGGAAAAGGAAATCTATGCCTTTTGCAGTGCCAATGATTTGGAGAGAACCAACAGATCATACCAGCAATTGTTACTTCTGCATGGTGCCTCCAGTTGGGAAAGGTGTGTCAAAGAAGAAAAAGTGGACTGTGCATTATCCAAACATTCCATCAGCTATACGCCCAGTACCCCACGGAGAAGGGCTGCCGGTTCCTGATGCACCAGAATCACTCTCACTTGAGTCAGAGGAGGAAGAGGAAGAAACTTCTGTCCTGAACCATCAATGTCACAGGACCCAAATTTTCTCCCATCCTCCTCCTCTGAATCACACCTCATAACACAAGGTGAACTGAATGACCTTGTTAGGGATTTGGAACTACCCAAGAGTAAGGCACAGCTGTTGGGCTCCAGACTACAGCAGTGGAATCTCCTGGCAGGTGATGTTAGGGTTTCCATGTTTCGTGACCGTCAAAAGGATCTTGTCCCATTCTTCTTCATGGAAGGCGATCTTGTAGCCTGCAACAACATCGATGGTGTGATGGCAGCCCTCAACATCATTCACAATCCAGATGAGTGGAGACTGTTCATTGATTCATCGAAGACAAGTCTTAAAGCTGTTTTACTGCATAATGGCAATGTTTTGCCATCAATTCCAGTTGGTTATGCAGTCCATATGAAGGAAACCTATGACAACATGAAACAACTTGTGAGGTGCATAAACTATGACCAACATCAGTGGCAGCTTTGTGGCGATTTGAAGGTTGTTGCTCTCTTGCTTGGTCTGCAGACTGGATACACAAAATACTGCTGTTTTCTCTGCGAATGGGATAGTCGTGCAAGAGATTCCCACTACATCAAGAAAGATTGGCCACTCTGACAGTCATTGGAGCCTGGGAGGAAAAGTGTTCAGCATCCACCACTTGTTGAATCAAGGAAGATTTTGTTACCACCCTTACACATCAAGCTGGGTCTGATGAAGAACTTTGTCAAGGCCATTGACAAAACACAAGCAGCTTTCAAGTACCTCCGTGGAAAATTTCCAAGGTTAAGTGAAGCTAAGATAAAGGAAGGTGTCTTTGTTGGTCCTCAGATTCGTGAACTTCTTTGAGATGATGCATTTGACCATGCACTGCGTGGCAAGGAAAAGACAGCATGGAAAGCCTTCCAGTTAGTGGCAATAAATTTTCTCGGAAACAACAAGGCAGACAACTACAGGTTGTTGGTGGAAAACCTCCTCCAGGCATACAAAAGCCTTGGTTGCAACATGTCACTAAAGATACATTTTTTGCACTCTCATCTAGATTTTTTTCCACCGAACTGCGGAGCAGTGAGCGACGAGCACGGCAAGCGATTTCACCAGGACATTGCAACAATGGAGAAACGCTATCAGGGCAAATGGAGCCCATCAATGCTTGCAGACTATTGCTGGACAGTGACAAGAGATGCTCCAGTTAATGAATACAAGAGACAAGCCAAGAAGCGCCAAGTAGACACTGAATAGGACTAAACTATGTACAGAATAGTTTTTTGCCTTTTGTTTCATAATAAATTTTATTTATATAACCCTTTTGCTGATTTTTAAAGTGTTACATAAACAGGACAGGTGAAATATTATCATGTAAAGCAACCATAAACACATGAAAATACCTAGGTTTACAATTTATGATTAAAACTCTACTATCTACACAATATATATTGACATAAAATGTAAAAACTTAAAT
Organism: Malaclemys terrapin pileata; assembly: GCF_027887155.1. Lineage (NCBI taxonomy): Eukaryota > Metazoa > Chordata > Testudines > Emydidae > Malaclemys > Malaclemys terrapin. The sequence goes on along the minus strand of NC_071506.1, from coordinate 24,659,898 downwards.
ATCTTAGAAACAGTAGCCAGTTGTTTTAATTGTCCTATTTGAATTCAGCACATCAAAATACATAATAAATAGCACATTTTATCTCTGAAGCAGACGACTTCTCAAAAATTGTAGACCAGTGTAATATGGAGATGCTGTTCTTATGGAAAGGTCACTCCTGTAATGGTCCCATGGTCACAGAGATCTTTTGTTATTGGCTGGCTAAATGAGGACTATGTTCTGGGTACATTAAAACAAGGGATGGCTTTAACTACTTGTTCTGTCCTATCTTTCTAAGGAAAGGCACCTCAAAAGGCAGGAACTGGGAACTACAACTAGCATTTAACCACAATTAATCTGCCAGGGTTTCTTCGGAGTTGGGAAGAATGCAATCTGCTAAAACTTGCTGGAGGAGGCATATTTAGTTTTCCTTCCCCACTGCAGAACTGGAGATGAGGAAGTAGTCTCTGCACTCAGTTACGCTGGTGTGTATCTGGACTATCCTCCTCACCTTATCAACGTATGGAGTTGCTTGGCAGAAAGGAAGTGGGGAAGAAAATGAAGATTCCAAAGAAAAACCTTTTCTGAAAGCGAGTAGTTGGGGAGGCTAACCATCAGCTGAGACTGATCTCTGGGTAAATCCTATTGAATCATGCAGAAGCATATTGAAATGGCCAGAAGACCCACTCAGATAGAGGAGGTACACCTACACAAGGCAGGATATGTTCCAACAGGATCAAGATTACACTGGAAATGAAGCCTTCACGGCCCACTGTGATAATGGATTATTGAAGCTATTTCCATTAAAAAACAGAGTGACCTGTAATTAAAGAGAATACAAAGAGTCCATCTAATCCTGCACGTACCTACTCTAGGTAACCATGTGTTCCTGTCACCTGTCCCTTTTCCTCACACCATGTATCTCTTGCATCTTGTCTTACATCAAAATGTAAGTGCTTCAGGACAGAGACTCTTATGGTTTGGGTTTGGGTTAGTTTTAAATGGAACACCCAGCAAAGCTAAGCCGGTCCTTATTGAGGCCACTAAACAGTACTGTATTCACCGTAATACAATTAAGCACATCTAAACTATTTGTTTTTGTTTTACAATACACTTCAAAGGTGTTTTAGAATCCATCTCAGCATGCAGAATCCTTTTCTTCTCCAGTCAGCCTGTCAGCATCACTTCCAACTGACAAAGTATTCCCACCATCACCAAATCTGAAACACACTGCTTCCACAGAACTGATAGCACCTCTGAGCCTAGGGCACAAGAAACTAGAACTACCCCCTCACCCCCCAAAAGAACAGAAAATGAAGTGTGTATGGTGTGGGGGAGTGGCAGGATGGAGGCACTTTCACAAAAAAAAATACTTTGCATTACCCACAGGCCTGGCCTCTATCAGTTCAGGATAGATAAAAGTGATAGAAATATGTACCTTTGCATACAGCTTGATAATTAGTACAACAGTCTCCTCTGGTCAAGCAGTCTTCAGAACAATGACAGGCATTCTCTTCATTCCTTGCCTCTCCACAGCGATCTTTGGTACATTCCCAGCCTCGAGCTAAAATAGTCACACGGTAAGTGAAAACATTCAAGATGATATTTTTTAAAAGGGTCCATAGCACTCAGTTGAACATCCCATGAAGTTAGCCCAACCATTACAGTCGGCTTTAGAAGTTTGCGATCTGCACAGTGTTTGAAATCGATAGGTTGACTATAAACAAAAGAAGATGTGAGCCATAGACGGGTGTGAAGTTTTCAGTGCTTCCCCATTCACAAGCAGGGAGTTTTCTTACTCTCTGATCCGGTCATTTAAGCCACTTTCCAAACTTAATACCCAGCAAAAGCATCGCTAAAATATTGTTAAGGAACTTCTCTCCACTTCCCCACTAACCCCCGAATGAGGGATATGGTGAGGGATCTGGAGCATAAGAGATGAATATTAGCACATCTCACATACACCCCCCCCCACACACACACACACACACCATTAGTAGCTTTAGGAATCCACTATATTCAATTACCATTATGTAGATGGAGGGATGTAAAAGGGAGCAACATGGCATGCAATTGGGGCTTTTATTCATGCCAAGCTCCTCAACACAGGAGAAACAAAGATGGAAGGAGCCCCTTTATCAAAGCTTATTGCGTGAGGGTCTGTGCTGCACAGCACAAAACCTGCTGCCCTGGACAAGGTGGCTTATAAGCGACCTTTGCACCCTTCCAATCCTGGGGAGGCCATCCACATAATTAACAGTCCTGAAGCCAAGTTGAGCAGCACAGGCGCCAACCATGGGGACAAAATGGGGAGTGCCAAGCACCCACCAGCAACCCCTCTATTAGCTCCCCCCATCCCACCCCAGCACCTCCTGCCCACTGGCAGGCCCCGCGGATCAGCACCTCCCCCTCGCTCCCCATGCCTCCCGCCCACCACAAACAGCCCAGGCCAACACCCAGTTCCTGGCCCCCAGAGCTATGCTCAATTTTCCAGATCCTATCAACTCACTCTTTCCTGGATACCAAGCAGGTGAAGTTATACGATGACCTATGGAAGTCTGGGTAGGTCAGAATGTTCAGAGCTGTATGGAAGTATCATTTTCATATAAATGAAATAAACTGGGTGGGGGGGGCAATAATTTGTGCTGAAAATTGGGGATATTCCCGATTCCATTTGAAACACTAGTCATCTCTTTTGGCTGCTCAGATAAATGTGATTCTTCACCAAAGACCAAAGTAACAAGAAAGATTTCAAAGGCAGGAAGACTAGGCACCTATGTCAACCTAATCTCTGTACCAATCCAGCTACATATTTTTTGGTACAGTGAATAACTGAAACACATACACAATATTTTAGGAAACAAAACAGTAGCTTTATGCTCTGCCATGAGGAAGTGTAATTTCCAAAAGGTGTTAGTAGCGAGACAGCCTCTCTAAAAATGTCCACACCATGTATCAAGCTAACAACATCAACCACCACCAATTAATAGGGCTACGTTTTCTACCCCCTAGTGTCCAATTAAATGAACCTGAAAGATTCCATCAGTGGACTGTGTGTGCCCGGACATCTGGAAATAGGTGTCTGAAGTAACAGCAACCAGCACACTCCTTCACCTGCAATTCACTCCTGGAGAGGACCTGCACAACATCTATGCAGCAGTTAAGCCCTGACAGCATCAGTGGGATTTAACCAGCGCATTAACCTGTGTGGACTCCTCTGCACAGGCATGAAACCCACAATAGGAGAATGAACATTAATTCCATAAGTATTCACCATTATTTGGGAGAAAGACAACATCTCATAGTTACCACAGTTACTTCCTGTTCTAACTAGAGGAGAAAACTTTAGTATCTCCGTGTGCCTAACTGTTAGTGTTTTTACATGGAGCACTGCAGTAATACAATTTACTTTTTAGGTGGGATCTAATGTAAATAAAGGTGCAGGATGCTTCCTGGAAACCAAGGCAGAGGCAAAGAAAACCCAGTAACTGGGGAAGATACAAGGACCAGTACGCAAATTAAAGCAAGCAAGCAAGGACCACACATTGAGAAAGGCTGAATGTGTTTGAAGACGGGATGAGTAAGGCATGCCCTGACAGTTGTCATTAGTCCATAGCCAGCTATAAGCAGGGTGTATAGATACAGGGGAGTACAGCTCTCCTACCTGTCTTTAAACATAGTTCATCAAAGTCGAAGCAGCAACTGTTGTAGCTCTTGCACAGGTTGTCACAACGGCAGCCCGGGGGCTCAGCCTCTTGAAGCTCAAAGCATCTGCTTTTGCAGGACCCAGAAGTACTGATCCAGGGGGAATCTGACAGGACTGCGTGGAATAAGAAACAGGGCAACATTTGTCAGGCCATCAATGGCTGGTGAGTGATTGCTCAAACTAGTGCGAATCTGAGTAATGAAACTTCAGCTGCCCTGTTACAGCAGAGGAAGGTGAAGGGAAAGGAAAAGGAGAAGCACCTTGGGTGTTGACCGAAGCAAAAGTCTAATTAACTCAAAAAAAAAAAAAAAAAGGTTCTTCTTTTGGGGGAGGGGAGAGAAAGGGTAAGCAGCATGCTGTGATAATGTCCTGCAAAGAATGGCACCTGGCTTTAAGTCCATAATAATCAAGCAATCATTAGCAGAAATAAAGTTTCAGAGGCCCAGTTATGGGAGCTTCAAATACTTGCCAAAAACAGGCTTTTGCAGTTAAAAACTGCATGACATTTTCATGCTCAACTGGGCAGTTAGCATGGAAAGGAACCGCAATTAGTCTACATGACAGTCAGCAGGATTCTGTTTACTGTACTGTAAGGTGCCACATCAACACTGCAGTGAAAGGAAACTGTATGATACTCAACAAATTGAGTTAGTGGCCAATAAAGTGAGGAAATGCTTTTTTGGTGGGCTTCTGTAGAGCATTAAACTATAAAAACAAAACCTTCAGCAATAACACTGATTCAGAAACTGTAGACCATTCATAAAGCAAGAAACTGAGTCCATTAATAAAGCAAGCATTAAACAGCAATGATTCATTGGGGGTAAGGGACCCTGAAGTGGGACAAAAGCTATACTCTCCTGGCTAGGAGAGTCCCCTATGACACCAAAATATATTATGGGGAGGCTGTTTGTGACTCCATGGTTAAGGATGCTTTATGACATGGGCTAAAAATAGAGCATATATTCAAGTTTTTCTTCCTAGGTAGGTGTTTTGAGTATGAAGTTTCACAGTACCTTTTGATTTCTTTTATTGAATTTTTAAATAGGAAGTATTTGAAACCAGTTAGGGGATGAAGTTTGTCAGCAGCAGTCAGACTATTTCTTGTTGAAATATCTACATAAAATTAGTAGAGCATAAATCTTAAGTAGATCCGATTTAACAGGTACTTTTAGAAAATATTGTGGATTACGGGCCATTTTCTGCTGCTGTTCTATATAGCTGAAAGTTTATCCGTCAGCAGAATGGGGGGAGAATAATCTTCCCCAAACAAAATCATCATCCCAACACTTAGTTGTGGGAGCATACGGTAGGCATAGGTGCTGGAACTTAGCTGCTGTACCCCTAGCTTGAAGTGATTTCCATCAAAGGCCTTGGCTACACTCGCAGATTCACAGCGCTGCCACGGCAGCGCTGTGAAACGCGAGTGTAGTCGCGCCGCCAGCGCTGCGAGAGCTCCACCTCTGCGAGGGGAATAGCTTGCAGCGCTGCAGGCGCTGATTACACTGGCGCTTCACAGCACAGCACTTGTTTTTTCACACCCCTGAGCGCAGCAAGTGCAGCGCTGTGAATTGCCAGTGTAGCCAAGGCCTAAGCTTACAGTTTGCTTCAACGCATCTCAGAGCCCCTCCCCCCCAACACAAATTGTTCCAGTGCCCCTGAAGGTAGAAAGGCACTCTTTTGGGTTTCGAATGAGTCACTTGGTAAAGGCAATGTGGGAAGACTGGAGAAGCTAGGGGACAGAGTTAAAGTTGTACGGCATGGTAGTATAAGGTATGTGCACATATGTGGGGCAGAAAGTAACATTAGATTAGGGTTACCATACGTCCGGATTTTCCCGGACATGTCCGGCTTTTGGGGGCTCAAATCCCCGTCCGGGGGGAAATCCCCAAAAGCCGGGCATGTCCGGGAAAATCGGGAGGGCTGGGTGGTGCTCGGCCGGGGCCGGCGGTGCGGGGCCGGGGGCATAGTGCCGGGCCGGGAACCAGGGGCGCAGTGCAGGGCCGGGCGCGGGGCCGGACGGGGAGCCGGGGGCGCGGTGCCGGGCCGGCGGGGAGCCGGGCCGGCGGGGCCCGCGGGGAGCCGGGCCGGCGGGGAGCCGGGCCGGCCGGGCCCGCGGGGAGCCGGGCCGGCGGGGGGCCGGGCCCGCGGGGAGCCGGCAGTGCTGGGCGGGCCGGGGGTGGTGGGCCGGGGCCGGCACCCCAGGGCCCGAGCCGACCCAGGCTGGAGCCGCCGGGGGGACCAGCCTGGGCTGCGCCTCCTCCCCCCCACACTCCCCTTACCTGCTTCAGGCTTCCCGCGAATCAAATGTTCGCGGGAAGCAGGGGAGGGGGCGGAGACTTTGGGGAGGGGGCGGGGTTGGGGAGGGGGTATGGGCGGGGCTGGGGGCGGGGCCGGGGGCCGTGGAGTGTCCTCCATTTGGAGGTACAGAATATGGTAACCCTACATTAGATGGCTTAATATTTTTCTTTGCTATTGTAGTTTTTCGGTCAAGTAGGGTGTGTGTGTAAGTAAAATACTCTATGTAAGAGCATGGGAGTATCCCTTCAGTTAGGAACTCCCTCAGCATTCCCTTGATGAAGCCATTTTAAAATGTTCAATATTTTGGCCATTTAAAATGCCATAGGGCTAAATCGTTGCATCTGTGCTGGCAACATGCATACATGAGTTTTTCCTTCAGTTACTGAAATCAGTCCTCTTGTTTGTTTCGGCAGTGGCCACAACCAAGCAAAATTCTATGCTTTACATTTGTTTCTTCTTCCCATAATCCCTAGTACAAAACCAGATGAATTCTGAAAGATGTAGTTTTACCAGGAGTTTACTAACAGAGGGACTAATTGCTTCTGGTGTCCGGAAAAATAAATAAGGGCTGATTCAAAACATTCTTCAGCTTTAAACAACATGGGAGCTTCTGTATTGTTCCAATCAAAACCACAAATGATATATTAAAGCCTATTACTCCACAATATGCATTGATATGTAGAGCATATGTGATTCCCAGTTAATCCTGGTGTCCTTTTTAAATCATTTGGGCCCAATCTGCTGAAGTGCCAAGCACCAGCTTCTCTCACTGACGTCAGCAGAGGCTGTGGCTGCCCTGGGCTTATGAAAAACAATCAGATCCATCTGTTTTAAACCAGAGCATGTATGTCAGCTCAAGTTTCCTTCACAGACAGGACACTGGAACCTCTTTGAAGCTGTAAGAAGTTTTTTAAAAAGTGTCATTACTGCACTAATTCTTTATTCCAGTATGACAACTAGACTTTAGAAGGGACATCTACTTCCAAATTCAAATTTATGTCCACTCTGCACAGAATTGCCTCTCTCTCTCTCTCTCTCTCATATATTAAAACACTCCAAATTTATGGGAGGACTTTTGAGATTGCTGTAAAATTTAACACATGAAGATTCATTTCAATGAATATTAAGGGCCTAATTTTCCTGAAACATCCAGCACTCATTTAGATACTTAGCATGGACAGATTTTCAGAAATGGTCTGCTGCTATCAGTCCCATTATTCTCAACACCAGCTGCTGAGGAGTGCTGGACACTTTTAACGTCTCTTGCTTCTTTATCTTACATGTCGTATCTTTGTTTTAAGACCCAAGACCCAGATACGGCAAGTTTGAGTGTGAGAATCAAAGATGTTATTTCAGAATGCTCCGTAATATTACCATTGCCCTATTCATTTCAGTGGAATTAAGTTACTTTCAATGGGGTCTTTGCATAGTGGGGAGACTACTCCATAACGCTGTTGAAAACCACACGCCAATGTCTATTTACAAAGGAAAATTTGGTGAGTCTTACTGCATGTTATATAAGCAACTGTCTGTCCCCAGTGTTTGAAGTAGTATCTCAATGACTTAGTGTTAGCTGTGGGGAAGAATAGTTTCCATTATCTTCTAGGTTTCAGAGTAGCAGCCGTGTTAGTCTGTATCCGCAAAAAGAAGAACAGGAGTACTTGTGGCACCTTAGAGACTAACAAATTTATTAGAGCATAAGCTTTCGTGGACTACAGCCCACTTCTTCGGATGCATATAGAATGGAACATATATTGAGAAGATATATATACACACATACAGAGAGCATGAACAGGTGGGAGTTGTCTTACCAACTCTGAGAGGTTAATTAATTATGAGAAAAAAAACTTTTGAAGTGATAATCTCCATTCTATATGCATCCGAAGAAGTGGGCTGTAGTCCACGAAAGCTTATGCTCTAATAAATTTGTTAGTCTCTAAGGTGCCACAAGTACTCCGATTATCTTCTAGGTAGGAAGTCATTCAGCTATAGATCTTTTGTTATTTTCCATGCATCTGACAAATATAGTATATGCCTTTACTATTCATGTGACAAACTGCAGATTACAACTTAACAGTAGCTTGATACAACGTCTGAGTTAACACATTGGTTATACCCATGGGTTGAGTTACTGTAAGACACTTCACATCATATCACCAAGAGTACTCATTTTAACACCCGTAGCCACTGGATATCAAGACTGTTCAATGGTTTGCTTCAATTGACCTTGCCTTTGAGGCTGAACCACAAACTTGCAGGTCATACACCCAGCTGTGGCCAGGGTCCTGATGTGTGCAGAATTGTTTGAACAAGTATTGTCAGCTTTATAGGAGCTGCACTGCTGCTAACTAAGTACCAGGTTGGAGTTGTCAGAAGCTCCTGCATTGAATATGAAGTTATGAACTTTTCTGAAAATTCCTAGATTGGCAGGAGCTTCTAAGCCATCAAGTCTGGATCCTGCTGGAGAAAGAGAAGACTGTAGCTGCCTTTGAACTTCAAGGAGTTTTCCCCCTTTAACACTAGAGCTGTTTATATCTTTTTTTGGAACTTCAGTCTTTGCAAGTTAAGCTCAAACTATTGTTGTTCTTTAAGGAGAACTTTGGGTGAAGTGGTATACCACTGATTAAGGGAAGAAATCCTATGGAGGCATGTTGCCTTTTGTTTGTTATGTAAATGATAACACAGAGCCTGGAAATGCTATATCCACCTAGAAGAGTGCCATATCAAATTGGTTGGTTTCACTACATTGGATTATGTGATCAAAAATGCAGTCTATTTACAATAGACACACAGACTGCTTCCAGTAGGACTTCCATCCTATGGCAACTACTCAGGCATGTTTGCATTATCCTTAGTAGAGAAACTGCATGGTAAGAATTAGGCAATGGCTACATATACGTAGCAAGGAAAACAGTTATTTGAAGAGTTTTGGAGCAGCAGTGTCACTGCATATTATTTATACTATATTTTGCAAAGTGCCATTGAAATGGACAAGATTTCAATGCGAGACCATTTAAAGTGTATCATAATTGTTCTGGTATAAATACAACTAATCATGGAATTGTATGCTTAAAAATACACATGTGATTAGTATCCAGGTTCCCACATTCACAGATCTAGGAAACAGATTTTAGCTCCCATCCTGACAATAAGACCATCCTGTTGTGCTTAAGTAATATGGTTCAAGAGGATACTATACTAAGACTACAAATTCTGAAGCTACTTAACAACAGGTCTAGAAGACCTATACTCTACCTAAACTTATAGTAATAGGTCAAGTTAAGAAATGGCAGAATCAGTTATTAATTTCCCCTGTTTTGGGGGACTTAGGACCTTAGATGTTATTTTAATTCAGCTATTTGTTGTGTACAAATACTGACCGCTTATTAAATGTTAAAAGATTCAGTTTAACATCGTTTAGATGAATTCTTTAGCACTTACTACTACTTTGTCATTAGTATGTAATAGAGTTAAAGTCATGATAGTCTGGATTCATAAAGCAGTACTAGAATGACAAGGTTTGGAATTTGAAAGTGCTATAGTACACACCAGTTAAGACAAGACACCACTCATGTATAACAACGAATGGTGAAAACATTCTTTTAATCTTAGTTTTTCCAACAGCTATGTCAATCCTATAAGATTATGATGCAGACATCAAGATACATGTAAATACATATGCCAAAACTCAATGGAGTTGAACGAGAACCTGCAGTAATCTTTTAGCTTGGCATTTCATTGGACTGGGTTTCTAAGTAGACTATTTCCATATGCAGTTTCCATTACTATTAATGGGAGTCATATGTGATTAATAATTTCAAAGACATAAGTAGACTCCTTTGATCAGAGCACTTAAAATTTGTTACCAGTTAAAACCAGTTTACTCTTGTGCAGGGTAGTTTCCCATCATAGAGGGCAACTGAGCTCTTCCATTTATTACATTTGTATATAGATTCTATTATCTCAGATTTTACATCCTGTTTCCATTATAAATTAACTTTGATATATTGGAAGTAACTTGGTTGACATAAAAAACAAGAGAGGAAACCCTCACTTGCTGTCTCTTATTGCTATATTCCAGACAATTGGCTGTCCTTGTACTGATCAAACCAAAACAAGTGACAGTCTGTATGTGGAAACCATGAAACACAGGCCTTACCATTATTGCTACAAACAGATCAGGCATACTACCTTAACATCTGAGGAGAGACATGCTAAGAGGAAAGTAATAGGAGCCATTTATGTTTTTGCAGCAAAGTAGGAGGTGCTCTTTACACAGGAAAAAAATCCAGAAGCAACATCCTTTTTCATTACCTAAATGTCCTTACTAAGTCAGCCACACTGATAAATGTGTTGAGTAGACACCAATTCTGGGGAAGGTGAGGGGGAACCTAACAAACTCCTTACTGGGAACACAACTTACTCAAGTCACTGTGAACAAGCAATTTCTTTATGAAAGTTCTCATCCTATCGTTATAGTTGGGTATTGTAAATGAAACCCTTTCATTTCAGCTATATTAACCAAGTCAAAGTCAATTACCACAAGCTTCCTTTTTCATGCCAAAGGAAGGAACAGAGACATAAGTCAAGACTACTCCCCCCCCCTTCCAAAAAAAAAAAAAATCCTTTTCCATTTTATAGGTTTTTCCACTTGGAGCATGCCTCAGGAAATAAAATCCTATGTTTCCCAACAAAATATAAACTAAAGTCTCTGTTGTGGCATGTCCTCTCTCTTTTCCACCCAGAAGAGGATGTGTAACTGAAGAAAAAAATATATGACTGACAGCACATCTGCTTCATGCAGTTCCCAACATTAACACCTGCTGATATCACCCCTTCCCTCCTCCAGTTAGTTGTCTGGTGTCTACTGTTCACAATTCAGCATGACTAGCAGATACAGAAATCTAAGAAGCTATTCTCAGTGACTCTAGACTTGAAATGAGCCTGACCAAACGAGTATTGCACAAATTTCTTCTCTAGCTAGTTGAATGAAAATTGTGAACTTGGGAATTACCTGATCAAGTTACATTTATTTTAATTTACTAACTGAACCTATTCAGTAGGCTCATTGAATAAAAAGTCAGGCACAGTGTACAACAATCAATTACAATATCAGACTAAGTTAACTCAACTCTAAAATAAGCTTAATTCTCCATAGTCACATGCACACAGAGCAAAAGTTTAAGTAAACAGGTAACCTATAGGTGAGTCGCAAAGGTCAACAGACTCAGGCTTGTTAACATACCGGTACTCTTCACTACCCAGAACTAAAAGGAACAGAGTGGGAGTGGTTTCTAACCATGGTATATAACATAAGGTTAGTGAGATGTACAGTTTATCATTTACTGTACCTGAGATTGCACCCTCATCCCAGTCTTCAGATCTTCTGAATCGATTTGCTGTAAATCCTACACAGACGTTAACCCCAAAGGCAAAAGCAAATAAGGATATTACCTGCAAAAGTAAGAGAGCAAAATGATCAAACTAAGCAAAACAAGAATCCAAATTTAAGAGTATTGCGATTGAAAAAAGGAGGGACCAGATATACTGTTTGAGTTGCTAGTCACTCCAGTTCCTATTACTGGAACAGTAAATGACAGTCACAATTTTAGAGTAATCAAAACCAGAAGGGGACTTATGAATAAGACATCTGATTTAAAAGCTCAAATGTTTCTTTTTATAGGAAGTTTTTCAAGAGACACTGGTTAGTCCTCCTTTCTACACAAACATGCTCTTTTCTTTTCCTTTCCTTCCCTACCTGATGTAACTGGAAACAGCTTTTCTTAGCCATACTAGAGAATTCTTGAAAAGCCTTCACAGTATGCTCTCTTTTTCTTTATATTGAGTGCAGTGCTGTTTGCTCCGTGAGTTCAGTCTATTAGCTACAACTAATCCCACCTGGTGAGGTTGACAGGCTCATTTGATTTGTCCAAGGGTGATTTCATCATGTTTCACTCACAAATCGCAGCTCTGAGTGCAAGAAGCTGCAGGCATCATCCTCTCTCCCCCCCTCCCCCACAAAATGCACACACACACTTTTATGTGGTTTCCTCTGCCCAGGCAGGGTTTTCTCATGTTGCTGTGGCCAATACCAGTTCACGTTCATTTTATTCTCCTCACAAAAGTAACACGGTTAAAAAAGAAACCAATGTGTTTTCATCTTGCTAGAACTGAAAAACCTCTTGGGCTACGGAATGAAAATTTCTGTTGCCATCTTCAAACATGAGAAAACTTGCAAGCGAGGATTTCAGTGTAGTTAACTTTGAGAGAATAAAAAAAAAAACCGCACACACATTAACTCCGCTGATTTTGTGAAAGAGCCGCAAGTTTTTTTTAGCGGTTTGATAAACTCAGTCACTGGTCTCACACTTGGGAACTAAGTCTAAAGTTTCCAAATGGTTCTCATGGCAGAATCCCCAGCAGTGTAACGAATTCTGATAAGGTTACTTTTCCAGCATTGGGATCCCTTGCATTGCTACACAGAGTACTTATGTAACTGCTCGCAACTGCATCCACGCATGTTGAAAACCCAACATATCTAAAAGAACGTGAAATTTCAGCCTCCCCCTTCCTTATTTGCCTTTTAAAAATATATATATCACAACATTCAGAGTTCAGCTGCGTTGATAAGCAGCTCTCTCTGCAGAGCAGACGATAACGGTGCATAGAATTATGGTTCACGCTGGTGGTTTAAATGTTATTTGCTAAGGCAAATTATTTACCAAGTTAGTTCACCACCTTTTTTATCTCCTGAAAGCGTCTTTTTACTAACAACTACACTTAAAGGGACAGAGTCAAAATTTGTCACTCTAACCCCGGACTTTCCTAGCTTCCTGGAGAGTCATTACATATTAGAGGGTTTGCATGAAGGAGTCCAGTAAGACTTTTTTTAAATAAACCAGTTTAAACACATACCAGAGCGCTTCCATTAGAAGCCGCGCTCAAGCAATAACCACTCTCGCTTCGTAGCCTCTCCTTACTAGGCAGGGCTAAAACCCACCCTTGTCTACTAGCCACACCTTATCGCACAGCCTTTAACAGAAGCCGCCCTCGATTCTTTTTCATGCGGGTGTGAACAGAAAGTGGGCTCCTGGCGCAGCTGTATCTTCGCCACGCAAACCACAGGGGGCGTAATCACGGGGAGCAGAAGCCAAGGCGGCTTCTGTTCTCAATGAAATTATGCAGACGATTGAAAAAAAAAAGACATGCTCGATTTACTCCGCAGCTAGGGCTAAACAAACCGGAGCAGGCGTGCTACGATAGGGGATCTTGCTTGCAATAGGGTCGCTGAGTAGATAGGTCAAGAGTTGAGCCCGTATTTTACCCTGCCCCAGTTTGGCTGGTTTGAAAATGACCTGGATGGTCGGATTACCGACTGCACTGCATGCTGAAATCCACTTCTCCATCCAGGCTTCCGCGGATCCCTGCAGCGAGGTGCTGCTTGGCAACCTTTTAACAAGGGGCTCCCACGACAAAGTTTGTCCGTAGCCTGCGATAAACCCTGTGTGCGCGAAAGTTGTGTCATGCGCCTGCACTCACACTGAGCAGGGGGGAAGGACTGAGGAACCGATTCATTTTTCTCCCTCTTCACTGAAACAAAAAGGCTTTCTCATCACCAAACGGGGAGGCATCACCTCTTGGCAAAGCAACTCGTATGAAGCTGCGCTTCGGTAGAAATGTTTCTATTTTGTTCCTGAAAATATATACGACGTGATTGAGAGAACAAGACACGGTGTTCAGTTTGTGTAACTGGAAATGATTGTGAGTGGGGGTAAAGACCTAGAAACTTGCAAGGTGTCCTTTAAAGAAACCACTCTACCGTTTGATGCAATCTGTTGCAAATATGTGCTCTTTGGGGGTATTTTCTGAGCACCCGGGATAAAAGGCATCTCTGGCTGGTGTGATTTAGCAATTAAGCGAGAGACAGTGAGCTAAATTGGGACTCTAGAAAGAAATCACGCCAATTTAGTAGCACTATTTTAACAGGGAGCTCTTAACATAGGAGCATATGAACACCCGTAAATTATCTGTTGTACATTCCTTCATTTTCTTTGTTGATAGTGACACAAAGTTCCAGACATAACTGCATAAACAACTGCAATAGCTGAAGCCAGTCCTCATGTATGAGTGTTTACAGATTTTAACAGGTTTCAGAGTAGCAGCCGTGTTAGTCTGTATCCGCAAAAAGAACAGGAGTACTTGTGGCACCTTAGAGACTAACAAATTTATTAGAGCATAAGCTTTCGTGGACTACAGCCCACCAAGAAGTGGGCTGTAGTCCACGAAAGCTTATGCTCTAATAAATTTGTTAGTCTCTAGTCCACGAAAGCTTATGCTCTAATAAATTTGTTAGTCTCTAAGGTGCCACAAGTACTCCTGTTCTTTTTACAGATTTTAAAGTTGCTAACTTGCTGCACTTAATTTCAGACTCTAAACCCATAACTGAAGGAAGAAAAACAGCTAGTCCTTTAATCTATTCACCACACAGCACACATTTTCTGAGGCCTATCCTCATAGCCCTATGGAATTTAACATCTTTAGCTCCTGTTGCAGTTTGACCTTGACGCAAATTTGACAAAGTGGACCATACAAAAACACTTGGCATTTCTAAACCCTGTTGTACAATGTCATCCATGAACATATTTTGCTGTGTAACAATAGCAATGTATCATAAGAATTATAAGAGAAAGCCGAAATCATCACAGAGCAAATTTGTAACAGACACTGCATGTCAAAATTAATGAAATCCTTGGTCCAGTGGCCCGGACATGAGACTGGGATTCAGGATTCCTGAGTTCTATTACAATCTCTGCCACTAATTCACTGGGTAAGTCATTTACAATCGCATTTTCAGAACTAGTTCTGATTGTGAGTGCCCAAGTTGAGACACCTTTGGCCTGATTTTCCAAGGTGCTGAACATCTGCTGAAGTTGTAGATGGCTCAGTACTTCTGAAAATCAGCTCCAATATGTCTGAAAACTGGAGGCCCAGAAAACGGAAGTATTAAAAATATCAGTGGGGGAATTTGAAACTTTGTGTCTTATGGATCGATCCTGAACTGGTGTAAATTGGCATAGCTCCACTGAAGTCAATGGAGCTGCACTGATTCATACTAGATGAAGATCTGGGCTTATGTTTCCTATTTTGTAATATGGGTATAATGATATTTACTATCCTTCATCATGTCCTTTAAGATCTATGGGTGATAAGCACTGTATTCTCCTGGGGGAATTGCAGAATTTTGCAGCAATTAATGTTGTGTGCACAGAATTTCCTTTCCCCCACAGAAATGGGCTGCAGTGTTTCTGGCCACCACTAGGGGCCTCTGGACTTGGCAGAGCCCAGCTCGCACTTAAAAGACACTGCTGGGGGGAAAGAGGAGGGAGCTAGAGGGTTCCTGGCAGCTGCAGTTCCCAGCATGCCCTGAGGGAAGGAGATAGCAGTGCAGGGGAATCTCCATGCAGGCCTGGGACCAAGTATGAGGCTGTTTTTCCCTCTGGATCCCTAGGCTCTGTGGGAGGAGGGGGGAAGGTGTCTGGGCTGGGGGGGGCCATGGCTGGGCTGGGGGTGGGATGAGATGCAGGTATCTGGGCAAGGGGGGGGCTGTGGCTGGCCTCTGGAGGCAAAGGGGTGCGGGTATCTGAGCTGGGGGGGGGCATGGCTGGGCTTGGGGGGGATGGGCTTGGGGTGTATTGGCTGGGGGGGCATTGTGTCTGGGCTCTAAAGGGGGCGGGGTTGTGGGTGTCTGGCCCCCCGGCTGGGCTCTGGCAGGGAGGGAACGGGGCAGAGAAACAGGAACTTGGTTGTCATACGGGTTTCTTTAACTCTCTACTCCTGGGGGGAAATTTTGTGGAGTCTGTATTGGTGCTGATATACTTGCTGATAGGTATTTTGAAATAAATTACCAAAATAATTGAAACTGGTGTGATTAGGTAGTGTTATTTTGACAAATAAAAGTTGCAGAATTTTAAATACTGTGTGCAGAATTTTTAATATTTTGTCACAGAATTCTCCTAGGAGTAACTCTAAACATGCTAATTTTATCATTTATTGTATTTTTTCTGTGATATTTGCTATATATTTTCTAGTAGTTCTGAACTGATCACACATTCACACTGACAATCTGACAATCACTTTTTCTGTAATGAAGATTCTGCCTCAAAGCATCCTAGTAACACAGGAGGAATTCATTAACATGAACAAAACTACTAATCCTTATTTAAGCAGGGGTCTTCAGCAATTAGTTGTCATTTTACTGAGAACAGAAGAATGACTCCACCAATCAAAAAATACACATTTTATTTTTTAAACAAAGAAAAAAGGCATAAGTAATGTATGAATAAGTTATTGTTTATGACCAGCATTATCTAATGGAAATAAAAATACAGTGCAGAGGTACAAAGAAAGTCTTACAATTAAAATGAAATACACTTTAAATGAGTTGCATAAGAATCCACAGGAATTAATATTGCATTTATAAGCTACTCTTATTGTGTATTTGAGGTTGAAATATAAGGTCAGATGTAGCTGAATAAGCAAAAAGAAACATGCAGAAGATAAATGTCAAGAATTTAGGACACTTAAGCATGTGAGTAACTGTACTCATATGTCTAATCCCATTGAGTTCTACTCATACGAGTACAGTTACTCACATGCTTCAGTGTTTGTGGGATTATGCCCTTAGCTTTTTCTGCTGTTTAACATACAGCCATGTTACTGCTTACTGTATTACTCCCAGAATGCAAAGCATTAAATTAGCCCTGTGACACTACACCTCATATTCTTCATATTGATATTATTATGATATGATTATGGCATAATTATGATGCATTTTGTACAAGACAGGTCATGTAAGGTATCATGGGAAAAGTTATGATTTGCTGAATATGATTATCCTATTTGTATGCATGTATCACTTTTGTATCTGAAGTTATGAATATTGACTATGTATCAGTATTTCACATATAGTCCAACCTGGGTGACACCCACTAGACAAGACCCTTCCAGTCTAAATAGCTGGTTGTGAAGGGACCATTCAGGGTAATGGGCCATTAGGGAGAACAATAGGCCTTAGGAGAAGCTTATCCCCCACCTGGTGAGCTTTCCTGTGGACGTTTCAGCCAGCCTGTAAGTAATGGCTGCTATGACTCTGCAAGGGCATGCGACCAACCCACATGACTCTGGACTCCATTTTGGCGGCCTGTCTTTTTTCCACAAACTGGGCTGGGAACTATTTTTGGAACAAAGGATTTCAACCATATGCTAAAGCTATATAAGGCAGGGAGTGACATCATCTGTTGTTCTTCACTCCCCACACAAGAGAACACCTGGAAACACATAAGGAACAAAGTCTGAACGGGGGGAAGTGCTGGACCCAGGCTAAAGGGATTTCTAGCCTGTGTGTGGAAACCAGGGGATTCCAAGCTGCAAAGCAAGTGAAGATTGTGTCTTGAGAATCTGCAAGCCTGCTTGTATCATCAGTCAGGGTGAGCAATTCCTAGTATGGTAAACTTAGTTGGTGTTTTTGTTTATTTACTAAGTAATCTGCTTTGATCTGTTTGCTATCACTTATAATCATTTAAAATCTATCTGTTTTGAAGTTAATAAACTTGTTTGTATTTTAACATAAACCAGTGTGCCTTTAAGTGAAGTGTCTGGGGGGGGGGGAATCTCAGCTTGGTTACCACAAGTATGCATATTCCTCTCCACAGTGAGGGAAGGACGGATATATTAATGAGCTTACACTGTACAGATCCCTGTGCAGTGCAAGATGATATAATTTTTGGTTTATACTCCAGAGGGGAGTGCGTGCCTGGGGAGCGGGGAAACTGCCTGGGGTCTGCTGCTTACACTCTGCCCAGTTGGGTGAGTGGTGCCACCTGCTGTCATGTTGGGTGAGGCTGGCTGTGTCCCCAACTCAGTTGTGTACAGCAGACTGCACCCCAGGGTGACAACCCGTCACAAGCCCCTAGGTCGCTCTTTAAATGAAACATTAAGATTGTAATAATCCAGCAGAATGACTAGGATTTTTCTACCATTCAACAGTATTACCATAAGAGATGCAATATATAAGAACTTGTATAAGACACATTATTAATAAATACAATATCTTAACAACAGGAGAAAATCCTGTGAAACTAGGACTGTTTGCTCTGAATCACAGAGTAACAGTAACAGTATCCCCTCACACCAATCCTAGAGGGTGGACAGGAAGCAGCACTCACTAGCAACTGTGACAGATGTGATCATCCAAAATGCTAGATGCATACACGAGAAATCAGATTCAGCAAACAGCCCATATTGACAAACTATATAAACTCAGTCCCAAAGTAAGATTAGTTCTCCATTTCATTCCCCCTCAAACAAAATCCTTGAGTGATCATTCGGGTGAGCCTACCAATGTACTTTGAAGGTCACCAGTTCCAAGCTGTGACTGACCAATTATGGAAGCAAAATCCAGAGATAAGGGCACCTCACTAAAAACACCCTGTTCCACTCCTTAGCTAACCAAATATAGGTAATGTTAGCAAAAGCAACACAACTGAAGAGGTAACATACAGCAAGAAAAACAGATTCTCAGGACCCTAACCATATTTATAGGGCTTCATTGATCAAAATCAACACCTTGGATAACACCCGAATAAGCCAGAGGCCTACAGACTCCCTTTCTCTCTCCCATTCATCTAATATTAGGGATGTAGTTGGGGTAGTGGTTGTGACAGTATCAGATCTAGAAGAAGAGGATGGTGAGATGTCTAGAAACAGGTAGTGGCTAGGGTGTAAGCAAGCCATAGGTTTGGCAGAAATTGGCTGGAATGAGAGAGTGGAGGCAGAAGGCGGATGTGAGTGGGCAAAGAAGTGAATGGGGTGGAAGTTTGCAGTGGGTTTTTTTGTTTTGTTTTGTTGTTTGTTTCTTGAGGGAGGATATACAGAGATTTTATTTAATCAGTTTACTATTTACAGCGGAGATCACTTTCACGTACTATTTTGCTACACTACATGGCTACGTTATTTCCAAACCACAATATAACAGTTCACTCAACACATAAAACAGCTCTTCATAGAAAAAAAATGAAAATTAATTATAGAACTGTAGTGCATACATTTTACTCCTGAAAAGCCAGCTTTATTTTAAAACACTAAAGTTTGGAAGATTGGAGCTCTGAATTTGAGGAGATCAAAGATACATGCTTGTGATTTTAAAATTATTTTGGTTAGTTGTCATTTCATAGAATTTATCTTTAAAGTGTACTGGAATTCACCTATGTTTTTAAAAAACTGACACTGGTGAGAGGTAAGAATTAATATCTTAGCCATCAAAAATTAAATACAGCTGGCTTCCCTGGTACAACTTTAGCCAAAAAAACTCCACATAGTGAAGATTTAAAGGATTCCATATATATGTAAGAATCAGTCAGTTAATGCTTAGAGGTAATCTACCAAATTAGGCACACTTCCTTTCACTTTCATGTCAACCAAATTAATCGGCAAATGGTTCTGAAATTAGAAAGTTTGCTAGTATACTAAAACATATTTAGATACATGAATAGCTGGTAAAATAGGGAGTCACAGGTAAGTATGTGGGTATGTGGAAAGCCAAGTTGCTTTGTCCATCACCGGTGTACATTACAGCTGTCCTCATCTGTGCAGGGTGTGTTTTAGCTAAGTCTACATAGGCAGGAAAACTACTGCAATAAACCAGGTCCATTCACCTTCCAAGTAAATAAGAGATTCACGCTTTGGTTTACATTATCTTCTATGCGTAGGGTCCCCGGCTCCTCCTACACAACACTACACAGGCATACACAGCATGCCCAGCAGCTGAATGGCAGCAAATGCCAGTGTTGCCCAGATAACATATATCATGATTTCTTGTAGCTTCTTTACAACTAGAGCCTCACACCCCTCTGAATAAATGTCCATTGGTGGGTCAAACTGCCATACAATTGGTGCTGGCCGTTTTGCAGCAGCTGAAGAGCACACTGTAATTTTTAGTTTCTTTGAACCAGTTAGTATTCTCCCAGCATGTGAAGGAGAGAGAAGGACTGAGGGCAGAGGGCAGGATGCATGGCGGGGGTTGGCTTTAGTCTGTGGTGAGCAGTTTGTTAGCAGGTAATACACCAGGATCCGTGGTGTGGCTTGTTTTCATACCTTCATAAGCTTGAAGGAATTTACAAAGGGAGGCTATGTCCTCACAGGTCACACTGGAATAGTACATAAGAGCTGTTGCAGGTTGTGGATAGAGAGGAGTTGACACCTTTTTAGCTCAGAAGGATAATGCTGTAGAATATAAATACAGCTAATTATATAATCAATATGACCTATATACTTGATAGACTGATGCAAAATGTTAGGGCATGTGAAAAACTTCAGACAGCTAATAAGCAGAACCATGAATAAATTAAAAAAATACAAACTAATCATAAGAAGGGCAAGAGGAAGACCTAAAGTTCTTATTGATATGTTAATAAGATGGGCTGGGCAGAGACAAAGAGAAGCCATTAGTGGAGATTGGGAACGTAGTGTCACATCCCAGGGTCATTAGAAATGGTATGACAATTAGAGAAACATCTGTGGTTATCTTTTTCTCTTGCATGCAACATTTTGTAAAAATTATATGTATTTTGTTCTACAGAGATTCCTATACTGGGTTCACTACCATAGCATCTGAGCGACTTTCCGAAATGTGTTAAGCAACATGATTAACATCTATCACATGTAGTTTGTTCTCTCACCCTCTCTCCCCATCCTGGACACAGCAGAGGCAAGAGCGGTACCTTTGATAGCCTAGACAAGGATCAAAACTCTATGCCAGGAAGGCATTTCAACTAAATATTAATGATATACATTTATCAGCCAGAAATACAAGTTCACACATATATATATTTTTATAATTTTACCATAAATTAATAATGTTACTTTTTCAATTATTTATGTTATTCTAAAGAAAAAGCATCTATAATTATTTTACCAAACCCTCTGTCAATTCATAAATATGTTGATATTTCCTAATTAAAAGTATCCTTTGAAAGAAAATATTTAGCTACCAAAATTAAGATATCAATAATAATAATAATAATACATAAAATCCTCAACAAACCATGGGTGAAATCCTGGTTCCACCAAAGTCAATAGCAAAATTATCATGAATTTGACCCAACATATTTAAATAAAATAAAGTTTATATTGCCTATTCATTTTCTTGCTTTTAAGTGTTTGGGGTTTGTAATTGATACCATTGGTCAGCATCTTGCGTGGCACTTAGCAACCATAAGTGGCTTTCAAAATGATTGTTTGCTTTTCAAAAATAGCCAAAGGAATAAATTACATGAGCATACACTCTTAGGGTATGTCTACACTACGAAATTAGTTCGAATTTATAGAAGCCGGTTTTATTGAAATCGGTTGTATACAGCCGATTGTGTATGTCCACACAATAAAATGCTCTAGGTGCTCTAGTCGGCAGACCGCGTCCACAGTACGAGGCTAGCGTCGACTTCCAGAGCATTGCACTATGGGTAGCTATCCCACAGCTATCCCACAGTTCCCGCAGTCTCCGCCGCCCCTTGGAATTCTGGGTTGAGATCCCAATGCCCGGATGATGCAAAACAGTGTCGCGGGCGGTTCTGGGTACATGTCGTCAGGCCCCTCCCTCCCCCGTCACAGCAACGGCAGACAATAGATTCGCGCCTTTTTACCTGGGTTACCTGAGTTACCTGTGCAGACAACATGGAGCCCGCTCAGCACAGCTGAGCTCACCGTCACCATATGTCCTCTTGGTGCCGGCAGACGTGGGACTGCATTGCTACACAGCAGCAGCTGCTAACTGCCTTTTGGCGGTAGACGGTGCAGTAGACTGGTAGCCTTCATCGGCGATCTGGGTGCTGGCAGCCGTGGGGCTTGCCTTTTGGCAGTAAATGGTGTATTATGACTGTTAGCCGGCCTATTACAAGTCGGGTCATCGTACGTTAGCAGAGTCTTCCCTGAGCAGCAGCTCGTGCAATAGGCCTGAAGACCATCGTCATACACCGCCCCGTATTTGCTGCCAAGCACCCAGAAAGATGCCGAGGGCTATCAGTCACGCTGCACCGTCGTCTTAAGATGTAAAAAATAGATTTTCTCTGTATTCATTTGCTTCCCCCTCCCTCCGTCAAATCAACGGCCTTGTAGTGAGGCCGTATTGGCAAACCGGGAAGTGGGCGGGCTTAGCCGCCCACTACTAAAGGCCCCTCCTCCTAGCGGGAGGGACCACTGGACCCAGTACCAAATGATTACGTGGGACAACTAATAAAAAAACAGGGAGCGAGGTGACGGTCAAAGGTTCAAAATCAGGGAACCAGATGGGGACACCGAGCAGAGAACCCCGGACAGCGCCCACTGCTCCTCGAAGGTGGCAAGGGAGCCAGCGGACGCTGCCCAGTGAAACTCCGCACGGAGACGTGAAACCAAAGAGGTGTGAAAGTAGGCCCCACAGTCGCAAAGCACCCCCTCGTCCAACATCTTCTCCCTGGTATTATAGATGGTGAGTTTGGCCAGGGCCAGGAAGAGGTTGACGAGGAGGTCTCGCGACTTAGTGGGGCCACGGACAGGGTGTGCATAAATAAACAAGTGCGGGGAAAAGTGTAGCCAGAACCTCAACAAGAGGTTCTGGAGAAGCCGGAAAAGGGGCTGCAGCCTGGCGCACTCAAGGTAAGCGTGCGCCAGGGTCTCCCTAATGCCACAAAATGGGCAGGCCTCAGGAATAGGGGTGAACCGCGCCAAGTACACGCCCGTGCTCACGGCCCCATGAAGGAGCCGCCAACCAATGTCCCCGGCGGGCCTTGGAACTAAGGTGGAATAAAGGCTGGCCCACCGGGGCTCCTCACCCTCCACAGGTAACAGATAGTCCCTCCACTTGGTGTCGGGGCGGGACACGAGGGTGAGGTGATGCAACGTGTGAAGCACGAGCGCGTACAGATAGTCCCTAGGCGCGGTTCGAAACTGGACCGGCTGCAAAGCGCGCAGCCGGCTCGGGTTATGGGAGCGGGAGAGCCGGGGGGGCTCATGGAACAGGGGCCCGAGAAAAAGGTCCGGAGGGCCCGGGGTGAGGGGTGGGCGGGGAACACCCTCCCGCAGGGCCCGCCACAGGAAGCTGAGAGCAGGAGGTGACAATGCAGCGCCCACCTCCTGGAGTACACGCAGAGGGGTCGCGAGGGTGGAGAGCCCCATGCGCCGACCAAGCGCGCGGGGATCCACCCAGTCCCCTCTGGTGTAGTCCAGGAGGTCTCCGACCCTGGTGGTTTCTGCCAGGACCAACCTCCGGCTCACCGAGGGCGACTCCGCCACCTGCACACGAAGATCGGGATTGTGCAGCAGGGGCTCCGCGAGGAGATCCGCGCCCTCGGTGGCCACAATGGACCTGGTCGCCGAGAAAAGCTTCCAGGTCCGGAGAAGGTCCTGGTAGAAGACCGGCAGCTCCGAGAGGTCTCGCGGAAGACCTCTCGGATGAAGAAAAAGGAGCTGCCGGTCGTATCGGAGCCCTCGGAGGCGGCGGAGGAAGGCGTGCGCTAACGTGCTCCATGCCGGACTACCTTCACCATAAAGGAGCCTCTGCAGGGCCTGGAGGCGGAAGACATGGACCTGGCTACGAAGGCAGACCAGGCCCTGTCCCCCCTCCTCCAGGGGAAGACTCAGAACCCCCGCAGAGACCCAGTGCAGTCCAGGCCAGAAGAACTCCAGGGCTATCCTCTGGAGCCTGGCCAGGAGTCCCGGGGTCGGGCTCAGGGTGTTGAGCCGGTGCCAGAGCATGGACAGGACAAGCTGGTTCAGCACCAGCGCCCTCCCCCGCAGGGAGAGACACCGGAGCAGTCCCGTCCATCTCCGCAACCGCTCACGCACCCTGGCCTCCAAATCTAGCCAGTTCTCCGGCGGAGAGGGATGCGTGGCGGAAAGATAAACGCCCAGATAGAGCAGCGGGCCCGCGCTCCACCGAATGGCTTGAAGCGCGGGTGGGAGGGAGCCCGCCTGCCAACCGTCCCCGACCACCAGGCCAGAGCTCTTGGCCCAGTTGACCCGGGCGGAGGAGGCGGTCGAATAAACGGCCTGGCAGGCCTCCACCCGCACCAGATCCTCAGGGTCCTGGACCACGAGGAGCACGTCGTCGGCGTACGCCGACAGGACCAGCCGCAGCTCCGGCTCCCGGAGCACCAACCCTGCTAACCTCCGGCGGAGGAGGCAGAGGAAGGGCTCGATCGCCAGAGCGTACAGCTGGCCCGAGAGGGGGCACCCCTGCCGTACTCCCCGCCCAAAGCTGACCGGCTCGGTCAGGGTCCAGTTGAGCCTGACCAGACACTCCGCCTCAGCGTACAGCACCTGGAGAAAGCCCACAAACTGGGGCCCGAAGCCGAATGCCCGCAGAGTGCCCAGGAGGTACCCGTGGTCCATCCTGTCGAACGCCTTCTCCTGGTCCAGAGACAGGAGGGCGAACGACAGACCATCCCTATGTCCCAGCTCTAATAGGTCCCGGACCAAGTACAGGTTGTTAAAGATGCTCCGGCCCGGGACGGCGCAGGTCTGGTCGGGGTGGACCACGTCCGCCAGCACGGACCCCAGCCGCAGCGAGATGGCCTTCGCTACGACCTTATAGTCCGTGCTGAGGAGCGAGATGGGACGCCAGTTTCGTAAATCGCGGAGGTCCCCCTTCTTCGGCAACAGGGCGAGCACTGCTCGCCTGCACGAGAGAGGGAGGACCCCGCTCTGCAAGGACTCGGCCCAGACGGTGACGAGGTCTGGGCCGAGGACGTCCCAGAACACGCGGTAAAACTCCACGGTCAGCCCGTCCATGCCTGGAGATTTGTTAGTGGGCATGAGCCGGAGGGCCGCCGAGAACTCAGCCAGAGAAAGAGGCAGCTCCAGCCGGTCTCGGCCGCCCGCGCTGACCGTCGGGAGCTCGGTCCAGAGCACCCTGCAGGCCTCGGCGTCGGTCGGATCTGGGGAGAAAAGAGCGGCGTAGAAGGCCCTGGCCCTGCCACGCATCTCCTCCGGATCCGTGAGGGGGGCGCCGTCCTCCGCCAGGAGGCAGGTGACATGCTGTTTGGCCCCCCTCCGTTTCTCCAGAGCGTAGAAGAAGCGGGAGCCGCGATCCATCTCCCGAAGGAGACGGATGCGGGATCGAACAAACGCGCCCCGGGCCCGGTGGTCTTCCAGGGCCCGGAGCTCCTCCCGCTTCTCCCGGTACGCCGCGCGGAGGGGTGGATCCTCGGGGCCGGAGGCCAGACGCCTCTCCAGCTCCAAAACCTCCCGCTCCAACTGCCCTAACAACGCATCCCGCCGCCGGCTGGCGCCCCGGGTGTAGTTCCGGCAGAAGAGCCGCGCGCGGACCTTCCCCACATCCCACCACCGCCGTGCCGAGGGAAAGGCGCGTCGCTGCCCCCGCCAGGCCAGCCAGAACTCCCGGAAGGATGCCACGAAGCCCACGTCCTCCAGCAAACTATTATTAAAATGCCAATAGGCCGGCCCCGGCCGCTCGGAACTGAGAGAGGCCGTCACGGTCACCAGGTGGTGATCTGAGAACGGGGCCGGCTGGACGCTGGAGGCATGGGCCCGCGCCAGATGAAAACGGGACAAATAAATGCGGTCCAACCGGGAGTGGCGCGACCGGTCGTCCTCCACCCGGACATAGGTGAAGGTGGTGTCGTCGTCCGGGTGGTGGTCGCGCCAGACGTCCACCAGGGAGTGATGGTCTACGATCTCCCTGAGGACGCCCGCGGCTGCCTGGGAAGACTCAGGCCCGGAGCGGTCCCGGTCCTCGAGGGTGGTGTTAAAGTCCCCGCCCAGGACCAGGCACTCGCGAGAATCCAGAGTGCCGAGGAAGGCCGCCGCCCGCTGATAGAAAGGCACGCGTTCCGAGCCCGTGGTCGGGGCATAGACGTTGACCAAGTTCAGAACCAGCCCCTCCACACGGGCCCGGACGTGCAGCAGGCGGCCTGGCACGACCTCGGCGACCCCCAGCACCTCAGGCCGCAGCCCCGGGGAGAACAGGGTGGCCACTCCAGCCGAATGGGCGCTGAGGTGGCTAAAATAAACCCCGTCTCCCCACTCCAGCCGCCAGCTAGCCTCGACGGCCGGAGCCGTGTGGGTCTCCTGCAGGAAAATCACAGAGTACCCCCCCTCCCGAAGGAAGGAGAGCACCTGGCTCCTGCGGAAACCCACCCTACAGCCCCGGGTGTTCAACGACGCAAAGGTGGTAGCTGTCATACGGAGGGCTGGGGCAGATCCTCACGGGCGGAGGGATCATCGGCCCCCAGCGGGCCCCGCAAGATCCCGGTTTCGACTCCGAAGGTCAAAAGGGAGTCGCGGAATCTGCGGGCCCGCCGATAGGCCGCGATGTCCCGCCGACCGGACCCCCGCCCCTCCCCCAAAAGCGCCTTCACGGCCCAGAGGACGAGATGGAAGTCCCCCCAGCGCTGAAGGGCGAGCTGCACCTTACCCTGGGAACCACGGGAATCCGATAGAAAGAGGCTCAGCTCATCCCGCAGCGCGGAGGGGGAGGCAGCGGCCAAGCTGCCGCCATCCTCCGGCGGGGCCCCTGAAGGGTCCTCGCGGCCCACGGTGACGGACAAACAAGGGGCCGAGCTCCGGCGCTGCTGCGCTGGGCAGCCCGTCCCCATCCCCGGCAAAGGAGAGAGCGGCTGAGGGAACAACGCAGCCCCAACAGTGGCAGGAAGGGGAGACACGAAAACCGCCCCCTGAGGGTTGTCTGCAGGCAACGGAGATGCGACAACCCCGGGGGCGGCAGTAACACCAGAGGTGGCAAAAGGAGACACCTCGGGGACAGGATCTGGGGCAAGGGCGGGAGTAGGGGCGGGGCTTGAGACGGGAACAGGGACTTGGGCAGGAGAGGGGACAGGATCAGGGACGGGAACGGGAACGGGCTCCCCATCTCCCGCTGCCAAGCCGCTAGACTGCGGCTCCCCTCGGCCAAGGTCAGCATCCGAGGGGACGGAGGCAGCAGGGGCAGGGGAAGCCTCAGGGGCAGGAACGATGGAAGGGGCAGGATCGGGGATAGGAACCGGCCGCTCAGCAACGGCCGTCGCCCCGAGGGGCTCGGCGGCCGTGCACGAGATGGTAGTCGCGGCCGGGCTGGCGGGTAGGGCTAAGGGTTCTCCCAGGACTAAGTCGGGAGCGGCAGAGTGGGGCGAGGAACCGGGAGCAGGAGAAGGGGGCGGGACTAAGCCAGCACCCGGATCGGGGCCCGCTGGCAGAGGGTCGTCCTCCCCTTGGGTAACCGGGGTCAGACCCAGGGCCTCGATCTCATCGAAAATGGAGGCGAAAGCGGTCCCCTCGGCCCCGGCGACCTCCCCGCCAGTCATGGAGACAAAGGCCGCCCCGGCATCGGCGGCGGCGGCGGGGGGCACGGATGGAGCAAGGGCCGGGAGAACCGCTACGGAAGCCTCCTCAGGTGTGGGCTCAACAAAGGGGACAGAAGTTTCCCCAGCCACTGCCACGGCATCCACGGTCTCCATGGCCGGCACCTCCTGCTGGGCACCGTCCGGGGGCGCGGAAACAGAACTAACAACGTCGGCCCCCCGCGGCATCTTTCGGGGGGCCTGCTCTCCCTCCTCATCAGAGGGGAGGGAGAGAGCCCGCGACCTGCGGGCACCGCGCTTCCCCCGGACGGTCACCCAGCCCCCCGAGGTGGAAGAGGAGGTGGAGGGCCGGTCAGCAGGGGCAGGGCCAGAGGGCAAGGGCGATGGCTCCGGGGCTCGGGGCGGCAGGGTCGGAGGGACAGCAGGGGCGAGGGAAACCTCCCCCTGGGGCGGGCCCTTCCCCGCGGCCGGCGGAAGCCGCCCCGCCCTCTCCTCCACATGCCCCGCCGATCCAGGGTCGGCGACGGCAAGGCCCGCCCGCCCGGCCGTCTCCGCGGCCAGAGCGGGAACCGCGGCAGAAGGAGGAGGGGCGGCGGCAGCAGCAGTGTCCGAACCGCCAGGGTTGCCGGCGATGACAGGGCCGGCACCCTCCCGGGCCCCGGGGGTCTCGGACGCCCCTCCAGGCCGGGCCAGGGGACAGTCCCTCCGGACATGCCCCGGCGCCCGGCAGAGGAAGCACCGGGCCTCCCCCGTCGAATAGTGGACCCGATAATGGACCCCCCGGTAGGGCACCAGGAAGGACCCCTCGAGCGCCACTCCGGCACCCGCCGCCGGTGGCAGCTGAAGCTGGACCTGCCGGCGGAAAGACAGGATGTGCCGGAGGGCAGGGTCCTTACAGCCCAATGAGAGAGAGCTCAGAATGGAAATGGGCTTCCCCAGGGTGGAGAGGGCCGGCAACAGGGCGGCGTTGGGGAGGTAGGGCGGGACGGAGGTCAAGAGCACCCGTACGCCCAGGTCCTCCAGGGGTTCCAAGGGCACAAACACGCCTCCCACCGCCAGGCCTCGTTCCACCGCCTCCTGCGCAGCGGCCACCGACGCCAGGAAGAACACGGCCTTCCCGTACATCTTGGAGGCCGCCACGATGGCCGTAGGCCCCACCACCCTCGCCAAGGCCCGCACATAGGTCTCAATGTGGGGCGAGGCAGGCACCAAATGGCAACGGACGCCATGCCTCCTAGTCAGCGAGGGGAAGGGGCCGTGGTCACCAGGGACAGGCCCAAAGGCGGCGGTCGGGGTGGACGACGGGGCAGCACGCAAAGAGGCGGCGGCCACCTGGGCGTATGCTCTGGGGGCCGGAGGTGGAGCGCCACCAGAGCTGGTGGAAGGGACGGCAGGAGAGGGAGGGGCCGCGGCCGGTGTTGGGGCCGCAGCGGGGACCGTAGCCCTGCCCGCAGGAGGTCTGGCTCCACGGGCGGGGCCCTTGCCCTTCTTCCTCCCTTGGCCCTTCCTGCCGGTGGAGGGGGCAGCCGTGGCAGCGGCGGTATCCGGGACAGGGCCAGCCGAGGGGCCGGCCACTGGGGTGGGCGGGGACGACGGGCCAGGGGCAGGGGCAGGGGCAGGGGCAGGGGCAGAGTCCCCCGCCATCACAACCTGCAGCCGCTCCTCCCCTCTAGGCAAAAGACAACACAAAGGGGGGGGGGTGAACAGTGCAAAAGGGGAGGGGGCAACAAAACGGGGGCACAAGCGCGCGCGGGGGGGGCGAAGGGGGGGGTGCACCGGAGCAGCGGCTCGGAAACAGAATGGAATGTCCAGCCAGCTGCAGCCCAAGGACAAGGAGGGGTAGGAGGAAAAACTCCAGCCAGCCGCAGCCCAAGGACAGGGCCGGGAACACAGCCAGCAGGCTAGGAACCGAGGGGGGGGGGAATGGGCACCAAACAAAATAAACCGAAGGGGCTCAAAAGGAGGGGGGTAGGGTAGGGCCAACTAATACAAAGGGGGCTACAGGGAGGGGACCCCACCAGCGAAACGTAGTTGGGGGGCAGGAGAAGTCCAGGGCGAAGGAAAAGGTGCACCCACAGCGTTCGCGAAGCGCAGGCTCCGCCGTTCACTGCTGCAAGTAAACAGTCCCGGACGATGGAAATGGCGGGGGGAGCAAACAGCCCTGCCGAGGGGCGAAAAGCAGGTCCAGGTGGCACGCGGGGCGGTGGAGGGGTTGTCGGCAGCTGTCGGCGGTGGGGGTGGTGGTAGAGGGGGAGTAGATGAACGAAGGGGGGGGCACCGCACCCCCCCCGCACTCCCTTCAACAGTCCGCTACGGGGGACGGGACAGCAGGATCCCAAGTCGACCTCGGAGCTTCCTGGCAAGCGACGGCTTCCAGTCCGAGGAATTACAAACGAGAGGCTCAGTACCGTCCACACTCCTAACGCGACTGGGGGCACCACCACCCCAGGAGCAAAGATGGCAAAGTCACTCAAAACACAGTCCTCAAACAACCCCCTCCACAATCTCCCGAACCAGGGACGCAGTCTCTTCGCACTCCGCGACGGAGGCAGCGGCTCCCACACAGGAACAGCAGCAGCAGCGAGCGGCAGTCAGCCGGCCGGGCAACCGGCCAGGCAGGCAAGCAAGCAGGCGGGTGGGCCCCCAGATGGTATCGGTGTTGGCGTTGGGGGGCCGATGCTTCTCCCTCCGGAGGCGAGGGCGAGGGGGGGGGCAGGCCGGCAAGGCCCCCCCCCCGCACTCCTCACTCACGCACGCAGCAGCAGCAGCGGCAGCAAAAGCAGCAACAGCAGCAGCAGGAAGGGGCCAGGGAGGACGGAGGGAGAAGGGAGCACAAAAAACTCCAGCCGGCTCCCGACGGCCCCTGAGGGAGAGGAGCCTGAATTGGCACCCAAGTGGGCGGAGCCACCGCCACCTGTTCCCGCCCCCCGGAAGTCAAGGGGCGGGACAGGAAGTATAAGAGCCAGGCCCCAGCCCTCAGTTAGAGCCCAGCAGCCGGAGAGGCCAGACGTGCCGGTGCGAGCTCCGGCGAGACCAAGGCTTCCCAGAGCCAGGTACCCGGACACCGACCGACCGGACCTCCCCAGAGCCAGGTACCCCGACGCGGATTGGCCAAGCCTTCCCCAAGCAAGGTACCCCGAGGTAGACTGGCCACCCTTGCCCCGAGCACGGTACCCCGAGGAGGGGCCCGAGCGCCCCCCTGACCGGAGGAGCAACCCGACCCGGACGACCCTCTGCGAAGTGAGGAACCCATGGTGTGGGACCCCGTTGCCGAGCCCAGCGGGGAGCAGGTACAAATGGAGGAGGAAATGGAAATCAGCCCGGGGATAGCTGACCCCAGTCTAGCTACAACAGAGAGCGAACCCATGTTGGTGTGTTGCGGTCAGGACCCCACCAACACAGCGGCAGACTGACTGCCGCTCTTAGGGCCCCGGGCTGGGACACAGTGGAGTGGGTGGGCCTGTGTCCCCCCTGCCACCCCACTTAACGGGTGGCAGTCTCCCCCTCCAGCCAGCGCTCTGGCACCGCCACTGAGCTATTGCTTGCTGCCCTGAACGAGTGCTTGTTGCCCCACCCTGACTGAGGGTCTGGGGCGTCCCGAGTTTGTCCGTGCTCAGCTCCTGATACCCAGACCTGAACCCGAACCCCTGAACTATTGTTTGTTGCCCCGCCCTGACTGAGGGCCTGGGCCTACTAACCCTGCCTGGGCTCAGCCTGAAGGAAGGTTCTGAGCCCCCTGGACTATTGTGTGCTGCCCTGCCCTGATTGAGGGCCGGGCCTGAACCCCTGACTTTACTGCTCAGCCTGAAGGAAGGTCCTGAGCCCCCTGGACTATTGTTTGTTGCCCCGCCCTGATTGAGGGCCGGGCCTGAACCCCTGACTTTACTGCTCAGCCTGAAGGAAGGTTCTGAGCGCCCTGGACTATTGGGGGTTGCCCTCCCCTGAATAAGGGCCTGGGACGTCCTGAGTTTGTCAGGGCTCAGCTCCGGATCCACGGAGCTGAGCGCCCGAACTATTGTTTATTGCCCCGCCCTGAGCTAGCGCGGGGGCTTGACTGACTTTGTAATCCCCAGCTCCGGCAGTGAGGACCGGAGCCCGGGCCTGAGTTACTGCCGGACCCTGACGGAGAGCAGGAGCTCATTGCAGAGGCCGTGTACCTTTGGCCTAGTCCCTGCCAGAGGGGCGGAACCCTGAGACCGATCCAGGCCGTGTAGTGAGGCGGCCTGGCCCCCGACGGCCCCTGAGAGGGCCCGACCCCCGCACCGGACGTTTACAGGCCTGCTAAACCCAGGGTTTTCAGTTTAATCTTTGGGGGGGACCAGTCTGTGACAGTTGTTTGTGTCTCTCCCTGATGCACAGCCACCGTTCTTTATTTTAATTCCCTGTGCCTGTACGCCATGTCGTCACTCGGCCCCCCTCCCTCCTTCCCCTAGGCCGTCAGATACTACGTTTGCGCCACAGCTCGAGCCGAGAAGCGGTTCGCGCCTTTTCTTTGAATTCTGGGTTGAGATCCCAATGCCCGGATGATGCAAAACAGTGTCGCGGGCGGTTCTGGGTACATGTCGTCAGGCCCCTCCCTCCCCCGTCACAGCAACGGCAGACAATAGATTCGCGCCTTTTTACCTGGGTTACCTGTGCAGACAACATGGAGCCCGCTCAGCACAGCTGAGCTCACCGTCACCATATGTCCTCTGGGTGCCGGCAGACGTGGGACTGCATTGCTACACAGCAGCAGCTGCTAACTGCCTTTTGGCAGTAGACGGTGTAGCATGAGTGATAGCCGTGGGGCTGGCAGCCGTAGGGCTGCATTGCACCAGCCCCTTCCAGGCGATGGTATATTATGACTGGTACCCGTCGTCGTCGTACTGGAGTGGCTGTCAATCATGGCCACCTGGGCAGACATGCTACTGTCTCGATGATGACGGTTACCAGTCATAATATACTATTTTCTGCCAATTGCCCAATATTGTCTGCTAAGCACCCAGAAGAGGCCGAGGGCGATGCTGGGTGCTGGCGGACGTGGGGCTGGCAGACGTGGGGCTGCATTGCTACACAGCAGCAGCCCCTTGCCTTTTGGCAGATGATGGTATATTATGATTGGTACCCATCATCATCGTACTGGTATGGCTGTCACTCATGCTGCAGCATCGGCTGCCACCTTAAGATGTAAAAAATAGATTTGTTCTGTGTTCATTTGCTTCCCCTTCCTCCGTGAAATCAACGGCCTGCTAAGCCCAGGGTTTCCAGTTTAATCTTTGGGGGGACCATTCTGTGTGACAGTTGTTTGTGTTTCTCCCTGTTCCTGTACCTGTACACCATGTCGTCACTCGGCCCTCCCTCCTTCCCTCCCTCCCGCCCTCCTTCTCCTGGTCCATCAGATACTACTTTCGCGCCTTTTTTCTGACCAGGCACCATAGCTAGCACTGGGATCATGGAGCCCGCTCAGATCACCGCGGCAATTATGAGCACTATGAACACCACGCGCATTGTCCTGGAGTATATGCAGAGCCAGAACATGCCAAGGCGAAACCCGGACCAGGCGAGGAGGCGATTGCAGCACGGCGACGAGAGTGATGAGGAAATTGACATGGCCATAGACCTCTCACAAGGCACAGGCCCCAGCAATGTGGAAATCATGGTGTCACTGGGGCAGGTTGATACCGTGGAACGCCGATTCTGGGCCCGGGAAACAAGCACAGACTGGTGGGATCGCATCGTGCTGCAGGTATGGGACGATTCCCAGTGGCTGCGAAACTTTCGCATGCGTAAGGCCACTTTCATGGAACTTTGTGACTTGCTTTCCCCTGCCCTGAAGCGCCAGAATACCAAGATGAGAGCAGCCCTCACAGTTGAGAAGCGAGTGGCGATAGCCCTGTGGAAGCTTGCAACGCCAGACAGCTACCGGTCAGTCGGGAATCAATTTGGAGTGGGCAAATCTACGGTGGGGGCTGCTGTGATCCAATTTGCCAGGGCAATGAAAGACCTGGTGATAGCAAGGGTAGTGACTCTGGGCAACGTGCAGTCAATAGTGGATGGTTTTGCTGAAATGGGATTCCCAAACTGTGGCGGGGCCATAGACGGAACCCATATCCCTATCTTGTCACCGGAGCACCAAGCCACCGACTACGTAAACCGCAAGGGGTACTTTTCAATGCTGCTGCAAGCCCTGGTGGATCACAAGGGACGTTTCACCAACATCAACGTGGGATGGCCGGGAAAGGTACATGATGCTCGCGTCTTCAGGAACTCTGCTCTGTTTCGAAAGCTGGAGGAAGGGACTTTCTTCCCGGACCAGAAAGTGACCATTGGGGATGTTGAAATGCCTATCGTGATCCTTGGGGACCCAGCCTACCCCTTAATGCCATGGCTCATGAAGCCGTACACAGGCAGCCTGGACAGGAGTCAGGACCTGTTCAACTACAGGCTGAGCAAGTGCCGAATGGTGGTGGAATGTGCATTTGGACGTTTAAAAGCGCGCTGGCGCAGCTTACTGACTCGCTCAGACCTCAGCGAAAAGAATATCCCTATTGTTATTGCTGCTTGCTGTGCGCTCCACAATATCTGTGAGAGTAAGGGGGAGACCTTTATGGCGGGGTGGGAGGTTGAGGCAACTCGCCTGGCCGCTGATTACGCGCAGCCAGACACCAGGGCGGTTAGAGGAGCACAGCAGGGCGCGGTGCGCATCAGAGAAGCTTTGAAAACGAGTTTTGTGACTGGCCAGGCTACTGTGTGAAACTTCTGTTTGTTTCTCCTTGATGAACCCTTCAACCCCCCCCCCCGACCCGGTTCACTCTACTTCCCTGTAAACCAACCACCCCACCCCACCCTCCCCTCCCCCTTGCAGAGGCAATAAAGTCATTGTTTTTTCACATTCATGCATTCTTTATTAGTTCCTTACAGAGGTAGGGGGATAATTGCCAAGGTAGCCTGGGATGGGTGGGGGAGGAGGGATGGAAAAGGACACACTGCATTTTAAAACTTTAACTCTTATTGAAGGCCAGCCTTCTGATGCTTTGGCGATCATCTGGGGTGGAGTGACTGGGTGGACGGAGGCCCCCCCACCGTGTTCTTGGGCGTCTGGGTGAGGAGGCTATGGAACTTGGGGAGGAGGGCTGTTGGTTACACAGGGGCTGTAGCGGCGGTCTCTGCTCCTGCTGCCTTTCCTGCAACTCAACCATACGCTCGAGCATATCACTTTGATGCTCCAGCAGACGGAGCATTGCCTCTTGCCGTCTGTCTGCAAGCTGACACCACCTATCATCTTCAGCCCGCCACTTGCTCTGTTCTTCCCGCGATTCAGCCCGCCACCTCTCCTCTCGTTCATATTGGGCTTTTCTCATCTCCGTCATTGACTGCCTCCACGCATTCTGCTGTGCTCTATCAGCCTGGGCGGACATCTGCAGCTCCGTGAACATCTCGTCCCTCGTCTTACGTTTTCTCTTTCTAATGTTCACGAGCCTCTGCGAAGGAGAAACATTTGCAGCTGGTGGAGGAGAAGGGAGAGGTGGTTAAAAAAGACACATTTTAGGGAACAATGGGTACACTCTTTCATTACAAGGTCGCATATTTCGGCTTGCAGGCAGCCATCGTAGGCCACAGTGTTTTGGCTTTTTTAACCTTCTTAACATGCGGGAAAGGTTGCAAACAGCAGCGCATTTCCCATATCAAGGATGAATTGGGTTGTCCATTTAAAATGGGGTTTCAATGTAAAAGGAGGGGGCTGCGGTTTCCCGGTTAACATGCGGCACAAACACAAGTAAACCACCCCCCCCCCACACACACACACACACACGATTCTCTGGGATGATCACTTCACCCCTCCCCCCCACCGCGTGGTTAACAGCGGGGAACATTTCTGGTCAGAAGAGCAGGAACGGGCGCCTCTGAATGTCCCCCTTAATAAAATCACCCCATTTCAACCAGGAGAGCTTTCTGGAGATGTCCCTGGAGGATTTCCGCTCCATCCCCATACACGTTAACAGACTTGCTTGCTTTTTTTTTGTAATGTTTACAAATATTTACAAAGTTACACTCACCAGACGTCTCCTGTGTGCCCTGAGGGTCTTGGGTGAGTTCGGGGGTTACTGGTTCCAGGTCCAGTGTCACAAACATATCCTGGCTGTTGGGGAAACCGGTTTCTCCGCTTCCTTGCTGCTGTGAGCTACCTACAGTACCTCCATCGTCATCTTCCTCGTTCCCCGAACCGTCTTCCCTGTGTGTTTCTCCAGTGAGAGAGTCATAGCACACGGTTGGGGTAGTGGTGGCTGCACCCCCTAGGATCGCATGCAGCTCCGCGTAGTAGCGGCAAGTTTGCGGCTCTGCCCCGGACCTTCCGTTTGCTTCTCTGGCTTTGTGGTAGGCTTGCCTTAGCTCCTTAATTTTCACGCGGCACTGCTGTGTGTCCCTGTTATGGCCTCGGTCCTTCATGGCCTTGGAGATCTTTTCTAATACTTTTCCATTTCTTTTACTGCTACGGAGTTCAGCTATCACTGCTTCATCTCCCCATATGGCGAGCAGATCTCGTACCTCCCGTTCGGTCCATGCTGGAGCTCTTTTGCGATCCTGGGAGGACTCCATGACGGTTACCTGTGCTGATGAGCTCTGCGTGGTCACCTGTGCTCTCCACGCTGGGCAAACAGGAAATGAAATTCAAACCTTCGCGGGTCTTTTCCTGTCTACCTGGTCAGTGCATCTGAGTTGAGAGCGCTGTCCAGAGCGGTCACAATGAAGCACTGTGGGATAGCTCCCGGAGGCCAATAACATCGAATTCTGTCCACACTACCCCAATTCCGACCTGCAAAGGCCGGTTTTATCGCTAATCCCCTCGTCGGAGGTGGTGTAAAGAAACCGGTTTAAAGGGCCCTTTAATTCGAAAGAAAGGGCCTCGTTGTGTGGACGTGTCCAGGCTTAATTCGGTTTAACGCTGCTAAAGTCGACCTAAACCCGTAGTGTAGACCAGGCCCTAGTAACATACATGCCATTATGCATAGTACTATGTAACTGTCCCATGGATGTAATTCGTAAAGTCATGTGTGTGAAAAAAGTAGGACTGAATCGCAATTAATCACACTGTTAAACAATAATAGAATACCATTTATTTAAATATTTTTGTATGTTTTCTACATTTTCAAATATATTGATTTCAATTACAACACAGAATACAAAATGTACAGTGCTTACTTTATATTATTTTTTATTACAAATATTTGTATTATAAAAAAGAAACAAGAAATAGTATTTCTCAATTCACCTAATACAAGTATTGTAGTGCAATCTCTTAATCATGAAAGTTGAACTTACAAAAATAGAATTATGTGAAAAAAATAACTGCATTCAAAATAAAACAATGTAAAACTTTAAAGCCTACAAGTCCACTCAGTCCTACTTCTTGTTCAGCCAATCGTTCAGACAAACAAGTTTGTTCACATTTTCAGGAGATAATGCTGCCCGCTTCTTGTTCACAATGTCACCTGAAAGTGAGAACAGAGGTTCACATGGCATTGTTATAGCCGGAGTCACAAGATCTTCATGTGCCAGATGCATTAAAGATTCATATGCCCCTTCATGCTTCAACCGCCATTCCAGAGGACATGCGTCCATGCTGATAACGGGTCCTGCTTGATAACCATCCAAAGCAGTGCAGACTGAAGCAAGTTCATTTTCATATCTGAGTCAGATGCCACCAGCAGAAGGTTGATTTTCTTTTTTGGTGGTTCAGGTTCTGTAGTTTCACATCGGACCGTTGCACTTTTAAGACTTCTGAAAGCATGCTCCACACCTCATTTTGGACGGCACTTCAGATTCTTAAACCCTGGGTCAAGTGCTGTAGCTATCTTTAGAAATCTCACATTGGTACCTTCTTTTTGTTTTGTCAAATCTGCAGTGAAAGTGTTCTTAAAATGAACAAATGTGCTGGATCAGCAGCCGAGACTGCTATCACATGAAATATATGGCAGAATGCGGGTAAAACAGAGCAGGAGACATACAATTCTCCCCCAAGGAGTTAGGTCATAAATTTAATTAATGCATTTTTTTTTTTAACAAGCATCATCAGCATGGAAGCATATCCTTTGGAATGATAGCCAAAGCATGAAGGGGCATACAAATGTTTAGCATAACTGGCACATAAATACCTTATAATGCCAGCTACAAAAGTGCCATGCGAACGGACTTGTAGGCTCTAAAGTTTTACATTGTTTTGTTTTTGAGTGCAGTTATGTAACAAAAAAAATCTACATTTGTAAGTTGCACTTACACAATACAGAGATTGCACTATAGTCCTTGTATGAGGTGAACTGAAAAATACTATTTCTTTTGCTTGCCATTTTTACAGCGCAAATATTCATAATAAAAATAATGCTACAAAGTGAGCACTGTCAACTTTGTATACTGTGTTGTAATTGGAAACAATATATTTGAAAATGAAGAAAACATCCAAAAATATTTAATAAATTTCAATTGGTATTCTATTGTTTAACAGTGCAATTAAAACTGCGATTAATCATGAATAATTTTTTTGAGTTAACTGCGATTAATTGACAGCCCTAGAAAAAAGCTGAAAATGGGGACTCTTGTTTCTATGCACTGTTGCAATGAGCAATGTTGCTGGTTGGACAGGTTCCCCACAGTTTATGTGCAGAGCTGCCTTCTGGCTGGAGGCACAACCACCTCTTGGTTACCCCAAGTAGCTGTTTTTCCCACCGTCCTGCCACAATTCCAACATTCCATCTGGTTCTCACAGGGTCCTGGGATGACTGAACCTGGTGATATTCTAAACACAAAGAGCTCTCAGCCATGCTTGTAGCTGTTCCCATCATTTCACACTGACTCAACAGATATTCTACGTGCTGGAAGGTTTGTGCTGTTTTGTGCAGATGGCGAATGAGAGGCTATGTGTGGTAGGGGTTATTGTGCATGCTAGTTGTGTTGATTCATGTGTGGGTTGAGTTGTTCTGGGAGAGTTGTGTGGATGGTGAAGGAGAGCTGTGTGTTGCAATGAGGAGCTGTGTGTGTTTGGAGTTGTTGTGTGTGCTTATTGTGTGGGTGGTTGTGAAGGACTATAGCAGTTGTGCCAAGTAATTCACCAACTGTGCAGTGTCCCTCATACAACTAATCATACTGTTTCATGCAAATTTGCTATAGAGTAAGGGTGGTGATTGTTTGAGTTATCGCTGAGATCACAGTAGTGTAGGACTCTTGTCATGGCACAGATACATGACTTACTGAAGCTGAAAGCCGGGACTGTCACATGGGTATAATTCATAAGGTCAAAATGGCTGAGAATTTAAAAAAACCTGTATGGTAACAGAGAACAAAACTCATTGATTGAACCTGGTGATAGTCTAAACAAAAAGAGCTCTCACTTATTCTTGTAATTGTTTTCATCACTTCACACTGATTCAACAGATTTTCTATGCTTCAGAGTGACACACAGAGTGACAATCCTGGAATCTTATTATACAAAAATGTGTGTGAAATACCTTATATTTAGCTATAGCTGTAATGCACCATCATTATTCCTGATCTGAACTTTATGAATGATAAAGCTTAGAGATCTAAAGATCTTAGCACCATAGAGACTACAACAGAGTAGATAAAAAGTAAGACACAGCAAGGCCAAAGCACCATTATGGTTCTGTCTAAAGCCTGCTCATCTCTTCTTGCCCAGGGGAGGCTAATAAATTGAGTCCCCAGGCTCACAGAGTGGCCTAGTGCCTCAGCAAAGGAAGCTGTTGATGAGCCTTCCTATTTTCCCTAACTTCCCCCAAAACAAGTGGGAGGCCCATCCAATTGAATGCAGTGCATTTTGTATTTGTTCTGGCTGGATCTAAAATAGCCAATATAAGCTCGGGACACATTTACAGGACACCTGGTAGCTTGCTTCACAAACATGGCTCCTGGAACAGTGCTTAACAGGGCCGGCTCCAGGCACCAGCTTGACAAGCAGGTGCTTGGGGCGGCCAAGGGTAGGGTTACCATACGTCCGGATTTTCCCGGACATGTCCGGCTTTTTGGGCTCCAAATCCCCGTCCGGGGGGAAATCCCAAAAAGCCGGACATGTCCGGGAAAATCGGGACATGCGAGGCCCGTCGTGCGGGTGCTCGGGGGCCGGGGGCTCGGGGGCCGGGACGGGCTGGCGGAGCGGTGCTGGGCCGGGGGCTCCGGGGCCGGGATGGCGGTGCCGGGACGGGCTGGGGGTTCGGGGGACGGGCCGGGGGCTCCGGGGCCGGGACGGGCTGGGGGTTCGGGGGACGGGCCGGCGGTGCCAGGCCGGGCTGGGGTTTCGGGGGACGGGCCAGCGGTGCCGGGCCGGGCCAGGGGCTCGGGGGACGGGCCGGCGGTGCCGGGCCGGGCCGGGGGCTCGGGGGACGGGCCGGCAGTGCCAGGCCGGGCCGGGGGCTTGGGGGACGGGCCGGCGGTGCCGGGCCGGGGGCTCTGGGGACGGGCCGGCGGTGTAGTGCCGGAGGCCGAGCTGGGGACTGGCGTTGCGGTGCCGGGGGCCGGGGGTGCTCGGCCGGGGGCCCGGGGGCCGGCAGTGCTGGGCGGGCCGGGGGCCGGGCCCGGGGCCGGCACCCCAGGGCCCGAGCCAACCCAGGCTGGAAACGCCGGGGGGCCAGCCTGGGCCGCGCCTCCTCCCCCCAAACCCCCCTTACCTGCTTCAGGCTTCCCGCGAATCAAATGTTCGCGGGAAGCAGGGGAGGGGGCGGAGACTTTGGGGAGGGGGCGGAGTTGGGGCGGGGCTGGGGGCGGGGGCGGGGCCCCGTGGAGTGTCCTCCTTTCGGAGGCACTAAATATGGAACCCTAGCCAAGGGAGAGGGGTGGCATGTGCGGCAATTCGGGGGCGGCAGGTCCCTCACTCCCTCTAGGAGCGAAGGACCTGCCGCCAAACTGCCGCCGCTCATCACAACTTTTTTTTTCCAATTGCCGATCGCGATCGCGGCTTTTTTTTTTTTTTTTTGCTTGGGGCAGCAGAAATGCTGGAGCCGACCCTGGTGCTTAAAGTGACCCGAAAAAGGTGGGCGGTCTATCTGGGAACAGCAGCTTTGGTAAAACTGTGATTAAAGTGCACCTCTCAGTGACCCAGCTTGATTTTTACTTTATTTTTTCCGGCCAGGTCTGCAAGCTCTTGTGACTCCCTCCACTTTAAGCACTGCCTGGAACACATATTGGAAAGGTCTAGGGCTTCCCACCAGTCTCCCTGCAGGATGTGCCACCGGTAAAAAAAAAAAAATCTAGTCAGTCACAGATAGGGGACAATTAAATGCACCTTGTTGAAATAAGAAGCCCAAATTGACTGGTAATGAACAGCTGACCTTCATCCGCCAATCAAGTCTCAAGACTGTAAACTCTTTGGGCCAGGAACCATCTTTTTGTTCTATTTGCACCCAGCACAATGGGGTTCTGGTCCCATGACAAGGGCTCTTAGATGCTACCGTAATACAAATAATAAATAAAATTAATAATAATTAGGAAGAGAGGAGTTTCTCTTTTTTCTAGAGGCTCAGTTTTTTAAATCTGAAAAGTAGTGAATTCAGACTGTAATCCTTCCTCCCTCAGGGGTGTGTCTGAATTGTAAAGGTATACGCACACCAGGCAGTGCTTCCTAGCGCACTTCGACTGATACGGCTGTAGTAGCTGAGTGCTCCAACTGCCTACAACTTTCATGCTCTTCCTAGGGTAAGCCAGACATGCTACCTCTGAGACCCAGAGAACTGTCCCTCCCAGGCAATCTATATCGCTCCACAGCAAGAGGAAAATTCAGCAGCAGATTCATCACATTGACCAATAACAGCTCATCCAATTCATCACTAGGTCAACCCAAATAATCAGAATACTACAGTATTCACAGCTGCAAAGTTCTGTGCAGCTGTGTGCGTTGTTTCTGACATATAAAAGTGGGAGAAAGCTTTAATTTCCCACTCCCCACACAATAGGCAAGGGAGCCCAAGTCCTTTCCAGAGCCATTGGTGCAAATTGGAGGCAGAAGCCAATCCCATCAGACTCCCTATAAGAAGGTGATGGTTGACTCCTCTCCCACACAAGAAAAGAAAGAAAAACAGTGAAAGGATTTGAAATGTAAAGTATTAAGTAGGGCTTTCATTTTAACAACATTCCTTGTTCCCTTTCCCTTTAGTTGGAGAGAGTTTTTAGAAGGAAAAACCCATTGTTTTGACAGTCTTTTAGATCAGTGTTTCTCAAACTGGGGTTGCTGCTTGTGTAGGGAAAGCCCCTGGCGGGCCGGGCCAGTTTGTTTACCTGCCCCGTCCACAGGTCCGGCTGATTGCAGCTCCCACTGGCCGCGGTTCACTGCTCCGGGCCAATGGGAGCTGCTGGAAGTGGCGCGGGCTGAGGGACATACTGGCCGCTGCTTCTTTTTTACTGATGTCTCAACAATTATCTTTTAGAGGATTTTAATTGTTTAGCTGCAGTGACTGACCAACTGAAGAAACCTAACAGGTTTGGAGCTGATGAAACTTACTTACAAGCACTGTGTGCTACCTTTGGATTAGAGGATGTTTTAGAGCATCCTCATTAAAGGAGGGGACATTTACATTTATTAGAGGGCAATCGGGTAGTTAGTTGGACAGTGTGTATGTCAGTGATCAGACGATGTGCATTGCAACCTGTAGCATTTTCCAACCAGTGCTTGGTCCAAGCTGGTGAGTACAGAACAGTGACCTTTGGCCATGTATATTGGAAACTAAATATTTGTTTATTTAATAATATAGTAGCAGTTAGGAAGTTTGAAGGCATTTTCATGGAATGAGAAAGGGTTCAGGAGTTTTATGCATCCCAGATGGAATTGTGGGAACTGACAGAGAAGAGCTTACTGACCTCTCTACATTCCTTTTCAAGAGGTCTGTATGCATCTGATTACAAGCATTACTTAGCATTGCATAGCCATTTAAGAGATCTTCATCTTCATAGTTGACTGCAAGCTGGGGAATGCAAAGAAATAAGGGTCTCCGAGGAAGTTAAAAGAAGGAAATGGTTCTGCAACGAAGAAGAAAACTGGTATCAGCTAAACTCACAAAGGACTTTAGGACAAAAGGTGGTGAAGCCTCTTCTGATATATTTGCTGGCATGATGAGGCTAGTTCAGGAATATTATAGTGAGCTCTTCTGGGGACAAAGCCTTCCTTCTTTCCGGAGCAGCAGTTTTTGGATAGTATCACAGATTTTCCAACATTGGCAGATGAGGAACAGGACTCGCGTGAGGCCAATGGAGGAAATGGAGATTTCAGGAGCATCTTGTCACTGAAGAAGAGAACTTCCCTGGGGGCAGATGGTTTGACAGCTGAATTTTATTAGAGGATGATGGATCCCCTCTCTATGGGGCTCTCATGTTTTCAGGGATGCCTTGACTAGAGGCACATTGGGAGCTTCCTTTTATGAAGTCCTTTTGATTGGAGGGGGCAAAAAAGGGGATTAGGAAGATACTAGGAATTGGAGGCCTATTGTCTTTTTGAACACAGATCACAAAATCTTGGCTTCCATTGGGGAAAATAGCAGGGAGATTACTACATCCCAGTCACCCTAATGCAGTTAAAGATCACAGAGTGGCAGACACTTTGTGTAATTTGCAGGAAGTATTTGAAATGGGATGATGGGAAGACTGCCTGGGTTTTGTTTTAGCCTTGGCTCAGGCCAAAGTTTTTGATAGAATGAATCTGCCTTACTTATGGTTGGTCCTGTCTCAGTATAGTATTCCCCCACAGCTTATTAATTGGCGGTAGCTCTTTTATGTTCATGCATTATGCATCCTCTTAGTAAATGGGTGGAGGGGAGATACATTCTGGGTTAAGGCAAGTCTGTTCCTTGATTCCATTGCTGTTTTTCTTTGGACCCTTTACTGTGGGCAGCATATGGTAATTGGATTTTGGAGTTTAATTGTGCAGATTAAGGGGGAGAGGAATTTCACTCTTGTCAATTAAAATTTTTGACCATGAAGATGCTGTCACAGTGCTGGTGGGCAGTACAACAGTGTGACATTCTATATCTTGGGGGAGCGTGCTGTAACCCCCATATTCCTCATTTTCATATAATCATGATCTTACCTTACAAGGCATGCTTTATATGTATCAGGGGGAAAGGTTATGATCTGCTGAAAGTCATTTCTCTATCCATATGTGTATATCATTAATGCATATGAAGTTATGAAAATTGTGTAGTATGGTTATCACTAAAACATGCTGTAAGTTGGGGGAATCAGCCAGATATTAGCTGCCCAGAGGCAACAGCAAGGAAAGTAACCAATACCCGGGCGGGGTGTCAAACAACCCATCAACAGCCATTGTCCAGCAAGGGGAGCTACAATGCAGTGACTCACCTGCATGAGGCCACACCAGGGGAATTGCTCAACCTTGCTTGGAGAGACCAATGCTCATCTGACTCTGAAGTGGGGTGGGAGAGAGCCATGAGGGAGGAAAGGACATGATAAAAGAAAGAGACGTTTGCCATGCTCATCCTCTCTCTTCCACCTACACCTACAGACACCACACCAAGCGACTGAAGTGCTGATCAAAGGGGAGAGCTTGCCTGAAGAGCAACCAGCCACTCTGTGGTGAGAAGCATCTAAGTTTGTAAGGGCATTGAAAGTGTTAAGATAAGCTTAGAATGAGTTTTGTTTTTATTTCATTTGACCAAATATGACTTGTAATATTTTGACTTATAATCACTTAAAATCTATCTTTATAGTTAATAAATCTGTTTGTTTATTCTACCTGAAGCAGTGTGT
The DNA here is from genome assembly GCF_027887155.1 of Malaclemys terrapin pileata. Classification (NCBI taxonomy): domain Eukaryota; kingdom Metazoa; phylum Chordata; order Testudines; family Emydidae; genus Malaclemys; species Malaclemys terrapin. Next base: position 24,615,831 of record NC_071506.1, on the reverse strand, counting down.
GGTTTGAAGCGTGTCAGAGGCTCTCGTTGGGATAACAAGCCTGGTACATATCAATTTCTTTGTTAATTTGACAAACTCATATAAGCTTGCTGTGTCCAGCGGACATAACTGGACGCTGCAAGATGGAGGTTCCTAGGGTTGTGTCTGGGATCGGAGATATTGGCTTGTGTCATTCAATTGCACAATCCAAGGAGCAGCTTATATGCTAGAGGCTGTGCGTGAACAACCCAGGAGTGGGGGTTCTCACAGCAAAGCAGGGTAAGGCTGGCTCCCAGAGTCAAGGATTGGAGTGACCTAGCAGATCACCGTCCAGATAACACCAGAGGGGAACATCACAAACAGATAGGGACTTTTTTTCTTTGACACTTTACATAATTATTTAGCTTCAGATTAACGTAAAGAAAAGAAGGGGTTCGTGGGTGGGGATTTTGCTCTTCCAGAGGAGGTGCAGATTGTGACGAGCGTCCCTGGATTATAGGTATTTTAAGGGAGGGGGAACAATCACAGCACATAGGAAATGGTATCCAAATAAAGCACAGAATCATGCTCTGATTACCCTATTATTAGATCTCTTGATTTTTCTTTTCCTTTTTTCTTTTCACCAAAGGGTTAACTTCTAGGGTGAAAAGAAAAAGTGAGGGTTGGATTCCTGGTCTGTTCCCTCAACATAATTCAGATCTGGGGGATTTATTTTCATTTACCTTAACACTATCAATTTTGTGTAAAAAGCTTGTAGTTATCTCTGTAATTCTTGCATGTAATTTCCAGTACACCTTTTATGAAATATTCCATTTGACCCAGTCAAAGGCCTTGAACTCAGACTCTGCACCTCTGAAGATTGATCTCAAGGCCTTTGACTAGGCCAAATGGAATTTTTCTTTCTTTCTTTTTTTTTAAATAAGGCGTGGAAAAGGTGCCTAAAAGCCAACTTTCTAACACTGGAGCTGGCCAGGAGCTAAGTGCTGCTATGATTAGGGCCAGTAACCCAGGGACAATCACCACGGTGCTTTGTGGTCTGTCCCTACGATCTCCAGCTCTCATAATACCCCTCCTGCTACTTATGCCTGGGGAGGTGCAATGAGTGGTTGTTGTAGAGCTGTCTACACTAACTTTAAACTGAGGATTCCTCCATACTGAGGGAGTCCTCAAATGCCCATAAGGACGGGCTTAAGGCCCTTTTGCGGTACAGTGCAAAGGGATTCTCCAGGATTGAGGATCTGGCTCCTATCGATTTACATATAATGAGACAACCTTTCAAAGTCTTTCCTGTGGGGTAAATTAATGTATTTCAATGGAACATAGTCACGTTGCGATGCAACATCACAATGTGGTGATGTTACACTTACTGTGAAAGCTGTTGTGGATCCCCTAAAGCCTGACCACGCATTACAGGGGCAAAACTCTGAATCAAGGCACTGGGAATTTTGCTTGCATGGAGACTGCAGACTCATGCCATTAATGTCCTGTAAACTTAGCCTAAAAAAGAAGGAAGTTTCCCATGAGATGTGCATGATCCTGCAGAAATCAGGACAGGTGGCAAATATAAGATCTCCTCCTCTGCATTAGGGATCAGCCCCAATTTCAGCCACTGGTATAATTGCAAGTCCCTAGTGCATACAAGGAAAGCTGCGGTTTAAACCCAAAATGGCCAGTAAGGGAAAGTGACGTCAGAAGGAACTGAAGTATAATCACAGATTATCAGGGTTGGAATGGACTTCAGGAGGTCATCTAGTCCAACCCTGTGCTCAAAGCAGGACCAATCCCCAGACAGATTTTTGCCCCAGATCCCTAAGTGGCCCCCTCAAGGATTGAGCTCACAATCCTGGGGTTAAGAGGCCAATGCTCAAACCACTGAGCTAACCCTCTTAACCCAACCATAGAGATTACATGTTGTACATATCTATTATCATCAAAATTGTTAACTAGCAATGAAATCTTTTTGGTCTCGGATGAAGAAAAGATTAATAGGTTGCAGTCTGATTTTTTTTTTTACCATGTTTAGTCAGGAAATGTATCTGTAAGATTCAGAAAAGCTTGAGCTCTCCCCTCAGTTTTGATGGGGCTGAGATAGATGCCTTCCCTCTAGCAGAAAATGTAGGTCTTTTCTTTTCCCTCAGGACAGCATTCAAGGCAACAGTGGAAGCCAGATAGCCATATATTTGTTACAATTTCTAAAAGCCTCAGCCAGATAGCAATCTAGTTTTGGAGCTTGCCTTTAACCCTTCTCTCCTCCACCACTCCGCCCACCCACCTCCTTGATATTTGTAGTTACTTCTTCTATATCTTGTTTTTACTCTTTGCGTTCTGTGCTTTCCATATCTCATCCTTTAATAAGCTATAGGGTCAAAACCCTCACACAGGTCTGTTTTGCACCAATTAGGCAACATAAAGCAGCAATAAAACTGTTCAAATGGGGCAACTGGGGTTTCCCTTTGTTTACAGCAGCTTGCATGAAGGAGGCATAGCAAGTGCTACACCACCTGCTCCTGACCCCTCTAGCTTTGGGGGTGTATTGGGAGAAAGAAAGGGTGCGGTGCGGTATTTTGTGTTTGAATTACCTTCAAATATTGGCTTATTTTAAGTATACTGATCTATTATAGCTTTCAATATTAGGCAAAAGTTTGTTTCGCTTACCCAAATCTGTAATTTTCCTTGTATTTTGTTTTTATCTTTCATGGGGTACCATTTAATTATATTTTACTGGTGAATTTATACTACATATACTAGAAACTTACCAGCCTTGATTTTCTTAAAAAAGTTTTATTTTAGGAATCACAGGATTAGATTTTTTTTGTTTGTTTTTTCCATTGACAAAAAATAAACACTTTATTCAAATTACTTCTTTCACTTCCAATTGTAACAGAATAGATTTTTCTTAAATCTCTTATGCTGCTATGACTTTTTTTAAGTGTCTCAAATATTTGGTCTCTTATCTTTCTCACACCAGCTGCTATGCTAATTGGCTTCTCCCTAATTATTGTTTTGGCTTCTTCCCAAAGGATGCTCCTGCAGATATCCCCTTTATCATGTAATTCAAAATATAATATTAGGAATTTCCATAATACCAGAATTGATCAATAATCCAGTCAGTTCCAGTATCTTCTCACATCTGGAATTGGCCTCTCCCAGTAACAGTGGAAAGGATAGAACTTTGCCAATAAAGAATGTACTTGCTTTTTAGTATTCTATACTATTGGACTAAATTTCTTCCTGAACACAGCTGGTCACTGCCAGAGGAAAAGACTTGATATGAAGCAACCAAATATGAAACGAGCATAGACAGTGAGGATTTACCACAAACTACTACAATGATATTTAATACTTCATTATAGTCTGCTTTCTTCTCTTGGTACTGATCCTTTGCCCATTGAAGTCCTAGTTAGAACAACAAATATTAAAAATAAACCAGAGTTTTGGGTGGGATATATAAACCCTAATGCTTCAGGCCCTAAACCAACATGTAGCTATTGTGGATGGGAAGAAACTTTCTTTTGGGGCAGGTCTTCCCATAATTCCCTACTGAAGGTTTTCTTGCACCTTTCCCTGAAGCATCTGATACCAGCAACTGTCCATTATGCATCTGATGAAGTGGGTATTCACCCATGAAAGCTTATGCTCCAATACGTCTGTTAGTCTGTAAGGTGCCACAGGATTCTTTGTCGCTTTGTCCATTATGGGTTACTGGACCCTTGCTCTGATCCAGAATGGCAATTCAAATATTCGTCAGCCTAAGTCCCACTGAGCTAGGAGCTCTCCTACATGTTGCAGGACAGAAACTCTATCCTAATGCTGGCACGCTCTCCAGCAATGGAGCTCTGTACGTGTAAACCTGGGGGCATAACTGACCTTCTGTTTGCCAGGTGTTTGGGTTAACCAAAGACTGGAAAGGTTCATAAAAAGGAAATTTCATAAAAGGGTTTGATCTCATTAGATTTCTGTCCGAATTTCAGACCAAAGGGGCATGAGTATATCTGCTGGTGCCTCAGATGCAAACTCTTACTTTTGATTTGGAGGTATTTGATCTGTTAGAAGGTATTAACACATTCTTAATGACAACACAAATCAGAGGGGACAACTGGGCAATGAGCAAGGGGGAAAGAGACCACTGTGTAAGTGTGAATACCCAATAATTTCCTTCTCCCTGGAAAATCTGATAATATAGGCTTTTAAATACAGCTGGGGAGATCTCTGACTTAGAGGCAGGCAGAACTATCTCAGCAGCTGGCCGATACTGTGGAATCCACTCCCAGAAGACTAGAATCACTGCAAATCTCACCACCTTCTGGTTGAAACTTGAAACCCATTTCTTTTACCCACAGTAGCAAACATCAGTACACATCACAAAAATGAGCATGACTGGGACTACAGGGGGATAGAGAGGAAGACAGAGATCCTTTGTTGTGGTTATTTCTTGGGCATGCCAATATCACAGTGAGGAGCATGTTATAAAGGTGCACCTGGGAAAAATATATGTTCAGTTACAGTTGGCATTTCATAGCGCTTCTGAAGCTAGTTATTTCTTTGCATATGGAATTTTCTATGCCATTTTCCCTAAATAGGTGCTTTATTAAACTGCTGCAGGACTTGTAGAACTGCAAAAGAATCATTATTTAATCTATACCTTTGGAGCAACACATTTAGGGTGAAATTTACCCCAGTGCAAGACTTGCACACCATTTAAGTTTTCAAAATAGAGCTGAATGAGACTTAAGTGCTATACAGGCTTTGTGCTGACACTCTGTACTGGGGTGAATTTCACCTTTAAAGGATGTTTTAATCTTGACACAACTTCCTCTTGCAAATGCCTTTTTAAAAGAAAACAAATCATTTAGTGCAGTCAGCCACCTGCAAATGGAACAGATAAGAAACATTCAACACATTAATACTATGAAAAGTATTTAGGAAATAATTTAACTGCAACCAGTATTTCTGCATCTACGACTGTTGGCAGCCATCTTGCTGAACGTGACATCTATACAATGTCCCTGCATAGTGTTCTTGGCCTCCCTGCTTAGGCTGCAAATAGGTGATGCTAATTGTGGATGTTATGATATGGACAGCATACTCAGAAGTCACTAAAGAGCAAACAACCATCACCCACCTGGGCTGGAGTCAGACCAGTGTCCTGGGGGTGAAAAGCTCTGTGTCCAATTAAAAACTGTCCAAGCTTTGCTCCTTTAAATTAATAATGCTTGTATATTAAGCAATTATCCAGTAATACCAAGTATGACTACAAAGCTAAACATAGCAAAAATAAATAGCAATGATTACTTAATATCCCAATGATGTTCCATGCTATGAACAAGTATCAAGGGATAGCCGTGTTAGTCTGTCCAATAGCCCCCCAACCTGAAGCAAATTCTCACCAGCAACTACACACCACACCACAGAAACACTAACCCAAGAACCAATCCCTGTAGCAAACCTCATTGCCTACTCTGTCCCCATATCTACTCTAGCGACACCATCAGAGGACCCAACAACATCAGCCACACCATCAAGGGCTCATTCACCTGCATGTCTACTAATGTTATATATGCCATAGTGTGCCAGCAATGCCCCTCTGCCATGTACATTGGCCAAACCGGACAGTCCCTACGTAAAAGAATAAATGGACACAAATCGGACATCAGGAATGGTAACATACAAAAGCCAGTAGGAGAACACTTCAGCCTCCCTGGACATTCAAGAACAGATTTAAAAGTATCCATACTTGAACAAAAAAACTTCAGAAACAGACTTCAAAGATAAACAGGAGAACTAAAATTCATTTGCAAATTTAACACCATTAATTTGGGCTTGAATAGGAACTGGGAGTGGCTGGTTCATTACAAAAGCAGCTATGCCTCTCCGGGAATTGACACCTCCTCATCCATTATTGGGAGTGGACCTCATCCACCCTGACTGAATTGGCCCTGTCAATATTGGTTCTCCACTTGTGAGGTAACTCCCTTCTCTTCATGTGTCATTATATAATGCCAGCATCTGTAATTTTCACTGCATGCAGCTGAAGAAGTGGGGTTTTTTACCCACGAAAGCTTAGGCCCAAATAAATCTGTTAGTCTTGAAGGTGCCACCGGACTCCTTGTTGTTCATGCTATGAACAGAGGAAAAAAGACAACCTAGAGGGAACGGGAAGAGAAGATCTATCCTCTGTGAAATATAAAATGTTAACACAGCACATGCTCAGTGCTCAATATTTCCAAATGTGAATCTGCTTCAGCATTCTTGAATAGTGAACCACAAAATCTAAAAACAATTCCATGTTACTTTTTAATCATTTAAGAGAGATGACTATTCATCAAACAGTGTGTGCATTGAACTGTGTCACCGCTAATTCAGTCCAATGCCAGTTTTTTTCTCATTACATCAAAGCTCAGAGAAGGGAAATATAAGAACAAAAGGCTGGGGGTGGGGAACCCACAACATCCTGTTGGAACAGTACTCACTGTTTTCTCAGGGAAAAACAAGTACACGCAATGTTTGGACAACAAAATGTGCTCTGTTGGTTGGTTGTTTTTTAAATCCTGTATCATAGTATACAACTGAATTATATTTCAAGTTCTGAAGAAGTGCAACAGAAAATAAAAATGTAGCACCTACAGAGTTAGCTATGTGACAGTCAGGGCCGGCTCTAGGATTTTTGCCACCCCAAGCAAACAAAATTTTGGCCGCCCCCCTTTTTTTTTCGTGCCTCCCTGCCCCCGACCCCGCCAAACCCCACAGCTTCCGAACCCCTTCCCCAAATCCCCAGCCCCGCCTCCTCCCCCGGCGTGCCGCATTTCCCCCCACCCTCATTACTTCCTGCGGACCCCCCGCGACCTCCCGCCCTAGCTCACCTCTGCTCCGCCTGCACCCCCCGGGCGTGCCACCGCTCCCCTTCTCCCCCCTCCCTCTCAGGCGAGGGAGGGTGGAAAAGCGGAGCAGCGGCGCGTTCAGGGGAGCAGGCGGAGTGGAGATGAGCTTGGGTGGGGGGGCGCAGGAAGTAACGGGGGGGGGTAGAGGAACCGCTCCCTGCTCCACCACCGCCGCCTCCCCCGAGCGCCCGCCGCTCGGCTTCTCCTCCCTCCCTTCCTCCCAGCCTTGCTGTGTGAAATAGTGGTTTCGCGCGTGGCAAGGCTGAGAGGGAGGGGGAGAAGCGGAGCGGCGGTGGCATGCTCAGGGGAGCAGGTGGAGGCGGAGCGGAGGCGAGTAGGGGCGGCGGGGGCACTTTTTCCCCATGCCCTGGAGTAGGCGCCTATGATGGCTGGTGCCAGAATGCCGCCTCTAGAAATGTGCTGCCCAAAGCACCTGCTTGTTTTTCTGGTGCCTGGAGCCGGCCCTGGTGACAGTGAAAAAGAAACACCTGAGAGCAAAAATACATGTGTTTTTATGTTATTGAGGCTCTGGACTTTATTTATAAGTAAAGAACACTAGAATGTCTGTTTTAAAGTAATCTTTGCCTGGCAATGTAAACCAGTGGGTGGAATGGACAGTGTAGTATTTCCAGGATTTAAATTTTTTAGAGAACTCCAATCACTTCTAAATTCTCAGATCTGTTTACTATTTAAAGGTGGTAAACTTATTGATTTTAGTGGTGTTTTGTTTCTCTACGTTCATTTTTTGTTATCAACCCTATAAGATTTTCAGAAATAATCTGCTCTTCAATTTTCATTATTGCTAGGTGCGATGCAAGGAAAATATTTTTATATTGCTCAGACTTTGCAGAAAACAATTATTCGGTTGTTTCCCAGGAAATCCCTTTGAAACAGACAATAGCAACCCCTTACTCAGTTAAAAATGATATCTGCTTAGCCACTACGTGCTTCTCAGTCATCTTCACCTCTTTTTTCCAGCCAGCACTCTATCCCAAAAGTTCGCTCTCTTAGCTCTCTCTCAGGGTCATGCTACAAGTGCTTTTCTGGATGTCCTTGGCTTTCTGCTCCACCTCTAGTGTTTCTGTCTGCTTCTCCCTCACACACATTCACAACTCCATTAAAACAATAGCCAGCCTCCAGCATTTTCATTCAGCCTCAATGAAACTCCTACCCCCACACAACTCAGCTCCTGAACAGCCCTACATGTGGCCTGTGTTTCAGATCATGGCTCCTATTGCTTCAGTTATTTTCCTCTAAAAGGAGCATAACTGCTTCTGACACTTATCCTGAATGAACGACAGCTAGCATGCTCACTGCTTCAATGAGGTTTCACCCCACCACCAGTATTATAACCTCCTCCCCCCCAGCACTACCCATGCCCATTGTCTCGGTGGAATCCAAAATGGTGATGCCGTGCGTGGGCAGATAGCTCTGGAAAGGACCTCCTGTTTCATTGAGTCTAGTCCCCTGCTATTACAGGCAACCTGGCTGAATAATCCCATTCATAAATTTTTCAAGCTCCATCTTAAAACTAGTTCAGTTGTATGCCTCCACTACAGCTATTAGAAGGTTGTTGCAGAACCCCACTCTTCTGATAACTGGAAAACTCCTGATTTCCAGCCTCAATTTATTCATGGCCAGTTTATACCCATTTGTTCTGGTTCCAGCATTGTCCTTTAGATTAAATAGCTCTCCTCCCTCCCTCATGTTTAACACCCCCCCAGCAAATGTGTTTGTAAAGAGCAATCATTTCCCCTCTGAACCTTCATTTTGCTAGACTAAACAAGCCAAGATCTTTTAGTCTCTTCTGGTAAAATAAGATCTCCATTCCCCAATCATCCTAGATGATCTTCTCTGCACCTGTTCCAATTTAAATCCATCTTTCCTGAACCTGGGTGACTGGAATTGTACACAGTATTCTAGATGAGTTCTTACTAATGCCTTGTGCAATGGCATTAATATTTTGCTGTCTCTACTGGAAATACCTACTTGATAAGTCCTTGATAAGGTCACATTTGTCTTTTTCACAGCCACATCCTATTGGTGGATTATAATCTTCCTATGATCAACTAATTCACTCAGGTCTTTCTCCTCCTCTGTTATTTCAAACTGATTGGCCACATCTTATAGCAGAAATACTTGTTATTAGTCCCTATGGGCATGATTGATCTTTCATTTTGTACTATGCCCTGAAGGAATATAACTAATACAAAGAAGGCTACTAGACTAATCTTCAAATGATGATGAAAATTTGTGCAATGACTTGTTTGTAACAGTACTGGAATGAGTGAACACTGACCCTTTTCCATGTGCCGGGCAGTAACTTTTTGTAATCACCATGTCCGGTGATTGGAGCCAGGGAATAAAATTTAGTCTCTTATCAGCATACCTGTGTCACACTTGTACTGCACTGTTCTTATTAAAATAGTCAAGTATGGGATATACCTTGTGCTGTACTTGGTTCTTCTCACAACAATGAGGTAACCAAATATTATTACAAGAAACTGTACTGTGGTCTCTTTGACATTCCCAATTTGACTGGCTGGCTGTTCCTGTACTCTCTTGTTTATAGCGTTAGCCACCTTTGAGGAAAAGGTGAAGTCCTGCACTTTCAAAGCGGTGCACAGGGCTGTAACAGGATCGCTGGCATTTCTAGGAGTCAGCCTGCTACTGAATATTAGGTACACAAATAGCGATTATATTATCCCCTCGTTCCACTTGTCTTTTTCCTCTCTTTTAAACTAGTAGTGGTGTCATGTGCATCTCTGGTAGAGCTGCAAATAGCTACCCAATTCAAGAACTAGCTAACACCCCTGCACACCCAACTATTCCAATTGAATAGTGTGAAACAGGAAATTGTAATAGTGGGGATGGAATATGACTGCAACACAAGTAAGGATTTCAGCAGAAAAAGGGTGAAGAACAGCTCTGGCAGTGTTCCAGAAATGATATGCAGACTTACACAGATGATGATATGGGAGGAAAAAATAAGGTTAAGTTCAAGGATGACTTCAAGATTTCTGCTCTTTGGAACAAAGTGAAGGTTTACATGAGGAGAGTGATAGCAAAGTCTGCAATGAGACTAAGGGCTTGTCTACACTACCTACCGGATCGGCGGGCAGCGATCGATCCAGCGGGGGTTGATTTATCACATCTAGTATAGATGCGATAAATTGACCGGTGAGCACTCTCCCTTCGACTCCGGCACTCCACCAGAACGAGAAGCGCAAGCGGAGTCGATGGGAGAGCGTCAGCTGTCAACTTACTGCAGTGAAGACACCGCGGTAAGTAGATCTAAGTATGTCGACTTCAGCTACGCTATTCACGTAGCTGAAGATGTATATCTTAGATCAACCCCATGTGGTAGTGCAGACAAACCCTAAGAGAACTTTCTACCCAGAAGGTGTTTGATGCATTCAGTTGTAGGAAGATCTGGGATAGCCAGGATCTGGCAGAATCAAAAGATACAAATATATTGGAGACAGAAGTATCAGAGAGTTTCTCCAGGCAGATGTAAAAATGGGTGTCATTCCTTTAGAGATGATGGTCAACAGTTGAGGCTACCCATGAGACATCTCAGAGAGACACTATAACATAGAATGATAGAATCAGGACCAGAATGGACTTTGAGAGGCCATCTAGTCTAGTCCCCTGTACTCATAGCAGGACTAAGTATTATATAGAGAGAAAGAACAAAAGTTAGGGATAGAATCTTGAGAATTCCACAAGGGGAAGGTTGGAGGAAGGATGTGAATCCTCCACCAGAAATTTAAAAGGAGTAGCTAAGTAGTATTAAATGCATGACAAGCAAGCGCTGGTGACACCAGGTTTCTGCTTCAGTCGTGCATGAAAGGAAGAGCTATCTTCAACAGCATAGAAAGTTTTAGTAAGATCAGACCAGGACTAGAAGAGAGAGGTTAACGGCTGTGGCTACATTTTCATATTTCTCTTTTCATCAAGATTACATTTAGAGTTAGGATTTTCTTGTATAGCACCAGCAACCAGAGTTTTTGCAAATAAGCATCTTCAGAAAAATGCATAATCTTCCAACTTTGAGAAGATATTGATATTTTGATATTAGGATTTTTTCCTGAAGCAACTATCATTTGTCATGAACTGTTCTGAATGACAGAACTTTGAAATTATATGCAGCATCAAAATGTAATCTATTAGCAAATCAGTAATTCTATATGCATATGGCCCATATGAATTCATTTGGCATGCATAGTGATATCTGCACTGGTCTCTAGCATTCTGGATTAGTGAAGAACATAATTCATAGATCCATATATTGTAAGGCCAGAAGGGAGCTTTAGATCATCTAGCTCCACTATAACACAGGCCATAGAGTTTTACCCAATTACCCAGTGAACACATGCATGTGTGAAGGGTAGTATTTTACAGTACTCGTGTAAGCTATTTTATTAGTAGCAATGTGTTGGCACTGGATCAAATGCATCATATATAACTCCGTTTACTTCAGTGAATCATTAATTTGGTAAATTATATCTAATGATTAAAGCAGAGACTGGGCATCAGGTCTGGATTCTTTTCCAAACCTGCCACTCACTGATTATGTGATCTTGGGCAAATCACAATATCATTTTACCTCATTCTATCCCTCTGTGAAAAGTAGTACCTCCACCTCCACAGTCTTAATTAAATTAGTACTGGGGAATCAAATCTGACATCCTATATGAGTGCTCTTACTAACAGATACAGCATTCAGGAATGACACTACTATAGTTATACATATTGCAGTCATTCAAACTTAGCTGGCATCCATTATGAATGTTTGGAAACCTGGTCACGGCATGACTATACTCTCAGACTGTAACCATTGTGTTACGAAGTTGCATCCTCTGAAATGGAGAAAGTGTTACTAGCCTAAATATTAGTACATCAGAGGAGTATTTTTTGTCAATATGTTTTCTTAGCATCCAATATAACTCTGGCCACGCTCATTTAGATGAAATTGCTGTCTGATGTAAAATGGTTCTAATTTCAATATAGGAACTTCTGTGGCTTTCTATATGTAGTTCAGTGCCAGTAACTGTGAGCTCAGTCATGCTATTATGTTAGAGACAGTGCTCTGACCTTTCTTCACTATCTGCTGCTCTTTCCTTCCATATGCTTAGTCATCTCCCCCCTACATGCTATTCTCTCTCCCCAAACTCTGTTCCTCCTCACTCCACTAACACATACTATCCAGTCAATGTGTAAGGAAAATATTGCAAGCCTACATTTGCACAAAATTATACCATAAACAGTGAGGGAAGAGAGACATTTGTGAAACTTACAAAATAACCTTGATAGCATTGTGTTAACACAATCTTTTGAACAAAGGAAGCAAGTACTTTCTTTGCAATAGAAAGATACATATGTATTTAATGGTCTCTGTCTTTTTAAGCAGAGACATTACTGAAATGCTTCACCCCACAGAGCTCAGCTCAGTTTTTGTCTATCACTGATTTAATGGCAATGGCCACCATCCAGTTTAAATACATCTTGATTAGTAATTGAAAGGCTGTTTGTATAGATGATTAGTAATCAGATATCAGCAATCCAGAGGGACCCAATGTTTTATTTTGCAAAATTACCTTAATCAAAAATGCCACACTCAAAACAGTACTATGGAGAACTACAAAGGAGGAGCTGTTTTGATCTTGCCTTATCATCTAGGGTAATCAACATTTCCCATTCCTAGAAGAGTGATGGGCAAAAAAATTTAACAGCTGCTTGAGGTTTTATCACTTTGGGGAAGGAAATTCACACATTTCCCCAGGAAAAGCTTAGGTAGAGGTATCTTTCATGGAAACACCATTTAGACAGATTAGTTTAAAGAGGTCCACTATTTATACAAATTCAATACTCAACAGCTGTCTAATGTTGGTTAAATCAAAAGCCAAAATCTATGTTTGTTTAACTCATAAATTGGTTTATTTCCATAATATTGACATTATAGGGAAAAGATGCATTTAAAACACAAGCCACTTTAATAGTGCTTGGACTGGATGCCAACTTTAACAATGCTATAAACTACAAAGAAATGAAAGGGAAAAGGATAGGACTACCTCTGCTATGTGTAATAGGATTAGTATAAGCTAATTACTCTTTCTGCATTAAATAATATTTCCTACCTAAGTTTCAATCTAAGGCATTTCATCACAATGTCTAAATGTTGTATCTAAAACACCTGAAACTTGTCAAAATCCCTGCTGTGTTAAATTAAAAATAACCTGTGTAGTACTACGATGTAGCCTCACTTTATCTGTAAATTTACTTTAACAATACAACACTATTTTTAAGATGATGTTATAATACGTGGAAAAAAAGAAAACAGTATCCTACCGTACCAATTTGTATTTCTTATCCATGAGTTAATAGGAGTTTAGATCACTTTTCTTACAGTCACTGCAATAGCTCTTCCCTTGGAGTCAGAGTGAATTGTGAGAGGTGCAGTGATCCTGGCTTGTTTTGTTTGTCCACTGTATGGCTTGCTTTTGAGATTGATCCAATGCAGATGAAGTCAGGGTGCCAGCTGTCCTTGGAAGACAATGGCTCAATTGGAAGATGCCTTTGGAACAAAGGAGCTGCTTCCAGGATTGATTTTACATGCACACATGTGACCTTTGCCTCAAATGACTCCATGGAAAGTGTCATCGCACTAAAGACCTGCTTTTAAATGAATCACTCTGATGCCCATGAGTAAGGCCTTTTAACCACATACACATTCAAGAGAGGTCACTCTGTGTAGAGATAGCAATGTGATGCAAAATTCTTTTTAATCATTTCACAGAATTAATCAATGGGTCTAATTATTTTAGGTCTCTTTCAAAATCCTTGGCTAAATTCTTCAAACTTGGGTGCTTAAAGTCCAGCACCTAAATCCATATTTAGGTACTTAAATAATGGTGCCCTGATTTTCAGAAACTCTGAACACTCTCAGCTCCCATTCATGTCAGTGGGAACAGCAAATTTGGCCACCTTTACTAAGGTGCATAAATATAGATTTAGGTGCCCAACTGTAATCATCCAAATTTCAAAATTATGGCCTTTGGTTGTTTTTTTTAATGACTTTATTGTATAGAATTTTATATTAATTCCTGCACTGCAAATGCATTTTTAATGACTTTATTGTATAGAATTTTATATTAATTCCTGCACTGCAAATGCATTTTTAAACAGATTCATTGTATGCAGGCATTCATTGAACTAAATTTCAGAATCAGATTAATCAGGAATTGGACAAATCCACGTTTTTCCTATTTATGGAGTATCTGTGGAAAAATGATTTGTGAGCATATAATTAAAGACTGTTATGCATATGCAGAATGAGAGGGTCAAATTAAGTTGCAGAGGCAATCTTAATTGTGGCATTTCCAAACTTCTGAGGCCTGGACTTTGCATCTTTAATAATATTCCTTTAATATAGTTTTTGTGGGCATAATATAGATATAGAAATCCAATTAAAATATTGTTGTATTTGAAAATTATTCTGCAGTGCCTACAACCTAAATATTTCAGCATGGCAATAATTCATGAGAGACAGCAAGTGAAACAGAGGAGAAACAAATTCACTAGAACACTTCGCAATTACAGTACATAAGTGCTTTTCAGCCATCCAGCTCAAAGTGCTTTACAAAGGTGGACAAACAATTTTAACCCTGTTTTACAGATGGAGGAAAATGAGGTACATCGAGGCCAGCCAGCAAGTTAATTTCAGAGCCAGGAACACAACTCAGGGAAGGATGTCTTATCTGCAACTATTCCCATTTTCAAATGGAAAGAAATGCAAAAAATAAACACTCGGGACTAGTGCTGAAAAGTAAATTAGACCTTTAAATATTTGCTTTAATAGTATAATGCTTATTAACCAAGAACTTTGTATTATAAATAATGTACACTTACTGTGACAGTGTCCCCATTAAGCTTAAGCCGAAGCCTATTGAAGTCAATAGAAAGCCTGATTATACAATTCCTTCCACTGCTAGAAGGAAGGAGGACTGAAACAGACACCTATGGGTTTCCCTCCCATCTAAATTAGCATCAAAATACTTTTCATTAAAATATGTAACAATAACCATACATGCTGTGAATATGGGGGTAAAAGACAACCCCAAAATTTTCTACTGCATTCCAGACTTTAAGGGAGGATGGCAACGATTTGTAAATAGCATAGTTTCATAAAGGCCAGAAGAACATAAGAACATAAGAAAGGCCGTACCAGGTCAGACCAAAGGTCCATCTAGCCCAGTATCCTGTCTACCAACAGTGGCCAATGCCAGGTGCCCCAGAGGGAGTGAACCTAACAGGCAATGATCAAGTGATCTCTCTCCTGCCATCCATCTCCACCCTCTGATAGAGAGGCTAGGGACACCATTCCTTACCCGTCCTGGCTAATAGCCATTAATGGACTTAACCACCATGAATTTATTCAGTTCTCTTTTAAACTCTGTTATAGTCCTAGCCTTCACAACCTCCTCAGGTAAGGAGTTCCACAAGTTGACTGTGCGCTGCATGAAGAAGAACTTCCTTTTATTTGTTTTAAACCTGCTGCCTATTAATTTCATTTGATGACCCCTAGTTCTTGTATTATGGGAATAAGTAAATAACTTTTCCTTATCCACTTTCTCCACATCACTCATGATTTTATATACCTCTATCATATCCCCCCTTAGTCTCCTCTTTTCCAAGCTGAAGAGTCCTAGCCTCTTTAATCTCTCCTCATATGGGACCCGTTCCAAACCCTTAATCATTTTAGTTGCCCTTTTCTGAACCTTTTCTAGTGCCAGTATATCTTTTTTGAGATGAGGACACCACATCAGTACACAGTATTCGAGATGAGGGCGTACCATCGATTTATATAAGGGCAATAATATATTCTCAGTCTTATTCTCTATCCCCTTTTTAATGATTCCTAACATCCTGTTTGCTTTTTTGACCACCTCTGCACACTGCATGGACATTTGCAGAGAACTATCCATGATGACTCCAAGATCTTTTTCCTGACTTGTTGTAGCTAAATTAGCCCCCATCATATTGTATGTATAGTTGGGGTTATTTTTTCCAATGTGCATTACTTTACATTTATCCACATTAAATTTCATTTGCCATTTTGTTGCCCAATCACTTAGTTTTGTGAGATCTTTTTTAAGTTCTTCACAGTCTGCTTTGGACTTAACTATCTTTAGCGGTTTAGTATCATCTGCAAACTTTGCCACCTCACTGTTTACCCCTTTCTCCAGATCATTTATGAATAAGTTGAATAGGATCAGTCTGAGGACTGACCCTTGGGGAACACCACTAGTTACTCCTCTCCATTCTGAGAATTTACCATTAATTTAGAAGAGACCATGGTGATCATCCAAGCTGACCTGCACGTAACACAGACCTTAGGACTTCCCTGAATTAACTGCTGCTTCAGGTTCAGTATCTGTGGTTGAACTAGGGCATATCGTTTGGAAAAACATTCAATCTTGATTTTAAAAGATCGAATGAAGATCCAATGAGAAGTGAGCGACTGAAAACACCTATTGAATCAGCCTGACCATCTGTCCATCACATGGAGGATTGTTCTCTGCACTACATGTTCTAATGTTTTTTCCAATTTAGTTTTAAAAGTCCTAGGCAGTAAGCCTCTGCCACTTCCCTTGGAGACTTGCAGAGCGTAAAACAGCTCACTGTCCGAATATTTTTTGTTTGATCCTGCTATTCGGCATGTTACTGGGACTTGATCATGTGCTTAAACTTAAGCACATGCCCAAATGCTTTGCTAAATCCAGAACTATATCCTCATGTATCAGCCTAAATTGTTTCTCTATATCCTGGGTGTTTATATATTTCCAGCATTTGTAGACAGTCGTCATATCCCTCCCCAACAAAGTTACCTTTCACGCTGGAGATAATTAGCTTTTAAATGTTTCCTTATGTCAATATTTGTGCTAGACTGACGTGTAAATAGCTTAGTGGATTTTTGTACCTATTTTAATGACATAGCATCTTGATCGCATAATTGTTTATTTCTGCTTCTTTGAGCAATATTCAATTAATATAAATCTTAGTTTCAATCCATTCTCATTTTATATAAGCTAATGCAAAATATTTTATAAAGCAAAAGCCCGATTATGCTCCGATTGAGGCAATCTCAAAGTACTTAAGTGGGAACAGGACTAGATCCCAGGTAGGATAGTGTTAAGTAGGCTTGCAGTAAACACAGTTGAAAGAGATTTTATGAGAATGCTCTAACTTCCTGAGACAGTTTTGAATTGGACAATTTATGGTTTAGAATGAATGTGTCCCCCTATCAAATTATGGTTTTTAATATTTGAAATGGAAAAAATAACTGTGTTTCCACTAAGATACCTTAGAGCAGTGATTCTCAACCAGGGGTCCAGGGCCCCCTAAAAGGCCACAAGTAGGTTTCAGGAGATCCGCCATGCAGGGTCAAAATTAGACTCGCTGGGGCCCAGGGCAGAAAGCCAAAGCCCCACCTCCTGGGGCTGAAACTGAAGCCTGAGCAATGTAGCTGAAGCCTGAGCAATGGGGGTCCCTGTGGCATGGGGCCCCAGGCAACTTCCTTACTTGCTATCCCCTAACACAGGGGTGGGCAAACTTTTTGGCCTGAGGGCCACATCGGGTTTCGGAAATTGTATGGAGGGCCGGTTAGGGGAGGCTGTGCCTCCCCAAACAGCCAGGCATGGCCCGGCCCAAACCCCTAAACTCCTGTCCCATCCAACCCTCCCTGTTCCTTGATGGCCCCCCTGGGATCCCTGCCCGATCCATCCCCCCCACTCCCTGTCCCGTGACAGCCCCCAGAACCCCCACCCCTGACTGCCCCCCGCCGCCCCATCCAACCCCTCCTCTCATTCCTGACTGCTCCCCTGGGATCCTGCCCCATCCAACCACCCCTTCTCCCTGTCCCCTGACTGCCCCCAGAACCCCTGCCCCTGACTGCCGCCCACCTCCCCATCCAACCCCCTCTCTCTTTCCTGACTGTCCCCCCCGGACCCTTGCCCCCATTCAACCCCTGTTCCCCGCCCCCTGACCACCACCCCACCCCCCGACCACCACCCAGAACTCCCCTGCCTTCTATCCAATCCCCCCTGCTCCCTGCCCCCTTACCCTGCTGCCTGGAGCACCGGTGGCTGGCGGCGCTACAGCCGCCGCCGCCCAGCTGGAGCCAGCCACGCCACCGTGCAGCACAGAGCACCAGGTCAGGCCGGGCTCTGCAACTGCGCTGCCCCAGGAGCTCGCAGCCCCGCCGCCCAGAGCATTGCGCCGGCGGCGCAGTGAGCTGAGGCTGCGGGGAAAGGGGAGCAGCAGGGAAGGGGCTGGGGGCTATCCTCCCGAGCCAGGAGCTCAGGGGCCGGGCAGGAGGGTCCTGTGGGCTGGATGTGGCCTGTGGGCCGTAGTTTGCCCACCTCTGGTCTAACACAAGCCCTGGCTTTTGTATGCAGAAAAGCAGTTGTTGTGGCACTGGTGGGGCCGTGGAGTTTTTATTGCATGTTGTGGGAGGGGGGCTCAGAAAGAAAAAGGTTGAGAACCCTGCACTAGAGCACAAGCAGGAGTTTATTCATTTATTTATTCTCTGACTATAAAGGATGTTTTCTTTTTATGCAATTAGCTGCAGAGCTAGTTTTTTGGGGTTCTGGGCGAAAAGTCTTGTTATATAACAGATTGCTGAAATTATTTCATGTATCAACGGCATTAGGCAGGTGATGTATTAAACAGATGTATTAGAAAGCCAAACAAAAACAAAGTAGAGGTTCCAGAAAGTACTGTTAGATCCAAAGATTACAAATTATAGTCTTTATTCTGCAAAAGAATCCACCTCCTGGGAGGCCCACTGAAATAGACTGCAGACCCTTCAGGACGGGGACCATGACTTCATACGTAGCATGGCATGGATGTTATTGGAATCCTAATCACAAATAATAATAATGCAATCCCATTGCAGGATTCAGTGTCTAAAAGGTGTGATCCTGAGGTACTGAATGTTGAGGGCATCTGGCAGGATAGAGCCTGAGGCCCAAATCATCAAAGGTATGTATTGAAATCAATGGGCATTAGGTACCTACATACTTTTGAGGATCTGGACCTGAGGGCTTAATTTTCAGAGATGCTGAGCAAAGTACTACAGTTCTAACTGAAGTCAATGACAGCTGCCAGTCCTCAGAGCCTCTGAGAACCAGGCCCTTAACCTCTTGATCTTGCACACTCAGAGGGAGGTTCTGATTAGTTAAATCAGGTCACTTGTTAGATGCCTAAATATGGATTTCAGGTCCTAACATGAAGCTTCTATTTTTGAAATCTTGTTTATATATGTCCCAATATGCTAGAAATTCAGAAATGGTGAACATTGTTTATCTGGCACTTTGTAATCCTTTTATTTCTGTGTTGTTTTATATCTGTATTGTGGTAAACAAAATGCATCAAAAACACCATTCCAGCTGTCAAGTGTGTCCTGGAAAAAATGGAAAAAAAATAGTACTTTTGCAGAATCTGCACTGCAGATATTCATGAATAAAAGATTGTGACTTATAAAGCAAACACACAACCTCTCCATAATATTAATCTGTTCCATATTTCATTTTTGGAAGTGAATTATGGTTGAAAAATATCCTTAGGGTTTATTTAATGTATTGCTTAACCCAGCCACTCACCCCCTGAGCAGTGGAACCTGGTGTGGTTCTGCTTCATTAGGAGCCTTTGATAGCTTCTATGCCTGGGGTCAGTTTCACCTACTGTGAACAGGTTTATGCATGAAGAATGGATTCTTAGATTTTTGTGGCCGGAACTGTACAGCAATAGGTAATACTATACAAGCACAATTCCAAAGTCTGAATTAATAGAAAAAAATTATTCTGATCTGGTGCCTTTATAGGCATGGTTTGAGTCATATCCATCCTGTAATCTGAATGGATGATGATGTACAGTATCTATTTACTTTGGCATGTTTTCCAAAGGTGTTTTATGTCTTTAATTTATGTTGTAGCTAGGAATCTGTTAGTTCCTTAATTTTCAATAGTTTACCATTTATCCATAAATATTTTCTTTGGTCTGAAACATTTTTTTTAATTTACTTTTTCCATAGGGAGAGAGATTGAGTTATTCTTTGTCTCCTGTTAAGAAATGGCTTGTAAAAAAATATAGATCTTTTCTCTGAAAAATGATCAGATTCTGATGTCCTGTGGCAAGGAGTTCCACAGCTTAAGATCCTCTACCAAAAAGTCACTGGTCCCAACTTCTGAAATGTCACCCTGGGCTCTGTTTGCCCACTCTGTCACAGTGTCCCCAGTGGGCCAGATCTTCAGTTGGTGTAAAGTGGTGCAGTTCCAGTGAGTGATACCAATTTAGGGTCTAGTCCATTGAGTGCAGCTAACACAGTGGGTCCTGAATGGAGAGATGCTCTATATGATAAGAGGAGCTGGGGAGGGGAGTTAGGGAGGTCTAAGGACCTTACAGCTTTGTAGCTGAACAATTCTGCACTGGTGCAGGGAGGGGGGAGGGAAAGTGGCTGATTTTAAAGGTTGCTGTCATTTGTAAAGTCTATGAATTTGCTGAGGGTAGCTTGAAGACTGGTTTACCTCTTATCACTCTAAGTATTATACTGGATGTTCCAGGTCAGGGGTAAGGTCAGAAAGGGAGCTGCGGGTCAGGGCAGCATGGGAGAGTGGAATAGTACTGGCAGCTGATAGGATCCTAGGCTCCTGTTGATTCTATAGCTAACATCCTTACCCCTTTGATCTAATCTCTTCCCACCCCGCTCCCCCCCAACTAATCTCATTATTCTCTGCAAGGAGGCCTCACAGGCAAAATGTTGCCTCCTTTTATTGTTTTTTGTTTCTTTCCAAGGCAAATATTTCTGCACTGCTGATCCTACCCTTCCTCCCTATCCCATAGTCCTACCCCAAACAACCTTTCTATAATCTAGAGCAGACCCGGGCTGAATCAGCACCACACGCAGCTTTAAAATTCCAGATCTTGTGCAATCTGTTCAAGTTTTTTAAATGAGATAGTACCCTATATAAACTCAGGATTGTAACCAGGCGACCTAATAAACAAAACATTCAAGAGGTTTGTTATACAGAACTAGGCCAAAAAGGGAAAGTCACAAACTTCAAGGCTGCCCTTATCAAGAGTAGAGAATCCAGTGGTTAAGGAAAGTTTGAACAGTTTTCCAGCAAAATGTTTGTTAAAGTCGGAATCTGCATATGTAACTTAAGGAATTGGTGAACCAGTTTGGTGAGTATAAAAACCACCCCAAACTCTAAATTTTTCACCAAATCAAACATGACACTTCTGTACAGGGTTGAATAAATTTGGTTATGGAGCCTTTCTATCTCCCCGGCCTCGCCTCTTTCTACATTAGGACCCTTACCTTCTAATCCTCAACAAGCAACTCCTCCCAGTTTTCCTAGCAGACCACTGGTCTCCCCAGTCCCCCTCCCTCTTTGTAATCTAATCCCCTTGACCCCACAACCCTTCAAAATCTCCCCTGTAGATTTCTACAGTGTTCAATGACCAGGGGTCACTACTACTATAGCCAGAGAAATTGGGGTTACTTTACAGAAATTTCTCATCAGCGAGCAGAGAATAGATAGTTTCTCTCTAAAAGGCCCTGGAGAGCTACTTTCAGTGCTGTGGACTGGACACCTCAGTCCCAGGAAAATATCAACAAACTAAAGGTAATTCAGAGAACAGCAATGATAATTAAAGGGTAGAAGGGATTGATTTAGGAGGGAAGATATAGGTTAGATATAGTCTAGATATGAGAAGATATATATGTGTGTATATATGTACAACCTATCTTAATTGACAATGAAGGGGAATTGGAATGATAACCACTGACAAGTATCTGAGGGATGTAAGAACCTAGACATCATTTTTGGTGTTATAAGGTGGGAAACTGAGTAAAGGGAAAATTTCCAAATCAAGGGACTGTGGAACAGTCTTCCAAAGGAAATAGTGGAAGGCACAGACTGTAAATCGTTTAAAAATAGAGTGGAGCAAGCATTTGAGAATGTACTACAGGGAACCATCCTTCCCAAGAATGTACAAGATAACTTAATACGGGGGGGCGGGGGGGAGGACCTCCTGATTATCACAGTGCTCTGGATTTCCTAAACAGAAGGGAATACTTCCGAGACAGCTTTCAAAAATATGAATTTATACCATTTTAAAAATAGGGCCTGATCCAAAACCTGTTGAAATCAACAAAAGGCTCTCCTTGGACTTCAAAGCCCATAGTGAGTTTGTTGCTGCTGAGAAGTGATGTAGTGGCAGTGGAGACCAGCATCCTCTAATTAGAACAAACAGGTATACTGCCCACCACTGCTTAGTCAATGAGCCTCAACTAAGAGGCCTGGGGACAAGAGGGGAAAGGAGACTCCATGCTTCTTCAGTCCTTGTTTCTTGTTCAGAGGGGAGCAATTACAGAGGCAGAGCTCTTGGGTTCTACACACATGGACTGAGATCACCAACTTGAATTTCATATTTAATTATTTGAGGCTTTCATAATCTGACTCCATTTGATTTGCAAAATTTGGTTTATGTTCCTGCTCACAATTTATGGTCTGCTTCTGATTAGCTATAACATCTGGTTGCCCTTTTATCAGACCCCCTTGTGTTTTCCTCACTGAAGCTTTTAGAGGGTGGTTTTCATTTTAATGTTTTTATTGTATTTTAAATGTTTTTTTATTGTGATGTACATCACCCTGAGTGCTTTGGCAGCACATGGGGGTGGGGGGAGAGGTGCTTTAATAAGAATAAATTATTTGGTGCAATAATGAGGAATAGGACTTTTGAACATTTGGTTTCAACTTGAAGGGATTCTCTTCCACATGAGAATCACTGTGAGGATTTTCTTTTTTCTGTTATGAAGTTCTAACAAAGCAGTGCTTTATTGTAGTTTTTCTATGTTTTTTTTTAATTTCTTCACTCTATGGTCATGTTTGTTGTATTGCTTTCCTGCTGTTTCTCATTACATCATAAAGCACTTGATACATGTGAAAGTTACTCTATTGATAGTCTTTTACATTTTTAATTACATAATTTGGGTTTTTTTCTGGGTAAGAAATAGTTATTTCTTTTATATATAATAGTTTCTGGAGGAAAAATAGTTATACAAAATAAATCAGTACTTCCTCTATATAAACACATTTAAACAAATATGCAGATTATTACAAATTGATTGGTTGCATTCACAACTGAGTCAGATGGTTCGAAAAAATTAACTCATGAGTCACAAAATGTATTCATCCTCCTTGGAAAGTCTTCCTTTTCATGGCCCTGATCCTGCAAACATGAGAAACTTTACTCACATGAGTAGTCCCACTGAGTTCTGCATGAGAGTAGGCCTAGATTTACAGGGCCACTTAAACCAACATACCAGTTTTGAATGTTATTTTTCCCCATAAGTTATGTCACATTAAACCCTTTTGCCACCTTGACGTCATCTACTTAGTCCCTGCCTTGCTGCTCCCTTAAGCCCCAGTTCAGCAAAGCATCAAGTGCTTTGATCAATTGGAGTATACTTAGGCATGTACTTAAATGCTTTGCTGAATCTGTGCCTTAGTCACATTTCCTCATTAATGCCTATTTTCATGCAGCTCCCTACATGCTTGAAACAGTCTGCCATGTCCTGTCTGCAAAGCACCCTCACTCCTTCAAACACTTTCTTAAACCCAACTTCTTCCAGCCATCCTACTCACACCTCCCTTTACTTGAGCAATTGCCCCTTTTTCAGAGGAGGGATTTGTCTCATTAAACTCAATGATCTTTGGGGCACTGTTATTATGTGCTTTGTAAAGCACTACGTACACTGATTGCAGCAGCAGTCTAATAATTACCCCCACCACAAACCATCAAACTACCAGTCTAGGCTGGATTCTGACTGATGACCTTGAGATAGAGGACCAGATGTATATCTGTGTATATCAGTGAAGCTCCATTCACCTCCAGGCAGTAGAGCTGCACCATTTTATACCAGTTAATTTCTACAGTGTATTTCCATTACCAATCCTCTGAGCCACGAAGTCTTTCTTTTATAGCTACTATTTGAATAAAAATACCGGGGAAAAGATGCCTCCTATAAATTCCCTAAAGCTACATCTCAGTCTTTGTGTATGAAAGTACTATGCAAATCTATTTTGATCATATTTTTAGGTATTCTGTGAAGTTAGCTTAAATTACAGTCAAGACAAACATATGTTGGTTACATAACATTCAAGATGGAAAATGCAGGGGAGATAGCAAACTTTACAATGTTTTATTTGCACTCAGTGAAAACACGTAAGAGTAAGGGCTTTTATTGATGTTTGCACTTCCAGATGACAGGAGTCAAGGTAAAAGTGACTTGTTTGTCTTCTTATCACCTTTCCACTGTGATACAAAAACAGGAATCAGTTAATTACTCCAGACACCTAAGGGGTCAGATTGCAACATGAAGGGTTTCTTGCCTTTTCCTTGTAAATGATGTCATGAAAAACCTTGTGTGTTTCCTTCCTCTCTGTACATGTGTCTTTTACGAGCAGACTGTTAGATTTACTGCTATTTGTTTTTTTTTTAAATCACGCGTCAGTGTGCAATTCAAAATTCACAGCAACATCTGTGGAGATTTATCTGTGTTGTAGTTTCCCTTTTGCTAGGCCAAAACATTTGGGGATGGAAAAGAAGATACCTGATGAGTGTTATGAAATGAGAATTGAAATGCCACATGAGTGGCAGCCTTAATGGGTGAAGCAAGTAAGTGGCACTGCCTCCCCTCGGGAGATAAGAAGTCTGGGAACAACTGCCCTGCTGCCAAAGCCGCCTATGGCCTCCGGGGCATTCTTAGTGTATGTCTATGCAGTGGAAGGTCTGATACGGCATACATCTGAGCTTTAATCTAGCTAGCTCAGGTGCCAACAGCAGTGAAGCAATAGCAGCATGGACATCAGCATGTTCCAACCACCCAAGTAAGTACGCCGGGTCCCAGCTGTGGCTTCACCGTTATCCAAGCTAAAGTTAGCTTGGGATTGCCTACACGTGCTGCAATCACACCTCTCAATTGCAGTGGAGGCATACCCTTTGGGAGTTGTTTATGTTGTCAAAGTTATGGCTACTCTTATGCACTTCACTATTTCATATGGACCAAGATTTTAAAAAACAGGTGCAGTGTTAGGCTCCTAAATCCCTATTTAGACACCTAAATAAGTGGACTGATTCTCAAAAATACTGAGCACCCAGAATCTCCCACTGGAGGCAATGGAGTTAACTAGGCCTTCCCCCCCGTCTAGCCTCTAACTCAACCCAGCCTCACTTATCCACTGTCCTGTACAAATTCTCCACTGCCCCCAACATCCTCCATTTCTTGTTTCCCATGCATCAGTTGCCCCACCCACCAAACCCACAAGCCTCAATTCATTGCCCCTTACTTGGCTCCCTATAAATTATACACCCTCTCCAGACAAGCCAATCAAGATCTGCCCCAATGTGCATTGTTCCCCACTTTAGCCCATCTATTCCTCCATCCCATCCATCCATCCATCCAACTGCACACCAGCACTCCTTATCCATCTTGCTCTCCATTTTCCCCACTCCCCAGTCAAATATTTCTCTAGCCCCATCCCTTCCCTCACAGACTCCCAAATGTCTGATTCTGTCCTTCATTTTCCCTGTTGCCTCCCCGCTAATTCTCTGGCTTCCACTCAGGGGTGGCTCTATGGTTTTTGTTGCCCCAAGCACGGCAGTCAGGCGGCTTTCGACAGCACGCCTGCAGGAGGTCCGCTGGTCACGCCGATTCAGCAGCATGCCTGCAGTAGATCCGCCGGTGCTGCGCCTTCAGCGTCCCCGCTGCCGAACTGCCACCGAATCCACGGGACCGGCAAACCTCCCGCAGGTGTGCCGCCGAAGGCAGCCTGACCGCCGCCCCCCGCAGCTTGCCGCCCCAGGCACGCGCTTGCGGCGCTGGTGCCTGGAGCCACCCTTGCTTCCACTCCTTCTTCTGCCCCAGCCAGCACCACACCTCCAGGCATTATTAAATAACCCGTGTGGATTGTGAACTCCCAGCACTAACTGAAGTGGCAGGAGTGTTGAATCTTAAAGATGTCCTTTCTCCCAAAGATTCCTCAGCTGTTTAAACTAAATAAGTGTTAACAAAAAGAAATAAACAATCTAAATTAAAAAATCATTTCCCCTTTCAGTTAATCAGGTTTCATTTCTTTGATACCAGTTCTCTGGCAGACATGCCAAACTCACAAAAAAAATGCAGAAATTGGGCTTTTTTTTTAGCTTAATTGGCTTGTGAGTTGCTTGTTGGTAGTTGTTTTTTTTTTTGATCGGCTCCTGGCAAGCAGTGGCAAGGGCGGGAGAGAGTCAGAAGTGCCCAGCAGGCCTACCACAGTCCCAGACTGCACGCTGGGGGGAATCTAGTCACATAGAGTATTGGGGTTCTTAGGATTGGCTTGTTTTGGCCTTGTTTTGAAATGGGAATAACTTGATTTTTGGCTTATTGTGAAAGTCGGGGTGCTTATTTACTGCGTGAAAGTTGTCAAGGGTGTTCTCTGGGTGGTCATAAAGATTCCTAGGGGAGAAAAGAATTTAAATTTTAACATAAAAACAAGCAGGGAAAATATTTTAAAAACAAACAACTTTTCAGGCTTGCTTCGTGCATCTAAAAGAAGCAAAATAGGACACAATCCCTTTTCTTTTCCTTTTTAAATTATCCATAAGGCACTTATAGTTCTTGAAACAGAGGAGCTGACTGGTAACCTATTTAATTTGTTGAACACCTTCCTGAGAGTTTAGTGCTTGGGATTATGTTGTAGGTACATGTACATTTGTCTAGGTAATCCTGACCTTATTTTTAAACTTAAAAACCGAAACATACTCACCTGAAAAGCTAATCATTTGATGTTCTATTACAAGAATTCACCCCACTCTTTACCAGTGAGAAAATTAAATAATCTGAGCACCCCCTGGCACCATACAAATAAAACAGTAACACTATAACTTGAAAGGAGCTCTTTTTCTAGGGAGGTATTGTCTTCCTATAGCAAAGGGAGGTATTGTCTTCCTATAGCAAAGTGTCAGTGTCTTGCCCCTGTGGCTCTCTCTAATGTTTTCCCCATTCATCTAACATTGGAAGTGAGAATCCAAATAGCTAAATCAGAACTCCGGAGGAAGCCAAACTTCCAAAGCTGTTCCATGAAAGGCCCCTTCTGGCCATTAAAGAGTTTTATGGAGACTGCAGCCGTCAAACCTCAGTCAGCCTTTTGTATCTGTCTTTCATCAACCGAATTCCAAGTTGTCCCTCCCACTTGTATCTGTTAAAGACCCCCTGAGGGGTCACAAATCCCTGGTTGGGAAACTCTGGGACAGGACTTCAGCTGTGCAGAACGTCCTCCCCATCTGAAGCTCCAGCTTGTAACACCTTTCAGTTGGAACAGCAGTTTGCAGATTTTTGTACACTACAGGCTGCTGCAAAACCAACTTCCCTCCCTGCCCCAGCCCTTCACCTTCCTGGAACCTATGAGAGGGCTTAGATTTGTGAAAGAATAATATTAAGACAATGGTAAGGAGAGAATACAAAACTCTCTCCAGTGTGATGAATTGGTTACGTTTCCCCTCATTTTGTACCTAGGCTGTTTATTTCCCTCTACTTGGGTGGAGGACCTTACACTGAGTCTTAGGCATTGGGTTTTGCTTTTTTTTTGGGGGGGGGGGGGGTTGCTTAGTCTGTGAGAAGCTGGCTCTTTAAACATCGATAGACTATTACTAATATTAACCAGCAAGTAAGAGAAGAGGACATAACAGGGAGATTTAAAGTGCTTAGAGTCTCAGTGCGAGAGGAGAAAAACCCCTTCACAAGGATGTTTTATAAACGATACTGTAAGCAATCAAGATGCTCAAAAAGAGCAAAGGCAGCAACTGAGCAAGTTTTTAATAGGAACCAGACTGAACCGTGTAAAACAATGAGATAGATGGGCGAAGCAGTGATTTGGCAGAAGTTCTGATATTCCTTGCCAGGGGCTTTCCCGAAGAGTCATGGTGAAAGCAAATAACCCTGCCTCATTAGAAACTAGGTTAACAACAGGCACATCAGTAACCCGGCTGTGCCATTCATTCAGAAAAGGGATTCTTTCATGTACCTGACAATAAGTCTCACTGTATTTGCTGCACTGTAAACTTATGCAGGATGTGCCTCCCTGCTATCAAACCATGTTTCAGACTGTGGATGTAGCAACTTAACTTAACAGCTGAGTTCATATGTCATTACAATAAGCATATGGCTTGACAAAACCTGCCTTATAAGTGAACAACTTGAGTCTATCAATCTATTTAGTTTCAAAAAGAGAAGGTTAAGGGGCAACTTGATTACAGTCTATAACAGGGGTGGGCAAACTTTTTGGCTCGAGGGCCACATCTTGGAATAGAAATCGTATGGCGGGACATGAATGCTCACAAAATTGGGGTTGGGGTGTGGAAGCGTGTGAGGGCTCTGGTTGGGGGTGTGGGTTCCAGGATGGGGCTAGAAATGAGGAGTTCAGGGTGCGGGAGGGGACTCTGGGCTGGGGAGTGGGGGGTGAGGACTCTAGCTGGGGATGGGGGCTCTGGGGTGGGGCTGAGGATGAGGAGTTTGGAGTGTAGGAGGATGCTCTGGTCTGGGACCGAGGGGTAGGAGGGGGATCAGGGCTGGGGCAGGGGGGTGGGGTGCGGGGAGAGGCTCAGGGGTGCAGGTTCCGGGTGGCGCTTACCTCAAGCGGCTCCCAGAAGCAGCGGCCATGTCCCCACTCCGGCTCCTAGCAGAGAAAGGTATAATATAATCTAATGGCTGGAAGTTGAATCTAGACAAATTCAGACTGGCAATAAGGTGTACATTTGTAAAAGTGAGGGTAATTAAGCACTGGAACAATTTACCAAGGATCATGGATGGATTCGTTATTGCTGATAATTCTTAACTCAGGATTGGATGTTTTTCTAAAAGATCTGCTCTAGGAATTATTTTGGGGCAGTTCTGTGGCCTGTGTGGTACTGGAGGTCAGACTAGATGATCACAATGGTGCCTTCTGGCCATGGAATCTATGAATAAAATGATCTCTAGTCCTTAACCATAGTGAATGCTGGAGCCAAAATCAGAGAGCTAGGAATACCTAGCTCCCAGTCTTGTGCTCAGTGCACCGAACACAGAAACCCTTGTGCTCCAGCCCTGACTCTACCAGTCACTGCATGGGCTTGTACAAGTCAATCTATTTGTCTCACTTTTCTCTCCTGTAAAACAGAGATATGAGGATGTGTGTGTGTATAGCACTTTGAAAATACAAAGCATTGCCTAAATACTAAACACATTACTAATGGTACAAGGTATTTTTTTCCCCTTTCACTTATATTCCTTACAGAGAAATCCTCTTTCTCTGTCATCCACAGCGAATGTGAACCATACAGCATATATAGCAAGGAGGGCCAGTTTTTTCCCCCCTCAGTGATGACAAAATGTTACCAAGCCACATTTCCAGAGTTGGAAATGTTCATCCAATATCTAAGGCCTTGGCTACACTGGCAATTCACAGCGCTGCACTTGCTGCGCTCAGGGGTGTGAAAAAACACCCTCCCCCCCCGAGCGCAGCAAGTGCAGCGCTGCACGCTCCCTCGCAGCGCTGTGAATCCACGAGTGTAGCCAAGGCCTTAGATCATGGGCTCTTAACATGGGGCCTCAAGCCCACCCTCCCTTTCTTTATGTCTAGATGCAGGAGAGGAAGGGTGTCACAAAAGCTTTTTTCTTTTGTGGCATGGGGGTGAGGTTGAGAAGCACTGTCTTCAAATGATGTAGCTAACAATCAACAGCAGCTGTATAGCTAAGGTTTGGGTTTGGGGATTTCGTTCCAATAAACCAGCATGACCCAAGAGGGAGGTTACAGCATGAAAAATGAATATTCAGTTCCAAGTCTGACATCTCCAACTTGTACAGAAGTTTCCAGAAAACAAGACCATCACTCAAAATGACACAGGGTGCTACATTATATCAGTATCTCCAACATGCATTAACACAAAAAACTTTTAAAATTAACATTGGTGTCTGATGTGACTCCAGTAAAACTCTCTGCTGAATCTCAGAGGTTGTGCTAAATTTGGTATAATGTCCAAAGAGAAAACCAGTCATTTTCCTGAGAAGTCCATCTAACATTTTGCAATGATTTTAAAGGAGCAGAATGCAACAAAAGATGGCAAATAGCCACTGCTGTGAATTACATTTCATTTCAGCTCTAAAGTTGCTTGTCAATGAGTGATCGAATACCGAGAAGACACATGGTGTACAATATGCCGCGCAAGGGTCAAACGCAGTTCATGGAGTCATAAAAGGAGGCACCTGGCTGCCCTCTAAAGGGTGAGGAGATGGCTAGTGATCAATTGCATGTCTGCTACTTCAGGTAAATTCAAATACAAAGCAAGTGCTATTAATCATCACAGAAGACACAAATTCAAGCAAATGTCTTTGGTGTACTTTTAATTTTTAAATGTATGTAAATGCAAACTAGTTTTAGGCCTCGTGCTCCTAATAAGATCCCAGCATGGCCATGTGAGGACTAAAGGCTGCGTACCCCTGGACATGTGCCAAGACTTTAATATGTTAGGCACCCAGGAGATGTGGGTCCTACTCCAGGCTCTGACATTGACCTCAGGCAAATCTCTGTGCCTCTGTTCTGTCCCCTTTCTCACGCTCTTTCCCTCTCCTGGCTATATAGACTGTGTTCTTCCATCAGAGACAACTCTTAGTGTTTGTGTGCAGCACAGTGGGCCCCTGAGCTTGGTGCTGCTATAATAGAAATCATAAATAATTACACACAGAAAACCACAGCGTCAAAAGGACATTATTAAGGTTGCAAAGTC
The DNA here is from genome assembly GCF_027887155.1 of Malaclemys terrapin pileata. Classification (NCBI taxonomy): domain Eukaryota; kingdom Metazoa; phylum Chordata; order Testudines; family Emydidae; genus Malaclemys; species Malaclemys terrapin. The sequence continues at coordinate 24,585,103 of NC_071506.1, read as the reverse complement.
AAACACCTCAAAATTATGAAATATCAGAAGGAAAGTTGCCTGCGCAACTTTAATTTGGCCCCCTGTTTGTACATATGCATTATGGTGCAGCAGACATGCCAGCTCCTGTGAGTCTATCACAAGAGATGCGATTTCTAAGTAAAATTAAGCCTCACTCATGATTTCATGATAGAATTCTCAAATGTGAGGATCATGAGCCTAGGAAGTGGGAGAGGGGACCCCACTCCTGCCCCCACTACCCCCCCCCGGCATTGGGAGGGTGAGGAACCCTAAGAGGAGCAGAGGTGAGGCTGGGAGGGCTGAATTATGGCCTGGGAGTGGCAGAGGGATGTGGGGAAGGGGCGCTGATGGGGTGGGAGGCTATATTGATGGTGGGCTCTGAGCAGATGGGCTGAGTGCTGGGAGAGTGAACTGAGCGGGGGCTGAATTGAGGGTGGTGGGTGGAGACAGAACTGAAGTGGGGATACAAGGGGCCCAGGATTAATTGCTGGGCTGGAGATGAGCAGATGGGGGGGTGAGAGCTCTTGCAGCAGGGACCAAAATCACCTTATCCACATGGTAGAGAATGGGCAACACTTACTGTCACATGCACACACCCTGGGGATGGGCAGAGGGAGTTCAAAAATCAAGAGCCTCACCTAAAAAACACAATATAATCTTTTTTTTTAAAAATGCTCATGTTTTTGGGCCAACTCGCGACTTGTGAGGATCCAACTCATGATTTTTGATTTATTGAAGTTGGCAATACTGGTGCAGTCTGATTACATGATCAAACACCGTTCTTTGCATAAGACCCCTGCCTCATTTAGTGCACGAGGTGAACGGTGCTCACTGAATGAGCAATAAGTCAATATTTTGGTTCATCTTCATTGTTCAATGTGTGGCCCCAGGCTTTAGTTACTGCACTCTGTTCAAACAGCAAAGCCTGTCTTGAAGATAGAATTCTAAGTTACCTAACCGAAGGGCTGGTTCTAGTTTTTTTGTTGCCCCAAGCAAAAAATTTTTTGGCTGCCCCCCATCCCAGCCCTGGGCTCTCCCCCCCACCCACACCTGCACCCTCCTGCCGCCCCAGCCCTGGGTCACTGGTAACTCGCTCCAAGGGCGGGTCATTCAGCAGGAATTTTGGATGTGCACAGAACACAGACAGGATTGGTTCCCATATGATTACAGAACTGCAGTAAAGTGGAACAATTTTCAGCTTGTGTGACTGGAGGATATCTGGATGCATATTATAAGACTGTCCTACATAAATGAGAAAAAGTTGAGGTGCCTTTATTATTCTTTTGTTCCATTCTTTGTTTCTATGGGGAATGCACTATCACGGTCTTCCTTTTAAACAAATAAAACTAAAATTTAAAAAAGCAATGGCTGTTGAAAATAGCAATTCCAGTCCTAATAACCACTGGGAAGCATTTCTTGCTCAATTTTATCCTACTTTTTCTACAGCAAGTTACAGTGGATCAGTATATTTGATTTGGGGGAAATGAAGTAACAGCTGTCCAAACTGAGCTTGAGCACTTGAATTTTGAGGGTGTTCAAATCTGGAAGGCCGGTGCTAGATTCACTTTCTGAATATTAGCTATATCTGGAAAGGAAAAGTTAATTTCTGCTTCCATGGCTCAGAAGTGGAAATCCTCCTAATTGCCTAGTACTGTATCTAAAGCTGCCCAGGTCCAGAACCTCCCCTCCCTTACTTTTCATTTTAAATTCTAGTGGGATCCACATACCTCCCTTGCTAGGCTTCAGATAGAGAGGTGCACCGTCCATTTAGTCCCCCCAATTCCTTCTTTGAGGGAGAGCCCAGGACTCGGGCAGCAAGAGGTGTGGCTGGGGGAAGAGCCCAGGGCTGGGGGAGCAGGGGAGTGCAGGTGGGGGCCAGAGCTGGGGCGGCAGGGGGTGTGGGCGGGGGAGAGCCCAGGGCTGGGGCAGCAGGGGAGTGCAGGTGGGGGCCAGAGCTGGGGCGGCAGGGGGTGTGGGTGGGGGAGAGCCCAGGGCTGGGGTGGCAGGAGGTGCAGATAGGGGCCAGAGCTGGGGCGGCTGGGGATGCGGGCGGGGGGGAAGAGCCCAGGACTGGGGCAGCAGGGGAGTGCAGGTGGGGGCCAGAGCTGGGGCCGCAGGGGATGTGGGAGGGGACGCCCAGGGCTGGGGCAGCAGGGGAGTGCAGGTGGGGGCCAGAGCTGGGACGGCAGGGGGTGTGGGCGGGGGAGAGCCCAGGGCTGGGGTGGCAGGAGGTGCAGATGGGGGCCAGAGCTGGGGCCGCTGGGGATGCGGGGGTGGGGGAAGAGCCAAGGGACTGGGGCAGCAGGGGAGTGCAGGTGGGGGCCAGAACTGGGGCAGCGGGGGAGAGTCCAGGGCTGGGGTAATACAGGGGTGCAGGGGGAGCCCGGGGGGGGTGCAGCAAAAAACCTAGAGCTGGCTCTGTTCCTACCATTCACAGCAAGCTGCAGATTTCAGTTCCATGCTCCTTCCCCCACCCTTTCCTGTTGCTAGTGGCCAAGGGAATGCTGGGAAATGTAGTTCTTTCCCTGCTCCAGGGCTGGCTCTATAGGCAGCGAGCTAACCAAGGAACTACAGCTTCCAGGGCCCCCTGTTGGTTCTCAGCTCCCATGCTGGATTCTTGCGCCCCTTGCAAATCTGCCGCCCCGAGCAACTGCTTGGTTTGCTGGTGCCTAGAGCCGGCCCTGCCTAACTGCCATTTCTTCTTTGAGTGCTGGTCCTTATGTGTATTCCACACATTAGTGACTGGTGAGCAGTATTCAAACTGGAGGAAAATGTGAGGATGCAGTTGATATGGGTGTCTGTAATACTGATGTCCCCATGGCTGCATCTAATGAAGAGATCTGGACTAGGGTATAATGTTTTGTAAAGGTGTGGATAGAGCTCTAAGTAGCTGCCTTAGAAATGTCTAGTGTTGGTACCACAGGAAAGTGATGCAGTTGAGGTTACTTGTGGTCTTGCAGAGTAGGTCCTCACCTCTGGGGAAGGAACATACATACAATCATCATACAATGATGCTTCCAGACATGCACTTAGAGTCTTTGGGCAGATAATGTTTCTCACACTCAGCTATTGTGGCAAATAAGTCTCAATGTTTTCCTAAATAGTTTCATTCTTTGCAGATAAAAGGCCACAGTCCATCGGACATTGAGGAAGCATGGGACACGGGTCACTTGCTGGAGGATTCTCTGCACCTTGAGGTCTTTAAACCACGATTTGAGGACCTCAATAACTCAGACATAGGTTAGGGGTTTGTTACAGGAGTGGGTGGGTGAGATTCTGTGGCCTGTGTTGTGCAGGAGGTCAGACTAGATGATCATAATGGTCCCTTCTGACCTTAAAGTCTATGAGTCTATGAAATGCAGTCTCTTTTTCTTTACTGGAAGCATGAGGTTTTTGAGAAGTATACCAGTAAATGAATAGGTTGGTTTAGGCAAAACTCAAAAACTACCTTGGGGATGAATACTGGATGGAGGTTAAGAGAGACTTTTTCTTTATCAAATATGGTGTACAGTGGATCAGCCATGAGCTCTCCCAGTTTGCTTACCTGTATGGGCTATGTGATGGCAACTAAGAAGGCAACCTTCATGGAAAGATGTGACATGGAACATATTACCATCGGTTCGAAAGATGATCCGGTAAGAACTGAGAGTACCATGCTGAGGCCTCATTGCAGTGTGGGGTTCAACACTTGCGGGGAGGTCCTAATGAGATCTTTCAGGAAACGAATTGTGGTTGAGTGTGTGTGGCACTCTGTACCTCAAAGCAGTACCCTGGAGCCCCCATATTCACCACTGTCACATAATTGTGATATGTTTTGTATTATATGTCTGCCTTGTGAGATACCACTTTAAAAGTCTTGATCTGTTGAACATTGTATTTATTATCATTGTATGTGAAGTTATGAAGTTTTGCTATCTGTGTGTTACTGAAATATGTTGTGAGGTAGGGAACACCCACAACCAGCGTTTCTGGTACAACAGTGGAGTAGCCAGACATGCTGATGGCCCATTAAAGGGAATCCATTTTCCCAACAGCCATGCCAGAAGACTTCTCAGAAAGAGCACATAGACAATGGAGACTGCTTGACCAATGGGAGCAGACCCCCATGTCACAAGCATAGATTTTTCCAGCAAACTGGAAGAAACTATAAAAGAGGGAAAGTGACATCATGACTTGGCCTCTGTCTCCCCTCCCTCCCAACAACACCTGGAAGAAATGTCTGGAGGACAAAGACTTTGAATTGGGGAGGGTGGTCCCGGGCTGAAAGGAGTCCCAGTCTGTGAACTGAGGAACTATATCATCTGTCAGGGTGAGACGCTGCTTGATTCAAATCCTGTTTAGTTTATAGAACTCAGACTGCAAATTTATTTTAGTTTCTTAGGTAACCAACTTTGATCTCTACATTTGCTACTTATAATCACTTAAAATCTGTCTTTCTGTACTTAAAAAAGTCTGCTTTATATTTTACCTAAACCAGTGTGTTTTGGCTGAAGTGTTTGAGAAATCTCACCTCAGGTTACAGAGGCTAGTATGTGTCCTCTCCACATCGAGGGAGGGGCAGACTGGGTAATGAACTTCTATTGGTTAGGCTTCTGGGGTGCAAGGCTGAGGAGTTGGGGGGAATTGGCTGGAGCCTCTTTACTGTTGGTTCATGAGTGGCTGGGAGAAGCATTCATGTAACTCAGTTGGGTGTGTCCCTGCCTGTGAATGTCTGTATAAGTGCACTACCAGTCAGAGGTTTGTAGCTTGGCAACAGCATCACAGTGAGAGAGGGATACCCCAGGCTGGTGGGACACAGGGTGTAGCGGTCCCACAGTCCAGTTGTACTCCGTGGACCTCGTCACAGTGTGTAAAGATAGAATGGCTTTTCATTGGAGGGTGGAAGGCACTAATCCCTGCCAGGTGGACCCACAATGAGCTAATGGAAAGTCCTGCCATCTTGTGGGACAAGAGTCTAAAATAGGAATACCTGGTGATACTGTTCCCATTGTGTCCAGGATGAGAAATGCCTCCATTTAGCTACCTGGCACTTTCTGATGGAGATCTTTCTGCTGTGACTGAGATAGTTGGGAGTGTCACTGAACATGAACATTCCAGGTCTGATGCCCAACCAAATACCAGGACTTAAGATGCAGAGAGTCTAGTTTGAGATGTTTGATGTTGCCATTCTCCTGAGTTAACAGAGCCAGAAAGGGCTGGATCCTGATGGGAGGATGGGTTGACATTTGTAGGAGGTCCAGAAACCAAAATTGTCTGAGCTAATTGAGTGTGGTGAGGATACCCCTGGCCTTGTTGTGATGAATCTTACACAGAACCTGAGAGAGAAGGTGAATGGGTGGAAAGATGTACCTCAGATTGTCTGTCCAGGATAACAGAAGGACATCACCTAATGCTATTCTGGAATAGTAGACATTTAACTTCTTGTTAAACTTGTTAACACCAAGATGATGTTCCTCACTAAGTGAAAATTTTGTTCAAGATGGAAGGTCTGTGAAGAAGCGTCTGCTGAGATTGTCCACCAGAGAATTCAGCACACCTAGTAGGTATGTTGCTAAGTGTGATGATTCCTGATGCACCAATTCAATAAATTCACTGCCTCTATACACAGAGAGATTTCACTCCACCATCTTGGTTTACATAAATGATAGTCATCATTGTGACGTTTCACTCCATATTCTTTATGAAAATATGCTTATAATATGAATATGACATAACTGAGATGTACCTTGCAAGACGGGTCTTGTAAGATATCATTGGAAAGGTTATAATTTACTGAATATGATTATCCAATTTGTATGCCTATATCATTTCTGTATCTGAAGTTAGGAATATTGACTATGTATCTTTATTTCAACTATGCTACTTTGGGTGACACCCACTGCTAACACTTCAGGTACAACAATGGAAAAGCCAGACAGGGCTGATGGCCCATCAGTGAGAACAATGGACTGTGAAAAGACTTGGCCTTCCTGCAGACCTCCATACTGCCACTGACTCATGGACATGGTGATACTACATAGACTCATAGACTTTAAGGTCAGAAGGGACCATTATGATCATCTAGTCTGACCTCCCGCATGATGCAGGCCACAAAGCCGTCCCAATCCCTTTCCCTTGACTCTGCTGTTGAAGTCCCCAAATCCTGTGGTTTAGAGACTTCAAGTAGCAGAGAATCCTCCAGCTAGCGACCCCTGCCCAATGCTGCGGAGGAAGGTGAAAAACCTCCAGGGACTCTGCCAATCTACCCTGGAGGAAAATTCCTTCCCGACCCCAAATATGGCGATCAGTAGAACCCCGAGCATATGGGCAAGATTCTCCAGCCAGACTACAGAGTCAGGTGATCTTGTCACCTGAGACTAAACATTACCTGGGACTTCTTGTAACTTTCCACTGGAAGGGAAGGGGGGTCAAGTTTGGGAAACAACGGATTCCTGCCTTGTGTAAATCCTATTTAAGGGAGGGGAGAAAGGCAAACGGGACTCCTCCTCCTCTCCATGGTCTGTCCGCCCAAGAAGAAAGATTGCTAAAGGCGCCTGAAGGGAAGACAAGGGGGGAGTCCAGACTAAGACAGGGATAAGTCTGAAAAAGAAATATAACTGGAACTCTGAACCACAGAAACTTTGCAACCTGCCTAAAACAACATTTAGGGTAAGAAATTACATTTAGTAACCTGTTTCTTAAGTATATTAAGCTTAACTTGCGTGTTTTGGTTTATTTGCTCAGTAATCTGCTTTGTTCTATCTGTTATCTCTTATATTCACTTAAAATTCATCTTTTGTAGTTGTTAAATTTATTTCTTGTTTATAATATAACCCAGTTTATGTAATTTCTAACTGGGGGGGCAAGAAGTTGTGCATATCTCCCTCCACATTGAGGGTGGGGGCAAATTACCAGTGGAATAATGCTCCAGCTAGGAGACATGGTAGGGGAGGATCTTCTTCTCCTCAAGGTTGTTTCTTCTGGTGCTAAAATATCTCTGAGGCGGACCAGGGCCAATAGGAGAGGACAAAAATATCCTCTGATGAGATAAAGGTATCTGCCCTTCCCAGAGTTCAAGGAGTCTCTGAGGTTGGGACCGATGGACCGGTGTTTCCCAGTGATTTGGCATGCATAGTATCCCATCTGGAAGATGTTGGAACCGCTGAATGGAGGTCCATTGTGCAATTCCCAGTCGGAGCCAGTGGAAGCCGATTTTTTGGTCTATGAGATGGAGCCATAGATGGTACCATCAAATCCTTCTTCCTTGCGCCTTCCCTTCCTGGATGGAAGATTTATGAGGGCCTAATTCTTTAAGACCCATGCATGAGGACTTACCCTACTTGGACCAAGAAAGGGAAGGATCCGTTTTCTTAGAGGTAGATCTGGATAGCAATCTATCTTTATGCCTCTGTTCATGTCCCCTACTTTCATGAGAGAGTTTCTTAGGCTTTACGGTTGTGGTCTCTGCTCCAGAGCTTGAGTTTGCAGAGGTGCTGCTCACTCTCTGAGGTCTCTGTACAGGTGGTCTCCCCTGCCCGGGTCTGACTGGGGTCTCACGGCCTTCACCAGGAGGTGTTTCTGCAGATGGAGCTCTCATCCCTCACAGGTGCAGGGAGGGAAGGAGTGGTAGATGCTGCACTTGGCGGCACTGGTGTTCATCACTGATGGAGAAGGAATGAGGTCAAGAGATACGGTTCTTAAATCCTGGAATTCTGGGTATAGTCCTCTGCAAAGAGAATCTACCTGAGATGGTGAGGAACTAAACAACTATCTTAGTTATAAAAAAAAAAAAAAAAAAAAAAAATACTAAAAACACTGAAAACTCTAAACACTAAGTTTAAGTTTACTAAAAACTATTTACAATAGATATATTTACAGATTCTGAAGTAAAGGAGAACTGTAACGGACACAGACAATTCCAACTCAGGTCATACAGTGGTAGGAGACAGGAGGAGAGGTTGCTGGATCATTAACAGTCCCTCCCAACTTTCCCAGCTTCAGCTTTGCCTTTTCTAGATTCACCATTTATCCTGGCACTTAATGGAGGCTCCACTTATGGCTCACAAGATCAATTAGTCTGCCCTGCTGTCATCCTTTCAGGCTGAGCATATGCCTCCCTCAGTTGGTGCATTCTGCTGAACTGTTGTCTGGCCACTTTTCTGGTTAAAGCTCTCAGGATGGGGAGCTACGAGCTTCAAGGCCTTCATGGCAAATCCTTGAAGTAGAGATTAAATGAATCTAAAGCAGTGGTATGGACAATGATGTTTTAAAAGAAGTGGTGAGTATCAACCATACTATGTCAATTACTTAATATTTTTATGCTTTTGGCATTAATGGCAGTGAGCAGACTAAGGGCAAGTCTACACTACAGCACTACATTGGCACAGCTGCACCGATGCAGCTGCACTGCTGTAGCTCGTCTAGCGAAGGCATACTATGCCCATGGGAGAGCGGTCTTCTGTCAGCCTAATTACTCCACCTTCACCAGAGGCGGAAGCTATGTTGGCAGCAGACCATCTCCCACCGACATAGCACTGGTATGGACAGAGCTTAGGTCGCTGTAACTTGTATCACTCAGGGGAGTGTCTTTTTCACAGTGCAGGCTGGTGCACTTAGCTTGATCCTGAACAATGTCCCAATATATTTTAGTTCATTGACATTCTCCCAATGAAAAAGGATTTCTCCATTCACTTCTCTTCCCCACTAGCAACTTCAGCCTTGAGTTCCCTGGGTTTCCTTTCCTCACTGCCTTTGTACCATTTCCCACACTGCACAGCAGATGGACACTTCTTACATGTCAAGCCCTCACCCTCTTCTCAAATTGCTATTCCTCACCACCTCTCCAGCCCCATTGCTTGCTACTTGCCTACAAGTGAGTTCATTGACTCTTTAAAGAAACATCAAGATGTACAGACTGCAATTGTAACCACACAATCTTATTACTGTGTAACCCTCATTCTTCATCATTAGTGCTTCTTAGCAAATGTGCAACATGCCTCAGGTAGCATGTGACCGGGATTCCTCACCGAATTTGGTCTGCTGGTTGGATCATTAATTTCCCTGGCTTGGGACAGGGAAATGTAAAGTACCATATAAGTGCTGTGACGTTGTGCAGTCTATATGGTTTTATAAAAACATAAGAAGTGAATATAATGTAACTGGAATAGTTTTATAAAAATATGATAAGTGAATATAATGCAACTGGGATATGCTTCATGCAAAAGGTCTCTTGTAAGGTATCATTACAAAGCTTATAATCTACTGAGTGTGATCATCCTATTTGTAGAAATGTACCACTCTTGTATCTAAAACTAGAAATATAAAATATAACTCTGAGGGCCTATTGTAATTATGTAAAGTGTGGGTCATTAATGATGGTTTGGAATCTTGATGACTCCCGTTAACAAGGGCCATTCTCTGCAGATGGCTACGTTTACTTGTTAGTCTTCTTGTATATGTGTGTGCTGGCAAGTGGGCAATGAAGTTTTGCAGTGAGATGTGATCATGTCATCTGAACTGGAATCCATCTTTAACCTGGTGCTTTTCCAGTGATGGGAGGTGGAAACCCAGAGGGACAAAGGGTTCCCGCCTTATGCAAAAGATATATAAAGGGGTGGAACAGAACAAAAGGGGAGACGAACCATCATGAAGAATCCCCTGAGCTACAACAAGAGCTGTACCAGGGGAAAGAATTGTGCCCAGGCCTGGAAGGTGTCCAGTCTGAGAAAAAACTTACTGAAGCATCTCTGAGGGTGAGATTATCTGTATTCAGTTTGATTAGACATAGATTTGCGCATTTTATTTTATTTTGCTTGGTGACTTACTTTGTTCTGTCTGTTACTACTTGGAACCACTTAAATCCTACTTTCTGTATTTAGTATTTAATAAAGTCACTTTCTACTTAGTAATTAACTCAGAGTATGTATTAATACCTGGGGGAGCAAACAGCTGTGCATATCTCTCTATCAGTGTTACAGAGGGCAAACAATTTATGAGTTTACCCTGTATAAGCTTTATACAGGGTAAAACGGATTTATTTGGGTTTTACTGGGAGTTGGGTATCTGAGTGCTAAGAACAAGCATACTTCTGTGAGCTGTTTTCGGGTAAACTTGCAGCTTTGGGGCAAGTTATTCAGACCCTGGGTCTGTGTTGGAGCAAACGGGAGTGTCTGGCCCAGCAAGACAGGGTGCTGGAGTCCTGAGCTGGCAGGGAAAACAGGAGAAGGGGTAGTTTTGGTACATTGGGTGGCAGCTCCCAAGGGGGTTTCTGTGATCTAACCCGTCACAAGTGCCAAGCTTAAATCCATGATCTTTATTGGGAAATAAGCTTGTCTTAGCCATCTGACCACCAGGGTGTCTATCATAGTTTGCAGAGTACCTATTAGTGAACTGAATGTAAACTTCAACGTTTAGAGTGCTGGGTGGAAACTATGAGCAAAGAAACTGCCTCTTGTTTGATTCCTGAAGTGTTCAAGAAAACAGGACTGCCTAACATTCCTTGTAAATAAACAAGATTGCATCAAAGAAATACCTGACTCCATCACTGATTTCTCCTTTTAACAGAAACAATCTGTAAGACAGCTATTGTAGGCTAACCACTCAGGTTGAGACAGACCACAATACTTTCAAATGCATTTGAAGTTAGCAGGCATTCAGAATATATTTAGACAACAGTGGAATTATAGGCAAAGAAACGGTTGTCCTTATACATAGGCTAACCTATTTAATTATTGGATGAGGTAATTATTTGGGTTTTGCAGGCATGGAAGATCACTTAGAACGAGATTCCTGAAGTATAAGTTTCTTTCAGAAAAATTGCAATATCAAATTTAATTAACATTATTATAGGCCGGGCTAGTATCTCTGCCCTTTGTTACACTTCCATTTATAAGACCTCCCCCTTCACTTCCAATAAGACTGTTTTCAATTGCTTGTAACTTTGCCAAAGTTTCACTATTTGGTCTAAAATTTTCCTTACCAGGTTTCTACTTTGAGCAGAATTTTTGTGGAAAAATCTCAGCTCAAGCAGTTCATGCATTTTTGAAACTGAGAATAGAGAAATATGTTGTTGTTCAAGAGCTGGTCCCTATGTGTATTCCACATGTGGGTACGCGTGCACTTCATGCGCCAGAGACTGGGTATTTGTAGCAAGTAGCGTCCACTGGTTCATGCTTCCGCAGTCGCCCTCCTTGTGCTATGAACCGGGGGCATAAACAGGAGCGTGCCTCTCCAGTTCCTCCAGTGTTTATCGCTCGGATATGGATTGGGAGTCTGGTGACCCCTACTGGAGCAGGGATTTGGGTGAGCCCTGAGCAAGTATACCATTTATGGGAGTCTGATCTCTCCATGTACATTACAGCAAAACCTTGGTTACGTTTTAGCTAGATTTGAGGTGAGACTAGTGTAGCAAAAGCACCTATTACATAAGCAGTTGTGGATTAGTGAACCAGGTGGAAAATTCATTAGATTTTTTCAATATAATCCTAAATCATGTACGTTTGTCAGCTTGCCCACTTCCTAACATCTCTTCATAAGTAATTAGGGAAAAAAAGAAAACACCCAGCTGTAACTGTTTAACGAACTGCTTCAACTTTTGGAGGATGGATCCCTAAACTTAATCAGGGCATTGCTCTGCAAGTGGCAGAGCTCTTCTTATACTGTAGGGTGACCAGACAGCAAATGTGAAAAATCGGGACAGGGGGTAGGGGGTAATAGGATCCTATATAAGAAAAAGACCCCAAAATCGGGACTGTCCCTATAAAATCGGGACATCTGGTCACCCTATTATACTGTCACTCAGAGCAATTTAACCTCTACCACCCCTTGCTAAATCAGAGTTCTTCCATCCTCTGAAAAAAACCCTGTCAGTTCTAAAAAAAAAAAAAGATACTAAATAGTTGTTACAGTGCAGCACAGCCTATCACGACCTTGTTCTTATTCACAAAGGTGTTTTTCTTGTAATTAAATTGTTACAATTTTGTGGAAAAGAAGCTTCAGCTGTTCACTCTGTACTGTTCTACGTTTTTGTATGTCCCTGTAGCTTTAGGATTTGAGCATCAAACACCTGAAATGTATCCTATCAATTTCCCCACTTGCTACAAGGGCCATTCCCTCAACCTTGTATTTGCTAACAAGCTTACAGAAACAAGCAATCCCAATTATTTTAACTGTAAGCCTTTTTCTCCCTTCCCCCTGCCCTCCTTTGTCTTAATTTAAAAGTGTAAACTCTGCATGGCTGGCCCCCTATCTTTCTATATTCTGTAAAGCATCTGGGCCACGCTTTAGATGCTATAAATCAAAAAGGTTTCTATTTTGAAAAATCTTGGCCTTAAAACTGAGGTTAATGGGAGGAGTTGGGTGCTCAGCACTTTTGAAGTTAGGCAAGTGCCCAAGGATGCACTTAGCAGCCCAAATTTAGGCTTCTGTTTTTGAATATTTAAAGCAACTGTGCACCCCATGTGACAGAGAGCTCAAGAAATAGACCTACTTCAAAGTCGCCCTGAATGCCTGTTGTTGGCCTAAGGACTCCGCCCTGTCAAAGGAGGCCTGGAATTGTATAACAGACTCTTGAGTCTTGATCCTGTCATCTCAGATCTGCTTGAGGTTTCATGCAGGGGAAGCCTAAGCCACAAGGACTGAGATCCCAATTTTGACTGGACCGCCCTGAATAGAAACATTGGACTATAACCTTTGAACTATTTCTGAAAGAACTCTTTGCATCTACAAAGCTCACCATCTCTGCTATGAATCTGAATCTCAAGATTGACTCATGTCTGTATATATACTGTTCTTTTAACCAATTCTCTCCTTTTTCTTTTTTAATACATTTTAATTTAGTTAATAAGAATTGGCTGTAAGCGTGTATTTGGGAGAGGTCTGGAATATTCATTAACCTAGGAGGTAATGTTTCCAATCCTTTGGGATTGGTAGAACCTTTTTTATATGATGAATAAGATTTTCATTAATCCTCATCCTATCTAACATGGGTGTCTAGGTGGAGGCCTGAGGCTCAGTTACTTTAAGGGAACTGTGTTGTTGGCTTATAAAGTATGGACGCTGTTGTGTGCTGGTTTGGAAAATCTAAGTATTGGAAATTCACGAGCTTTGGGGATTGTCTGCCCCATTCTTTGCAGTTCACTCTAACTGAGTGACCGGGGAGCCAGATGAGGTTACAGTAATACATTAATGCAAAGTTTTTTCTAAAATTGATTTCTGGCTCACTTATGTATATCAATATAGACTTTTAATATGTCATAGTTTTATGCCAAAGACAAACAATGTAAGAACAATTTATTTAAATAATATCTTGACACTTATTGAGGATATCAGAGGACCTTATAAGAATACAAAATTTATATTAAGTGTCCATGGTTATTATGAATGAAAAATCATTATTGTGGTTTTAAATTCTGAATGAGACAACAGTATATAACTTAGTTTAAAATCGTATTCAAATCATTAATATTCACCTTCAGTATTTTAAGGGTTATATGTGATGTCTAATATTGTGTAAACAATGTTCACGTTCTTACTTTGAGTGGATAAACCGTGTTAAAGAAATTATGGAAATACTGATAGGACTTAAGTGCCTTCATGTACGGGTCACATAAAATAACCTATGACTTTTTTATGAATATGAAATAAATGTAAGTAGTCATTAAAATATTGTAGTCTTATGCCCTAAGGAGCTAGACCGGGGTAGGCAACCTGCGGCACGCAAGCTGATTTTCAGTGGTACTCACACTGCCTGGGTCCTGGCCCCTGGTCGGGGGGGCTCTGCATTTTAATTTAATTTTAAATGAAGCTTCTTAAACATTTTAAAAACCTTATTTACTTTACATACAACAATAGTTTAGTTATATATTATAGACTTATAGAAAGAGACCTTCTAAAAATGTTAACATGTATTACTGGCATGCGAAACCTTAAATTAGAGTGAATAAATGAAGACTCAGCACACCACTTCTGAAAGGTTGCCGACCCCTGAGCTAGATAATGTAAGATGGTTTACTGTTGTTCTCAATATTAATCTTAGAAGTTTACCTTGGAGTATTTTATGGGCTTGGATACGAATTTGCTATACAGAGACAAGAATCAAGTCTTGTGTAAGAGTTCAGAGAAGAGCTTGCATTATGGAATCCCTTCCCCACAACCACAGGACAGACAGAAAAGGTAACAACTATCTTAGCATCAGACATTGAAATGAATTGTGTAGTCTTTGCTCTCGCTGTGTTTATGTGCGTGCACACACACACACATACACGGTCTCATGTTCATGTATATATTACACACGTAAGAGACAGACACAAACATGTATACATATATATTTACATACATATATATGCAACATGCACATTTTCACAGTGCTTGAGCAAATGCAAACCTACCAAGTCAAGCATTTTCCCGTATGGCCCAGGTAGCAGAGTCCTATGGATTAGGACAGTTTACAACTTTGAATATCAGAACCAGACTGTACAAAATGAACTGTATGCATTGCAGGTAACCTGTAAGATTTGAATTTACAGGAGACAAATAATCCAACAACCAGGCATTGCACTGAATCACTACACATTCAGCTTTTAATGTTGAAGGAGAAAACTTCAAAACAGTTGAACACTGAATAGTTATAAATTACAAAATTGCAAACTCTTGGGAGCAAGGACTGTGACTTTCTATGTCTGCATACAGTGTCTAACACATTTGGGGAGCAACCACAATTTAATTTTAAAGAAGGGAAAACAAACACATAGATGTTAAACAATTTAATCAGACTCAAACGGATAAATATGTCACAACTGGGATTAGAACCCAGGTCTATTGACCCTCAACTCTGTGCTCATATCACTAGAGTGCTGCTTCCCTTAAATGTAATCACAATCCCACAAATACCTTTCCACTTTGTGGGTCAACTCTTAACCTGTGGAAAAACCATCTGAAAAATTCCATCAAGCCACTTCAAAATCTCTCCTTCTTAATTCATGATGCCAGCAGAATATCAGTCGACAGTGGCTAGGTGTTATGTTAAACTGTACAAATCATGCTTGTATTACTGTTACCTTGTCCTTCCTTCCCCACCTCACCTGTTTTTTTTCCTGCTGCCAGCTGTGTCATATCATTAACCAATATTATAAGATTTTTGGGGATCTGGTCTTTGCTTAGGGTTCCTCAATGCTAGTGGCAATATAAATAAACATATCCCTTTTCATATATTGATGTTTACAACACCAGCTCTCCAAAGCCTGTAACAGCAATATAATTTTAAAATCTCATAGGTAAGGCCTAAAAGCAACAGAATAATCTAAGTAAACCCACATTAAGGACTGTCTGCTTTTTTCCCCTCTTACCCCCTGCTTCTTGATGCACTGTTTTCCTATAGAATGCAGATAATTTGTTTCTGTTCAATGGTACACACCAAAAATATGACAAGATCCAACAGCAGGTATTTCATATAAAAATGTTTATTGGGCAGGAGAGGTAGGGGGGAAACAGACTGGTTTTAAAAAAAAAAAAATCCGTCTTGGGCACTTTTGAACACTTTTTTCCTAGATGTAGCATCATTCATTCTCTCAGGAGTCCTTTAACAAAAACATTTGAAAATATAATATTTAACCTAAATACAACCATTTTATAACAGAAAGCTGAATAAGATGCAAAATCCACCCAACAGTAGTAAACTGGTACATGAAAATAAAAACAAAAAAAAAAAACCCTACCTCTACGTACAAATAAGGAGAAAATATAAAAAGAAGCAGTGATGTTTTTACTTGTATTGCCAAAAATTTTAAAAACTGAAGTTTTAAAACAAAATATTGGCTGGGTGAATTGGCATAACCAAACTGCATAAATCACAGCTAAAGACATCTGAATTCACTCACCTTTTAAAGTCTCAGACTTAGGTTAATGCAGTAATATAGATTTTCCTGTAGATTCATGAACTGACATTGTAGAATACTTCCAAGTAAATTCACTTTAACAGGAGTATATTTTTTAATGTATACAGATTTCCAAAATGTTTTTTATTTCAGCAAAAGTCATTTTTTCCAATTTCATCATACTTAACGAAAAAACTGCCTTTGCCAAAATAATTTACAAATTTTATTGTATTTTAAAAGCCTGATTAAGGGCAAAACATGCATTAAGTTTTTCTGCTAAAATTACGGAAACATAATTGCAGAATGCGATTATATTCGAAGGGTCGTGTCCATAATAAAAATCTGCAGCTTAAAAGAAACTTGGAACTTTAAGAGTTTAGTATCTGAAAAAGGCAAATATTCTATGTACTATTTTTAAAACTCTGACATTACACTGCAATGGTTAAATCAAGAAATAGCTCAACTGAAGAAGATTATGGGAAAGCCTTTGTCTTCTCAGGAGGTCTATGCTTGGTTATACAATACTGTCTTGGAAACAGTGCTTCATCAGAGGTCTGGCAGTTGGCTTCTGTTTAAAACATACTTTGCCTCGTAACATTCATCAAAGGCATAAAACATAATTGAGTCTGGCAGTACACATGGACAGCATGATGTTCAGGGGGTTGCCAGTAGACATGGGGTCCTTATATAAAGAGCTGTTTTCTTTGTTTAAAAGGGAAAAGGAGTGGGAGGTGGGGAGAAAGAACAGGGAAAAAGAAACTGACTCAGAACCATAAAATATTTTTTTGAATCCAATTCAGTTCAGCTACTGAATATACAAATAGAATGTTTCAAATTTGGATTGTGACACAGCTTCTGAATTGCTAAGGCAATTCATGCTTTCCTATTTTCATAGAAAAAGATAGAGGCTATAGTTATATACATCCTTCTAAATGCTCTGTGAATGCTCTGGGTTGAGTTCTAGAAGTGCTCACTTCAGTCCGAAAGTGATGGAGAGCGAATTGACCGTCCACTGGCTGGGCTGTTGGAGAAAGTGAAGGGCTCCTTCTCTTTTTCTTTGCTGTCATGTTTATGTTTATGCTTATGCTTATGTTTATGCTTTTTCTTCTTTTTCTTGTGCTCATGGTGGTGGTGGTGGTGATGATCACTGTGTTTTGAGGAATTGGATTCTTTGCTGAACACAGAGAGTGGAGCTGCTGGCACTGGAAGCATGTTCAGCTCTAGTGAAGACTGTTCTTTACCTAAGACAAAGATACAATTGGAATTTCAATTTTTACATTGTGATAAATTATTAACTCATAATTTAACATCAAAAAAGCTGTTGCTGAAATATAAGCTAGTATCTATACTCTCATGCCTCCCATCGTATTTAGTATTCTAATACAGACTCTATTAGTACACTGGTGCCATTATCTTCTGGTATTCCTAGACAAGCCTATAAGCACACTGACAGTTTCCATATTGTAGACTTGATTCTTAGCAGTGTAGGTGGGATGTGCTACTCCCTGCTTCAAATGGTATAAATTTATCCCAGATGACTAGTGACTATACAGCTAAGGAACTGCAAACATACCAATTTCAAGACACCAATTTTCCAACATAAAAGTTCAAAAACTTAATAAAAATGTTTGCAGTGAACAACTAGGGTGCGTGTGAAACATTCTGGATATAACAATAGATAATGGACAACAATAATCAAACCAACGATTGGTACTATTAAGAAGTTAAATTTCCTGTACAAGCTGATGTCAAACATTAGGCTCTGTATACAAACATGAATTTTTTGATGCTGAACTGTGGAAATAAGCTGATTTTTCAAAATATTTAACATTCAAGCATTTCCTAACTCTTCTGAATAATACAGACATTCAAAGTTTGTCATCTTAAATAAACAGAAATCCAAATTATACTAATAGGATACCAATATTCTTTACACATCAGGATTTTACGTATTTAAGCAATACAGGAATAAGACCTCCAAGTAGATATAGGCCTATTTCATCAACACAACAAGTCTGTTCTATATTCTGAATTTTTCTTTTATCTGTAGCATTTTACAGAATTGGAGAAATATTGCGGATTGGTCTTCCCAGGGAACCATGATTTGCTCTCTATCCACTGCAAAGGCAAAACTCAGTGCAACTGCCTCTGTCTTGGTACTCCTGTTTTCTTAGAAGTCAAAACATTTCAGGAACCAACTTTGTATTTTCTCTCAATATGACTGACAATCATAGAGAAAGACTTAAAAAAAGCTCAATCTATTTAGTATATCCAAGAAAAGATTAAGAGGTGATTTGATCACCACCTATAGGTACCTACATGAGAGAAGATTACAGATAATATACTGTTCTTTAATCTAGCAGAAAAAAGCCCATAAAATCTAATGTATAATAATAATAATATCCTATCTCCTAGAACTGGAAGGGACCTTGAAAGGTCATTGAGTCCAGCCCCCTGCCTTCACTAGCAGGATCAAGTACTGATTTTGCCCCAGATCCCTAAATGGCTCCCTCAAGGACTGAACTCACAACCCTGGGTTTAGCAGGCCAATGCTCAAACCACTGAGCTATCCCTCCCCCCAATGTCTAGAAGCTGAAGCTTACATGCAGGCTGGGAATAAGGTGCAAATTCTTAACAGTAAGGGTGGATAATTAACCATTAGAACAATTTACCAAGGGTTACGATTTGATTCTCCATTACCTGAAGACTGGATGTCTTTCTAAAAAGCATGGTCTAGCTCAACCCCTAGATATGGGCTTGATGCAGGAATTACTGGGCGAAATTAAATTGCTTATGCTATTCAGGATGTCAGATCAGATGACCACAGTGGTCCCTCTGGGCTTAAATTCTATGAACATTTTACAAAATTTAATCCTGAACTCAGCAGAATAATATATGCTTTACTATATTTGTTATCAAATAACACCATTTAACATCACAATTCAAAGCGACTTTAATTTCTGATGTACTATTAACTCTATTATGGTATATACATGACATGCACATGCTAACTAAGACATCAATCGTTGACTTTAATGCATATTAGCCACATCACTTTTTACTCTACCCTGGACAGGTGTAATCCAAATCTGTAGGCCACTTGCAAGTTTACTGCAAAAATATAAGAGACTGCTTCATGACTATACCTGTAACAATTCTTTATTTCTAATAATCTTAAATCTCTCAAAAGACCTCCCCTCTGAATCTACTTCCACTTCCTGAACCCATTCCTTTAAATTCTAGCTACTTTTTAGGCATCTAGAACAGCATGGTTTCTGCCCTCAAGCTGCAAGCATGCTGAAATACCCATTGTAGTGAACCTATGAACCTTAGCACAATGAAAAATGAACACGTCTGCTCAAGATATTAGAATATAGCAGAACACCAATGTTATGAACAATGAGTTAAATGAACCAGATTTCCCAACCAGCAGGAGGTGGTTGAATCATGTAACAACAGTGGCATCCCTTCACATGCTGATGCCTTCAGTGCATTCAGTGGTTTGAAGGACAAAAAGAAAATGGCGCATCATACTGCAACTTATGCACCATATCTACTGTCATTTTGAGATATTGAATTCATAAAATCAAAAACTTTATAAAATTGCTCAGTCCCAATTAGTTCATGAAACACGGGTAAAGAAGATTACGTTTTTGTTTCCATTGCCTTCAGTGCACAAATATTTTACATGCACACAATGTTGTATATAAATATTTTATCTGCATGTTACAGTGGCAAAGTATATCATGTATGTAAAAGGTTATTTATATGAACAATTCTATTATCACAGTACACACTAAAATAAAGAGGGTATCAGATGAGCCCAATCTATAGACTTCAGCTCCGACTAACTTGTAGGGGAGAGAGATTTTCAGATCCAGGATTTTGTTTCTGGCTCACCTCTAATACTGCTGCATTTCAGAGGGCTAGATGGCACAACATACAAAGTTTCTCTGATGCCAAAGCATACTTCTGAATCTTCCAAATGTGGAAGGGGAAGGGAACAAAGCAAGTACCGGAGGTAGCATGTTAATACTGATAAGCCAATGGTAAATGTCCCTGAATGATAGGTCAGTGCTCCCCTATGAGAGAAGCATGAAAGACTAGCTGAAAGGTGCAGCATGCTCAGGTCTCTGTCTTATTCTTCTGAGTTTGTTTTTATTTCAAATAGTAGGTCTCAAGCTCTTATGATTGCAAAGAAAGCCTTCAAAACATGAAGCCAGTAAAATCAATGCAGAAACAAATATCTGAGTTTGCAAAGAGCCTATCCTATAACAATAGCCCTGAAGTGTGAACTGACATTTATTTCAGTGATGTTAACACAGATGTCAATGATACTTGAAATATCAACATTGTTAACTGTATCACTGCTCTTCAGAGCACGTAAGAAAAGAACTACACCAGCATTTTCCAAAGTATGGGTTGTGCCCCTTAGGGGCAGAGGAAGAATTAAGGACTAACCAAGGAGGAACAGAAAATGTATTGTGACAAAGTTCCTCCTTTACCTTGGTGGGTCCTGCGCTTATTGGCAGATTTGCTTGCTTGACAGATTCACCCTGTGGGTCAGGAAACAGTCAAGAGACCTTCCCCTCTGGTAGAGGCTATAGTCCAGGTCAATTCCTCCTGTGTTTGATCAGGAGTTGGGAGGTATGGGGGAACCCGGGCCCGCCCTCTACTCCGGGTTCCAGCCCAGGGCCCTGTGGACTGCAGCTGTTTAGAGTGCCTCCTGGTACAGTTGCACAACACCTACAACTCCCTGGGCTACTTCCCCATGGCCTCCTCCCAACACCTTCTTTGTCCTCACCACCGGACCTTCCTCCTGATGTCTGATAACGCTTATACTTCTCAGTCCTCCAGCAGTACGCCTACTCACTCTCAGCTTCTTGCACACCTCTTGCTCCCAGTTCCTCACACACACTTCCTCTCCTCTGGCTTGACTGGAGGGGGCCCTTTTATAGCATCAGAGGGGCCTTAATTAGAGTCAGGTGCTTAACTGCCTCACCTGACTCTTAGCAGGTTAATTGGAGTCAGGTGGTCTATTAGCCTGGAGCAGCCCCTGCTCTGGTCACTCAAGGAACAGAAAACTACTTATCCAGTGGCCAGTATATCTCCCTTCTGCTACTCTGCTGTTCCCAACTGGTCTGGGTCTATCACAGTATATATTAAAACTTGTATGCCTTTAAAACCACATGGTAGTGAACGATTGGCTTCATTTTCCAGAGAAAGGGGCTCATCTTTCAGAAGTCTAGAAAACACTAAGACAAAATGACCTTCATTAAACTGATCACTGAACTGACCATCTAAGTATTAGACTTCAAAATCAATGGCATCACTAATTTTTTTCTTCTTCAGTTGACCCAAAATCCTATATATTCATGGTTTTATCTGCCAACAACTTAAGGGAACCCCAAAATATGATCACAATGCAATCAGCAAAAACAACTGGGGAATATTATTACTATAGAAATAAGCACAGACGGCACAGATTGCACCAAAGCTTTGTATATTGTGATATAAAAAAGGAAATCAAGGCTGATTAGACTAGCTCAAATCCTTTCATATACTGTTCTTTAAATATATTCAAAACTGAGCCAGTTTGTGCCGCAGTCCTTGAATCTGACAACATTCACTTCCTTCACACAGCTGCTTCATTGACAACAGATGTTTTTCAAAAATTCTAACAGCACCAACTCCCCAAAAGACATGATATTTGATACTGCCAAAGAGTGCTTTGAAGTCAATACAGGCATCATAAATGTGTCATAAGAAGCCTGCCCAGGTGATTGAAGTAAGACATCTGTAAAATGGACTTTTGTGAGTGATTAGAAGGACTACACCTACGTTAGGCATTGACCCTCTCTAGACAGAAATCAATGTTGCACAAAGAGATCACCTTTTCATCCCCAGGATTCCCTATGATTAACGCTTACAGAAGGCCTGTATTAGCGACCTGCCAATCTGGGTGAGGAGGGCTAAATAATAATTCTTTCTAAGGCCATCAATTTCATTTCTACATTGGTCAAAGGGGGATTGCTGCAGGGAGACCATGCAATTTCTTCTTTCATGGAATAAGAATCTGAACCTGTGTTTCCCACATAATAGCAAAAAACAGTAACAAGCGGGAGAGCTCATGAATTCACTTCTGAAGTGGTTACTAGCATTCCTTGAAGCAGAATATACAAATTCAGAATCCACTTGGCATCTTCCTTTGTTCTGGATGTGCAGATTCCAACATAATTATTAGCTTTTCTCTGTTCCAGCTAGTTGGGTAGGTGTGCAGAATTAGATGAAATTGCCAAATGAGATGAGACTCCTAGAACACCTAGCATGGTGTCAAGTATCAGGGGGTAGCCGTGTTAGTCTGTATCTACAAAAACAACAAGGAGTCTGGTGGCACCTTAAAGACTAACAGATTTATTTGGGCATAAGCATCTGAAGAAGTGAGGTTTTTACCCACGAAAGCTTATGCCCAAATAAATCTGTTAGTCTTTAAGCTGCCACCAGACTCCTTGTTGTTCTTCTAGAACACCTACTTAGTCAAACAGAATGTTACAAAGACTGCAGAGATATGATGCAAGAGAAGTAGCACAGATGGGAATACAGACTTAATTTTAAACTTGAATATTTATTTTACATGGGTAAGCTTTATTTTGATAAGCTTTAATCTTTTTTCCATCAAAATGAAAACTTTCAGAAACAAGCTGTTTGTCTTATGTCCTAGCTCCTAAATATACAGATTACTAAATTGTCTTGTTTGCGAAATAATTACAACATCTAGTTATAAGCTGTCCAACTTATTTTTAATTTTCCTGATGGATGAATGTTGAGGGGCTGTTAGGTTGCTAGGGTTATTTAAATAAATTTTTATTTTACTTTGTGCTGAAATTTTGTAAACTGGTGACATAATACATCTCAAGAGACCTCTACACCCAGAAAAGGCCATGTCAACTTCCTCAAAAGTAGTCTCCTGTTCTGTATTTTTATATTTTGGGGAGAACTACAGACTTTTTAAACTTGCTGGCTTAAGTGAGACTTTTCCCGTTTGATGTTTGCTGAAGATGATCTAATTAGCAACTGATTTTTCTGAATGCTTTGGAAAGCGGCACTGCAAGGCAGAGTGAGCAATGCTCAAAACCATAAGAATCAAGGGTGGGGCCAAGAAGCCTTCTGGGTCAATGAGCCACCTGAGAGAAGACTGACCTTCCAGAATCCTGAAACTGATCACTCAAGTCATCAACAAAAAAGCTATGCCAGTCTTTGGACAGTCTCTCCCTGCACCTGAAGAAAACCCACTAACAAGAAGTGCTGTGTCAGCAATATCACTATCTGGCTCCTCAACCACAGTTCCAGCTCCTATTTCATACGAGCCGAGAAGACCACAAAAGCTGTAGAGTTCATAATTCCCCTGTTTTCGTGTTCTTCCATTTTCATTCTTGTCTTTTGTTTGTATTAGCTGGAATATGTCCCAACCCTTTTATTCTATAAATTTAGGGTGTGGTTGTATGTGTGCAACTGGGTAGCATCACCCATAAAGTCCACACAAGAAAGACATCAGAAAGAGAGTTCCCCAAGTTTCTTCATGCCATAAAACAAAGCCTCATAAAAATACTCATTAAATAAAGCGTCTTCAGTGGGTCCTAAGAATTCAAAGCTGGCAGCTGTGAACTGTCAAACAAGAGTTGTCAAACTTCTGCTTATCAAAGGGCTCTTTTAAGGCCTGTATTGTAATTTCTCTGCACAGGAGCGGGATGAAAAGGGTTACTCATCAGACAAGAATTGAAATCTAAGGAGGAAGCTTTGTAATTGACTGTAAAATTGTGGTTCAGACATTAGATCATTCGGTTTCAGTATTTGACTGACCTGGTAAAATTCTTTAGTTGGGATTTATAACCAAACAGACAGCCACATCCTTACAGCCTGTCTTAGAATATTATAAGCATTATTTGTTGTATTCATTTGGTGATTTAATTAATTTGATGATTTATTTCCAAACCACTATTGATAGTAACTTGGTAATTTTAGCTCGATTTATAAGTTGTATTTCTTTAATTTTAGTTTAGTATTATTAACAATAGTTTAGGTTTGGTAATATGTTTGCTTGATTTTTGTTTATATTTTGTTTAATAGCTTTATTAAAATTTATAAAAAGATAATGAGCCATATTTCTTTCAATAAGCCAAGTGGGTCCAGAGTCCTTGAGGACCTGTGTGGACATTAGTTTGTCAGTCTAAAAGCCCGACCAGTCCCCCCTAATTACCCTAGAACAATAAATCATTCTCTCAGTGAAATTAGCAGTTGCAACAGAATATGAGATCTCTATATGTTTTCCTGGCACAATGCATTTGTGACTCCCTGTAAGACCACAGATGAATGTCTTAGTCATATTGTGACTTTTATCTCAATGTTTATGTTATTGTTATAGCAACTTTCACACACTTTCTTCTAAAGTACCTGGAAATGCCATTCTTCATGAAGGACAGAATGGATATTAGCTCAATATACATTATGCTATTTCAGTGCTATACTGGCTCCAACAGAATCTCAAAACTTAAAAGCCACCAGATTGGAAACAAGCATATTTTAGATAATAAAATTATCCCATGCATACTGCGTACTTAGATAATATGTATTAAAGCTAGTCTACCACAACAATTACAGAAAATGTTTCCAGCTTAAAAAGGCTAAGCAAAAACAAGCCTCTGTCAATGCTGCTATCATGTTCTGAGAAACAAGAATTACTGCACATATCTACCTGCATTGTTAAGTACATTGGTATACTGCAGGTGATCCTGTCTCCCTCTAGTGGCTGATCCTTGTGACTATAACAGCATGCTATTTACTCACAGCTGACTGAGGGCTTGTCTGTCTACATGGTGTGTTAGTGCACGCCAACTGGGGTGTAAGTTCTTGTGCACACCAGTGTATTGTGTGGACACTGCTAGTGTACACTAAAGTTCTCTAGTGCACCTTAACATAGTACAAAGAACAGGAGTACTTGTGGCACCTTAGAGACTAACAAATTTATTAGAGCATAAGTTTTCGTGGACTACAGCCCACTTCTTCGGATGCATATAGAATGGAACATCTATTGAGGAGATATATATACACACATACAGAGAGCATAAACAGGTGGGAGTTGTCTTACCAACTCTGATTGGCCTCTCAGAGTTGGTAAGACAACTCCCACCTGTTTATGCTCTCTGTATGTGTGTATATATATCTCCTCAATATATGTTCCATTCTATATGCATCCGAAGAAGTGGGCTGTAGTCCACGAAAGCTTATGCTCTAATAAATGTGTTAGTCTCTAAAGGTGCCACAAGTACTCCTGTTCTTTTTGCGGATACAGACTAACACGGCTGCTACTCTGAAACTTAACATAGTACAGGCTATATCAACATGCACTAAGCAACTGTTAGTGCATGCCAGTAGGGTCCACACAAATCAGTAAGCGTGTGACACGCTGGTGCCCACCCACTAGAATTTACGCCCCAGTTGGTGTGCACTAACATACTGTTAAGGGAAGCCCTGAGTGAATTCATTTTGCTCAAGTAGCAGGGATTTGTACTCTTGATACAGGTCCCAGGTTGAATTTCCACTGATAACCATGGTGTCTGTACACATGCAGCCATGTTATGTTGAATTTGTACATCAAACTGATCTTCAATAGACAATTTGTAACGGTGCAGAAATTTGTCATAAATGCATTATTTAAAAATATAGCTAAAGTATTTTCCTTCTATACTTTGAGGCAATATTTGCTCCACTCATTGTCACAAGTTTCAAATAATTCCAGCAACTTTTCACTTTCTGGCTAAATGAACCATGTTTTGAACTGTTATACCGGTGATAAACGAGAATGGGGAAAAATATAAATGAACGTTCAAGATCACCAAATGTAATCTGGTGAGTAGGTTTCTATCACATAGCCTGCAGGTAGAACTTATGTGGGCCACTGGATAGGAAAACAGTGGTCTACAAGAACAGCAGAGTGGCCATTTTTATTATTCTGGAGAAGTGAGGGAGTCAATAGAACTTATGACGTTTTTCCAACAGGATATGCCTTTTCTAATAATTGCTACACCAACTTAAAGTGCAGTGATGTCAGGAGAGTAACTACCAGTATATAGAAATTACATCTTGTTACTCAACAGATATGCTCCTTATATGCTTTCAGAGTCTCATCTGCTTATTTACTTTTTATTTTTGCAGAGTCAATACAACTAAGAGAAACTGAACTGCATACTATTGTACATTGTGAAAAGGATGGTTAACTAAAGTTCTAATTATTATGGGTGATGATGTGCTGAGCCAGAAAAGCTGAACCCAGACTGAATGTACAGGGGTCACATTTAGGGGGAAAAAAGTGTTTTACTTATAAACTTATTTATTTCAGTTTATAAGTAAAGTGAAAAAAAATTAGTCTGGAATCATTGACATAAACGTGCAATCCTGTGATACAATTTTTACAGTGTCTGATTTTAGAGTATGACTACACTTTAAGAGAAGTGAAATATGAAAGTAAACAGATTCTATTTTAAGCTTGTCTGATATAAAAGCTAATCCGATTGAAAGGACTACCTAATACAAAGGACACTTTTCCACATGGAATAAACCTGTTTCACCAAATTCATCTGTGCAATATAGTGTATTAGTCATTTTGCAGTCTTAAATGTGACATGAAGACTGGTGTTTATATTAGAAAGAAAGAGTGCAAAGTCTTGAAATTTTTGTGATCTTTTAAGACTGACGGTGGAACATTGCCACCGTTCTTGATGATTTAATAGCAAATAAAAATTCTGTTTTTCATATTAGAAATCTGATCTTGAATGGCTTCAGATGCTCAAAAAAGGCTTCTGTTGATTCTCTCAAAGCTGCTGTACTTAGGGAAGAACTATAATTAACACAACAGCAAGTTTAAAAGATACTTCACATACTTGAATTTTCTGGGTTTAATTATTTTTTGTAAGATGCATAGAAGCATTCATGGTTTGAACAGCATAAAAGAAATTCATTATTGTATTTTTAACATATGTTTGAAAACATTTTCCAAGTGAAGCTAAACTATGAAAGGTGCTGTAATTAATTACAGCATTAAACACTGAAATCCTATTTTTTCACAGAAAAACCAGCAAGCCTCCCTTTACTATCCTGGGTGTGGGTCTCAATCCTGACCTCGTAGGGCCACCTTTATGGGTAAAAGGATACAACAGAAAGCTTGTAAAACAGTAATATAATAAAGAAAATCAAATTTACATGGTTTTCTGTAAGACACAGTAAGATGGAGAAATTTGTGTTTGAGTCCAATTTATTATCCTGTGGGGAAATCAATCAAAAAGCATGCTGAATATTATTCACAAATAGATATGGCAGCATTCAAAGCCAGCATGAACTCTCTTTCCAGCTGCTATTTACAAAGCTAGAGCTGTGTTTGGCTAATTCCCTAACGTTTTGTAAGAGCTGATGTGAGTCTGACCCACAGCTCTGAGAGGAGAGGCTGTGTATGGACTAAGACTTCACTATTTTTTCAGGGTACCTTGGTTTGGAGATGACATGAGAGCCCTGATATCTACTAATAAGATGCTCTATTTTATCACCTCCATCAAAAGCCACTTCAACACCATCAACGGTTGAAGTATGCCTACTCTGTGCCAGTCCTGCAATAATTCAAATCATTCTGAATGTCCCCTGAAAATCTTGGCTGTAAAGACTCATTGATATCTCTGGAAAACTGAGAAAATTGCATTTGAAAGCAATTCTATTTAGATATGGTATGATTTTTCCTCATTTGTTTATTATTTGAGCTCATCTGCCCTTATTGCTCACCTGAACTTCATATTTCTCTATTTGTACCAAAAAGAAGAAAAAGGTGAAGTTTTAAAAGCAAAGAATATTTTTAATAAAACTGTCCCTGGCAGTATAAATAGCAGTATAAATCAAGGAAGAAAAAACAAGAAAAAATATGCTAAGATCCAACTGTCTCAAAATACAGTATTGTATGCAGTGTAGTTGTAGCTGCATTGGTCACACGATATTAGAGATACAAAGTGAGTTAGGTAATCCTCATCCACCTTGAGGTTCTTACCCACGAAAGCTTATGCTCCCAATACTTCTGTTAGTCTTAAAGGTGCCACAGGACCCTCTGTTGCTTTTTACAGATTCAGACTAACACAGCTACCCCTCTGATACTCCTCACCCACCTTGTCTCTCAAAATACATTGATTTTCAAAGGCTTTTAAGTGAGTTCCATGCACTTTCAGAGGCAAAGATAATGTCTGATTTCTCAGTGACCTAAGAAACGAAGTGTATTTCATCTGTGCTAAATATATAAATAGCGGGATAAATGCGTCATTCAGCACATAATCTCAGATTAACATTTCTGTCCATTATAGATCTATATAAGTAATGGCCAACTGGCCCCCATTCTACTCTGATTCAGAACACTCTCATTCTGAACCTCAGCATACTTAATGTGGAACAACATTAGAGCATGGAGCTGGCTGATGGAGAGTCCCATAAGTCCCATTTGTGAACAATTTGACACAGTTTTGCAAAGTTTCTTGTTTATGACTTTATACCCCATAGTAAGTAAAATAAAAAATGAAACACTGCAAAACATCACATAGAAGTTATAAATATTAACACTCAACAGATCAGCTTCTTACGCTAATGAGTATCGGTGGTAGCTGACATGCCCCAGCATGCACAATGCTTTGTGATAACAGCAGAAAAGGAGGGATGGATAGTGTCAGTCTATAAAAAGGGGAATAAGGACAACCCTGGGAACTGCGTCAGCTTAACTTCAGTAACCAGAAAGATAATGGAGCAAATAATCAAGCAATCAATTTGAAAACACCTAGAAGATAATAAGAGATAAGTAACAGTCAACATGGATTTGTCAAGATCAAATAGTGTCAAACCAACCGAATAGCTTTTTTTGACAAGATAACAAGCCTTGTGGATGGGGGGAAGTGGCAGACATGGTATATCTTGACTTTAGTAAGACTTTTGATATGTCTCACATGATCTTCTCATAAACAAACTAGGGAAATATAGCTGAGATGGAGCTATTATAAGGTGGGTGCATACCTGGTTTGAAAACTGTTCCCAGAGAGCAGTTATGAGTGGTTCACACTCAAGATGGAAGAGCATATCAAGTGGGAGTGCAGGCCTTGAGGACCCACATTTATTGCTCCTTTCCTGGGGCGGGGTGTGGTAGGACTGCGAGGCCTCCAACAGGGGGGCCCAGTCAATTTAGGATTGAATAAGGACTGGGAATGGCTGAGCCATTACAAACATTGAATCTATCTCCCCTTGTAAGTATTCTCACACTTCTTATCAAACTGTCTGTACTGGGCTAGCTTGATTATCACTTCAAAAGTTTTTTTTCACTTACTTAATTGGCCTCTCAGAGTTGGTAAGACAACGCCCACCTGTTCATGCTCTCTGTATGTATGTATATATATCTCCTCAATATATGTTCCATTCTATATGCATCCGAAGAAGTGGGCTGTAGCCCACGAAAGCTTATGCTCTAATAAATTTGTTAGTCTCTAAGGTGCCACAAGTACTCCTGTTCTTTTTGCGGATACAGACTAACACGGCTGCTACTCTGAAATAAGTATCTCTGAGGCCAGTTTGAGTGTCTTTATTACTAGAATTAATCCAGTTATAACTTATTCAGATTGGCCACACTATACATTTGGTACTAGAATAGATTTGCTTCTGCTTTATTGTTCTCTTCTATTTAAAAATGTTTTTTTTAACCTAATACAGTCAGAAACCAACTTTCCCAAATCAATGACTGGGTCTATTTTTCTTCTCCCTAACTTTGTTTTTCTGGCTTCGGTTTATTTTATTATTTTAATTTGCATTTTTTTTCTAAGCATAACATATTTCCTTACTAAGAAATGTATCAAAAATATACAACCAGAACACAGTAATATATATTTATATGAACTATTCTTGAATACCTAATGACATATAAGACTCACAGAAACCATTCTACACTTGCTTTTCATCAACACTCAAACATTTACTAAAGTGCATTCAGGGGGGAAAAAGCTGCAGAAGAAGAACACTTTCACTGGTTGAGACTCATATACTATCTGTGATCTGCAAATTAACCTATTCATACCTGGTGTTGATGGTCTCTCCAACATATTCAAATGATGGTAGATAAAAGCTTGACTATCATGAACAGTGTCCATATCAATTTCCTCCTCTTCCTGAGAATTTGAGAACTAAAACACCAGCAAGAAATATGTAAAAATAAGATAATATTAATAATTAACTCTAACAGGTCTTATTTTTCTGGGAAAGGAAGCAAATTTTTTATCACTGATAATGAACAAAAATGAAGGAATATATAATATAGAAGTCTTGCTCATTATCCTTCTTTCTAATTTACAGTGGAAACAGCATGTACATTTAGAACATTAATTGGCAGCTTCACTCCCTGCCAACCAATAAAGAATCTGATGGGAGATAATTTTGCCAAAGTAATCACAACAACTACCTTACACATATGCACAGCATGCCTTTTGTTAGGCTACAGCTGTTAGAAAACTCAGCAAAAGACTCTACTGTTATACTAAATATGTTAAAGTTGAATTGCCATTTTCTTACTCTGATTTTTAGTTTGACTTTACTGTCTTCATTCTTCTCCGGTATCTGCCCTGGCTCCAATGGGGATCCAAGTGGCATATCAGCCTTCCTCTTCACCCCTTGCTGATGAACAGAAACGCTGGATGCTGTTTCTTTAACAAGATGATCATCCTCCTGAAGCAGCATTTAAAGATTAAAATTAGAAGACAGTAAAAGCATATTTAAATCTAAAAGTGACATAATGGTTGAAAACACACTTGAGTTGAACAGAATCTTCCCTGTAGTTGAGGCAAAAAATATTCCCTAAAGCCTTTCATGGACTTGTGCCAACCTCTCCTACAAACATACTTTCTCTTTACTTCAATCCTTGCTCCCTCTGCATATCTAGAACTGGCCTCTCTTCTGTCCCTTCTCACAATCATGGTACTGTTGGTGTGCAACAAATCTCGGCAGCTCCTAAAAAGCCTTTCTCTATATATCTGCCTCACTAACTCTCCTCATTTCAAATCTCAGTTGAAAATTATCATAGTTTCTGATCTAAACAAGGGATTTAGATTAATCTTCTTCAGAGGTTAAATTTAAAATTTAACACTAATTTTGTTGAATAAAAGTCAAATATAACGGTTATGCCCTTGATTTCCTTTTAGATGTCATACTAGCTTTTCTCCAAAAAGGAGGTGTGTAAGACCCCTTTGAAAATTATTGCTTAGATTAACCAAAATAAAGGTAAGAGGAACATGAAAATAAATGTATAAGTCTAATGAGTTACAAACTACAAAGTTATAGGCATTAAAAAGGAGAAAGGCTTTCCAAAGTACAATGAAAACACAAAATAAAATACAGGAAAAGACAAACGTACTTACAGAAACAGACACTAGCCCTTTCTAAAACCTAGACAAAAGTAAGGCCTACCATAGCCTTTTCTCCAAACCATTAGAAGACTCTACTACTATATTAAGGTGGTGTACCACTTTGGAATCAGGGGTGTCCCACACCAATCACGTGGCTATAAATGCATGCTTTCTAGAATTAAAACTTCAGCCTTTGAAACTTACCTCCTCCCACAGCAGATTCCAGAACAATAATTTAACAATTCTCATTCTCAAACTCATGTTCACAGAACATGCAACCTCAAAAGACAATCTAGTCAACCTAGATATGCTCTAGCATCTATCAGAAATTCTTTTTACTTCACAAAAATATATTTTTATCCTTGGTCAGGACTCTTCATTTCATGTTCTATTATTACTCCTAACACTATTTAAGTCTGTGAAACATTCTGGAAGAAAGTTTGCCTGAGGTGCTATCCAACTTCCGTACAGTATTATTCTGTTTGAATTTCACAAGGAAAACTAAATTAGCATCAGTTTAGGGTGATATTTTTTTGAAAATGAACACAGCCATGTTCTGGGAACTGAAAAGAGATTACCTAGATTCTTAAAGCAGGAAAACGCATAAACACCCAGAAACCAAGGTATTGTGTGTGCTTTAGGCACATCTAATAACAAAGACACATATTTAAGCAAGTTTCACAAACAATAGATATAGCGAAATGATGTTGTTTGCTCACACATTCTTCAGAGTATGCTGCTTCCAAGTATATTACAAGCTAATGGCCACATCTGCCTTTACATACACATAGCTATCTGCCTATGAGTTGCTGTCAGGTGCTCAGATACAAGCAAAAAATGTTACAGAGACGTTTATAAATAAGGACATTCATGATGCACATCTGAGGACAAAAACTAGTTATACGTGAATAAGTTAAGTGTTGCACAAATGTTGATAACTTTCAGAGGCAATTCAAAGAATCTCTGATGATCCACACATTAACACTAAATTTCTGCACTTATATTTTTATTCTCTAAAAGTTTTGAGCACAATTCTTACTCTAAAGATAAGGACTAGAGAAAAGATGGACTTTTTAGTGAGAAAAAATTCTGCATTTATTTCCCATTACTTTGAATGTATAAATTATTTTTACTCCTAAGTCTGTTATATGCTTCAGAGGGAGTAAAAAAACAGGTTCCTATCCCAACCTGCTTACAATCAAATTTTATACATGACCAGAGAGTTACCTTCCGCCTACTAAGTACTCTCACTAGCACTTACTCTTATAACAGTTGATTTTTTAAAAAATTAACCTGTCACAAAAAGAGTTTCCTCTTTCTCTACTAAATGTTGACTTTTCCTTCCATAATTACATCTGCCCAAGGACCACTCTAGGCAAGATTTAGTTCTGAACTAGTGGCAGTTTTTATATTAAAAATACATGACTTTAAAATCCAACATCCTGCATCCTCAAAGGCCTAGAAATGGGATCTTCATACCATTGGGAAGAGGACTTTTCTAGCTTCCCAGTGGGACCACGCAATTGAAAGGCAAACAATATCAGATTTTAAATCTGACATTTTTAGATGCTTCTATGAGTCTCTTGGAGCCATGTATTCAGGTGTAGTTGGACTCATGAGAACTAAGGCACTTGGTTTCTAGATGGAAATATAAAAAAAAAAATCTCAATATATCCCATTTTCATGTTGATAAAAATCTTTATACCACACAGGTTCTGTGTGAATAAAGCTTACTTCTTGTAAACGATACAGAAACAGTTACGTTTTAGAATGGATACAAATGAGGAGTGAGTGTGGGCTCGGGAAACTAGCTGGAAGGTCATTCCACATGTTAGAGAAAAGGCACAAAGGTGGAATGAGAGAAAAAGACAGAGGGTATTAAGGCTGGCATTATATTGGAAGACTTGAGAGTAACACAGAACAAAAAGGTCAGAGGGTTAAGTCTTGGAAGTTCAGACAAGAAGTTTGAATTCATTACATAGTACAATTGGGAGCCAGCAGAAGTATTCAAAGCAGGGTGGGGGAGGCATGTGCAGATGGTCAGTGCTTACAGTGCTTTGGAATCCTATCAGTTGTCCATGATTGTTAGGATTGTTCATGGGTTCCTGACTGTTTGCCACTGACTCAGGGATGATGGTAGGATTAAGTACAGCTTTCTTTTCTTTCAGATTAAGGACCAGTCCAAGCTCTGGTAATGGCAAACAAGAAGGTCTACTGAGGCCAAAAAGTGTGAAGTACAGGTCCACAGCACCACATCGGAGCCTCCAGTCATGTGAAGTACCTAAAAATCAAGGAGGAGCAAGTATTAAAATGTAGAGATAATCTTAAAAAACAAACAAACAAAAAAAGTTGAAATGATTTGGAGCCATCACACTGTGCACATTTTTAGCCTATGCTGTCCTCATCCTTCCTCCTTCCCTCCTATTTGTTACACTCACTTGTTATGTTTGCTTTTAATAAAGACTGTAAGCTGTTTGAGGCTGGGAGCATGTCTTCCTCTATGTTCTGTACAATGCTTACCACAACAGGACCCCAATCACAACGGGAATCTTTGGGTGCTATATCACAACAACGCTAAATAATGTTAATAAAAAATACACATGCCACTAGTTTTCATATTTAACATCTCATTTTAGATTTTACTTTCAAAGACAATTAGCAGGTAAGTGGAACAACACATTGACAAACTAGCCTTTCACCTCAACAAGTCTGGATGTGAAAATGAGTTACATGAAAAATAAACTGAATTTTATTGCTTCAACCTATTCTCTAACTGTCTACATCACAAAACTATAAAATCCAGCACAACTAGCAGTCTGGGGAAGCTGTAAAATTGGAAAACTAAGCAAGAATCTTAAACAGCAGCAATCATTGCCACACCAGAAACTAGCTTCAACCAATCACATATTCTGTAGTACAAATCAATAAAATCCTGCAATTCAGTTTTGCTATACACTCAAGAGTCATGATGTTTCTACCCTGTCTTGTCTCCTGTACTGTATGATCATTATTATCTTGCCTTTGTTATAAGCCTACACATATGCAGTGTAGCTGTAGCTGTGTCAGTCCCAGGAAATTAGAGAAACAAGGTGGGTGAGAAATTGATCTTTTACTGGATCAATTTCTTTTTGTGAGAGAGACAAGCTTTCGAGCCATCCAGAGCTGAAGAAGAACTTGTCTCGCTCACCAACAGAAGTTGGTTCAATAAAAGACATTACCTCACTCACCGTGTCTCTCAAGCCTACATATACTCTTTTTAAAAATAATGTATGTTACTGAATACCATCATGAAGGAGGTCAGCTCTAGGCAAGAGACAGATGCAGTCTGTAATCATAAGTAAAATGAGTTGTTACTTCTGTCTGTCAGTCATTCTTGCATCCATACAACAGCAACAGACTCCAGTTACTCGTGAAGCATTATGGTCCAAGACAACCATAGTTCTAAGTCTGTGAGAAAGAGACATGACTGAAAAGTCTTTAGGGTAGGAACCATGTTTTCCTCTGTTTTATATAACATTTAGCAGAAGAGGAACCCCAATCATGACTGGGGTATAACTGCTGCACACGCTCTGGAAATGTCACTGACATACTTCAAAAGGAGCAATTAAGTTGGCTACCATCTTGTATGTTTCAACTAGAATCCAATATTCTGATTTTTGTAATTAAATTTAAGAAAATGTTTTAATACACTAAAAATGCTTTTATGAAAAATGAAATGATTAAAAACTCCACGTTGCATTGACATCATCACACACTAATGGTAAAAGCACATTTGGCACCACCCAAAGCAAAAAACATCTAACATCTGGCACAATGTTGTAAGTACAATGGTTTTGGTGCTAACTCCGGCCAGCACTTGACTGATTACAAGTTCATCAAACTTATTGTTCCCTAGCAGGAATAGAAATTAAATTGGTAAACAAGACAAGGATGAGCCAACTGCCATGTTGATTTGGCTGAGCAAGACCTTGCAGAGGGAAAATTACAAGATGTATTCTTGTGGATTACAAGTACCATGGGAGCCAACAGTGTTTGGAATAGACTTAGTTTTATATATTTATGCCTTTTCAGGCACCTCTTTTCTGATGAGAGTTGCATGAACAATTGGCTGGTGGCGGGGAGAGCAATGAAATCTGGACAGATCTAACATTCAAACTGAACAAGAAAATACGCTGTTGATGAGATATGAACTATACTTATTTTTTCTTTATAAACGATCTGGCCATTTAATATTCAATAAAAGATCATCAATATTTAGCATCAGTCCCACTTTCACAAAGTAGGTCGGCAAAACTGTTAATCTTAAATACAATTGCTGGGAGAACATGTGAACCCCTGTAAATATAGCTCAACACTACACTCTTTGGAATTCAGTAGCATTATCAACGAAAGATTACAGAAAAAAACAAAGATTTGTTTCCCCACAATGTAATTATTTTAGGTTTTAGTAAATGTAAATGCACCACTGCTTTAAGACCATGCAGCCATATATCTGGTGGATTAACAATTCATCTTGCCTTTAACAAACATTTTTATTGGCACTCACACTTTGCAATTATCTTTGTATTTTTATTTACAGAAAATAAAATTCAACCAGAATGTCATCTTCATGCATAGGGAGTAAGTACTTTAAGTCCCAAATATAACGAAAATTTATATCTTATCTGTTATTTGCCAAAGGAGGTAATGGATATAAGTGAACACTGCACACACACTTCTCTTGAGAAACAGGGAACACAAATTCTCTGGAGATAACATCAAAATGTTTATTTCCTGAGTCTGACACTTGGCAAATCTTACAAAACTGAACTACTAGTTGTCTCCCTACTTTAACCCCTGGAGTGTAGCTGTAAACTTTCAAGCACTAAAAATAAAGATGCAAAGAGAACAGTCAGCTCTGAATGACCTAAAAGACTATGTAAATGTTTATATGTAATCCGTACTGTGCCAAATGTTAAAGAGCAGTTCGTGAGTACTGGATAAAACTGCCTCAGTAATGAAAAACAAGTCAATAGCAAAAGATACAAATCCTTCTCACATTAGGATCTTTACTAGTCAAAGCCAAGTAAGTCTTAATTTTAAAGTAAAAACTTCTTAAGATCTAATTTATCCACAGAAATTCTAAAATCTATTGTACTCATTTAGATTGGGGATGGAGGTGCTTAATCTAATGAGAACTTGAAGTGTTTGATCAATTTGAATATTGAAAATAATTCAAAAATTCATTTCAGGATTTATTCAAAAATTATATATATGAAAATTACATTCCAACATTTTGTAATAGAAAAGACACAATGTGTGAAGTAGCAACACAAGGTGAAAACTGTTGGCCCTCCTACAAGAAATATTACTTTTGCTGGCTTGGATCAAAGAATCACACGAGATGTGAGTCTATGCTAAATGTACTTTGCAACAAGTACAGTAATTGCAGAGGATGGAGAAAAACAGGGTGCCAAAGGACAATCCTATATGCTGGGTATCACTACAAGATGATGCGAGTGTGAATGGAAAGCCTCAATTTTTGAGCTTCAACAAACCTAAAGAGAGCTCATTTTATATACCAGAGAATATGCAGAATGCTAACCACGCCAAGTTTCTTAAAATACAGAACAGATTCAACCTGAATTCATAAGTTTCCAAAGCTGATCCACCAAAGCTTCATTGCACAAGGGAGACTCCATGTTCTTAGTAAAGGGTGGATTCCTCGTCAGCATGTTCAAAATCTTATGTCTGAAAGAGAAACAAAAATTCCTTTTTTAATCCAAATGAACTGAGACTCCAAAGTTACTGTTTTGTGTCTGCAATTCTGTTTTTGACACTAGAGTTTGTATTAGGAATACAAATATTAAGATTTGTGAGCCCCTAATATATACATATATTTTAATTCCTTTTATGTATTTCTTCTGTCTGTACATGCACACATATATGCACATCTCATCCCCAAATTAATTAGTTTTCAGATAATAAATAGGACATGACCAGGGTGGACATTAGTTGATGGCGTCACTCATCATGTTAAAGGGAAAAAAGAACAGGAGTACTTGTGGCACCTTAGAGACTAGTACTCCTGTTCTTTTTGCGGATACAGACTAATATGGCTGCTACTCTGAAACCTGTCACTATGGTAAAGGGAAAGTGTGATTTTGTATCGAGGTTGATTTGTTTTCATGACAATTTGAAAGGCCGTGTTATGCTCTAAGGGAAATTAATCGGAACTGTACTGAGTCAATATTCTCTTCACATTCTAATAAATATTTATTTTCAGTTTTGTTTTTAAACTTGTCTAAACATTAAACTTGTTACAAAATGACAGGAATCAGTAAAAACATTTAAGACTCACTCTTCACTTTTTAAAGGGACGCCAACAATTTAGAAATTACATTACTGTCTGAATATTTTGCATGCAACACCTATGACCCCAATACCTGCCAGCAGTGAGCAAAAAAACAAAAAAACACTGTAATTTTTCAGATTGTTTACTATGCTTTTGACAACACATTGTGAATAGTAATTTTCACCATTTCCCCTAAATAGTCAGTTTTCTCCCTTGTTGAAAAGACCCTTATAAATATGGGAACAGAAAAACCTTTAAGGTTTGAAGGGATTTTTTTATATTAAGGATATAATTTTTAAAGTGGGTGCTCTATCTGAAACTGGAATTTAAAAAATTAATAAAAAATGCAAATTGACAGCATCTCTTCGAGAGACTCAATTAAAAATATTCTGCTTCCTCAGCTGATGTTGCCTGTTACTTATCTCAGGTATAATGTGACCCATTAGATCAAACTTTCTTTAAAAAGAACAGCAGCAATATATTCCTAGGATAGGGAAATTAGCAACTATACTTGCACAGGAAGCCTAAAAGATAAATAGGAAAAATACCAAGTCTATTCATCTTAAAGAACAGTACTACTACACTGGCAATCAGGAACAGACAGAATTGAGGAGCAGGGAAACGAAGATCAGAGGCTGCCATGCTAAAATATATACAGTATTACATTGGCTAAATATAAATTAAATCAGATAAAATTATCAAGTAACCACAACATTTTGACTTGTTATCCTTTCACCCCATCTACAGTCTAACAACTGTTTTACACTCTTCGGTAGCCAAACATAATGATGTTCATTCAGTCCTAACACACTTATACACACTTGAGAGTAAAAAAAAAATTGTTATATGCAACAGATCAATATTAGATTTACATATGCCGATTATCTGTAGGAAAGCCTCTTAAATCAAAGGACAAAACAGAAAATACATGTAGTTTGAGACTAAAAACTGATCAAATTTTGTTTTTTTTAGTTATGGATTGTTAAACAATGAGAAACACATTGCTAAGTATAAATTACCATAAACATCAACGATGAATTTTGGTTGTATTTTACAAATTAATGGAAACAAATTTTCACAAAATATTTATAAATTTTAAGGCCAGAAATGACCGTTATGGTCATCTAGCCTAACCTCTGGCATAACACAGGCCAAAAAACTCTATGCACTAATTCTAATATTAGTGAAAAGTGCTGACTTTGAGTCTTTGTAGACATACTAACCTTACATAAGGTACAGGATCATTCTGAACCATGTTAAGCAACCACTGTAATTCCTCATAACTCCGATCAACTATAACAAAAATTAAATGATTTGTTAATAGTATGCAGAGACAACTAAAGAGAGAAGCAAAGACCAATTAGAAAATTATTCTATATGTGTTACATAGAATCACCAGGGATTATCTGTAGCTGTAGTATGATTGGAATGCATCACAAATGATGAAACAGACATTTCCATGTCAGTATAGATTAATACTAGTGATACATCTAAAATGACATTTTCTTTTTAAAAGGAGCAAAAATTCTTCAGTATTCGACATTACACACTAAAAAGTGAATAGTATGTAGAGAATATAATCCTGTAGTATATTTCATTCAGAAGAGTATAGAAAATATTATCCTGACACTAACTATGCATTAAGTTTTGTAATAGATGTCTAGCTGTAAAAAATGCTAGGAAAATACTCACATGGACTACAGGCCTTACTTATACACAAAACTGTGAACATACTCTTCTCCATATGCTTATAACCTGTTCTCTATCAAACTGTTTTTGAATATTTCAAAAGTCAGTGACCCAATCATGAATGTGTTAGCGAGTGCCCCTAGAGTAAATACTGTACATGGATTGGTTTAAGATTAGGCACTAAATTAGTAGGTTAGGTAGAGGCCTAAATCATTTGACTGTATCCCTTTAATTACCCTATAATACTACAAAAGAAAAACAATAGTATCGGATAAAGTAAACATATGAAAATACACAAATTCAAAGAGGCTAATCTTCATTCAACTGTTTTCCTCATTTCATTTTCGTGGGGTGCCACAACATTATTTAATTCGCAACCAGGCACAATATATAGTTACTTGCTCAGCAGTGGCTTTACTTATCTATCAAGACAGCATCCTCCACATTTCAACTGCATTTACTAATTGTTCCTGTGCAGATGCCTTCAACAAAAATGTTTGCTGCTCTCTTTCTACTTTATA
Source organism: Malaclemys terrapin pileata (assembly GCF_027887155.1). Taxonomy (NCBI): domain Eukaryota; kingdom Metazoa; phylum Chordata; order Testudines; family Emydidae; genus Malaclemys; species Malaclemys terrapin. Next base: position 24,545,250 of record NC_071506.1, on the reverse strand, counting down.
GAAACATTCTCCATTTTCTGTATTTCATTTCCCTTATCTAATTTTCATCTGTTTTATTCACTTCAGTTCAGCTTTTCCTTCTGATTTGCTTCAGTTTTGGTCTCTACTTCAGCAGTTTTTGGACTATAACTTATTTAGCTTTTCAAGTCTAATCTACACCAACAAATAGTTGCTATTGCTCTTTGAAATGACCTATACACTTCTGAATACAAGGCAACTCGGTTTTAATGGAACAGGTAATTATACTGAGAATTATCTACAGAAAATCAGCATCTTCTCCTTAAAAATATTTTAATAGCTCTACTAGAAGAAAGAATGATTACAAACCCTACAGGAATTGTGATTCTTCAAGGCGTTTAGTCAATGTGCATCCAACTATAGGTACGCATGCACCTCATGTGTGAGAGACTGGATTTTTTTTTATTTTTTTCTTTAATTACTAGCAGTGTCCATCAGGCTATGCATGTGCCTGTGCGCTCGTGTGTGAGGGCATAAAGGGTGGAGTGGCCACAGCCCTCCCTCAGTTCCCTCTCAATTCAAAGCCTGCATTGATCAGGACTCCCAAAAGTGGAGACAGAGGGTGGGGTTATGGGATCCACAATATCTTAACTAACCTCAGTTGCTGTATGGTAAGAAATTGTTCTTTTTTGAGTATGTGTCAGTGTGGATCCCTCTAGAGGTGACTGACCCCCGGAGAGTGGGAATGAGAAGTTTCAGCTGTATCAGTCAGACAGAAGTACTGCACTCTAAAGTTGGCATCTGATCTGGCTGCCACATCAAAACACATGTTCAACAAAAGCTAGTGAATTGCTCCACATAATTGCCTTGCAGATCACAGAGACTAACTTTTCTGAAGCAGGTGGACAATGCCACCTGAGCCCCGGGGTGTAGTCCTTGATGTTTGGACGGAGTGACTCACCAGCCAACTGCTAACAGGTGGAAATATGCTGCATGATCCATTTCAAGTTGCTCTATGATGAGAGAGCTTGGCCTTTCGATACTGGATATAGTCACAAAGAGGCGGAGAAAGCCAGGAACGTTTGGTCCTTTAATAATACAGGTAGGTAATATAGCAAGGCTCTGGAGACATCCAAGCATGCACCTTCTTCTCTCTTGGCACTTAGTTCAGCTTCACCTGAAGACTGATAAGGTGATGGGTTTGGTTCAGGTGAATTTCGAGACCACCTTAATTGATGAACTTAAGAGTGTGGTTTCATCACCATCTCATCCCTATGGAAGGAGGAGTAACGCAGACTGGCCATAAGACCGTGGTGTTCACTAACTCTGCATTAGGTAACTGCCATGAGAAAAACCATATTGATGGCAATGTGGTGTACTGAGAATGCTTCCAGGGGATACTCGCTAAGCTTTAAAAGGAAAACGTGAGATCCCATGTGGGAGTCAGGTCCTGACTGGAAGACAAGAATGAAGAAGGCCTTTGAGGAATTTCAGTATCAAAGTGTGACAAGACAGAGTATGACTGTACTAGAACATGACACGCCAATTTCACAGCAAGGTGAACCTTAAGGAATTAAATGCTACTCTGTGTGTTTCAGGAGGGAATGTAGTCCAGGATTTTTCAGTATTGGGGCTTGCACTGGGTCAATATTATTCTGAGTTGCTCATATGGAGAACCTTTTACATTTTGGAAAGTATGTCTTCCTGGTGGATGGTTTCCTGCTTTGTATAAGAATTTCCTGAACTTGTAGTGAGCAGCTTCTGTCAGCGGTGCTCAGCCAGCCAAAATGACTACAGATCTGAGTGCTTTATCTGACTGAGGTTCCAGGATACTATGTCTGAGCAAACCAGAAGGTGCATAGGAGGCTTCTTTGATATCTCTACCAGGTTTGGCAGCCAAACTTGGACTGTATAAGGCTGTCACAATGACAAAGCGTTATCCTGTCCAATCTTGGAAGTTATTCTGGAGATCAGAAGAGTCAGCAAGAAAGCACACAGCAATCCCCAAGGCCACTGAAGAGGAAGGTGTCTGATGGGAAGACTGGCGTCATGCCTCCTCTGGAGCAGAAATTCAGATGTTTGGTGTCCTTTGTGGCAAACAAGTATATGGTGGGACACCCACAGACGACTGGTGCCTCCCCATACTGGGAGGGGGGCTCAATCTAACGGGGAGGACACGTATGTCTCCCCTGCCCAGTGACACCCACCCCACCCTGCATCCAGCCCAGGGCTGCCACTCTCTCCAAGCCGTATGTTACCTGTGGGGAGGGAGTTGTGTTCTGTTCTCTCCTTGCATATCCCCCTCTCCCGCTCCCCCGGCACGTTCGGCCACTCTCCCTGGCAACCGGGCGAGGTTTGGGAAGGAGCTGCGTCTGCCTGAGAGCCTAGCTAGGAGGCAGTGATAGCCCGCTCCCTGCCTGGGCCAGGCTGCCGGGGTTGGGTGGGATGTGGGAGGAGAGGGGCTCTGGCTCACTCAGCCTCTGTCCCCACAGCAGGTCCCTGAAGGAGGACAGTGAAGGGGGTGGGATGGTGGCAGGGAAGTAAAATGGATGGAGTATCCTGCTGATATGATTTCCAAAACCCACTTGTCCACAGTGATATGCTTCCAAGCTTGTTGGAAGTGAGAAAGGCCCCTGAAGCAAGGAAGGTATGCGAACTGTTGTAGCTGGTAAGGAGAAAGGGGGAGTAATTCAGAACCTCAACCAAACAATCAAAATTGGTGTTTTGATGATGAGGGTTGTGAGGTTGATACCTGTGTGGCAGACAGTCTCTTTCTGGAATCTCTGCCTTTTTTGTTGGGGTTCATAAGGTCTCTGGGAGTCAGAGAACTGAACAGGACAAGATCTCTGCGCTGTCTGGCACTTACTAAATTTCTTTTTAAGTGCACATGTGTAAATTCCCAGGGAATGTAGCATGGCCCTGGAATCAAAGTATGCAGAGACTTAAGTATTCTCTGCAATCAGTTTTAAGTCATTGCAGGAAAGGTCCTTAACTGTATTCTGGTTCTCAATCCAAAATCCTGAGAGCTGAAGCCTGCAGGCCTCTCTCACGACTACCGCCATAGAAATAAAGCAAGCACCTGTGTCAGCAGCATCCAGAGAGGTCTGCAGAGATGTTCTGGCCAGAGGCTGACCCTCTGTAATGATTGCCTGGAACTGATCCCTCTGTTCTGGTGGTAAATGCTCAATGAATTGAGCTTTGAGTAACTGGTGAAATATAATCATATCATCAACACCTGACAGTAGGTGATCCTAAACTGCAGAGCCACAGACGAACATGATTTGTGACCAAATAAATCAAGATGCTTCTGATCTCTCTCGTACAACACTGATTTAGCGTGGTGCTAACTTCCACGTTAATTGGGAAAGATGGAACATAATATGTTTTTTCAGCCCTTCTACAAGTGGGCGATATTGTCGCTGGGATATTACTTTTGGAGGATCCAGCAGAGCAGAACCTTATCAATAGGTAGTGAATGCAATTCAGGCAGATAACGCTGTAGGCAGACTATCTAGAAGTTTATGTTGTGACTCCTTAACCTCCTCATCAAATGGTATCTGTAAGGAGGCCAGTAGCATTTTAATAAGGTCCTGGAACTGTTTGAAGTCATCAGCCAGGACTGGTGGGGCAGGCATGATTGCTTCATCTGGGGATGAAGGAAAGGTGTTGGTTGGCATAGTGACTTCTTTGACCACTCTTGCCTCCTGCTCCTTGAAAGTCTCTTCTTGTACTTCGGGCTTTTGAGAGAAGGGAGGGGGGGGGAGATAGTCTACCCCTTTGTGCTGACGAGTGATGCTGGCAGGTGGGGGTCCTAGAGAATTGTTAGTAGTATGCCTCTCATGGCTTCCAGTATGGACAATGAGGAGGCCCGTATGGTATAGGTGGGGGCATCCAAGAGTGCTCATACCACTGGGATTGATCTTGAAGGTGTCTTTCTGGAATATGCTCCTTCTCCCTAGAAGTCTCCATATTAATACTCCTCTGACAGTGAGGAGGGGAGCCCTGAACTTAAATCTGAGAAACTGGTGAGAAATTCCCATCCTCCTCCTCCTCTTCAACATCACTTTATAGAGGTGGAGAATCGGCCGAAAAAGGTGATGACTCCGTCAGTACCGGGTAAATGTCTGGAGACCTAGAGGTCTTCAGTACCATGAACAGACCAGTACAGAACAAAGGGCAGCTAGGCATCTCTATCACAAGAGGTCTTATGAAAATCTAAACTCCTGCAATACCGACATGCTAAGCTATGCAGCACCTATTAAGCGCTGTGCAGGTGCTCAGGGCTGTGGCAGGGAGAGATTCCTCTCCCTCAGCCGTGGATCCAACCCAGCCTGGCCTGGACCCGCCATAGCTGTGGGAGATGTGCCCCTCCCATAGCCCCAACCCCAGCACGGACCTGCCGCAGCTGTGGAAAGGCACCCCTCCTGCGGCCCCAACCCAGCCCGGACCTGCTGCACCTGTGGGAGAGGCACCCCTCCTCCCCAGCCCAGGTGCTGCTGCGGGGAGAGAGAGCTGGTGGGGGGGGGGAAGGAAGAGAGCCGAGGGGAGTCCTCTCTCCCTGCCATAGCCCAGGGGCAGCCTGCACCCCAAACCCCTCATCCTCAGCCCCACCCCAGAGCCTGCACCCCCAGCCGGAGTCCTCACTCCTTCTCCACCCCAACCCTCTGCCCCAGCCCTGAGCCCCTCCCACACTCTGAACCCCTCGGCCCCACCCCTGCCACATGAATTTTGTTATGTGCACCAATATTCATTCCACACATGGTGGGAAAAATTAGAGGGAACACTGCCAAAATGGTGTTCGGTACCAAGGCAGCAGCATGAGTAGAGGTGATTGTAGCAGAAGGAATGGATGGTACCAAAGGGTTTATGCACTCTGAGAAGTGCCTGCCAGATGATAGTCTGGTCTTCTGTGGTACCAAAATGGTAGATACCAAGAGCCTGAGTGATTCTATTGGAACAGATTTAAAGGTGGTTGTCTTCTCCTTGCCACCTTGATTCCCAGATGGTACCGATGATCTTCCGGAGCTGGAACCCTTAGATTCTTTGGGTTTAATGGTGGTCGCAGTACCTGAGGAATCTGCAGCCTCGTGGGTACTGAGTAGGGAACCGCTGGGCATCAAAGCAGTTGTCTCAATCAGCAACAAGGGTTTCTTTGAGGTAGATTCACTACTTGAGGAACCTGAACTCTATTTCCAAGAGTCTTTTTGAGAAGATTCTTGAATCTTCCTCTTAGAAACTCCAGGGGAGTGTTGTGACGAAGCGGCTGAGGCAGCCGACTTCCTTGGAGACTGGTATACAAGGTGGCGGGGTCCTCTGGCCTGGGTCAGAAGCGGGATGGAAGGAGCTCTCCATCATGAGGTGGCACAATTTAATCTCCCAGTTCTTTCTGACTCTTGATTTTAAGGACAGGTAAAAATTACACTTTTGGGGAATTGTGACTCTCTAAAGGAACAGGTACATCAGGAATACCCATTGCTCACAGGACAGCCTCCCAGAACAAAAGGCAACATTTAAAACCCAGATAGCCAGGCATACCCTCCCAACAACCGAAAGGTCCCCACAAGGAAAAAAAACTGAAACAACAACGATCCTCACAAGATTTTTTTGTGTGTGTGTGATTTAACTACAGCTAATCATAATTAACGACTACAACTAAGTTAAGTAAAATTATGAAAAAAAATTATAGTTGAGGTAAGCTCAACATAGACACTGTTGAGGCTCCGTCTCAGGCTGAGGCAGCGGAGAAGAAACTGAGGGCAGTTTACTTGTGCAGCTCTATATAGCCACGGTGCAGTGCATGAGGTAGAGTAAAGAGCAGGCACGGGCCACAGGGGCACTGCTACCTAAAATCTCTGATCACAGGTGCATGTGCACCTGAAGTGAGGCACCCATAGGGACACTACTCAAAGAAGAGCAGGGCTCACACATGGCTCTGATGGACACTCGCACACCTACAGTGGGATCAGGGGTGAAAGTAACACTCAACTCTTACCAGTACGGGGGCTGACTCCAGTCAGCATCCCCCAGCCAGCCTATCCACGCTGCCTGGCACTTTTAAATCGCTGGCAGATGCTCCTTTTGCCCCCCACTGTCAGTGGTCCGGGGGGCAGGGAGGAAAAGGGGCAGCGACGTTAAAGCTTTAACATCGGCTGCTACGGGCCAGTTCCGGCGGCCACTTTTTACCAGTACGCCATACGGGACCATTCCAGCTTACTTTCACCCCGAGTGAGATCCACATTGACACATATTCAAAGGAAGACAGTGCCTTTTACACAAAGGAGTTATTAATTTTGGTTGCTCCTTTAAAACTTTTGAATACTTTAAGTACTGATAATTTGGTCTTGTATCTGCATGTCAGGTAGACTTCAGCCTATCACTCTAAATAGTAACAACACATAGGTTCCTCAGCATCCTGTGCTCACGTTCTGGGCACTCTGCTTGATAAGTGACTGAAGTAGAGTAGAGGATGGATGGAGCATTACATATGAGGATAGCTTTATATGGAGAAAAATTAATACTGCTTAATTAAGAGACGTAGTTTTCCTTGTCTCCTTTAGCATTAAATCACAGGGTTATCTAAAAATAATACCTATGCAAATTGATGAAAACATGCTATTCAGCTTCTAAAAAACATTAAGGGAATATATAAATCATTGCAAATAAAACTGTGCAGCAGGAGCTCACAATGGTTTTGAGCAGTTTAAATCAAACTTATTTAAGTTGCAATTCCTAGGATTGCTAATAAAGCAAGTTTTGTAAATGACCTTTTATTATGGAGTGGACTGTCTGAAAAGCAACTTCTCTATATGAATAGTGTCAGGGTACAGAAATAAAGAACCCCATCTTTCTTGGTAAAAAACAAGTCTATTCTATTTACTAAACAACTAAAGGCTCTTATGCTTGAAATATAATAGGGATCTTCTGACATTTGCCATGTAGTGTAATCTGTTTATGCCAGACTTAAATGACTGATATTAATGCTTTTGATCTGCTCTTGAAATTTACATGGTAACTAGATGACACTATAAGGAACAAAGACAAGTCTGGCCTTTGATACAGTACATCTTTTAATAGTCTAAAAAACCCCAAACAACAACCCAGTAGATCCTCACATTCCTGGCAGATGTAACAACTAAAAATGTTGTTTTCCAAAGCAGGTACCTCAAATTACAAGAGTTCAAGAGCTCTGAAAGTTTGTTAGTCTCACTCTGGCACCAGGAACCTGAGAGCCTAAGCTTTCTACACCCTTCATTAAACAAGATACTCCACTCAGAGGTCAATGAGGGGGAAAATACCTCAAAATGCACTCTACAGAAGGAGAAAGCAAATGAGAAAAGAGAAGGAAAGCTCACTATTACCTGAAAAAAAATGAAGCATTAAATTTATAAAGGAATAATTAGGGGGCCTAGAACACCCCTGACCACTTTTGTTTGCAGAGACAGAACTCCAGGAGTTTGCCAGTTGGGCGGGAATAACCTGCAAATACTACAGCTGCGCCAATCTGTGCACAGAGAAAGACAAGATCCCAGCAATATTGACTAATGAACAGGTTAAGCTAGTACTAACTATGCATTTGCATAAATCACTAAAGCCTTAATTTCCAATAGCCTCTGGAAAGTTTGCTAGTGTGGAATTTTAATTTCAAATGATGGTTAAGAAGAAAGTTACAGAATATTTTTCAAGCAGTAAAGAATCCTTACCTCAGACCTATTATAGGCACTTTAAACAAAGAAACAAATAAATAAAAGCAAATAAGCTTTTCAAAATGGAAACATGCTATAAATAAGCCACATAAGGGAGTGGAAAAACACAATCAACCAAATAGCCAGCCAAGCCGAGCCTCTGCCTTCCAATTCATAACCCAACATGCCTGCAAATGGCAAATTGTAACCTATTAGCAAAAACAAAAACTAAGGTTGCATCAAGAAACACACCACTCACTCAAATTCTTTAAATCTTGAAAATAAGTAAAGGGAATTCTTCAGCTTTCTATATCACCTACCATACCGTCAAAAACACATTCCATAAGGCATTTGTTTCTATCTTCAGGAGATACTGAAAAGCAATATTCATCCGAATTTCATGAAACTCATGCTCGTAAGGACAAAAACCTTATTAGTAATCCTGTGCTCTCTTTTATCCACACATTGGCTCATCTGCTGTCATGGCGTCACTTCATCTGAAAAGTTATTCTATTTAACATTACTGAGGTCACTGTTCAGGTTTTGCATTGGTGTGTGAATTTTATGCAGTGATCGAAAGTTTTTTTTAAAATTACCTTTTGTGTAATCAACAACGGCCTCCAAAGCTGCTATTCGGATGTCCACAAAGTGTCCATATTCTGCATATGTTTTAAAGAGAGCAGGATCACTGGGGACATGTCCATTCTTCTGAAGTATACGAATGGCTTTCAGACAGCTAGATGAGGGTGGGGGTGAAGAGGGAGGACAATCTGCAGTGAGTTTCTGGAATATCAATTACTGTGAATAAAGCTATTTTCTTCAATATTATGATATTAATTTGTAAACTTCACTGCAAATTTTCTAGGATAAAACTATCCAAATTACTATACCACCATGGGTTTTTATAGTTGTCAGGACTGTAGGCACACAAAATTAATAAAAGATGAGTTTATACAGTAGATAGAAACACTGGACCAAATTCCCTACCGGAGCAAATTCACTCCTCTTGGCTTCAATGGAGCTGCTCCAACATACACCAGCAGAAAATTTGGCCCATTGCGTTTTGTATTCTATATATTGTCCCAATTGTTTCTTTTGCATAATCTTCATAAATTTACTGTGAATAATAAATATGGGATACATAATGTGATCATTTAACATTGCCATTAAAAATATATATTTTTAGATTTTGATGATTTGAGTGCTTAATTTTTCTACATTAAAGTTTCATTAACACTAGTTTTTGCATGTATTTGTTCTGTGAGGTTTTAATTTTCTTCCTGATATTTTCAAGTTTTCTTAATTCTATGGTTTTAAAAATACCTTACATACTTTGCAATATTTTTTAAATGAAAGAATGGTTTTTGCATGCCTTTTAGTGTCCCTTATGCCCAAAAATATTTTCCTGCATTCTGTTAATGCCCTTTTTTGTGTATTTAAAATAAAGAGAACACATCACTTAAGGCTAGGGAAAGTAAGCTCAATTTGATTACATCAGTGTTAACAGCAGGATGTAGGAAATAAAAAAAAAACAACAACATTAAACATGACTAGGTCTATTCTCTCTTTACATTTGCATAAGTTTTAGAAATTATTAAATCATACCTGACTGTAATGGTATGTCTGTAACTGGGCAGAAGCTTTTCCATATTTAAGAACCTGGTAATTTCCTCAAGTATGAGTCGAACATCAGGATTTAAATTATCCAGAGTTCGAACTTCATTGTTCACACTGACTGCAGGAGTTACAGAGTTGGCTAGTGCGTCAATCAGTTCAGCACGATAATAGTTGTCTGAAAACTGAATCAAAGGACCATCAATGAACAAAGAGAGGCAGAGCACATTGCACCATTTATTTTTTTTACAATAAAACAAACAAACAATGCTAAAGCTCTTAGTTCAGTTTACTCCTGTACTAAATGTTTAGATAATTGCTGTCTAAAGAGTCACTTTCTGTATCAAAAAATAAAACATTCACTATTAAACTGAATGAGTTAGTTGCTAGTGCACATACTTATGAACTTAATATAGCAGGAAGAATATAGTAAAAATCTATGAATATTCTGTTAATAGTCACACTCCAACCCTTTCTCCCCCAAATCTGTGAATGGAATGTTTTTCTCATTTATTAGCTCTGAACTAAAGCCCAACACTTTCAAACATGCATATCTTACATTAGGCACTTCAATTCGCATTTAGATGCCTAAATTTTCAGAGGTAGTAAAAACTCAAACTCTTACTGGTGTTAATGGGTGCTGTAGCACTTCTAAAAGTCAGGACACCTTTTATTCAGGTGCATACATATGGATTTCCATGTCCAGCTCTCTCTCTTGGTGCTTCTAACGTCTTCATCAATGTAGTACATTTGCAACATCCTTGTGAAGTAGGGAAGCATCATCCTAATTTTGCATGTAAGGATTTGGGGCATTGAGTGATTAAGCGACTTGATCAAGATCAAACAGAAGGTCTGTGGCACAGCTGAGAATTGGCCCTCAGTCTTCAGAGACCCAATCTAATGCCTTAAACACATGACCATTCCTCTTCCTCAATACACCCAGGTTTGAAATTTTGGTTCCTAACTGTGCTCATTTTGCTTAATTTAAATAATGACACATTTTATTTAGTGTCCTCTTGGTGAGTGGGGCATGAAAAGACCTTTTGTAACTGTTGTTCTTCAAGTTGTGTTGCTCCTGTCCATTCCATTGTAGGTGTGTGTGCTCGCCACATGCACTGGTGCCGGAAGTTTTTCCCTCAGTGGTATCCGTAAGAGCTGGGCTCTGGCACCCTCTGGAGTTGCGTGTGTATGCGCCAGTATAAGGGGTGCCGCCGGCTTCCCCTGCCTCAGTTACTTTGTGACGGAACTCCGACAGAGGGGAAGGAGGCTGGGTCATGGAATGGACATGAGCAACACATTTCGAAGAACAACAGTTATGAAAGGTAACTGTCTTTTCTTCTTTGAGTGCGTGCTCATGTCCATTCTACTGTAGGTGACTCCCAAGCAGTACCATCGGAGGCGGGTAAGAGTTCATGGATGTGTCGATTGCAACACAGCTTTGCCAAATCCAGCATCATCTCTGGCTTGCTGGCTGATAGCGTAATGCATCATAAACATGTGTACTGAAGACCATGTTGTGGCCCTGCAGATGTCCTGGATAGGGACATGTGCCAGGAAGACAGCCGAAGACACCTGAGCCCTAGTCGAGTGAGCCTTCACTACTGGTGGAGGTACAGTCTGCACCAACTCGTAACAAGTACGGATGCAGGTGGTGATCCAATTGGAAATCCTCTGAGAGGACACCAGAAGGCCCTTCATCCTGTCAGCTATCGTGATAAAGAGATGGGTTGATCTGCGGAGGGGCTTGGTTCGCTTCAGGTACAACGCCAGGGCATGTCTTACATCTAGAGCGTGCAGCCACCTCTCCTCATTGGTCATTTGAGGCTTTGGACAGAACAACAGGAGGAAGATATCCTGATTGACATGGAAGTGTGATACCACCTTTGACAGGAAGGCCGGATGGGGCCGCAGCTTTGTCCTTGTAGAATATCGTGTACGGGGGCTCCGAAGTGAGGGCTTTAATTTTGGAAACACATCTCGCTGAGGCAATAGCTACAAAGAATGCAACCTTCCATGACAAGTGGGGACCAGAAGCCATACGCTCAAAGGGCGGACCCGTGAGCCTGAAGTGGACCAGGTTGAGGTCCCATTGGGGAACCAGGTCCCGGATTGGCGGAAAGAGTCTTTCAAGGCCTTTTGGGAACCTGATTGACATCTCATGAGAGAACACCGATCTACCCTGGATGCAAGGTCGATATGGCTGCCAGGTGCACCTTGATCGAAAAGGAGAGAGCTTTAAGCGAAGCAGGTAATCCAGGATGGACTGCATAGACAATTGGGTCGAGGAGATATTCCGCTCTAACACCCAGCAGGAGAAACGATTCCACTTTGCCAGGTAAGTTGCTCTGGTGGAGGGCTTTCTGCCCTCCAAGATAATATGCTGTACCTGACTAGAGCAGGCTTGTACCTCTGGATTCACCAAGCTGTTCCAAGCTGTAAGGTGGAGAGCGGCGAGGTTTGAGTGCAGGAGTTGACAGTGATCCTGTGAGAGTACATCCAGGCAGCTGGGAAGTGGCCACGGGGCTGCAACTGCCAGGAACCAATGCTGGCGATGCCATGCTGGGGCGAGCAAAATGACCCTTGTCCCTCTTGATTTTTTAGAGGACTTTGCTGATGAGCAGAATTGGAGGAAAAGCGTACATCATGTCTCCTGACCAAGACAGGAGAAAGGCATCTGATAACGAGCCTCTGTCGAGCCCTTGGAGAGAAGAAAACTGATGACACTTTCTGTTCTGTCTAGTGGCGAACAAGTCCACTCGGGGAGCTCCCCACTTCTGGAAGAGCATTCTGATGACCTCCGAGTGAAGGGACCACTCGTGGTGAGAGAAGAAGGACCTGCTGAGGCAATCCACCAGCGTGTTGCATACGCTGGGGAGGTGCGAAGCTTCCAGGTGGATTGCATGCTGGATTCAAAAGTCCCATAGACAGAAGGCCTCCTGGCACAGAGCTGACAATCAAGTTCCCCCCTGCCTGTTGATGTAGAACACAGAGGCCGTGTTGTTCGTCAACATCTGCACTGCCTGGCCAGACAGTTGGGGAAGGAAGACACTGCAGGCCAGGCAGATGGCTCTGAGCTTCCCGATGTTTATATGCAATGTGAGCTCCTTTCGAGACCATAACCCTTGAGTGAGCAGTGTACCGAGATGCGCTCCCCAATCGAGGTCAGATGCATCCGAAATCAGGGAGACCATTGGTCGTGGGCTCATGAACAGCACACCTTCCAACACCAGAATCAGGTCGAACCACCACTGCAGAGAGGTAAGTACCCATGGAGGGACTGTGATGACCTTGTCTAGGTGATGTCTGCCCGGGGAGTAGATCAACTCCAGACACATCTGGTGGGGACGCAGCCTGAGTCTCGCATGTTGGAAAACATAGATGTATGCTGCCATGTGCCCCAATAGTCTGAAACTGACCCAGGCAGTGGTGAGTGGATGGGCAGTGACGATGGCAATCAGAGCTGACATTGCCCTGAACTTGGCCTCTGGCAGGAATGCTCTGGCTCAGGTACAGTCTAGCACCTCTCTGATAAACTATCTGTTGGATCAGGATCCAGGGCCGGCTTTAGGCATCACAGGGCCCAATTCGAAGGAGCTGCCGCCGAAGTCCCGCCAGTGTCCCACCAGGACTTTGGCGGCAGCTCAATCGGCTGCCGGTGCCTTCGACGGCACTTTGGCGGAGGGACCTTCCTCCGTGGCAGCGACTGAGCTGCCGCCGAAGACAGTGGTGGGACTTCGGCAGCAGCTCCTTTGGGACGTTGCGGAGCCCTCTTAGGGGTGCAGGGCCCGGTTCCGGGGAATTGGCTGAATTGCCCTAAAGCCGGCCCTGTCAGGATCAATGTTGAATTTTGTTAGTTTATCAACAGGCCCAGAGCTTGACAAGTGGTTCGCAACATCTAGATGCTGCACTGGACCTAGACCCTGGAGTGGCCCTTGATGAGCTAGTCGTTAAGGTACGAGTAAATCTGGATGCCCCAACATCTGAGGTATGCCACCACCACCAACATGCATTTCGAAAACACCCTTGGTGCCGTTGCTAGGTCAAAAGGGAACACTGCGAATTGGTAGTGGACTGTCCCAACTACGAAACGTAGGAACCGTCTGTGTCCATGAAATATCGATATGTGAAAGTAAGTGTCTTTCAGGTCGAGGGCGGCATACCAGTCTCCCAGATCCAGGGAATAAATGATGGAGGTCAAGTTATCTACTACCAGTTTTTGCTGAATCTGTGTGTATATTTACACATTATATGTTCATATACATATAAGTTAGTAGCACAGGGCATTGTACTGAAAAGACTATTGCTCTATATACTGCCTATAACAAGAGAGAGTCATTAAAATAGATCATCAAACATTTGTAGGAAGGTTCCTTACCTTATTTTTCCTGTTGTCATTGTACTTGATTAGGTCTAAAATAAATGTTAAAACCTCTTTAGGACAGAGGTTATGAACATCCCTCAGCAAGGCCATGGCAACAGGCATAGTCTGTGTGAAGATTAAAATAAAATTCTTATTATATTAGCAGGAAAAACAAAAACATTAAATATTAAATTAAACAATGAGCAATGAACAGTTTTACTCTTTGAAAAGTCCATTTTTAGATGGCTTTTGAAAGTCAGACTTCATACCTTATATACAAAGGGTTGCACAATTTTTAGTTGAAAATATTGTGAAGTTATTTTCTAAAAACAGTTAGCTCTGACGGAGACAGACTTGAAATGGCTCTGAGTATGCAGGAGAGGAAGTTGATGCCAGGCAAATAAGGCTAAACATGGCAAATGAAACATGAGAAGCAGAATCTAAAATTTAGGAAGCTGAGGGTTAACATGCTGTGGGAAGAGAAACAACACTGAAGGTAGCCGGAAAGAATAAACAAAGATCAAAAGCATTTGCAAGAATATGAAAGAAGGCTGGGATGAGAGAGAGAGAGAGAGATGGTGAAAAACGGTGAGTATTTTTGGAAGGGAGGAGTGGGAGAAGGATGTGGAAGAAGAGGGATTAAAACTAAAGTTAGGACAGAACTCAATAACCCAAAATTTTTTAAAAACAGAGCTTGACAGAAAATCATTGTCAATCATTTCAATTGTTATTATTTTTTATCACAAAAGCACGGAGGGGCCTCAAAAGATTGGGGCACCTTTATGCTGGGCACTGTACACATACAGTATAAAAGACAGTCCTTGACTTGAGAAGTTTAGAATCTAAATTTAGATGCAACAAGTGGGTTTGACAAACCATAGGATGGAGCAGGATGGAGGGAGAACAAAGGGCAACAGTGATAAGATTATTGCATTCTACAGGCTAACTAGTGCACAACTTTATGATTTCAGATTCAATAATAATGACATTTGAATAATATTTGTATCATAAGAGATTCTTGTACATTAATTAATTCAAAAAACAGCTGACAAATAATATGAATATTTAACTTTAGGTAAGAGGAACAAAAATTGTTTAACAATGGTAACTAACATAATAAGTTCTGTGCAAGATTACGTTTGCACATATTCGCAAAGCATATTCCTCTATTATGCCTATATACTTGGTTCTAATAGTGAAATATATTTTAAATTTAAATGATTCCTGTTTGCTATTAGCTATTCAGAAAGAACTGTTATAACTTTCAATTTACTGTCTACTGACAAGAATGGAACAAACAGACACAGCATAACAAAGTTAGATACAATCATCAGACTGAGATTGTGGAGAGAACCAGTGATTTTGGCTTGTGGCTCAGACAGTGTTCTTACTATTTATATTGTGGAATTTGTCATTTGTAGAAAAAGACTGCTTCCTCTGACATATCTTTAAAAAGTACAATGAGAAAACATATTTTACCTTTTGCAGAAAGTAGCTTTGAAAGTTCATGAAGTTGTTGGTCTTCACAATGTTTGGACAACTTTTACAACAAAACATTCGGGTAAAGAGTGACTTCATGGCTGGTGGTCCTGTCCATGTACTTACCATGGAATTTGCAATCTATATAATTAGGGGGAAGGGAAGGCACATTATCATCACCTATGCAAGTGTATCATAGGCTGAACAAAAGCACACATATTTGTTTCCAAGAATTAAAAAAAATACAATTGGACAGAATGAACTACTCTTTTCAACAGAAACATATTTTTATCAACATAATCTCATCTCCAACATACCTTCTATGCACTGGAACTAAAGCGTGTGGAACTCATTTTACTTATAGGAAGTCTGCAACTAATTACCATTGCACGATCAATTTCTGTTTTTAATTATTTCCTCCTTTTATATTTTAGACAAATATTTTCTGTTCATTAAGCCAAGTTTTCTGTCTCTACAGAAGCCAATTATGGAAGAGGCATTTGCAATAACAACTTCCCAAATTTACCCTGCCAATAACCTCAACCTAGATTTCAACCACGCGTCAACCACCCCAAGAGTAAAAGACCACCCCAAGAGTAAAAGGCAATTCAGGCTCCTGTCTAGCTGTAGTCATGGACCACAGTCAGGCAAATCTTCTTGAGTTCTGTTTCATCCTCTTCTGAGATCTTTAGTGTATAGAATAGTAAATGTCTGCAGAAATTAATATGTATATATTATTTATTGATAGAATTTTTAATGTTACCAGCAGAACTCCATGTATTCTATGATTCGACAGCAACAGAGGAGCAGTTTGCTTTTGGTAAAGGACACTCCACAGAAGAGTAAAGGAAAAAATATTCCTTATATACTGCAAGACTGAATGGAATGTGTGATGATGGTGTTCTGACCAAGTCCTGACACAGCCACATTAATGTTTTCCCTCTAATTTGTTTAGAAGGGGACAGTTTTTTTCAGGAAACAATTTTCAGTCAAACAGAGCAAGAAGCATTGAGCAAACAGGGAACTGCTGAGTTTCTTGGGGAAAGGCAAAGAGAGAAGGAGCCAAAGAGAGAAAATGCCTCTCTAGAGGTTGGCAGCTCCCTTCCCAATGACAGAAGTTCCAGTGCTTCTAACCCAAGAAGCCAAAATTGATCCAAATCCTCTCCCAGTGAGAAACCCCCCATCTTCATGCCCATGACTGCCAAATCCTTCTGTTTTCCTGAGACAAAGGTTATTATGAAAATGGTTCAAATCCTCACTTCTGAAATTTCTGAAGCAGTGTAAGACAAACACATTCGGAAGCTGTATTACCAAAGATTAAAACATCAACACAGTATAAACTGTTAATTAAATAAAGACTGCATACCATAATTTTTAAAAAAGTGTTTGTATTAAGTTTCCATTTATTTTAAGCAATTTGCTGCAAAATATATAGCAGGGGTGGCCAAACTGCAGCTCGCGAGCCACATGCAGCTCTTTTACAGTTAAAGTGCGGCTCGTGAAACCCCCCACTTCTTCCCCTACCAGGCTGGGGGAAGGGGGGAACTTAGGGCTTCTACCCTGCAGTAGGGTGGTGGGGTTAGGGGCTTCTGCCAGAGATGACTGGTGCCTGCTGAGAGTTGGGGGACACAATTTAAAGGTTCACCCCTCCCACAATAGCTTGAACTCCCCCTCCCCCCCCCCCATGTCCACCCTCTTACCCTCAGTGGCCACTTCCTGCAGCTCTCAGGTGTTAGCTTCCCCTGGAGAGGCAGCGACAAACAGCTGGGAGCTTCAGGGAGGGGACACTGCTTTAGCTCCGCAAGGAGAGGCAGCAGCAAAAGCAGCAGCTCTCCCTGCAGCTCCCAGCTGTTTGCCGCTGTCTCTCCCCATGTCCGAAGCTCCCAGCTTGCCGGCTCCAGCAGCTGCCATGCAGGGAGAGGGCCTGTGACTGACCGGGACCAGCAAACCCTAGCAAAAATCTGGAGGGATACGTGCCCCCTCTCCACACATCTCCTCTGGCTTCTGCCCAGTGGGGAGGGGTTCTTGGGGCTTCAGCCCCATGGGACGCACCTGCCAGGGCTCATGACTTCAGCAGGAGCGGGGCTGAAGTCCCAAGCCCCGGCAGGTGACTCTGGCTCTCGAACTTCTGAATATTGTTGTATGCGGCTCGGAGGGTCAGTAAGTTCGGCCACCACTGATATATAGGGCCAAGATCATCTATATTAAATTGAGCCAACAGCAGTATCTTTAGTATCTTTTTATATTTTTTTAACTTAGTCACATTAATTTCTTACCTTCTCAATCACTGACTTAGCCACTTTTTCTGTTTCTCTATTCTATTGACATGCTATAGTTTGTATGTGGCCTTTGGCGGAGATCTTCCATGCATGCATGAATTAAATGAATGACCCAGTTTTACAAACCACAAGGTAAGAAGCTTGTCTTGAGTTATGTCTACTTTTAGGGAATACACCTCTACCCCAGTATAACGCCACCCGATATAACACGAATTCGAATAGAACACAGGAAAAGCAGCGCTCTGGAGGGGCGGGGCTGCGCACTCTGGCGCATCAAATCAAGTTCGATATAACACGGTTTCACCTATAACGCGGTAAGATTTTTTGGCTCCCAAGGACAGCGTTATATCGAGGTAGAGGTGTATATAAAAGCTCTAGGACAGCGTCAATGTTCCCATCTAACTTACACTGTTCACATCATATTCATCCAACAATATATTTTTAAGAGTTCTAACGTACCCTAATACAGTATGTCATAATAAAAAAGTTGGCTGTTCATTCCTCCTGAAATATGATCAGACAGCAATGGAGGATCTTTAATGCTAAATTGTGATGCTACAGCACAACAGCATCACTGTCCATTTGGCAGAAGGGAATGGACCCAAAGCTTAAGTGTCCCTCTCAAAAAAGAATTAATTTTACTCAAGAACCCTGCTTTCTCTTTTCTCTTCATGGTCATTTCCCCAGGAATCACCTACTCAGGAAGCTGTACAGTTGATATTGCATTTTCTTCACTTTTGATATAGGTTCGCTGAAAAATCATTACCTGGTTGATGATAGTATCAGCTTCTAGGCCAGCTGTGGTACATTTTAACATCAACTAAGATTGTATTTAAATAACCAGCATGGCTAGAAAGTCCAAAAGATTAATTCATACCACTGTTAAAATCTCAGACCATTACAGCTCAACGTGTCATCTGGCTGCTTCTGCTACTAATAGTTTTGAATGCAATATCTTAAGCAGATGTTTAATTCAACTTAGTTACTACTTAATGTTTTATCCTAGAATATCACATACTACTTCTGTGCATCAAAATGAAAATCCATAGTTCTGTAACCCAACATTTCACAACAATAATCACATTGCTAGTTAGGAGCCAACCATATTTCAAATAACCAGGGGAAATTTTGATTTTGCTCAATAAAGTTAATAAAAACTGAACACCTTAGTCTTTGTTAAAATTAAAGTGAGTTGACAGTGAGAGTGTTGTTGTAGCTGTGCTGGTACCAGGATATTAACGAGACAAAGTGGGTGAGGTAATATCTTTTATAGGACCAACTTCTGTTGGTGAAAGAGACAAGCTTTTGAGCTTACACAGAGCTCTGAGCATCAGTCCCAGAGCTGAAACGCTCTGTGTAAGCTCAAAAGCTTGTCTCTTTCACCAACAGAAATTGGTCCAATAAAATATATTACCTCACCCACTTTGTCTCTCTGATAGTGAGAACAGTTTTCCTACTATCCACCTTAAGGTAAAATTGGCACTAAAATGCATCAAATTATACTTTCTCCCCACAGTATTTCCCTATGAAAGGAAAAAAATCCTGTCCACATTGAGCGGCATCAAACTGTTTCACCAGAAACTATTCATTCCAAAATTACCACTGTGGGGTTTTAAAAACCCTTTATGGACTTGCTCAGAACCTGGGGTTCATTTTGAATTCCTCAAACTTCCAGACCGCAACCAAATCCTGTTTCATTTTCCTCACAACTTTTAACAAGAATTGACCTTTCTGTTCCTGCTGTCAATCCCTAAGCATATTCTTCCTTAACTACAGAAATCACCTCCTCTCCCTTAATTTAAGGCTGGCAAAATTTGGCCCTTTACTAGACAACAATCTTCTTGGGACTAACAGGGACCATGGCTACCTTTGTCTTTGTATAGCACCTAGCACAATGGAATACTCTGGGAACTACTGCAACATTGATTATCTTCACCATCACCAATCGTTCAATGAAAAATGTTCAAGCCAAAATCTTTCTCAACCATTGCTTCAGCCATGTCTTCCCTCTCTTGATATTCCATTTGACAGACTTCTCATTATGCTGCACAGGAAGTTCAAATTTCTTTCCCCAGTTTTTAAGTCCCTACACATCTCTGATGTGGTCTCCTTTTGCCTTTTCCACTACCAAGGATGCCAACCTGAAAGTGCTTTTCATCTCACACATCTGTACCTTCTTCCATTTTGTCTCTTTATACTTGGAATATCCTTTCAAAATCTACATGTCAAGCCTTCACCCTGGCCTAACTCAAGTAACTCATGAAAAAACCACTTCTGCCACATCCCCTAAAAATATGAGGATATGCATATTTATATGTATATATGTGTGAGTGTATATACACAAACAAATCAATATCTGTGCAGTAACTGTATAACCAAATACCCATAATCATATTCTTCCATGCTCCAGTCTGGTTTATGTTATAGCTTCACTTGTCTCTCAAACCATTTAGATTATAATCTCTTTGGGGGCTGGGATCTGTCTTTTCTATGAAACACCTACCACTTGCAAGGACATCACCTTGTTCATATTGCTACACTCAGCAGAATTTACTCTGTTTACCAGGAGCAAACAGTACAGTGATAAAAGTGTTCAGTATAATAAGCAGCTTTTAGAGTGAAAAATGAAATGAGTGGAGATGCTAGCGAAGCTGTTCTTTTTTAATATTCACTTTAAGCAAGACACTTACTGAGTTTTTCATAATGAATTCATACAGAGCACTCCAATAAATATGCATGTCACTGTTGAGTCAAACAGGCAGTATCAATGCCAGCACATAATGGAGAAAGTGTACTTTTATCTTTTGTGTTAGTATTTTGTAATGCTAAATATATTGCCACAAGTGTTTTGATTTTGAAAATAACGTTACTCTAAATATATTTTCAAACAGATATATATTGTATACATCCTCGTAATGACAGAAAGGAAGTTCAGAGAGATTAATCTATTGCACACCAGAAAACATTCAGCTACTCCTTGATTATGCTTCCTTAAGATTTTTTTTTTAATTTTCACTCTTTTGACATTTCCACCTGTAAGTTTCCGGCGATATCCAATTTGCTTTTCATTTGAACTCCTTTAGGACTTACTAATTTTGTAACCAAACTGTTCTCCCCCGCCCCTTTTTAAGTCAACAATTTGATTCTTAATTTTCAAATGCAGACTAACGTTACATTTATTTTTGTACCACTCAACCTAAAGAGATATACTGCAACAATCTGAATGCACATAGTAGTCTCTCATGCTATAAAGGTGAAATTCACCACTTCACCAGATTTCTCAGAAGAAGGGACAAGGACTTTCCCACCAAAATAAAATACATTTTGGCTCTCTGAAAATTGTTTAAACAAAAGTTCTTTTATTTCTTCAACTTAATGAAAACTGGAAAAATCCCTTGTGGTTTAAATGTCTGACATCTCAATTTTGACAATTATTATGAAAGCTTTCTGCAGTCTCCATTTACAGACTAAAATAATAAAGCTTTCCTTTCAAATCAGTCATGTTAAAAATACTTGGCAAACTACTTTAAACAGGCCAGATATCAAGCCAATTTAAGAACTGTGATGATTTTTGACTCATTTTCAAATGTTTACAATGTCTAGCAGATTTCTCTCATTATTTCTGTGCTATGTGATCTCACCTTTGCAAGACAGAAGCAGGCCAGCATTCTCACTCGGTAGAAACATTGCTCTTGTTCTAGTATATCAGTCAGGGCAAGTCGCGATGCTGGAGTTGGGAACTTTTCCAATGCCAAAATGGATTCTTCCTGTGCAACTACATCTCTTTCATACCGAAGCTGATATTGCCACATGAAGTCAGCTTGTTCAAATTCTACCTTCCTCAATACAGACATATCTGGATCTATTCTAATCCAGAGTAAAGGAGAATCAGCACTAAAAAAAGATACACAAAACATTCACAACTTAAAACATTATAAGCCTACAATAGTAAATAAAAAGATGTCTCAGCTAATTGTAAATTAACAAAAAAAAAAAAAAGCTAAACCACTGTTAAACATGCTAAACTGGCAGCCATATGACAGGCAACAGCAAAATAAGTAATAGTCTTGATGTGTTTAATTCTCTTTCCTCAGAGACTGTATCTGGCATGGTTGAACAATGCTTAGACTACCCACAAGATGACCAATTAGAGACAATTGAGCTGATGGTTTTTAACGTGGTGAGCTATCATGGTGGAAACTGACAGGGCTCACCAGCTCATTTCACATATACCTAATAGCTATTAGGAGATCCAAGTTATAAGTACTACTATACAGGATTTAAAGTAGTGACCTAGAATCGAAAGGTTCCATTAACCATCATTTCACTCCCCAAAATTAAATTCTCCAGTGGTGTCCTCCAAAAGGGTGTTTTCCTCCAATACAATGTTATATAGCACTGTAGCCATATATGATGCTTTACAGGCAAAAAAAGACCTCTTTTCCAAGGAGCTTATGTAAAAGTCAATAACACAGCAAGATTATGACACTCAATGATAAACAACGGACAAGGAGAGGGCACAGGAGGAGGAGGAGTTATCAATAATGAACATAAGCATATCTCATGCTCTTAATGTATGCATCTTGATATGAAAGAATAACCAAAAGAAGGAAGTTTTAAGAGGGATTAAGAGAAAGAAAGAGCTTGTATGATATACAGAGACAAGGAAGATGTTCTAGGCATATGGGGGAAGATATGGAGGAAAAAATGCAGTCACTTGTGAGAAAAGGAGACCACGAGTACAAAAGAGAGAAGAACTGGCAAAACTTCTTGGGGGAGGGAAAGCAGTGGCACTGAGCGGTAAAGTAGCTTGCCCAAGCACACATACTGGTACATCCAGAAATAGAACTCAGGGCTCCCAAGTCCCTGTGCAGTGCCCTAGCCACCTGACTATAAATGACCAGAACCACTTACAGTTAATTGTGGTCATTTCTTCTTTTGTACATGATACTTGTACTATTTGTCAAATTATTTCTGTGTATTTAATATGTAGAAATTATTCATTAAAAATTTCACCAATGAAAATGTCCTCTATAAATTTACATTACTAGATCACATGTTCATAAACGAGGCTTAATTTATCAGATTATTTTACCCTTAATTCTCTTGAAGAGAAACAGGCAAGCTGCCCTCCTTCATGGAGGTGATGACAATGCCTACCAATAATGGACCACTGGCCTTCATCAGCACAGGAGTACATGAAAGCTGCCAACACTTTCAGCAGTTCAGAGAGCAACACCAGTTCAAACTCATAGAGAGAACAGTGGGCATTTGTTCACAGCAAGAATTGACCCTGCTTCCATGGAGCAAAATAGTTCCAAGTGAATTAATACAAGAATTTATAAATATACTTTTAGCATATAGGTCTCAGTACAAAACATTTGTATACAATTAATTTGCAATCAAGATGGATTAAGTATAAATGAATCCCAGATAGGGTGACCAGATGTCCCAATTTTATAGGGATAGTCTCGATTTTTGGGTCTTTTTCTTATATAGGCTCTTATTACCTCCCACCGCCATCCCGATTTTTCACATTTACTGTCTGATCACCCTAATTTCAGGAACTCATCTAAGATTGACCCATCCATCTAGGTACTTACATAGCATTCACTGAGCTCCATCAAATATTTCCCTAAGTTTAATGCAAGGGCAACAAATTCTGAATTAATAATTCTTCATTAATTACTTGTTTAAATTTTATTTTTAAACTAACCTTAGAGATATGTTTAGAAATGCACAAGAATGAACATCTTCATTTATTCCAACACATTATCATGCCCAGTTTGAGCTTTCTCCAAAAACAGCTCATATTACTCTATGCCAGTGTTTCTCAAACTGGGGTCGCCGCTTGTGTAGGGAAAGCGTCTGGCAGGCCGGGCCAGTTTCTTTACCTGCCCTGTCTGCAGGTCCGGCTGATCGCAGCTCCCACTGGCCGCGGTTCACCGCTGCAGGCCAATGGGAGCAGCTGGAAGCGGCGGCCAGTATGTCCCTTGGCCCGTGCCACTTCCAGCAGCGCCCATTGGCCCAGAGCAGCGAACCGCGGCCAGTGGGAGCCGCAATCAGCCGGACCTACGGATGGGGCAGGTAAACAAACCAGCCAGGCCCGCTGGGGCTTTCCCTACACAAGCGGCGACCCCAGTTTCAGAAACACTACTCTACACATTTATAGTACAATAATCAGAATTTCCTAAACTATCCCCAACTAGGAAAATAAAACCTCAGATATTGAAAAACAATGGCAAATATAAAAATGACGGATTACAGGCATAAACAGCAATTATGAACTGAAAGATAAATATCATCACCCAAAACCTTAAAACATGCTTAGGGCAAACATTAATACTAATAAGGGAATTATATATAAGCATGGAGGAGACAATGTCCATTTGTCTTCAACAAACCAACTTACTCCATTGCAGAAAGATCCATGTCCACCTCTTCTCCATTCATTAATGGAATCTTTTTTTTCTTATTTCTGTGTTTTTAAAAAAGTAATACAATTTAAGTTATACCTTCAAAATGAAGAATACAACTTTCAGATAACTATACTGACGCTTTCTCTCTCTATATATATAACAACATATAACATGTTTAAATCAGGATTAAGTGTAATATGTGATCACTATGAATACTGGCATAAAGTACACGTACTGATTAAAAATACAATTATGTTATAGCAGCGGTTCTCAAACTTCACTGCACCACAACTCCCTTCTGACAACACAATTAATCCATGACCCCAGGGGATAGGGAGGAGCAGAGTCCGAGCCCTGCTGCCCCAGTGGGAGAAGAAGGGGGCGCAGCCCAAGCACCACCATGTCGGGTGGGGGAAGATGAGACCAGAGCCCCAGATCCACTGCCCTGGGTAGGGGGTGGAGCTCAGGCTTCAGCCCTGGGTCCTAGCAAGTCTAATACTGGCCCTGGCAATCCCATTAAAATGGGGCTGCGACCCACTTTGGGGTCCCGACTCACAGTTTGAGAACCACTGTGTTATGGGTTTATATTTCAGTCTTGCTGAAGTCCTCTCTGCCCGTGGTCCTGACAACATCCCATCAGTGATGCCACTTCCATGAAGAAGTATTTTAGCTTTGCTTATTAAAAATTCTCAGTGTGTATTTTGATTTTTTATGTTTTGCTGAAAGTGGGGGTAACATCATGGTGTTCATATTCATGTTGGTAGATTTTGTAAAACTCCAAAATAAATGATTTTTGGGAAGGGTCTATTTTTAGGTACTTAATTCCCCTTCGCTCCCACTCTGACTCATTTAAGATACTGCAAACCCTTACTCACATAACATAAAGCACATGAGGAGACCCACTGTCTTAAATAAGACTACAGTACTTACATGCTTAAAATTAAGTACACACATACATCTTTGGAAAGTTGAGGCTGAAGTGATTTTAAAAAAATTTTTTAGGAGACTGAGACAATCTGAATAGGGAGGTATTTGGTTTGTTTTACTCATAAGTTTAATCAATACAGTCTTGGTATTTTTAGGGAAGGGGAAAATATGATATTTTTTAATCCAGTTGCCTGATTTGAGTTATTTCTTGTTGTTTCTGGTCTTCTTTCTTGGCGAGATTTCCCATTCAAAGGCATTTCTCCTTGAGCAATTCAAAAGGAATTAAAATTTACTAAAAACTATTCCACATTACACAAACAAGTTTCTGTTTAGATTTTCACAATTCCTAGGAACTTTATAAACAACTGGAAATTTGTTGTTAAGTTTTAGTATCTGATTACTGGTGAATGTAGTGCTAATAACTGATTCTGCTTTTTCCTCTGAATTTTCTCTCTTATACATTTGTAGATATGTCTGCTAATTATATTATAACATATTATTATTGCCTTCATTTTCAATAAGCATGATAATATGGAACATGTGCATGAAGCCAGTATGGCTGATAGAAATAAGCATCTAGAAATGAAAATTACCACAGCTGAGGTGGAAGAAGAATTCAAAGAACTTAATGCACTCAAGTCAGGGGGATTGAGTAATTTCCATACCAGAATACTTAAAGGACTGGCACATGAGATTGCTAGTCCAGTAGCAAGGGTTTTAATACATCTACCTATCCCTGGAGAAAGATAATGTCGTACCTATATTTAAAAAAGGGGAAAAAGGTGATGCAGGCAATTACAGACCTGTTAGTCTGACCTCACTACTATGCAATTATTCTTTCCTTTACAATTAGAACAAATTATGAAGGAAAGAATAATTAAATTCATGGAGGTAAAGGGATGCAATGCAACATGGGTTTACCATGACAGGCTAACCTACTTTCAGAAAATAACTGATTTTTTAGATAAGGGAAGTCCAGTAAATCTAACATACTTGGACTTCAATAAAGCATTTGACACGGTGCCACATGGGAAATTATTAGTAAAATTAGAGACGAGGAGGATCAGGTTCTAGAACTATCAGGTAAATAACGAACTGACTAAAGGGAAAAAGGCAAATGGTTGTACTGAAAGGTAAATTACTGGATTTGAGGGAGGTTACTAGTGGAGTTACTCAAACATAGGTCTTGGGACCAATCTTATTAAATATTTTTATTAATGACCTTGGCACAAAAAGTAGGAGCATGCTAATAAAATTTTGCTGATGATACAAAGTTAGGAGGCAATCGCAATAAAAAAGAGGATCAGAATATTACACAAGAAGAGCCAGATAACCTTGAATACTGGAGTGACAGAAATGAGATGAAATTCAATAGCACAAAGTTCAAGGTCATGCACCAAGGGTTTAATAATAAGAATTTCTTCTACAAGCTGGGGCTCATAAGTTGGAAGCAACAGAGGAGAAAAGAGATCTGGACACGTGGGTTCATCGCAGGATGACTATGAGCCACCAAAGTGACGCAGCTGTGAAAAAGGAAAATATGATTCTAAGCTACATCAGGCAAGGCATTTCCTGTAGAGATAGAGAAGTATTAATGCCATTGTACACAGCACTGAGACCTCTTGGCATACTGTGTACAACTCTAGTCACACATGTTCAAGAGTAATGAATTTAAACTGGAACAGGTGCAGAGAAGAGTTACTAAGCTGATCAGAGGAATGAAATGCCTATCTTGTGAGAGGAGATTGGAACAGCTTGGCTTGTTTAGTCTAACAAAAAGAAGGCTGATAAAATATATGATTGCTCTCTATATAGGGGGAAGTAAATGCCAGGGAGGATATTTACCAAAGAGCTATTTAAGCTAAAGGACAATGTTGGCACAAGAACAAATGGGTATAAACTGTCCATGAACAAATTCAAACTTGAAATTAGGTTTCTAACCATCAGAGGTGAGGTTCTGGAACAGTCTCCTAATAGGAGTTGTAGGGGTAAACAACTTAATTAGTTTTAAGAAGGAGCTGAACAAATTTATGAATGTGATTGTATGATGGGGTTGTTTGTGCTGGTAGGGGGCAGGACTTGGCAGCCATAGGGCTCACATCTGGTTGTCGTCTTATTTTCCTAAAACGTCATACTTCATGGTTTCAGCTGGCCACCTACAGGGTCAGAAAGGGATGTCCCCTCACCGGAATATTTTCTGGGTTGTTCTTTTTTAATCTTCTTCCTTTGAAGCATCAATGATGGCCATGGCTGGAGATGGGACATTGGACGGAGTAGGCCAGGGCTCTGAGGTGGCACTGAGCAGGCTCTCTCTCAAGTGCTTGACTGGCTGGTTCTTGCTCACATGCTCAGGGTTTAACTGATCACCATATGTCAGGTTGGGAAAGAACTTTCCCTCAGGATAGACTGGCAGTGACCTTTAGGATTTTTCACTTTCCGCAGATCACTTGCCAGGATTATCTTGGTATATCTCACATAATCATTTCCCTGCCACTATGAAGGCCCCAGGCATTAGTGCACCTTGGTCCTTCCTGCTCTCTGCCTGTGGTACATAACAGTATAGTCTCCTGTGGGCTGTAATATTTTGGTCTAATTTCAGTTATTGAGTTAATTGGTGCTGGTTGCTGTAGGTGGCCTGTAATATACAGATAGACTAGATGATCTGGTGGTCCCTTCTGGCCTATGACTCTATTATCACAAAATTGGTAAATTATACAGTAAGATTATCAACATTTACAAAAAGAAGTATTAAAAGATTTAGATTTCACACTTCCCATTAATTGCACTGGACATTATTATACATACATTCTATAAACATCTGCATTCTGTAGTTCTAATTCTTACCTTCTGCTTTTGGAATGGCAAGGTATATCATGTTTAAGACTGTTTTCTTCTATCTGCAATGTATGGTTGAAAGATCCATCAAGTTCTTGCACTGTTACTTTAAGAGGACCCTGAAGAAAATTAAGATACTTTAATTATTAGTGTAATAAAAACAAATTTGTCTAATATAAATATAAACCTAATGTTTATAAATGTGTGTACAGAGATAAATGCACATCAACAGTGTTGTAAACAAACTATGGAAAATGGACCTTACCACATATTTCTGGGTCCCAGGAGAAGTGTAGTCTTGCTTTATTTCCAATTCCAATACATTTCGTTTTCTATTAAACGCAAAACTGCCATAAAATTTTACCACACCACTCTGATCCCTAATAAATTGTATAGGAATTTTGAGGGACAAAAGATAGTGTTTATAAATAAAAATAACATTTATAAGGTAAATATTCTCACATTTTGAACTAGATTTGTATTTGACTGTCACAGCACAAAAAGATTCAAAGAAAAGCGGAGAGGGAAAAATATTTTGGATTCCTTTCAGTCCCATCAATGGGAGACAAAAGCCGTGTGCAAAGGGAGCACCTCAGGAATATTTTTTAAAATAGTCTTATTGAAGATTTTTATATGCTGGTAGAGAAAACAAGATTACAGAAAGCTCAACAAAAAGAACTGTAGACAGAATACCTAGTACTGTGAAGTGCAGTAATTTTTTTCCACTGAAAATAAAAACAAGTCATAATGAAAAGCTGTATTATTTCACACCATGTTCCTCAGGTGTCCTTGCGCACTTCCTCTAGCACAGAGGTCCCCAAACCATTTCTGTGAATAGTTTTAGTTTGTGTGACAATTATTGCCTTATTTTAGTCACAACTGAAATGGAACAGAGTTCTCACTGAAGTGCAGTATTTTCATCTAACAATAATGTGGCTAAAGCACAGAGGACAGGGATTACCAAATCAAATAATCCTGAAGAGTTATGGATCGATTAAGTTCTCTTTAAGTCATGTTCTCTCAGGAGTGTCTCTTTCAAAGTTACCCTGTTATTAGCTTGTTACCAGCTTTACCCACTTTATAAAAAAAGATCACGTTCATGGAATTCTCCACTGATTACTAGTATTTTTGCATAGCTATGTATGGAAAGAAGAATTAATAAATTAGATGTTTCCTTACCATGCCCCATAAAAAAAATTTGATGCGTGTTTATCCATTATGAAATATTTCACTCCAGAAATATGGTACATTCTAAAATTTCTTTGGTGCACATTGATTTTTATGTATTGTTCTAGTATTGTGGAATAGTAATCTTGCTTTCAGGCCTTTTTACACACTAAGAGTTATATAAAATATTACTTACAGGAAAAGTCAGAACAAATGAATAATTCCCTACATACATGAATAAAATTGAGTTTTGTTTTCTCTACTGAAACAGTACAACCATATGGCATGTGTGATCCCCTTACACTTAACAATCTGTCCCAACTTGTATTTAGATTAGACACTCTGGTTACCATCCCCAAACCTGAAGAAGAGCTCTGTGAAGCCTACAACTGTGTCCCTTCCACCAACAGAAGTTGGACCAATAAAGATATTACCTCAACTACCTTATCTCTCTGATTTTGCTGCAGCCATAAAATGTTCATTTAAAATACCAATGAAAATAGATAAAACAATTTATTTTCAAATTTCTGCTAGTATTAGTAAAAAGCAACAGAGGGTCCTGTGGCACCTTTAAGACTAACAGAAGTATTGGAGCGTAAGCTTTCGTGGGTAAAAACCCAAGACTTGCATCTGAAGAAGTGAGGTTTTTACCCACAAAAGTTTACACTCCAATACTTCTGTTAGTCTTAAAGGTGCCACAGGACCCTCTGTTGCTTTTTACAGATTCAGACTAACACGGCTACCCCTCTGATGCTAGTATTAGGGCTCACATTGATCTAAAAAATGCACTATCAATCTGCTACCCCAGGTAATTTATGCCACAGTGATTTTCTGGAAATCACATCTGAAAATGCACCAGACTATAGCATTTTCCATGTCAGACTTTAGCATATTTCTAATGGCAGTGTCCCCTGGATCTCTGTAGTATAGTTTGACCTTTAATTCCATGAGAATGCTTGAGCTTCTTTATAGTAATTTCACTACCGGTAAAACTGACAAATACTGCAACTCCTTCCAGTCTTGAAAAGAAAAGAGCACCCAGAAAAAGCCAGCGAACTGTAAGTCACTATGAAAGGAATCTAAATAGGTAGATTGTTCCTATTTTTAATATGAATCCCTTTGTTTCTAACTCTGTTAAAAATTTAGGCATTTCATATCTTCCTGCACATTCCTGTAATAGTGCCAACGAAAAGCTACATTTCTTCTCCACTTTAACAATTCAGAACTAGAATGAAAAGGATACACCCACTGTTTTATTAAAGGCTGGATGTCTTTGCCAGAGACATTAGAGATGGATTTCAAAAATCCAGATGTGGAAACCAGCATCTGACTCCACATGTGAGACTGGAACTTCTGAGACGAGGCAGTGCTGGCCAGACTCAACAGTTTGTTGAAAACCTAAAATGATAGAAAAATTCATTTTACATATTTTGAATATTGAATTATATGAATTTTTTATCTTGATTGTCTTCAGGCAATGCCAATCAGCTCGTTCTGTAATGTTTATCTTAAAAAAATAAAGAAAGAAAAGATACTTTTCAAAACAAAGGAATTTCAGAAACACATTAGATTGTCGCTATCTGAAGTTGGGATTTGCAGATAGAGTGCAGATACAATGGGCTAAAAACAATGGTGCTGGGAAGAGGTTAGGCCTAATTCAAAGGCAGCTGCAGTACCAGCATTATCTTAATGACAAATAAAATGTTTAACCCTGGGACAAAAGGAAGCCACACACTATTTCACCCTTTCCTATCTATGCTCATCACTCATCACCAGGCATATTTTAACAGGCAGTTTTCTAATAAATTTACATGGAGTTGAATGCAGAAATGTATTTCAGTATCTATTATCTAGCTATAAGCATTTCTAAAGCACAAGACTATAAATACTTTGAGAGCTTACAGTTGACGTTAACTATCAACAGCAATCATTTTCTTTTACACAAATATGATAATACATATGATTTTTTTTTACCTCCCTTTTACAGCTAAGGATGCATTCTCCAATAACTAACTTACTACTAATATGTGCATCTTTATAAAAAAAATTCTTCATGATTATATCTCATATATAGGGCCCTACCAAATTCTTGGTCCATTTTGGTCAATTTCACCGTCATAGGAATTTAAAATCATAAATTTCATGATTTCAGCTATTTAAATCTGAAATTTCACGGAGTTGTAATTCTACGGTCGTGACCCAAAAAGGAGTTTTAGGGGGGTTACAAAGACATTGTAGGGGGTGTTGCAGTACTGCTACCTTTACTTCTGCGCTGCTGCTGGCAGTGGCTCTGTCTTCAGAGCTGGGCAGCTGGAAAGCGGCAGCTGCTGGCCGGGAGCCCAGCTCTGAAGACAGAGCCACCGCCAGCAGCAGTGCAGAAGTAAAGATCGTGTGGTATGATATTACCACCCTTATTTCTGTGCTGCTGCCTGCAGAGCTGGGCCCTCAGTAAGCAGCCGCCACTCTCCGGCCACCCAGCTTTGAAGGCAACCACACAGAAGTAAGGGTGGCATGGTATGGTATTGCCACCCTTACTTCTACACTGCTGCTGGCGGAGCTGGGTGCCAGGCCAATTGCCGCCGCTCTCTGGCCACCCAGCTCTGAAGGCAGCGCAGAAGTAAGGGTGGCAATACTGTGACCCCTTTAAAATAACCTTGCAACCCCCCCTGCAACTCCCTTTTGGGTCAGGACCTCCAATTTGAGAAATGCTGGTCTTCCCCTTGAAATCTGTGTAGCATAGGGTAAAAGAACACAAAAGACCAGATTTCATGGGCGGGAGATCAGATTTCACAGTCCGCGCAGCATTTTTCATGGCCGTGAATTTGGTAGGGCCCTACTCATGTACTACATTACTGTGTTACGAGTCAAAGTCTATTAAAAACTCTATTATACTTTGCTATAAAAGAATAAAAAAAAGTCACTCAATTTATTCCTCAGGACAGTAAACTGTTGTATTTAAAGTGCATATCGGGGTTCAGTTTTCTTTTACATAGACTACAAAGGACAAGTTACCATCTGGATACTGTGTGAAGGAACATAGTATAGGCTGTTGTGATTCAAGTTTAAACAAAAACCATTAGCATTGCATGTTTTAGCCTATATTTTATCATTATACCAATTAAAAACATTACATCTTTACAGAGTAATACTGCTTTCAGAGTTCTGGGTCTCCCTTTATTAAGTGTCACATTTTTTCTTACGAAATCATAAAATAGAAAAAGAAACTGAAATCTCACAAGTATTTAACTTTTCAAAGAAGCCGTATTTTAATTATTATTTAGTTATGATAATGCTAGGAGCCCAACACAGGCCAGAATCCTGCTGGTTCTCTTTATAGTGCAAAAAAATTTTGTTTACTAAGTTTCAAACAGTAACTCTACTGGAGGCAATGAAATTGCGAAGATGTCACTGAGGAGCTAATTTGGGTTCAGAACCTTTATTACTAGCCATGTCTGAGAAGGAAATAACCAACCTGTGCATTATAATCCAGTTTACCTGTACTATGAGCACAGTTTATCTCAAAGTTATTGATACCCAAGCAAACATGAAACCCCAAGATGATTTTTAAAAAGTAACTTACGGAACATAATTGTACTTAAAGATAAAAAGTTGTATATACGTCATAAAAGAATTTAAACACCTACTTGTAGCATGAACTCCATACTGATCCTGTTTTCTATCAATCTCATAACAAGATGGGCTTTACACTGGAACATAGTGTAATATTCCCAGGAGAGCGTGTGAGGGTGTTTTATAGAAAAATGTAGATGTGATGCAGGGCTGAAAAATTAAATCAAAATAATTTAATGTGTTTTCTGTTCTGAATATTATGGCAAAAAGCCCACAACAGTTACTGGTAACAAGATGATTGCAGTATACATTCATATTGTTTCTACTTATTTAAGACAACAATGCATCATGGATTTATTCATGAAAAAGTCTACAATTTTTATAATGTAGAGATAGGTGCATGTATATTACATAGAGAAGTATAGAGAATAAATTAGAAGAAACTACAGTTTCTTCTACAGTTATATAGTAATATTACAAATATGAAGTTGTCTAGTAAGAATTTAATCTATAAAAATCAGTGCGGAAAGGGTATATGTCATCAGACTACTGAGAACTGCTCATAGCTTTTTGGGGGGGGGAGGGGTCCCCCTTCATTTAAAAGCAATTTGATTGCAATTACTATATATTTAAACAAACATTTATTTGGAAAGCATACAATTGATTGTTCTACAAATGAGAACAACTTAGTTGACCTTCTATGGATATTACTTATTTTATTTCAGTTTCATTTGAAAGCCAATCTCTGCAGCAAGGCTGTTGATAGTAAAATGGCTAGAAAAAGGGTTTTTGTTTAAAGCATAACATCTAAAGAAAATTTCACTAGTCTTGAATTACACAATGCAGCAAACCCTCCCTTATCCTATACACTGTTTCAGGTAGATTTTACAGTCAAAAATAGCTAAAATGAACCTGAACAAGCTACATACTGTATTAACAACGTAATTTAATTGGTCAACAGAAATTAGTATAAAAGGTCTCTTCCATTTTTAAGTCCACTGTTTTGCATTTATTTTTAGGTTGAAAAGTTGATGTTTGTTCAAATGCACAAGATCCAATTTAAAAAATGCTTTCATGGAGGAAGTTTCAATATGCTTCAAGAGAATATAATTTTATTATACTTTAATAAAATGAAAAAAAGATTGACTAAAAGACTTTTTGGGCAGCACCAAACACAACAGGGTCCTGGTCCATGACTAGAGCTCCTCAGCGCTGGGATAGTACAAATAAATTAAAAAATAATAATGTAATCCTTTTAAACTACTTAAAAACAAATAAAAGTTTACTAATCAAAGCATAGCAAAACCTAAAAACAACTTCAGTACTTAGGCACACTGGCATCTCCTATACAAGGTATATCATATGTCCCAAAACAGTGGTGGTCAGTAATCACCATATTTTCAAATTCACTTGCTTTTAAGTTGCTCTGAGACAGACCTAAAATTTTCAGTGTACTTTTTGGTTAGAACATTTTATTAATTAATCACCCTCACTGACACTACCCTTGAAGATGAGGAGGGATTTAAACAAAAATCTGAATTAAATCATACTTGCAAATTAAATATTTGGAAAATAAAATATTTTGCCTCACTATATGATCAGATAAGGAAAGGCCGTATGATAGTATCTACAAGCAAGAAACAGAGTTAAAAGTTCTCATAACTAATTCTGAATTTCACAGTGTCTGTTGGGTTTAAAATCATAATGCACATGATCTGAAGCTTCTCCCTGTGAGGAGAATAGCTTGTATGGCATACAGACATTATATTTTAAATGGACTTCTTCTTGATAAGATTTAAAATAACTTATTTTTAAAAGTTGCCTGATCTATAGTCCAGTTCAAAAATAGAAAAGTTACTGTAATTGCCTTATTCATGAGAAAAATAAGAACATTTGCCTGTTTTCCATTAGCAGAGAAGAAACTGGAGATGATAAATTTTATAAGTCTGAATTTATTTTTGTTTGGCTGATGAATTAATGTTCAGTGACTGGTTTTGTTGTGCTAGAGTTTTTCCCTTTAGTTATTTTTATAGGTGTTTTATATTGAATTTTCCATAAACTGGTGACATGTCTTAAGACATTCGACCCAGATGAGATCGGGCCAACTTCCTCAAAAGTGGTCGTATATCTGGATTTTTTATTATTATTATTTTATTTTTTGGTCATAGACCAACAAACTCTGTGATATGAAAAACACAGAATATTTTAAAATTGCTGCTTTAAACTTTCCCAAGTTAATGCTCGCCAGCAATGACCTAATTCAAACTTGCATGGCTTCAAGGCAGGCCCTTGCACCTGTTTTTTCCGGACTTGTGAGGCAGAGGAGGAGGAGCTGCAAGGCAGAGTGAGCAAAATTCATAAACCTTAAGAATCAAGGACTAGGTTTAGAAGCCTCGCCTTTTGGGTCAACATCCATCGGAGGAAAAATTCACCTTCCAGAATCTCCTAGGCTGTTCACCTTGGGGAAAGTCAGGCCACTGCAGCCTCTGACCAGTCTCTCCCTGCACCTGAAGGAGGCCCACTAACAAGTAGTGCTGGGCCAGCAGAATATCATCTGGCGTCTTGTTTGCTGTTTCAGCTCCTACTTTACAAAAGCACAGAATACTGTGAGGACTGAAGAATTCCCAAACTTCCTGTTATCTTAAGTAACTTATTTTCCTGTCCCTATTTTTTGCCTTGAATTTAACAGGAAGACACCCCAGCCTTTTTATTTGCTTTATTTTTAAGATGGGAAAGCGAAAGCGTGGCTGCGTGCATGCATGTGTGTGAGAGCGTCCTGCGACAGGGTGTATAAACCACATGCCAGTGATAAGGTGTTAGAGAGCTGCAGTGTGCCTGGCCGGACCTTCCTCCATCAGTCATGTCATGGGTGGAATAAAGGTTTAAAAGCAGGAATTCCTAGGCAGTTGATGGGCAGCTCTGAAAGAGAGCAGACAATAGCTCTACAGTCCTCAAGCAGATCTCCTGGAAAGCGTCAAGGAAACTGCCCTCAAGAAGTTCATTCACCGATTTCCTAGGCCTACAACGAGGTAGAAGACTCCGTTATATCAACCAGGCAGAATAGATTTGGTAAGCCCCTAAGTTAGCTGTGAAATGTTCTGTGCTCCAACCCTCTGCCCTTCTCACAAGTAGTGAATAAGGAACTATACTGAAAGAACTTGTGGAGTGGGGAGCCAGGAATCCTCATCTCCTTCAAATGCACACAGACTGTGTGTCTTAAATTAGTATTGGAGAGACTCCCATTTATGCAGGCAGGGACACCCTATGGATTTAGCAGCACCCAGAGAAGGTACCAAGAGAGAAAAAGTGCTCATAGTTTAAACAGCCCTAAATATTGTCTCATAAAGACAGTTATTAAACTGTGTTTTGAACCTGAAAGTATTGAGAGACTTGATTTTGTCATCTATAATTTCTGGTAAATAAACGTTTGTTAAACTTCTGTTTATCAAGGTTGCTCTGCTAAAGTTAGTATTATAATCTCTGTTGAGGAGAGAGAAGGAGAGAAAAAAGGTTAGCTAGGACATAAAAAACTGAAGTTTGAGAAGAAAGTTTTATAATTGGCTCCAAGGTTTTGGTTAGGACTGTAGGTAGCTTAATACTAAAAACAAGTTATTTAACAAACTTTAAATTATTGATTTGATTGACTTTGGTAAAAATCTTTAATTGGGATCTATAAACATGCAGACAACCACCTTCTTAGTCTCTTTTACAGAAAGTATAGCAATTGACTGTTTTTTGTACTAATTTGATGATTTAACTTCAATCCAATATTGATCTTAACTTATCTGATTGGATACTTATAACATTTTATTTTTAGTTTAATATAAAACAGCTTACCTTTGATGATATGTTGTCATGATTTTAGTTTAAAAAATTTAATAATGTGTACAATTGATACCAAGTCACATTCATTTTTAATAAGTAACAGGGGTCCATATCCTTTGAGGACCTGGGATGGAAACCAGCCGGTCAGACTTAAAGTCTGACCAGCTCCCCTAATAAATGTACAGTGTGTGTGTGTCACACACACACACACACACACACACACACACACACACTCACTCACTCCTTTTTGGAATTTCTTCTTATATCCCCTACCCCAAGAAATGTGAGACCATATGAATCTACTTGCATTTTTGTAGTAGCTCTAGTTTGTTGGCTTTTAAAAAACTTGATCTATTTTTCTGTGGCTTTCCCCAACACAACTCATATAAAGTCAGTTTCTCTGAAGTGGAGAATATGTTGCTGTTATACTTTTAGCTGCTAACAAAAAGCCAAAAACAAAACAAAACAAAACAAAAAACCCCAACACTAAATCAAGTCCTAACTCAGCACACCCAATTTAGTTTAACAAGGTATCAACCAGGCCAGGAGGCCTAAAATTTGATGTACCAGCTATGCCTTGTTTTCCAGAGGCATGCGCAGCAAGGCCATCTCATTACTTTGCCTGATTTGCTATTTGTGAAAGAGCAGGGCACTGAATTAAAGCAAAATCCAACATGAGCAGGCAGGCAAAGTGGAGTAATGGCCTGGAATGCACATGAAAGCTGATTCTGTAATGGTCAACAACCATACAGCCTTGTGTGGTTGAGGATTCACCTAGGTGGGAAATTGGTTGTTAGTTACATTCCAGTTCTCATTCTGAAAGTCCTTTCCTTCTCTGTTTTTTTTTTTTTTTTAAATCAGTGTACAATTATTAAATGGGTATTCTGAGGCTATGAGTTCTGATTTTAAACCAAACTAAAATCTGGATGTGCATATACTCAAAAGCAGAAAAGCATTCCTGCAGATGGCCCGGCCCAGCTCATCTACTTTTCTCAATGGCTCTTAACAGTTGGTCTACTTTTAAGTTTCATTTTTCTAATTAACAGGACAAAAAGCTCAACATCAAAAGAGTGAATGTAACAAGAAGTGGTATCAGAAACAAGAGAGCAAAGAAAAACAAATCCAACCACCAAATTCACCATTAATGCTGTTTAAAAATCTAAAAATTATTAAAAATCATTGTAAAAGTAACAGGAATTAAGTTTTTAACTCCCTTTCCCTCTCCTGTCCCTGTAATGAAAACTGGTTTTTACAGCAGAATTAAAAACATTCAATAAAAATAACTGTCTTTAAGTTTTAAAATTAGAGATTCATAAAACAATAGTGATAAACTACATCCATGATGTACTTTATGAGACCATTAATACATGCCTTAGGCAGCTGAAGTCCTCCAGCCTTTGGCCTTGTGCCTCACAACATACCCAAAGTAAATATTAATGGCCTCATAAAAACACACCCTACAATGACTTATAGTTTAAACAAACATACTTGTCTTTCTCTTTTCCTCCTCCAAATATTGGATGCAGTAAAACTCCGCCAGTCTTCAGTTCATATACCACTATTTGGTCTAGCTCCTAAAAAGTACAATATATAAAAATGTATATATTGTTAAGCAGAAGAGGCTAATTAGTGGGCTTTCCAGTGTTCTATAAAGTGATCATTTCTTAACCTCAGAGATCAGACCTGAACAACAAGTGAAATGTATTTGAAGTAATTTTACTAATTTGTTTAAGAAAAAAAATCATAATCAATATTTTAGCACCAGAGAGCTAGCAATATTTACAGGATTACAATGAAGAACAGATGTTCATCATCCAGGCAAACAGAAATAAAGCAGTAGAACTGAATAACAGAGCTAAAGTTTAATATTCAGTTGATAACATATCAGAGGAACTTTGCTTTTTCACTTTGCTAGAGCATAAACTTCCTCTGATCCCCTGATGAGTAAAAGCAAGGGACTTCACCAATATCTGGGAGTGAGAGGTGATTTTGTTTCCAAGGCAGATTGTTTTGCGTTTCCACTAAGAATAATCTATCACCTGTGATTACTACTAGCACAAGGAACATAGGAATTGCCATACTGGACCAGTCCATCTAGTCTTGCATCCTGTCTCTGAAAGTACATAGTACCAGCTACTTCAGAAAGAGATACAAGAAAACTAGAATTAACATCTTCAGGGAAATTTTCTTTCTAGCCCCCATTAATTAGAGGTTGGCTTATCCCCTAAAGTCCAAGGGTTCATAACCATTTCAAAAACTCTTGGTTGAACTTGTGTACTATTATTAGGCACATATATTTTGCTTTACAACTTCAGAGCTTTTTGCAAACATGATTATTCAACATGAAACAGTAATGAGTATTGAGAAGGAGCTGCGAAAGAGAGAGTTAAACATGGGTAAATGAGTTATGTGAGAAGTGATTCCTTCTCTCCAAAAATTTAACTACTAAGGCCAGTCTCACCATGAGCTCTATCTAGGCAGAACCCTGTGCAGAACTTACTGCATAACCAAAGTCTAATATTTCTACCTGTAAAGATGCTAAGGCAGTTTTGAGGAAACATGGTCAGAATATTTAGTCCATAACAAATCCTAATGTCCGCCTTGATTCATCTTAGCACCCTGGATTCACACTGGCCAACTTCTACATTTTTGTGCTGCCCCAGGATGTGAAGTCAAAGCTATCAACCTGGATCCCTCTGGGATTATGGAGGCAGCCCACAGGATAGCAAGTCAATGGCATTTTTATTATGAAGTACACTTTTAGAAGTTGGTGGTATATTATTTTAGACGCTTTGGTCTAAAACACAAGTATTTTGCAAAACACAGGCTATAACACAAAACCAAAGACATTTTATTAACTTAATTTTACAGCCTAAGAGCTACATTCACAAAAGGATTTAGGCACCTAATTGCTACTTTAGGCACCTGAATCCCAGAACTAGGCCCCACTGGGATTCACAAACCCACCACTCAGCTACCACTGAACCCTGTCAGTTCCCAAACTCACTCAACACCTAAGTTTTTGTAGTAAAAGCTCCTTAAGTGCTTCTGTTTCTGCCTCTGTGCTCTTCAGCTGCAGTCTCAGTGTCCAGACACCGCACTGTGATAAATGAAGCGTGGGAAGATAGGTGTTCCTCTGCTTCACTTGCCTGCAGAGTTTGATCCAGCAAGCAGGTTCACAGCTCTCCTACCGGATCAGGGATCTTAATGAAAAAGTCATTGGGCGCGAAAGAGAGAGAGAAGGAAAATGATTCTATAGCCTGGTTAGAGCACTCACTTAAGAGGTGGGAAACCTAGGATCCAATCCCGCTGCTCCAATGACTTTTTTATTTATCTACGCACAGTGGAACAGCTTCAACAGGAGAAACTCTGGGAGCCCCACATCAGAATATCCCCTAGCCCAGTGGTTAGGGCACTCACCTGAGAGGTGGCAGATCCCTGTTCAAAGCCTTTCTCCCAATCAGGTACTTGAACCTGGGGTCTCCCATATCCCAGGTTAGTACCTAGCCACTGGGCTACAAGTTAAAAGGAAGATCCTCCTTCCTCCTCCTCCTCCCTATGCTGCTTCTTGCAAAAATGGTGTAGACGCCTAATGTCAAGAGGGTTTGCACAGATGGAGGCGCCTCCCTCCAGGCTGGATTTAGGTGCCAAACTCCCAAAAGGGGGGAGGGAGGGGAAGTCTTAAGACACACCCCTCTCCTTGGCATCTTCCATTGGCTAGCTTAGGCGGGGAGCTGCATAGTGTGTGACTTTTGTGAATCCCATTCTTAGGTGCCTATCCCTCTCCATTCATTGTACAGGAAGCTTGAATGCCTAATTCAGGCTTTGTGGATCCCAGTGATTTTCTAAGAACCTGAAGTTAAGCATGGTAACAGTCAGCACTGCCATGCCTAAGTTCCTTTATGAATCTAGCCTTAAAAGAATAACAGACAAATATTTTGCAAAATGATGCTATATGCAGGGCCGGCTCCAGGCACCAACAAAGGAAGCAGGTGCTTGGGGCGGCCAATGGAAAGGGACGGCACATCCGGGTCTTCGGCAGCAATTCAGCGGCGGGTCCCTCAGTCCCTCTCAGAGCAAAGGACCCACTGCCGAATTGCCACTGAAGAATGAAGCGGCGCAGTAGAGCGGCTGCCGAAGTGCCACCGATCGCGGCTTTATTTATTTTTCCGCTTCACCGCTTGGGGCGGCAAAAAAGCCGGAGCCAGCCCTGACTCTATGATAAGTTACCAGAGTCCCTATTGGATCACCGCCATAGTTCAAGGAGAGATCCAGTGGTAGCTCTGACACCACAGAATGATGAAGCAGATTCAAGTAATATACCTGTATCTGAGTTACAATATCAATATCTGAGGTTTAAAAATCACATTCTTCTTTTCTTCCTTGTTACTGGGCAAAAGACCCAAAGCAGAGGAAACTGTCTATAAAGGGGAAGCAACGACAATGACTGTGCACAAAGTAAACAGATTAAGAAAAATATTTTGCTTCTAGATTTCTTCCATTAGGTATTTCACTTGCAACAACAGGAGATAAAAGTGTTCTGTCAGAAGTATGATTTAACCTGACAGTGTCCCTTTAAATTGTAATTCAAAACTGTATTATTTGGTTTCTACCTTACCTTATCTTGATATTAAAATGTATGCATGCTTTACAAGAACAAACTCCTTTTGTCTCATTACCTTCTTAATCCAGTGGCGATATTCATTGACACCAAAGGTTTTTTTCATCCAAAGGCCATAAATATAGCCAGAGATTCCCTTCAGCACCCACTCATCTGACCTGCAATAAGAAACAACTATGAACTCTGTCTCCTTGACTTGCAGGGTATTTTGAACTAGCCAAGGGCAGCTCATGCTTCACTAAAGCACACATTTCAGCAGGTTATATAACTTCTCAAGTCTAAGTCAATAGGAGCCTGATGAGCTGTGAACCGATTTATGTGATATTCATTGATTCACAGATTCCAAAGCCAGAAGGGACATCATGATCATCTAGTCTGTTCTCCTGTATAATACAGACCACACAGTACTTCCTTAAAATAATTCCTAGAGAATATCTTTAGTTTTGCCACCCCAACCATCTCATGCTTGGGTAGATGACTTTGAGAAGTGCATTCTGAGGAGGGATATGAATCTACAGACAGAAGCTGTTTGGTGAACAATACCATCAGTTCCAAGCACAAGAGTGGCACAGAAGGCTGCAAAGATGTGAGTGGGAGAAAGAGCACAAAAGGGGCCCTTGTAAGGTGCACTAAGGCCTTGTCTATACCAGGAATTTGCCCCAATTACAGCTATTAGTGACCAGTCGAGTCTTCAGCACAGCTAAGATACATCAGGACAAATAGTTCAGAGTAGCTTTGCCTAGTCTACATAGGAGTTTCAACTGGTGCCACTAAACCAGTGGCAGGCCACTGATGGCTGAAATCTAGAGTAGACAGGACTTTACATGAATGTTAACAGGCTGATGGACAGGTGGGTAAGAATAGAAAGAAACTGCAAGAGATTTTTGATGGCTAGAGTTGTACAGTTATGAAGGTGAGGCACTCCCCCATCCTAGTAAACTTGCCCAGTCAATCCCATTCTCTTTGCTCCCAGACTTCTCCCTCCCCCTGCCAGCTCCCAGGCCCAGTATCCACCCTCACCAGGCTCCTTGTCATAATCTACTAGTTCTCCCACTCCACAAGTACCCTGTTATTCCTTCTGAAATCCAGTCAGGCTGCTTCCTCCTCCACACTGCCTGGGTGGCAGCAGATGGCAATATTGAGAGCACAAAAGAGAGTCTCCGTGCCATCAGTTCTAGTGCCACGTACCACAGCAGCCTGCAGTAGCCGGGAGCAACAATCACTGGGAAAGTCATGATCAGCCCCTGCAGCTCTAATGTAGGTGGAATCTTCAGAAAATGTACCTGCCAAACTCTAAGAATATGTGCATAGTGTAATTTTTCAAAGGTTTATAACTTAGCCAAATTTGGGCACATTTTCACGGGAACAGCAAAAGGCACATCCTCCAAACAAAGGCAATCCCTCTGCCAAATTTCAAGTCTTTGCTCCAGAGCATAGAGGCACTCCAGCTTCTCAACAAAACAGCTGTAAGAATTTTTTTAGCATGGGGGAAAAAAATATTTTAACTAAGCTATTTTTCTTAAAACTTTCAAATTCAACCTGAGGCAGAGAGCCGACATGGAAAATTTCAGCCCAAATAGTTAAGATTTGGCAAAATGATATTCAACTTTATAAAAAAAAAAATCTTAATGGAAAGCGTTGGGTAACTTTAACTAAAGGCAGCACTAATAGCTCTGCCTATAACATGAGATTAATCTTCTTTGTGCATATCTAAATGCCCAGAACCACTGTCTTCCATACCCCTGTGAGATACTTTTTCTCCTCAACAGATTAACCTATTCCAGAATCAGAACTCACAGCCCTGATCAGCTTGCATGGGTCCAACAGCTACAGGTCTCAAAAGTCTAGTTAGGACCCTTCATTCATCATTTTTTCCATAGAACCCTTAAAATTTTTTTATGGACTATTATAATCAACCTCTAATGTCAGATTCTGATCTAAGATTTAGTTCTTTTACTCACTTTGCCCTACCTTATTTGACAACGACTGCATACATTAGGTTATATAATTTCAGTAATTAGTAGCTGGTGGGAACAATGTTTTTTCTTTAATTTCTCTTTCAGTGGGAAACCAAACAATTTCTCTTGAATTCTTATTCACTGATGATCCTAACGATTTGTATTATTTCTTCTAAGGATACTGTTTCGCCTACCGTTAGGGTAAAATGCAACATGCAAATTATACTTCCAAAATATCCTATTACCATTTTGTATATAGTACTGTTTTATGGTACTCACCAGGACATTCTGGATATAAAACAGCCAAAAAATTGCTGAGCCAGAGCTTGAGCTAAGTATCTCCTTGTCAGTGGAGTCTCATCTATAATCATTGCACTGTGTAAAAGATTTGTGCTAGATCAAAACAAAAAAAGAACATAAGCACAATCTACAAGAGAAGGAAACACAATCAAAACAAAATACGAGATGTGATACTATCATCTGGGAATCTTTCACTGTTTTGCCATGCAGAACTTAATTTCTATTTTTCTTCTAAATAACCTAAAGACAGACTCTTTAAATAACCTAAAGATCTCCAGCTGTTTTCACATGCATAAAATGCTTCTGTCCCAAATGCAGAACTAATGCTAGTTTGCTTTTTATGTTTTATCTGGTGAAACTCTATGGATACATGGCATCTTTTTCCAGCTGAAGAAATGTAACAAATTGTCATAAACTTTAGTAAGACAGCTGCACTTTATTTAACACAACCTTAAATGTTTTATGTGACAGCAATTCTGATTACAGAAAGCAAAATGCAGCCTTGCAAATGCTGGGTTTTGTTTTGCTATTTTAAATATAAATGTCTTTGTAAAAAGTAGGAAACTAGAAACTTATGTTAAAAGATAGCAGTATGGCCAAAGGCCAATATTTTAAAACTTGGGTGCCTTAAGTCAGGCTATGAAGCCAACATGAGTTGTGGACATTCCACACCTTTGCAAATCAAGCCCTTATTTAAGTGCCTAACTTTAGGCACCCAACTTAGAAATTTTTGGCCCTAATCTTCTCATCACCAGAAAAGGGATGCAGTCTAGGGTTCTCTCTCAGCACAAATTTTTAGACATATGAGTGCCATAAATACTAACCTAAAAATACTCATAGAAGCATAAGCAGCTACTTCAACATATGCTTCATCTACAAAAACAGTCTTGAAACAGGAGTAAGGGTAGCGACAGGTAAGAATCTCCTCATAGAATTCAAAGACCTCATGAAGGTATGACGTGGTGTGTTTGAGCAATGGGAGAAGCTGTGGTAAACAAAAATGAGTCACCTAAAAAAAAAAAAAATTAATTTAACAGGAAACTTAACAATATTTAAATATATAAATATCAAATTTTAACATTACATAACATTTAAAACAAAGAAAAAAAAGTCAAAAGAAAAACAGTGTTGTCCCTATGTAAGAGGCCACTGCAATGTAACAGAAACCAACATTTGTACAGCTGTGGTAACAGGTATCATGGAAGGAAAGGACACAGTGATGCCAATCTTAATTGTGAGAGCTGCAACAGAAAAATAATTTATTTGAAAGGTATTGTATAACGAGTCAAGGTACACAGGTATGCAGTACTAAACTTTTAAAGTTAGCCCATTCACCAGTGTGCATTACAGGTCAACATACAGAGACTATTTTGGACCAGGAGATTGGGAAGCATTACAAAGGATGTCTACCATTCAAAGGCATAACTTTTTTTTTAAATCCATCAGTGACCTTGTTGAACACTATCTTCCTTTACGCTATAATGCATTATTTTATATTGGACAGCAGCAAGTGAATCAAATGTCACTATTGTTATTTAGTTTCAACCACATCATATCCTCATCCTAGTAAGTACCTTTTTGTTACTGTTATTTCCCCAAAGGTTACCGTGCAATTGGTAACAATGGACCTAATTTTTAAGAATTATGACAGGTCTAACACCACTGATTTCTGTGAAGTAACATCAGCCATGAGAGTCTTTGGATCAATGTCATTAGTAGCCGTCAAACCATTAAAACACTGCAGAAATGCCATTTCTGTTTCTTTTTCACTGGATTTTTCAGATCACTTCCACTAATTTTTATAATAGATATTATATTTCCCACCAGATT
Organism: Malaclemys terrapin pileata; assembly: GCF_027887155.1. Classification (NCBI taxonomy): domain Eukaryota; kingdom Metazoa; phylum Chordata; order Testudines; family Emydidae; genus Malaclemys; species Malaclemys terrapin. The sequence goes on along the minus strand of NC_071506.1, from coordinate 24,500,426 downwards.
TTTTGAAAAGTTAATTTATTCCTGTGAAAGATACCAGACTGTCAGTACTGGAGATTAAAGTCTTCAATTTTTCCACAGATCAAATATAGCATAGACATCAGTAGTGTAGGTTTGCCATCAATACCCCCACCATGCTTGAACTCCAACCAAGAGGGACATAGATGGGCCACTTCCTGGGGTGAAAAGGTAGTTTAATTTGCCTGCCTAGTTCATCTTCAGTCTCTCTGAGAATATAGACAAGAGTATAAATCATAATGGCTCATTTTGTGGACATGGACAACACAACAGGCCACCATGAAAGAGACTCTTGCTACCAGTTTATTTACATAAGCCACTGAACTATGTGGTAACAACTTGTAGTCACTATGAGCACTGGCTTGTATTTAAATCTATTGGAAAAGGTATCCTTTTACCAATCCCAACTAATCTAGTTCCCTGACTTCTACCTAGAGTTTTATTTCAGAGATACAAAACATTACCAGGATTTATAAAGGTAACACTAGATCAGTATCATCCCATAATTGTACTAGCAGAGACTATGTTAATCATATATCTTTCTTGGACTGATACTTGCTGGATCTAGCTATAGGCACTAAAATGAAATAAAGTTACCAGTTCTCTAAAAAGGAGAGTCCTCTGAAGATTATTACCTCATGCATGTATGGATCAACAAGGATTTCAAAGGGTCCTATGGCCAGAGAGATGTTAGAAGCCGCAGTTGGAATAGTCAGCAAGTAATGAAAGGTCTTCTTTCTCATATCATGGGTATATATTGTTTCCACCAAATCTCCATTTGAAACAGCCACCATTGCAGCATCTACTGTATATTCTAGTTTCCATGTGCACAGTTCAGAGTATGAATCAACACAAGGAAACCAAAACCTAGGAAAAAGATTAGGATGTTAAAAAAGAAAAGAATAAGAAAACACTACATACTTTTCTTTTTTATGACAAGTTTTTCCTCTCCAATTCCAGGCTATATATATTCCTAAATACTTTGGTACTTGGCATGCAGGCAACCCCACTCTATATCTCTCACTATGCACCAACTTCACACAAATCTGCCAGCAGTGGAAGCTTCTTTGCTACTGTTTCCCATTAAATTATGCCATGCAGACTTTAGAAATCTCCAGTGGTTCATTTTGTGCCAGACTGTGTTGAATTCACTCCAAACAGAAGTTTGAGATTAAATAACTGACATTTTCCACAAGAAACTAAATTAGAAAACCATGGAATTATTACTACGAGTATTTCCAATATGCTGAGATTCTGTAAGATACTCAAGATACGTTATGCAATATAACATTTGAGGATTAAGATTCTTACCTTGTAGAATTTTGATATCCACAAGAAAAGACATGGGCCCCTCTCTCTGCCATGCTACCTTCTACATTAGGCACCACAAAATGAAGGCCTCCCTTTGGCTGGTCCAGAGAAAAATTTATGTGCACTTTTAGGACTTTTAACTCTACAGCAGTAAGAAAGCAACCATGTGTTTAGTGTGTGTATGAAAGCAATTCATATAACATTTATTTTACAGGAAACATTCACAGGGCTCAATCTTGCAAGGTACTGTGTGCCCTCAACTCTCATTAACTTCAGGGGGAGTGGAGAACATTCAGCAACTCACACAATTGGGCCATTTAAAGCTTAAATATTGTAATGTACCATCAAGCTATCAAACTATTTTCTATATTAAAAATTTTATATTAAGCAAAAACCTTCACTTGTGGTTCCTTTTCACCTTCCAACGCCCCAATACTAAAACATCTTTACCAGGGCTTTGGAGCTAGTAAATACAGTAAGTGTCAACTATGAAAGGACACCATCATTGCAGAAGCTTAATCTAGGAAAGATTGATGTAAATACATCCCAGAAAATATAAAATAACTGTTATACTGTTCCAGCAGTTATTCCAGTCTACACATAAATCTATATTTCTCCTTCACAATATGTATCAGACCACCCACCCACAAAAATAAAATAAAACCTCCCACAATGTGACAGTCAAAAGAGAAATGTAACTTTAAAAATAGATGAAGATATGAAAATACACATATCCTTACAAAAATATGCCTAATTGGCTCCCATATACCTTGATTTAGTTTACAAAAAAATTTTTAACATGCAAGATATTTGGCTTTCACCAATAGACTTAAAAAATAGAACTCACTAGAGAGGGGTAACTGAACCATTTTCTTAACTATCACAAGGAAACCTCGAAGCCATGAGTCAGAACGCCCTTTCGGATTATCCTTGTGAAAATGGATAGCTTCGGAAGACTGACATTGACAGGTAAAGCATTACCCCAAAAGCCTGTGCATTTAAGGCAAAAGGGCTATTTTTAAAAGCTCTTGTGAGTGATGTGTGGTCCATATCCACAAAAGTACTTGGGTGCCTAAACCCAAGAATAAGTACTGCTCCCTCAATTGCTCCTGTTGAAGCTGTTCCATTTTGGATAAATAATCAGAGTCATTGAATAAGAGGTAGAAAGAGAGAGAATATGATTCTAATGCCTGGTGTTTAGGGCATCCACCTGGGAGGTGGGAGACCCAGGTACTAGTCCCCCTGCTCCTGTGATTATTTATCCAAAGAAGAACAGCTTTAACAGAACATCTCACAGCTCAGTGGTTAGAGCAATCTCCTGAGATGTATGGGAGACCCTTGTTCAAATCCTCTACCACCTCAGGCAGAGGGAAGAATTCAACCTGGGTCTTCCACATCCCAGGTGAGTTTCTAACCACTGGACTAAAAGTTATAAAGGTGGGCATCACCACCATCTCTTCCTCCTCTTCCTCCCATTTTGCATTAAGCAAGGCAGGTGCTTAACGCATTCTCAGAAAAAAACAGCTTAGGCACCTAAATTCATAGATTCCAAGGCCAGAAGACATCATTGTGATCATCTAATCAGACCTCCTGTATAATATGGGCCATAGAACTTCCCCAAAATAATTCCTAGAGCAGATCTTTTAGAAAAACATCCCATCTGGATTTAAAAATTGTCAGTGATGAAGAATCCACTGCAATCCTGGGTAAATTGTTCCAATGGTTAATTACCCTCGCTGTTAAAAACGTATGCCTTATTTCCAGTTTCAATTTGTCTAGCTTCAACTTCCAGCCATTGGATCATGTTAGACCTTTTTCTGCTAGACTGAAGACCCCATTATTAAATATTTGTTCCCCAGGTAGATACTTACAGACCCTAATCAAGTCATCCCTTAACCTTCTCTTTGTTAAGCTAAATAGATCGAACACTTTCAATCTATCACTAGAAGGCATGTTTTTTAATCTCTTACTAATTCTTATGGCTCTTCTCATGAATAAAATATCAAGTTAGGTTGACAGGATCTATTTTACGGAAACCCATGTACATTTGCATTAATTACATTACCCTCCTTTAATTCTTTATTAATCACATTACCCTCCTTTAATTCTTTATTAATCGAGTCCTGTTTCAGCTGCTCCATTATCTTGCCTGGGATGGATGTCAGGCTGACAGACCTATGATTACCTGGGTCAGCCCCTTTTCCCTTTTTTAAATTGGTACAAAATTAGATTTCTTCCAGTCTTCTGGAACTTCCCCAGTGCTCCAAGACATATTGAAAACCAACATTAACAGTCCAGTGAGCTCCTCGGCTAGCTCTTTTAAAACACATGGACCTGCTGATTTAAAAATGTCTAACTTTAATAGCTTCTGTTTAACATTCTCTAGAGATGAGGGTGGAATGGAAAGAGTGTTACCATCACCATAGGATGAGACTGTATCATGTTTTATCCGCATATACAGAAGAAAAATATTTATTGAACAGTTCTGCCTTTTCCACATTATTATTGATAATTCTACCATTTCCATCTAGTAGTGGACCAATAGCACTGTCAGGATTCTTTTTGTTCCTAATATATTTTAAAAACTCCTTTTTGTTGTCCTTATCCCTGATGGCCATAGATTTCTCCTTATGTCCTTTTGTTTCCCTTACCAATTTTTTTTTACAATTGCTAGCTTCTTATTTATATTCACTACTATCAACTTCCCCTTTCCTTAGTTTGTTACACTTTAAAAAAACAAAAAAAGCCTAAGCCATCTGATATCAGTAGAGGAGTTCCTGGTTTTGAATTGCAAGCAGATATGCATCTCCCCTGTAGCCCATGTTAAGTTGTCCAACTCCATGCGGCACTGAGCGCGGGAACACCCAAGTCCCTTTGTGGATCCGGGCTGTTTATTCTTTCCAAAAAGGTGTTGGTGGGGGTTTTTTGTGGGGAAGGGGAAAGAGTCATTCTAATTAAATCTATAGAATTTAATTTTTATTTATGTTTACTTAAATCTAATGTCTTTCAATATAAAATGCCCTGGCTATCAAATCTGCAGTACCTTAATTTAAGTATCAATATGGTCTCTACACTTTACCATCAACGTGTTTCCACAGCTCCGAAGGAACCTTAATGCAGAGTTCTCCATTTCCAGCATCTGGGTCCACAGCACTAACCGCAGCAGCATAAGCATTGGAAAAATAGTTGAGATTTCTCCTACAAGAAAGTAAAACCCATTTCAACTCTTAAAATGCATATTCAAATATGGTATCAGCGCAACTTTTAAGATTATGCTCTCTGATTGCTTTGGCTCTTGTTATAGTAGTGATTTATATCATTCTTGATAGGATTAGCATTAAACAGAGAAATTTAGACATATAACAAATTGAGAAGTATCGAACAACAATACTGCTTCTTGGAAAAATCAGGCTTATAAACATTTACTAACAAGCATGCAAAACACAGAAACAAAATGTCTATTCTTAAAAGAATCTGAACATATGTTATGTAAAAAATAATCTGACAACGCACTTACTGGCATATGTGAATATCTAAAGTCAATATGTTGAACCATGTGAAAAGTATGTTTTTAAGACCAGAATTTTCAAAAGCAGGAACCTACAGTTAGGCTCCAAACTAATATTTAGGCATCTAAATAAGTCACATATTTTTCAAACTGCTTAAGCACTTAACTGTTCCCAGTGACTTTAATGAGAGTTACAGGGTGCTCTGCATTTTGAAAATAAATTCACTCAATATTAAATATTACTAAATATTGTTGTAGAAATCTAATTTTAGGTACCATTTTGGAAAATATCGGCCTACATGTATACAGTGCTCTCAGAAACCTGATTTAAAAATCTAATTCTCACCAACAGGGAGGAATTGGTTGCGAATATGAAAGTGGAAGGAAATTTGGGTGAAAGTGATCATGATAGATTTCGTGAATCTAAGGAAAGGAAGGAGTGAAAGCAGCAAAATAAGGACAATGGACTTTAAAAAAGCAGACATTAAACTCCGAACTGAAGAAAATCTAAGGGAAAAAACTGTTCAAGAGAGCTGAGTTTCTCAAGGAAACAATATTAAAGGCACAACTGAAAACTATCCCAATGAGAAGGAAAGGTAGGTAGAGGCCAATATGGCTCCATCAAGAGCTCTTTGATGATCTGAAAATTAAAAAGAAATCCCACAAAAAGTGGAAACATGGACAAATTGCTAAAGAGGTGTAAAAAATAATAGCACAAGCACGTAGAGACATTCTCAGAAAGGCTAAATCACAAAATGAGTTACATGTAGCATAAGACATAAGGCAATAGGAAGAGGTTCTTTAAATACATTAGGAACAAGAGAAAGAAAGGATAGTGTAGGTCAGTGGATCTCAATCTTTCCAGACTACTGTACCCCTTTCAGGAGTCTGATATGTCTTGCGTACCCCAAGTTTCACCTCACATAAAAACCTGCTTGCTTACAAAATCAGACATAAAAGTACAGAAGTGTCACAGCACACTATTACTGAAAAATTGCTTACTTTCTCATTTTGTCTGTATGAAATTTTAGTTTGTACTGACTTTGCTAGTGCTTTTTATGTAACTTGTTGTAAAAATAGGCAAATATAGATGAGCTGATGTATCCCCTGGAAGATCTCTGTCTACCTCCAGGGATACACGTACCCCTGGTTGAGAACCACTGGTGTAGGTCTCCTACTTAGCAGGGAAGGAGAGCTAATAACTGATGACATCAAGAAAGCTGAGGTGTTTAACACCTATTTTGCTTCAGACTTCACTAAAAATTAACACAATTACTATTAACAACAACAGAGGGTCCTGTGGCACCTTTGAGACTAACAGGGTTAGTCTCAAAGGTGCCACAGGACCCTCTGTTGCTTTTTACAGATTCAGACTAACACGGCTACCCCTCTTATACTATTAACAACAAGGAGAAGGAACTAAAGACAAAATAGGGAAAGAACAGGTTAAAGAACATTAATTAGATGTATTCAAGTCTGCGTGGCCTGATGAAATTCAGTCTTGGGTACTTAAGGAACTAGCTGAAGCAACATTGGTATCTTTGAGAATTCATGGTAGTTGGGTGAGGTCCCGGAGGACTGGAGAAGGGCAAACATAGTACCTATCTTTTAAAAAGGGAACAAAAAGGATCTGGGGAATTATAGATCAGTCAGCCTAACTTTGATACCTGGAAAGATACTTGAACAAATTATTAAACAATCAATTTGTAAGCATTTAGAAGATTAAAAATAGAGTATCAGGAATAGCCAGCATGGATTTGTCAAGAACAAATCATGCCAAACCAACCTTATTTCCTTCTTTGACAGGGTTACTGGTTTAGTGGCTGGGGGAAAGTAGTAGACATGATATATCTTACAGAAGTGTTGGGAGCATAAGCTTTTGTGGGTAAGAACCTCACTTCTTCAGATGCAAGAAGTGAGGTTCTTGCATCTGAAGAAGTGAGGTTCTTACCCACAAAAGCTTATGCTCCCAACACTTCTGTTAGTCTTAAAGGTGCCACAGGACCCTCTGTTGCTTTTTACAGATTCAGACTAACACGGCTACCCCTCTGATACATGATATATCTTGATTTTAGTAAGGCTTTTGACATAGTCCAACATGACATTCTCATAGCTAACTAGAGAAATGTGTTTTAGATGAAATTATTATATGGTGGATGTTGTTAAGTGCTGAAAACTGGAATGTCGTTGCTGTGATAACACTGTCCAGGTGCTGCTTTGAGCTGTTACAGCTGCTCAGCGTTTCTCTCTCTGGAATGCCAATGTTATTAACACAAGCATAGAATGCAGCTTGTTAATTCAACAGACCTCAATGTTATTCACAAAGAAAGACCACTGGCATGGTTCGGTGATGAAGGCAATCGGCCAGGTTTACTGCCTTCAAGGCACAGTACTAGTGTCGCAGTTCCATGGTTACAGGTACATTAACACGAGTGCCTGATAGCAAGGAACAGTTCAGTCAGCAGCAGGAATTTCTGTTGTCCCCTTGGCTGCACAAAGGGTTAAGGCAAAGAACCCCAAAATTTATAGATTAAGAAAAACAACTTACATACCACCTCATGTGTTTCATGACATCTGCTTGTTACCTCCCTTTGTATCATGCTCAGGTGTCTTGTGCAAAACATCCTCTTATTTAGTATTAGGTCAGTATCTTCCTAAACTAATATTTTGGAATGTGTTCTCATACAATATCTGTTGCTTCTTAGGAATGCCTGTGTTTTAGCAGTGCTAGCAATACTTTTGCCAAGGTCATATACTGGGCAGTGAACTTGTAAACATCTACTTTAATACATGGCCTAACTTTGGTTCACAGCCTCTGGTTCAGACCTCAGATCTTACACCAGGCCCAGTGCTCCAGGCTCTCTCTTGCTCCTACAGTGGGTGCAAAAGTGGTTGAAAGAACATAATCAAAGAGTAGTTGTCAATGGTTCACTGTCAAACTGGGAGGACTTTTCAAGTGGGGAACCAACAATGTTTTCATTAATGACTTGAGTAATGGACTGGAGAGTATGCGTATTAAAAAGCAGGGAGGGGTTGTAAGCACTTTGGATCACAGAATTAGAATTCAAATCAACCTTGACAAATTGGACAATTGGTCTGAAATCAACAAGCAGGGCCAGCTCCAGGCACCAGCCCAGCAACTCCGGCTCTTCGGCGGCGGGTCCCTCACTTCCTCTTGGAGCGAAGGACCAGCCACCGAATTGCCACCGAAGACTGAAGTGGCAGCGGTAGAGCTGCCGCCGAAGTGCCGCAGATCATGACTTTTTTTTTTTTTTTTTTTGCTGCTTGGGGCGGCAAAAACCCTGGAGCCGGCCCTTCCAACAAGATGAAATTCAATAAAGACAAGTGCAAAGTACTTTACTTAGGATGGAAGGAAAAATCAAATGCGCAACTACGAAATGTGGAATAACTGGTAGGATGGTAGTACTGCTGAAAATGATCTAGGGGTTATAGTGGATCACAAATTGAATATGAGTCAACAATTGTGATGCAATTGCAAAACAGGCTAACATCATTCTTAGGTATATTAACTTGAGTGTCATATGTAAGACACAGCAGGTAACTGTCCCCCTCTCATTAGCACTAGTGAGGCCTCAACTGGAATACTGTGGCCAATTCTGAGTGCCACACTTTAAGGAAAGAAGTGGACAAATTCCAGAGTCCATTGAAGAGCGACAAAAATGATAAAAGGTTTAGAAAATGTGACCTATCAGGAAAGGTTAAAAGAAATGGGCATGGTTAGCCTTGAGAAAAGGAGCCTGAGGGGGAACCTGATAACATTTTTCAAGTATGTTAAGGACTGTTGTGAGCAGGACAATGATCAACTGTTTTCCATGTTCACTGAAGGAAGGACAAGATGTATGGGCTTAAACTGCAGCAATGGAGATTTAGGTTAGCTAATAAGAAAATCTTTAACTCTAAAGATAATCAATCTCTGGAATAGACTTCCAAGGGAGGTCATGGAATCCCCATCATTGGAGGCTCTTAAGAACAGGTTGGACAAAACAATGATAAGGGATGGTCTAGGTATATTTGGTTCTGCCTCAGCACAGTGGGCTGGACTTGATGACTTCTCAAGGTCCCTTCCAGCCCTACATTTCTGGGAATTAAACATGTTTTTAATTTGGTAGTCCTTTTCTCTGCTTTGGTTGCTGGATACAAATTGTTATACTTTATATGCTTTTCACACCACATACTGTATTCAATGTTGGAGCTCTGGCTTTAATTCACAAAAGCACAGAAAATCATAGTTAAGAATCAGTTCTCCAGTAGTACCTAGCTATAACTATCCCATCATTAACACTATCTCATCTGCATCCTGTTGCCCGTAAATACTGGAATTTTTATGGGCAAGTTTGAGAGTTTTCTTGATTTTGTGGTTTTACAACATACCTTTTAAAAAAAAAAATCTTTTAAAAGAATTCTAAACTCTGAAGATCAAGAACACTTTTCCAGTGTAAATCTTCTACAGATTTTTTTTTTTTTTTAAATCTTGCTTGTTGAAGATTGGGTGTGCAACATCACACCATAAAGTATATTTTAAATTATTAATTACCTTTCATCTCAAAAGTATCTAAAGCATTTAAAAGCTCACTGCCAATGAAATCCAGTCATTGTGGGGATGGAGGGCTGCAGCCAGGCAGAAAGCCAGTTCATAATGTGTTGTACAACAGTGGGCAGATGAATAGTTTTGACCATAGATATCAAAGCAAACTTCCACTCTAGTAAGAGGGCCATGAAATGTAAAGTCCACACAAAGTAGACATGACCTCATTTTAAATCATTACTTTCTTTTTATCTGAACCCAATCCCTATCCACCATCCAGAGTAAACTACAAACTGCATTAAACTCAATTTACTGTATCTTACTTGGAAGGAAGAAGGGCTAAGGATCATCCAGGTGTCAAACTTGATGCTTACTCAGCCTTCCCCACCTGTGCCTTGGCTAAAAAAAATAAACTAAGGTATACTGAGAACAGTATCAGCAGTAGGACTGAGAACAATAGGAACAGTAAACTAGACTAGTTTGCTTGAAATCTTCTCATCATAGAACATTAGCAGAAAATGCAAGCATCTGATTAGAGAAACTCCCAAATCCCATGTGTTAACATGATCAATTCTTCCTGTATTGTAGTTGAAGTGCTTTTAAAAGGTAGGATTCCCGCAAAGAATCAGTCACATGAACAGTACCAGTGAGTTCATTTGGACTATTCACATGTACCCCTCTATATCAATATAATGTGACCCGATATAACATGAATTCAGATATAATGCGGTAAAGCAGTGTTCCGGGGGGGAGGAGGGGGGTGCGGGGCTGCGCACTCTGGTGGATCAAAGCAAGTTCAATATAACGCAGTTTCACCTATAACGCGGTAAGATTTTTTTGGCTCCTGAGGACAGCGTTATATTGAGGTAGAGGTGTATAAAGTTACTCAAATGCTTAAGTCTTCGCAGGACTTGGGGTGAGAATGAAAAAAGCAAACACTGTATGAAAATAATTCCTTAATTCACTCATGGCTTGATTTAGTAATTATGGCAAGTCACTATCAAAAGAAAATAAAAATTAACAAGTCAACTTTAATATTAGCTTTAAATTTGGGATTTTTTTTTTTGTTTTAACTCATTTTAATGTAAATCTGTCTCTAATTATTGGCAGGGGATTCCTTTCCAGTACGTCAAAGAATTTGTTCAATTCTGAGGAATCGTGGTGAGATTGTGGTTACATTTTAAATTCCAGTGGATTTACAGACAGGAAAAGGTTATTATTATGTAACGAGAAAGGTAGACTATTAAGATCAATAGAGCCTAACATTTTAATAAAAATCAGTCTTTATTTTGTTCCTTTTATTGTGGAGATGTATAGTGGTCCAAATCAAATGGGTGATTCATTATAAAAGGAATCTATTAGAGGATTAGAACCATAGAGCAATCTTTTCATGGCTTGAATTGCCCTCTATAAACTGGATATGGCTGTTTAAAAATAAACCCCCACAGTTATAGACAAAAATTACAGGTCAAGAAATAATGATAAATTGTTCTAATTTACCAACTGTGGACTGATTGAGAGAGAATAATATATATTCACTTTCCAGCTTCCCCGAATGACACAGTTAGGAACCATACCTCCCATTTTAACTTTCTGTAACAAAATACTCAGTTTAACATTGTTTTAAATATGCTTCTAGGATATGAATAAACACTATACATGAACATGAATGCTGAAAACATGGCTTCATTTTTCCATGACCCTACACTTACAAGTCCTTAAACAGCAACATCAAGTTTACAAACTATTGAGGAAACAGTATTTCTTTGCCATTTTACTAAAAACAATAAAGAATGATACAATTATGGTAATCCATGAGTACATCATAGCAGGTTGCAGATGTAGCAGAATAAAGTCTTGTACAAAAAAGCAGTATTTACTCAGCTGCTTTAAAATTGAAGTCCTCCAATGAAGTCCCCCCCAGCAACAAAATATAAAGCCATTAAACATTACCTTCCACATTAAAGACAGAAACAGAGTCCACTAAATGCCAATTGTTTTTTCTACATACTTTATACAATGAAGTTCTATTTCTAAACCTATATTTACCAAAACAAAAGCATTATCAGAAAATTGGCAGTCTTGTAAAGTAAAACCTAGTAACTGTATTAAATAGTGGTGTCTTGAGTCTGATACACATGGCATATGATGGGAGAGGGAAAGTTATATAACTGTTTGTTTTAAACAAGAAATCCAAGCTGTGAGGAAACATCTTGATTCTAAATGGCATTAGTAGGACACGTTACAGCAGGAAATAGTACAAATGTGGAATATCATTATAACCATAATAGTAAAAATAGAAAATCTGATGTCTATTCAGTGGCCTGTTCAAAACAATTTGATGGTCTAAGTCCAGTTCCTAGAATACAGAAGGAAACATCACAAGACGAGTTCAGGGCAACTGCATCTGCATTTCCCTGCAGTGGTTCAGCAAGGGTACCCACACTTGGCTTTCAGCTCCAAGAGAGACACATCTTTCTCCATTCTGACCAGAGTATTTCCAGGCTTGTCAGTTACCTTCCCTTCACTGTGTAACTTCCAGCACAGTCAGGTTGCCCTAGAGCACCTGCTTGCTTTTTCTTTCAATACAGATAACAGTATATATTGTTTCATAATACTATTATTGGTATTCTCTTTAATCCCTTTATTAACATATCTGAATACACTATTGCTCTAACTGCTTGTAGCAAGGAGACATGGCCTCCCTCAGATGCGGACACGGAGGGGACACCGCAAGCCGCCTGGTGGGTGGAACCAGGAGGGCCATGACCCGCAAGCCAGAAGCAGAGGGGCGGGACAGGAAGAGGAAGCATAAAAGGCCAGCCCAGCAGCTCAATTGAGAGGGAGCTATGGAAGGAGACAGACGCTCTTTCCCCACTGCTGGAGTGGGATGCCCAAGAGAACCGCTGCTGCCCTGACGACCAGCCTGAGCTTCCAGAGAGCCCTGCCACTCCAGACACTACCGCTACCCTTGGCAGAGTATCCTGGGGAGACTGAGAACGACCAAGGGGGAGAATAGGAAGCAACCCAGGGGAGCCAGACTACTGTCTGGCTGTGGTGATGTCGGAAACACGGTCAGTGTGTTGTGGGTGGATTTCCTGCTGATCCAGTGGCAAACCACTCTGCCACTGTTAGGGCCCTGGGCTGTGATGCAGTGGAATTGGGCGGCCCCTCGCCACCCCTCCCTTGAGGTAGCAGTCTAAGTTCCCTGTAAGCTGCACGGCCGCACAGCAACCTATTTAGTGAGGCACAGGTGCTCAGGGAACCCACCCACTGTGACTTGCTGCGGCTGGGGTAGGGGCGCCTCTCCTCCAGCCTCAGCCTAGCCCAACCCGACTTCCCGTCTAGCCGGGGGGTGCTCGACCCCCCCCCTTTCCCTGAGTTCCCGCTCCCGCCCCACTTCCCCTCGGCCCTGTCCCTCCTCTTCCCCCAACCGTACCCTGTCCCTGCTCCTCCCTCTCAGAGCTTCCTGTTCCTACACGCTGCGAAACAGCTGTTTGTGGGAGGCACTGGGAGGGAGGAGGAGGAGGAGTTGGTCAGCGGGCTGCTGGCAGGTGAGAGGTGTTGGGGGGCAGGGGTAGCTTGGCTGCCAGTGGGTGAGGTTGAGTAGCACCCGCTAATTTTTCTCTGTGGGTGCTCCAGCCCTGGGGCCTATGAGGGTGCCCCTGCCCTAGGCCTGCTAAGGGAGGGACAGCCCGAACCCAGCCCAAGCCTGGACCCACCGCGGCCAGGGCGCCCCTCCCCTGTCCTGGCCCCAACTTAGCCCCGACCCAGACCTGCTGTGGCTGGGGGAGGGGCGCCTATCCCATAGCCCCAGCCCTGGAGCTGCCGTGGAGGGGAGAGGCGCCTCTCCCCTCCAGCCCCCTCCCACATGCCAAATCCCTCGGCCTCATCACATGAATTTTTGTTCTGGGCACCAATATGAAGGTGACGTGTCACACATCACCTCCATATTGGTGCCCAGAACAAAATTCATTCTGTACACCTGTGGGAAAAATTAGAGGGAATACTGGTGGCAGTACTCCCCCTCCGTAAGCCAGGAGGCCTTCGCTCCTCGGGCATCCCTACCGAAGCCTCATAGACTGTGCTTGGCACTCCCCCCTACTGGAGCCCCACAGACTGCTTGATGCTCCACTCTGCAGGAGCCCCTAGATTGGATAAGCGGATAAGCTGCTATAGCTCTGCCTGACTGCAGGCCAGAGCCTTGACTGCTTGCCACCCCACCCTGTTTAAAGCCTGGGCAAATAAACTGCTACTGCTCTGTCTGGTTGCAGGCCAGAGCCCAGATTGTTTATGGCCATGTCCTGCCTGAAGGCCAGGACCTATTAAGAACCACTAATTCCCCCCTTGTTTTTAATTCCTTTGGGAGAATACTCTAGCAGACCAAACGGCGAGGAGGCATGGTCTCCCTCAGACACGGATGCGGAGGGATGACCATGCCAGCCTACACTGCTGCTGTCGCTAGTAACATCTACACCAAGTTATTTATAATGACTTGAAGTCTTTTCCTCAGAGGATCTTGAAAGTTCAGAGCTAATAAGGATATATTAAACACATTTTTGCCAATGTAAATAACAGCCAGAATTTCCGAAGTAAAGATAGACACCTAAATAAGTGGCCTGATTATCAGAGGTACTGATCATCCTCAACTTCCAGTGAAGTCAATGAAAACTGCAGCAACTCAGCACCTCTGAAAACCAGAAGACTCTTGTTTAGGTGTCTAATTTTAGAGGCACTCACATTTGAAAGTATTGGCCAATGTTTATTTAAATTATATTTTATTTGCTTACAACTTGACTCTCCAGTATGTTTACATACAACCAGAATTGTTTAAAGGCCTCCACAGATTTGCTAACTAAAACATAGTGCCATCAGTAAGATTGCTGCTCACTTCCTTCTCATAAATCATTAATATGTAAAACAAGAAACTGAAAATTGTACACACAAGCTCAATGAGCAAACCTATTAGTCAGAGGCCAAAAGTGGGGGAAATTCAACTTTTCTCCTCCCAGTTTTGCTCTTTGGAAAGTGGAAGAGCACCAGCTGTTTTCTATTTTTACCTAGCGGCTGGGTTTTGCATTCGGCCGGCTACCCTCCTAGACCATGTTCATTCTACTCTGCTGCTGCTAGGCCATATAGCCCAGGAAATATTTTTGTGCTACACTGATCACAAGATTAAGAAAAAACAATCAGAGTAAGCCCTTTAAGCAGTTTTTAATCCATAACAAGATTTTGCTCTGTATTTTGTGATTATTTTCCTTAAGAGTCTTATTGAGGACTTTATCAAAAACTTTTTGAAAATCCACACTAACCATATTCATTAGATGACCTTCATCAACCATTAACATTTTCAAATATATTTTATTAGGTCAAAGAGGTACAAATCTTCTTCCCTTTAAGAAGCTATGGGGATTTGATACCATTATTCTATCATTAGACTCAGTTTCCTAGATCCAGAAGTGAGACACTCACTGGTCAGTATTTCTCAGAATAGAGAAATAGGTTTTGTTGTTGTTTTATAAATATAGGCACCAGTTTAGCAACTTTCCAACCCTCTAAACATCACTGGTCCTGGTGATTTAGAGTGCTTGAGTTTTATGGTGTTCCATAACTTCCTCCTTAAAGACTTCACTCTAATTTCCTGTGAAAATTGCTTTAGGAATAGGACTTATTCAAACAATTTATTTTACTTTTCTGCTACTTCACCATAGTCTTTAAATGCATCTCCAAACCCTGACAACTTCACTTACAAATACAGTCTTCTAATGCCCTTAATACACTTATTATGATACTATTACAGCCAACAGGATCTCTTTGGAAACAAAGTGGTTTATTTCAAAAAGGTTTCTGCCACTGAAAGTAATTGAACAAATTAATAAACATTTTGTTAACTGAGACATTATTACCACATGAACCTTTTTTGTCCTGAAGTCTAAAAATATTCTCCCTTCCTTCCATTCCCCCATATTTGACTACTCATTGATTCTGTCTTAAGGAAAGCAGGTTATTCGCAAAGGGTAAAATTTAATCTGTTAACTTTTATAAAATACTATCACTGAACTGTCATGAAGTATTTCAGGTTGTTTTTTAAACCGTATCATCCCTTATAAACAGGAACTATCATTTACCAACCAATCTGTATCATTTACAGTTTTGGAAAGCTGCTTTTTATTTTCTAAAATACAAGTATTTTTCTCAATAGCAATTACCCCTGGAAATGTGCTCTACATATACTTACTACTCTCTTAGCCTGGCTGCGTATCATCCCAGGATTTATGAGAAACAAAGCTCTTTACAGATGTGTATGATAGTGTCATCAGCTTACTGACAGCTAGCTGAGCTGTGCCGTGATGTCTTCTGGCTGCAAATATTTATAAAGGTAATAATTTCTAATTAACCCATCTAAATTGGCAAACTGCATTCAATCTTTTTGCCAATAATTGCTTTGTCCTTCCTTCATTTAAGCAACTTAAAACACTGCAGGGTTAAGACAAGTCATTTACTTTTTGGAAGATTAAAGGAAATTACAAAATGTTTTGGAAAATCAACATAAGTTTCACATTCTGTAATCATCTTCCTCTCCCTGCTTGAAACTCACACATCATTGCTCTCCTCACTAATGTTTATGTACACACCCATGCTAACATGTCTGAAAGAGATTTCAAGACACCCATGTCAGCACTCATTTCACAAGTAAAAGCAAACAATCCTTATAGTAGTGGCAGTTCATAAAATATCCACTAGACAGATCCTTTGGCTGAGGCAGTAAGGGCAAGGTAAGGAAGCATGTGAAAGAGGGCAGAGCCAGGCATAGCAGAATTGCTAAATCATTGGGGCATTGGCAAAGACACAATGCTTTGAAATTTTAAAATTAAAACACTGGCTTCGGTGTGTTAAGAAGTTGGAATTTACATGAAATTATATCTTTTATATATTTAATATAACTATAAAAATATGTTCTTTTCCAAGGGAAGACTTCAAACCAACTGGGAGATACAATATTCCCCTCTAATTCTGTCGTCTGTTTTACCCCACCACTATAAAAGTCTAAGGATTGGTACAATGATGATCCTTCCAGTTGAGAAAGATCAAATGTAGCAATCTGGAGGGCTTCCTCACTGGCTCATAAATACAGAGAGGTCAGTGCAGAACAACGTATGACCCTGTCCCCAGAACCTGGGGCTTCAGACTTCCTATCTTTATTGGGTAGGTCATACAAAGACTACATTGGGATTTTAGGAAAAAGAAGGGAGAGGCCATCCATGGGGAAATCAAAGTTAAGACAGTATCACTTCTTAAATCTATTAGTATTAAGATTTTATCCTCCAGAACATTTTCTAAGAACAGTTATGATTGTGTCTCAGAATTACATTTTTGGGATACTGGATGCCTCAGGACAGGGCTTACAAAATTAAACAACTTACTAGCCAGAGTCTTGAAAAAATTTGCTTGTTTACTCACCCATCCTGGTTAGGAATAATTCCTTCTCAGCTGGAGAAACAATACCATCAACTACTGTAGAAGTTAAGCTTTAATTGTAAAGAAAATTAAATTTCTAACTCTTATGGATGTAAAGATAAACTTCACATTTGGTTCATCTTGTGAAGAAATGGAGTGCATTCTGCTATGCAGAAAGACAGCTCATCATACCGCTGCTGCTTATATTTTTCCCAAGCCAGAGCTGAGTGAAAACTGAACAGAATACTGTCAGTTTTCACAGGTGCTATTCAAAATCCTGTGGACAAATTGTAAAGAACTATCCCAGTTCCTTGTCACTGCTTGGGAAAGCTATGAGCAGCAGCATCAGGAGCAAACACTGGAGCTGTTCACTGGAGAGGAGGACCCAAAAATTTGAGTTTTGGAAGGGGGTGTGTGAAGAAAGAGAGTAGTGTACACACCCCACTTTCATAGAAGCCAAGAGCCTGGCCAAAGGAAAAAGGAGTAGAGACCCTCTTCCTTTGTAACACCAAAGCAGTAAGAGGAGGTGGGTCACTTCCACTATCTATACTAGCAAACTTCATTCACTTAATACACCACTAGTAAACGTTCTACCACTGGCAGCAATGGTGCATTCTACAGGGTAGATGAAACTTCAGCACTTTCACCGTGTGTGGTCTAATCCTAGTTTAAAAGGATGCATTATGACAGAAAAGTTTGCTTGTGTAGACAAGACCCCCGTGTCTATTTTTTTTGGTCATCCATACACAAAAAATAATTCCACAGACTGCAACTGCTGAAGTACAGAGCTTTGCCAAGCATCAGCACTATGAAATTAACATGATTCTTGTCAGTTTTACAGTGCTCACAAGATATTGAACAGTAGTCAATGTTAGAGCTAGGACTAGATTCAGGTCTCCTGACTTCCACTCTGGTGCCCTATCCACCGGACCGCATCTGGCACAGTGGATTTTTCAAGCCTTTGCACAGATGGTTAGCAATGAGATACAGAGCCTATAGCTTCAAGAATACAAGTTCAAATACAGCCCAGGCCTGGTGAAATGCTTCTGGAGGTCTTAGTCCAGATGCTAGTATATAGGTGATGACATTACAATAACCACAATTGGTGTCATTCCCCTCAGCAGAGAGGCCAAGAACAGAATGGGCATGAAAAACAGAACTAGTCTAGCACTCTCCAAAGATGGTGCCTGTAGGCTGCTGCCTATGCTGTGGATAAATAGAAGACAGAATCCAGGGATGTCAGTCGTACACGTAAAAAAACCCCACAGTAAATTCACATTCAACATTAAAACCAAAAAGAAAACATTTGTACATGTTTTATGCCATCAGTGAAAAGACTTGACAGTAAAAAGCAGTTCTGGATTGGACAACAGGAGCTGATCTACCATAGGCTGAAGTGTTCCTTCTGATTTCATACTCCATATAAATTAGATCCCCAACTGAACAGCTAGGTTGAACATGAAGTTAATAAAGGACAATTTCAAGTTAGGGAACAGCACGTGTGCTTCAGGAATTGAGGCAAAGGAGAGGAAGTGCACTAATCCTTCTCTAACAGCTAGTTCCTAACCCATGTCAGGAGAAGTTTAAAGTTAAGTTTTATAGTTTTGGGCTTTGAGGTAACCCAGATTCATCATGGAAATCTAATAGTTAAGAAATGCAGAGTTCTAATGTATGCACAGGTAATGATCAAGACTAATAAACCTGACAGATTATTAAATTAAGCTTCATAGAACACTACTGGTACTTAAAAAAATCATTTACCTGAATCTTCATTTAGGGCATGTCTACACTACAAAATTATGTCAACCTATGATAGGTTGATTTACAGCCACCACAGTAATTATTGTGGTTTTTCATATCCACACTACCCTCCTTCTGTTGGTGGTGTGCATCCTCTCCAGGAGTGCTTCTACCAAGCTAAGGGGGCAATATTAGGAGCTAAGAGTCCAGGCTCTGAGCTCCGCACAGAGCTCCCTGCTGGGAGTTTGGATGCTGCCGGGGCTGCTGTCTGATTCCCCACTGCTACCCAACTTCACTGCTCCAATGCAGAGTCATGAAATCAACAAGAATGACAGCCAAACAGCCAATGTAAGTAGTTCAGTGTCTTCACAGACACCGTCTCTCCCTAACTACACCAACATAAGCCTTACGCCTCTCGTGGAGTTATTATGTTGGTGTAGTAGGGCACTTACATCAGATGGGGGCAAGGCTGTAGTGTAGACACGGACATAATTAGGTTGACGTAAGGCAGCTTTTGTCGATCTAAGTCTGTAGTGTAGACCAGGACTTAGCCTCTTAACTGTTAGCATTCCACTAAACCAACTTGTAGTAGAAAGAGAGCCTGAAACATGAGGCCTGAAGAGATCTGGACAAAAGTAGGAATCAAGTCTTGCTGATATAAAGCAAAGTTAGCAAAAGTCAGGTTGTGAGCAGAAGTCAGGCCCTGTTACAAAACATGCCTGCTTGCAAGTTCACAGAATAGGGCGAGAACAGGGCTAGCAGAACACCCTGATACAGGGTTATGGTGTAAACACACTCCCCGAAGATGATACAAGGACACACTGACCGCCTTTTAAAGATAAGGTTAGGATACAGGGTGATGAATAAAGATGTTTTGATCAAACCATCATGTACAGCTTGGGTACCACTGATTTATTCTGACATCTATCATAACACAGGCCATAGAACCTCACCTAGAAGGGATTAAATAGGGATGACTAAAGCTTTGTCTACACAGTTTTGCACTGATTTAACTAAATTGGTAGAAGAAGCAATTAAATTAAATCAGCACAACCCTTGGGTGGATACAGTTATTCCAGTACAAAGATGGCATACCAATATAATTATAAACAATCTATGTTATTTTTTCCTCTGATTTTAGTTAAAGTGGTGCAAACGTTTTGTATAAACCAGTGATTCTCAATCTTCTTGGGCTCAGGACCCATTTGTAAATGGGGCGGGAGTAGTTTGAGCATTGGCCTGCTAAACCCAGGGTTGTGAGTTCAATCCTTGAGGGGGGCCACTTAGGGATCTGGGGCAAAATCAGTACTTGGTCCTGCTAGTGAAGGCAGGGACTGGACTCGATGACCTTTCGGGGTCCCTTCCAGTTCAATGAGATAGGTATATCTCCATATATATGTAAACCTTGATGGCCTGTCACAAGCCAGTAAATAGCTTTAGTACAAAAAACTCGCTTACTATACATTTCTTACCCACAATATATAATTTATATATTAATATAACAGGTATGTACACATGCATAATATAGTGACTGCACTGGTTCCACGGGGTTGGATAGGCTCGGCTCGGCTCCCCACTCCAGGTGTTGCCATCTCCAGGGTTGCAATGCCACTCAGGTTTGGGCTGGTCCAGCCAAATTTGTGAGAGTGGTGCTGTGGCCTGGCCCATGGGGGTTACCCATACAAGTTTGGCCCAGTTGGTCCTCTCATCTTGAAACGGGGCACTTGGGCCAAACGTGAGTGGGGCTGTGACCCCATGTACCACGTCACAAGTCTCAGATCAGGAAGTCAAGCCCAGCCAGCTCTGCAGAACCAGTGCCACAAAAGCCACTGCTGCGGGTCGAATGTGGGGACGGCTGTGCAACTCTTCTCCCACTCCAGGACCCAGCCTTCTTTCCCTCCCCTCAGGGCCTCCCCTGTGCCCCTCTGACACATTCTGGCAACCCAATTTTGGGTGGCGACCCACAAGTTGAAAAACCCTGGTGTAGATAAGCCCTAAATCTTAAAATTGTTCCCCAGATGATATGACATCTTTTAGCCTTCTAGTAACATATTCATTTGAAAACAATGAGTGAGAAAGACTAAAACACCTGAAGCATTGAAGGTGAACCTCTGAGTTCATCACATTTGCCTAACAAAGTACATTTAAAAAACATTTGATATCATGGCAAAGTAAAACAAAGAAATGTTAATTCAAGAATCAGTAATGAAATTTCTCTAGCACAGCACTATAGAAGAAAACAGACCAAAGACTGAGGATTATATTTTACTTTATAGTCAAACTATTCGAGTAGTGGCCCAAGCTAGACAAATTCTTTTGAATTTTTCAGGAAATAATTCAGTATACAAAAGGAACTGACAAAGGAAACCATGATTTAGTTAATGGCTAACTCTTTCTTACTAAGATTGATGTTACTATAAGAAAATCATCAGTTGAAATCTGCCAGTGAACAAAAAACAACTTACTATCACAGTAACATAGGGCAGCTCATTTACAGAATTTCAAACAAGTTACTTACTGCTTTGACTCATGGTGACAAACCTCCAGTGTTGGATCATTATAAATAAAAGCTGCTTCCAGATCATTGACTCTTACTCTGTATATCCTGCATTGTTTACTGTTCAGTTTGATTCTATTCAGGTTTGCAACCGTGGGAAATATAGTCAGTTCCACATAACCCTATAAATAGGTAAACCAATATCATTTAATTATACAGTCATATTCAAAAACACAATATAAAAATATTCCTTTCTATTCATTCATTCTATTCATATTTTTAAAAGGGACACCATAGTCAAACAATAGATCCAAATGCCAATTTTTTGTTTAAAAAAAAGAACAAAGTTTCATAAAAGTTAAAAATGGGTTCTCGCTCATAATTTTTGAAAGGTGAATATTCTCAGCTGTAAAACTAATGAAGTTGGCAGTATGATTCAGGAGTAGGTGTATTACTGGAGATCATTTAACTTATTTTTAATGGACTAGAATTCAACTCGATGGTGTCCCTTTTAATTCAAACTGAAATGATTGTACCTAACTCATAATAAAACTGGATTCCATAACCTAAAGACTCGATAATCCTGCAAGGTGATCCACACAGGCAAATTTGTGAACTCATTCAGAGCTCCATTAACTTCAACAGTGTTCCTCATGGCTGTCAGGGTCTGGCTATTAGTCCATATGGATTCAGGATCAGGGCCTAAATCTCTACTACTTTAACCCTTAAATAAACAGTGACATTAGCTGAAATTGTGATTGTTTATTTTTAGAGGTATTTTTAACCAGGGTGGATAGAAATGATTTTGGGGTGGAGGGGGGCAGATTTTTTTTACGTAAATCAGATTTTTTTTTATTTTGTTATTTAAACTATAATTTTAAATAAGCCTGTGTAAAATTAAATATGAATTTACCACAAAATATGTTAAGGCATAACCTTATTATAATCTCTTAAAACATTTTAAGGTAACATTTTTATTTGGCATGTATAGTCCAAATGAAATTAAAAAGACTTGAATCTAATTCCAAATAAATTCAGGCACAAATTACTGTCCATCTTGTATCTGTATATCTGAAATTCATATTAAACCACAGTTCTGTTTAGCCTCGTTCTCTTGGGCAAAAGAGTCCTGTAACAGGCTCCTGGTCAGAACATAGATAGCGCAAAGAAGTTACAGAGCATATGCAGCTTTTGTGCAGTTATATTTCCTCAAAAATACAGAAAAAAAATCTTGGTTTTGGACATGACCTTTAATATTTTTGTAAATATACTTACTACAACAGACTTTCTCTGAAAATTTATGTTGTTGATGCAGACTACCTGGTGGGTTGTGCTGGAAAAAACAAAAGCATTTAAAATAAGGATTCAGACAAATAACATGTCAATGTCATTTCTCATGTTTCTTTAACCTAATAAAAAGAAAATCTTAGTTGAACAATCTTTATAGCATATGTGTGTCTATATACACAGATACTGTATACATATTATACTCAGTGTGTAAATATATATACATAAACATAAGGAGAGAATTCATGACTGTGTGATGTGGTATGAAGGTCTTATCTGCATGAATGGCCAAATACAAGCCATGGGAATTGTGCAGGGCATCCCAAAGGTGTCACTAAAACCATCAAGGTATCACACCATCATATAGGCTGTACACACATATGCTACAAGGAAAAATAGAGTTTGAACTGTTTTGAACAGCTTTAAAATATTACACTGGAATTATTTTTGAATCTTTTTGTCTGTTACCCCAAATACAATAATGCAGGGCTCAGAGGAAGTTATGAAAGCGCTAACAATTACCTAAATAGCTTTTCAATACGTGAAATGTCAATTATTAGAGTGCAATATCACCAACTATATAAAAACTGACTGAGTTCTGTCCCTGCCAGGCTGCAAGAGAATAGGACTGGCTATTGCCTGCTATGGACCTCAAAGAGGTGTAATTGCTGGGGAAGAAGGGGGGTGAATGGATAGAGGGCATAAGGAGTAAACATTTCTCTGGCAAGTTGACTCTCTCATCATATATACACATCCGATACATGAAAGAGGAAGACAGCCAGCTGTCTTTTGGGAAACAGCACTTGCTTCAAGCATTGGAAGGTCCTGAGAAATAAACATTTAAAGCAATGGCATACCTCCACAAACTTTGTGCAGGCAGATCTTTGCACATCTGCAAAGATCATGCGGGAATGAGGCCTGAAATAATTTTTACCACTTTTTCCTTTGGTTCGTACTACAGAGCGCATAGAGCTATAGAACTATTAACAGAATTCTATTCTGGTTCATGCATCATAAGTAGCATTGTTAAGTAAGTTCCAGCTGAAAAAGCTTTATACATGAGTTGGAAAGCACACAGCTTTCCTTCCAGATATCATGCTGAGTCTGAAGAGTTGGTAGATAGAAAAAAAATATTTTACATGAAAATTGTGAACATTTGATATGGAATCACTGGAACATGGAAACCCACAATTCATCTTTAAAGAGTAAGATTTCAGAGTATAACTGAATGTTCAGCAATAATTTTAAAGCATCCCTAAATTACCCCTGTACGGCTTCATCTGACTTTACCTAAAACCAACCTTAACAGTCAACTTTTGATCAGCGTAGAGCCTACACGATAAAGCTTTCAGATTACACAATAAAGAGAACAAACACTAATCTCAAGCACATAAAAGAAATATAAAAATTAATACTTATAATTTATAAGGTCTTGGGCTCTCAAATCCCTTGTCTCCTTTCTTCCTATTCATCCTGCACAGCAGCACTGAACTGTTGAGAGTCAAATATGCATCAACATCGTCCTCATTAGCGGTCTTTGGATGGGTGGTTTGATTTTTCCCCTTGTCAAGTTCCCTTTCATTACTGTTCTCTCATCAGTGGATCTAAGACACCCACGATTCAGCCAGAGAAGCTGCACAGTTATAAAGTCAACAATATACAGTCTTCTTGTATATATGTATGTGTGTGACACACAATTCCCTTCCACAGAAGGTACGAGGGGACAAATCTCCTGCCTCCTTCACACAATCTGAGCTGCAAAATGCGGAGGGAAAATAGGTATTGCGGGCCTGCTGCTCAACGGGTGATGGACTCTGCTGGGGGAGGCCTGGGAACTACTGATGGTGATGACTGGGGTGAGGGGTTCATGCTCCTGCTGGGTCAGCAGGGGCTGCTGCTAATAGCTAGGTGGGAGGGGGCTGCTAAGGCGTTTGCTATTTTTAGGCGGGAGCGAGGCTGCCGCTCTTGGGGGTAGGGGAGTCGGCGGGCGTTGCTTGGCGGCGTCGGCTGCTGCCAGGAAGGGATGGGGCAGGTCGGGGGCTGCTCCGCGGCTCCTGCCGGGTGGGATGCGGTGGGGGCACGGCTCGGCTGCAGCCCTGGGCGAGCAGGAGCTGCTCCTGACTTGGTAGCGCTGAGGTTATGGCTCCTACGCGCGTGGAAGCTGCTCCGGTTCCTGGCTGCCGCCGCTCCCGGAGCACGGGCTGGGCTGGGCTGGCGGCCGCTGCCCTCCGGCAGCGTGTCTCGGGGGCAGTAGGGGCGGCTGGGCGCTAACCCGCGCACACAGCAGCTCGGGACCCTCAATGTAACTCCGTCCCAGGGCTCAGCAGGGCGGGCGAGGCGCTGCCTGGGCCCGTCCGGCGTCCACCGGCTCCACACGGCCAGTAAACCCGGCAGCAGCTATGGCCGCCATTTTGTTGGTAACCTTTGACCTTCCGCCAGTTGAAAGGTCAAGTCCGGCTTTAAGGCTTTTAAAAATCCCTCTCTTCCATTGCCCCCTGTGCCGCGCGGCTTGGAGGAATCTGAGCGAGACAGAGAAAAGGAGGGTGGTTGGGAATCAAAATTATAGAGGTGAGCGTTTCGGCCGGAATGCGCATGCGCATCTCGGCCGTGGCAACGCAAAGCGGCTCGGCTGTGAGCAGATTCGGGGAGGCGCGTGCGCAGTGTTTGTGCCCCGCGCGCCTGGTGGTGGCTTGGTAAGGGATGGAGGCAGGGAACCAGGGATGTGCTGTGCAGGGACAGGCTGTGGGACCCCTCTCCCCCTTTCCTCCCACGCGCGTCTCACACCATTTCCTGCCCAGTTCCTTATCCACCGAGCACTGGGCAGCTTGGCTGTGCCCCACTGGAGAGGGTGGAAATCTGTGTTAGGCGATGCCTCATTTCCACCGTCCAAGTAAGGTGCGTGACTTATTCAGCAAAAACGTTTGCAGTGGGGAAGAACTATTTTGTGACTCTTTTTACTAAATTTTTTTTTTTTCGGGGTGGGTTGTGGTTGGTTTTTTGGTTTTGGTTTTTGCAAAAGGTGTTGGCTTTGCGTTGCGGGGAAGACTTAAAAATGAACACCTGAAAAACGAAATATTTGGACTTACTGCCGCACTGCCTCGTGGGAGTTGTAGTTCTGACCTTTCACGTCCTGTTTTCTCTGGGCTGGTTGGCTGACCTGCATCTTCCATGGTGTGCAGCCCTCCCCCTCCAAGAGAGGAGGCTGCTGTTGTATCATGAAAGATGTAATCTGACCAGGCGTCTGGCCTATAGCAAATGGGAGTAGGGTGACCAGATGTCCCGATTTTATAGGGACAGTCCCAATTTTGGGGTCTTTTTCTTATATAGGCTGCTATTACCCCCCACCCCGTCCCGATTTTTCACATTTGCTGTCTGGTCACCCTAAATGGGAGAATGAGGCACCAAACTGAAATGTTTTAGATTTTTAGCTGAAATATTTGTTCTTGTATTTCTGCTAAATTATCAATATTCCATTGAAGATTTAGATGGAAACAATTTTGTTTGTTGCAGTTTTCCACTGGGGAAGGGGGTAGGCTCCATTTGTTTTGACCAGCTCCAATGGTAAGATGTGATAAAATTGCAGTAGTGGCCAACTCTCCACAGGGAGCCTGATGGGAACTAATCCTGTAGTGAAACTTGGCTCCTAATACGTTTTTGGACAAACACTAACCTTAATTCCCAGAGCTGGCTTCGGCTGTATAGTTTGTGTAAAATCTCATGATCAATAGTTAGTAAAAGGTATTGTTAATTCCTTGTCGTATCTGCAGCTTTTTCCTCTTCATCATGGACATTTAAGTCAAGGCTGTAAAACAATTTCATTCCCTTCTGATCCTGCCTAATGACAATGGCTGCTTCTCCCATCCTCTTAATGTCAGACTCTCCCAATGCTGTGGTTTATATGCATAACTTAGTGACAGACCCTCCTCCTCGCCTAACTCCCATCTCCACTCAGAAAGGCACTCAGAGCCTGACATTCAACTAGTGTGAGGAACCTATTATTTCTAGGATGACTAACTTGTGTATTTATTCACTTTCAGTCTGTAACTTTGAAACTATCATTTTGATATGCTCAAAAAGGTCTAAACTAACTCATCTTCCATAGGGAGTTTAGCCTGCACAAAGAATGGAGCGTCCGGTTTGTGCATTTTTCTGTGCTGATCGCATTATACGGAACTATCCCACTACAATGAATGGGACAAGTTTTACTTAAGAGAATTAAATTCACGAAACTGCCTGTCATAATAGCATGTACATCAAATAGTCAGAGTTGTCAAATTAGGATGCTTAGTTTGGCAACTAAATCCATATCTGAGCATATATGACTGCCAAACCTTGTTTGTAAGAAACAAATTCCTACCACTGTATTTAATGCCATTTTAATCTCCGGTTATAGGAGTCATGTGCAGTCATGTCACAAAGATTGCTTGTTAGCCTCTGGCTGTGTTACAATATATGCTATAGTTTATCCATGTATTATAGTATCTTAGCAACAGTTCATGGAAGTATTATATTGTGCAATGTTCAGTTACAACTCCTTTATTTACAAGTGATAATTTTTTAAAATGTTCACAATTCCTTACAATTCATAAAATGTACAAATCTCACTTGGGTAGCTGTCTTTCTTTATACTTGCTCCACCTTAAAATACATGGAAGCAATTAATTTTAGAAACATAGTTGACTATTTTTTACAGCCAACCTACTAATAGAATTCTATCGTATAACATTTGAGTAATTTTTAAAGTAAGCCTATACTATAGCAAAAAAGAGTGGATCAAGTGATCACAGCAGAATGAGATACAAATAAATAAATAAATAAATTAATGGAGATATCCCATCTCCTAGAACTGGAAGGGACCTTGAAAGGTCATCGAGTCCAGCCCCCTGCCTTCACTAGCAGGACCAAGTACTGATTTTGCCCCAGATCCCCAAGTGGCCCCCTCAAGGATTGAAGGATTGAAATGCAATAGACAAGGAAGGGAATGGCTTTTGCGTATGTATTTTTGCTATCATATGCTGCCCTCATAACTGAGTGGGTTTGGGGAACTTAGTCTAAAAAGTACTTAAGAGGATAACTCAAGGAGGGAGGCTATATAATAGCAATCACTGGAAGTGTTCAAGGAAAGATAAGACAAACTGATGAGTAGGCAATGGAAAGCTGATTTTCCTGCAGTCATAGCAATAGTTAACGTTTGAGAATGGTGGATTAATCACCAAAATCTAGTGTACATATTTGATTCAAATAAAACCCCACATGTGAATAATGACTGTTGTATATGAGGGCTGAGACAGACTAGGTAAATTGCTATAGGAAGCTGTACAAACATCTACATGTGTAATATACAGCTCACTCTTATCTCTAAATTTGAAAAAGAGAAATACATGTATTGTGGATTTCATTCAAGCCCCTGCTGCATGGCCCCAGTCTTCATCTACTCATGTAATAGTACATATAGTCCTTGAGGTGCAGTAGTGAGCAGTGTAGTGTGTGGTCTATTTGTGAACATGTGAAATTCTCTCCATTATATTAAGTATTATGCTACTGGACAAAGCTGCTGTGCTAAAGTACAAAAGGAGTTCATTAAAAGCATGTCACCCTTATTTTTTTTCCTAGAAGTGACACTAAAAGTTTCTTCACACTTTAGTTACGTTCCCAGTAAGCTCTTTGTCTGTTTCCATGAGTTTAGGATGAAAGCTGTTGCCTCTAAGGCAGGGGTGGCCAACCTGAGCCTGAGAAGGAGCCAGAATTTACTAGTGTAAATTGCCAAAGAGCCACAGTAATGTCAGCAGCCCCACTGATCAGTGCCTCCCCCCACTTTCCGATCAGCTGTTTTGTGGTGTGCAGGAGGCTCTGGGAGGGAGGAGCGAGGGCACAGCAGGCTCGGGGGTGGGAAGGGGCAGAGCAGGGAGCACCCCCTGGCACATTGGAAAGTTGGTACCTGTAGCTCCAGCCCTGGAGTCCGTGTCTATATAAGGAGCTGCATATTAACTTCTGAAGAGCCGCACGTTGACCAGCCCTGACCTAAGGTGTTACTGAAATCTTTATTCTACCATCTCTTCAACTTCCTCTTTCCAAATCCAGGATTGTTTTGACACCAAAACACAGCTTGTTTCCTGTTTGGCAGTCTGCTAAAACTGATGAGCAAGTACATTATAGTCTTATTAAAAAGTCAGCTGACAATGAATATTATACATTCATTGAAGAGTGTTTACACAAATCTGATTGATCAGTTCTCTTAGTAACTTCTTACTGCTTTCCAGTAGATCACATTACCAAGTAAATAGCACTGTAAATTTACATGGTGCTTTACAGAGTAAGACATTATTTAGAATCCACAGGATGAGAATCTTGTATTAAGCAATTAAGTGTTGACCCTTAGCATGTTGAGTAATCTTGTTTTATATTTTTGTGTTGAAGGTCTTGTGTGGGAGAATGGAGCTGCTGAGAGGAAGGAACAAAAGTTGGGACTCCTGGGGCACACACTGCTCAGCCCCTGATGGAAAGAAAAAACAAAAAAAGCCCACACTCCTGCTTCACTAGCCTAACAATTAGGGTATATAGTTCCTGAAACAAGAGTCCCCAAATTCTGCCCTGAAGACTCAGTTTGTGGAGAGTGTGATTTATTGTTCACTAAGGCCTTTTGGCATTCATACTATGTTGGGGATATTCTAGCAAAATGGAAAGACTGTCCTTCAATTTAAAAACAAAAAAAACAAGCTGACAACAGCAAGGTGGTGGCGCTGGAGTTTCAGCTCTTACATTAGAATTCGAAGGCTAAGTATACCCTATTTTAAGGGTTAAACCAGGTTATTTTATAGCATGTTTGTTCCTCTTTTGTCCTCCTTCCCCACTCGTTGGCACATTAACCATCGGGTGGTCTTCCACATGTATATGTAATGCCTTATGTGCATTCAAATTTTAAATAGCAAGCTACCTAAAGTATTACAATAATATTTCCATTTAAGAGTGAGATTTGCAAAGCTGTCAAATAGCAAACTGGGGTGCACAGGGTTACTAATAAATGACAAATGGAAATCCAGTTATAAAAAGCCTTTACAAAATTTAATTTGGCAACATTACAAAGAGTATGTGCTTCACAGCTCTACATTTCAAAAATATTTACATTTGGGTGGAAATGTTGCAGAAACTTTTTTTAGGGTTCTCGTATGCTAGATGTGCAGTATACTACTACAAACAGTTTAATTTACCACTTTTAAAAATGTAAGCCTTCTGGTATATTAATTTTAGGTTGACAATATTCCAGTGGTGAAGGGCAGGTTACAGAAAAAGTTGCTGAGTCCATAAGACGTCTGAGTAATTTGAGGCATCCTCTTAGCATTATGTAACTTAAGGCAATTTTGCCAATACTATTAAATTGTCAAGAACCCAGAACATTAAGTGCCTCATAATTCTGTTTCATGTTATCCACATTCAAAGACACGAACCAGAAGGACCACCTTCCAAAGGCCTGACTTGTAGCCCACAGTGGAAATGAGTAATTCACCTATTAGGCCAAACTTCTCATTTTACACACACAGCTCAAAACACTAATATTGCTTGTTGGTAACTAATACGCTCTGACGGTTTGTTTGCTATAACAACTGAACTAAGCATTCCACTTTGCTTTTGAAATACTATATTCAGTACTGTCACTGGACGTAGACTGCTTTTACAAGATAAATGGGGTGGGGGAAACGACTGCTGTGTAGAAGCAATAGTCTTCTCTGTAATTTTCTATTGGACTTCACTAATGTATCAGCAGACTTAAGAAAAAAGTGTGTGCAAATATTTGCACAAACGAAGGGCAAGTAAAGTAAGGATAGAGTTTATTTTGCTTCTAGAGTTTTAAGACAAACTACAAATTTCAGTTCAATATAAACAAATTTGTAAGTCTTTCTGGTTAAATGGTGGAAACTAGATTCCAGCAATGTGTGTTTTTAGATTTTGGTACAGCAATTATTTCCACAAAGATCTAAAATAATAAAGAATTCCACTGTCTTTGGTGTACAGTACTGTACTTTTTTTTTTTAAGCTGACAGATCTTTCACAACAGTGACATTTCAAATTAGTTGATATTGCTACATAATTACAAATAATTCTGGTATGAACACCACCAGTTGTTATTCCTTGACATATTCTTGATTCTTAAATAAGGTTGTTTCTTGTTATGAGATGGGTCTTCTAGAGTTATAAACTTTGACACCATTCTGTATGGAAGAGCGAGCATATTTGGTCAGAAGTGCAGCTACTGTTTGCTTTTCTGCACATAAGTCTCTGGAGAGAAAAAAAATAGTGGTGAAAACATGCTTCAACTTTAAAAAAAAAAAAAAAAAAAGTTATCAGAACAAACTATTTCAGGATTGAGTACAAACTGTTTCAGTAACCGGTTTTCCTAACGTAGCAATCAGCCTGGTTAGAGTGTTTGTTAATAAGCTATTGGTGTGCTTCTCCCAAAATGCTTTCAATCATCTAAAATTCATACCTCGGCATAGCTGCTGCATTTATGTAACTCCCAAAAGTATACTACGTGCTTTACAAAACACAAAGATGGTTCCTACCTTGAATAACTTACAATCTAAAAAGGCAAAAGCCTAATTCTGTTCTCCATTACACCAGTATAGCTGTTTACACTCCAGAGTCCATGCCGTCATAGCTATATCAGCATAGTCCCATAGTATAAACTCAGATGACATTGGGGTTTTCTGTCAATGTAGATACACCACCTTCCTGAATTATGTTAGCTATGTCAACAAAAAACACTCTTCCGTTGACATAGCTGTATCTATACTGGGAATTGGCATGGCTATGTTGGTCAGGGGTGTAGGTTTTTTTCAACACCCCTGATGGACATAGCTGTACTGATACGTTTAGACCAAGTCTGAGTCAATGGAGTTACTTAAATTTTACTAAAAAAAGAAGAACAGGAGTACTTGTGGCACCTTAGAGACTAACAAATTTATTAGAGCATAAGCTTTCGTGGAAGTGGGCTGTAGTCCACGAAAGCTTATGCTCTAATAAATTTGTTAGTCTCTAAGGTGCCACAAGTACTCCTGTTCTTCTTTTTGCGGATACAGACTAACACGGCTGTTACTCTGAAACTTAAATTTTACTCTGAACAGCAGAATTTGGCTCAAAGCTCTGAGGCAAAGATCATGTCAAACCAAGCGTGTCTGCTTGTACATTGCTTAGCCCAACAAGGCCCAAAACTTGACTGGATTATGTGAGTGTTAAGTCAATTTTGAACAAGGGAAAGGATGAAACATGAGAGGTACTACTGGAGTATGGTTCTGGAATCAAGTCTGATTTTACTGACTTTTAAAAAAAAACTAATTTGGGAGATATGATGTATAAAGGAAAGTTGATGTTTTTTAGCCTTTTCTCTAAAGTCATAAATATTTGCTGATAATCTTCTTTCAATTTCCCCTCATTTTAAATATTTCCTGACTATGCTCTTCTGATCCCTTCATCTTCCACTAGCCTGGCTGTCCTTTCTCCAGAGTGTGGTTCAACACCCAGTGTGAATTCACTCTCTTAATAATCTGCAAGAGAAAAGTTGAGTTATATAACTTCCAGTTAAGATTTTGATTTCAAGACAGCTCATGTGTATGGGTCACAAAGTGTTACTAAAGGGAGAAAAAGGTCTACTGGAAGACAGTTTAACTTTTTGCTTTTTATCCTTTGACTTCAGTGGGGGTAGAATTGTCCAAAGTCAATACAAAACTTCCATTTAGTTCAATGGGGCCCAGGATTTCACCCTCAATATTCACATTCACGAAATACAGATAATACTTCTGAATGACTATACTGTAAGTATATTTTACTCATGTAGGATTTGCGAGAAAAATCTAGCAGTTTAAGGTTTTATCAGCTATAGTTGTCCATGATGCAACCAAGTATATACTACAAGTACTATGCAAATCTTTATGTACTTACTGTACTTTAAAACAGTATTATGCTTAGTAGTGAACTACTTACTGAATATATGGGGCAATATCTGCTTCTGTCCACTTTTCCCGAATGGTAAATAGCCTGTTGAACCTTTCCTGGTTATCCTCAGGCAACTCTTCTACTTTTAGCAAGAAGATAGTCTCTGGTCTTGAGTGTCTATCCAACAGAGCCAAACCCTATAGGGACAACAATAAGATGACACAAATTTTAACACAGAAAACATGATCAAACCTCCCATCTCTTGGCATATCAATTTGTGTTACTATTGCCATTTATTTCAGTATTTTTAACCCCAAAACTGTACAAGGAGTAGCAATACTAAAAGCAAAATGGAAGCCTTCACAATGGGGCCCATCATGAAGGAGGTAGTTCTCACATCCATTAAGGGAGAGGAGCGTGTAAACATACACGACTTGATATCCCACTACCATCGTCAACAAAATTTATATTGGTTGCAGCATGCTAGCATCATTAAAGGCTGTTCTACAGTATGTTGGACTTCTAGTTCTGTCCATATTGATAGTAATAGACTCTAGATTTGAAATTTTTCCTCTATAGCTATGCGTATCAGGTTTAGGGAGACAGCTAGAAGAGCACACTCATGCTCCTACACTGCGGAGGCCCTAGGCAGTTTCACTTTACAGGAAACACCTCATAAATGCTTTAATACAGGACCAAGATGCTTCTTTCAGCTGCTGGCAAATACTGTTGAAATAAAAAATAAGCTGGTTGTTCATGATTCATATACAAGTCCTACACAATGTAGCAGTAAGAACATCCTGCTAATACATGAAACCAAATCCACTAGTTTAGTTTTTACCTTGAGCTGATCCAGCCTTGTCGTCAGCCCTTCAGGGACACTTTGTTGCCATACTTCTTGAAACTCAGCTAGATTGAATTTAACTGCATTTTGCAAGAGCATTTGTGCTGTAGCTGTGCATATTTTATCTGCATTCATTTCAAAATAAACTTCATCTGCAAAGGGAAAAAAAATTACACTTACAGGTTCTTACCTGGATTGGTATCAGGATATTTCTGTGCCCCAAGTTTCCCCGCTGTTCTGCAGTCTCCCCCTCTTGGCAGGGCAATTTGTGCCTAAGTTTACCCTCTAGCTAAACTAAAGTCCACTCCCTTCCCAGGTAAACAAGAGTCAGAACAGAAACAAGTGCATCCTTAGTCCTCTCCTGGCCACAGCTTTTAGCCCTGTTGATCAGGACTAACATCAATAGACCTGCTCAGGTGAAACAGTCCTTTTACCCTCCACCCCCATCTCTTTCACTCTTGTTTATGCAAGTCTGATATCAAAACAGCTGTTTGCACTCTCTGAGCTAAACAGTTCAGTAGTCCTTTCACTTCCCCAAGGTCTGTATCACCTGGTCTTCTCCCTTGATACAGGGTAGCAAAGAGGGCGAGGTGCACTTTCTCCCATCTCTGAAAGACCTAGTCCAAAGCCCATAAAAAAAAAAAAAGAATACGTGCAAACCCTGGGTCTCAAGCTTACCTGCTTCACCTTCTCCCTTCCCAAGCTCCTCTTGCATTCAGGTCCTCTCACAGACTTCCAAGCCACTTCCTTGGGCTCAAACCAACCAACCCCTTCCATGCTCCTTGTCTAGAGATATCCCAACAGTCACTGCTGCCATAGCGCCATTCCCAACGCCTTTAGTGGAGAGCTCCACACCAGGTCTTGCTACTTCCCTGGTCTCAGCTTACGCAAGTAGAGTGCCTTCTATAGCTCTGCCTTTCCCAACACTCATTCCAACCCCACATAATGGTCTGAAATCAGAAACACTCATGTTGGGCCTGTAGCCCTTTAAGAGCCACTGTGCCCTACTACACAAGTTAATTCAAATGCCTGGATAACAAAATTCATCAGAAAAAAAGTTCTTTAATGCTGTGCAACACATTTAAACTCAATCACAGAAATTATGAATTGGAAAGATCTACTAGCTTATCTCAGGTACCTCTCTGCTAATTCATGATTTTTCTCTAATGACACTAGTTTCCCTATCCCACAGTTTAGTAGACCTCACTGTTATGGAAATTTTCCATGATAATCAGCCTAAACATTTCTTAGCTCAGTGTTGGCCTCCCTACTCTCCTACACTTTGTTATTTTAGTTACATAATTTATTAATTATTAACCTTCCTTTCTTAATATATGCATCGGTGCCATAACTTACCTTCATCAGTATATTTCATTCCATAACTTAAAAGAATATGTTCTATCATTTCTCTGAAAGAAAAAGTTAAACTTTAAAATCTACTTTTATGCATTTCAGATTCATGGCAAAGGAATGCAGTTTGAAAAAAATGTATTCTATAAAGTTAATTAGCGTACAATCATTAAAAAAACCACTACAAATACCTTCCTCCCTCCCACTAACACACTGAAACAGGGACGGGAAAGGCAAGGCAAAAGCAGGAAAGACAATAGGGGATGGGATGTGCCGTGGTTCAGTCCACTACCCCAGCAACTTCACCATCCCCTGCCTCCCTAGTACCCACTCCCCATGTGCTTTGAAGAGGTGCAGAAGGAAGGAAGATAGACTCTTGCCTTCCCTCATTTTTCACTGGCAAAAAGCATCACAGAGTTTCACAAAGCACTGCAGTTATGTATAACATATTAATAAAAGGTACTTTATGGACTGGTTGCATCAAATTATAGCTTAACTTGTACTATTTTGCAGATTTTGGATAAAAGCAAAATGTCAGTATGGGTTTTTTTCCTCTAAATGAAGTTCAACAAAAATTTATAAAGCCTCAGTCCATAAGCACAATTCAATAGCCTTGTAATTTGAATGGAATGGCCTGTAAATATTGTAATACTATTCTATTAATATGATCACTGATATTTATTCAAATATAGCATTATACTACCAGAAGTACCAGTGCTTAATACAAAATGATTATGCAGGAGGTACCCACCACCCATTTTTGGTTTGCCATGCTTCCTGAATGGTATTCCACCATGGGCAGCCGTTTGCCAATTAAGTAATGAATACAAGCAGCACGTACAATAGAGTGAACAGCATTTTAGCTGTTGTGTCAGTGTATATTTTAACAGTAGTCACTGCAATCAGTGGATACTTATGCCTGACATGAGACTGGAGTAGGATCTTTTGTAATCCTGACCCATGGTATGTGACAGTGATCAGGGAACAGAGATTAGTCTAACCAGACCTGATGTGTCACACCTTTACTGCATAAAATTACTCAGGGCCATGCTATGCTCCCCTTGAGCACATAAATGGTGGGAGGGGAAAAAAGGGTACAAGAAGCCCTCATTGTGCCCCATGCTCAGCAAGGGACACAAGTGCAGCCCACATACTCCCTTTATAAAAGGGCTGCTCCTCTATGGGACAAAAGATTCCTGCAAAACATGAGGAGACAGGCCATAGCCCTGTCCCACCTACATACCAGGCAACAAAGCTGGCCAGAAGCATTTAGAGTGGGCATGGGGGTAAGTGCATCCCTTCCGTCCCAAGTAGGTTGTAGCAATGAATGTGTTCCAAACTATGAGCCAGTGCAGCTCCACACTGACCTCAGAGCAGGGCTGCACCTTGAAGGTGAAATGGATTTATGTTTTACAGAGTCAAAGAACTTCTAATCTTCAGCACTGTTAGTTGAATATAGTTATATTATAGGACTCCTCTATGGTAAGTGCAAATACTAATGATGATGAATATGGGTAACAGTAAATTGTTTTCTAGTACTTTAAGAACAAAGAAACAAAAAGATACTTACTCGGGTTCCAGGGGTCCAAGTTCTTGAAGACAGATACTTAAAGGAACCTTGCTAAAAGACCAAGATTCAGAATCTATTAGTTGAGTCACATGATTCAGAAGTTTCATCTCATAATCAAATTCTAGAACCCGCCAATATCCTGCCAAACAGAAGAAATATGTAATAATACTTTGTAATTCTGCTTCTCTGAAAATATCTTTCAGGATTCTCACACTTGAGTCTCAGCTCCCTTTCAAGGCACAAACAGAACACCAAGCTCTTAAAAGGTTATTTAAATAACATTTAACAAGAGGAGAAAAAGGAACAGAATAGTAGAATGGAGCAGAGAGTGTGATTAAATTTTTCAAGAAGATCAAAATACTTAGTTACTTTTCTATGTAAATCAACTACTACACAGTTGTTACAGAGATGTTATACCATTGAACAGGGATGTAGTTAATAAGAATTTTTAATATTCTGTGATCCAAAATATTAAAGCATTTGAGAACTACTAACAATAGTGGCAGGTATTCTCAACCCACTATGAATGCCTATCTGCCTGCCTTTCATGTTGTGACTGTTTGGAGTCAAATAAAGCAATTAACTCCTTTGACTCCCACATAAAACATTGGAAGATACTATAGACATTTCAGGAGAAAGCTATACAAAGCACTGCAGAGACCACCACTTTCATGCATTCCTCACTAAGTTGACCCCAGGTGTTATGCTACAAAATAATACATATCCTACCTATAGGGACAAATACCTTCAATTTTACAGGCATTTATAACCTGCAACTGATGCAGTATTTCCTCCTCACTCGCTTGAATCCGATCTAGCAAGTCTTCCATTGTATACTGCAAAATGCAAGAAGAAAAAAAGGATTACCTTCAACCCTTGCTAAAGCTAAATTGAAGTAAATATTACCTTGTATAACTATGATGAAGATAAACATTATTTAGAACAGGGATGGAAGAACACAGTGGAGGCTTGGGTTTTGCAGAGTTTTGAAGTCTCTTAAATTTACCACACTAATTCAAATTTGCAAACAATCTTTTCCTGCAATTTAAACTAGTTTCTCCAAAGATCATTTTTTAAAAAAATAACATTCTTTCTAATTAAAGGAAGCCTTTGCACCATGTACTAGTGATATAAGACTACCTCCAGAAGTCAGACTAGCTCAAGTGGGCATCCTATGTAAGGTACCCATTTGCTTTTCATTCCCCCTCTGTAGAGGACAGTCACTTTGAAATTTACAATATTCAAGCAGGTTTAAATTAGGCAAAACAAATTCTGAAATATGAATGAGTTATCTCAATTATTGTTGTCAGCAAAATAAGTTGCTTCACATCGGTCCAAATAATTGACAAACATGTTCTACTTGATTCCCCAAAATGCACCTCACCAGGTTTGTCTTTGTTATGCCTTTACATTTTTTTAAAAGGCACATCTAATATTTAAGCTAATACTTAAGTTTTTGTTTTAAAAAAAATTCCTGGCAGGAATGAATTGATTCATCTTAAGTATAGTAATCTGGCAGACTATGAGAAGGCAAAATAGCAAACCACCACTAACTTTGGTGGACACCATCTTAATTTTGGGATAAAAAAATATTTTCTCTTTTCCTCCATATTTCTCTTCTTTCCTGGTGATTGCTTTTTTCTCTTCCATGCTTCCTTCCTTTACTATTAGGATGCATGCTGTAGTACCATGAGATCTCACAAACTCAGCAGTGTTGGGACTATGTCAATACTTCAACAGGTGACCTCCAAGCTACGCCCAGGCACTTCAGGAAATGTTATTGGCAATTTAGCAGATGAAACAAAACTCTCAGAGTTAGAATTGAATAAATGTCCTATAAAATGGTGTTTGAGAGCAATGCACTGCTGGATATGCTGTCTTTCAATATTTAAATGTTGAGTGAATATATGTAACAAACACTTTAGCAGTATGCTGTGTTATGAAAACATGAGTTTCCTATAATCTACTGAATTGCTCATTTTCATGCAGAGGGGGAAAAAAACAAAACAAAACAAAAAAACAATCACTTGTTAGTTGCCCATGCCAAGAGAAATGCAATGAGTAAACAAGGAGCATAGCAAAAATTCATATCATCACTTCTATTGTGGTGGCATCTAGGGGCTCCAGCCAGAATCGGCGTCCATAGCAAGGTGTAGCCTCTCCTCCCAGGGAACTTAGAATCTAATTTAAAGTTCCCCAGTGTTATCTGTAACAGTTAAGAATCTTATGTTTAAAAAAAAAAAAAAATCATTTTTATTCCTTTACTATTCTATCTTCTGACCAAAATTCAGAAGATAATTAGACAAAACAGACATGTTAAAAGTATTTTCTTTTAAATGCAGAGAAGTCTTAGATGTTACCTTTGAGCATTAGTATTTGAAAGGATATTTGCATTATCATGCAAATGTAAGTTAGCTGACTAGTTTTAAAGCTAATAGATCATATGTAAATGTTCAGAAACTGTATTTTACTCCATCTTTACTTAATATTTCCTCAAGACCTGCCTTATATTTTAGGTCAGATGATTCAGATCTCTCATTCTTGATGTCTGAACTGGCTTTTATGAAGGCAGAACTTGCATGTTAATAACAAAATAAAACCCATCACTGGCAGGACAGATCTGTAATTACATTTGCCTTGGGAGTAATCTCAACCATTTCTCCCTCCACTTCCACCATATCACCCTTGCTATTCTACTTCTCTTCCTTCCTATATCATTTTACTTCCCTTTCCTTAGTGGTGAGTGTCTTTTACATAGGGTAAGAGATGAAGTCACAAGAAGCACAAGTAACTGGGGAAAGCCACTACACCTGATAGTCACATAACATTTGGGGGATTTAGATAGCCAGATCCTTAAGACTTCAAAATGGACGTTGCCAGTAACCCCGCTCCCCAACTTCTGGCTTCATTTTGCTGGCTTAGTGCAGAAGTCTTTCCCCTGCAGGAGGGGGACAGTAATTCTTCTCACCACCCTCTAGTCAAATGGTTTTCAAACTTTTTTAGTTGAAGAAAATTGTTGATGCCCATGACCCAGTGGAGCTGGGAATGAAGGGTTCAGGGTGTGGGAGGGGGCTTTGGGCTGGGCTGTGGGAGGGGGTCAGGACTCTGGGCTGGGGATGCAGGCTCTGGGGTAGGGCCAGGGATGAGGGCTTTGCAGGAGGGGGCTCTGGGTTTGGGGTAGGGGATTGAGGTGCGCAGGTGGGGCACGGGCTTACCTGTGGCAGCTCCCGGTGAGCAGCGCAGCAGGGGAGCTAAGGCAGGCTTCCTGCCTATCCTGGCACTGTGGACCGCGCTGCGCCCCGGAAGTGGCTAGCAGCAGGTCCAGCTCCTAGGCCGAAACACTTAAGCTGCTCCACAAGGCTCTCACCCGCAGGCACACCCTCCCCACCAGCTCTCATTGGCCGGGAAATGGAGTGCAGAGCCAGTGCTCGGGGCGGGTGCAGCGTGCGGAGCCCCATGGCCCCCCTGCCTAGGAACCGGACCTGCTGCTGGCCGCTTCCGGAGCGAAGCGCGGTGTCAGAACAGGTAGGAACTAGCCTGCCTTAGATGGGCAGCACCATCAATGGGACTTTTAACGGCCTAGTCAGCGGTGCTGACCAGAGCCACCGCAACCCAGTGCCTTACATTCCGCGACCCAGTTCTGGGTCACAACCCACAGTTTGAAAACCACGCTCTAGTCTACACAAAAAAGGAAGACTTCGTCTCTTCTCACTACCTTTTTCTTCTGTGTACCATCAGGCAAACAGCCTACTGACTGCAGCCAGTAACACTGCTAGCAATTCCTGACTAGGCTAGCATGCCAGGCTGTCTCAAGCAGGGAGAAAAAGCAGCTCAGAGCAGGACTGTGTACAAGTCCACAGTTCTGCATAATTAAGTAAAACTGGGAGCAAAGGTATTTTTTCTAGTTAAGAATGTAGCTTTACTAGGCTTTTAGCTCATTACCAATTACAAAGGAAAAGTAAAAACAAGGAAGTGATTTACTTAACAGGCTTACCTTTGAGTCAGTCAGAGCTTTCTCTCTCTCACTGTCTGGCCCTTCATAAGGATTTTCCATTAGAAGTTTCTTTAGTTTCTTTAGTTTAGGTCGACATTTCCTTAATTCCCAGTAATTATTGGAGAAACCAGCAACCTACAAAAAGAAATTAAATGTTCAGTGACTCGTTTAATTTAACACTGTCAGCCAAAGTAACTTGCAAAGAATAATTAGCAATGAATTTTACAGAGGTCACGTAAAAAAAATAAAATCAAGATTTTTATTGAGAGATTATTTCTCTTTTCTAAAGAAGAGTAGGCAGAAATATTCTCTGCACTGAAGTCCATTATTGGTAATAAGAGTTAGAAGTCTG
Organism: Malaclemys terrapin pileata; assembly: GCF_027887155.1. NCBI lineage: Eukaryota > Metazoa > Chordata > Testudines > Emydidae > Malaclemys > Malaclemys terrapin. Next base: position 24,460,027 of record NC_071506.1, on the reverse strand, counting down.
TAGTTCAGTAATAAAAGCATACCTGCTGTCTACATGAGAAAGAAACCAGCTGGTCTCTACATATGGACAATACCTGCTAATGGCAGGATAATTTAAAGTCCTGTCAATTTCACCCCTTCCAACATCTGTTCTTTTCTTCTTAATAGGTCGGTCTTGCTGCTCTCCACAAGCCATCTTTTTATTCTCCTTCTCTCATCTTTCCAATTATTTCCCATATTCTTGAACTCCTAGTTAATCGATATTTTACTACACAATGAATGAGGAACAAAGGGAGCTATGACTCATTACTTCATTAAACATGCATCTTGGGAAAGATGATGTTCGCTACACAGCTATGTAAGCCAGGTACATGCACTAAGTGTGCCCAGAGGTCATTGTTAAAAATACTGCTCACTTATTTTCCCCAGGCCCTGGAAAAGAGGTTTACCAGTGACACCATGGCAGGGTTTGGAGCCAAGATATCTATTCAGAGACAGGACATGACAGAAGCTGAGTGGGGCAACCGACAGAAGAACTGCCTTCATTCCCTAATCTACCACAGAGGGAGAACCAAAAGCAAAGGTATAATTGATACAAGGCCTCCAATCTTCTAAACTCACTAGGATCTTCAGAGGAAGATCAGGGTGCATTGGTACATCTCTAAAGCATACCTTGGGCATCCCCCAAAAGTCCTACTGAGGAGTTCATTTGATAGGCAGCCTTAGTCAATGCTCTGCTGTGAAGAGGCCATCAGACAGGTGTGAGCACAGAATGGGGAAGGCACAGCAGGCTGCAAGCTCATTTAGTGGTATTGCTCTCAGATCCAGCCCCTACCCCTATATGAAAAATCCTATTAACAGCTGGAGTAACAGAAAAGCTCAGGTTTTTTTTTTAAATGTATTTTAAAAAGTCAGGATTTTAAAGATGTTCTATCAAATTTGATTTTTAAGTAAAAAAATTTTTTTAAATTGTCCTTTTAACTATTGAAGCTAGATTGTCAATTAAAAAACCCAAAACACTACTACTCAAGAAAGCAGCCTAGATACAAAATGCTGTCTCCAAATTCTGTTTGGAAATCTTAGACCTTTTTTTTTTTTTGTTTATAGTTTTTCCCTATTAGTTTATTTAAATAAATATTAGTTTATGACCTCAGTTCTCCAGCTCTTTTCACATGCAATGGCAATTACACAAGCAGAATAACTACAACATTTGGGTCTTTTTTCTGTGCTTATTTTTCATTTCTTTTCAAATCTCTCAAAGAAGAAGATATTCCTGGTCATTTAGCAGTAGAAAAATACGCTAACACATGTGAGTTCATAGCCAGAGCTAGTTGCTCACCCTGGACAAACATAGCAGAATGCTCAGACCCTTTGAAAGGGAGTGCTTGCTCCTGAGTGATCATCTCTTTGGACTGATGCATAAGCCTATCCATACTGCTTCCAGAAGAAAGGTAATTTATCTTCTTATTTGTATTATGGTAGCACTTACCAGCCCCAACCCCATTGTGGTTAGCACTATGCACACATAACAAAAAGGAAGTACCTCCCACAAAGAGTTTGCAATCTAAGCAATATAGCTATATACTACAACATGTTTGGGAGAGTCTTAGGAAAGATCCCAACCCAAAAAAACCAAAAGTGATTTGACAGAAAGTTATCTTGGTGCTTGTGACTTAAATAATTACAGAACATAGCAAGACTGAAGGAGGAGAAATATTACTTTCTTGTTAATCTACTTTGTTTTGAATGGACTTCTTCCTACCAGCAGAACTGCGGACTTTGTGGAATAAATGATGTTTTTGATTGTTCTAGGACTGGAGAAGGAGGGTGACTCCTCCTTAGTGATGTCATTATACCCATTGCACAAAATTAAGAGCAAATGATAATATTTTCCTAACCATTTTTAGGAAAAATTGATTATATTTGCTTCAAAGGGGCAGAAACAATGAATTCTTTAAACTCATAATTCTAAAATCCTCCACCCCACAGAATCTTTTCAGATGCAACAGTTAGGATAGAAGAGTCATCTTTCAAGATTTTTTGTTAGACTATGGAACTAAGAAAGTGCAGCACAATCTGCCTTTCAGGGTAGGCTATTTAAACAGGCACTCTACTAATGTAAAAGTGTCAATTTGCTCTTTGTGTCTTATATTTAAGACAGCTCACTTGAGTGAAGGAGAAAATATCTATTCTTTAAAGTTACTAAGCACCATGAGTACTTACTGCACCACCAAAAATAGACTTTATGCTTGGATCTATTAAACAGATGATAACTGAAGCCATGATAGATAAGTTTTATGTTAATACACTCATGCTGATCATTTGCAATTGTAAGACATTAGAATAACATGCACCTTAGATGTAACACTAATGTGAAAAACAGACGATAAGGAAACAAAAGATTATACCTGGGTGTGAATGATATTACACGATGCTTGATCTGCAAGCAGCTGTTCTGGAGTTTTACAGCCAGGGATAAACAGCAACATATTTGAAGTATCTGCTATTTTCATATCATAAGTTTTATCTTTACTGCACAGCACAGCTTGTTCATCTTTTTCACCACGGATCACTAGGCTGAAAAAAAAAGTTCTTGTTTTTAAATGCAAAAATAGCAAAGGAATACTCATCTTTATTTACAGATGACATAACATTTCAAATACATTAAAAGTATTGCTAACCAGGTGGCAAGTTGCAGTTATTATGACTACTGCTACCAATTGGAATATCAGATCTACAAGCTGTGACATACAGTTCATTTAATCATATTACTGTTACCCCTTCCTTCTTCCCACACCTCTTGCTCATTTCACCCACTTTCTTATCTTTTAAATCTTGATCCTGCAAGTTCATATACATGACCAAGGCCGCACTGAAGTCCCAATCACTCCCAGCTTAATTCAGGCCACTGGGTAATGGAACAACAACTACTCCTCTAATAAAAACCCAGACCTACTAACAGTGTAACTTTGAATGTTGTTCAGAAAAAAATTCTGCTTACATATGATTTTTAACATTTTCTTACACTTTTGCCTTAGAACAGCAGTTCTCAGGGGGCCTCCATCAGGTTTCAGGAGGTCCTCCAAGCAGGATCAGCATTAGATTCACTGAGGCCCAGGGCAGAAAGCCAAAGCCACTTCAGCCAAAGCCTGAGCAGCTTAGCTTCATGGGGCCCCTGGCAAGTGCCCTGTTTGCTACCCCCTAATGCTGGCTTTTATATACAGAAAAACAGGGGTGGTGGTACAGCTGGGCTCTGTGGAGTTTTTATAGCAAGTTGGGGGGGTTCTCAGAAAGAAAAAGGTCAAGAACCCCTGCCTTAGAGGACAACTGTAGTCAAATGAAGGGGTTTTCAAACCTTTTACCAACCACAACCCCCAAGTCACTCACACTCTCTCCCAGGGCTCCATGCTCCAGAGTCCTCTGTGACCCCTAAAACCAGAATACATCCCATTGCTTCAACCAAAAGAAACTACCCAGAACCACAAAAAACAAATGTGGTTCACACACGTATGCGCTTCATGAACAGTCCTATTGAGCTCAAAAGAACTATTCCCAGGCAGAAATGTTTAGAAGTTGAGAGCCACGTTTTATTTAATTGTGCTATACATGGGAAACAGATATGTTCTAGGGATCCAAAAACTGATTTCACATTTTAACCCATATATAAGTGAAAAATATAAATTTGAACTCCGCCCAGCCAAGAGTGCAGGGGGCGCAGGGAGGCTTTCAGTTCGGCAAATTGTACAGATCCATTTTAACTGTGATCTGCCCCTTCATCATCCCCCCCCCCCCGTTGACACGATCGAATGACGAGGTCCCGGTAACCTCCCCATCGTTCCTGCCCGCCCGCCAGGGGGCGCTGCAAGCCCGGTCCCCCGTGAGTCCCGCAGTCCCGGGCCGGGCCACTTCCGCACCTGTGCCCCGCCTCCAGCGCGGCGCAAAGGCCCGGCTCCAGCTGCAGCAGGCAGCACTCTCCGGCGCTGGCGCGGGGGCCGAAGCTGAGGCAGTGCACGGGCGGCAGCAGCTCCGCCGGGTTCAGCTTCGCGATATGCAGCGTGGCCTCCACCTCCTCGCGGCTCCGCATCCTGCCCGGCGCCGGGCTCCCGGCTCCAAGGGACGGGCCAGCGGCGCGCGGCAAACGCTTCCAAAAGCGCGCGCGCTAAAACACAACCCCCTCCACGCGCCGCGCTTGGGCGGGGCCATGAAGCGGGAGAGAGCCCTACGAAGAGTCACGTGACCCCTAGTGCGCGAGAAGGGGTTTGGAGGCGTACGGCAGTGTCTAGATGAGAAGGGGCAAGAATAAGCGCGAGCTCTCCCCCCTAGCCTATGGTTGGGGGAAGGACAAACGCGCGTGCGCGACTTGGATTCCAGCGATTCTCTGGTTCATGCACTAATACCCCCTGCAGAGCAGGTGCGGGCGGTGGAGTTGAGGTGTGAGGAGTAAAGGGGAAAGAGCTTCCCCCATCCTGCTGCCTCCTCCCTAAGAGGAGGGCTGCCCTGTGCTCATCTCCCCGGCTTTCCCCTTTAGCTGCAGGGAGGTTCCCTGCAGAAGCTGGGATTGAGTGACAGAATGGCTCACTTGATGATTGCCTGTTCTGTTCATTCCCTCTCGGGCGGGCATTGGCCACTGTTAGAAACAGGATACTGGGCTAGCTGGACCTTTGGTCTGACCCAGTATGGCTGTTCTCATGTACATGCAGATGGTTCAAGGGCTAGCTCTGTCCCTGAGCTCCTGTTTCCCTGTGAAGACATAATCTGTAACAGAAAAGGGCACCAGAGAAATGTGGCCCCCAACCCATTGTGTTCCCTTTGGCCTCACTGCCTCCCATTGCACTTCATTGACACAGATGTTTTGGGGGGCCCTGAGCTTAGGGGAGTTGGTACAATCCCTCCCGCCCCCTTGTTAGACTCCCGTACAAGGGGAGCAGCTGTTTGTTGACTGCCCTTTGATTCCTATTTGGAGTCACACGCGATGTGAAGGACCTAACCACAATTAATGGTAGCAAGGTGGAGACATTTTCTGATCACCGTGGGCAGCGGTCATGGCTCTGATGGGCTGAATCCCTGAAAATCAAAATTAGGAAGCAGGAAAAATAACCATGACACGGGTGAGACCCTTCCAGCAACAAACAGCAGAAGTTGTTTTGCTGTCGCCGTTAACACCAACATCTCCTTTGAAAGGCCGTGGTGAGCGAAATCTCAGGTTCTGTTTCCAGTTCACTTTCCCTTACGCCATGAGGAGGAGCTATTGACAAAGGCTAAGTGCAGGTCAGACGTAGGACAAATGTCTATAGCAGCCTTTGCCACTAGGTAACTTGCCAAGTGTAATGTCACATGAGACTTGATCAGCATAGAGAAAACAGAGCAAGGGTGAAAGCAGACAACTTCCGTGGTGACCCTTTTAATCCTATGATTCTATGAAATGAAGACAGCTGTTCCTCAAAGAGCTTGCATACTAGCAACAAAGCAATAGAGATGCCTCCACAAGGAACTGCTATTCAGTGGGGCCAGATTAAGGAATCTGGAATCTTTTCCCCTAGTTCCCATGTTCCAGAGAGGCAAGAGGCCACTCTCCTTCTGGAAGCAGTCGCCCATCCTTCATCTTGGGATCAACAGGTGGCAGCCCCTCTCCCATAGAAACTGACAGGGCAGCAGCAGATGGATCTTTACCATCCAGGAGTGACAACAGGGGTTTCCACTCCCCCTTGGAGAGGCTGTGGTGGCACAGGGGTGCTCAATACTTACCCCAATAGCTGGGGTGTATCTCCACAGGTTCATGAGTTCACTGTGCATACTTCATTCTTCTGCCACACTTTACTGGGGTGGTGTTAAAGGCCTCTAAAGCAGTAGGGTGGGAGTTAACACCCCATAGAAGTAAATGGGGTAGTTTGGTGCCCTCAGTGCTACTGGTTTGGTTCTGTTCAGACTGAGGCTGAGATCCCTGCATTGGTTATATTTGTTTCATGTTTTCAAGTTTTTCTTCATATCATAACTATGAGGGCTAGAAATGTAGGTCTTGTCTACACGGAAAGGTTGCACCAGTCTAATTCACTTTTTAAAATGAGATAGTTAAAGTGGCACAGACCTCTGTGTACACACTCATTTTAGATTGACAGGTTTGTATTGGTTTAATTTAAACCCGTTCCCGACCAACTTAAGCTACATCAAATAAAGCCACTTTTATACCGAAATAAGTGTTCACACGGGGATTGCCCAGTTTTACAATATTGGCTTAAATTCACACATTAGGTTATACTGGTACAACCAGTGGTGGATTACTTCACAGGCCAACTGGGCCCATGCCCAGGAGCCCTGGCCAAATTGGGGGCCCCCAGGAGCACCGGAGCTCTGACCACACCTCCTGCTTGTCTACACTAAACAGTTCTGTTGACAAAAGTCAGCTTTCATCAACAAAACAGTGGAGGTATACATATTAAAATGCTCCTCCCACCGATGTAACTCCCCTGCTTTGTAGACATAATAAAAAAACCACCTTGGCAAGCGGCACAGAGCTTTTTCTGATGTAGTTAGAGTGTAGACACCTTTAGTCTCTAAGGTGCTACAAGGACTCCTCACTGTTTTTGCTGATACAGACTAACACGGCTACCACTCTGAAACCTGTCATTTAGTTATGTCACCTTAATTGGCCTCCAGGAAGTATCCCACAATGCCCATCCTGACCACTCTGGTCAGCAGTTTGAATTCTGCGGCCCTGAAGGTACACAGGTGTAAGCAGAGTCAGGATAAGCTCTACCTTGACATCTGGTGGTGAATTATGGTGAGGGTTGAAAAGAACTTTAGGGGCTGACCTTGTTTGCATAGGCACACCCACCCACCTAGCCTGGGACAACAACAACTGAAAGTGGTTACTTTGGCTGGTGTGGGATCCCCAGTTTCTCTGTTATTGGGGCAAGAAGAATAAAGTGTTGTTACCCCGATTCGGTGAATCAAGGCCAGTGGAACTGTTGTATGACAGAGAGACTCACCAGTAGTTAAGTAGCTCTTGCTAGACAAGGGGCATGGGTTACAATTCCCAGTGAATGGAGAGAGGATGGGGACAGGTATTTGTACCTGATGGTATGGTTACTGCCCCCCGTGAGGGTTCAAAACACCAATGGTACCATTTCCTCTCTCCACTGTTGAATGTCAGAGCTAACTTTGATTCCATTAGGAGTCTAGTTACAGGCTGCTGAGCTGAATTCACTTTGGGTCAATGGTGCACCAGCACTGGGGCTCCCCTATACTATGAGCTGAAATCACTAAGAGCTGACATCACAAAAGAGCTAAAGTTATTAAGAGCTGAGATCACTGAGTGCTGTGTTAAATAGTGGGGGAGCCTGAAGCTATATTGCTAAGCGGCTGGTGGAGCAAGTTTGTGGGGACGGCTGGAGGAGCAGTGAGCGGCGCAGGGCCTTGCGGGGATGGAAGGAACGGCGAGCTGAGCTGTTTACAGGACAGCTGGAGCGGCTCACAGGTTGGTGAGCGGAACTATTTGCAGAGATGGCTGGAGTGGCTCACAGGTCAGTGAGCGGAGCAGCTCGTAGAGCAGAGCAGTTCGTGGGACAGCAGGAAGTGGACTGGCTCGTGGTGAAGGCTGCGGCGGAATCCCACAGAGAGACGGCCGGCCGGCCTCGGATCACATAAGGTGCCCCTTAACTCCCTGCATGCCCCCATTTTACTCTGGGGCTGTACTGACCAGGGACAGAGACTTTGGGGGTCGTTGGACTTTTGGGACTTTGGGTGGTTGCTGGACCCAAGAGACTTTGGGGGTGTAGGACTTTGGGGACTCTGGGTGATTTTTGGGTTGCTGGATTCAAGAACCAAAGGGAAAGGACACAGCCCAATTTGCTGGGGTGGGTCTTTTGCTCCTGGTTTGTGTTATGAATCCTGTTTGTGGTGTTTTTCCAATTTAACACGGATGTCGTTTACCTCATGTTATTAAACATTTTCTGCTACACTCAGACTCTGTGCTTGTGAGAGGGGAAGTATTGCCTCTTAGAGGCACCCAGGGGGTGGTATATAATTGTCCCAGGTCACTGGGTGGGGGCTCGAGCTGGTTTTGCATTGCGTTATTGAAATGGAACCCCTAGATACAGAACCCGGCCCTTGTTGCTAGTTAAGAATTGAGCTATGTGGACAGAGGGGTTTCACTGGAGGGCTGAATGCAAACTCAGAGGGCTGCGTATTGTTTTTGGTGGAACTGTGTGCACGCGCACAGGCAGCGAGAAGAGAACACAACAGAAGCAGACAAAGAAGGCAGGCAGAAGCCAAAGACAGCCAAAATCACACTTGTAGCATGATGCTAGGACAGACCGCTTTTGGGATAAAGTGCGGGCTGGCTGGCAAAAGAGATTTGGAATATTGAGCAAAGAAACTGCTTCCTGTTGATTGATTCCTAGTGCATTCAGAGAAACATGACTTTTTACATTCTTTGTAAATAAATAGGATTGCATCAAAGAAATACCTGACTCCATCATCAATAGGGCCCTACCAAATTCAGTCCATTTTGGTCAATTTCACAGTCATAAGATTTTAAAATTTCAAAATTTTATTATTTCATCTATTTAAATTTGAAATGTCACAATGTTGTAATTTTAGGGGTCCTGACCCAAAAAGGAGTTGGGGGAGGGGGTTCCTCAAAGTTATTGTAAGGGGGGGGTTGTGGTATTGCTCCTCTTATTTCTGCAGTGCTGCTGGCGGTGGCACTGCCTTCAGAGCTGGGCAGCTGAATTGCTGCAGGCCAGGAGCCCAGCTCTGAAGGCAGAGCCACGCCAGCAGTAGCGCAGAAGTAAGGATTGCATGGTATGGGATAGTATTGCCACCCTTACTTCTGCACTGCTGCTGGCGGGGTGCCACTTTCAGAGCTATGCACCCTGCCAATAGCCACCATCTCCGGCCACCAGCCACCACACTCCGGCCACCCAGCTCGAAGGCAGCGCAGAAGTAAGGGAGGCAATACCATAGCCCCCCTAAAATAACCTTGCAACCTCCCTGCAACTCCATTTTGGGTCAGAGCCCTCAATTTGAAAAACATTGGTCTCCCCCATGAAATCTGTATAGTATAGGGTTAAAGCACCCAAAAGACTAGATTTCAAGTTGGGAGACCAGATTTCACTGTCCACGACACGTTTTTCATGGCCTATAACCATGAGTTTGGTAGGGCCCTAATCATCATTTTTTCCTAAACTCCTCCTAAAGGAAACAAGCTGCAAGATACTGAACTGGCTAACTACTTGGGTCACAAGGGGTAACAGAGGCTATAGAAGACTGGAGTTTCTTACCTGAATAAAGTTTCCTATTTCATTGTATCTTTTCTGACCTGAGAACAACTTGCAACTAGGAGTGTTTGGCCAGCACTTCCTGGTCTCATAGCCCAGTTAGAAGTTTACTGGGGAGCTACAGACTGACAGAAATTTAATAGAACAAGCCTACAAAACAAGATTGGTACTGCATTGTGTTATGCTTTTTCCTTTAAAAAGGATCTGATCAATCCTTCTCTGTTATTCTTTTAGTATCACCCTTAATTTGTGTGATGATCTATTACAGTGGTTTTCAATCTCTGGTCTGTAGGCTATGTCAAAGGGGTCTGCATCTCCATTTGAAATTTTGTAGGGGTCTTCAAATGAAAAAAGGTTGAAAATCACTGATATATTACAACACAGTGTTGGTGTCATTAGGCATAACCCTAGGTAACTCGGGAGGGTGGAAGACCACGAGTGTCAATGAAGCCTTCCTGCACTAGGCCTAAATGAACCAAACTCCTTCCATGTTTAAACTCTAATCGACCTCAAAAGCCAGATGCAGAAATTGGAATGTGTAACTGCCAGTTATCAGGTGCAACAGGCTGCATACCAGTGCCAAGCGGTAATAATGAGGCCTGCGTACTTCTGGCTGAAAGGCAAAATAACAAATCAAAGGAAAGGGACAAGATAATAATTCCAAGAGAAGTTACTAACAAGCTGGACTTATAGCCGCCAAGATGATTTAATTGCTTAAATGTAATTGCTTGCTACTTGCTTAATATAAACTATTATAGGAGGAAGGGAGGGAGTGGGGGGGGGGGGTGAAGGGAAAAGCCTAGCTGCAAAAAGAATAAAAAGGGAAAACTGCTTGTCTCAGTGTGCTTGATCTGAGACGTGCCAGTCTCCTTGCACCGCTTTGAGATCTCAAATAAACTTTGATTGCTTCTCCACGCTGGTGTGTTCATTGGCGCGAAACACACCGGGCAACAAACCCCGCTGTTGCTTTCCTCGGGCACTCTGTGCCGGCAACAGTCTCGGCGTCCCTGGGTGGGCTCGAGGCTGAAATTTAGCCTTGCCCGGACCCCTCTCGGAGGTCGACGGATTGCGGCGACGACCGACGCCCAGCGCGCACCGGTGACTTCATCGGGGCCTCAGCGGAGACGCGGTTTGGTCGACCCCAGAGGGCACAACAGTACAACGCGCTTGTACAGTGGAGAAGTGGCTGCGGGCGACGGTGGGGAACCGGTCCCGTGGATAGGGCGACGGTGCGAAACTGGACCCTTGGATAAGATAGGAACAGTCCAGTGGGGACTTTACCTGTTTTGACCTGGGGACGCCCAGTGTCTTCCTAGGGTATGGGGCAGGGACAGAGTACTTTAGGCAGGGCATGGTGTACGCCCTTAGAATGCATTCTGGTGAACTGGAAAGTGTTTGAATCGGATCCATTGACTAAAAGTAAACTGAAAAGGTTCTGTACAGTAGACTGGCCTCAGTACCAGCTGGAGGACCAGGAAAGGTGGCCACCGGAAGGATCACATAATTATAATACGATCCTTCAATTACTTCTGTTTTGTCAGCGAACGGGTAAATGGAATGAACATATGTATGTACAGTTGTTTATGTTGCTAAGAGATAGGTCAGATCTTTTGCAGAGGTGTAATTTAACCCCGGCAGGACCGGCAGTGGCTAATGTTAGTCCTTCGAACCCCTCCCCGGTTGTGATGGCAGAGCCGGTGTCCCCTTCGGCTCCAACACCCCCACCCTATAAAGACAAGGTGCCTCAGGTCCCAGAGATTGCCCCCTCAGTGGGATTCTATCCATTGATTACTGAGACTCGGATAGCCCGTCCTGGAACAGACAACCGCCCGGCCACTACTATGCAGGTCTATACGCATGTACCTTTTAACCCAGTCGACCTAGCAGCCTTTAAGGCACAGGCAGGGGAATTCTCCACGAACCCAAGCAAGTTTATCCCAGTCTTTGAGGGGTGCCTGGCTAGCCATAAGCCTGACTGGGATGATTGTAATGTCCTTATGCGGACCCTGCTGTCTGAGGTGGAGTGTAATCAGGTCGTGTCAAAGGCACGGGAGGAGGCACAGAATGCGTGGATAATGACCCTTGCAATTGAGCCCTCAGCCATGCAAGCCCCAGAATGGAGCCAGTGGGAGGAGCAGGTATATTCTCTGGTATGGGCATCCGGGGTCCCAGGAAAAGCAGCCCATCAACCCCCCGTTAATGTTCAGCTCTTGCCTGGAAAAGGTCCAGTGTGAATTAAGCAGTATCTGATCAAAAGGGAAGCCAGAGAGGGACTGCAGGAGACTATAGACCAGTTCCTAAAGTATGGGGTACTTCGAGAATGCCAGTCAGCTTGGAACACTCCCATCTTGCCTGTACAAAAGCCCAATAGCACATATCGGCTGGTCCAGGACCTGAGGGCGGTTAATGAACGGGTTAAGACTCTGCACCTCCTTGTTCCCAACCCGTATACACTGTTGGCCTCTATAGGGGGCAGTACACCCATTTTTCGGTCCTAGATTTAAAGGACGCTTTCTTCACGATTCCGGTTGACACCCAATCTCAGGAGATTTTCTCTTTCGAGTGGGAGGACAAGAAAAGGGTTAAAAAGCAGCTTTGCTGGACAGTGTTGGCCCAGGGATTTAAAAATTCCCCCACCCTTTTCGGCCAGGCCCTGGCCAGAGACTTGGAGGAGTGGGACAATGAGGACAAGGTCCTCCTCCTGCAATACGTAGATGACTTGTTAATTGCCGCTGTGGGTTTAACCCCTTGCCTTAAAGCCACTGTGAGCCTCTTGAACTTTGTTGGACTCCGAGGATATCGGGTAGCACAGAGTAAGGCTCAGATTGCCCTCCCAGAAGTACAGTACTTAGGATTCCACATAAAGCAGGGGGAGTGTCAGCTTTCAAACTAAAGGAAGGAAGCTATCTGTCAAATTCCTATCCCAAGCAATCGTAAACGGCTCAGGGCATTTCTGGGCATGGCAGGTTTCTGCAGAATATGGATCCCAAAGTTTGGACTGTGGGCTAAACGCTTCTACGAATGCGTTAAGGGAGCGGATCACGACCCCTTTCACTGATCCTCAGAAGGCATTTAAGGTTTTAAAAAGGAAACTGATGGAAGCCCCAGCCCTGGGAGTGCTTACTCAGTTATTAGGCACCTGGAAACGTCCCGTGGCTTCTTATCTCAGTACATGTGCTCTCTGTCTGCTGTCCTCTGTTCTCTCCACAGGTATACCAGAGCTTTGCAGCCTATCCTGCTGGATGCCCCGTCCACTCCCTGCAACCAGGTGACTCCGTTCTCGCTCGTACCTGGAAGGACGAGCCTCTCCAAGAGAAGTGGAAGGGACCCCACACCGTCCTGCTGGTCTCACACACAGCAGCAAAGGTTGAGGGACACAAAAACTGGATCCATCACTCTTGTCTAAAAGCAGTGCCCGCTCCTGAACGGTGGACCGTCCAGCCTACGGAAAAGACTGCCAGTGATGACCTGGGACTTAAACTGTTATTCAAAAGACAATAAGGTCTGCTGGGAATGCCCTGTGACCTCTTTGGACAGTCGCAGCACACTCCCCGCGAAAACTCTGAGCATTGGTTGTGTTTACTTTCACAGGGCCGGCCTAACCTGGTGGCCTGGTCCCTTTTGTTTTTAGTCTGCCTGCTATTGGTAATTGTTATTTTGTGGGTATTTGGGGAATTGTAATTGTTAGACTCCAGGGTCAAATGCCCAAAATGTAAATAGGTCCAGGGTCTGCCACTGTGTTACTCTTTGCCATAGGGGCACTCCTCTCATTGACTCCCGTTTCCCCCCAGGCACATGCGGGATGGAGAAAAATCCCTATCAACTTAGAAACAAATACGTATGAGGCCCTGAAGGTTTGCTTTGCCCAAGAGTTTAACCTCTCTAACTGCTGGGTATGCTCCCAAATCCCGCACCACGTGGCAGGGTTACCTTGGAGGGTGGTCCCCCAAAATTGGTCAGATATCTGCTGGGAATGGTTCAGTAGGGGAAAAAAATACCTCGGGTACTCCCTTGTTGCAAAACTGTACCACTGAATCCCAGTATGCATTAAGGGACGACCCCTGGAAGCCGCAGGCCAACTCAACACATCTCCCTTCCCCTATTAGGCTGCGGCCAGTGGCCCCCGGGTTGGTGTGCTATCGACAGTTCAAGTCTACCAATTACACCTGGCCCGCTGGAAATAACACCTGTCAGTATTATTTATCCCCTGACAATGACGCTTCCATCCCTGTCTATGTTAATGGCAAATCCGACTCTACCGCCCGGTTCGGACCATTTAGTGACACCCAAACAAGTAGGTGAAGTAGCGGTTATAATGGCTTGGTAGGGAATGGCCACTCCTTTTACATTTGCGGTACCTCTGCCTATAAGTGGCTACCGCATCAGTGGTATGGAAGCTGCTATCTAGGATATCTTGCCCCTCCCCTTCGTGTCCTCCCTAAATTGCCCCCTGGCCGCCCCAGACAGCGTAGATCTTTGTATGCCACCCCAGAGCCCATTACGGAAGGAGACAGGTTGGGTATGATCCTCCTCCCATCCTATGGGGTGGGACGGCTGGCTCAATTTTATCGTAGGCTCTCTATGTTTCTCACCAAGTTCGCCAATGAAATCTTGGCCATAGAGAAAAGCCTTAACTCAGAACTTTACCAGCTCTGGTTCCTGTCCCTGCAAAACAGACAAGCCTTTGATTATGTTTTAGCCTCCCAGGGCGGGGTGTGTGCCCTTATTGGGAGTGAATGTTATACTTATGTCCCGGAAAACTCACAGGACATTAACAAGCACATCCTGTCGGCCGAACAGGCTTTCGAGCAGTGGAAGGCCCAGGAAAGGGAACCCACGGTTTTCGATTCCCTTTGGAGTTGGTTGCCCAACCTGGGAGGACTGGCGGTGGCCTTGTGCGTCTCCTCCTCACAGGTGTGGTACTGTGCCTGGTCACCCTCCTCCTGATCGCTTGTTTTAAAATGCTCCTCCATAAGCTTTGTGCCCCCCGTTCCCCAAAAGTCCCGACATGCCCTCTCATTTATAACCCCAGCTCCATGGCACTCAATCGTATCTTGTCCACAGAATATGAGAAAACTCAGCCAAAGGCTTGTTGAGTATTCTCAAAGGAGGGAGTTGTTGGTGTCATTAGGCATAACCCTAGGTAACTCGGGAGGGTGGAAGACCACGAGTGTCGATGAAGCCTTCCTGCACTAGGCCCTGGTGTGTTCATTGGCGTGAAGCACACCGGGCAACGAACCCCGCTGTTGCTTTCCTCGGGCACTCTCTGCCGGCAATAACAGTCCGCAATTGCAGGCTATCCAGTGCATTGTTGTTTCCTCAGCGAATAGGGCAAATGATGGAAGAGGGCTTACTACACACACTGTAGGGAAAAAGACTGTGTATCCTAGTTTATGACGATGACTCTGTCCCCCAAGACCTACTAGCTGCCTGAATTGTCCTGGTTTTTCATTTTGTCAGTCAAAACATTTTTTTCTTAACTATGAAAAGTTGGTTCAAGATGTATCACTACCCAGAGTAGACTGTGCTTTGTGTTGACAACAAACAGTCCAGTGGAATGTGTTTAGTGTTATGAACAGTGCTTGGGGAGAAGAGCCAAATGAGATTACACTTTCTTTAAGCTGTTGTTTCGAACAAAGTGAACCTTATTGACACTTGTTCAATGATTCATGATTAACTAATTCAAATCACCAAGTTACTGGGGGGAAAAATCCTCCACTCCAAAAAAATATGCTTGAGTCACTGTTGAGACCGAAGCTGACAATAGTGGCACCAATGCACCTTTAAAAGAATGTGCTCTTTTACAAGTATTTTGTCACCCTATGATGTGTTGCCACAAGGATCCTGCGTTTAGATTATGGAATTGGAAATATACTTTAATTTTAGCTGCGTCATCCACTTGTCAAGACTCTTCTCATATGATACTTTACTCACTTTTTAATCTTCATTTTAATAGATCATGTGTTATAACATCTAAAATTTACAAATTAATATATCAGAGATGCATACATTCAGTCAAATCTACAAAAATCAATAGTGAACAGAATACTTGAAATTCATCGTATAATTAGGATTTTTTACATGATGTATACATATGTTAATACAACATTGCAAACAAGCATTTTTACTAAGTCTGTTTAGTATTACTATTAATTATATTCTAAAAGTTCAATGACTTGGAAGTGGGTGGGGGGGAAGAGTTGTAGCAGTAGCAGCTGCCATTGGGGTGGGGTGGGGTGGGAGAGAGGTCATACAGTTATTACCCCCAGGACTCCTGCCCCATCCACACACCCCGCTCCCTGTCCCCTGACTGCCCCCGGACCTCCGCTGCCCCATCCAACCCCCCCCTCCTTCCTGACTGACCCCCCCCGGAACCCCTGCCCCCATTCAACCCCCTGTTCCCCCCTAGACCACCCTGACCCCTGTCCACACCCCCTGTTCCCTGCCCCCTCACCGCGCTGCCTGGAGCACCGATGGCTGGCCACACTACAGCCAGGCCACGCTGCCGCCGCCACCACCACCGCCACCACACAGCACAGAGACCAGGTCAGGCCGGTCGCACTGCCCCAGAAGCTCACAACCCCACCGCCCAGAGCATTGCGCCGGCGGCAGAGTGAGCGAGCTGAGGCTGCGGGGGAGGAGGGACAGCAGGAGAGGGGTACTTCCATGTTTCTTAAAGATTCCTCTCATAAAAGAACCTCACTTACCACCATCCTTCCCCTCTGCCCCACTTTGAACATCAAATAACAAATCTCTAATTTACATTTCCCTTCCTAGCTAGCTTCTAAAAATAACTACATGGCGGCAGACTGATTTAACACATACGTAGTAAAAACAATTTATTTGACAAATATATTTTTTTAAAAAGCAACTCAGTGAATTGGGGCAAAAGCTCACCTAATATAAGTGCTCACTTGTGTTTAATGTAAATAACCCCAATGTTCTACTACTTGCAGGTGGCTTAAAGCCTATTAGCCCTCCCTGGCTGTTTGAATTTCCCTCTGGGGAAGATCTACTCTTCTGCTGGCCTCCTGGCAGACAGGTGCCAATCTAAAAGACAGCTCCTAATTATGCCCCTTTTCTCCTACCCATCATCCAATAAGATGGCTTTGGACCATGGGGGTGCAAATACAAGTAACCCCTCTCTTTAAGTAGGTTGTACATACTTGAATAAACACTTGTTATAACAAATTGTATGCATGCTGCTGCTAAGAGCATTTTTTATATTTAGCACTTTAAATTATGCACAGTGATGTATCCCCAGGGGCCACTGGAAACAAAGATACCTCATAAAATAAGGATGTTTTATAAGGCTACAACTTCAGTTACCAACCTTAAACAGATAATAGCAACAACAGGAAGGGATGAAATTGTAATTTTTGTGGTAAAGGATTGGCTATGACCAGTTATTCTGACCCTAAACTACCTTTTGACCAAATAAACAGCTGGACATTTATAATTGTTTTGCCCACCCAGACCTGGACACAAACTTGCACCATAGGCCAAAAAGAATAGACGCTGGTGGATATTGTCTTAATAGCATTGACTGACCCCATTCGTTCTGAGGGTATGTCTACACATGGAGCTGGAGGTGTGACTCCCACTTTCCATGGAAATACTTGCACTAGCTTAGGGTTACCATACGTCCGGATTTTCCCGGACATGTCCGGCTTTTTGGGCCTCAAATCCCCGTCCTGGGGGAAATCCCAAAAAGCCAAACATGTCCGGGAAAATAGGGACATGCGGGGCAGGGGGTGCTGGGCCGGGGGCCGGGGCCAGTGGTGCTGGGCCGGGGCCGGGGCCGGCGGTGCTGGGCCGGGGGCCGGGGCCGCTGGGCCGGGGGTGCTGGGCCGGGGGTGCTGGGCCGGGGGTCGGGAGTGCCGGGCTGGGGGCCGGGGCTGGGGGCCAGGCCGGCGGTGCTGGGCCGGGGGCTGGGCCGGGGGCCGGGGCCGGGCCGGCAGTGCTGGGCTGGGCCGGGGGTGCTGGGCGGGCTGGGGGTGCTCGGCCGGGGGCTGGCCCAGGCCGGCACCCCAGGGCCCGAGCCGAGCCAGGCTGGAGACGCCGGGGCCAGGGCCGGAGGGAGCCGCTCGGTTGGGGGGGCCAGACTGGGCCGCGCCTCCTCCCCCCACCCAGCTTACCTGCTGCCTGCTTCAGGCTTCCCACGAATCAAATGGTCGCGGGAAGCAGGGGAGGGGGCGGAGTTGGGGCGGGGACTTTGGGGAAGGGGTGGAGTTGGGGCGGGGCCTGGGCCCGTGGAATGTCCTCTTTTTGGACGCTCAAAATATGGTAACCCTACACTAGCTCAATGAGCTAGTGTGCTAAAAATAGTAGTGTAGTCAGGGTAGCACGGGCAGCACTGAACAATCAGCAGTGACATGGACTAGCCATGCCAGGTATAAACCCCCCTGAACCCTGTGGGTATGTACTTCACACAGACGTGCTACCATGGCTACACACGAGTATGTGCAAGTGAGCTCAGAATTACGCTTGGAACTAGGAGTAACTAAAGAGTTACTAACCTCTCCCCACAACCTGGTGACAAAATTTACATCCTGCAAGACTATGCTGTACCACCAGATGCCGCTAGCAACTAGTGATATTTTTATGTCTAGCATACTATTCAGCCTCTAGATGTCTCTGTGCTGAATAGAGTTAAAGACAGGGAATGATCCCTGTTTGGTAAATTAGGGAGACAAAGCTGAAACTCTAGCTTTGTGGAATGCTGTTTGCTTATGGCTGTAGCTTATCGTTTTCTTTAATAAAAGAGCTGGACTGTGATTTCACATATCATGGCAGCAGCTGTTTGGCTGGCATCCCACCAAGCTCCCTGCTCCTCAAAAACCAAAATTGTATATCCAGATTGAACAAGTCATAACAGATTGAATATAGTCACTATCAGATAAACATAGTCAGAGAAAAACACATCTGGGCAATTGTACAATATCCTCAAATGTTCTAAGTAGGGTCCTACCAAATTCACAGTCTATTTTGGTCAATTTCACAGTCATAGGATTTTAAAAATCATAAATTTCATGATTTCAGATATTTAAATCTGAAATTTCACGGTGTTGTAACTGTAAAGGTCCTAACCCAAAAGGGCGTTGTGTGGAGGTGGTCGCAAGGGGGGTCTTACTATTGTAGGGGGGTCTTACTATTGCCACTGTGATGTTGCACCCCATAATGCTTTATAGAAATATGCTTATGAGTGTAAATATGACATAACTGGAATATGTTTTATGCTAGATATGCCATGTAACATATCTTTGCAAAGGTTATGTTCTTCTGCATGTATTCATCCTATTTGTATGCATATATCATTTTTGTATTCGAGGTTATGAATATTGGCTGTGTACTTGTTTGATCTTAAGTAGCCTCAGTGAAGCATTTAGTCAGCTTCTTGAGAAAAGACTATTCTCAGTAACTGCCCAATCAAGAAACACTTAGTTTGACAATAGACTTTGATAGACGCCTATCCAAATCTGAGCTTTCCTGGGAACGTTCCTATAGAGAACTAAGTCATGCATGGACATGTGACTTGCCCACTTTTTACTTATTAATTAACCCAGAGCAAGTAATTAATTCCTGGGGGAGCAAACAGCTGTGCATATCTCTCTATCAGTGTTATAGAGGGCGGACAATTTATGAGTTTACCCTGTATAAGCTTTATGGAGAGTAAAACGGATTTATTTGGGGTTTGGATCCCATTGGGAACTGGGTATCTGGGTGTGGGAGACAGGAGCACTTCTTAAGCTGTTTTCAGTTAAGTCTGCAGCTTTTGGGGGATGTGGTTCAGACCTGAGTCTGTGTTTGTAGCAGGCTTGCCTGTCTGGCACAACCAGGCAAGGTACTGAAATCCCAAGCTGGCAGGGAAAACAGGCTCAGAGGTAGTCTCAGCACATCAGGTGGCAGTCCCAAGGCGGTTTCTGTGACCCAACCCATCACAGCCATGCTGTAGCAGGGCGGCCACCCCGCTCTGTCTCAGAAAGGATTAAAAGCCAGCCCTTGGAGAGGGCTGGGGCTGAGAGCCAATCAGAGAAGGCTGGGAAGTAGCCAATCAGGGCAAGGCTGGGCCCTATAAAAGGGCTTCAGGGCCAGAAGACTGCCAGTTTCTCTTCAGCCTTGAAGAGGGAAAGATTGGCTGCCTGCAAGCAGAAGGGGGTACCTTGAACAAAGCAGTGCTGGGAAGAGCTAAGGAGCTCCAGCCTGGCATACTCCCAGGTTGAGGCTTTGCTTCCAAGGCCTGAGGCAGTACTGGGTCTGTGGGGAAGCAGCCAAGGAAGGAAGAGGCAGCTGGTCCAACCCTCTTGTTGCTGATGAGTGGCCACTTCAGACTGCAGTTTGCCCCTGAGGGATGGGGCTAAATGAAGACTGGCAGTAGGTCATTGAGGCAAGGTGGGATTGGGGGTTCCCCGGGGGAGGGAAGGACCCTGGAGTGTGGAGTGCTATGGGGCAGTACCCCAGAGAAGGGACACCACAGGCCAGGAGGGACATGGGGCCTACACTGATGCCAGTGGTAAGACCAGTAGTGACAGCAGGAGAGACAGACACCGGCCAGCAGAAAGTGCTCTGGAGCTGGAAGAGCTAATTCCTGAGGTAACCAACAGGAGGTGCTATGGTAGTGAGTGTGCGCCTTGCTACGCACCCTTACTTCTGGGCTGCTGCTGCAGGTGGCACTGCCTTCAGAGCTGGGCAGCAAGAGAGTAGCAGCTTCTGACTGGGAGCCTAGCTCCGAAGCAGCGCCTTGCCAGCAGCAGCATGGAAGTAAGGAAGGTGATACCCTACGATGCCTCCTTTATCCCCTTCCTTACTTCCATGCTGCTACTGGCAGGGCGCTGCTTCAGAGCTGGGTTCCTAGCCAACAGCCACTGGTCTCCAGCCACCCAGTTCTGAAGGGAGTGCAGAAGTAACGGTAGCAATACCATGACCCCCCTACAATAATATTGTGACCTTCTCTCTCCCCCTCCTCCCACCACACACACAGGTGGATTAGGGTTTCCTGGGGCTGTGGGGTGGAGCAAGTGGGGGGGCCCATTCCATCCCTTCTGCCTGTGGCCCTGACCCCATTCCTCCCTTCAGCTTGTGCCCCCACCCACAGTCCCATCCCTTTCCCCGGGGCCTGTCCCTGTTTCTTCCAGGGTGCCCCAGCATTCCATCCCCCCACTGCAGCCCCAACACCCCTTTTGCTCCTTTCTGCCTCCCCCAACAGTGGGTTCAAGACCAGAGAAGCTTTGTCACCACGTCATGGCTCCAGGGCCGCAGCAGGGAGTAAAAGCTTCTTCAGTCCCAGGGCGGCAGTGGGAGTCTGGGTGATGGGACTTCCCTTGTCACCTCCCACACTTCTGTGGGGGACCAGGGTTGGGGCACTGAGGCTTCTCCCACTCAGCACTTCTGCCAGAGAGCAGGTTGGGCACAGGGGCTTGCTCTGGTGGGGATGAGGGTCACTGGGGGGGGGGGGGGGGGGCTGTCCCCATCTAGCTGGCTTCTGCTGGGGAGGGGATCTGGGGCCATGGGGAGAGGGGGTGTTTCCCCATTCCATGGCTGCAGATGGGGTTGGGGGCCACTGGGGAAGGGGCAGGGCTTCCTGCATTCTGCAGCTGTTGCCAGGAACAGAGGCCACTGGGGGGGGGGGGGAGGGGGGGACTTCCACAGCCCAGCATTGCTGCCGCAGAGCCGGGTTGGGGCGCAGGGGCTTCCCCCACCCTGGTAGCCGGGGCCTCTCGGCCTATGCTCCTTCCACCCAGTGGCTAATCCGCCCCGCAACATCCTTTTGGGTCGGGACCTCCAGTTTGAGAAACATTGGTCCTCCCCATGAAATCTGTATAGTATAGGGTAAAAGTACACAAGACCACATTTCACGAGGGAGACCAGATTTCATGGTCCATGATGTGGTTTTTTTTTAGAGTTGTG
This sequence comes from Malaclemys terrapin pileata, assembly GCF_027887155.1. NCBI lineage: Eukaryota > Metazoa > Chordata > Testudines > Emydidae > Malaclemys > Malaclemys terrapin. The sequence continues at coordinate 24,438,864 of NC_071506.1, read as the reverse complement.
AATTTGGTAGGGCCCTATTTCTAAGGCATCTCCCCCATATTTGGCAGACTGCTTTCTGATGTGTCTGATTTCCTTGACTTTCTGGATTTGGGAGATCATTTTTAATGCAGTGTGATATGAAGACGTGAGTGGAAGAAACAAGTCGTATAATTGGCAGAGCAAAGGGAGAATGGAAACGTTTGGACACAGCTGTTTGAAGGCAAGGCTGAGTAGTAATTTAAACTTGGTCTATGGATAAGGGGAGTCCAGTGGAATGCTTCAAAAAGCAAAGTAACTATCTTATAAACAGGCCAGGAATATGTGGCTGCTACATTTTGGATTGACAGAGGGGTAAAAATATGAGTATCAGGAAAACTAGTGATGAGGAGGTCATAGTAGTCAAGATAATCGGTATGGCATGGACTAGCGTGTCACTCATCAACATGGGAAGGAGGATAGAGTTTGATTTGTAATAAAATGTCAGATACCAGCAGTCACTTCAGAAAATGTCTGCAAAACATGATTTTTACATGATGTATTATTGCTAAGCCACATTATTAATTTACTATAAGGTTAGAATAGGTTTCTATAATGCTGCTTCATAAAAAAATCCTTTACCTTGATCAGTGAATATGTACTGGATCAACCAAATTGGTTAGTTTTTGCACACTTAAAGATGTAGCTTTCTTCTTCATTGGAAAAGCCTTCCATCTACTTTGCAAAGCAGTCAATAGCAGTGAAATCATATTTATAGCATATTCAGTTTTAAGAAGTCTCTATCAGGTTTATCCCGACTAAACCATTATTTTTTCTAACCTATTAATAGATTAAACACATTTTCCTGTCAGTTAATCTAATTAGTGATATTCACAACAATATAAACACTGTGAAGTCATGTTAATATGAAAATAGCATGTAATCAGCTGACAATCTGCCTCTAAAAGTTCAAGAGCATCAGTATAAAACATACATATACACTCTGTATCTCTGTCCTGCAATTTTGGATCAACGTGTAGTATTTTGCCACTTTTCTGAAATTTATCACCATTTGCAGCCTCTGTGAAAATTAAGTATCATATAATACTAGTTAATTGATAATATAAAAAGTACATGCCTTGCTAATATACATACATATCTATTTTATGGCTAGACACTCCTTGCTACACAGCTAGCGATCAAACTATCTTTCCTGTCAAAGCTCTATTTCAATCAGAGCTCAGATACTACCATGCTGAGGGGGTGAAGTGTAAGAATTTAAATAACTAGGACCCCAATTCTAACTTTGCAAAAAGATAACAAATCAGCACAAGATTTAAATTGTCATCTGCTATTGATGAACTTTGCAAGAACTTTGATCTTATAAAGTATATTTTAGAGATAGGGAAGTTTAAAATGAGCCAGTTTCTCGGTTTGAAAGTTTCCTAACTTTTCCTGTGGTTTGTCACATGTCTAAAACAGCTTGGCCTAAAAACCTGATCTGTTCCATTCTTTTAATCACATAAGCACTGATGTGTCTGACTAGTTTGGACTTGTTTAGTGGGAAAACTATATTGTCTTAACAATGTTTTGGAGGTTATAACAAATGAATACCAATAAATGCAATCTGAGCAAGGGGAAAAAAGTATTATATTCAGTATGAAATGAGGAGGGGAGAGTTGACAATACCCAGCCAGACCCCTGGAACTTGAAAAATTAGCCAGCTATGAGACAATGATAGGTGACTGTATTCTTTGCAAATAAGCCTGTGTGTGTGGGTTTTTTTTTTTTTTTTTTTTTGTGGTTTTTGGGGATTTTTTTATCAGTGCTAAAATAAAAGTAAAGCTGAAAAGCCACACATTTGGTTTATATTTTTCTGTCTCCCTCGATGAGGGAGGAACCAGGTATTTAAAAATCTGAAGTCCACATAATGCTTGCTCTTGTGGAAAAAGAAGAGAGGACAAACTAAAATGGTTTAAAAATTCCTCAACCCTACTTATCTGATGCCTTTTCTCTCTAAAGAGCTCCCCCATCCTTTCCATTAAATAATCAAGGCCTTAATGGTTTGTTCTGTCATTGTCTTGATGTAGCTCTAGTCATCCACTCAGGGGAAAGAGAAACAATATTATGTGACTCACATGACTAATCACATAGCAGAAATGACAAATACATGAATATTTGTAACCATCACTTTGTGAGAAAGTCACAGACTAACAAATGTTTGCAAAACGGTATTCCTTGAACAGTATTTAAAAAAAGTTGCTCTACTTATCACACCACTCCCATCTGTTGCACTTTCTGCCACAGTGCCACCTGTGGATCTCTACCTGTTCTATCTATGTGCCTGGAACTTGTGTTCATCATTCTGAGCTTTCCCCAAGACTGATTGTACATATGCCCACTCACGCCAACCCCTAGAGCTGATGGTGAAAGTAAGAAAGAGTGCAAAGCAGTATCCACTACTGCCTGTGTGAAAATAACCCCCTCCTTTGATAGGTGATACTCAAGTTCTTAATCAAAGTTTGATTCTTAATTAGTGTTCTGAGTTTCTTGTTTGCAGGGTGAAGCTAGTTGGTTAATCCCAGTGTCACATATTACTTAAACATTTACCCTTTTAGAATTTTGAGGAAATTACACAAATGCATAATGTTAGAATATATATTTAGTAGGATGCACTCTAACATGATATCCTCAGACCTTTCCCATCCATGCAGTAATATTCTATATGTAGTGTAAGAATTTTCAATTTACACGTCTAACAAGTGATAAACTGGATGTCAGGTGTACACACACAAAAATGCAACTACGTAATCCTTAGATAATTCTGAACAGAAAATGACGTTCTCCTTGATTTCTAAGTTTAAAAAAAAAAATTCAGCCAAATACACATCTTACACAGAAATGCTCTGTAATTTAGAATAAGTAATATTCTTTTGAAATATGCTCTAGCTCAACCACACTATATGGCTTTGATGCAGGAATTACTGAGTGAAATTCTTTATGCAGGAGGTCAAACTAGATGATCAAAATGGTTCATTATGGCCTGGAACTCTATGAATTTATGAAAATGTAAGAAACCAAAATATACACTGCCCAGTTCATCTTCCCAAAGTGGGCTTGAGTAAAAAGTAATATCATCATGTAACTAAAGAGCATTCAGGTGAAATTTGTATAGAGTATTTACATATGAAGCATTGTCAGGCTTCAATGGTGAAATTCCCAAAGTCATGTCTCCCTCTGGGGCATGGACACTACTGGGTGAGTGTAGGGTTGCCAGCTGTCTGGTTTTCGACGGCAGCTGTTAAGTCCAGTTGGTGATGCAGGGGGGCTAAGGCAGGCTCCCTGCCTGTTCTGGCTCTGTACAGCTACCCGGAAGTGGCCAGCATGTCCGGCCCCTAGGCACAGGGGCAACCAGGGAAGCAACCAATATCAAACGGAGTGCCCCAAGGGTCGGTCCTGGGGCGGTTTTGTTCAAGATCTTCATTAATGATCTGGAGGATGGCGTGGACTGCACCCTCAGCAAGTTTGCAGATGACGCTGTAGTAAGATGAGGCCCGGAAACATAAACTCTTGTATCAAAGGCCCAGTCTGAGGCCTGAAGCAAAGTACTTCCAGGCACTGCTAAGCAAAAGTTGGGCTGCGAGCCAGAGGCAGGCCCTACTCACAGAAGTTGGTGAGAAGAGAGTTGTTAGAAGCAGGTGCATCCACACGTAAGTGCTAATAAGAGGAACTTGTGCTAAGATGGCATCAGGACTCTCCACAGAGCTAACAAGGAACAGGCAGGTGCATCTTAAAGACAGGGTCAAAAGGACAACATGATGGATAGGTTTGTTTGAACCAACATAATCAAAGAGGGAGACAGCCCCCAATGAGTAAAGAGGCTGTACTTCAATACGTCAATAGGAATGAGTAATCTGTCCTGTAACTGTATAAAAGTAGGGGCCAGACTGTCAGGCATAGGGGGCAGTGGAAAGTCCCGCCACTGACTGAGCCGGTCCATTGCAAGGGAGCACAAATTCATAGTATGTTTTGTAGAGTCCACGGGAAACTATTACTGTGCTTCGTTTGACAATAAACCTGGCTCGCGTTCCTTCGTACCTTACTAGAGTATGTGGTGTTTGGGGGTTCTCCTGGGGTTTGCTATGTCAGCTATCTGTGCAGAACTGGGGCAGCACACAGAGGGAACACGGACGCAGCCAACTGTTATCATCATCGAACAAGAGCAGAGCATCACACCGGTAGCCACTGACAACAGACGCTAAACTGGGAGGAGTGGTAGGTATACTGGAGGGTAGGGATAGCATACAGAGGGATCTAGAGAAATTAGAGGATTGGGCCAAAATAAATCTGATGAGGTTCAACAAGGACAAGGGCCGAGTCCTGCACTTAGGACGGAAGAATCCCATGCACTGCTACAGACTAGGGACCGAATGGCTAGGCAGCAGTTCTGTAGAAAAGGACCTAGGGGTTACAGTGGACGAGAAGCTGGATATGAGTCGACAGTGTGCCCTTGTTGCCAAGAAGTCTAATGGCATTTTGGGCTGTATAAGTAGGGGCCTTGCCAGCAGATTCAGGGATGTGATCATTCCTCTCTATTCGACACTGGTGAGACCTCATCTGGAGTACTGTGTCCAGTTTTGGGCCCCATGCTACAGGAAGGATGTGGAGAAATTGGAAACAGTCCAGGGGAGAGCAACAAAAATGATTGGGGGGGCTGTAGCACATGACTTATGAGGAGCGGCTGAGGGAACTGGGATTGTTTAGTCTACAGAAGAGAAGAATGAGGGGGGGGGCGAGATTTGATAGCTGCTTTCAACTACCTGAAAGGGGGTTCCAAAGAGGATGGCTCTAGACTGTTCTCAGTGGTACCAGATGACAGAACAAGGAGTAATGGTCTCAAGTTGCAGTGGGGGAAGTTTAGGTTGGATATTAGGAAAAACTTTTTCACAAGGAGGATGTTGAAGCACTGGAATGGGTTACCTAGAGAGGTGGTAGAATCTCCTTCCTTAGAGGTTTTTAAGGTCAGGCTTGACAAAGTCCTGGCTGGGATGATTTAGTTGGGGATTGGTCCTGCTTTGAGCAGGGGGTTGGACTAGATGACCTCCTGAGGTCCCTTCCATCCCTGATATTCTATGATTCAGCGTGCTGCCCCAGCACTAGCTCCGCAGCTCCCATTGGCTGGAAACCACAGCCAATGGGAGCTGTGTGGGCAACACCTGCAGGCGTGGGCAGCACACATAGCGTAGAGCCGCCTGGCTGTGCCTCCGCTTAGGGGCCGGACATGCTGACTATTTCTGGAAGCCTGCCTTAGCCCTGCTGCATCACTGACTGGAAGCTGCCTGAAGTAAGCGCTGCCCAGCTGGAGTCCGCACCCCGAACCCCCTGCCCCAGGTCAGAACCCCCCGTACCCTAACTCCCTTCCAGATACCACACCCCCACCTGCACCCCAACCCCCTACCCCAGGTCAGAACCCCCTCCTGCACCCAAACTCCCTCACAGACCCCATCCCCTTCCCCTAGCCCTGAGCACCCTCCCAGAGCCTGCACCCCCTTCTGCACTCCAAACCCCTTGGCCCATGCCAGGAGCCCCCTCCTGCACCCCAAATCCCTCAGCCCTACCCCAGAGCCTGCACCCCCAGCTGGAGCCCTCACCCCAGCCCCCAGTCCAGTGAAAGTGAGTGAGGGTGGGGGAGAGCGAGTGATGGAGGGTGGGGCCTCGGGGTGGCAGGGAAAGGGTGTTCCTTTTTGTGCAATTAGAAAGTTGGCAACCCTAAGTGAATGGGGTGAAAGCAGACTCTGCAAGATGCACTATAGGTGCACTTGAAATCTGTTTCCCATGTGGGAAGTTTCTGTGGGTTTCTCTGTACCTGTTGCAATTTAGCACCCTCTTTTGACTGAGGATGCAAAGAACTGGGAGTGGGGAGCTGTTTCTGATGAATACCCCACTTAGAGTTTACCTAACAGGTGACCAGGAATACAAAGTGCTAGAGATTTTAGGCCGGAGTGCTCAGAATTTGGACTCCGATTCCTCTTTGCAAATACCCAAGAACAGTTGCCAAGATACATTCTGTGCAACCGGAGCAGGGCTGTACTTTCTGCCAGGTACTGCAGCACAGACTAGCACAATTCTGCACTCTTGGCTGGGTTTCTTCTTTCTCCATTTCCTTCTGACACTAAAGACCCCTATACTGAGCAAGGGAAAGAAACACTAGCTGCGGGAGCCTCAGAAGGAAAAGTCTAGGGTGATTTAGGAGGAGGATCACACTGGGAGCTCTGCACTCACTACAAGGGGTCAAGGCAAAATTAGAGTAGGTCAGGGGGAATTTGGTTCTAAAGGATCAGTCTATTTTTTCTGCTCTCCCCCCCACACACACTTATTTTTAATTGTTGTAGAGAAAGAAATGCAGGAAGGAAAAACTCTGTGTGGAGTGAGGACAGGAACAGCTGGAGTTTTCCTTGCAAGAGGGTGGGGAGCAGGGGAGGCTGTGTTAGCTGTATCGTGAGTCCTCAGAGCACCTCTGCTCTTGCTCGGCAGCTTGGGCTGCACGCTGCTGTCTCAAAGGTCGCTTGTGATAAGCATAGGGCCTCCCCTCTCTCCCCACTCCGCCCCCCAACCTTGGCTGCTACGGCTTTGGCTGTGACATTCAGTCTTTTCCATGCTGGAGAAGTAGTAGCGAGCAATGTGCTAGACAGAGGGGGACGCTGCTGCCTTGGCTGGACCTGCTGCTGCTGCTGCAACCATGTGTCTCTCTCTCTGGCTGTGACACAGTAACAAGGAAATTGGTGGGATCTGTCGTTATCTCCACAAGGGAAAAGTGACCCGCACAAAGGTAAGCGAAAGTGAGGCGTGGCTCTTCTGGTAGCATTTGGCAGTGGCGCAGTGTCCCTGGAAATAAGCAGACGGGGAAGTCCGTCTCCTCAGAAAGGCTTTTTGCAAAGGGTCGGGAAGCTGAGCAGAAAGCGTGTTTCCTTTGAGCTGTCAAAAATAAATTGCATGGAGGAGTTTAAAAGCTCAGCTCGCTGTTTGGAGAAGCCAGACCAGTAGCCATGCAGCGATGTGCTGCAAACTAAAAATCACCCATGCCGCTTTGCAGCGCTGGGAAACGCAATCAAACTAACCGATCGATGGGACTTAATTAAAACGGGGCAGAGCCTGCAGGAGACTGGAACTGGGCTGAAATGTTCCCTTTAAGATGTGTGCGGTGCAGATTAAGGATCTGTTTCGTTACTAAATTTGCAGGGAAGGAAGGGGATTTTAACAGGGGTGGGGGAGGGGTTGGGATGTATTTATGTTGTCATTTAACCTAACCTCGTTGTCATTTAATAAGCGTAATCAACCAGCCCCGTCATCCAGTGCTGAGAGCTGCAGCCTCCCTTAGCCCTGTTGTGTTGTATGTCCCGGCAGGCTGGTAGCGATGGAGGAGGACATGGGCAGCATGCAGCAGAAGGCGGCTGAACTGGAGCACATGGCTGAGGTCCTGCTCACTGGGGAGCAGCTACGGTAGGAGATGGCTCCTTCCTCCCGCTCAAACATTGCTACAGACTCTAAAAGGGGGAGGGTGACCAGATATCCCGATTTTATAGGGACAGTCCCGATTTTGGGGTCTTTTTCTTATATAGGCTCCTATTACTGCCCACCCCTGTCCTGACTTTTCACACTTGCTGTCTGGTCACCCTAAAAAGGGGAAACTCCTTTGCCCCTGTTTTTAAGGAAATTGCTGTTAAATGGGCAGCATTTACTTCACAGCGGTGTAAATCTGGATTAACTCCATTTAAATCAATGGCTCAAATTTTGCTCTCGGTTGCACAGGTGCAATCCTGTAGGGCCTGATTCTGGTCTCCCACTGGTGTAAAGCAGAAGTAACTCCACTGATGTCAATGGTGTAAATCTGATGTAAGTGACGGCAGAATCAGAACTGCAACCTCTGTGAACTTGTGTGCCTCACCCTCTCTAAACCCAAATTATCAGTGCACACACATACCTCTGTCAGACCTGCTAAACCACACACATTTGGGAAATGAAGGGTTTTTGTGTGTGTTTCAATTAGATTCTTACAAACTCCTGCTTTCAGCCTGTCACAGCTGCTCAGCTCTGCTGTTTCAGCTAGGAATTGGGCTATGTGTAAATAGTATTGCAGGCCTGGGATAATGAGTTATCTATCATTCCTTGTAATAGTTACTGAGACTGCTACAGTCCAGGGGAAGCTTTCTATTCCATTCTGGTTAGGGTCTTCTAATTTGGTCATAGCTGTACTATCTGAGGACTCTGGGGAAGGTGACAGCAAGTCAGCAAAGAGGTTTTAAAAGGCAAAACCAGAAGAGGAATAATAATTAAAATCAGATTTTAATAGATTTCTGGTCCAGTGTGTCAAATATGATTGGCACTATAAAATGATTAAGTTAGATGGATAGAATAAACCTCCATTAAGATCCAGGGTTTTTTAGTCTCTTGGAGTAATGCAGAAAGACTTTGGGTCTAACACAGCCCATTTTTTATAGGGTTTTTTTTTTTTTAAATTTTGGATCAGTTGACCAAATTCCTATGCATATCACAGAGCAATAAAGAAGAAAATTGTAAAGCTTCCCAATTCTCACTGTTAACATAACTTGTGATTCAGGAAATACAGACGATTGTATGATAGTGGTATAATCAGAAAGACGTAATAGCAGTATGCCAGAAGTTTTCTTCAAATTTTCAGCAAATCATTTAAAATGCTGGTTTAACATTTTTCATTCATAATTTTGAAAACGTTGCTTGATCTGGGAGCTGTTAAGATGAGAACCAAAGTTCCTTGATTTCATCTCAATCAAAGTCAAATATTCAGACTAATGGTTATTACTAAGATCAGTTTGTATTTTAAATTTGTATGTCAATGGCAGTTAAACTAAGAAAATACACCGCTACCTCGATATAACACGACCCGATATAACACGAATTCGGATATAACGCGGTAAAGCAGTGCTCCGGGGGGGTTGGGCTGCGCACTCTGGTGGATCAAAGCAAGTTCGATATAACGCGGTTTCACCTATAACGCGGTAAGATTTTTTGGCTCCCGAGGACAGCGTTATATCATGGTAGAGGTGTAATTACCACTAAAGCAGAATGTTTAGGAATCCTCTTCAGTTTTAAGATGCTAGTTCAGAAGACATTTTCATAGCTAGTAGTCGTTTTTTTAGGTTACTTATGCTGGTCAGATCCTCAGCTGGTTTAAATTGGTGTAGTTCCAGAGTAAGTGAAGCATTGCTGATTTTCATCAGATGAAGATCTGGCCCATGGGTTTTGGTTCTTATTCTAAACTGGTATGTATACATTTTCTTAGGAATTAAGCTTAGGAATCTTAGCTTCAGCTGTTGGGGCCAAGTTTTTAAAGGTACTTAAGTGCTTAAAGAGGCAGATAGGCAATAGGAGTTAGGTCAGGGTTCTCAAACTGGAGGTCGGGACCCCTCAGGGGTCACGAGGTTATTACATGGGGGAGTCACAAGTTGTCAGCCTCCACCTCTGACCCCGCTTTGCCTCCAGCATTTATAATGGTGTTAACTATATAAAAAAGTGTTTTTAATTTATTAGGGGGGTCACACTCAGAGGCTTGTTATGTGAAAGGGGTCACCAGTATAAAAGTTTGAGAACCACTGAGTTACGCTCTCTTGAAAATGCCACTAGGCACCCCTCTGCACCTTTATGCACCTAAATATGTTTAAAAATCTGGCCCTTGGAGACTCGCCTCACCATTGCTGCAGAAGTTGTAGTGGGGTCAGCCACCTCCCATGCACCCATTATGGCCAGGGGTGCTGCTGTGGTGGTGCCCTCCCAATAGAGTTGCCAACTTTTTACTCGCACAAAACCGACCACCCTTCCCCTGCCCCCTGCTCACTCCATTCCCCCATCCCTCTGTCACTCACTCTCCCCACCCTCACTCATTTGCTCATTTTCACTGGGCTGGCTCGCGGGGAGGGGGGGTGGAGTGCAGGAGGGGGCTCCAGGCTGAGGCAGTGGCTTGGGATGCAAGAGGGGGTGAGGGCTCCAGCTGGGGGTGTGGGCTCTCGGGTGGGGCCAGGGGTGGGTGGGCTTAGGGTTCAGGAGGGGCTCTGGGCTGGGGGGTTGGAGCTGAGGGGTACAGGGCGTGGGAAGGGGCTCTGGGCTGGAGTGGGGGTTGGGATGTGGGGTGGGGCTCTAGCTGGGGGTGCAGGCTCTGGGGTGTGATTGGGGATGAGGAGTTTGGGGTGCAGGAGGGTGTTCTGGGCTGGGATTGATGGGTTTGGAGGGCAGGAGGGGGATCAGGTCTGGGGCGCAGGGGTGTGTGTGAAAAGTGGTCCTTCCGGGAGCTTACCCCAGGCAGCTCCTGGAAGCAGCGGCATGTCCCCCCTCTGGCTGCTACGCAGCGGCACGGCCAGGCGGCTCTGTGTGCTGCCCTGTCTGCAGGCGCTGCCCCCACAGTTCCCATTGGCCACAGTTCCTGGCCAATGGGAGCTGCGGGGATGGTGCTTAGGGCAGGGGCAGCGTTCAGAATCCCCTGGCTGCCCCTATGTGTATAAGCTGGAGTGGGGACATGCCGCTTTTTCCCAGGAGCTGTGCGGCATGGAGGCTAGCAGGGAGCCTGCCAGCCCCACTCTGCAGCGCTGCCAACCAGACAGTCAATGGCCTGGTCAGCAGAGCCTCCAGAATCCCTTTTCGACCGGGTGTTCCAGTCAAAAAACAGACACCTGGTCACCCTACCTGCCAATGATTTTCCCCTCAAAGGGCTTCTTAAATAAACATTCCCTGCAGATTCCTGAATTTCCCTCCTGCTGACTTGGGGTCCTGCAGGAGCCCTTTTGCTCCCTGTAGCATCTATATAGATGGGGCTCATTCTGTAATCAGGGCTGGCTTACCTGCAGGTTCTCCAGCCCATGGGGCAAGCCATCCTGCTATAGTAATAATATGTTACTTATTTTTACATGATGCTACCAGAGAAAATAAAGACAGTCTGTACCCCTATAAATCAATGGGGATCCACATGGATGGAAGGATCCACTCTTGTGAAATCTGATTCCAGGATTCGGGCCTAGGTTTATCTCTGAATTTGTATCCCCCTCTGATACAAATATTTGTGTCTTATTTTTTCACTGTCTAGATCATCTGGGCAACAGAATAAGTTTGTTAGCTGCACATTTTGTTTCAGAAAATAAGGGCCGCCAATATATGGTAGCAAACGGGGTGGTAGACAAGTTTTGGCCAATGGTATATTTGTGGTTTCCTTTTCTTTTCCCATCTAAGAGAAGTATATAAACAACTTGCCTGGTTGCCTCAAAGAGGAAGATATTACAATAAAGGTATTATAGATGTGTATAGAACAGACAAACTGATGCTAGAAAATTACAATAAAAACAGATTCTGAAGAAACATACTGTAGTCAGTTCTTAGTGATGCTTACAAACATTACATAAGACCTTAGAGGAGATGATTTAGTGACTAGTGATTATGTGGATAAAATGTGTATGAGTAAGTGCTACATACTTCAGGATCAGGGGGTAGCCGTGTTAGTCTGTATCCACAAAAACAAGGAGTGTGGTGGCACCTTAAAGACTAACAGATTTATTTGTGCATAATCTTTAGTGAGTAAAAAACCTCACTTCTTCAGATGCATGGGATACTTCAGGATGACTGTCAGTGTTCCCTCTGATTTTTCGCATCCGTGTGCAGAATTAATTTTGCTATGTGCACCAATATGGAGATGATGGGTGGCAGGGGTAGGGCGGAGGGGCTTGGAGAGTGGAAGGGGGCTGAGGGCTGGGGCTCAGGGCTGGGTTGAGGAGCAAGGGGGCGAGTGCTCTGGTTGGGGTTGCGGGCTTTGGGGTGGGGCTGGGGAAAGAGGACTCCCTCCCCCCCCAGACCTCTTTCCCCACAGCAGCACCTGGGCTGGGGCTGCAGGAGGGGCGCCTCTCCCTGCCGCAGCCGCTCCGGGGCTGGAGGAGTTAAGTGCGCGGCCTTTCATGGCATCCTGAGTGGCTGTACAGGTGTGCACCTTAGCAGGAACTTAGATGACTGCATACCTCAGGCGTGACAGAATAAAAGGAAAACACAAGAGGGGTACAGGGTACAGGTATGCAAAAAAAACCCTATGAAAATTAGGTGTTTATAATTATACTCTTGGTTTATTTGTAAACCAGATCAGTGTGTGTGACTTTATTCACATATTTGAAATAACTTCATTAAAAATTCTTTGTGGATGTATAAGGTGATGGTGGGTCATGCCACGTACCTTTATTAGCTATAATAATAACTGTTTAGGACCCAATAGTTCCTTCTACTTTTAGAAGTAGTGGCTATCTAAGCAAATATCTGACTAAATTACTGCTGCAAGAATGCATGACCAATGGGAGCATAGCTCCTGAAGAAACCATGATCTCAGTTGGAAGGAGGCCCAGAGGAGCAGTGCAGAGGGTCCAGCCTTCTACAGGACTGGGGTTTGGAAGCTGCAAACCTGCCTCCTCACTAGGGTCCCAATGCATCTCCGGGTAGGCAACTATGTGAAGTGTATGTCACCGGATTTCCTAGTAAGATGGGTTTCTCTGGGGGAGGGTATCATAGCCTTTACTAGTTATAGTTTGGACAGTGTTAGTCAGGTTTAAAGAAATTTAATAATCAGAATATATAGTTGTATTAATATGTAATACAATTGAAGTCAATGGGAGTTTTGCCTGAATAAGAACTTCAGGATCTGGTCCTAAATTATGTATGTCCCAGTAGGTGGCAATGAATCATGTTAATTTCAACATTGTTTTGAGAAGGGATTAGGGTGTCACGGTTGCTGTGAGTTTTTTGTTTCCAACAATATAGCTATCCTCATGATAACTTAGTTTACAAATTACCTTTCCTCTGGCAACAAAAAGCTGCTTCAATAGGTGGGTCCTTTATTTTAGTGAACGTGTTCTGGGGTCTTATATTGCTCCCTGGCTGCATACATGCTCTCTCTGACAAGTCATACCTGTCTGCTGTCTTGCCCTTCTGCACAGGATGAGTTCAATAATGGTTTACCATTGCCAAATCCCTGACAGGTAGTCTTTTTCCAGTCCACAGGCCCCTTGTTTTCTCATGCTTTGTGTCCTTAGTGTACGTGGGCCATAGTTGGCCCACGGAGTAATGAGAAACATTAGAATATCTGAACCCACACCTATCTGGTTGCTTACTAAAATTTGCCTATGATCTAGAAAAGTAAACTCTGGAGTAGGTGTAACTTCAATAACATTTAACCACTTTCCTTCTATGACATTGTGGTGACCTAAATTTTTATATTCCTCTTATTTTATAAGCTCTTGAGCTATCCTGAAGCCACTGTCTCCAGAGCCAGGGCACTATTGAGCAAGCATGTATGCACCATAGTAGAGAAAAGGGCAACATTTAGTTTGTGGCATAAATATTCATCATGAAGGAGGTATGTGTATTTCCACCCTTTTCAAGTTCTTCTTTGTTGTACACTTATAGTATTTTTAGTAACATTATGGTTCCATATGTCTTTATTGATGTATGGTTTGATTTTGAAAGGTCCTGGGGATCTGCAGCTCTCATTGACTTAAATGGAGTGAGTTAATGTTCGGCACTTCTGTAGCTCACGCTATTAGACCTTTAATATGCTAAGACATGTGTTTTAATAATTACAGCCACCATGTAGAAAACAACAATTTTCTTTCAATCAACACAGCTACAGGAAGCTACATGTGTGTAGCAAGACTGTTAAAATGCATGTATATTTATTTATATTTTGTTTGAGAAATACCCTATTATCAAGGAATTGAAGATCAAGTAATAATCATGCCCATGCACTGAGGGCAGAATTAACACTGCTCAGGCAGCCTGGCTTTGCCATTTCTTGTATGCTGGGCTCTTTACTCATTCTCCCACTGCAGTGTTTTTTGGCGTGGGCAGTTTGCAGAGGTAGGCATATGACACGTTATCATTACCTTATTGTGGTGGTGTCCAGCCGCCCCTTTTGTTCACTGATTGTAGACCCATCTTTACCCTATAGAAACAGGCACACAAGGCCTAATTAGGTGGGAGTCTGAAACAGCAGAGTGGGTCTCCCAGGTGTAGCACTTCAGAGGTTGTCTCATAGGTATCAGGATGGGTGGGGAAATCTCTGTGCGCAATGCTCTGACAGGAACTCCCTCTCCCAGTTCCCCCTTTCACATCACCGGAGCTGGAGACCATGGTAGAATTTTTTTGAATGGATGAGGTGAGGAGAACACCATGAAACTAGGAAGGAGGTGGATTGGCCTCCACTCCTGGATTGGCTGAAAGTTGTCAGGGACTAGTCTGGGCATTTCCTCCTTTTGGGACAAATATCCTGGTGTCTGTAGACCCCAGTCTGTTCTGGAGTGCAAAGCCCAAGCACTTTGAATGTATAATTATGCATTTGAATAAATACTGTTGTGGGGGAGACTGAGTTATTGGAGGGCTGGTACAGGGAACGGGAGGGCCAAAGTTAAGAGGCAACAGCAAGGCAGAATTAGTTCATGTGGTGGTTTCAAGAAGTGTACCTGAGCTTCCAGGAATTGTACACTCTATAATAGCACCCTAGAAGATTGAATGCCAAAAAAGCCTACATAAACATAACATTAGCTTGCAATGTTAATAATGTCAGGAAATGCAACAGTTAAGATCTTTGCAGAAATACTAACTTCCATACGTGCACTACCTTTTATTCATATTTTTCTTTGTAAACAAGAATATACAATATTCGAGCTATCCATTTAGGCTTTTAAATAGTGTATGTACTACAAATTAAACATGATCTAAATTGCATTCCTAGTTATAGCTCTGTAACCACATTTACTTCAATATGTACTGGATAACGTAGCCAAGATTATTTTGCTTTAGGGACTTTAATTTTTGCATTATATTAAAGCTCTCCCAAAACTGTAACTGTGTAATCCTACCATCGTTTTTATGTAATTTATTTCTTTTTGTATATATTACTCTTTAAATATTTAGCTTCTCTCTCAAGGTCTCTGCAATTTTCTTTAAATTTAAATATTAATCAAATTCATGAATACTTAAAATAAAGTCAGGTTTTGCTACTAACTTGGGAGAGGAGGGGTTTGAACCGTGTATTGAAATCCCATATTTTCCAAAGCCCTTGAGGATAAATATCTGCAGCATGACTATGCTTATGTTCCTGCACAGTAGCAGTGGCCACAGCCAAGTGAAACTGAATTTAGATCTAAAGAAAAATAAAATATTTTAATCTAGACAGTCCTGCGCTGCCAGAAAAGTGCTATTGTGCGATATTATGGGGATAATAATATGCAATCATGCTCCTTCATTTCTGGGAAACTCTGAAACAAGGAAGGGGACTGAGATGCATGGAAACAAAGGGAAACGGGAAAGATGACACACAGACACTAAGGGTGTCAGCAGGGAGAAACACAGGAAATCCAAGGAGGTTTGAGAATAAAGAAAGATATGACTATCCAACTGTGGAAAGAGAGAGATTTATGTAAAATTAGAGAGATTTGGGGTAGGAAAAGAGATGGCAACCCAGAGAGGAAAGAAGTGCTACTGCTGTTTGGATTGGTAACTGACATAACATAGATACCTCTTACCCTCCAATAGTTGGGAACTCTGCACAGAAAGAGTGAGTGGAGGAGGGAAAGCAAGGAAGGTTCCAACAGAGAGAAATGAAATTAGCCCTGCTCACCCAAGAGAGAAATCTCATCAATTTAGAGCAGGGTTACAGTTAAAATCTATCTCAGCAGAGACTCTATGCAAATAACCAATCGAAGAGTTGTGATCCAAAGTTTGGCTTTCTGTAACATTGAGCAAAGTTTTAATAGTTGAATGAATATATGAAAATAGCTGCACTAAAGGTGCAAGAGTCTCATTTACAAGACAAATCCTCTCTCCCCCACACCATACTGGACTGGCTGAGCTTGGTGAATCCACCGTTTGGGCCCCAGAAGGGTAGGCAGGGTTAGAGCAATAACTGCAAAGCAGCTCTGAGGCTTCACTCACCACTGCTGCTTTTACACCCGACTTCTCAGAGGGCGATATCCTGTGGCTGTTCTGCCATTTGGACCCACTAGCCTTGCCCCTCTGCCTTAGTAAGGCTCCTTGTTCCCACCACAACCCAGCAGCGACAATGAAGGAGACCTCATAGAGCTGGGTTTAGGGACAATTAAGCAGTCTGCACCACTGGGTGGGCACCCCAAATCTTATTCCTGCTGCCTCAGATGGGTCCCTCCTTGTTTGGGGATAGATAGGATTTGGTTCCGAGGATGTGGCTACACTGCAAAACAGTGGCACCATGAGGATGTCCAGTCTTAAACATAAAGCATTTTCAGACTCCAGTCCAACAGTTTTTAAAAATAAAGTTGATCTTGAAATCCAACATGTGGTATGGCAAGATAGGTTGGCCCTTAGAACACAATGAGCAAAGCTATTTACATACAAACAAGTCTAACATCTCTCTTAGTCAAAGTTTCTACTGTATCTTTCCAGGATATAATACAAAAGGAGGGGCAAATATTGACTTTTCCATTTCATAGGTGCTGAAAACTATGTTGTACAAACTACGTAACTGATTCATCAGAGGCCTCCATCCATATAAAAACACAACTCCAAAGTGTAAAATTCTTTTCAGAACTTCTAACAATATAAATTTGCAATGACTTCTGGCCTGTTTTTAACAATGCCTCACCCAGCAGGTGCATTCAGATCCTTGGCCATCCCAGTGACAACAAATGTACTTTCAAATAACTGAAAAAGTACCTGACTAGGCCTGAAAATTAAGTAAGCACAAATAGGAAGGCTGAGTTTTAAATATCAGAGGCTTGATTCTTTTTTGATTCTTCAATGCTGTGTACCAAATCAAAGTGATAACATTTCACACTCACTTTGCACATGTGTAAATGGCTGTACAAAGTGCAAGGCAGTGGAGAATCAGGTCTTTAATATGTGACCCTTTCCTGGAATTTAAATTTCAAAAATTATGAAACTGATCACAGACTCAGGCTTTCAGAAGGTTTATGTTATATCAGTATACTTTGCACTTATATAGTATCTTTCCCCTCATTAGTTTTAGAAGTGTTAGTTAATCATCCTAATAACTCTGGTAGATAAGTAAGTACTATTTTCCTTATTTTACAGATGGGAAGACTGAGGCACAGATGTTAAAGCCATAATTAAACTGTAAATGTTGGCACTTTTTACAAATGCACAAATGTAAGCAATTTTAGCCATCCTCAGGACAACATGAGGTGCTAGAATCACTCACAGTGTGGTATCCATGTCTGTTACTGGTAGTGAAACTTTAGGCATTAAAACTCTTTCTTGTGTCTAACACAGCAATGCTGGGAATGAGGAGGTAGAAAGTCAGGGAGAAGAAATGGCATGAGGGAAGGAAACATGGATTATTCAGCAAAATGTGTTTCTGCAAATTAGCTACTTTTAAAATTGTTTCTGTCTCTACTTGAAATTTATTATTATTAATTTGTATTGTGGTAGCGTGTAGCCCGGACACTGCTAGGTGCTGCACAAACACAAAACAAAAAGATTGTCTCCACCCCAGAGAGGCTACAAGTAGAGAAGACAAGAGACAACTGGTAGATACAGACAAACAGGAGAAGGAACAAGGAAACTCTGAGACAGTGCTGCTCAGCATGTCAGCACACCTGTTGCCTGTTATTAAGTTTTTTGTAGGTATCACGGCAATGGAGAGTTTTAAGAAGGGTTATGAAGGAGGCCAATGAGATATGTTTGCAAAGGTTTACCAGGAGCTCCTCCTGTATGTGAGGGGCAGCATGAGAGAAAGCACAAAGATGCTTTGGCACCATTGGGCTCAGCTATGTGAGTCACTATCTCCAGTGGTCTATGAGAAAGATAATAGGTGAAGGTGGGGATAGGCTGTGAATGGCCTTGGAAGTGAAGATAAATAGTTTGTGTTTGATGGGAGTGAGCAGGGAGAGCCAGTGGAGGGATGTAAACAGAGGGGTGACATGGTCAAAATGACTAGCCAGGAAATTGTCTTTGTCTTTGAATGGTTGTGAGCTGGGCAAGTTTGCCTTTCTCAAGGGTAGAGAAGAGGAAAAGCCTTGAGACTTTTGATGAGCATCTAGATCAGAATTTTAGCGGGGTGGATGGAGAGGAAAAGCTCTTCCTCTGTCAGAGATGTTATGCAGGAAGAATCCACATGGCCCCTGGAATCCTTCACTTTATAAACAGTTTCAACATGATCAGCTTTGACATATTTACCCTTTATGGTTATTATGTGGTTTTTACTTGGTTTGTGTAAACCATTCTCTAGTGCCACATTTGTCTTGGGATCCAAGACAGTTGTTTGTTTATTACATTTCACTGTCTCCTCTTGTTAAGGCCACTAGAGCTGGTGAATTCTGTCACAACATTTCCATTAGTGTTCATCTCAATTTGTAACCACATTTGCTTTGTATATGTTTGCATCCCTTTTGCCTTTTCCCTCCTGTTTATAGTCTACCAAGTGAATGTATTGACAGGATTTCTTTAAAATAGTGTTTGCATATTGTATTCCTTTCTTTCTCCCTTTGTAAGTATCTCTTGTCTTTAAGGGATGCAAGTACATTGGAGCAGGGACTGTGTATTCCTGGTTTTGCACAGAGCCTTGCACATTGTCAGTGCAGCTGTACCAGAAAAACCTAACACATAATTATAATACACATCATGGAAACAGTGAATTTTAATTTAATTAATTTAATTTAAATGACTGTTACAGAATATTCAGAGGAAGCAAATTTTGAATTTGAAATGGTGTTTGCCTCAGAAACCTGATTCTAGACTTTGTGCTAACCCAGTCAGGGAAGAGAAACCAATAAAAGTTGTTCAAATTTAGAATATCAAATAATGTCAATTGCTTTTGAAGAGCTATACGCCAATGATTATTCACAGCAGTGATTCTGCAAGTATGTAGAACAATTTCAATCAAGATCATAATAATTGTATAAATTATCCATCCAACTGATTATTACCCACATTTGTTATTGAGTGTAGAATATAATTTCATGGCATAGGAAGCAGTTAGTTGCTTCTTGACTTCTAAGGATTCAATTGAATGAGCTCAGCAGCTGGCTGTGAGTAATTTACTTTAGTGGGAAGGGAGAACCTGAGCTGATATATTTGCTGCCTGGTCAGTGCAAAAAGAGAAACTTAGGTATAAAGAAACGAAAAGTAGCATTAAATCGTACACACACTGAATGCATTGTGTGGGAACTTTATGAGTACAGAAGCCTGAAGAAGGAACTGACATAGAAATTAAACAACTTTAAAAATTAGCACCATTTGGTAACATAAAAAGAGTATTATAAAGTCATTCAGGAAAAATAGATGAGGCTAAATTATTTAGTGGATTTTTGTGACCAGAAACATCTTTTATTTTCTCCAAAATATGAGGTAACTACCATCATCACTGTTGCCTGTTCTAAGCTGTCAAGGTGCTGAAAATGTCAACTTAAAATTCACAGTGAACAAAAGAAAGAGCCCAATTTTGCCCATATATACATTTGAGCAGTGAATGGGAGCCTTGGTACGAGATATGACTCTATCCTAGGGTTGCCAACCCTCCAGGATTGGCCTGGAGTTTCCCAGAATCGCCATCGATCTCCCGGTGACTATTGAAAGCAATCCAGGAGATTTTAATAGGATTTTTAAAGAAAATTACATTGTCATGTTGGGAGAAAAAAAATCTCCCGGAATAGCTTCAGTCAGAATTGGCAACCCTACTCTGTCCCCATAGAATACAACTCTAGTATTCACAACCCATTATTTAAAAATAATGAGTCAGGCCCTAAAATCATGATCTTGGATTAAAAATCATGAGATTTTTAAAACTAAATTTTGGGTTATTTTTATTTGCCTTCTGATTCTCAGCCTTTAGGATTGAGAGGAAGGAAGGTACTATGGTTAGGACACTAGCCACGGACTCGGGAGACAATTTTCTGCTCTGCTACAGACTTCTTGTGTGATCTAGGGCAAGTCATTTCATTTCAGTGCCTCAGTTCTCCAGCTGTAAAATGGGGATAATAGTATTTCGCTGTCTCACAGAGGTGTTATAATGATAATGATTGTGAGGTGTTCAGATATTATGGTGATAGGAGCCATGCAACTATGGTAGGAAGATAGGGTGCACTTGTTTCACATTTTCAGGCTTTTCTCTGTGACCATGAGGGTTAGAAACTTATTTATTTATTTTAAATGAAAGCTGAGATTCTTATGCAATCGCTCGATTCCAGAAGCTGGAGCTTTAAGAAAAACACCAAGGGTGAAATCCTGGTCCCATGGAAGTCGGTGGCAAAATTCCCATTGACATCCATGGGGCCAGGATTTCACCCCAGATATTGTGAGTTTCATGATGATAAAATCATGAGAATTGGCAACACTGCAGCTCACCCAAGTCCTCGGAGGGCTTTTGAAAGGTCCACCATGTCACTGAAGGCCTGTAATGCCATTTCATGAAGACAAAGGGATCAAGGAGGAAGGAGGTATGCTCTAGGGAAGTTCTATGGCCTGTGTTGTACAAGAAGTCAGACTAGATGATCACAATGGTCCCTTGTGGCCTTGGATTCTATTAATCTAAGGCAAAGTGGCCATGTTAGGGAGGGGCTTTGTGCCAGTCCTCAAAGGTCCAGCACAGTGAGAGCTGTTGAGGGTAGGGCTGATGTGTGCTGGAAGGCCTGTAGATCTTAATACAGGCAGAAGTAGTGCTGACTATCTGTGTCACTTTTTATTATTACAAATAGAGCACTTACCTCAGTGCAACCCACCTGCTCCTCTGTAACCACTGCTCCTGCCCGCACTACAAGATCAATGGATCCAAGGGCCCAAAATCACCACAGAAGGACATTGCGGTCACAGAGGGGCTGCACTGCAGCAGGTTGGTATGGGAATTCCTTTGCTCTCAAAACTTTGCAGATCTGGCTTTGCGTGCAGAGAGGTGACTTTCAATCACAATCTCAAGTATTCCACGCACTGCTTAGTAAAATATACTATGAAAAGTCGCTGCTGTTCATGCTCCTATTACTGTTGTGGGAAGGAGACGGCTGAATTACCCAACGTGTTATCCCACTTCAAAAGACACATCACATAATCTATGTGGGAGGGAGCCTTAAATTATTGAGAGAAATTTAAAAATGAGACTCTCTGCCTATTATGTTGTTTTTTTGTTCATAGCTTGCAAAGTACAACTAGACTAGTCCAGTTTCCCTTTCTGGCTGTCATCCCTTAGCATAATGCTACAGTGGTTGGGGTGCAAACACTTAAGAAGAATGATTAAATTGAAACAAGGCCCCCTTTTAAATGTATCTTTTAGAATTTCTAGGTGTAACAGGGTAGCTTGCCTCTTACATGAAATTGGACTCAGCTCTCCTGTTTGGTGCAGCTAGTTTGATGTAGTGAGCAGAGTGAGAGGCTGCCCCTGGGATTGATAAATGAAAATTCAGAAGCCTGGAAGTCAAGTTTAGAATCCAGAGTCCAGAATCTTAAGAGAGGGGGAGAGAGATTATTACTCCCGGTTAAGAAATGGAGAGTCATGAGAGCTCAGAGAAAGGGCAGAGGCGGGCTGAAAGCTTTAAGGAGGAAGGAGTGGTGAAAATTCCCTAGTTGAGCCATGGAGCCAGATCAAGATGGTGAGAGAGGAAGGGAGTCACCTGCAGACTTTCCCAGGCCAGAGAGGCCTGAAGGCTGAGAGTAGCGGATGAAGATGCCTGCTGGCTCTCTGCGCTAGAGTGCTGAAGCCAGAGAGGCCTGAAGACTGAGGAATGGTGCAGGGATGAGCCCAGTGAGGTCTCTGCAAAAGTTGTAACCATACGTAGGGAGGAAACAGTGTAGTGAAACACCTCAGCTAGAGAGGAGCTGAGTTGAGGTGTGGTGAGAGACACTGGAGCAGTACCTGGGAACTGGGGTCAGGTGTGGTGAGACACACTGGGACAGGGGTGAAGTGTGGTGAGAGACACTGGAGCTGTACCTGGGAACTGGAGTGAGGTGTGGCAAGAGATGCTGGAGCCTACCTGGGAACTGGAGGGAGGTATGCTGAGAGACACTGGGAACTGGGGTGAGTTGTGGTGAGAGATGCTGGAGCTGAACTTGGTGTTTTTGCTGTTGGGATGAATGTACTATTTGGACTGGGTAGGGGACAGCAGCTCTGGTTTATGGTAGTGTGATTTTTGGTAATAAATTCCCCTGCAAATAGGGCTATTTATATAGTCTGAAGGCTGTACTGAGTTTATTTGAGGAATCAAGAGGGAAACTGAGGTGAGGCACCACCTGCAGGGATGCCCTGAGGAGGTGTCCAGGAGGAGGCCACATGTTTGTAGCAGGGAATAAAATCATAGGATTTTTCTGTTGATTTTAGATTTTATAGAAAATCTTTGTAAATTGATCAAAGGGGCATTTGAAAGACAAACTGCTTGAATATACTTGATGTTTGGAAAATAAGTGACTTAAAGGGGATGGAGTTGCACTAAATGAAAAAATTAACAGTTTTATAGGATTTCTTTTCGTTCATCTCTAACTCAAAAAACAACTGAAGCAGCTTAAATTGTGTAGAATAAAATACATCCATGCTAATAATAGCCTTCTTGTTGATTCCGTTTCTGTTACATTTTGGAACATCTGAGTTATAAGTAAAAGGCCAGTAACTGTTGTACTCCTGGGAATCGAAGTACTAGGCAAAGAGGCAGGAAGAGGAGATTGCACAACACATTCAAGAGGAAGTAAAATAAGCACCAAGAGAGAAATTCACTCAAGCATGTAGGGGCCCTGGAAACGTCCCAAAGCAGAGGAATTCTAACAGTTCTGGGTGGGCAATTGCTGAGTGGGCGCAAAGGATACTGAGCATTCTTGTATTCAGAGGCTCTAGACCATCACTGCTTATGACGTGGTAGAAGTAGGAGCGGGGGCAGGGTCATGCCTTCACCGACCACAAACCTTTGGCAATGAATATGTAAAGTGAATTTTTTGCCCTTCCTAGTGCAGGGACTGGAGTAGCAGCTGCAGAGGTGCCCCATGACCTGCCTACATGTTGGTGAGTAAATTCAGACCTCTCCATAGTTCCAGGCAGAAAATCCATTGTAATGATGTTCCCTTTAAGGCCAGCATATTGTTGTAATCTAAGCACCCTGACACTGTTGGATGGGACTCAGGTGCTGGGACTCAGAGTAAGAAGCGGGATGATTGCGTTCTGCTAATAAAACAGCGTTACCTGTTTCTGCATTTACATTTACCGTGTACCTGTTTCTGCATTTACTTCCCCAAGATAGGACACCTACTCACTTAGCTCTCCTGTGTGAGTGGAGGGTCCATTTCACCCAGAATGATGAGTGGCAAGGACATAGGCTTAGGGCAGATCTAGACTTAAAATGCTGTATCAGCACAGCTGCACTGATGCAGCTGTGCCACCACAGTGCTTAAGTGAAGATACTTCTATGCTGATAGAAGAGCTTCTCCTATTGGTATAGTTAATCCACCTCCCCGAGAGGCGGTAGCTATGTTGGGAGGAGAAGCTCTCCCGTCTACACGGGGTGGGGGGTTAGGTGTGTATAACTATGTTCCTCAGGGGTGTGGATTATTCACACCCCTGAGTGATGTAGTTATACCGATATAGGTCTGTAGTTTAGCTCTGGCCTTAGACAACATCTCCATTGACACTGCTGGAGAAGGAGGGCACGTTGTTCAATAGAACAGGCAAAATTTTTCTGTGCACGCTTTTGTAAAGGAACATTTCCATTTAATTACAAGGAGTGGTGGGGAAATGCTTCTTATCTTTCTAAAGCTAGTCCTCTTGTGAACATTTAACAAGTTCTAATCAAGACAGACAAAATCCTTGATAGCTGGTTGGCAAAGGGAAGCATTCATGATTCGTAAGTGGTTACTCAACAGTTGTGTACACATTCATATCACTAATCAGGTGAAGGGAAAGTGCTGAGCTTGCACAAAACCTTGCCTGTTTAGGGTTTTTTGTGTGTGATTTAAAGTGAAAACCTTTAAGTAGGTTTGAAAACCTCAAAGTCTTAACTAGAATTTTTATTACCACATTTTTTCTCAAAGATGAAGTTTTGTGTAAGTTAAGACCCTGATTCTGTGCATCCCAAGCATGTGAGTAACTTCATGCACTTGAGTAGTCCCTCTCAACTTCACATGCTTTTGTGCTTGCAGGATCAAGGCTTGATGAAGGAAACCCACGTAAAGCAGATAGCATCGGTTTTGTCATTTGGAAGTATTTGAGGAAAGATAAAAAGTGATTCTACCAAAAAAGAAAATAAACGATTTGATGCTGCAGAATCTCCTGAGTCAAGTCATTGTTGCCATTTAGCATAAATGCATTTGGAAGCAATGTAGTGTAGTCTGGTACAATCAATAGCTCTCCAAGGTATTTCTCAGTTTCTCTACAGAAAGTGATTAATTTTCTTCCTTGTTATTTGGCACTTATAATGAAACATTAAGGGACATTGGCTGATCTCTTCTCTTCAGTAGGTGCGTAAGGCTTTCACAGAAAAACCATTCTGACTTGTAACTTATCAAAACAATTCTTTCATAAGCAAACATAATAGCTAAGTGAAATTTAAAAGGACCATAATATGACTACCTAGTTTGCTGTCCCATGTTGAAATAGAATCATATAGAATCATAGGACTGAAAGGGACCTCGAGAGGTCATCTAGTCCAGTCTCCTGCACTCATGGAAGGACTAAGTATTATCTAGATCATCTCCGACAGGTGTTTGTCTAACCTGCTCTTAAAAATCTCCAATGATGGAGATTCCACAACCTCCCTAGGCAATTTATTCCAGTTTATTAACCCTAACACCCTGACAGTTAGGAAGTTTTTCCTAATGTCCAACCTAAACCTCCCTTGCTGCAATTTAAGCCCATTGCTTCTTGTCCTATCCTCAAAGGCTAAGAAGAACAATTTTCTCCCTCCTCCTTGTAACGACCTGTTATGTACTTGAAAACTGTTATGTCCCCTCTCAGTCTTCTCTTTTCCAGACTAAACAAACCCAACATTTTTAATCTTACCTCATAGGTCATGTTTTCTAGACCTTTAATAATTTTTATTGCTCTTCTCTGGACTTTCTCCAATTTGTCCACATTTTTCCTGAAATGTGGCGACCAGAACTGGACACAATTGAGGCCTAATCAGCATGGAGTAGAGCAGAAGAATTACTTCTCGTGTCTTGCTTACACCATTCCTGCTAATACATCCCAGAATGATGTTCACTTTTTTTTGCAACAGTGTTACATTGTTGACTCATATTTAGCTTGTGGTCCACTATGACTCTCAGAGCCCTTTCCACAGTATTCCTTTCTGGCAGTCATTTCCCATTTTGTATGTGTGCAACTGATTGTTCCTTCCTAAGTGGAGTACTTTGCTTTGTCCTATTGAGGATTTCATCCTATTTACTTCAGACCATTTCTCCAGTTTGTCCAGATCATTTTGAATTATAATCCTATCCAAAGCACTTTATAGGTGTACTCTCTATGCCATTATCTAAATCATTGATGAAGATATTGAATAGGGCCACACCCAGAACTGATCCCTCTTGGACCCCACTCATTATGCCCTTCCAGCATGACTGTGAATCACTGATAACTACTCTCTGGGAGCAGTTTTCCAACCGGTTATGCACCCACCTTATAGTAGCTCCATCTGGGTTGCATTTCCCTAGTTTGTTTATGAGAAGGTCATGCAAGATCGTATCAAGCTTTACTAAAGTCAAGATATACCATGTCTACCGCTTCCCCCCTATCCGCAAGTCTTGTTACCCTGTCAAAGAAAGCTATCAGGTTGGTTTGACATGATTTTTTCCTGACAAATCCATGCTGGCTGTTACGTATCACCTTATTATCTTCTAGATGTTTGCAAATTGATTGCTTAGTTATTTGCTCCATTATTTTTCTGGGTACAGAAGTTAAGCTGATTGGCACTATATTTGTCCTTTTTCAGTCTTCTGGAATCTCTGCCATCTTCCATGACTTTTCAGACCAAATCGCTAATGGCTCAGATATCTCCTCAATCAGCTCCTTGAGTATTCTAGGATGTATTTCATCAGGCCCTGGTGACTTGAAGACGTCTAATTTGTCTAAGTAATTTTTAACTTGTTCTTTCTCTATTTTAGCCTCTGATCCTACCTCATTTTCATTGGCATTCACTATGTTAGACGTCCAATCAGCACCAACCTTTATGTTAATAATTCAGGTCAAAATCTGCTGCAGGAATAATTAAAAACAAATTTTCAGTCGTCATGCAAAATAAGTGGCTATGCATATGAGCTAAGGTGGGAAGAGATGGCATTTATGCATATTAATGCTCAGATTTTAAGGCTAGAAGGACCATTGTGATTATTTAGTCTGAGCCCTGCATACCACAGGTCAGAGAATTTCACCCAGTAAATCATGCAATGGAAGGATTTTTTCTTCCCTACTGTAAGGACACTACCAAGCCCAATAACTTGAAGGAGGACATGCAGCATAGCTTATAGAAAGGTATCCAGTCTGGATGTAAAGCTTTCAAAGGCCAGATTCCAATATTTATACCCCCATTAAATAGCACTCTACTCCACATGTCAATTTAGTTCAACGTGGTGATGTGTGAGCCACTTTCCTTGGTAATCAGTTCCAATGGCTGATTACCCTCACTGCTTAAAAAGTTGCATCATATTTTCAGTTTGACTTGTTTCCCCTAAGTTTAACTTTCAGCCATTGGATATGATCACTTCAAGATCTCCCTAAAATAAGAGATCTTTTCTCTGTGGAAGTACTTGAAGACTGTGATCAAGTCACCAATTTGCTAAACTAACTAAATGGGGGTCTTTAGGTCTATGACAGCCAGGAATGTATTCTAGACCTTAGATCATTCTTCTGGCTCTTCTTTGAGAGGCCTCCAGTTTTGCAACATTCTTTTTAAAGTTTAGACACATAAGATCCAACCATGCAAGGTGTAAAAGTCTATGAGAGGTGAGATTGCTTTGCATATTGCAAGAGGCACTCGACATTATCTGTCCCATACAAGTATTTTAATATAGAATAGTTGTCCTGGTAGGTAATTTCTTTGCTTTACATCTTTAACAGTATCCTCTGAAATTAATATAAAATCTAATAACTGCAGCCAAATTAAACATGGAAAATATAACTATTTCATCTAGAATGTCAGTTGCAAACAAAAATACGATGCACCGTCAATAGATGGCTTTGTTGCAACATGTGACCTGCTGTAAGAATATTGTACATACCATCATTTTAAGATATCTCTACCATTTTACTAACGCTTTTTTAAAAGAATCATTTGTACTGTTATGAGAGTAGAAAACCTCAAATTATAGTTTCTCATATAAAACCTATAAAGTCCTAATTGCTATCTGTAGTACATCAAATAATTATTTTTATTACTAGTACTCCTGTCTGTCAGGTAGTGATTAAATGTTTCTGCTAAACAAAAATACTCATTGTATAATAAAGTAGTTTGCTAACATAGAATCATAGGACTGGAAAGGACATTGAGAGGTCATCTAGTCCAGTCCCCTGCACTCATGGCAGGACTAAGTATTATCTAGACCATCCCTGACAGGTGTTTGTCTAACCTGCTCTTAAAAATCTCCAATGATGGAGATTCCACAACCTCTCTAGGCAATTTATTCCAGTGCTTAACCACCCTGACAGTTAGGAAGTTTTTCCTAATGTCCAACCTAAGCCTCCCTTGCTGCAATTTAAGCCTATTGCTTCTTGTCCTGTCCTCAGAGGATAAGAACAATTTTTCTCCCTTCTTGTAACAACTTTTTATTTACTTGAAAACTGTTATCATGTCCCCTCTGTCTTCTCTTTTCCAGACTAAACAAACCAATATTTTCAATCTTCCCTCATAGGTCATGTTTTCTAGACCTTTAATCATTTTTGTTGCTCTTCGCTGGACTTTCTCCAATTTGTCCAATTTTTCCTGAAAAGTGGCGACCAGAATTGGACACAATACTACAGTTGAGGCCTAATCAGCATGGAGAAGAGCGGAAGAATTACTTCTCGTGTCTTGCATACAACACTCCTGCTAATCCATCCCAGAATGATGTTTGCTTTTTTTGCAACAGTGTCACACTGTTGACTCATATTTAGCTTGTGGTTCACTATG
Organism: Malaclemys terrapin pileata; assembly: GCF_027887155.1. NCBI lineage: Eukaryota > Metazoa > Chordata > Testudines > Emydidae > Malaclemys > Malaclemys terrapin. The sequence goes on along the minus strand of NC_071506.1, from coordinate 24,410,797 downwards.
ACCCCCAGATCCCTTTCCACAGTACTCCTTCGTAGGCAGTCATTTCCCATTTTGTATGTGTGCAACTGATTGTTCCTTCCTAAGTGGAGTACTTTGCATTTGTCCGTATTGAATTTCATCCTATTTACTTCAGACCATTTTTCCAGTTTGTCCAGATCGTTTTGAATTATAATCCTATCCTCCAAAGCACTTGCAAACCCTCCCAGTTTGGTACCACCTGCAAACTTCATAGGTGTACTCTGTATGCCATTATCTAAATCATTGATGAAGATATTGAACAGAACCAGACCCAGAACTGATCCCTGCGGGACCCCATTCGTTATGCCCTTCCAGCATGACTGTGAACCACCGATAACTACTCTCTAGGAATGGTTTTCCAACCAGTTATGCACCCACCTTATAGTAGCTCCATCTAAGTTGCATTTCCATAGTTTATTTATGAGAAGGTCATGAAACATGAAATAGAGTTCTGCCTGGGTATAGAGGTAAATCTGACATAAAATAATCTAGTCTTAACTACTGTTGTAATATGAATATCTTTTGACTGTTGTTACAGTCCTTGAAACTGGGTGGGAGAAAAAACATTTCCACAAATTAGATAACATGCTTTTGAAGATCTGGCTACTTCTTCCATCATTCATTTTCTGCCCAGGAGCAAGTCCTAGCAGTGGTCTTTTTATTGTTTACCTCTTGCTCCGACAGAAGTGTATTTAAAGAGGAAGGATGGTCTTGCAATTATGACCTGATAGGGATTCTAATCCCAGTTCTACACCAGTTTTCCTATGGAACTTTGGGCAAATCACTTAGGGCTAGATTGTGCCTTTTCAACACAGCCCTGCTTTAGGGGTAGTGTGGAGCTGCACCTCTCCACAGAGAGACAGTGGGAGGAGACACCTTCCATCCACTCCTTTCTCCCGCTGCCTGAGGGAATACACAGCTTGCTACTCACCCTTCAGGAATGTAGCATATACACACTCACCCTCTTCCCAACTGGCTGATGTGGGAATGGACCCTGTGACATAGAGGCCCATTAGCTGCTGACACAGAGTAGTGAACTGCTATCAGGCCTGACAAACTCATTACACCTATCACATTGCTGTCATAGTATTTACCTATGAATAATGTTGTGGGAGGTATCAAATGAAAGCTTATATTAAACTGGTTATTATAAGCTTTGCACGTTGTATGTATGGTTGATAGTTAAATTGTTATATTTCTATACTAAAAATGTTTAAACCATGTAACCAGGCACAGTTGATTAACAAGTTTGTTCAAGACAAAGGAATGTTGATTTGCCAGTCTGCCTACGTCTCTGATGTATGCAGTGTTGTTGCAGCCATGTCAGACCCAAGATATTAGAGAGACAAAGTGGGTGAGGTAATATCTTTTATTGGACCAACTTCTGTTTGTGAGAGAAACAAGCTTTTGAGCTTATACAGAATGCTACAGAGAAATACAAGAGGTGGAACAGAATGTTTAGCATAAGTAGTTACAGATTTCAAGGGACCATTCAAGGTCCACTTGAAATATGTGTTAACTACTTATGCTAAAAAATCTGTTCCACCTCTAGTATTTCTCTGTAGCAGTCTGAGTATGTTTCCAGTTTCCAAAGAAGAGCTCTGTGTAAGCTCGAAAGCATGTCTCTTTCACCAACAGAAGTTGGTCTAATAAAAGATAGTACCTCCCCCACCTATCTCTCTGATGTAAATCAAGTATTGGGAAAGCCAGAACACAATGGGAGATGCATTTGTATGTGAGGCAACAGGAAAAGCCATGTTGATGAGGAAGATGTGAAAGCAGGGGAAGGCACCAGAGACAAAACCACTCTCTTAGGTGCAGGGAATTCAATTGTACCTTGCCCTTTCATGGGCTTCCTAAGTCCGGGGGAGAGGTCTAGCCCCTAAATCCATCTGTGCCTCAGTTTCCCTCTATCACAGCAGTGGTATTACACTAAATCCATCTGTGTGTGTGAGGTGCCCGGATACTGTGGTGAAGAACGTCATAGAAAAGTCTGTGAATAAGATTGCTCCCTATTTTTTTTAGGTGTGCATTTTAAAATTACAAGACTTTTCCTTTTATTGGACCAACTTTTGTTGGTGAAAGAGACAAGGTAGTCCCATTGACTTCAACTGACCTACTTCTGTGCTAGAAGTTCAGTGTGTGCTTAAATGCTTTGCTGGATCAGGGCCTAAATATCTTGTCCATGTTTTTGTTAAGAAGGGGCCAAATTCATTCCAAGTGTAACTTAGTTGAATTTGTTGGTGTTACACCAGGGCAGACTCTGCCCTGAGCTGGTTGAACTGAATTTGATTATCTACTCTGTTATATCAGTTTAATAAAATCAGTGAAGTTACACCAGAATAAAATTGGTGTAACGGAGTGGGGAATCAGGCCCTTGTAGTCTTCATCTGAATCTCTGCTTCTTTTCATACGCTGGACTAGAAAGACACACTTTCTGTGGCTTATCTTTTCTTTTTTCAGCAGTAATTCTTAACAGAATTCTTAATTTGTAACCAGCCAATGACTTCAGCTCTTTGAGGCGAAGAGTGACTGAGGCTACGTCTACACTACCAGCCTGAATCGGCGGGTAGAAATCGATCTCTCGGGGATCGAATTATCGCGTCTCGTCGGGACGCGACAATTGATCCCCGAATCGACGCTTGTACTCCACCAGCAGAGGTAGGAGTAAGCGCCGTCGACGGGGGAGCCGCGGAGGTCGATTTGCCGCCATCCTCACAGCGGGGTAAGTCGGCTCCGATACGTCGAATTCAGCTACGCTATTCATGTAGCTGAATTTGCATATCTTAAATCGACACCCCCTCCGCCCCCTGTAGTGAGGACGTAGCCTGAGTGACAAAGAATATTTTTTTCTCTTAGCACACCTGTCAAGGCTGCTTCCCCACTTTGAACTTTAGGGTACAAATGTGGGGGTCTGCATGAAACTTCTAAGCTTAACTACCAGCTTAGATCTGGTCTGCTGCCACCATCCCAAAGCTAATTCCCTTCCCTGGGTAGCCTTGAGAGACCTCCACCAATTCCCTGGTGAATACAGATCCAAACCCCTTGGATCTTAAAACAAGGAGAAATTAACCATCCCCCTCCTTCCTCCCACCAACTCCTGGTGGATCAAGATCCAACCCCCTTGGATCTAAAAACAAGGAAAAATCAATCAGGTTCTTAAAAAGAAGGCTTTTAATTAAAGAAAAAGGTAAACATCATCTCTGTAAAATCAGGATGGAAAATAACTTTACAGGGTAATCAAACTTAGAGGTCAGAGGACCTCCCTCTAGCCTTAGGTTCAAAGTACAGCAAACAGAGATAAACACTCTAGTAAAAGGTACATTTACAAGTTGAGAAAACAAAGATAAACTAACACGCCTTGCCTAGCTGTTTACTTACAAGTTTGAAATATGAGAGACTTGTTCAGAAAGATTTGGAGAACGTGGATTGATGTCTGGTCCCTCTCAGTCCCAAGAATGAACAACTTCCCAAACAAAGAGCACAAACAAAAGCCTTCACCCCTCCCCCCCCCCAAGATTTGAAAGTATCTTGTCCCCTTATTGGTCCTTTGGGTCAGATGTCAGCCAGGTTACCTGAGCTTCTTAACTCTTTACAGGGAAAAGGATTTTGGAGTCTCTGGCCAGGAGGGATTTTATAGTACTGTACACAGGAGAGCTGTTACCCTTCCCTTTATAGTTATGACAACACCTGACACAGAATAGCTGTAAAAATGCTCTGAAGAGCTGGCTGTTGTCTGACAAAATACACCAGACTTCCCTGCTTCCTGATTGGTCTGACTTCTAAAATATCTCTGCTTGCAACTGCAAGCCAGAGCTTAATTTCCATAAATACTATTTATTAAGCACCAAGAATGAGCTGCTCAGTGTTGCATGAGACATAAACAAAGACAGCCTTGGCCTCAACGAAACAATTTATCAATCCTGTCCAGGGATCCATGTGGCAGTGTGATCCTGGCCTTGATCCAGATGCATTATTGCACCTAGCTCAACTCTCATATATATATAAAAATTCCCTTTTTTTTTTTTAGTGTGGTGCTAGTGAAAGTTATCAGGGGACCATAGGAACCATGTGTAGGTCTCTTCCTTTATCCATCCACAAGCAAGTTTCAGTGGGGCTTCAACTGACTAGGTACTACCATCTGACGAACCTGGTTTGTGAATAATGGAAGGGAACTTCAGGTGATTTCTGCCATCACCTGATAACTTTCACTAACACACACACACAAAAAAAGAGGAGTTAGGCAGGTGAGCTTCCATTTTCCTTCTGACAAGGGGTAGGTTAAAAAAAAATTGCCTGCATTTTGTGGTTCCTATGTGGCCCACTCTGTAAAAGCCAGTATTATAACTTCTTGTGCCCCAACGAGACTAGGCTACGGTGCCCAATACCAAGTTGGAGATGGTTGAGTTTTCAGCATAAATTTTATTTAAGAAAATGATGAAAATGTACTGGCATAGTGGTAGGCAGGGAGATCATTAGCTTCACTGACATGGAAGGATCGCAAGCAAGAGAAAATAACTAGAAATGTAACTCTGTCTGATCATGCAAGTGTTGAGCACCTCCTACCAGCTGCTCAGCGATGTTAATTTGACTGGGTCTGATTCTCTACTGCCTTGTCCCTTGTGTGGTTGGTCATTTACACTTGTGGAAAAGAGGGATCAACACTATAATTCTGATTTGATGGCATCTTATGCTCACTTTGCACAGGTGCAAATGACTGTGCACAGTGAAAGGCAGTGGAGAAACAGGCCCATTGACTCTAGTGGAAGCCAAGCGCACTCATTCCCCTTACAGCACCAAGCCCTATGCAGTGCCTACCCAGGCCCAGGACGTCTAGATAGCAGGTATAAAAGTTATATGAAGACTTAGTTACTTTAGTTGTTTAATAGGTCAGCCTTGCGGGTTAACATTATGCTCGACTGTCATAAGTAAAAAGCAGAGATTGGGCCCAAATTAATCAGCTCTGTTACCTTGGAAATCTTCAAAATCCAAACCTGGCTCAGGATCCAGATTTTGTAAGTGGCCTCTAGCTAGCTTCATAATGGCTCAAATGAAAACCCCAGGTCCAAATCTCCTTACTTTGTGGCGGTGCTCAGATTCGAATCTGTGAGACTGAATTTGTGGCTCTAGTCTGAGCGCATCTCGAGGAGAAAACTGTGTGATTCCAAGTCTAGGCTCGGAACTGCGTATTGATTGGGCGCTGAGCCTGCACTGAGTCTGTTGGAGTCAGTAGGGCACCATGTGGGTGTGATTGTGCACAGTCAGTTGGAGGATCAAGGCTTAGTTATCTTCTAAACTTAAAGAATTTACTAATTTCCACCCCTCCCCCAAAAGGCCACCCCCCGCCCCAAAACAGACCACACCAGTGTAGGGTGACCAGACAGCAAATGTGAAAAATCGGGACGGGGGTAGGGGGTAGTAGTAGCCTATATAAGAAAAAGACCCCCAAATCAGGACTGTCCCTATAAAATCGGGACTTCTGGTCACCCTACACCAGTGACTGATTTAAGGTCACAGAAGCATTGGTACGTTGCAGCTTTTTTGGTAGGAGACATGAATGTCTTTTCCTTTTTAGTGTCCCCTGAGGCCACTTATTTAAAGTCCCTCTAAGGTTGGCTCTGTATCGTGGCACCTTCTTCCCACATTGCCGACATGGCTACCTACATAAATTAGAGACAGGCATGATGAGCGGAACTGATTTCAGAAGGTGCTTTAAAGACAACCTTTAAAATGTTTATTTCAGGGGACAGAATTTCCTCCCTGCCACACATACTACCAGAAATATCTTCGTCCAGTTTCTAGTGTAACCCACTGGTTTCAAGACTGTTCTAGCTGCTATGAATATCGGGTATCAGAACTACATAGTCTCATAGCTGAGGCATAAATAGAAAGACGAACACGTAGCTGGAAAGTGTCAGTGGTTAGTTGCTGAGAATTGGCAGGCCTGTGTGGAAATGCTTGTTCTAGGCGATAAGCATTGCATTTCCAGAATACCTTCACCTAGGCCTCTATGTGCAATGTTTATATTTTCACTGACCGACATTTTTTTGGCTGGGAAGAGAGAGGGAGAGTAAGGGTTTAAATAGACTAAAACTATAATATTTATGTATTGCTTCTATCTGGAGAGGGGCAGTTTTGTCTTTCACTGGGGCTCTTTAGGAGCAGTGGTGCAAGTGGAATCCATTTCTTACCAGTATGAGGGGGGCAGCAGCTAATGGGAGGCATGTAACCTCCTCACATGACCTTCCACGTGACTCCTCCCTTCCCCACCCCCAGCCTGGGACCCTCATGCTCTCCCCGTCCCCTCCCCATGATCCAGCCCCCTTACCGGGGGCAGGAGGGGGGAAAGAGGGGCTCTGTCCTCCTCCTACTGCACTGGAGACTTCAGAACTGCAGCGGTGAAAGGAGCAGAATGTGGGGCTGCTGGGTGACCTCAGGCCAGCAGCTCCTCCGGCGTGGCTCTACCACCCCAGCCCTTTTATGCAGGGTCTCCTTCACCTGTACAGCAGCCCTGCCAGAGAACAGGGCTGGGGGTGGGGGACAAGGCTGGGGGTGGTACAGCGGTGCCGGAGGAGCTGCCAGCGTGGGGCCGCCCAGTGGCCCCATGTTCTGCTCCTTTCCCCGTTGCAGTTCCCGGGAGAGCTCTGTGGTTCAGGGCTCTTCCAGGAAAGGAGCAGAATGTTTGCAGCTCCGCCAGCGTGGCTGTACCGCCCCCAGCCCTGTCCTCCGGCGGGGCTGCTGTAGAGATGGAGGAGACCCTACGTGGAAGGTCTGGGGTCGGTACAGATGCACTGGAGGAGCTGCCGGCCTGAGGCCACTCAGCCCCACGTTCTGCTCCTCCTATGTCTTTCTGGTACACCATACCAGCTATAAATACCTTGCAGGTAAGGTGTACCGTACCGCCCTACTGGCACTGCTGTTTAGGAGTCATTGAGGGAGGGTGCTGAACCAGTGTCTCTGGCTGCCCTTGCTACACCCTCTTCTCTTCTTGTCTGGCACTTCCCACTATTTGGGCAGCTTTGTTCCCAAAACCCAGCCATCCCTGGCAGAAAAGAGGTTTTGACCCTGCTTTACTCCAGTGCAGCCTCTTTGCTTGGCAGACGTTCTAGCACTCTGAAACCTGCAGTGGGTTTTATGACAGGAGAAGCTGGTGCAATCCCAGAGCAAACCTGATCCACCCAGTATTTATCTGTTAATTTCTAAGGAAGACGTGGTGTTATATGGTGCCAATTTTAAGTTTACAAAAGCATATAAAGAGTTAAATGATGAATAATGAATAATCCCTTCCCCTCCTTGTGTCCTCACTTTTCTGCCAAGTCCATCTTTTGAATCTCATCCTACAAACACTTGCTAACATGAGTAGTCACACAGAAACCAATGAGACTATTCACTGTAGTAAGCACTACACAAAGCAGTAAGTGTTTGCAGGTCTGGGTCAGTAGATTTTAAGCTCTTTTGGGGCAGGAACCTGTTTTCTGTGCAGTTTCTGTGAAGCTCCTAGCTAGCACATTGGTGAACACTAGGAAATAATTAATACTGCTCAGTCTCTTACTAATTAAACTGTTCATTCACTGGGGTTTTTGCTGTTTAAAAAGTTTGCAGTTCTACGGCCACACACAGGTCTTACGCTATGTGATGGGATGTCTGCAAAAGAGGCCTGATCTGGTGAAAATGAAGTGGGGTCAGAATGATACAAAACTTCCTCGTATGCTTTTGTCTGAAATAAGCATATCGGAACCAAATTGTACAATGCCAGAGCTTTGCTGGGATAAGTGTAGTGACTATGTAGGAAGTGCTACACTGACAACATGGGAAGTGCTGGAGGACCAATCAGCCTCCTTACCAGTTGTTTCAAAGAAAGGTGAAAGAAACCTGTGCGACATATATGGCAATTTTCCTGCAATATCCTTGAAAGACCTTATTGTATTGTTTATGTATTATTGTGGTCTGGGATTAAATGTAGCCTCTCTAGGGGGGGAGATGTGACAGCCGTTGCAATCCTATTCAGTATCTTTGGGGTCCACTGTTTTAAATGAATGTTTTATGTATGACTGTGTTCGACTCCATGGGGGAGGGCTACCACAGCTCCTCCAGGAACTAAAAACAGTGGGTGGGGATTAAGGCAAATCAGAAAAGTGGTGTGCTCCTCCCTACCCCCAAAAGGTACCGCTTCCTGGGGATGCTCACATATGCTAGTTCAAACTAGATTCTCCAGAGACTGGCAGACAAAGGAAGGACTTTCCACACAGAGCTGGGGGAGAGGTAGATACAATGGAGGGTAGGGATAGGGTCCAGAGTGACCTAGACAAACTGGAGGATTGGGCCAAAAGAATCTGATGAGGTTCAACAAGGACAAGTGCAGAGTCCTGCATTTAGGATGGAAGAATCCCATGCACTGCTACAGGCTGGGGACCGACTGGCTAAGCGGTAGTTCTGCAAAAAAGGACCTGGGGATTACAGTGGATGAGAAGCTGGATATGAGTCAACAGTGTGCCCTTGGACTGCATTGGTAGGAGCATTGCCAAAATATCAAGGGAAGTGATTATTCCTCTCTATTCGGCACTGGTGAGGCCACATCTGGAGTATTGTGTCCAGTTTTGGGCCCCCACTACAGAAAGGATGTGGACAAATTGGAGAGAGTCCAGCGGAGGGCAACGGAAGTAATATGGGGCTGGAGCACATGACTTATGAGGAGAGGCTGAGGGAACTGGGCTTGTTTTGTCTGCAGAAGAGAAGAGTGAGGTGGGATTTGATAGCAGCCTTCAACTACCTGAAGGCGGGTTCCAAAGAGGATGGAGCTTGGCTGTTCTCAGTGGTGCCAGATGACAGAACAAGAAGCAATCATCTCAAGTTGCAGTGGGGGAGGTCTAGGTTGGATATTAGGAAAAACTATTTGACTAGGAGGGTGGTGAAGCACTGGAATGAGTTAGCTAGGGAGGTGGTGGAATCTCCATCCTTAGAGGTTTTTAAGGCCTGGCTTGATAAAGCCTTGGTTGGGATGATTTAGTTGGTGTTGGTCCTGCTTTGAGCAGGGGATTGGACTAGATGTCCTCCTGAGATCTCTTCCAACTCTAAACTTCTATGTTTCTATGACTTTTGGATAAATAGCCTGGGTTTAAACTGACTCAGAGCCTTCTTTCTGATACAGCGTACAGACAGGACCTTCTGTTCAAGGGGGTGGGGGAGTGCTCCAATCCTTGTGGAAGGGTTGGAAGGAGCCTCATAAGATTGATGAATGACTTCTGGTAGGCTTTTTAGCATGCATGTAGGTTCTTTTATTGTTTTTAATATGCTTTCTCTGTAATCCTTTCACCTTAAGAATAAATGTGCTTTTTTAGAAAGAGCTCTATGATGAATTGTAATTCATAGTCTCTGGAGAGGAGGCAAATTGCAGGTGCTGGCCTTTTAAGCACTCTGGCTTGCTGGGGATATTACTGTATAGTCAGGGAGCTGTGCATCTGGAAAAACCCTGGTCAGGAGGGAGAGAGACGCAGTTTTCTGCCCAAGAGAGCTGACAGCTGGAGAGTCGGGAGCCTAGAGTAGGTGCCCTTGGGGGATCATGGTGGGGGTGAGGGGGGAATACAGGTGCAGTTTCCCTGAACTGTGACAACCTCAGAATGGACAATTTCCCTAATAGAAAACTTAATGGACAAATGCTACTAGGAGTGGTTTCTTCCCAGGGAGTTAGTGTCTAGTTTTTGGTTTCTCAACCTAAAAGTTCAGTTTTTCCTTTAAGTATTGCTAATTATGGTTGCTCTGCCAGTCCATGTTTTGCCTGGTAAGGAAATGACAGATTGTTCTGGATTAGCATAAAACAGACAAATGTGCAAGCAAAGACCTATACGTGCAAATATGTAAATGTTAAATACAGTGTATATTTGCTGGAAGCTTGACTATGATAAATGCATACAGATGTGAATTTCAAAGGGCTGACTATAGTATATGCTTTTTACTGTCCTGTTAGTTTCAGAGATCTGAGGAAATGCTCTCACTTTTTTCTTCAAATAGGGCAGAATGTGGCCCCCAGTACAAAATGTCCTTAATGCCATCTTGAGTAATGTGAGGAATTACATTTGTGTGATACTCTAATACTATGAGGAAGGCTGGTTTCTTGTGGTAGTTACAGTCGAGTTGCAAAGTATCAGTGGCTAGACCGTACGCGACTCTTAGATCACTCTTCAAAGGCCTCTGGAATCAAGATTCCCCCACCTTCATTAAGTTTGATGAGTGAGCTTTGCTTTGTGAATCAAACCTGTTGCTAAGTAGGTCTTGAGCAATTCTTTTTATAGCTACTTAGCTAGAGAAACCATGCTTGTGTTCTTGATCCACAGGGCTGAACACTGAAGCAGTTTCAATGCCAGAGTCCAAACATCTGCTCTGTGTAATTAAAAATAGATGCAGTAAATGTATATAGGGCTTATACATAATGATTAACACTAGGTCTTTTTTTAAATGTCTTTATTTTGTTCTATTCAGTTAGGAGCATATAGGAGGTTTAGAGTAGTGGGCTAGCTACTCTGTGGCTTAATGGTAGTGCTATACATTGCTATGCAGGCGGGTTGGGTTCCCTTTCTGGTGTCACACCGCAAGCCAGTTAGGCCCAGAAGTAGTACAAATAATTTCCCCACCCCCTCCTTGGGAAAGAGAGGTTTGAGACACTTGTCACATAATGTGATGTCTGGAATAACAGTTATTTCCCATTCCCATTTGATACTTGTGGGTAAATGCTGACTCTTGCTTGGGGAACACTGTACCAACCTTGATACTAGTGCCCTTTTAATTCATATCAGACCTTATGTAGGTGCAAAGAATTGTCAGATCCTGATTCTCCTTTTATGCCGGCGTAACTTCGTTCATTTACTTTGATATCAATAGAAGTGAAAGGGTGATCAAACCCACTCTGTATATATAGATATATTGATGCTGTTTCAGTATTGTACTTTCAGATGACTATGTAGCTTACAAAATGGACAAAGAACATTGATAATTCCAGGGTCTTTAAATATAAAGTGCAGGCTTTTTCTTCAAAGCAAGATGACAGTTGTTACTGTGCAGCTGGAAAGTATCATAGCTGTAAGCAAAGACATATTGTAGCTTACTGTATTTACTGTCAGTGGGTTTTGTTATAAATACGCTACTTTGATTTGTATGTTGTTTTTAACTTAAAAGTATTCATTTTGATAGTGTTTGTAAAGTTGCCTTTTAATCCATACTATGTAGTTGGGGGAGGGGGAGCAATCTAGTTTGAGGATAAATACTGCAAATCAGAAAAGTTGCTACATTACTATTTGTGGATGGTTTTAGGTAAAAGGCTTATTTAAGTCTTGTCTGTGACCCAGTAATGGCATCAATAACATCCTCAGCTGACTTACTTGCCTTTTGTGGGTTTCAAAAGGAAATAGTGTGATGCTAGGGCATACTAATATCACACTGAGAGGAAGGATGTACTAGTGGTTAGGGCCCTACTCTGGCGACCCAGGTTCAATTCCCTACTTGGCCACAGACTTCCTGTGTGACCTTAGACAAGTCACCTAGTCTCTCTGTGCCTCAGTTTCCATCTGTAAATAGGGATAATAGCTCTGCCCTAGCTCCCAGGGGCATTTTGAGGATAAATAGGTTAAAGGTTGTGATGTCCTGCTATACTGGGGGCCATATAAATATTTTAGACTAGATTAGTTAGTCAGGAATAACTGTTGTTCATATAGCATTGATTTGTACATGCGGCAGTACTTTAAACTGTTCTACCTTTTTAGGCTACTTGTTTCCTGAGGACAGCCCCTCTGTGCCTGCCCAGAGCCCCACTGAAGTCAATGGGACTATTCCTAGGGTGAAATTTTGGCGCCATCAAAGTAAATGGCAACACGTCCATTGATTTCAGTGGAACCAGAATTTCACTCATAGCACATAAAGTTACATATGTGTGTAAGTCTTTGCAATAGGAGCTCAAGATTTCCTCTTCTCTCTCCCCCCCCCCCCACCGTGATGTGCTCTATAGAATGGTTCTTGTGCTTTCTTCATATTTGTTATGGATAAATGGCACTATAAAAAATTCAGTAGTCAGTAAAATTATTCATTAAAAGTGAAACGTAATAAATAAAAATGCAGTTAACTGCTACAAAATCTCTGCCTGTTGTTCTGTAATAAATAAAATAGATAAATATAAAATAATGATCAGTTACGATAATTTGGGAAAATGACTAATCATAAAGCTACTGATCTTAAAAACCTCTACTTTCTGTGGTCAGTCCAGATACTCCCACATGGGCTTTTTGCCACCCATACGAAATGTGTAAGAAGCAATTGCTGGGTTTGCTTTCAAAATGGTGGGCGGGATTTTGCAGCTGTCACAGCTCTGATACTGAAGTTCCTCCATTGCCAGTTGCTGAGATCAGTGTCCCATAGAAAAGAAAGTAGCTGCTGTGTGTTAGACCGTGTTGTGTGGAAACGGTCTAGATGCTGACTTCTAAGGGTATGTCTACACTACCGGATTAATCCGAATTTATATAATTCGGATTTGAAAAACAGGTTGTATAAAGTCGAAATGAATGCGGCCACACTAAGCACATTAATTCGGTGGTGTGCGTCCAAGTACCGGGGCTAGCGTCGATTTCTGCACCGTTGCACTGTGGGTAGCTATCCCATAGCTATCCCATAGTTCCCGCAGTCTCCCGCGCCCATTGGGATTGTGGGTTAAGATCCCAGTGCCTGATGGGACAAAAAACATCGTCGCAGGTGGTTCTGGGTACAGCCTCACCTCCTCCCTCCCTCCCTCCCTGCATGAAAGCAACGGACGGCAGACAACCATTTTCGCGCCTTTTTTCCTGGGTGGGTGAACACTGCAGACTCTATACCACGGCAAGCATGAAGCCCGCTGAGCTCAAGACAGCAGTCATGAATATTGTAAACACCTCGCGCGTTCTCGTGGAGTTTATGCTCAGCCAGGACCAGAAAAACGAGGCGAGGAGGCAGCGGTGGCGGCAGCGCAGCGACAAGCATGATGAGGACATTGACATGGACATGGACACGGACACGGATACAGAATTCTGTGAAACCACGGGCCCCGGTGCTTTGGAGATCATGTTGTTAATGGGGCAGATTCTATCCATGGAACGCCGATTCTGGGCAAGGGAAACAAGCACAGACTGGTGGGACCGCATAGTGTTGCAGGTCTGGGACGATTCCCAGTGGCTGCGGAACTTTCGCATGCGTAAGGGCACTTTCATGGAACTTTGTGACTTGCTGTCCCCTGCCCTGAAACGACAGAATACCAAGATGAGAGCAGCCCTCACAGTTGAGAAGCGCGTGGCGATAGCCCTGTGGAAGCTTGCAACGCCAGACAGCTACCGGTCAGTCGGGAATCAATTTGGAGTGGGCAAATCTACTGTGGGGGCTGCTGTGATGCAAGTAGCCAAAGCAATCACTCAGGTGCTGCTACGAAAGTTAGTGACTCTGGGAAATGTGAAGGCTATAGTGGATGGTTTTGCTGCAATGGGATTCCCTAACTGTGGTGGGGCGATAGACGGAACCCATATCCCTATCTTGGCACCGGAGCACCAAGCCACCGAGTACATAAACTGCAAGGGGTACTTTTCAATGGTGCTGCAAGCACTTGTGGATCACAAGGGACGTTTCACCAACATCAACGCGGGCTGGGCGGGAAGGGTTCATGACGCTCGCGTCTTCAGGAACACTACTCTGTTTAAAGGGCTGCAGCAAGGGACTTACTTTCCGGACCAGAAAATAACCGTTGGGGATGTTGAAATGCCAATAGTTATTCTTGGGGACCCAGCCTACCCCTTAATGCCATGGCTTATGAAGCCATACACAGGCAGCCTGGACAGGAGTCAGGAGCTGTTTAACTACAGGCTAAGCAAGTGCAGAATGGTGGTAGAATGTGCATTTGGCCGTTTAAAAGGTCGCTGGCGATCATTATTGACTCGCTCTGACCTCAGCCAAAGAAATCTCCCCATTGTTATTTCTGCTTGCTGTGTGCTCCACAATCTCTGTGAAAGTAAGGGGGAGACCTTTATGGCGGGGTGGGAGGCTGAGGCAAATCGCCCGGCTGCTGATTACGCGTAGCCAGACACCAGGGCGATTAGAAGAGCACACCAGGAAGCGCTGTGCATCAGAGAAGCTTTAAAAACCAGTTTCATGACTGGCCAGGCTACAGTGTGAAATATCTGTTTGTTTCTCCTTCATGAAAACCCGCCCCCTTTATTGACTGATTTTCTGTAAGGAACCCACCCTCCCCCTTCCCCCAGCTTTCTTTCAAACCAAATAAAGTCACTATCATTTAAAAATCATTTATTCTTTATTAATAGATTAGAAAAAGAGGGAGGGAACCCGGGTGGTATTTGGGAGGAGGATTGCTGGGAAGGAAAAAGCCACAAAGAAAAGGTTAAAAAAATGACAGCCTTTTGCTTGGGCTGTCTACTGGGGTGGAATGGGAAGGTGTACGGAGCTTCCCCCCCCGCGTTCTTACACGTCTGGGTGAGGAGGATACGGAACATGGGGAGGGGGGAGGGTGGAACAGGGGCTGAAGCGGCAGTCTGTTTTCCAGCAGCCGTTCCTGAAGCTCCACCAGACGCCGGAGCATGTCTGTTTGCTCACGCAGCAGCCCCAGCGTTGCATCCTGCCTCCTCTGGTCTTCCTGCCGCCACCTCTCATCTCGAGCGTCTCTCCTCTCCTCACGTTGGTCCCTCCTGTCCTCACGTTGGTCCCTCATGTCCTCACGTTGGTCCCTCCTGTCCTCACGTTCACTGGCTTCTTTCCTATACTTTGAAACTGTTTCCTTCCACTCATTCAGATGAGCTCTGTCACTGCGGCTGGATTCCATAATTTCAGAAAACATCTCGTCTCGCGTTCTCTTCTTACGACGCCTTATCTGTGATAACCTTCGGGATGGAGGAGGGAGGCTTGAGGAATTTGCAGCTGCTGTAGGGAGGGGAAAAAAGAGAGAATTGTTTAAAAAGCTACATTTTGCAGAACAATGCTTATACTCTTTCACGGTGACCAACACTATTCACATTACATAGCACATGTGATTTCTGTGCAAGGTCGCATTTTGCCTCTTAATGCTGAGTGCCTGTGGCTTTGCTGCTAGAGATCACAGGTCTGGGCAACAGAATTCGGCTTGCATGCGGCCATGGTAAGCCATTGTCTTACAGCTTCTGCGCCCTCCTTTCCCACATACCAAGCATAGCCTGTAGAGTGCTGCGGTTTTTCTGTTAACATTCAGCAGCACCAGAAAACAAACTAACCACCCGCCCCTCTCGCCATGAATTCTCTGGGATGATCGCTGTACCCCTCCCCCCCACCGCGTGGCTGGTATCAGGGAAGATCCCTGCAGGCACCAAACTAACCACCCCCCCCGCCGCCGCCCCCCTCCCGCCATGAATTCTCTGGGATGATCACGGTACCCCTCCCCCCACCGCGTGGCTGGTAACAGGGAAGATCCCTGCTAGCCAAACGTGAAAAACTCAGGCCCAATTTCCCATCTGCGCTTGGCTAACTGCAGGGAAGGATTTATTTTCCACCACAGGCAAACAGCCCAGTAGGAACGGCCACCTCTGTCCCCTTAATTAAGTTCCCATATTTCAACCAGGTTACCAGGAGTGATATCACTCTCCTGAGGATTACACACCAAGATAAAGAACGGATGTTGCTTGAATGCCAGCAAACACCGGGACCATACGCTGCCAGGCTTTGTCAGGCAATGATTCCAGATTACTTGCTGCAAGCATGGCGTGGTCAAGTGTCCTACCATGGAGGAGGGAATAAGGATAAACTGCCCAGAAACCTTCTGGCAAGGCTTTCAGAGTACCTCCAGGAGAGCTTCATGGAGATGTCCCTGGAGGATTTCCGCTCCATCCCCAGACACGTTAACAGACTTTTCCAGTAGCTGAACTGACCGCGAATGCAAAGTCAGGCAAAGTAATCATTAAAAAACGTTTGCTTTTAAAACAAGTTTTATATTTTAAAAGGTAAACTCACCTGAGGTCCCTTCCATGGGGTCAGAGTCTTGGGTACTGGCTTGGGAGGGTACTTCAGTCAGGGTGAGAAAAAGATCCTGGCTGTTGGGGAGAACGGAGTGCTGTGTGCTCTCTGCAAGCTCATCCTCATCCTCCTCCTCCTCCTCTCCCCCATCGGCAGAATCCTCAGGCGTCACTGATGAGACTATCCCCGACCCAGAATCCACGATCACAGGTGGGGTAGTGGTGGCAGCCCCCCCTAGAATTGCATGCAGCTCGGCGTAGAAGCGGCATGTCCGCGGCTCTGACCCGGAGCGACCGTTTGCCTCCTTTGTTTTTTGATAGGCTTGTCTGAGCTCCTTGACCTTCACGCGGCACTGCTCAGAGTCCCTATTGTGGCCTCTCTCCATCATGCCCTTGGAGATTTTTTCAAAAGTTTTTGCATTTCGTCTTTTAGAACGAAGTTCTGCAAGCACTGAATCCTCTCCCCATACAGCGATCAGATCCAGTACCTCCCTCACGGTCCATGCTGGTGCTCTTTTTCGATTATCAGCCTGCATGGTTACCTGTGCTGATGAGCTATCTGTGGTCACCTGTGCTCTCCACGCTGGGCAAACAGGAAATGAAATTCAAATGTTCGCGGGGCTTTTCCTGTCTACCTGGCCAGTGCATCCGAGTTTAGATTGCTGTCCAGAGCGGTCACAATGATGCACTGTGGGATAGCTCCCGGAGGCCAATACCATCGAATTGCGGCCACACTATCCCTAATTCGAAATGTTAAAATCGATTTTGGCGCTACTCCGCTCTTCGGGGTGGAGTACAGAAATCGATTTAAAGGGCCCTTTACATCGAAATAAATAGCGTCGTTGTGTGGACGGTTGCAGGGTTAATTCGAATTAAAGCTGATAAATCCGAATTAAAGTCGTAGTGTAGACCAGGCCTAAATGGCAAGCCCCGTACCTAGTATGTAGCTTTGAGAAAATGTAGCTCCATAACCAGTGGAAGTTAAAAAAACGGCACCACAAAGAAACTGCAGCTGAGTCCACCGAGTGGGGTTAACGAATCTTTGGCAGTGAGCTTTCCCAAAATAATACAATAATATCAAGCATATTAAAGGTAATGTGCGAGAATTCGTCTCAGCTCATGCCAAAGTGTTAACATTTAATTTTATTGACACACTAGGGCATGCGTTCATGTGTTTAGCAGATTATACTGAGAATTACATCTGCTTCTCCTCCTGTTTGTTTTCCACTGGAACTGAAAATTCTCCATATGCTGGGTTTAAAATGATCTTTGATATTGTTTCTTTTCTGCTTTTCTTTCTTTCTTTCCCCAGCTGAAAATGAAAATGGTCAGTTGCCAATTTGTGTTTGTATTCTCTGCCTTTCAACAGACTTGCCACTATAACTTTTTATAATTAGGCATAACATTTATTGGGGTGTATGTGAATTGTGTGGCAGTCAGACACTAACATGTTACATATGAAGGAGTCCTTTCCTCCTCTGGTTATATAGATTCTCTGCAAAGGTTATTAATAATGTGATTTGCCCCACAGGCTCAGACTGCATGAAGAAAAGGTAATTAAAGATCGAAGGCATCATCTCAAGACATATCCAAACTGTTTTGTTGCCAAAGAATTGATTGACTGGCTGATTGATCGCAAAGAGGCCTCAGACAGAGAGACAGCGATTAAACTTGTGCAGAAATTATTGGATCGCAGCATTATCCATCATGGTGAGTGAAACAGCAACAGCCACAATTATTTTCATTTCTTTCTTGATAACTGTGATGCAATCAAGGGTAACTCCCAGGGCCGGCTCTACCATTTTTGCCGCCCCAAGCAAAAAAAAAAAAACCACTCAGACTGCTGCTGCCCGAACTGTCAAAGTGCACCAAAAAAAAAAACCAAAAACCCGCTGCTCAGACTCTGCCGCCCCAAGAATGGATGGAATGCCGCCCCTTAGCATGTGCCGCCCCAGGCACGTGCTTGCTCTGCTGGTGCCTGGAGCCGGCCCTGGTAACTCCTGACCCTGCTTCTGCAGTTGAAGAAGGCCCCTGATTATTCTGCTCTATGTGAGTGAGGCAGGGTTTGGGCATTCTCATGGAAAAGAGGGTCCTTACACCCTGTGCCCTGCATATCTCTGCTCCATGGGGACTCCCATATATGCCAGTGTACAGGGTCACTAATAGAGATGTAAGGGTGCAGCCTGCAGAGCCATGACTACTCAGGTCCATTGTCCATCTCCCTCTGTAAAGTGGGATGTAGTTGCTTCAGACAACACTGTTGCCTTAGTGGCTAAAGAGCGGCTGCACCTCATACTTTCCTGCAGCAGACAGGGATTCTGTTGTCTGTAAGAACTCCTCTATATGCTAACATCTAACTACCTGGACTTGGGGCTGCTGGAGGGGAGGATTTCTCCTTTAGTGAATGAAGTGACTGTAGTGAGACATGTTAAATGTAACATCCTTTCTTTATAAACTGAAGCTGTTCTGTACCTTTTCTCTTGTTCTGTATCATGGTGACCCTGTGGCTTCAGTTCTAGAATAATGATGTATTGGAAGTTACATGCATTATTTGTGAAATGTGGACACAAACCACTATCAAATCACAATAATAATGTTTATATACTCATTTTACACCTGTGTGAAGTATAGGTGCAAAATGACTACAATGTACAAGTCAGTGGTACCTTTGTTTCAAGTGCACAGTGTTGTCCAGTTAAAAGGTCAACATATGAAATTGCAATTTTCCCATCTCTTTATAACAGGGATTAGAGGAACTTTTGTAATTGACAAGTTGACTTTCTCCAGAGACACCTGTAAGTGTGCAAGCACTGCTGCAACTGTCAGCAATGCATAAACAATACCTTAATTAATGGGATAAGTATGCAGATGAAATGTGTGCCACTACTACACATTCTGCTTGATTCAGAAATTAAAATTCTGTGTCTTTATGGAACCTGGGAATTGAGGTAGATAATTAAAGAACAGATACAAAGTAATTATAGGGGCTCCAAATGCCAGTTGCTTTATCCTCTATTGAAGAAATGTCAGTGAATAGTTTACATGGAAGTCAGAGTAACTTAATTTAATTGAGCAATGGAAACTTTATATGTGAAAGTTTGTTTAAATCTTTAATAAAACTTTAAAATGTTTTCCACCTCAGAACATAATCCCAGCCCGCTCCTTCCAGCTAGGTGAGTCAACAAGCAATGGCAGGAGTTCTTGACAAAAAAAATGTTAAAAATATTAAGTACAAAATTGCTATTTTCAAGGATTTTCATTCATTGGCTTCAAAGTTAATGCAACTGTTTCAAGCATGCTCTGATGTAGGACAAGTTCAGATAGCCTAGTAAGCCAGGTTCTATAGGGGCCTCTTATGCCACCAGTAGTAAGTTAAAACGGTAATGTAATGTTTAATGCTCATGCACTAGTGCCATATGGGGTGGAGTATGAGTCTGTGCATGCTGACTGAGAGCTCTGTGGTGATAACAGTTTGATTGGACTGTCCCCCACTTTATCTCTGTCTTAGCTGGAGCTCATTTCAGTCCACCCTCTCCAATTTAACAAGACTTTCATCAACTGTTCCCCTAAAAATGTTTCCTAGCTCTCAATACATTCCCCATTGCCTCTCTGACTCCCCAGCTGGCATGGCAGAGCAATTTGAGAAGTGGAGAAGGAAGATTATACAGTGAATCTTAGACCTTATTATGTGTCTTTGCAACAAGTGTAAGGTTAGCTTGATCCAGGCCTGGATTAATGCAAGTGACAGTCATTGTTAGCCAATCCTGAAATTACTGATTCAGGTTTTTAGGAGACACCTGATTTAATCATAGAATCATAGAAGATTAGGGTTGGAAGAGACCTCAGGAGGTATCTAGTCCAACCCTTTGGTAAGAAGCAGGACCAACACCAACTAAATCGTCCCAGCCAGTGCTATGTCAAGTTGGGCCTTAAAAACCTCTACAAATGGAGATTCCACAACTTCCCTAGGTAACTCATTCCAGTGCTTCACCACCCTCCCAGTGAAACAGTGTTTCCTAATATCAACCTAGACCTCTCCCACTGCAACTTGAGACCATTGCTCCTTGTTCTGTCATCTGCCACCACTGAGAACAGCCGAACTCCATCCTCTTTGGAACCCGCCTTTAGGTAGTTGAAAGCTGCTATCAAATCCCCCCTCGCTCTTCTCTTCTGCAGACAAAACAAGTCCAGTTCCCTCAGCCTCTCCTCGTAAGTCATGTGCCCCAGGCCCCTGATCATTTTTGTTGCCCTCCGCTGGACTCTCTCCAATTTGTCCACATCCTTTCTGTAGTGGGGGGCCAAAACTGGACGCGATACTTCAGATGTGGCCTCACTAGTGCCGAATAAAGGGGAATAATCACTTCCCTCGATCTGCTGGCAGTGCTCCTACTAATGCAGCCCAATATTCCGTTAGCCTTCTTGGCAACAAGGGCACAGTGCTGACTCATATCCAGCTTCTCATCCATTGTAATCCCCAGGTCCTTTTCTGCAGAACTGCTGCTTAGCCAGTTGGTCCCCAGCCTGTAGCAGTGCATGGGATTCTTCTGACCTAAGTGAAGGACTCTGCACTTGTCCTTGTTGAACCTCATCAGATTCTTTTGGCTCAATCCTCCAGTTTGTCTAGGTCACTCTGACCCTATCCCTACCCTCCAGCATATCTACCTCTCCGCACAGTTTAGTGTCATCCGCGAACTTGCTGAGGGTGCAAAATCACAAGGTTTTGCCAGATAGGTGTCTTTCGCTATGCATTGATATTGCAGCATCCATTGAAATGAATGGCTGGCAGGCTCCAAAAGATTAGAGATTCTATTTGGATAATTATCTAAAAGTTTGGATTCCAAAAGATACCACTCAGCCTTTTATGTGTGGGGACATATTTGTACAATAAACAATTTTGGGGCGGAGGAGGCAGGACTATGCTCTGCATATGCCTATTCTGTTTTTAAGTTCACTAGTGATGATTGGTATCTTGTTCTGATTGTGTTAGGTCTCTAACAGAAGTCTGATCATTTCTGATGTCACTTATTTTATGTTTCAGTTTGTGATGAGCATAAGGAATTCAAGGATGTCAAACTTTTCTACCGCTTTAGGAAAGATGATGGAACATTGCCACTGGATAACGAGGTGAAGGTGTTCATGAGAGGACAGAGGCTATATGAAAAGTATGTTGTATGCAAAACCATAGCATGTTGACTGTATTAGCTTCCTTGTAGCATCTTGTTTCACATTAGATTGCAAGTCCTCCTGTCTTGAATTGTAAATGCTTGAATAGTCCCCAATATGATGAGGCTCCGATTCTTACTGGAGCCTTTGCACACTAGCACATAATAAATAATGGCTGATTTGGCATTTAAAAGTGTAAACCTGGGACTTAAAACTGTCAGATTGTGGCCTTAATAGTAGACCTAATTTTAGTTAACAAGAAAAACTAATCTTCACTGAGTCAGCCTCCATTATTTCCACAGAAGAAAGATTATATTAAAACGAGTTACAAAAACCGTCCAGAACGTTTAATTAAGAGTTGAAACAGATGGTTACACTGAGATTCTGGATATCCCACTGGATTCCTTGGGTCAAGTAACTGAGAAGTTTAACCAGATTGTCCACTGTAGAATTAATTTAATTCATTCAAGGCACAGGGGGTTGTAACATGGTAGTTTCAGGCAGAATGAATAAAATGTTGTCATTGACTGGGTGAAAGTGTGAACAGACAATTTATTTATTCAGATGCTTGAAGTATTATTCCAGACTGACTCCAGCAGTCAGGCAGTGTACATGTGATTACCTAGGGCAGCAAGGCCCAGATCCTCAGAAGTATTTAGGCTCTCAATTGCAATAAGAGTTAGGGGCCTAGATACCTTTAAGGAACAAGCGTAAGCAGCCATGTGAGCCACTGTGTTCACTTTATCAGGGGGTAGCCATGTTGGTCTCTATCTACAAAACCAAAAAGGAGTCCGGTGGCACCTTAAAGACTAACAGATTTATTTGGGCATAAGCTTTCGTGGGTAAAAAACCTCACTTCTTAAGAAAGCTTATGCCCAAATAGATCTGTTAGTCTTTAAGGTGCCACCGGACTCCTTGTTGTTTTTGTGTTCACTTTGTGTTGCATCAGTATTGTTTCCCTGCTACAATAAAGTTTTAAATGAAAAGTTCATACAGAGAAAGCTATTAAAGGCAAGAACAAAAACTCCATTAGCATAAACCCCATTCCAGCAACTCCAGCTGTACTTACGTGCCCAAGGGGCTAAAGAATCTCCAAATAGCTGTCCCTCCTTCTGCTTGGCCTGCAGAGGAAGAGGGCAGTGGAGGAGTAGTGGGAAGCACCCAAAGGGAAAGGCAAAGGATCAACAAGGATGGGAGAACCTGCCAAATCCTCAGTAGGAGGTTAACTTTACTGCCATGCAGCAGGGAGAGTAGCTGGCAACTCCTCTGAAGCACTTACTTGCCCTACAGTTTGTATCAGAGCAGTCGTCCTCCGGAGCAGTGCATGCTGAGTAGCAGTTTGTGACAGCAGCTAACATTGTAAATGGACAGAAACCTTAAAGATATGAGAGGTGAAGTGTGACTAGGAACTTGGTCAGGAGAGAGGCAAAGCCACCAGGGAACTGGGGAGGGTGTGGCGGGTCAGGGCAGTACTGTCTCTGTGTCAGCTGCGAGCCAGAGGTAAGACAGGAGACATGGAGACACTTCATAGGTACATGCAGTGCCGGTTTAAGATCTTGAGAGGCCCTAAGCACTGAAAAGATTATGGTGCCCCCCCCCCATATGTAATTCAAAATAAAAACAATATTATACCGTAAAATAAAATTTTATTTTTCGAAATGACACAAAACTTACATATATGCTGAAATTAAAATAGCTTCTTTCTAGATTTTCTAATTGCAAAATTCTGGATAAGTTCATCGAAGCTGACTCGATGAAGCATGTCCGCTTCCATACACAATAGGGAAAGTGAATCAAGTCTGTCCTGACACATTGTTGTTCTCTGAGGGTTTTTTATTCGTTTCAGCTGAGAAAAAGAGCGTTCTGCGGAGCAGTTAGTAATCATCAATGTTAGAAAAATATGAAGTGCGAGCTCTACATTTGGAAATTCACATTGTATTCCGTCTTTCAGTATTGTGTCATGAAGATCAATGTGACTGAATTTCATTTTTCCTGTTTCATTAAACTTTGCGCGCATATAACAGTGGAACTGCCGTACTTCTCCACAGAGATTCATGTTCAAATCAACAGGGTATGAGTCAACTAGCTTTTGGGAACCTTGTGAATATTGTTCGTCAGATAAGTTCATATCATTTAGAAAAGAAAATCTACTTGATATTTCTTTGTACACTTCACCTCTCCTCTTCATATGAGCTTCAAGTGTATCAATTATAGTGTAGTAAGTAAATACGCGAAATTTGTCTCTAGGATGCAATGCTGTTTCTGTTGCACTGCTATCATTTGCTTGTTTTTTCCTGATTCGCTTGCGGGACTGGGCTTCTTTGTAGTTAGTATCAAGCAAGATATCTTTTGATATGTCTTCAAATCTTTCAAAATCATTTCTCCAAGTGTGTAAGTGGTCTGCTAATGATTGACAGAGGTCTGCACATGTTTTCAGATCCAATTCTTTTTCTTGGAGAGCTTGACTTGTGTGGTAAAAGTGTTGTAAAATTTCATTCCACATGGTCAACATGAATACAAATTCTAGTTCTTGCATCTTGTTTGCAATGTTTTCTGCCTCTCGTATAGTTTCTTCCCTTTGTGATTGGTCTTCAGCTATACTTTCTAAAGCATCCACAATCTTTGAGTAGGACTCCAGAATTGCACTTGTTGCCACTGCATGTGCCTCCCAGCGAGTATTAGAAAGAGATTTCAACACATGCTCATTGCCCAAATATGTTTTAAGAACTGCCCATCGGTGTGTTGAGGCAGAGAAAAATGTATAAAGTAACTGGACTGTTGAGAAAAACCTTACTGCCACCGGACAACAATCAACAGCACTGCAGCCAACAAGATTGAGAGAGTGTGCAGCACATGGTATGAATATGGCATATTTGTTCTTTCTAAAAGCCTCTTCTGCAATCCTTGATAATGCCCTGACATGTTGGCAGTGTTGTCATAAGCTTGACCTCTGCACTTTGAGAAATCTATTTTGCAGACTTGGCACAGATAATGCAGTACTTGATTTGCCATTTCTTCACCAGTGTGGCTTTTCAAATTGAGGAATGTTATAAATCATTCAACTGGTTTTCCATCTGTGGGAGACACATATCTTAGTACAATACTCAACTGCTCAATATGTGAAAGATCAGGTGTAGAGTCAACAGAAAAACTGAAGTACCCAGCAGTACTTATTTCATCCACAATAGCTAAACAAACTTTGTCACTCATTAGACCAATGAGTTCATCACATATTATCTTGGATAAGTATAATGGGTTACCTTTGCCAGCATTCCCATATTTGGAGATAGGGCCTGCTAAAAATGGGACAAACTGAGCCACAAGCTCCAACAATCCCAAGAAATTTCCATTCTGCAATGATCCAAATGTGCCATTTGATCCCCGGAAAGGCAGACCACATTCAGCTAATGTTTGAATAACAGCTATAACACGCTGCGAGACATGTTGCCAGTATTCACGCTCCCCTTTAATTTGTTCTTCCAATTTTTGTGTCAATCCAAAGCCCTGTCTTCGATTTAAATATGTCAACATTGAATCTCTGTGAGTAGTGCTATTTTCATGTTGTTCAATTAAAACAGTATTCTGCCAATCACTAAATCCATCTGCAGCAAACTGGGATGTTGAAGGTTTATATGCAAAAAGTTTGCAAACAAAACAGTACACAGACCCTGTTGATGGTGAATACAGCAGCCATTCTCGAGTGTATTTCTCACCATTCGCTTTCATGCCAAAAAATATTTTTTGTGGACAATATCTTGTTTGTTTGCCATTGGTAAAAGTCCGACGTGATTTCTCAAATGGTCCAGTGTGGTGTTGACAGTCATTTGGTCCATGATCTATCCAGTAAGCTACATTATCGGTACTGAAATCAATCCACATACCAGGATCTTTTCTCCTATTATTTACAGCATGAGCAGGTTCAGTCTCTGACACATCCACATCTTCTAGAACAATATCTGTTTTACCACCAGGAGTAGGATGATCAGTTACAGTCTCTGACACATCCACATGTTCTGGAATGGTGTTAGTTTCACCAATAGAAGAAGGGTCAGTCTCTGAAACACCTACAGGTTTTGGAACGATGTCTGTGCTACTGAGAGAAGATGTTGCTTCTGATGGATTCGCTTTGAAAAATGATGTCAGCTTTGGAAGATTTTGGAAAATTTCACTTGTTTTTTGTTTCTTTCTTCTGCCAGTCTACGTTTCTGTGCTCCACTCAGTTGGTTATGTTTCATCGTGCCCCTTATCTCAGTTATCTGAACTTAAAAAAAACAAAACAAATTATACAACGTACACTATTTTTATGTATGTATGTATGTGTATATATATAATATGAAAGAAAGAAAAAAACAAATCAAGTACGTATAACTCAGGAGAATATATCAATAATAAAACATAAATTTATTGCAATACATGACAGGATCTGATTTCCTCGCGTTATTTCAATCTATGTTAGTAGGACGCCCTCCTGGGTTAGGTGGGGATAAGTAATAAAAAGAGAACAGAAAAATGGGGAAGAGTGTGTAGTGGAGTGTAAGGAAGTCTACCAAAGTTCTGATTTTTCCCATGATGACTACTTCGATGCTTTTTTTGAAATATCAAATTTAAAAAAAAATCATTTTTTTTGGTGCCCCCCCTGCTTTGCTGGTGCCCTAAGCACGTGCTTAGTCTGCCTATTGGGTAATCCAGCCCTGGCTACATGTGCATGCAGGGTTGGGTGGAGGGAACAATTTGGGGTGCAGCCTGTAAACAAGCCCTTATGCTTTGTCATCTATGCACCATGTGGAGTTGTCCTGTTTTTCCTATTTAGAGGAGGACTTTCGACTATGAATGTCTTCCTTTTATTGCTTTTTGTCAAAACTTCTTTGACATACAGAAGCCAGAACAGAAATGTCTTTGATTTTTAATTGAAAGAAGAAGAAAATTACAGGGCAAACTCTATTTTGAATACAGTAATTGACCACTCGAGATTGTTTTCTAAGATAGAGGAGAACTGTGAGATTTCACTGTTGTGGCCAGATTTAGAAGTTGCAACTTGGAATTTAGCCTTGGAACTCAGGAAAACAGTGGAATACAGACACCTCAGAAGCTCACATTTTTATTCTGTTTCTGCAAAGCCTTGTAGAGGGCAGCAGAAACAGCTAATAAAAACATTTATGTGAATTATTTTTGGGATCATAGTTGGTAGAGTTGGGAAAGGTCCAGAATCCATCCCTCTATCAAGGTTTCTCTTCTTTACTCCCTTAAAAAACAAGTCATGCAGTGGCCTAGACACTTCAGATCCAAATTATGGTATCAGAATAAATAAAAAATACCTAACTTCCATGAAGCATGCACCAATGCAATCACATCGTACTAGTTACCCTTCACCCATCCACCAAATCCCTCTTCCCCGCCCCATCTGGCATCACTTGTCATTTTTTGCCTATTCCTAGATTGTGAGTTGTTCAGGGCAGAGACCACAGGTTAGAGTCTCAGCTGGTACAAAGTCAATGGAGTGATGCTTATTTGTACCAGTTTAGAATCTGGCCCCCTGTCTTGTATGTGCTCTGTAAATCACCTAGTGCATTACAAGCACTGAATAATAGTTAAATAATTAATAATAAAGGACAGCACACAGTCCCCTGACAGAAAAAAATATCAGATGCTAAGCCAATGCAACTCTTAATCCTCACCAAAAGGCCTAACGATATGATGTGGTGTTCTTCACAGAAACTGTGCTTTGTCGTTAGGTTCCAATTATATTCTGTGGACTCTTTTTAGATTTAGAAAATATACAGGAAAGCTCACTGGTTAGAGAAAAGATTCACATTTTGAAACTCGAGTATCTCAAGTTAGGCACCATAAATTTATTTAGGTTCTTTAAATACAATTTGTGGGGCCTCTATTTAATCAACAGAGTTTGAAAATTTTGGCCTAAGCTTCTTGGGCCATTGCTCAACAACAAAGCAATGTGCTTTGATTCTCCATTTCCTTGTTCTAATTATGGTGATCAAAAAGGAAAGATATGAATTGTACTGTTTAAGGGAGAAATATGACTAAGCAGATTTTTTTTCTGAATAGTGATCCAAAGTTTCTGACTTAGCAAAATGCCTTAGTGCCTCTGTTCTGTATAGGGTTGCCAGCTTTCTACTCGCACAAAACCAAACACCCTTGCCTTGCCCCACCCCTCATCCAAGGCCCCACTCCTGCCCCACCCCGCTCCGAGGCCCCTCCCCTGCTCACTCCACCACCCCCTCCCTCTGTCACTCGCTCTCCCCACTCTCACTCACTTGCTTTTTTTCCCACCGGGCAGGGACAGGAGGTTGAGGTGCCGGGGGGATAAGGGCTCCAGCTGGGGGTGCGGGCTCCACAGTGGGGCTGGGGATTAGGAGTTTGGGGTGCAGGAGGGGGCTCCTGGCTGGGACTGAGAGGTTCAGAGGGCTGGAGGGGGATCAGGGCTGGGGCAGGGGGTTGGAGTGTGGGAGGGGATGAGGGATACAGGCTCTGGGTGATGCTTACCTCAAGCAGCTCCTGGAAGCAGCGGCATGTCCCCCCTCCGGCTCCTACACAGAGGCATGGCCAGATGCCTCTGCGTGCTGCCCCATCCTCAGGTGTCGCCCTGCAGCCCCAATTGAGTGCGGTTCCCAGCCAATGTGAGCTGCAGAGCCGGTGCCTGGGGTGGGAGCAGTGTGCGGAACCCCCTGGGTGCCTCTATGTGTGGGAGCCAGAGTGGGGGACATCCTGCTGCTTCCGGGAGCCACGCGGACCCAGGGCAGACAGGGAGCCTGCCTTAGCCCTGCTGCGCTGCCAACCGGACTTTTAATGGCACCTAGCAACCCTAGTCCTGTATCACGGTTTGACAAAGACTGTTTTACTGCACGTATAATGTTTAATGTTTAAGTTTTTTCTGAAGAATACTTCCTGGCAATGGCAACTATTTCTTATGTGCCGTAGGAAAAAAAATCAGGTGGTACCTTATTTCTGGAGGGAATGGCTTAGCAGTTGGCATCAGTTTTGCGGTGCCTGGAGTGGCTGGTCCCAGATTTGAATCTTGGCAGAATTAGCTCAGCCCTTTAGATAAGCAGATATACTTACAGTTAGTTGTGTGGGCTGTTTCAGCTGAGAACTTAAAAACCAAGGGCCCAGCTGGTCTGCATGATCCGAGTCCTAGGTCCTATGGCACTTTTTAAAATAGTCTTTGCTGCAATGTGCTTAGCTAAAATTTCTTTTTCTTCTTCCTCTACTGTCTGCTGTGTACTAGCTACCACTCTCCACCCCAAATACAGATATAGATATATTTCATTGGTGATATGTTTATAAAGTGCTTTGTGATGAGAGGTGCTGTAAAAAATATGTACCTATTGAATCCCCCCAGGAAGCGAAGTTCTAGAGTTGTAGAGGTATTATAAGTGCTTAGATATAGAGTATGAATAGTTGTGTAGTGTAGGCATTTCTTTACTGCAGCCTTATTACACAAATAAGGACATGTATGAGTTGAAAGGCTGATGATGAGTGTTTTGTCATATTTAAAAGACAGAATTGTCAAACTACCAGAAGAAGGGTTAAACTGACATATAGAACAGTCATTTGTAAATGCAGCTTCTCTGCTCACATATCATATATAAGATTTTGAAGGTTGCTGAAACTCAGTGCCTGTGACAATTTAAAATAAACTGGACAACACACTAGAAAATATATTGTAAGGAACAGTCCTGCATTGGCTGGGGGGATGGACTGGATAACATCACCTCATAGGTCTTCTCTACCTGAAAGAAGCAACAGAGGGTCCGTGGCACCTTTAAGACTAACAGAAGTATTGGAGCATAAGCTTTCGTGGATGAATTCCCACTTCATCAGACGCAAGTCGAAAAAATGTCCATCTATTTGCATTTGGAAAGGAAGATGATATCTGTCTGTATTTGTGCAAGTTTCTTCATGAGGTTGATAGATTTCCATTCCATACAGCTAAATGCAGTGCCTTACATGGTGTCAAGTATCAGAGGGGTAGCCGTGTTAAAAAGCAACAGAGGGTCCTGTGGCACCTTTAAGACTAACAGAAGTATTGGAGCATAAGCTTTCGTGGGTGAATGCCCACTTCATCAGACCCTTGCGTCATCTTGCAAAATAAATAACCCACAGAAGACATGTGGGGAAATAATTTTTTTTGCAGGATGTTTAACCCTTTCTAGCCATGCGTCACACGCACATTTTAGTATTACCGTTTTTAAAAATCAGTGTCAAAGATCTGTTGGTATTTGGTTAACCTTCATTTGGCTAGTTCGTTGGCTGGGTCAATGTCTGGTGGATTTAATGGTGCTGGTCTATTCAGGAGTTCCTCAAAGTGCTCCGCCCATCTATTCATCTGTTGTTCTATTTCTGTTCAACGAAGACCTTCCAATCAATTGTGATAGACCAACCAGAGATGAGATCAGAAAAGCCATCACTATGATGAAGAATAGGAAGGCGGCTGGACCTGACGATATTCCAGCAGAGGCCCTGAAAGTAGATCTGGATGTTTCAGTGGAAATGCTGTACCTCCTCTTTGAGAAGATATGGGAAGAAGAAGTGATTCCAGCAGACTGGAAAGAGGGATATCTTATTAAAATCCCCAAGAAAGGAGACCTCAGCAATTGTGCCAACTACAGAGGAATCACACTTCTGTCGGTGCCAGGGAAGGTCTTCAACCGAGTTCTCTTAGAGAGAATGAAGGATGCCGTTGACCCACAGCTACGAGATGAGCAAGCAGGTTTCCGGCAAAATAGATCATGCACGGACCAGATAGCAACGCTTCGCATCATAGTCGAGCAGTCTATGGAGTGGAACTCCTCATTGTACATCAACTTTGTTGACTATGAAAAAGCATTCGATAGCGTGGATCGAGAGACTCTCTGGAAGCTCCTTCGGCACTATGGCATCCCAGCAAAGGTGGTCAACCTGATTAAGAACTTATATGATGGCATACACTGTAGAGTGATCCATGGAGGGCAGCTTACAAACAGCTTCCAGGTGCGAACCGGAGTCAGACAAGGATGCTTGTTGTCACCATTTCTCTTTCTCCTTGTCATTGATTGGATTATGAAGACATCCACTTATGAGCGTAGGAACGGAATCCAGTGGACGTTGTGGACCCAGCTTGATGACCTGGATTTTGCCGATGACCTTGCACTCCTTTCGCATCGCAAACAGCAGATGCAAGAGAAGACCAACGTAGTGGCAGCCATGTCATCACAGGTTGGCCTCAACATCCACAAGGACAAGACCAAGATCCTCAAGATTAACTCCATCAGTAATGACCCAGTCACACTGAATGGAATCCCTCTGGAAGAAGTGCAGTCCTTCACCTACCTAGGCAGTATCATCGACCAACAGGGTGGCACGGACGCAGACATCAAAGCAAGGATTGGTAAGGCAAGAGCAGCTTTCTTACAGCTCAAGAACATCTGGAGCTCTAGAGAGCTGTCTTTGGCAACAAAGATTAGACTGTTCAATTCCAACGTGAAATCAGTCTTATTGTATGGAGCTGAAACCTGGAGGATAATTAAAACAACCACCAGGAGGATCCAGACCTTCATAAATAGTTGCCTTAGAAGGATTCTCCAGATCTGCTGGCCAGACACCATCAGCAACATCTACCTCTTGGAGAGGACCCATCAACTTCCAGCAGAGGAAGAAATTAGAAGGAGAAGGTGGGGTTGGATAGGACACACACTACGCAAGCAGCCAACCAACATCACTAGACAGGCATTGCGGTGGAACCCCCAAGGCAAGCGGAAAAGAGGCCGTCCAAGAAACACCTGGCGACGCGACCTTCAGGCTGATAGCAAAAAAATGGGCTATACCTGGAACCAGCTAGAGCAAATGGCCCAGGATAAAGGACTCTGGAGATCTGTGGTTGGCGGCCCATACCCCGACTGGGGTGATGGGCATGAGTGAGTGAGTGAGTGAGTCATTTGGCTAGTTGGAGTTAGTGCACTGAAATATTATTCTCTCCTCCTCCCTCTGTTGAATGAGAGCACCATTAATATTCAGAATCCTGGACAGCTTGTGCTTGCCAAAAAATATCTACTGTCATCACATGCAGATTTGTCCCTTCAGTGGATTATTTATGAGGAACGTGAATTAAGACGATAAGCAAGTTGCTGCATGAACAACAAAATTGATTCATTCAGCAAGAAGGTTTCAAGATGTTTCTTTTGATTTAAGGTGAATACCTCCTATATCTGACACAGAAGCACTGAGAGCTGATCTCTCAATCCTTAGAAGGAGATGGAGTAAATTTCATCCTGTATGAGCACATATATCTGGATGAGAACAAAAGGACTCATTATTCACTATTGGTTATTTGCTAGCTATTCATTGCTTTCTTGTTTACAAAGTTCCAGTCCTCCAATCAGGGAGCAGAAACAACTTAATGAGTCTGAAGTGACCAATCTTACACGACAAATAACAGAATATTGGAAGAAAATAATGGAGAGTGCTGAAGCTTGTCTGCACAAACTCTTTGGACAATTATAGTGAATAATAATGTATCAGAATTAAAGACCATTCATGAACAATTTACCAACAGAAAAAAAGGTCTAAATTCATCATAAAACATAATCACACCAAATTATTCGGCCAGTTCTACTGAAAAACCACTCACCCTATGTAGCATTCCTCTTATAAGTGTGTGCTGCTCTTCATTTGTTCTAAGGGGAAATAAAGCCTTGTTTAAACTTAAGACTGGGAGTCTCATAGAGTCATAGACTTTCAGAAGGGAACATCGTGATCATCTAGTCTGACCTCCTGTACAGTGCAGGCCACAGAACCTCACCCACTCCTGAAGTGAACCCGTAACCTCTGGCTGAGTTACTTTAAAGACTTCAAGTACAGAGAATTCACCATTCACACTTGTGTAAACTGCAAGTGATCCGTGCTCCATGCTGTAGAGGAAGGCAACCCACCCTCTCCCCCACCCCCCAGTCTCAGCCAATCTGACCTCAACCAATTTGACCTCAACCAATCATCTGTTCAACAGTGGGCAGGAGGTGCTGGGAGGAGGGGGCGGAGAGGGGGCAGGAAGAGGCAGAACAAGGGTGGTGTTTTGGGAAAGGAGCAGAGTGGGGCCAGCACGGGGTGAGGGGTGGAGCACCCACCCAGTAAAATGAAAGTCGGTGCCTGTGAGTTAGACCCTGAGCATGTGGGCAAGACCCACCAGGCAGATACCTGGGAAAGAATTCTCTGTAGTAACTCAGAGCCCTCCCCATCTAGTGTCCCATCTCCAGCCTTTGGAGATATTTGCTACTGGCAGTCGCTGATGGGCCACATGCCATAGTGGGCAGCCCCATCATACCATCCCCTCCATAAACTTATCAAGCTCAGTCTTGAAGCTAGTTAGGTTTTTTGCTCCCTTTGGGATGCTGTTCCAGAACTTCACTCCTCTGATGGTTAGAAATCTTCATCTAATTTCAAGCCTAAACGTGTTGATGGCAGGTATATAGCCATTTGTTCTTGTGTCCACATTGGTGCTTAACTTTAATAACTCCCCTCCCTATCTGATATTTATCCCTTTGATGTATTTATTGAGAGCAATCATATCTCCCCTCAGCCTTCTTTTGGTTAGGCTAAACAAGCCAAGCTCTTTGAGCCTCCTCTCCTAAGGTAGGTTTGCCGTTCCTCGGATCATCCTAGTATCATAGAATCATAGAATATCAGGTTGGAAGGGACATCAGGAGGTCATCTAGTCCAACCCCCTGCTCAAAGCAGGACCAATTCCCAACTAAATCATCCCAGCCAGGGCTTTGTCAAGCCTGACCTTAAAAACCTCTAAGGAAGGAGATTCCACCACCTACCTAGGTAACGCATTCCAGTGCTTCACCACCCTCCTA
Source organism: Malaclemys terrapin pileata (assembly GCF_027887155.1). Lineage (NCBI taxonomy): Eukaryota > Metazoa > Chordata > Testudines > Emydidae > Malaclemys > Malaclemys terrapin. The sequence continues at coordinate 24,377,772 of NC_071506.1, read as the reverse complement.
GTGAAAAAGTTTTTCCTAATATCCAACCTAAACCTCCCCCACTGCAACTTGAGACCATTACTCCTTGTTCTGTCATCTGGTACCACTGAGAACAGTCTAGATCCATCCTCTTTGGAACCCCCTTTCAGGTAGTTGAAAGCAGCTATCAAATCCCCCCTCATTCTTCTCTTCTGTAGACTAAACAATCCCAGTTCCCTCAGCCTCTCCTCATAAGTCATGTGCTCCAGCCCCCTAATCATTTTTGTTGTCCTCCGCTGGACTCTTTCCAATTTTCCCAAATCCTTCTTGTAGTGTGGGGCCCAAAACGGACACAGTACTCCAGATGAGGCCTCACCAATGTTGAATAGAGGGGAATGATCACGTCCCTTGATCTGCTGGCAATGCCCCTACTTATACAGCCCCAAATGCTTGGCAACAAGGGCACACTGTTGACTCATATCCAGCTTCTCGTTCACTGTAACCCCTAGGTCCCCTTCTCTGCACCTGTTCCAGTTTGAATTCATCTTTTCTTCAACATGGGAGACCAGGATTGCACATAGTAATCCTGATGAGGTTTCACCAGGGCTTTGTGTAATGATACTAACGCTTTCTTGTCTCTACTCGAAATACCTCACATGATGCATCCTAGGACTGCATTAGCTTTTTTCATGGCCAAATCACATTGACATCACAGTCATCGTGTGATCAACCAGTACACCCAGGTCTTTATCCTCCTCTGTCACTTCCAACTGATAAGTCCCCAGCTTAGAGCAAAAATTCTTGTTGTTAGTCCCTAAATGCATGACCTTGCACTTTGCACTAATAAATTTCATCCGATTTCTATTACTCCAGTTTACAAGGTCATCCAGATCTTCTTGTATGATATTCCGGCCCTTCTCCGTATTGGCTATACCTCTCAACTTTGTGTCATTTGCAAATTTTATTAGCACTCTCTCACTTTTTGTGACAAGGTCACTAATAAAAATGTTAAATAAGACTGATCCCTGAGGAACTCCACTAGTAACCTCTCTCCAGCCTGACAATCTTTCAGTATGACCCATTGTAGTCTCCCCTTTAGCCAGTTCCTTATCCACCTTTCAGTTCTCATATTAATCCCCATCTTCTCCAATTTAACTAACAATTTCCCATGTGGAACTCTATCAAATGCCTTATCAAATCCAGGTAGATTAGATCTACTGCATGTCCTTTGTCTAAAAAATCCATTATCTTCTCAAAGAAGGAGATCAGGTTTGTCTGGCACGATCTACCTTTTTATTGTATTTTATCCGAATTATAGTTCATCTCGATATCCTTAACTACTTTCTCTTTCAAAATTTGTTGCAATATCTTGCATACAACTGAGGTCAAACTAACAGGCCTGCAGTTTCCTGGATCACTTTTTTTCCCTTTCTTAAAAATAGGAACAATATTAGGGTACATCTACACTACAGCGGGGAGTCGATTTAAGATACGCAAATTCAGCTACGTGAATAGCGTAGCTGAATTCGACGTATTGCAGCCGACTTACCCCGTTGTGAGGACGGCGGCAAAATCGACTTCTGCCGCTTTTTGTCAGCGGCGCTTACTACCACCTCCGCTGGTGGAGTTAGAGCGCCGATTTGGGGATCGATTGTCGCGTCCCGACGGGACGCGATAAATCGATCCCCGAGAGGTCGATTTCTACCCGCCGATTCAGGCGGGTAGTATAGACCAGACCTTAGCAATTTTCCAGTCATAGGGTACAACCTCAGAATTTTCAGATTAATTAAAAATCCTTGCTATTGGTCTTGCAATTTCATATGCCAGTTCCTTTAATATTCTTGGATAGAGATTATCCGGGCCCCCCGATTTAGTCCCATTAAGCTGTTTGAGTTTGACTTCCACCTTGGATGTGGTAATTTCTACCTCTATATCCTCATTGCCATTAGCCTTCCTGCCACTACCCCTTAGATCTTCATTAGCCTAATTAAAAACTTAATTAAAGTATTTGTTTAGGTGTTGGGCCATGCCTAGAAAACCTTTAATCCCCACCCCATCCACAGCGCTTAGTGGTCCCACTTCTTCTTTCCTGTTTTCTTCTTATGGCTATAGAACCTTTTACTGTTGGCTTTAATTCCTTTTGCAAGGTCTAACTCTGCTTGGCTTTTGGCAGTTCTCACTTTATCCCTTTGTCACTTTCTGACTACCAAGAGGTAGCGTTCCTTGCTGATCCCTCCCATCTTCTATTCCTTGAAGGCTTTCTGCTTTGAGATGCTTGCTCATCCAGCTTGGTCTGCAACCCCTCTCTACAATTTCCTCCCCCTTTCTGGGGATGCAGGCTTCAGATAGCTTTTGCAACTTTGACTTAAAGTAATTCCAAGCCTCCTCCACATTCAAATTCTTGAGTTCTTCAGTCCAGTCCTCTTCCCTAACCGATTTCCTTAATTTGTTAAAGTTAGCTCTTTTGAAATCAAAGATCCTTGTTGCAGGTCTATTTTTGTTTATCGTTCCATTTAGTTTCATAGAATCATAGAAGATTAGGGTTGGAAGAGACCTCAGAAGGTCACCTAGTCCAACCCCCTGCTCAAAGTAGGACCAGCCTCAATTAAATCATCCCAGCCAGGGCTTTGTCAAACTGGGCCTTAAAAACCTCTAAGGCTGGATCCAGGAGTGTAAACTGGATTAATTCATGATCAGTCAAACAAAGGCTGTCCTCTACAACCAGTTCTTCTCACTACTCACCAATACCAAATCTAAAATGGCATCACCTCTTGTTGGTTTAGCAACTATTTGGTGAGGAAATCTGTCAGCTGTCTGCATTCCATAAGAACATAAAAATGGCCATACTAGATCAGACTAATGGTCCATCTACCCCAGTATCTTGTCTTCTGACATTGGCCAATGCTAAATGCTTCAGCTGGAATGAACAGAACAGAGCAATCAGTGAGTGATCTGTTCCCTGTTGTCCAGTCCCAGCTTCTAGCACTCAGAGGTTTAGGGACACCCAGAGCATGGGGTTGCATCCCTGACCATCTTGGCTAATAACCATTGATGGACCTATCCTCCATGAACTTATCTAATTCTTTTTTGAACCCAGTTATATTGTTGTTGTCCTTTACAACATCCCCTGGCAACAAGTTCCACAAGTTGACTGTGCATTATGTGAAGAAGTACTTCCTTATGTTTGTTTTAAATGTGCTGGCTATTAATTTCATCAGGTTACCCTGGTTCGTGTGTTATGTCAAGAAATAAATAACACTTCCTTGTTCACTTTCTCCAAACTAGTCATGATTTTATAGACCTCTATCATATTCCCCCTTAGTTGTCTCTTTTATACATAAGAACAGCCATACTGGATCAGACCAGTGGTCCATCTGGCCCAATATCCTGTCTTCCAACAGTGGCCAATGCCAGGTGCTTCAGAGGGAATGAACAGAACAGGCAGTCATCGAGTGATCCATCCCCTTTCATTCATTCCCAGCTTCTGGCAATCAGAGGCTAGGGACACTCAGAGCATGGAATTGCATCACTGACCATTTTGGCTAATAGCCGTTGGTGGACCTATCCACCGTGAATTTATCTAATTCTTTTTTAAACCCTGTTATAGATTTGGCCTTCACAACATCTCCTGGCAATGAGTTCCACAGATTGACTGCGCATTGTGTGAAAAAGTACTTCCGTTTGTTTTAAATCTGCTGTCTATTAAGACTCCTGGATCTTGTGTTATGTGAAGGAGTAAATAACACTTCCCTATTCACTTGCTCCACATCATTCATGATTTTATAGACCTGTATCATATTCCCTCTTAGTCGTCTCTTTTCCAAGATGAATAGTCCCAGTCTTTTTAATCTCTCCTCTTATGGAAGCTGTACCCTTAATCACTTTTATTGCCCTTCTCTGTTCCTTTTCCAATTCTAATATCTTTTTTGAGATGTGACCAGAACTGCATGCAGTAGTCAAGGTGTGGGTGTACCATTGATTTATATAGTGGCATTTTGATATTTTCTTTCTTATTATCTATCCCTTTCCTAATGGTTCCTAATGTTCTGTTAGTTTTTTTGCCTACGCTGCACATTGAGCAGATGTTTTCAGAGAACTATTCACAATGACTCCAAGATCTCTTTCTTGAGGGGTAGCAGCTAAGTTAGATCCTATCATTTTATATGTATAGTTGGGATTATGTTTTCCAGTGTGCATTACTTTGCATTTATCAACATTTGAATTTCATCTGCCATTTTGTTACCAATTCACCTAATTTTGTGAGATTCCTTTGTAATGCTTCGCAGTCTGCTTTTTTTCCCCAGATCATTTATGAATATGTTGAAAAGCACAGGTCAAAGTACAGATCTCAGGGGGAACCCACTATTTATCTCTCTGCATTGTGAAAACTGTCCATTTATTTTTACCCTTTGTTTCCTGTCTTTTAACCAGTTACTGCTCCATGAGAGGACCTTCCCTTTTATACCATGACTTCTTTGCTTAAGAGCCTTTGGAGAGGGACCTTGTCAAAAACTTCCAGAAGGTCTAAGTCAGGAGGGGGAGGGATAGCTCAGTGGTTTGAGCAGTGGCCTGCTAAACCCAGGGTTGTGAGTTCAATCCTTGAAGGGGCCACTTAGGGATCTGGGGCAAAATCAGTACTTGGTCCTGCTAATGAAGACAGGGGGCTGGATTCAATGACCCTTCAGGGGTCCCTTCCAATTCTATTAGATATATATTAATATTAAAGTATATTATATCAACTAGATCACCCATGTCAACATGCTTGTTGACACTATCAAATAATTCTAATAGATTGGTGGGGCGTGATTTCCCTTTACAAAAGCCATGTTGTCTCATCCCTAACATATTCTGTTCATCTATCAGTCTGATCATTCTTTTCTTTACTATAGTTTCAGTCAATTTGTCTGGTACTGAATTTAGGCTTACTAACTGGTAATTGCCAGGATTACCTTTGCAGCCATTTTTAAACATTGGCGCCACATTAGCTATCTGCCAGTCATCTGGTAAAGAACATGATTTAAGTGATAGGTTACATACCACAGTTAGTGGTTCTACAATTTCATATATTAGTTCCTTCAGAACTCTTGGGTGAATACCGTCTGGTCCTAGTGACTTATTACTATTTAATTTATCAGTTTGTTCCAAAACCGTCTCTATTGACACTCAATCTGGGACAATTCAGCAGATTTGTCATCTAAAAAGAATGGCTCAGGTGTGGGAATTTACCTCACATCTGCAGTGAAGATGGATGTAAAGAATTCATTTAGCGTCCCTGCAATGGCCGTGACTTCCTCGAATGCTCCTTTAGTACCTCGATCATCCAGTGGCCCCACTACTTGTTTTGCAAGCTTCCTGCTTCTGATGTATTTAAAAAAAATTGCTGATAGTGCTTGTGTCTTTTGCTAGTTGCTCTTCAAATACTCTTTTGGCCTGCCAATTTATACTTTTACACTTGACTTTTGCCAGAATTTATGCCCCTTTCTATTTTTCTCATTAGGATTTGACTTCCAATTTTTAAAAGATGTCTTTTTGTCTCCAAACACCTTAAACCTATTTTAAATTTGGCTGATAAGGGTCCATATCCTCAGCTGCTGTAAATTGGTTTATTTCCTTTGAAGTCAGAGGAGTTACGGTGACTTACACTAGCTGACAATCTTATTTCTGAATTTGTGAAACTGTCAATTTGTCATGTCTGCTTGTTCATAAATTTGAATCCTTAGCAGTTCTATTCTGGGCTCAGGGAGAATGGTGTGAAATGTCAAGCTGAGTTTTTTTCACTTGATATTTTTCCAGATTCTTTTGTGTCCCTGTAAATTCAGTCATTAGTATCTCTCTTGCAGGAATGTTTCTGTCTGCCTCTTTAATCATCCAGATACAATAATTATATATACATGTAAGAACAATTAACAAAGACTTTGTAAAGAATTTCTATTTGGTTCCTGCAGAGCCTGGGCAACCAATTCCCATGCAACAGCTGGTTTGAAAAGGCTCGGTTGCTTGTTTTGTGTGTGTGTGTGTGTGTGTGTGTGTGTGTGTGTTTGATATATATAGGCTGAGCAAAGCATGGTTGAAGATGCTCCTTCAGTGTTCCTTCTGTACTGGATGTAGCCAGACTATGCGTTCAAGAGCTAAAACTTGCTTAACTGTATTTGAAAAAACAAAATACCTGAAAGGAAGAATGACTATGTAAATGTACAAGTGGTCTGCATGCTCTGCATCTTATTCCTTGTGTTGTTATGTTACTGCTGTGACAGAATGCACCCCTATATACTATTGTCATAATCTTTGTACAGAATATATCTTGTAAGGTATCATTTGAAAACTAATAACTCATTGGTCAATAATATGATGGTAAAACATGTAACAACATTATATGTGAACTTATAAGCATAAGATGAAATCATGTCTGAAGTGCATTTACCAGACAAGTCTGGGGAGTGGGTAAACCTGTTTCTCAAAGTCAAAGGACAAGTTGACATCTCGCCAGGTGTCATCAAAGCTGATGGGTCATCAGCTATCAAGTGACTTTCTTTGGCAAGGAAAGGAGGCAGGAATAAACAGATCTGCATCTTAATAAACAACTTAGCACACACACACCCCCACCAGACACCATGTCTCCTTACTTTCAACTGAAAAAAACTTTGAGGGGGTCTGAGCTATCAAAGTGAGGGGCAATCAAATTATCTCTCTCTCTCTCTGTCCATCTCCCTCCTTGCACCTAAGAAGATCAAAGAAATAGCCATTGTACTTTGGGGGGAGGAGTCTGGACCTGAAGATTTTGATCAGCAGTGCTGTTAGACAGATGTGATAAGGACTTTAATTTGAATCAAGTATAGTTTGTTAAATTAGGCACTAGGAAGCATTTTATCTTCATTTTTCTTGTAACCATTTCTAACTTTTATGCTTCGTTTCTTGTACTTACTTCAAACCTATCTCTTTGTAGTTAAATAAACTTGTTTGATGCTTTAATTGAAACTAATCCTGTGCATTTAAATTAAATTGTCTGGGTAACTCCATTTAAGGTGGCAAGTTATGTATTGCTCCCTTAAAGGGACAATGGACCTAATATCTCTGGCTATCCAAGAGAGGGCTGGACAGTACAGAACATACATTGTTTGGGGAAAATCCAGGACTGGAAGTGTGTTGAGGTCACCCTTCAGAAGTAACCAAGGCTGGTAAAAGCCAGAGGGTAAGCCAAGTGCTGCTGGCAGGCTGCAGTTACACATAGTCACTGAGTAGCCCCTGCATGCTGGTGACTGTTTGTGAGTCATCCAGGTTGGGAGCTCCAGCAGCAAGGCATTGCAGGGCATGCCAGATTACAGGGCTGGTGATGATCCACCCCTCACTGGTATGGCTTGCACCCCGGAATGTCACACCTGCTTTTGGGTTTGTCCCTGAATTCAGCTAAATTTTCTTGTGTCAATTCTTACTCAGCTCAAAAGGTTTGGCAGGGGCACAAGAAAATGTATATCAGTTCACTTGATCTGCCACCAGTTCACAACTGTGACCATGTAGTTTAACACTGGTCTTAACCTATAGCTTTGCTGACTGGTTGTCTGGCCAATAGATTAAGGGTTCCAGCTAACTCCCATTCAAGACAGTAGGATAAATCCTTTAGACATGAAATAGTAGGATCAGGGTCCATCTGATCAACTGCTTAAACCATTGTCGTTTTTAAATGAGCTTTCTCCCTATCTTCCTACGCCATCACTTTTTGATGCCCCCATTAATTAATTCTAAATATCTCCCCAGATGAGGTGATGTAATATATCTAGTGTCCTTCCAACACAAGTGTTATCAGGGGTGCTGGAATGAAGGGGGGCAGAGGGCCAGGGCCCCATCACTTTTACTGGCCATAAGTGTGAGCGATGGGTGGGACGGGGTGGAGAGGAGTGAGTGGGGAGTGGTGTCTTGGGGAGAAGGGGCAGCATGGGGGGGCAGGGCCACTACTCAGGCACCGATGGCCTCCCCCCACTTTTAGGAAGCTTTCACCGCTCCTGAGTTTTATTGTACGCCATAGTGATATCTTCCACATGATATCAGAGCTAAGCTTGTTTACCAATCTAGACCTAGTTATTTGAAGGGAGTATAAAATCAGTAACATCAATATATATCTAATGTATAGTTGTGCCCCTTCAGATTAGCTAGAAATGAAACTCATTCTGATATGTGACCAGAAGGGCAAAAAGCTTAAGAGGTTCCAGGATAATTGTGTTGTAACATCTCCAATTGGCTGGTTGTAGAATGATTCAGGAGGATTGTTATGCTGATCCTGAGAAATGCTGCACACGCTTAGCTTGGCCCTCGAAAATCAGGCCACAAGTCCCTTTAAAGATCATGTAGTTATCAGGCAGTCCATGCTGCAATGCAGACCTGCATAAATAGAGCTAAGGATGAATGAAGTGCTATTATCCCCTTGTTACATAAGGGGATCTGAGGCACAGAGAGTTAAAGGTTCACATGCTCAAAGGGGTGCTTAACTCCCATTCAATTAAATGGAAGTTAGGTGCTTACCTTTGAGAATCTGGGCCTAAGTGACTTGCCCAAATTCACAGGAAGTCTGTGGGAGAGCAGACAATTGAATCCAATACCAAGGCTACGCCCTAACCACTGGGCTATCCTTCCTTCCCAACTTACTATGCAGTTGTACAAAAAGGTATAGGGATTGTTTTTAAAGGGTGCCTGTGGTCTACACTGCAGTAAAATAACCCGCAGTACAAAGTCACGTAGACATTTTTGCCATGTAGACATTTGGGTTCGGTTTCTGAGATCTACTTCCATTGCGGGGTTTCAGACCTGGGCTCCAGCCCAAGCCTGAATGCTGCAGTTTTTAACCCCATAGCCTGAGCTCCGAGAGTCCAAATCAGCTGAACCAGGCCCTCTGCAGCTATGCTGGTCTTTATTGCAGTGTGGACATACCTTAAAAGACCAAGTGCTGAATTGCCCAGTACTTTCAGGTGAACACTGAGGCACCATGATGGAGTGATGAAGTTAAGCTTTGATCAGCCACTGTCTTCATTTCACTTTAGTTAATAAACAAAGTTGTCGATGTTTCCAGTGCACTCTGCATGGCATTTTACACAGTGCTGAAATTCAGTCTTACCTGTCATAAGTTCATTTACAAATAGGTTCTAGACTGTAACTTTTTAGTAATATCAAATAGAAAACATTTCCTGTAGGGTGAGGCAATCATGAAAATGGAATTAACTTGATTGTGTTCAAAGGGGGGAAAACACAACATTGTAGGACGCTTTCCTCTGAATGTTTGGGTACACGTTTTGATATAAAAATAAATTGGCCTCCATTTAAAATGATCCTCCTTGTGTGGGGAACATTTTCTGGATTCTGATTACCATCTTTTTGTTTTGTTACAAAACCCTCACCACTTTGTAACCAATACTGTTTAGACTGTAAGCGTTTCAATGTAGGGGCTCTCATGTGTTTGTATAGTGTCCAGCACAGTCATGGTCTGGGGCCTTATGGCAGTGCTGTGCTATAAATAATAACAAATAGGAAGTAATTTAAAAATAGAGGAACAACAAAGTTTGATATCTTTCAAGCAAAGTAGCTGGCTCACAGAGAGAACACAATGTAACTAATATACCCTAGTACACTAGTGCCTTGAATGTTCTCAGTGACGCTAATAAGCAATGGAGGACCTAACAGAAAGACAGCTGTGGTTAGTTCAACTTCATAAAACAACAAGTTCCTCAAATAGCAAAGGCAAGTATTGCTAAGGAAAAGTGTTTTCAGTTTTATAAATGTGTATCCAAAACCTTGCGACAGTTATTTTTTTGTAAGTTTATTTCACAATATCTGTTTCAAGACTCCTTAGACGTCTGTTAATAGCCCCTTTGGCTTTCTGACTTGCAATGCCCAGTTTTACGTGATTAGCCTGAGCATGTTTTCATTCGTTTTTAGTTTTCCACATGCCAGTTTATAATTAAGAACTGTTTATAATTAAGAACTGTGTCGGATAATAAAAAGTTGCATCTGTGTGCTTAGTACTAATGACTACTAAAAATGGATCAGGAATTGCTTTCTGAAGAACTGCTTTCCCCATATATTTTTTTTCCTTCCGTGGCAGGCTGATGAATTCTGAGAACACACTTTTACAAGCCAGGGAAGAGGAGGGAGTCAAGTATGAACGGACCGTCATGGCATCTGAGTTGATTGAGTGGCTGATCCAGGAAGGGGAAGTCACAACAAGGACTGAGGCAGAACAACTTGGCCGTAGACTGTTGGAGCATGGAATTATACAGCATGGTGAGGAATATACTGCCTGGTAACAAAAGCTACACTCTTTACAACAATTTTTCCATGCAGGATCATGTAAAGAGGTTGCAGATCATGCTGTTTGGTCCTAAAACATTTCCAATTCTAACTCCTATCTAAATGATGGCTGTGTAATTATTTTTAAGAAAGGGTGGAATTTTCAAAAGCACTCAAAACCACTAGAATTTGGGTTTGAGTTGCTAGTAACAAATAAGCAATGAATAAAAGGCAACCTTTTTTTTTTTTTTTTTTTTGGTGGTGGATAATTAAAAAGTGGAAGTCATTTCCCTAGGCTGTAATTGAGGTAAATAGCTTAGTAAGAGTCAAAGGATTAGAGCCATAAATAAGGAGAGTTACACTAAATTACACTAGCTAGAATAAAAATTACAAGCTTTATAAATCCTCATGCTTCAGGACATGAGCAGATCATAATCTGATATCAGAAAAGAATGTCCCCATCCCTATCATATTGCACAATTGGCCAGATATGTTTGGAAAAGGGTGGGGAAATCACTTTCACCTGAAACATTATTACAGTTAGTCCTGCACTGTAAAGTCTTTGAAAGAGGGTTTTAGTATCTGTTCAGTGCTCAGCACAATGGGGCTTCTTGGTGCTACTGGCACAACATAACTTGCTACAATAAAGGTAAAGCTCACCTGTGCAGGTGACAGAGCTTTCTTGGGGGCAGCCCAAGACTGTGGAATGAACTCCCCCAGGAACTAAGGACCCTCACAAACCTCACCACCTTTTGCTCTAAGTGCAAGGCGAATCTCTTTGACCTTACTTTCCCTAAAATAAACATATACCAACACGCGCACGTGCGTGTGTGTGTGTGTGTGTAAATATTAAAAAAATTAATCTAGACCACTTCACTGTACGTACTTCTCCCCCTGGAGAGGGGATGAGAGAACAGACACGTGACATGTGTTAGTCATATTGCTTAATGCACTACTGGAAGGCTCTCAGATGCTACAATGATGAGCGCAGCATAAGACTTATATAGATTAGAATACAGTACAGATTTAACAATAATAGGTAGCTGCATGAAGCAGGGTACCAGATTAGATGGATTGTTTTTCTGTTGTTCTATGACAATACCTATATCCTCAAGGCCAGGTGTTATAAAGTACTTCTACATTTTCTCTGTGACTTTAGACTTTACCTTGTAATAACAGCAGCTACTTTTGAATGTTTACAAGAAGCTGCTTCAAATTCTATAATTACTCTTGATGCTAATGTATGATTTATAGAGTGCCAACTGCTTAGGACTTAGTGCAAAGTGAAAATATTTCCCCCTCCTCTCTATAGCAATAATTATTTCATTTGTATTTTTACCCCAAGCTTTTTCTATATGTAGATACAGGACAGGGTGGTTTAAAAAAAAATCTGATTCACTGTTGAATTGTGTTCAGAGGAAAGAAAATCAGGATGTGATAGATTTATTGCAAAGCAAGCATTGTTCTCATTAACAGAATCAAAAGAATAACCAAGGGTCGCCCTTGTCAGCCCTGGGTGGGGGCACAAAGATCCTCTCTTGCACTCTTGCAAGGAACTGCTCACGGTATGGCTGGAAGGTGCAGGTTCTGCTCCCACTGAGTGCCCCTGAGGCACTAGTTAGTTGTAAAGGGGGAGAGGTGATGTGAAGGTGTTTCCTTTTCCCACACCAGCCAGTATGGAAAAGGGGTAGTTTGCTGGGCCTACTGGTGTATGCTGCCTGGGTAAGCCTAGTCAACCAGGATTTCTCCTGGTTGATTCTGGATACAGTGAGTTCCTCCACATCCATCTAGTCTACTCTGTTCTGTTCCTATTCTTACAATTGGTCCATCTGTCTCCAATGAGCTAAAGGGTGCCAAGAGCACAATCTACCCTGGAATTAGCACGTCTGTTGATTCAGTTTTGAAACCCGTGAACCTTTAAGTGATCTCTCAAGGGCAATGAAAATCGATGGCTGAACATGGGTGGTCATCTCATAAGCTAGAGCAGAATTGTACCCAATGTAAGTGAAACACTGAGATCCTTATTCACCTTTATTTGACAAAGGTAAATTCCATTAACATCTTAGAGATTTTGCTTGCATGAAGATGGAATAAAAACTGAATCAGGGCCTTGGAACTTAGCACTATATTTGGGAATACTTTGGGCAGACTTTTAAAACAGAAGTTTGTTTTATAAGGGTATTCTGACCTCCAGGTTTCACTAAAGCTGTTTGTTTGGATAGGGTTAGAAATTATTTGGTGAAAGATTAACATGAATGATTACCGATTGAGCTGTAGCAAATGGATGTCTCTATAGACTTACTAAGTCGTTGCAGTTTAGTTTTCCTTAAATAGCCGAGCGAGGCTTGAGAGCTTTTCTTTACACAGTTTTAGACTCAAACTGCAACAGTGGGTATGTGTATTCTGTTTGTTCCCCCTTACTGAATTCTAGGTCAAATGCACCCCATTTACCAATAAAAACAGTATTTTCCCCCACTGCCAGCATAGTGAGTTCATTCTGGAATCTGAACACCAGACTATGTTCCTTGTGCTTTCTTTGTCATGATCTATAAAGTTTCACTTGACACTAATTGACATCCTTGTTGGCAGTACAAGCAGCAAGGACATGGACTGAATAGGAATGGAGAATGAAATTCCTTCTTTTCCTAAAGGTGATCTCTAGCAAACTATATTGTTGAATATGCATGAAGCAGAATAAAATACACTTTGCTCTTCTGTTTTTTTATTATATTACCTCTGCAATCGTAAGTATGATAGAACTAGTCTGTATCAAGGTAATTTTCCATCTATAACTAAATAGTGCCGGTTTATTTATTGATACTTGTTCTCATTTCAGTGACTTCAGAAAAATATTTTGTAGCTGAGGCAGTATTTGACTCTTTTTATATGCTGAGCACAATTTCCTGTCATGTTTGTCTTCATTTTAATGAGTCAGCCTCAACCCAGATTTCACACAAGAAGCTATTAACTATGCTTAATTTAAAAAGGAAAACTAGATGTTTAAAAGAAATTATGCAAATGCTGTAGAAAGGTGAAACATTTTGACTTCAGAAGTGTTGTATTATAGCCAGTTGATAGACAACTTGGGGTATATTTTCAAAAGGATCTCGGTCTGACCTCCCTTTGTGCATACTCAATTTTACACACGCTATGATTGAATTTGCAAATGGCCTTGATAACGTCTACAGGATTTGTACAAGCAAATGTGGTTTCATATGAGTATTCTACTACTTTGTGTATGCAAGTCATGATTCACAAAAATTGCATGCCCTAATAGAGGTCATAGCCTGAAAATTTGTCCCTTTGTGTACTAGGGCAGCATATCCTGTACATCTCTTAATGCTTGAGTTGTCACTGACAATTACAACAAGGAGTCTGGTGGCACCTTAAAAACTAACAGATTTATTTGGGCATAAGCTTTCGTGGGTAAAAACCTCACTTCTTCGGATGCATAGAGTGAAAGTTACTGTATTTAGTCTGCCTTTGCAACCACTGATTAAATTCATCAGATGATTGGAGCAAAGATTCTATAAAAGAATGAGAAGCATGTCTGTGCATGCATAAAACTAAAAGAGCACAGGACAAATTTTGCAGTTGTATAAAATTCCACTTCTTAATGACAGGTTTCAGAGTATCAGCCGTGTTAGTCTGTATCCGCAAAAAGAACAGGAGTACTTGTGGCACCTTAGAGACTAACAAATTTATTAGAGCATAAGCTTTCGTGGACTACAGCCCACGATTAGGTCCTATGATGATGTCACTTGAATAGATATGTGGACAGAGTTGGCATCGGGCTTTGTTACAAGGATAGGTTCCTGGGTCTGTGGTTTTGTTCAGTGATGTGTGGTTGCTGGTGAGTATTTGCTTTAGGTTGCGGGGTTGTCTGTAAGCGAGGACAGGTCTGTCTCCCAAGATCTGTGAGAGCAAAGGATCATCTTTCAGGATAGGTTGTAGATCTCTGATGATGCACTGGAGAGGTTTTAGTTGGGGGCTGAAGGTGACAGCTAGTGGTGTTCTGTTATTTTCTTTGTTGGGCCTGTCTTGTAGGAGGTGACTTCTGGGTACTCGTCTGGCTCTGTCAATCTGTTTTTTCACTTCAGCAGGTGGGTATTGTAGTTTTAAGAATGCTTGATAGAGATCTTGTAGGTGCTTGTCTCTATTAAAGTGACATCATCATAGGACCTAATCACATCAGCCATACCATCAGGGGCTCATTCACCTGCACATCTACCAATGTGATATATGCCATCATGTGCCAGCAATGCCCCTCTGCCATGTACATTGGCCAAACCGGACAGTCTCTACGCAAAAGAATGAATGGACACAAATCTGACATCAGGAATCATAATACTCAAAAACCAGTGGGAGAACACTTTAACCTGTCTGGCCATTCAATGTCAGACCTGCGGGTGGCTATCTTACAACAGAAAAACTTCAAAAACAGACTCCAACGAGAGACTGCTGAGCTGGAATTGATATGCAAACTAGACACAATCAACTCAGGATTGAATAAGGACTGGGAATGGCTGAGCCATTACAAACATTGAATCTATCTCCCTTTGTAAGTATTCTCACACTTCTTATCAAACTGTCTGTACTGGAGTAGCTTGATTATCACTTCAAAAGTTTTTTTCTCTTACTTAATTGGCCTCTCAGAGTTGGTAAGACAACTCCCACCTGTTTATGCTCTCTGTATGTGTGTATATATATCTCCTCAATATTTATTCCACTCTATGTGCATCCGAAGAAGTGGGCTGTAGTCCACAAAAGCTTATGCTCTAATAAATTTGTTAGTCTCTAAGGTGCCACAAGTACTCCTGTTCTTTTTCCACTTCTTAAGACATCTAGACACATTGAATGCTTTAACGTTCAGACATAAGAGTTTTTTTACACACAGGGGATCTGTCATATTTTATCTAGAGTTGGAAGCACTGGGACAGATTATTTGCTGTGACTAAAATTCAATGCAATGGAGGTGTGAGGAAGCTAGTTAGAGCTCTCCGTTTGCCCAGTTCTGCAGTAGGTTAGAGTAGTCCCCAGGCTGCTCTAATCCAGGGGTTCACAAACTTTTTTCCCTGAGGCCCCCTGTGCAGCTGCAATAGCCACTGCAGCCCACTATTAACACTTCTTGAGGAAAATTACTTATTTTAATTTTACATTCATTTAAACTATAACACTGTAAATAAACAATGTACGTTTCCTTTTCATTTTAATGTAAACAATTGTAATGATAGAAATCCCTAGCAGTAGGCACTCAAAGAAATGCTTCATGATCTTTGTAACCAAACAGTTTTAGTAAAACTACACTTTAAAAAAATGTTGAGAGCAAAATGAGGTGTTCAAAGAGGCAAAACACAATTTTGTATAAAACCGAACAGTAAGCAACACAATGTTCACAAAATTGTTAAAAAACTCATTGTGTTATTATTTGATGTTAAAACAAAATAGTTGTCCAACTTTGAACATTATATTGTGTTTTCAGTTTCTTTTTAGTGTAAAATTTGAATTTCTCTGCTAAGACCCAGCCCTAGTCTCTACTAATTAGAAAAAAAATCAAATATTGTAAATAAAATATAAAATAACTTCTAGACCAGGAGTCTTTTTAATGGGATGGATGTGCCAGCTTCTCCTTATTCAGTTTTTCCAGCTGGGGACATATGTTAGTGAGGCTCAACCTGATCTCTTCTACAATTTTCAGCCTTTCAGCCAGCTCAGGGTGCAGGCAGCAGTATCTAGGGGCTGTCTGCAAAGAGAAGGGTAGCTCAGGATGCAGGAAAGAGTGTATCTCAGAGTGCAGGCCGGGAGTAGTTAGGGGCTGTGTGCAGAGAGATGGGTAGCTCAGGGTGCAGGCAGGGATGTAGCTCAGGGTGTCGGGAGCGGTTGTGTCTGAGGGGGTGCTGCTGCTGCTGCAGGGCCAGGCTGTGCGCTCAGTCCCTAGTTGACTCAGTGGGGCAGCTTCACTCCTTGTGGCTGTGTGTGCGCCGGGCTGGGCTATGCCATCCTACCTGGTCACTGTGACCACCAGAACCAGTGGTTCACGGGCACCGAGGACTACACCTACCTGAGCCTGGAGGCTGCGGCGGTCATTTCCCAGCTCTGCCAAAACTCCACCCATGATGGCGGAGCACCTGGGACTGTGTCATGGCCCACTTTTGGACCGTGGCCTACAGTTTGGGAACCCCTGCTCAAGAGATCTCTAAAGAGGGGGAGGGGCTACAACATCAGTTGGCACATCATGGCATGGTTTTTCTGCTGAGTGATGTGGCCAGTCCCCCAAAAGACTGCTTGTAGCACACACTAGCTTGTCATGCGACCTACTCCATTACAAAGGTACAGTAATGTTAGCCTCATGGCTCTTTCCTCCTGAAATCCTGTCAGGATCCCTGGACCACAGGACCAATGTACTAGGCAGCATTCCTGCTTCCTGTACAAGACTTGCTGGAGCAGGATTTGGCCCTTAATTTGCTAACTTCAAGGTCAGCATATTAGCAGTTTGTCTGGCCCTTGTAATATAAATTAATGCTGCGTGGTTAGGTGAGGAGAATAAATGTGGTTGATACTGCAAAGATTGGCATATGAGTGTTCCTTCTCTTTCACCCAGAGCCCCATGGATACAGAGTTGCAGGACTGTATGCATACCTGCAGGCTTGCAGTCAGTCAAGTTGAAGGTCTGGGATCAGATCAAGATCAAGAGATCTCAAGCTGTTAAGCGCTTTCCCTTTTAGATCTGGTTCATATTGGGAGAGGGAAGTCCTCTCCTATGACACCACTTGTGTTTGTGAGGCAGTACTTGCATATGCTCTGTGGCAGTGTCTTAAAATAGTATATTTTTAAATGCTTTAAAAATTCTCACCAAATTTAGACACACATTGATTTTACTTCAGTGTATATGCCGTACAGCTTGTGCTTGTATCCAGTTCCAATTTACGAGAAATGCAGTACCTAGGAAGCAACATTCAATCTCTTGTTTCTATGCCAGATTACTCATCTCTTTCAGTGTTCCTGCTTCCCAGGCTGCTGTTTACATTTGCATGCATGTATCTTGGATTATTTTCTCCTAGATTCACTGGGTCTGATTGTCTTGTGCCCTGCACCTTGTGTAGTCACGGACTGAAGTGCAAAGTGGATATAAAATGCTACCAAATCAGGTGTCAACCACTACAGGCAGTGCAGAACAGGGCCCAGAATACCCTTGCATGTTACTATGTTATATTTATGATGTTATTTCCCTGCCTTTTTCCAGATGAAATCTCATTTGTTGTTTTCTCCCTGTGCTTTTTGTCTCCCTGTTTCCCTTTGTATTAGGACTGGTGTCATGACTGGTGTTAACTCTTCTCAAGTTAGTATCTTCTGTGAGTTTCATTAATATGCTGTTTGCAATCTCTTCCAAATCAGTAAAGAAGATAGTACATATGAAGCTAAAAGTCTTCTCCCAACTCTTTTGTAGAACTAAGACATAGTTTAGAAACAAGAGTAAGGAAATGGATGACTTAGGTTCTGTCTTCCATTACTAGTCCCTTTTCTCATTTAGATTATCAGTTTGACTTTGGACCAGTAGTAGCCAAACATTAGCATCTGAAGGGGGCCAGGATGAAACAGTCAATGACTTTAGCCCAGTTCCTGGTGGGAAAGTGTTCACATCACAATTGGCACTAATTGGTATCTCTGCTCTGAGTCTCATTTGTCATTGAACTATCCCCTATGGCAGTGGTAGACAGTGGCAGAGGTAGACAGTGTAGAACAGAGATGATGCTCGGAGGCGTCGTGTTTTGAAGAAACTTGCATTCTTGCCGACTATGCTGTACCTGTTTTGGTGATAAACAAGTCTTTAGAATCCAGAGCTCTCCACCTGATACTTTCCATCAGCACTAATATATCTGTTTGATAGGGTTTTTGGAGAGGGCTCAACATTTGCTTCCCTGAAAGATGCAGGAATGGAAAGAAGCTCTTTTGAAGGTAGCTGGCTAGCAGAGTTCCTGTTTGAATAAAGGTTTTGTTGTAGTATTATAAAATTATTATTTAAATCTAAATAAATTTCACAATTTAAAAAAATGTAATCTGGTTGTTTGCACTGGGCCCAATCTTGAGAGGCGCTGAGCACATGCAGATTCTACTAATTTATAGCAGATGGGGGAGCTCGATGGGGGAGCTCAGCACCTCTCAAGATTTTGTCTATTGTCAACTAATCATCCACTGTTCTCGTGGATGAAAACAACGTTCACAGTGACTTGTACAATAAGTATTTACTTCTGCTAGCAACTTTTACATTGCAAGAACATGTTAAAAATGTTTTAATTTTCTTCCACCTTTTGCAAGCAGAAATATAGTACACCTCTACCCCGATATAACGCCACCCGATATAACACGAATTCAGATATAACGCGGTAAAGCAGCGCTCCGGGGGGGTGGGGCTGCGTGCTCCGGCGGATCAAAGCAAGTTCAATATAACACGGTTTCACCTATAACGCGGTTAAATTTTTTGGCTCCCGAGGACAGCGTTATATCGGGGTAGAGGTGTAGCATTGTGTAACAAGAAACTTTCCCTAAGCAAAGGAATGCCATATTAAGCAGCAAGATATAATGCTGTTTTATGTATTCACCAATAAATACATACTGATCTGTTTCAAATTGTGTACAGACCTGAAAGTAGAAGAAAATTAAAAAAAACCCTTATGATCTAATTGTCTTTTGCTGCTTGAAAAAGGGGCTAAGCTGTCCAGAAGCATCTTTCATTTATTATAGTGTACGTGTTGCATTAATATATTTCTCCAATTGCCTATTTTTAACTGTTGTTTCTTATTTTTTGAGTGTAACATGACATTGAAATGTACAGCTTCCTTAATTGCCATTCTCTCTTTTGGACTATGATTTGCTGATACTGGAGATAATTTCATTCCTCAATTTATAATCTCCATGTAACTGTTGGTAATTCACCGTGTACTTTCCTTGACTGGAATGGCTCCTAACCAGAGACTTTCTCCCTTGAAGAATGACACAAGAGTGTGCTTTATCACCTCTTCTGTTTGTTTTAATCCTTGAATCTCTTGCAATAGCTATCAGAAATTCTCCAGGTATAAAATCACTCTTTACAGCTGATGTCCTACTTTATCTCAGTGACACAAACCTCCATTCAGCACCCCAAAGAAGCCTTAGAGACTCCCCACCACTATATCTGATTTTAGTATAAATATGACCGAATTAAAGGTGATATCCATAGAGGACTATTCACCATAGGTTTTTTGGTTGTTTGTTTTACAAAATTCCATGCTAGCTGTGTCCCTAGAGGAATTCAAATTTCACCCAATTTAACTTCTTAGGCTAAATCCGCAGCCCATTTTATGTACTTTACATCAGGTTTTAAAAACAACCTTTCTGCTATCAGTTCAAGTTTTTTCAAGTTTTTACTCTTAAGGTGGGTAAGGAGTGAGAGCCTCCCATGTGATCATGTAATCATATTATCCTCAGTTTCATCCTTCCCCTTTACCATTCCCCCCCCCCCCCCCGTGTTATCTCACTCCTTCCAGTGCTGTTCTTGTGGGCAGTGAATTTGTCTGTATTTGTTTCATGATGCACTGTGCACATCTATAGGGCTGTATAAGTAAAGCAGGAAGACTTGTTTCCAAATTATCTTCTTCATTCTATTTTTCTGACAAAAGTTTCAATTTTTAACAGCTGCAACATAAAAGATAACCAGATAGGCCTTTTTCATCTTCTCCTGTCCCCTACCCACAAACTCCGTAGTTTGCATACTTTATTTAGAAGCAAAGAAAAGCAGATAACTGCCTTCTATAAACTTGCTTTGTTAAAGACTAAACATGCACATAGGCAGACTGTAATGATTCACTGAACAAACTACTGAACTGAGTGCATGGTAATGCTGGCGTTACTTAATATTCTAGATAAAATCCACTGCCTTTGAAAACAATCTTACACTTTCAGAAAAAGATCATAGAATCATAGGACTAGAAGGGACCTTGAGAGTCATCTAGTCCAGTCCCCTGCACTCGTGGCAGGACTATATTATCTAGATCATTCCTGACATGTGTTTGTCTAATCTCTTTTAAAAATCTCCAATGATGGAGATTCCACAGCCTCCTTAGGCAATTTATTCCAGTGCTTAACCACCCTGACAGTAAGGAAGTTTTTCCTAATGCCCAGCCTAAACTGCCCTTGCTGCAATTTAAGCCCATTGCTTCTTATCGTAACCTCAGAAGTTAAGAAGAAATTTTTTTCTTCCATCTCCTTGTAACAACCTTTTATGCAGTTGAAAACTGTTATCATGTCCCCTCTCAGTCTTCTCTTTTCCAGACTAAACAAATCCAGTTTTTTCAATCTTCCCTCATAGGTCATGTTTTCTAGACCTTTAATCATTTCTGTTGTTCTTCTTGGACTTTCTCCAATTTGTCCACATCTTTCCTGAAATGTGGCGCCCGGAACTGGATACAGTACTCCAGTTGAGGCCTAATTAGCCTAACAGAAGAATTACTTCTTGTGTCTTACTTACAACACTCCTGCTAATACATCCCAAAATGATGTTTGCTTTTTTTTGCAACAGTGTCCCACTGTTGACTCATATTTAGCTTATGGTCCACTATGATCCCCAGATCCCTCTCCAAAGTACTCCTTCCTAGACAGTCATTTCCCATTTTGTATGTGTGCAACTAATTGTTCCTTCCTAAATGGAGTACTTTGTATTTGTCCTTATTGAATTTCATCCTATTTACTTCAGACCATTTTTCCAGTTTGTCCAGATCATTTTGAATTTTAATCCTATCCTCCCAAGCACTTGCAACCATTCCCAGCTTGGTATCGTCCGCAAACTTTATAAGTGTACTCTCTATACCATTATCTAAATCATTGATGAAGATATTGAACAGAACCAGACCCAGAACTGATCCCTGCAGGACCCCACTCATTATGCCCTTCCAGCATGACTGTGAACCACTGATAACTACTCTCTGGGAATGGTTTTCCAACCAGTTATGCACCTACTTTATAGTAGCTCCATCTAGGCTGCATTTCCCTAATTTGTTTATAAGAAGATCATGCGAGACATATCAAAAGCTTTACTAAGTCAAGATATACCACGTGTACCGCTTCCCCCCTGTCCACAAGGCTTGTTACCCTGTTAAGAAAGCTATCAGGTTGGTTTGACATGATTTGTTCTTGACAAATCAATGCTGACTGTTACTCATCACCTTATTATCTTCTAGATGATTGCAAATTGATTGTTTAATTATTTGCTCCATTATCTTTCCAGGTACAGAAGTTAAGCTGACTGGTCTGTAATGCCCCAGGTTCTCCTTATTTCCCCTTTTATAGATTGGCACTATATTTGTCCTTTTCCAGTGGTCTGGAATCTCTCCCGTTTTCCATGACTTTTCAGAGATAATCGCTAATGGCTCACCTATCTCCTCAGTCAGCTCCTTGAGTATTCTAGGATGCATTTCATCAGGCCCTGGTGACTTGAAGACATCTAACTTGTCTAAGTAATTTTTAACTTGTTCTTTTGCTATATTAGCCCCTGATCTTACCTCATTTTCACTGACATTCACTATGTTAGACATCCACTCACCACCAACCTTCTAGGTGAAAACCAAAACAAAGAAGCCATTAAGCACCTCCGCCATTTCCACATTTTCTGTTGTTATTTCCCCCCCATCATTGAGGCCTACCCTGTCCTTGGTCTTCTTCTTTCTTCTAATGTATTTGTAGAATGTTTTCTTGTTACCCTTTATGTCTCTAGATACTACATTTACAAACTTTAACCTGCTTTCATGATTTAAACTACCTGAAGTACAGTGTTGAAGCAGGGAACAATCAGTACAAGATACATTACTTAATAGGAGATAAGCTACCATTGGACTTCAGAGTCCTATAATTTGGAATCCTGTTGCGTAAGTTTTTCTTATACTGCTTAAAAATGTCATATTTCGTAGCTATGATGCATGAAATGTGGTTCTCTCATTACATCACAACTTTTTTCCTGACCTACAACTGGAGTATTTGTTTGTGTGTGTGTGTGTGTATACACACACAGGGACATATCCTCTGCTAGCGTAATTTGGAACAGCTCTGATGATTTACACTGAGAAGCTGTCTCCTTGTTTATATGAGACAGTCTGAAACTGAAACAGTTCAACATTACATGTTCTGCACGTGGAAAGTGAAATCTTTGCAGTACAAATGTGGAAACAATACCATATTGGTTTGTCATAGCAAGAGCTTAAACATCTGTTGGAGTATGTACACAGATGGTTTTATCTGCAGTTCAAATAATATATACACATTCATAAGGCTAGAGATACATGTATCATGTTTATATAGTAGGGAGAATCAAGGATCAATTGGCTCTCTGCTTACTGAATGTATGGGCAAACGTTCTGACTCTTCCTTAGCTTGAGAGAGCTCCAAACAGATGTGATTCATCAATATGTAATAAGAAACTAATCTGAATAGGTACCATTATTAAAACACATTTGCAGATGCTAGATTAACTATAGAAAAACAAATTTATTTGGGCATAAGCTTTCATGGGCTAAAACCCACTTCATCGGATGCATACCGTGGAAAATACAGTAGGAAGATATATATACACAGAGAACATGAAAAAATGGGTGTTGCCATACCAACTTTAAGAAGACTAGTCAATTAAGGTGGACTATTATCAGCAGGGGAAAAAAACTTTTATAAGAGTTGGTTTGGCAACACCCATTTTTTCACGTTCTCTGTGTATATGTATCTTCCTACTATATTTTCCACTGCATGCATCCGATAAAGTGGGTGTTAGCCCATGAAAGCTTATGCCCAAATAAATTTGTTAGTCTCTAAGGTGCCACAAGTACTCCTGTTCTTTTTGCTGATACTGACTAACACGGCTACCACTCTGAAACCTGTAGAAAAACAGGAAACCTTTGAGAGGAACAGGAAAAGCACAATCCAATGAAAAATACAGTGCCATTTATTTTCATCTTGTACTGTTTGCATTGTGAAAAGCAGCAGGAATGGACAAAGGAGAAATGGAATTTGCAGAGTCCCAATGGCTGTATTCTGCAGTGGAGGGTGTGAGATATCAAGACTGTGATTGATAGAGCCTTGCAAATCCATAGATATCCTCTTTATATCCGCATCCACAGATGTGGATACCGACGGACCATTTTTGTGGATCATGGATGGATGCAGATCCAAATTTTAAATCTAAAGCCCTGCAAATCTGTGGATATCCAGTTTGTTTTTGCGGATCACAGATCGGATGCAGATACAAATTTTGTCTCCGTCAGGGCTTTAGTGATTGAGTGTATGGTGAATACTGGGTGACAACAGAGCAAGGCACTTATTTTGTTTTTAAAGTTAGCAGGCTCACCCTGCCAGAGCCTCATGCAAAAGTGTGCACACATTTTCAACAAGTTGGCCCTCATTCTGTTTTCTGTCTCCAAGACATGGACACTGAGCTGGCAAAAGGCCAGAGGAATAAGAGGCAGCCTCAGAAAGCTATGTATTCTCCTCCAAGAAGGGCAGTTAAAAGGCACCATTATTTTATAACTATGACATTAATCAGGGCACAATCTGGACTGATGGACAGCTGTGTTCCCTCAATTCACCAACCTGAGGTGCCTCTTACATTGCTTTGCTGTGAGAGCAACCACTCTTGGTCTACTCACACACAGCCGTCATCATGTAAATCACTCCCCACTATACTGTATGAGTGCTGTAGCCAGCCACTCATGAATTTCATTGCAGGGTAACACCAGCAGACTCCCAGTTCCAGATTTTCCCCCAGAAATGTGCATCTTGTACTGCCCCGTGCCCTCGTGGACAACACAAGCTCATTTAAAGTCAATCATTTCATTAATAGAAAATGATATGCACAAATCTTGTTATCCCAAATGAAGTTTCCCAAACGTTTCAATGCAAACCCATACCGGGTTAGAGAAAACAATAAAACAAGTTTATTAACTACAGAAAGATAGATTTTAAGTGATTACAAGTAATGAGGCATAAAAGTTATAATTTGTTAAAAGTAAATAAAAGTTAAAATATATCTAATATGTAACTTAACAAGCTAAATGAATTCAAAGCAAATGTTTCTCTCACCACATGCTTTACCAGTCTTACTGGCTGGAATCGTTTCAGCCAGAATCCCCTGCCCCAGTTCAGTGTTGATTGCTTTGTCCTTCAGGTTTTGTTGATTCTGCGAGTAGAGATGAAGGGAGAGATGAGTTGGGGCATCTGTTCCCCATTTTTATGTCTTTTCCTCCTCTTGAGAATCATCTCTAGCTGGGGTTCAGGAGACAGAAAGTCTGTGTGACAGGAACTTCCAGCAGTTTCTTTGCCAAGATGTAAAATTCTCACTCACACCCTTTTTCCTGCCAAAGAATGGCCACTTAATCAGGTGATAGTCCATTTGGTTTTGTTGTCACCTGGCTGAGACATCAGTTTGCCTTTTGTCTTTGAGGAACTGGTTTCTACCTACTTTTCTAAACTTGGTATATGTCTCAGTAATGTTATACAGTAGAATCTTATAACTTTACATACAGTGTTGCCACACATATTTTACCAGCACAGTAATGATCAGCACATTGAGTTTTTAAATGATACCTCACAAGCCATACTTCGTACAAAATCCACTATAGTTTTGTAAAAAGAATGAACATAGGGATACAGACTGTCACAATAATGTTGCTTTATTGTCTGCTTTTTAAAACACTAGTTCTTCTTGGGGTAGTGTGCAAAAGTGAAGAATCAAAAAGAAATCAGAGTTGATCCAAAACATTTCATAGGAGGGTGTGGAAAAGCCAGGTTAGAAAACAGTTCAGTCACAGAAGGATGGTACATCCCATTCATGTACACCAAGCTCCTGCCCTGCCTTCCTTCAGATAATTTCTAAAGACCACCTGTGCTGCGAGGCATTCCAGTTAGGATCTGCTCCTAGTCACGTATTATTTTTTTATTTTATTTGCTGTTTCTTTGGAGTGTAAACTTCAGGACAATGCCCTATTGTTTCAAAGATCAAAACATTACATTGAGGTCTGGGACTTGCTATATTACATCTTGGATTACTGCCAAAAATATTATTTCTTGGAGGGACTAATGACAGTTAAGGATCTGTGACCTTTACTCCAGTTTTATGCCAGCAGGTCTCTATCATAACCAGTGGAGTTACTCCTGTTTTCCATCAGTGTAACATAATGTAGAACCAGGGCCTCTGTCCCAGTCAGCAAAAGGGTTAGAATTGCATTCTGTGTGCTTCTGGAAAGCAGCGTTTCTCATCTTCAGAGCATTTGTTTCCAGCTGTGAAAAGACATGAGACATCGGGTCTTAAAATCCCATACAGTTTGCTAACATTTTGCTACTTCCAGTCCGGCTGTTGACTTGAGAACTGCTAGCAAGCAGATTCACCTGCACACTCCATTTCCTTTGCTCTGCACCAGTGACATAAAATAACCATAACCCTATTTTAACTAGTAGTTAAGCTGAGTTTATGGCTGCTTCTTGTGGCTGCAGGGTGCAAAGCAGCTGGAGTGTACTAGTGAATCTGTCCCAGTGGGGCTCACAGCTTTCAAATGGCAGAAAGTATTAATCACCACATTGTGGTGGTGGCTGAGATATCAGCATTAAAAATCATGTGGGACTGAAATTGTGGGTGAAATTGCAGGAAAAAGATGGTTGTGAAAATTACCTGGGTTTTAAAGCATGAGTCATCTAATTTATTAAAATAGCTTTTCACATTTTGTAAATCCTCTCCAGTTTTGTGAAATTTGAATAAAGATAATATTTGTTCTCCTCCAGTGCTTCCCTTTCACTGTAAATCTGAGAGTTGTTCGTGGTCTTTGCTGATCACAAGATCGTACATAAGTGTTGGAAAGTGTATGTAAAATTATATGGGAACTTAGAGTTTGTATTGTATTTTATCTCTTGTACTATTTGGCAAATAATGTATAGATAGAGCCATACAAAAACTGCTAAAGTGCCAGTATTAAGAACTCAAAGGCTGGGATATGTCAGGTTTAAGGGGCCTAAATTTCCTTGCACTTACACTGATGTAAATCAGGAGTAATGCCATTGAATCCAGTGAAGTTACACCCATGCAAAACAGGTGTAGATGAGACGGGAAGCACGACATGCAGCCTTATCTCTAGTCCTGGGTGTATTATCCAGGATATATGTACCGACTTAGGATTTGTATGATAAATTCTTATGTATTTTAATAACTTTGTAAACACCAATTTACTGTATCTTTCCTTCTCAATCATTGGTAAGGCTTTCCTTAGTTTCATAGCTTACCCATCTAAGTTAGTTTTAAGGTTATTAATAACCTCATCCACTGAATTACACCTAAGAAAGTCCATGCTAGGCAAGTCTGTGTATCTCTCTGTGACTATGAAAAT
This sequence comes from Malaclemys terrapin pileata, assembly GCF_027887155.1. Lineage (NCBI taxonomy): Eukaryota > Metazoa > Chordata > Testudines > Emydidae > Malaclemys > Malaclemys terrapin. The sequence continues at coordinate 24,351,154 of NC_071506.1, read as the reverse complement.
TGTTTAGGATTCTTTCCTTCCTTCTCTGCTGACTTAAGCAAAATATGTGATGGGTAAGCTGACTGCTGAGATGAGCTCCCATGCTCTGTCCACATTTAAGAGGCTTAGCAAAAGACAAGCTACTATACATTCCCAAAATGTAATTTTCAAATGCTTGTAACTTGTTCAAACCAGATTCCTCAGGAACAAGGCTATGCACTGCTCCTTTTTGAAGGCTGTTTCTATGCTAAGCTTCAAAAATTCAACCTTTTCATCTGTGCGGTAGTTCAAAAAATATAATTCCATTATCCCCCATTCTCTTTGTGCTCAAACCTGGTGGAGCCATTTTTGCTCAGACACTCCAGATAAAGTCACCTTTGGGCAGAGATCAGATATGGAGAATTTCAGCCCTAAAGGTGAAGTCTTAAAGTAGAGTGACTCAGATGGAAACCATTATGCAATTTTAGAGTAGAAAATAGTCAGTGCCCCATAGGAATAACTTTTAAAAATACCTTATTTGACCACATAAGCACAAAGAGGCACCTAAAATTGAGCACTCATTGTTTAACTTTTGGAATTTCCTTCCTTTTTAAGAGCTTGTTTTTTTTTCCTTTTTAAGAGCTTTTTTTCAATCTCCTTAATTATGCATTAATGCTGATATTTGGCGAGGAGCACCTATTAAGTAACACAATATCCAGGAGTCAAGTATTTACTCTTCCTGAGGCTGAGAGCTGGCACCCCGATATTT